>NC_136689.1:29551877-30766661 GCF_903797595.1 Erithacus rubecula
CAGATTGCCTTCATTTGCACTTCAGCCAGTTTGCAAATTTCTATGCCCTGTTTGTCATTCGACCAGCTGAATCATCAAGAGGACCCTGAAGCTCCTTTTAGTACAAGTCTTTCCAGAGATTCGCTGAACAGAGGGCAAATATGGAGTGAGAATTTGAGACAGGAAAACAGGGGGCATTCATATCTTCAGAGTCCATAAATCACCATGAACTCTCCCAGGCTACTCCAACAAGCCTGGGATTCCCTTGCCAGAGATGAGTCACAGATAAATTACCCAAGGCCTGCAGAGAACAAAAGGTTTGGCCAAAAGCTGCAAGGGGATGGGTGTTCTCCAAAAAGTAGCGGAAGCCTTGCAAACACATGCCTCTCGATGGATGGTGGAGTCTGATCTGCATTCCTGGTTCTCATGAACAGCAGGAAATAAAAACAAAAATAGATCAAAATTCACTCTGTGTTGACTTCTTTCCTGCATTTCTTGGCAGGTGGACTCAGATGTTTGATCTCACTAAGAGAGAGTTTTCCATCTGAAATTGAAATAGCCCCTCCTCTCAAACTAAATGCATCAGCAAAAGAAAATTAGCATTGATCTTGGCTAGGACTAGGTGGGGGAAGAGAGCTATCATCATGTTAGAGGTAGCATTGCAACACAGCTGCTCATGTGTGATCATCTGATCACTTCCTCTGTGGAATGTCATTATAATCTAACAGGGATGATTTTAAAAACATTCTTCAATGCTGTGGTCAAAATGTACCATATGGGAGTATAAAAAGGGGAGAGGGAAAGACGATGTGAGAGGAAGGAAGGAAGGAAGGAAGGAGGAAGGAAGGAAGGAAGGAAGGAAGGAAGGAAGGAAGGAAGGAAGGAAGGAAGGAAGGAAAGGAAGGAAGGAAGGAAGGAAGGAAGGAAGGAAGGAAGGAAGGAAGGAAGGAAGGAAGGAAGGAGGAAGGAAGGAAGGAAGGAAGGAAGGGAAGGAAGGAAGGAAGGAAGGAAGGAAGGAAGGAAGGAAGGAAGGAAGGAAGGAAGGAAGGAAGGAAGGAAGGAAGGAAGGAAGGAAGGAAGGAAGGAAGGAAGGAGAGAAAGAGAGAGAAAGCAAGCAAGCAAGCAAGCAAGAAAGAAAGAAAGAACTTCTAAGAATTTTTCCTGTATACATTATTAACTATGGTGAATATTCTCAGATAATACTTGCTGCTTCTATTAATGAGGTTAACGAGGAGAGAAAAATAGACTCTTCTGTTTACATCCACATTATTTCAATTTACATATATGTCTCCTTCCTCTGAATGATAAATGGATCAATCCATCTTTAATTTTTTTGGGGTTTTTTTTTTTTTTTTTTTTTTTTTTGTGCAGTACTGGTCCTCTTTCTTTGAATCTTAATCAGAACCTCAATAGAAAAGTTGATTTATGTAAGACTGGCAGGTCTTTTAAAGAACCTTGCTTCTCTCTCCTGTGCATTGTTGACCAACCGTATCAAGAGACTAGGATTGCCTCAGTTCTGCTGCATCCATATTTACTGTGGGGTGAAAAGAAGCCTCCCCAAACTTCAACTATATCAAGTGTTTAGCATGTGAAGGATATTCATCTTTAGGAGCCAGGCCAAAAAGTCAATAAACATTTAATTATTTCTGAAGCATATGGGGGCACTTACAACACCAATAACATGTTACTGTATCTTGGCATTGGGAAAAAGCTCAACAACATATTTTCATATTTCTGGTCAAGTAAATGCCCCCTCCAAAAGACAATATAACCACTTGAAACTAATTATAATTCTAATTAATTGTTTCTAAAACTAGCATATTATAGGTTGGTGATCAAAGACTCTATTACCTACATATCACATAATGACAGAGTGGTGTTAAAGATTCATATGCAGGGAAAAGCATGTAGTCATCTTCCTTTTTTTCCCATGGTAAACAAAAAAGAGAATATTTTTATTGATAAGTTTCTTGTTTTCTAAAATGAGTTATCTCCACTTGACTATGCAGCCATGGTAATAGAGAAAAAAATTCCAAATATTTTTCTGAAGAAACAGAAAGGAAATCCCCAATTTTAAAGATAAAGATAGCTTCATTATATCAATCATTAGCAATGTCATGCAGAGGAACATTCCTTATATGGCCTTATCTAACAGGATCAACTCTGTGGGGGTCCTTCAATTCAGCTCTTGGGGCAGCGACCCAGGCTATCCCTGTGTTATTTTAGCATATCCCAAACTAGCTCTTAGATAAATGGAAATTCAATCTGACACAGGTAGGAGACTGAAATGGAGCACCCTGAGAAGGCCTTTCTATTATTGTCACAACTCCTAGCAAGACTTGACTTCAATTTAGATCTAGGCAGGGACAGTTTTTAAACATGACATCAGTGTTTCAGGAGTTACATATGAGATTATACTGAAGTAAAATCACACATCCGTGCTGTCACTTTCATATTTTAATTAGGGGAATAAATATGCAAGGTATCTATAATTGTATAGGATACCTAAACCAATAACATTTTTTTACACCTGTGTGTCTATCTAACCCAAATGCAGTCCTATAGTCAAATACTCAATTTTTGTTCATACCTTTGTTGATCTCACCAACTCTTTGGTCACCAGTCAGTTTTCTTCAGAAAGATTTATTCATGCCTTTATATGTGAAACAAATCTTCCCTGTTTTCCCTTTTTCCTTAAATAATGCAGAACAGCCAAAGAACCAAAGTTCAAAGTTCTAAAAAAAACCAGTTCTGAATCAGAGCTCGATTTAGGTCAAGTGAGGATAAAAAAATACAGATTGTTTGTTGTTGTTGTTTTTGTTTAGTTTTTGTTAGTTTTTGTCCAAATATGCCACCTGTCACAGGGCCTGAATAGCAGGTGTTTGAACAATGATCTTTATCTGGAAAGAACACTGCCTACTAATTGGTTATCAGCTTTCTGTTCCACAGTACTTATGCAGCTGGAGGCAGGGCAACTAGAAGATTTGATTTTGTAGGAGCTTGCTAGGTTAAAAAATTAACTCATTTTTTTCCCTATTTTTTTTTTCTTATGTGTTATTAATCCTTTCCTTTCCTCCACCCAAAATTAATGGCAGGATGTGGTTTAAAGTGTTTATTTGTATTAATTTTTGATCTTTTAACTTATTCATGCACATCACTAAGCAATGCAGACATGCCAGATGAATGCCAGTTATACCATTTATATAAAGTTATGTATATTCTGTGCCTTGCAATGGCAGAGAAAACAGTGACATTAGTCATGAAAAAAACTTTTTCAAGGTTGTGCCCTGTACTTCCTGCAGAATACAAGAAAGTTATTGGAGATTAATAATACTTGCCCACTTACAGGAGGACTTAATTAACCTCTTAATAACTGAGTACATCAAATGGAAGATGTTACCTAAATACAATGTATTTTATTCCTGTGCTATTTAACTGCATATAATTACATCTCTATGGAATATATATCAATTTCCACTATTGGTTATATTCCCACTGATGTAATGTATGAACATGGCTTAAATCAGGAAGTCTTAATAGATGTTCAAAGACCACGAAGAAGAGTGTGGCTGCTGTTCTGAGTGTTTGCCTTTTATTTCTAATTATATAGAAATTATGAAAACTGGGTAGTTCTATATTAATATATATTAGCAAGAGTAAACCTGTTGCCTTAAAATCTGCAATATTTAATTATATATTTCTCTCAAGCCAAAACAAAACCCATTTCAGTCTTAAATATTTAATGTTACCTTCATTTGTATTGCTTGTAAACGAAATATAACTTAATGATTCCAAGAAAATATAGACTTTTATGTCTAGATTTTTATGGGAACAGTCAAGCTGAATTCTGTGTTTACTGGGTCAAGCATTACTCTTGTTGGGTAGCATTTCACTCTAAACAGTCCCACCAAAGCAAATGGAGATGTTATAGAAATAAGGAGTTACTCACTGTGAGCTGGGATCCCACAATTGCCAGTTGTAATTCTTGCTTAAGAAGAGAGGTATTAATATCTGCAAGGAGTGGTAGGCTTTTGACAAAGAACAGAATTCCAACATAACAGAAAAAAAGGGATTCACAAAGCGGAATGTGATTTGTAGAGTCAATTTTGTGCCACACACTGTCAGTAATGTCTTCCTGTCATAACATGGCACAAATAATTTTTCCAAACCATGATGTAGCAAGAGAGACTGTGACCTTTTGAACTTTTTTTCCAGCAAAAGAAGAATATGGCCAGTTAGTTAGCAATATTGGAACTAATTATCCATGAAATTAACTTTAATTAACTGTTAATTTTTATCAGTTTAGCAGTTTCTTGGGAAATCTTGAATAATTAATCAAGTGACATCTAAGTAACTTTCTAGCCTGCATGTTTGCAGCATCATCAAATAAAGTGCTTGTCTTTTCCAGTGCAGACTGTGGACTTCCCAGCTGTATTAAAGAAGAACATCCTTTTTCAAATACTGTAGCTGAGAGATAAGGCCTGTGTTTGAGACTTCAACCATTTCTTTTGTTCTAAACATCTTCTTGTCTTTGCCACTGTTAGGGCCAAGCACAGCTATATTGAGAAGAATCACAGTCTCAAGGCAAGGTGTAGTTTTCTTCATCCTCTTCATCCTGATCTCCTTCATGTCATCCATGTGGATGGAGATGTCCTTCAGAATGAGGTGCTTCTTCACCTTTCCAGGGGTGGAGGTGGGGCTGTCTGCATGCTAGTAGCTCCTTCTCCTTCTTGTCCTTTCTAAAGCCTGGGGTGTTAATTGCTTTCTTCCAGCCCTCAGGCCTCTCTCCTGGTCTCCATGGCCTTCCAAAGCTGGTTGTGAGTGGCCTCACAATGTGCCTGCCAGCATTCTCAGCACTCATGGATGCACCCTGTCAGTGATGCAACCAGAGTTTTTAGATGGTGCTGAGAACAAAGCTAACATGACCTGACAGTATATCTGACTGTCATACTGTCAAAAGATCTCTTTGAAAAAAATCTTGTTTTCTCAAACACTTAATCTTTTTTACCCAAATGTTCACAAGTATAGTAAGCAGAAACTTTGCTATCCCCAGCTCTTCCTGAGGCTGTGGTGAATCACTGATAGTTTTCTTTTCATTGCACAAGACTGGCTCAGAGGTGGCCAAGGCCACCTGCCCCAGGTCAGACAGGAAAAGGGAAAGACCCCACTGGCTTTGTGTGGGGTGCACAGCAGCATCAGGGGCTCACAGGTCCAGTACTGATGCCTTGTGGTCATCTGCCCACAGGGTCTGCAACCAGGGCTTGCAAAAGAGCTACCAGAGGAGGCTGGTCTGGGATAATGGATCTAGCTATTATCCAGCAACACAGATTGTGGTTTCAAGCTTTATGGATTTATCTGAAATATCAGTCAGATCTTCACAGTTTCTCTCCATTCAACAGTAACAGCCATTCTACTTAATTTTCAGACATCAGCTCACCTCTCCCTCCAAGGCTAAGGAAGAATAATCATTCACCAGTGGAAATAAACCATTATTTGATATAACATTTTCTTCATTGCTTGGCCAGTTTGGATCTTTCCTCGCAAGCTGGGATACATTATTATTCAGAAGTAAAAATTTAGGGGGTGAATATAAGGAGTGGGGACATTGTTTTAGACTGTTTTCTAGCACAGCAGACAAAAGCATTTTGTACTGATCTGCAGAGATGGTGGGCACGGGTTGTGTGTATTTGTTATTATGCTTTTAAAGGTATTAATCATCAGCATTGTACTGAGCTTTGCACTTTTCTCTGCACATAACATCAAAAGAGAGGTTTAAAGCTCTATAACCTCTATAACTCAAGAACACTACTCTTGAGCATTTCTGTTTCTTGTTTTGCTTTGTGGCCACTAACCACAGGAGAAATTTGTCTTTTTTACATATGCTGGAAATAATTTACTGACTTTAGAAATATTAAACCACAAGGAACCCCCTACATTAAAGTAAACATTAAGGGTCTGCCTAAAACCCACAAAAAGCCAGGAAATTGAGACTTTAAGCTGGAACTCTGATCTGATACTCCAACTCTTATTTACCTCATAGAATATAGGTGTCTCCAGTGAGGGGAGTGGGATACAAATCTTGGTTGCCTGGGTGCTCCTGTTATTCCCTTGTCTTTTCTCACCAGCTTGACTCTCAGTCAACAAAAAGCACCTGACCAGGTGATATCTTTTGGCACATCTTTAGATTTTTAACAGCACAGATGATTATTGTTAAAAAGAAGGGGAAAAGCTCAAGGTCCCTTCTCACCTGAGAAATTGTCAGCTCACAAAAGATTTTTGTTTTTACAGCCTAACTTGTGGAGTTTGCTGACACAGGAAGCTGTGGAGGCAGACAGGATCAGTAATTTCAAAAGAATTAGACAAACTCATGAACAGTGGTAAAACCTACCAATCAGATACTTAGTGAGTGGTCTACCTCTAGGATCTCTAATAACAGATGTGGATGCTGAAGATGTACAAAATATAAATATATATATATATGCCAGACTCACAGTTCTGTTGTCTCTGACATCAAAAGAGAGTTGACCCACAAGGTCTTTACTCATGTTCTTATTGTTTGACTGTCCAAAACGATAATGAATGACACTGGCATCCTTAATTATTATTTATTCTTCTAATTTCCCTTGGGATAGACTTCTTTTTGATAGTTCAGACCTCAGTCAGACTATTGAGGCGACACCTTTTACGCATTGCTCTGCCTCAGGAGCTGTGCCACAAGGAAAAGAGTAAATAATGGTCTGTGCTCCTCTGCTTGTGCTGAAAAAACTCTATCTTGCTCAATCTACTTTATATTTAGAGCAGGGTGCAGCAAAGTTCTGTCCTGATATGTATCTCAGCATTTCTCCTTTACCAACAAGGAGAGGCAGCCACAAAGTGGTGCCTTGCATCTTCTTTCTCTGCCAGTCAGCCAGAGGGAAACTATCAAATTGGAAACCACCATGAAGTACTTGAGACAGCTGCTTCAGAGAAACAGCTTATCTGGACCTGATAATAAGAGTTCTGTTTATATCCCCCTTTTCAAGATTAAAACCACCAGTCCACTGGGTGGTTTAGATGAACTGGGTTCATCTAAAGGCAGTGAGATGGTTTTGGAGGTCTTGAACAGGTACAGAACTGGAACCATCTTTAATGTACTGCTGGATAGAAGCAAAGTCTCAACTAGATAGAGATTATTTTAAGAAACTTGGACACAACAAAGGGAATACTGCTGTGAACTGAGACCCATTGTCTCTTTTATTAGGACCAGCAGAAGCTGTTAAATGACATATATATCTCTAGGCCTATAATAGTTAAGTCAGGGACAAATGTTATGATGAGAACACAGTCTACACCAGTAGAATATTACAACTAATATTGTACCTGTGACTTTATTTGCAATAAAAGATGATTCTGATAATGAAGTAAAGAGTGTGGGAGAAACAGTACAGCTGACAGTTAGCAAACAAAACTCTAGTATTTTACAGCATTTATATTCTATAGTATATTTGTCCTTATGCTTCAACCACTTATCTGTGACAATAAAAACTGCATGAAGCTTCATTACCATAACAGTGTAAATTTGCCAGGTGTTTGACAATAATTTCCAGGCTTTTGTCTGCAGACTGCAAGTCCTTGTGAAAGTCACCAGGCGTGAGAGGATTTGGATGGTGAGATCAGTTGAGATTAGTGAATGGAATGTATCAGGGCAGGAAGAATCTGTGCTATCAAATACATTTTCTATTAAAGACATTACCTCTGCTCCCTCAGACAAGGGGACTGCTCATTATTAGGCTTTATATATTCACATGATTAATTTAAGGCTTATACATTTTGCCCCACACTGATAATAAAGATTATGGTCATACCAGTGCTTTAATTTTTCCTCTTGGCATTGTCTTCTTGGTTTTTTTTAATGCTTTGAAGAGGCAATATTCTGAAATACTGTGCATGGAAACGATAAAGTGCTGGATGTGACTTTACTTTGAACAAGTTCTCCTGCAGAGTATCATATTTAAGTAAATTGCCATCAAGTACAGCAAGCAACACAATCATTCACATTCAAACAGAGCCTTTTGATCATGCCCTACAATGCAATCAAGAATCACATGAGAATTCAAGTACACACCAACCTCATTCAATGCTAACTGGGTGACAGAGAAAGAAGAATTAATTGTGGTTGTCAACTAATTGGCTGGTGCATTTGCATACAGAAACAGACATTAGTTGTATGTAAAAACTGTATATAATTTTAACAGGCTCATATGTTCACCGTGGTCTGCCAATGTATGGTTACTCACAGCTGGAAAATTATTAATAGTGTTTCATGTGGGTACACATACACTCCTGCTCCCCCCATTTTTCTCAGATCAGAAAAAGCTTTGGAGCTTTTTATCCACCAGGCACATTAAGGTCCTAAACTTAGACAGTCACCAATTGGGAATTGTTAACTGATGGTTTAATTGGGGAAATGTATAGACTCTGTTGAACTTCAGCCAATAATTTAGCAGATATATTTATGCAGAACAACAGATGTGGAGGTGGAATCTCTGAAGGAACACATGGTACTGGCATAGAACTATCTCTGCCCCTATTTAAATTACAAGTGGAACAGAAATGTGACAAGGAGGTGAGAACTGATGCGATCTGAAAATATCCCTTGGATTTAAAAAAAGGGCATATTGGAAAATAAATCTTTCTCTGAGACAATATTCATCCTGAATTCACACAGACATAGAAGCAGCCTGCAGTTATAACCTTAACCATTGCTAGTGCCACTCATTTGCAAATAGTTTTGCAAACTATCCATGAAGTCACTTCAAGTGTTTTCTCTGAAATTTCTTGGAGGGTAATTCTATCCTTCCAAACCCAATTTGCAACTTGCCTTTGTCAAGTACGATTGCTGGAAATTGGCCAAATAGTGCTGGTTTTTTTACAGTCATTTGGAAATAACAGTTGTGTCTGATGTTCAAAGTAAGTTCTCTGAGGCTGTGTGGTTCTATTTTACCTGCTCTTTACTTGACCTCTCCAGCAGGCTATGAATGAAACCCTGAACTAAAAAGAATCATTAATAGGACTCCCATCAATTCCCTCTGCTGATAGGAGCATTGATTAATTGATGAATAGTGCAAGAAAGTATGGTTGCTGGACCCTATTATTTAATTTTTTTCTTTCTCTTGGACAGTGTTTGAGCCAGTTTGGAAATACATGCTTTGAAATCCATCCTTCAAAGTATAGGAAGGCAGTTTCTTCCATCCTGAATCCTACCTGGAAATGATCATGAATAAGGAATGCCATTCATTCTTTCTAGTGAAATAAGTTTGTAAAACAAACTACCCATCTAACTAGCCCGTGTTGAAGTGCACAACTCCTTGAAACCTGCTGGAACAGCCAGTTCCTATGATTTTGTGAGTTACCTGAAAGAGATATCCATCATGGCTCTCCTCACTAGCTCTTTGCTTGTTGGTGTACTCATTCTATTTAAAACTCCCTACAGTGGAATTTGCCTACAGGCACAAGTAATCATGGCCTGGAAACACCACAAACTTAATTTTCCACTTCCTCCCGTTCTTGGGAGAAGAAATTGTGAACAGCCTGTGGTAGCCTGACTATTGTTGTCCATCCCTAAATGAGACTGGCAACACTGAGTCTGTGCATAAAAGGGATAACTTCTCAAGAGTGGTTCCAGGACTCCCTCCTAGCAATGCATAATTAGCTCTGGCTATGGGCATTGCAGTGGCTCTGCTTTTGTGGAACAAGTATATAACATTTTTTTGGGATGACTATACATTCCTTTACCATTTAGGAATGAGAAGTATGATGTGGAAGATTTTACAGTTTTCTAGTAGTTTAAATCTCTAGTTCAGATTGGGGTTCTTCTTGGCTTTGTTTTATTATGTTTGATATGGGTATTTTTGGTCAGGAAAGGAATGAAGGGGACTGTATTCAGGATGCACTCAGGCATTTCTCATCACAGCTGAGCTCAGAGACTATCTCTTCCTGTTCCTCCACTTCCTTCAGTTCTTAGGCAGCCATCCTTTACTTTGTTCTCTCGTTGTGCTTGGAGGAGGCAAAGAATGACAGGTTAAAAAATTTCAAATTTAATCAATTCTTTTTTTTTCTTGTAGACACATCAGAAAGACTTTATGCACAGTTGTGGGAGTAGATTTTAGGGAGCACAACCTCTGGGAAATGGAAGGGAGGCTGAACATAGACTCAGGAACAGCTGTAGTGGATACTTGACTACACTTCGTTTCTAGCTTCTGGTTCAATGGGTTATAGAAGGCACATCACACCTCACACTGGCACTGGATTTATTCCCACTGACAGTGGAGGGAGGAGCTGATCTGTGAATGATGCTGACTTCACATCAAACCCTGTTAACAGTTAGGGCAAACCAGATGCTTTCTTAAAAATAAATGTAACTATGGATTTAGCTGAGATTTCAAGACTCAGTGATGACAATTTGTGAACAAATAGAATAGCATATTTCACATTCTGTGTGTGTATGTATATATGTATACCAGAACATGTATGTATGCAGCCTAAGGGACATAACTGCACTTTCTGTTGGGTGCTGCAGAAAGACAAAAATGTCTTGTTTATTTTCTTATCTAACTTTTTGATAATTTAAAATATTGCAATCCTAAATGTATATACATTTGATTTTGAGATTAGATGAATTTGACATTTTATCCACCTTTCCTTGATTGTGCAAAGAAGTTTCTACCAATTTTTAGTTAAACATCTTATTCCTTCTTTCCAGGAGCAAAAATACTTTCTTTTTAACAGCACTTTTTTTTTTTTTTTTTTTAAATAGTATTTGAACCATATCTCTTTTTTTGTTATGATGAAAAATTACATTTCTTGTTTTTGAACTGAGCTGATCAGCTAAAGCAGATCAGTTTTGAATAGTCCATCTATTCCGCTTATCTTATTGGTGAGCATCCCAAATAATTTGTGGTATTGCTGTCTGCTTTTCCATATGAAGAAACAGAATTAGAAGAGTTATTAGGCATCAAAAAAGATCTATCAAATACATGAACTGGTTACATGGGTAGAACATTCAGAATCTGTCATCTGCAGGTAATAACAGTGACCTAGCCTTGGATGTCTGTGGCAGAGGGAGAAGCCAAACACAGCTGAATGCAGTGCTGGAGACATTCCCTGTTGGTACAGCTTTGGTCCCACTTTCCAAAAGGTGCTTTGGACACAATCTGTATCATGCAGATGCTCTTTAGGTACACAACAGGCATCCTTTGTGATGGTGGCCAGTCTGTGACACCCCTACAGAAGGGGAGGAAACCTCTGGGTAAGACAGAACCAGTGCAGAGGACTGGGTGCATTTTAAAGTGGTTGAATGAGCTGATCAAAACACTAGAAAGATCTGGGACTTCTCCAGCCTTCCTGGAAAGGGTTCAGCATCCCAGATGTGAAGTACTGGACTTCTGTCATTCTCAGGACCTAATTTTTCAATTATCCCAGGTTCAATGCTGTTTCCCCAAAGGGTGACACTAGCTAGGGTAAAGCCTTGCATTCCCTGAAGAGACAGAATTTAGAAATTTAGAAATTTAGAGAAATGAATGAGCTCTATTGACTTTCTTTGCTTTTTCCTGGTTTTGTTTCATTTAGTTTTAGGAATGTTTTCTTGAAGAGTTGTTTTGCGTTGCTGTGGCTTATATGCTGCCACATTTTGACTATTAACCCTATTCTGAACCTCTGTAAGCATGCTGGATATCAAAGAAATCTGTCCAAATATCCTTAATTTAGAACATATAGAAAATTCAGCCTTTCAATAAAAAAACCAACTTGTTTACACAGACATGAGAATATTCATTCTAGTGGGCATTTGCATTCCTTGGCACTAGCACCAATACTTTAGGGTATTTACCATGCACTGAGGATGCTCTTCCTCAATTCCTTAAATAGAAGGGGTATGTTAAATCCAGCTCTGGGAGTGGTTGAGGAACATGAATAGTTTCTTCCTTTCTCTTTGTAGAACTCTGAAGGTCTAGCTTCAGAGGCAGATGGAGGCACAGAAAGAATGACTGAAGCTCCCTTCAGATATAAGAGGTTACATGAGATAGCAGAAACAAACAGAGCTTTGATGAGCAGGACATCAGAATTCATATGAGATGAAGTACACAGCACATCCTACAGCTGTAATGGTAGTTTCCCTTCCCTTCCCTTCCCTTCCCTTCCCTTCCTTCCCTTCCCTTCCCTTCCCTTCCCTTCCCTTCCCTTCCCTTCCCTTCCCTTCCCTTCCCTTCCCTTCCCTTCCCTTCCCTTCCCTTCCCTTCCCTTCCCTTCCCTTCCCTTCCCTTCCCTCATAAAAAGGACAGGAATATTGATGTGTGCCTCAATAAGAAGTGGAGCATGCATCTTTCACACCTGGTATAACCTGATGGAACAGAGTGTGGAAGATTAAAACCTCCCCCAGCAAGGAATGTCCTTAGGAAGGAAGGAATGCAGGGCTGACTGCTATCAGCTGTCATAAATCCCCACTTCCTTAACTACTAAGCCCTGGTATCCTCCAGGTTTTCTCCCATACAGCCTTCAGCCCTAATCTTACCTGCTCGACCCCAGATTGCCACAAGTCGTCTTCAAGTGCATTTTATCTTGTTTACTCTAGTGCAAGTCCTCCTCTTTACAACCTGCTCAAGAGCAGTCCTGGGCATCACTTATTGTTACTGTGTAAGGGATACAGAGCAGCGAAAGGACACGGTAACATGACTCCCTCTTGCATGCAGCAAGGAAGAGCAAGAAAGAGAGCAATTCATTGAGGAAAGGCATTGCTTTAAACAAGACAGTTTGTGAAAACAGAATATAGACAGTTCATTGGTCAGAGGAGGAGACACTTGTCCCAGGCTTTCTCACGGATCCAGCAGGTGTTTATCTTTTGTTATAATTCTTTCTCTTATGTTTACATTAGAGAAATGTCTCTAGCTTGGGAAAAAACCTAGCTGAGCCTGAGAAAGCTAGACTGGAAAAATCCTTTAAGATTCTCCCTGGATCTGTAATGGCCACAACTTATTTTCATTCACCCTCTGATTTTTTGCTGGATTTAAGTTATTTTGCTATTGTAACTAATGCTCTATTTTGTCCCAACATTCAAACAGAAGGTGAACAGGTAGCAACAGTAAGCACTGTGTGAATGCAAGCAGGCAAAAGCTTGTTGCTTACTCAGTTTATATAGATGCAAGGTAAGACTCACAGCTCAATCCACAGCAGGACCCAGGGTTTCTGGAACACCGTTTTCCTTTTCTTTCCCCAGTGAAGCTGTAGGACCAAGGTACATTAATAGTGGGTGACCTCATATTTTTTCAGAGTAGTTGGTGTGACTCTTTGCTGTCACTCATCTTAGCCTGAGAGGAAGCTGAAAGGTTATTTGATGCAATTTATTTGATTTTATTAAATTTTTTTTTCTTTAAACACCTGAAGAACACATCTCACAACTGGTTGAGCTTGCACTAGATTTCACAATGATCAGAGATAGATATTAAAACAGTGAGGAAAAAAAAAAAAATCTGACTCTGGGGTATTACTGTAATATCCCTACTTAATGTTCTTCATTTTCTTCTTTGTATTATGGAAAACGTCTTGCAGAGCAAAGCACCAAGCATGTACTGAAGAGTTCATTTGAAATATTTATCTTCAATATCCAGTCTATCACTGGTGGTCAGCTGTCTAATGCAAAGGAAACCAAGAAAAGCCTTTTCATTATTTTCAGCTAAAGTGGTGACATAAAACATTATGAATGCAATACATAGAAAGAGAGGGAAATAGAAGCTTGTGCAGCATTACATCTTTACATTTCCCCCAGCACTTCAGGTAAGAAAAGTACATTTCCAGCTCTGGGGTTCACTTTTCTTGGAGGTTGCTACAGCAGCCTCACTCATGCATCTGTCTAAATTTGGAGGTTACAATAACCTTCCTTTCCCCATTGATACTAGATATACTAGAATCATTCTAGAGACCAACTTTAAGCAAAGGAATCCCTCAAATGAAACAGGTGTTGAATATAAATCATTTTACTTGACAATTTATATCCCTGTAGCCCTGACTAGAAAAGCTATATTCAACTGAAAACTAATAAAATTTTACATGCTTTTTATTATATTATTTTATTGATCACTGTCTTATAGGATTATTAGTTAATAAATCTGAAGGTTTCCCTATTAAAAGAGGATGCTGTGAAAAAACATTTCTGTTCATCTTAGACAGTGGAAATTTCAACTGGAACTGTTCCTTTCTTTAAAATTCCCATCTCTTCATTCCATCTCTGATCAGTCTCAAGAGCCACCTTCTTGGCCTGCTTAGAGCTGCTGCCAGTGCTTTAATTTCCTCTCACTACTTTAAATACAAACAGAGTAGAAGGTTGCAATTTCCTTTGACATTAAAGTCACACCCCAGTTTTTCAGCTTATTGACTGTAAGGCTGTGGTGTCCCTCTGTGAGGGTGTCCAGTCCTGAAGGGCCAGTGTGCTTCTGAACAGCCCAGCCTCTCACCCCAGCACAGGAGAGCTCCAGGCACTGACTGGGAACACAGGGAAAGCCAAGATGAGCCCTGAAGGGGAAGTTGGATGGGACCATCATTACCATGACTGATCCCCCCTCCACCTCTGCATCACCCAGCTGGTGTCAGGCAGCACAGCCTGAGCACCGAAAGCTGGCACAAGCAGACACGTGTGTCCTGCCACAGGGTGTGATGCAGCTACCACCAGGATCCAGTGCCTAAATGTGAGACAGGCAGATGCATGTTTAAGGGATTGCAGACTGCTCACAGCATTTCTTTCCACAGTCCTGCTGAAGAAGCCAATGCTTTTCCAGCTAGACAAGGGGCATGACCTTACATTAGATCCCACCCAAAATTTCTGTGATTTGGCCTGTGTCATAAGCCTGGCCACTGTGCTGTGCAGTAAGCAGCAAAGGCTTTGATCTACTGCTTGCATGGGAAAGAATTTGAAGGCATTGAATTCTTTGTATAAATGAAGTTTTCTTGGACCAGCCTGGAGGTTTGCTGGGCATAGTCCCTTCCCAGGGGGTTTTCTCTGATGTGAACCAGAACCATCCCAGCTCTAGCTCTAATAACCTAGCATATTTTACTTCCTTTTGCACTTTGACTTTTAACACAATCACCTTTTTAGGTCCCAAAGCAGCAGTTGTATCCCTGCTCAGTAACCCATGGGGCATTTTCAAGAGATGAGGTGTCCTTGAGGAAGAGCAGACCATCCTATTGCCCTCTGGGGTATGTCTAATCTAGAAAACCTTTAAATACCAGTTTTGAAACTCTTCTGTTGGGCTGGCTTTGGAGATGCTGAAACCATCTCACAGATACCTTAACTACTGCTACAAGGATTTGTGGAAATTCTGACTCATTTTCAGAGTCCTAGGAAACAAGTAATTTTCAAGAAAATACTGAAGAAATACATAAAACAGATTTAAGTACATGGGATAAAAATAGCATTGAAACTGCAAACTTCATGAAATTCACAATTGTGTTTCCAGGTGCCATACAAAAAATATAACTCAAGAAATGGACTCAAGACACCGTGGCTGAATTTGAAACTTTAATTTGCATTTTTAAAGTTCACTTTAATATTTTTAAAGATTAAAATCTACTTTCAGTTTATTTTGTCTTTCTTTCTTTTAAAGGGGTTGATGGACCTTCAGGGATTCTTGTAAAGGTACAGAGAATATCAAAATTATTAAATTAAAGAAACTTCCACTACAGTGAAGCAGGAAAGACTTAGTCCATTCCAGCTTTTGAAATAAGTAAGGATACTTCTGGTGAGATACAGGATAAAGTTTCTCCAAAGGTCTTTAATTTGGATTTGGAATTGAACTTTGATTGCAGAAGAAATGAAAGAATTGATCAACACATTTTCCTATACCAAAGGTAGTCTGAAAATTTGAAAATCTTTGTAAATGTTTGATCTCACAATAAGAATATTTTATCACTTTCTGAGGTGCTGAGGCAGATGAGGAAAGAAGTGTGTTTGGATCTTGGGTTTCCACATTATTCAGATGAAAAAAGAACATGAACTATTTCTCTGCATCATGTAAAATATATTTCTTTTACTAACTGACACACATCCTAGGATGCTTATAAGGTGTGTGAAGGGAGTACAGATAGTGAGGAGAGGTCAGGAAAGGCATCTAAAGGGATGAAAGCTGTCAAATGAACAAACTGCATGTGTTTTCCGCTGTGCAGTAAGGGCATATGCTAGGAAACCATGAAAAGAAAGAAAATATTCCCTCAAGCTTTGCTTCTCATATTTGGCTTCAAAGCCAGATTCAAATGTCGGCCAAAGAAAGTACATAAATTCTGAAGCCTGTTCAATGGGAGGTAGTGATCCTTTACAGAATCATAACTTGGTAACGGAAAACCATCACTCATGGAATGTCCTCCTTTTGGTGATAAACATTCTTTCCAGCTCTGTTGTCAAAAGAGACAACTCAAAGAGAGAGACTGAAGCCACTCTGCACTCACATACATGGAGCCACACCAGAAGTGGAACTCACAACAGCCCCACAGGTGAAGGGTGATAACATATTAGCCAAGGTTACCTTGGTTTAGGTTATTGCTTGGCTGCACCATCCTGATAGATTTGCACAAGTAATTTAAAATATTGTGTTATATTTATTCTGGAATTCCATGTCGAATAAAGTCAATTTCTCTATAAGGAGTGCACTTTGGGAACTATTGTTTTAATCAGATAAGGTTTTTCTTGGCTAAGCCAGTGTAACACAATAAGCATGGTAACAAGGGCTATCACTACCTATCCTGGTTAGCACCATTGCCACTATATTTATTTAATTGTTCTTGCTACTTTATGGAATTTTCAGTAATGTTAGCAGTGAGAAAAATCACCACCCTGCTGCCAGGGTCAACATTCTTTCTGAAAACTTGCTCAGCTTCTGTGAGTTAGTACTTGGCACATGTGTAAGAGTGTTTTTTCCCCCTGTCTTTACCCTCATGTTTTGATATTTCTATTGCAAAATCCTCCTAAGAAAACCCATTTTCATTGGGTATCACCTATCTCAGAAAGTAACCTGAAATTGAAGTTTTAAAGAGGTGTGTGAAATGCAAGTTAATCAGCTGTGAAGATGGACCCAAGAGTTAGCTATAGAGAAAGGTATGAAGAATTCACAAATCTTTCCAGCCGGCTCACACATGTTCACAAAATATAAATCCTTTTGTAATTTTGGAATGTTTCACTTCATAAAATAAATGGATTAGAGACTGGATTAAAAAAATGCAATGCTGCAGTGTGAAATGACGGCCTCTGTGCTGATGTTGTTTGCTGGGTCCGTGGGGATCACCAGGCTGCCATTCTTCACACCTGCCTGCCCCTGAACAGCCTTGTGTGTACTTGGTGGCATGCCAGACTGCCAAGAGTGCTTGAGCAAAGAGATCTGTCTCTTCATGGTCCAGCCACAGATGCTTATGCCTCAGCTGAAGCCTCCTGGACCTAGGGAACACCCCAAGACTGGTGCATACAATTACTGGAGTCTAAATCCAGGGAGGGCAAGATGTTCCCTGGAGGAAAATCATCATCAGACTTTGCATTCAGTGGAGCTAAAATGCTATATACAGCTAAGAATTAGCTCCCCTATTGTTTCAATTCCATGATGGTACATATATTCATAGCTGTGGTATGTACAGTGCTGGAGATAGACATATATGGTACATTATAGTTCTTTATGCTCAGATAATTTGGATGGGTAGCCAACCTAAATACAACCATGGTAGTTTGGCAGATAGTCATCTAATCTGTCTCAAAATACAACTTTGGTTTTAAAACTACTTCATTAAAGTGGCATCTTCTGACTCAATGAGCTCATCTTCTGTGGGTGCTTGGTGGCTTAGCTACTTACTTTAATGACTGGAGTTCATTTTTTCCAATCATGCTATTGACAATTCTTCCTGCACTCTGAGGAAGAAATAGCTCAGTAGAAGTAGCCTTTTGGGAAAATCTCTGTAGCTAGCTCAGTAATTTTTAGGTTAAGGTGATTGGAAACCCCTCCATACACCTCATTACTTCTGCAGGTTCAACTTCCTAATGCAAAAAATAAAACTGTTATTTCTTGCACATGGCTCATATGTAAGAAAAAAGCCAAATAAGAACAAAAAATGTTGTAACAAATTATTCACATTAGTAAATGACTTACACTCTTGCTCTTTTCATTGACATTTTCATTTGAGAAGCTCCTCCTTGGCAGGAATGATCACAGCCTGTCCTCTGGCTAAAACACCTACAGGACTGCTTTGTGCTCTGCTGTGAGCACCATGAACATCTCAGACAATGCTCCAGGGAGTGGAGAATGCTGCTCCATAACTCATAGGTGTGCTTGGCACAAGTGACAGTGGTTAGCAATTTCTGAGTAAAACTGAACTTCAAACACAATGAGCAGTCACCTCACACCTGCAGAATAGCATGCATTGGCTCAATAATCAGAAAGGACAAAGAACATAACCTTTCTTATATTAAAGCACATAATACTTTCAAGAACATCTCTGTGTGTTGCCATCCCTGAACTGTTCCATGACCTCACAATATGTATTGTGTTCCCATCTTTATTTTGCATTGTCAAAACAATTTCAAAGCAATTTCAACTGAGCAATAACATTTGACCAAATGTAAAATTTAGTGGATGAAATCTGCTCTTCACATTTGCTGCAACAAATCACTGATGTTGTAAACACATTTTGGGGCAAAATGAAACACAGAAATATAAACAATAAAAGCACAAACCTAAAAAATACAGAAATATTTTATCATGGGGGATAGGGGTAGATTCTAATTAGCTAAAATGAAGAAACCAGACAGAAAAGCAGGCCAGTAATGATGCTAACAGTCCAACTGAATGTATAATCCAGGTGACAGCATGACAGAAATGGACCAAGAAACAGATACATACCTGGAAATGCAAGCATCACTGTGTGCAACCATGTTTGTTACGTTCCCATGGAGACCTGTGTTTCCCCTGCTAAGAGTCACTATTCACTCCTCTCCTGCAGACATTAAAAACACCTATTACAGGCACACACACAAACACTCAATCAAACACCTTTGGTAATAAGTCAGGCATATTAACATGCCAGCAATAGCTGCCTTCAGTAGCACGCTTTTGTTTCAATAATAAGTCCCTGTGGGAGAGGTAGGCATCCTCAGAGTTTGGACATTTAAATTCTGAGCCCTCTGGATCCCTTATTTACAGATTAGTGTAATAAATAGACAACTATTTCTGTTTCAGAAGGTTTTGGTCATGCTCCTGACATGCTGTATACTGTGTGAAAAATAATTCTAAATAAAAATCATGAACACTTATTCTAGCTGAAACTTTGCTCCTTTAAAACCTATTTTCAGTCAGTTAGCCCATGGAATGTAGTGGAGCTGTTTGAACAGGAGTCTCCTAAAAAAGCTAGTGGATTTCTGTTGATCATAGTAAAAACCTTCAAGAACATGTATGCAGAGAAGATTGAATGCTGTGCTCTGGAGGCACTGCAGAAGGCAGCAGTTTAATTAAGGTTTTTTTCCAGATGCTTCCCCATTTTAATCAGCTTATATAGTTGCTTTCATCTTGTTCCCTACTACAGTTCACAATTTTTTTCTCTAGCTTTAAGTCAACTTTCTTCCCTCCTTGTCATTAATTGAATAACCAGACTTCTTTAAGGTTCTATCTCTTTATCCAAACGTGGAACAAAATATGATTTGAGAGATAGATTAATTAGTACTTTCTGCAATAACAGAAAGAGTAGTATTGGGCAAAACTGCCCTGTTGGAAACAGTGATTTTTGACTCAGGTTCTTTTAACTGGTGGTTCACTGTCTGAGCAAAAGTTTGATTGTCGCTTTTGGTAGATATTAAAATAGGATAAAAGCAAGAAAAAATAGCCTAGATTCCAGGACTATAAGAATTGACAGAAGATTTATCTATGGGCAGTTTGTTTTTGTAGGTAAAATTCACACAGATCTTAACTTACATTCATTGTTTTAAACCACAATATATATTATTTACAATTTACATTAGTTATTTTTGGTGCCAGGTGCCTAGAGATAAAATGGAACTTTCCCCTCGTGATTGTTTTAGAGGCAGAATAACAGACTAGGAACAAACCACTTAATCTCTATTGCCACAGAGGCTCTGGATTTTTGGAGGAATAAGTTTGGAGCAGTTAACATAGTCATCCACAGTGGAAAAAGAAACATGCTCATAAACCCAAAAAGCCAGGCAGCTCTCCTAGTCTCAACGGGTGGCAGCAGGAGGTGGCTCTTAAAGGAAGTAAAATGCTTTAGTTTATTGCAAGAGTCCTTTTAATTTCATGCTAAACTGGGATGGAGATGTATATATACCTAACTGAGGCTGCAGGGAACTACATTTAGAACAACCTTTAATGAAAGGAAACAGAATCCCAAGCTCAGTGAAGTCAATGGCAACATTCCCACTGACTTCAATGGGAGCAGGAGGTAGCCCAAAGTCATTAGAGAATTACTAAGAAGCTAAATACATTTAAAAACAGATATTACAAACTTCTGTTTGAAATGGCTTTTCATAGAAGAGATTCCGGTAATAATAAGAGCTGACTTTGATATTTCCATTCTAGCAAAAGTATTAGACAGCTACTCTACTCAGCTCAAAATGTGCTTAAGTCATTATAAAAACCAGGATACCACACCCAGTTTATGAAGCACAGACTTTTAATGAAGCCACTCTTTAAAAAGCTCAGACTGATTTTCACAGAGAGGACTAGTTGCTAGAAAGCACAGGCATGAATCCAGAGAGATTTTTTATGCAAAATGTATATTTAAAAATCAGAAGACAGTAGTTTGGTGCTGCTGTTTTCACACAGCTCAGTGTGTTGCTGTTGCTGCTGGCTTTGCAAGTTGCGTGTAAACAGTGGAGAAAGATTCAAACTTTCTAATAATGGACTATTGTTCAGATTAAAAGCAGTAAAAGTCCAGTGTTCTGTGTCCCTGGAAGGATGGACAGCTTAGTCCCTCACTCTTTCCATGGGTTGTGAAAGGCACAGAATATTTGGTAGCTTGCCTGGAGCACCCATTTTCAGTTTGACACATAAGCCTGCTATTGGTGAACTATCATCAGTGATGGCTGATAAATAGTCCATAAATAGTTCAATAGATAGTAAAGCTCTTGCAAAAGTAGAACTGC
This sequence comes from Erithacus rubecula, assembly GCF_903797595.1. NCBI lineage: Eukaryota > Metazoa > Chordata > Aves > Passeriformes > Muscicapidae > Erithacus > Erithacus rubecula. The sequence continues at coordinate 29,573,008 of NC_136689.1, forward strand.
TTCCTGAAAAGCTGTCACAAGGACGTCCGTGTAACCCCCAGAAACAACTCCTTTCTGGGATTCAGGCTTTTTGTTTAGCTTTTCAATTTTTCATATATTTCCCCAGCCAAAGTATAGATTAAAGTAATTTCAGGACTGCAATTTGAGGGATGCCATAACACTAAATTACATCCACTTAAATAATTACATCTCTTTAGCTACAAATGGTAAAATAAACGTATCTTGTTTAGTGTGCATACTTAGCATGAAGTCATAGAGCAGTTTGCATGCAGAGCCTTTCCCAAAGTAGCAGGGGGAAAAATCTTCTGGAAATCTTTACTATTATACTAACATATTTGATTGTGGGAAACAATAACTCAAATGAGCCAAAGGTTATGGTAGAAAAATGCATGTAGTCAAATGGGAATAAAAGCTGCATCTAGAAGGACAAGTTTCCATCAGAGTGCTTCACATTCTTAACACCAATTAATTGTTAAGAGGAATATGGCACAATTATTGTGTTGGTCTGTTACCTTTATGAACTTCTCTTTGCATACTTGCCCCCTCAGAACATATACCGCTAATGAAACTTTATTCTTAGTGTCTTTATTCAAGTGAGCCACAACAAAACAGAAAACATGTGAGATAAGGGGGAAGTAGACACTTGCAGGAGGTAAGAAAGAGAAAATTCTGCAGCCAAAAAAAGCCTACTCTACAACAGGCAGTGAGGACTCCCTCACACTTTATTATTTGGCCCAAGGATAAGAAAGAATATTTTTACTCATATGAATAAGCAAAACACCATCAGAAGTCTCACCTGTTGCTGTTTTAATCCACAGTACAGAATATATTTGTCCCTGGCTCTCCTTTGTGTCCAGTCCATGGAAGACACCAGCTGTAGTTGTATTTACCCCTGATGCCAGAGCTCTTTTGTCCAGCTTGCTGATGCTCACACTTTGGGAGTTTCCTGCCCAGAGAGTGGCTACACACGTCATCATAAATAACTGTCTTGTTCCTCCCTGGCTGCTGCACACCTGTCTGCTTTGTAAAACATATTTGAAGACATATCAGAAAACAAAGAGAAGAGAACACTGGAAGAGTACTGATAATTTGATCCTTGGGAGCAGTTCATTTCCCTGGCATATTGCAGTGCTAGAGATACATCACAGTCTAAATGTGGCTCTGAATCTGGATCTGAATTCCAATTGGGCCAAAACCTAGTTTATGTAAGTATAAATGTGTTGGGTCATTTTAGTGATAGACTTTCTTGCTGCAATTTAGGAAGACAACTTAAGTCAATTTCCTCAAAGCTGCCTTTGGCTTTTACAGTGTTAGTCTGAAGCAACATCCTGGTTTAGGACCTGTGGCTCCAGGTAACTGGCTGAAACCTATGCCAGCTCACAGGGTCCATTATGCCAGATTTTCTCCAAGCATATCTCCAGGGTCAGACCGTGCACAAAAACCAGCTGGAGCAACAGGCTTCTGTCTTTTCTCCTATGCTTACATCAGCAAGGGTTTGAGAAAAACACAGCTATGGTCCTTGCCTGGAGGGGAATGACAAGTCAAAGCAGACGTGAGAAAACTGAAATTTGGGGGTACCAAGGGTAGCTTCAATTTACATGTTGCTTAAATGCATGCTGGTTAATTATCATGGGGAGAGTAAGAAAGGGATCAGGCATGGCCATGTGGCTCAGTGGTTACACACTGCCCCAGGAGGGAGGGGTGCAATGCCACAGCAAGCAGGGTATGGCTATTAACAGCAGCTGGGGAGCTGACAGGACTATCGGACACCATCAGCAGCTGACAGGGTACTGGGGAATACATTTCATCCTGGGAATAACCACATGGCCATGTTTCCCAAACCAAGAGAAAAAACAATTAGAACAAAAAAAAGACTAAGTATTTCCCTTTGTCCTCCTTCCACAAGGTTTTAAACTCTTGGATTTGAAAAAGAAAAGATAAAGCAATTTGTTTGGAAGAAGAATGAAAACAGCTTTTGAAAAAGTCTCCTCAGCTCTGCTTAATGTCCTGGAGAATAAGGCTCTCTGCAGGAATGGGAGTGTCTGGGCAGGAGAAGAAGGGACACATCTACCAAACCTAGCAGACTGCAGGTGAACATGCCTAAAATTGCCACTGGCATGCCTTCCCAGGAAAATGGTGGCATGCCCAAACTGTGGGTACAGACAGGAGAGGTGCTGACTCAGCACAAAAGCCTCTGTGGTGCACCAGCAAGGTGACATCCTCTGAAAACACCTCCCCTGAGGATCATAACAGAGCTTGGGCAGCAGAGGAGCCCAGGAGCAGGCAGCCAGCAGGGTTCCAGCAATGTTGATGCTGGATTCAGGAAGGTTGGTCTTTGAAAGCCCAGCACTGATGTCCTGCAATCAATTAAAACATCATCTAAAAGCATGGTCTTAAAGAAAATGTCATAAATGTCTAAAGTATAGTTAACATAGGATTGTAAAGAAAATAGTGTTACAGTCATAAGGATCTACATTCTCCACATAATTCAGGGCATCTTATCTGTATTTTCAGTGAACTTCACAGAGTCCATCTGTGATTAGCAACATCCCAGGTACAGAGTAATTATTATCATATTTTGTGACTGGAGAACAAGGAGCAGAGAAATAATCATTACTATTTTTTTAATATAGTTTATCACCAGCAAAGGGGTATACTGCATCCTTATTTTAACAATAGCTTGGCCCTATTTCTACAGTTAGTATCCCTCAATAATCATCATTATGTACATTTTTAGATTCATTACATCAGTCAGCTTAATACCATTATATCTACTGTAAAAAAGCATCTTGGATAATATAAATGCACCTTCCAGACCTCACACAGTTTTGCCTCTGCTGTGAATCAGGGATATAGATGCTTAAAATAGATACTAGATATAGATACTATAGGCATGGACACAATTGAAAACAGAAGCCAGAGAAAATATATGCCATCATCAGAAAGCATAATGCATGTGTTTCAAATCTTATCTTTTTTATAAAGTCAGTCTACTGTTCCTCATATACACATTAATTTGGTCTAAAAGTCTGCAAAGAGAAGAGATGTGCTGGTGCCAGCATTCCTGACAGGGTCCCAGCCATGACAGGTTCCTGCATAATAACTCTCACAGACTGTTGTCAGGAAATTCAGCATTGGCACACTGCTATGGAGAATTTGTACAGTTATTACTGTGTGGAAAATAACTGGGAGAGCCAATGTGATCAGTGTGTCTTTCCCCTGTGCCATATTTGCATGACCCAGCACACCTTCTTTACAAAGGTTGTGTCACTTGTGAAGCCAGTCAGGGAATTGTACAGCCTACAGGGTAGTCTCCCCTAGAGCTTATTTTCCTTTCAATTCCTAGATAGAGTTCAAAATATCCTTAAAATTTCTTTCATGCAGGTATATGCAGAATAGAGATGATATGTAATACATACTTAAGATGATTCCTCCTATATCACTCCTTGCCTCTTCATTCTGTTTGAACCAAAGATGGGTGGATGAGGTTGGAGCTCAGCAGACACATTTCTCTGTGATCTGATTTTAAACTTTCCTCTGAGCTGCTCAGACACAAGCTGCTGTTCATATCACAGTTCATGATCCATCAGTAGGAGCAGCTGTGGAGTTTTCTGGTCCTTTCCCACTCACCTTTGGGATTTAAATTGTGTGAGGCTCAGCTTAGATTTTTTTCTGAGGGTTTTCTTTTTTTTTTTTTTTTTTTTTTTTTCTGAGGGTTTTCTCTAGAAGTGTATTCTGATTCTGCAAAGGGATGAAGGATGTCCCAGACATCCAGACAGTTTTGAATCATGTCCTGCTGCTCTAAACTTTGATGTCCTAATGCCATGGATCCTGTGGGGACATGGAGCATAGCATCCATGCAAGTCTCATTATACTTGAAATATGGCCACACTTGTCTACATCTGCTTGGCTGCCCATAGTTAAGAGCATGTATTCTCAGTGTAACAGGTTAGACTACCTAAGAGAATTTTAAAGGAAGATGAAATCCAAATTTACAGCTAAACCATGGATAGTCTGTGGCACGTACCATCTCCTTCCTTCATGCATTCACAAAGACACTTAAACAATTGTATATTAGAAGTGTCTAACAAAATGTACCTTGAAAAGTCATTAAAATTGCTCAGAGGAATTCTTAGGCAGAAAATAGAAACAAATTTGAGAAACCACTTGTTGAAGCAGGTTTTTACAACTCAAATTGAAATGTGGCAATAGGGTTTTGCTTTACATTTATTTGTGAGGGCTTGGTGCATGCAACCTGTGCCTGTTCTCACCTGTCCATTCACTGAATCCCTATTGCTTGGTAATAAGAACCACAACATCTTATGCTTATAAACATGGCAAGTCTCAAGATAACTTCCTTCCAAATTCCCTGAAGCCTCATCTAAAACAGTTCAGTTGTTATGCCTTACAGAAGTGCAGTATTTATTGATGTGGGGTTTTTTTTGCTTTTTTTTTTTTTTTTTTTGTTCTCTGCAATCTACATTCAAAGTCACACCAGCCAGCAGCACATCTAGCAGGGGAAAGAAAAGTCTAGTTTCTGTGCACATATTGTTATACAACCCAAACAGTTCTGTTTCGTGAAGGTCATTTAAAAATGATGAGTGAATAAGAGAAGTAAAAACAAAGAAACTACAGGATGTGATTCATAAAAATCCCACATCTCCTCTATATGCTCACACAGTCTTCTTTGAAAAAATAAATAAAAGGTTTTGTTGTTTAGCAATGTTCCAGTAAGTAACACACATGCCAGAGAACAAGCAAGCTCAAAACAATGAGCTAAAATTAGAAGAGGCAGATTCAGCATCTGAAGTCACAAATACACACACACTAACTTTATAATGTGAAGGCATCTGGAAGAAATATAGTCACATGGACAGTCTGGGTGCTGGCATAAGGACCGTAGCTCTGGAGATTTTTCCGTCAGCTACAAGCTCTTCGTGGGTCCTCAAGCAACACTTTAATCCTATCTGTGAAAAGAGGCAATGACTGGCCTGCTTCTGTGGCTGCTGTGAGGATGAAACCCTGGGTGTTTACAAGGATCTTGTATTTTTGTGTTGAGTGCCACTGAAATAAATTTTTTTCTTCAGACCACTCAGCTGTAAAAAGTGCTCAAAAGTAATTCACTTTGAGCCATTTTGCTATTCAGAGTAGGTCTATTTCTGACTGAAATGGAAGACAAAAAGGCATGGTGTACACTGGTACTGACCATTTGTCAGCACTTCAGTATCAATCAAACTTTTTTCTCACAGATTTTTCTCCTAACTTATGAAAAGGGGAAAAAAAAGTTTTGTGAGCCTGTGACCAGGACAGCTCTTCCATGATGTGCCAACAGTAACCAAAGAAAGAGTTACTTACACCTACAGAGGAGAAAAGGACAGCAACCATGGCTATGGACAAATTTTGATATTACAAAGAGGATTCAGGTGGAGCTGTCTAACCCCACTCTAGATTTACATTTCTGGTTCAGATACACACTCTAAAGGAGACAACATGAGCTATCATAGGTCTACAAAGATGGAAAGATTTCATTGCAAGGCAACACTACACTGTGATGAGGCTTCCCATGAAGTAATTTGTTGGAAACTTTTAAGGAGAACTGGAGTACACATATCCATTTTTTAAGCTTTTCATCATTTTTTGCTCTTTACAGATGCTGCTGCAGCTGTTAAATTATGTGCTTGACTTCCAGAACAAACCCAAACACCCATTCCAGGCAGTAGCTCAAAAGGAGCCAGGGCTGGTTCCTTCTGGCCCAGGTGGCAGAGACAGAACTGCTTCACATCAGATGTACTGACAGACAATGCACATTTAAATTTCAGATAAGATAATATATATTTCTATTACATGATTTTGAAGGGAGAAGGAGAGGGTGCTGAGAATTAGAGAAATCAAGTGCAGGATTACTTATGGTTTTGTTTTCTAAGAATTTATCCCTGCTTGTAGGTCAGATAGACAAGATTAGATTAATTATAGACTAGATACTATATTATCTACAGATGTTCCAATAAGGTTTTCAACACATGATTACCTAAAATACAGAAAAAAATATTAAACTTTCAGTGGTTGTGTTGCCTAACACAGCCAAAGTTGAAGAGCAGAATTTAGACAATGAATAGAAAGTTGAGAAGGAAGTATTAAAAATTATGGTAGTTACCTTCCTACCTTCCTACTCTGTGTTCCTGTGTAGAGTCTGGCAGAATTGCATGCAGTTAGGCTGGGCCACTGTCACAGCTAGTGTAGATACTCTGAACATGGAAAAATAACCTGTACAGCCTTGGGGCTGTTCAAACATAAATATTTGTGATGTATGCTTTTACCTTGATTGATTGATTGATTGATATTTTGTTTTGATAACAGCTAATTATCACAGACTAATTAAATTACATAGCCAAAGAATGATGCATTAAAATGCTACAACCATCTGAATGGTGTAAAATTATGTTGTTTGTACATAAAATGTACCACAAGAGAGGTAATTTAGGATCACATCAGGAATGTTGCATTCAGTTACTAACAATCTATTAAGACATTCATGTGACAGCCATAACTGAGGCTGGGTATTTTTCAGTGATATGTGGACAGAGAACTTCAACCAGAAGCTGCACAAAAGCTAAGAATATAAATTTTGCACAAAATCCTGGATCCATGCCCTTACTCAGCTTCTAGTAAAGTACAGAATTTCATTTTGGATTTTTGTTGAACCTGTTTCCTTTTACAGGCAACCCCAGAAAAGAAATTATGAAGAATTGTGAAACCCTATTTTACAAGTCTCCAGGAGGCCTGTATGAATAAAGTAAAGTACCTGGGCACCATGACAGCAAAGGTAAAAACAAAACTTTTCTCTTTATAAAGAAATAAACAAACAAGCAATAAGTATTTTTAGCATACTGAAACCAAACTCCATAATTTTAATATCCCTCTCCTTTTTTTGTCAAGGAGAAAACAAGGAAACAAGGGAGAAGAGCAGTGGCTCAGCACATATTCTCTCAGCTTTATCTCACTATTTACCCTTTCTGACAAAGAGCCATCCAGCTCTTGCTACTTCTTATAAAGCTGCCAATGGAAAGAAAGAGTTTTCCTGGGGAGGAAGATCTCCACGGGAAGCAGTGAAAAAACATGAGAGGAGGAATCTGAAAGAATTCACTCCCACCCATCTACAGGAGATTCCTGTTTGTCTGAAGGTTTCAAAATACCCACTCCAGCCTTCTCAAAGGCAAGGTCAATTCTGGCAGGTTGATTTTAAAGCAGCAATGGTGTCTAGCTGGAATCTCTCACAAGGTTGGAATGCTAGAAGTAGACCCAGGAGAGATGTTTTAATGTATAAAATGCAGGTGAGGCAGCCAGAAAGACATGATGAATGCAATTTATCACTGGGCTCTGCAATTTATCACAACGGAATCACAGGAAACAAGAAAAACAAAGAAATAGATAGATAGACTGGATAGATTGAGATCCTCTGTGCATGGAGCTTCTTTGAAATATGCCAAGGAAATTACATGTTACACGTTCAGATTTTCAAAGAGAATTTCATTGATGGAACAGAGCTGTCCTTTTCCCCAGAAAAGAGAAAGATGTGTTATTCTGAAGAATGAAAAAAAAGCTAGAATTATAGGATGCTGTTTTGCTTCACTTTGGTTTTAATCCCCTTCTGGAGCAGCACTGGATACATGCCAGGAGGTAGGGGTTTCCATGTGCAAACAAAGAGCCTGTACTTCCCAGCCACCCTCCTCTCTGCTCAGTTTTCAAGTTCAGGTGCACGAATGTTCACACACAGAAGCAATTTCGATCTGTGGGCTACTTTTGGCAATGTGCAAGTGATCAAAATGTGCTCACAGCAAACACACTCCTTCCTCACTCCCCTGCTTTTGTGGGTGCCTCTCTCAAAACAGGTCTGTTCTATCAAGGTAACAACTCTGAGTTTTACAGCAGCAGCGCTGGAGCAATAGCACAGCCCAGAGCATTGCTGCAGTGCTGGGTATTCCCCACCGCCCACAAAGCAGGGGCCTTGCAGCTTTCAAAACAGTGCATGTACTATTTAAATTGCTTCACTGGGAGGAGAATTATGTGTTCTGCAACGCCTCAGGACAATGAGCCAAAGGAACTATAGAATATGAGCTTGGTGTTAGAGCAGGAGCTCTGCAATGCTCTGCTTTGTGTGTGTTTTAGACTGCTATGTAACATTACTTTTACATTAACGTTTGTGGTTCCTTTTTTATGCACTCCAGCTTCACCATGCTTCCCCTTTTATATTTTAACAGTCAGAATCCTATGATCCAACCAGGGTGGCATGTTCAAAGCTCCACTTCTTTTTCACACTGATTAAAAAATATAAAAAGGCAAAAAAAAAACTCCTCAGAGTATTGGACGAGCTTACTTCAAATAGCTTTTATTAACACTAGGACAAGACTATAGCCAAAGAATTATACAAAACACAAAACAAAAGGGATTTTAACAACTCAGTTGAAGACTATTTCACGCCAATCCAATGTTCATATATCTATAGTCAACAAAGTTCTGGAGCACAATATTACTTAACATTACTCATTGGATACTTGCAGATACAAAAATGTATCAGGAATAATAACAATGATTCCTTTTACTCTTATGGAAATATTACTATTGACCTTTAAAAATGTTGCCCTTTGGGTCAGTCCCACTGATGCTTTATCCCTTAGAATCTGTTCTGCCTGGAAAGACAAATTACAGATAAACTTTCAGAGCTCTGAGCAAAAGGACTGGTTTTTATCATGGAAACAGATAGCAACATCAATTTCCCAAGAAAAAAATATAGACATTTCAGCTGTGTATCCCTAGACCAAAAACTCAGTCTTGTAAAACTCATGGCAGTAAGCTTGCTTTGAAAGCCTTAGTTATGACTTCACCAGGTATTGCTTTATGCTTTCTTACTGCATCTGAACTTGGAATATTAAGCCAATCATGAAATTTAAAATAGCAGTAAACTAAGCAGCAAGAGACATGAGTATGGATCTGTTCCCCTAACACATGACAAATGCACACTTATGAAGCTAGTAGAATAGATCCAGCAGAGTCAATTTTCTCTCAGACAGACTTTTTCAGGAGCAGAACTGGCACTTTCTATCAGAAAAATGTTTGTGTGGGCAAGCTCCAATCTTTTACCTGGGCTTTTTTTTACAGTTTCATGTGGCTGAATGCAGAGTTCAGGTTCCTCCTCTAACTGCCTCCAAAATATTACCCAAAGCATTTTAGAGGAAGAATTTAAGTCTTTGAATCAGGACATCATATGGTTCTGCTACTGCCACTGTGTCCCTGGCCATGCAGGTGTACCATCAAAAGGAGGAATGTGTGGAGATCTTGGCACAGAATCCCTCTGACCACACAGTACTAGTGCCACTGCTTGCAAGCATCACTTGTCTTCAGACCATCCCCATGGAAGCGTGTCTTTGTCATAAAGCACAGCTCTCATAAATGACAGCCCAACTCACAGTGTGCTAATTGACATCCAAAGTGCAGTACATTTGATGGTGCAGAACAATTTATATTTTGCTGTAATCTATGCTAACATGCTGAACCACAGAGCCTGGCACTGGAGCAGGATGGATTGTGCAGAAGAGAGTTAACTGAGGGTTGCTGGAACATCCATCCTTTGTGGTCTTCACTTTCTGTAGCGTGTGATTTACTAGCGATTAGAACTGAGCTAGTAACAAGATCTCATGGGACAAAACCCTTTCGGATCAAGTGAAAAAATGACATTGTTAAAATCAAAATGGGTTTCTTTTGAGGTTAGAGAGGAATGCAAGTTTCACAATTTCTTTTTTTAACAGTCAGCAGACAGCCAGCTAAATAGTACTCTTAAAATACTGCTGCAGTTTGGATCTGTTACAAAAATGAAGCATTTAATTGCTCCGAGAAGTGACAAAGATAAGCGGCTCTCATTCCCACACCAAGGGCAGGGGAATCTGTCAGAAAACAGATTTTTTTCAGATGGCATCAGTTTTCTGTGTGTTACAAAGGTGAATTCAATTACAGGTACAAAAACAAAGCAAGTGACATGACAAAGAAAGATCTTAAATGATAATTTAGAACCCAAACTCCTTCAAAGTCAGGATGAAAAGCAAGTAGCAGAAACTTGATTTAAGTGAGATCCTTTCCTGGCAGGTTCCACACACCACATCCCCCCTCCCCAGGTACATATTCTATTCTACTTCCATATGGAGTCTGTAAAAAAAAAAAAAAAAAAAAAAAAAAAAAAGTACAATGGTTCACAAAGCTCTATTGTGACCTTTAAAAATAAAGCAACCATGCACTGCTATGCTTTTGGAAAGGCCACTATTGAAAAAAATTAAAATTCCCCTATCAGCCATGTTATGAAATTTCTGCTGGGGGCTGAGGATTTCTTGGGCAAATGCACAGTACACACATCAGCACACGTGGCAGCTGCTGCTGCTGCTGCTGCTTAGGAGAGAAAATAGCCCAGCCAGGTTCACATCTGCATGAGTGTGGGCATGCTGCTGGGACAGGGGTGGCATTTCCCAAGGAATAAATGCTTGCTGAGCACCTCCTTGCCCCTGCAAGCTAACAGGAGTTAGTTGTTTTACAACCATCAGTGCCTTTGGAAGAGTTCCCTCTAATTCTTTGTCCCAGACACATTGCCCTGAAAGTGTCCTGCTGTCTGTCTACAAAAATTAGTCAGTCTCTACATTTTTGTTCTCTACAGGACCTCTGGTGTTGGCTGCAGCAAAACCTTTCTAATATTTCATCTCTGGTTATGACTCTCAGCTTTTCAGAGAGGCTGCACTCAGATAAGACACCAACTAAAATACCACATACTCTAGAGAGGGGTTTGTTTTGCCACTTATATTCAGCCTGCAGCATGTTGGTGACTTTTTTGCAAAGTAAAGGCATAGCCATCTTTATTTGCATAACATTTTCCATTTCTTTTATGATGTTTGTTTAAGATAACCTAACGATTTTACTTTGCTCAGATTCACTTGCATTCACTTCATTTGCACTGAATGAAAAATTAGGAGAGTACATGATAAAAAAGGGGAATAATTCTGTCATCTTTACACTGGCAAAATTCCCATGAACTTTGATTACCCACTAGAAATGTTGCCTGAAAAGAGATCATATAATCAAGCTACAACTTATATTAAAACCAAATAAGCATATGCAGAATTCCTTCACAAAATCAAAAAAATGAGTGTGAGACACTCATGAAGGCTTCAGCAGTTCTGAGATCTGCTGTTCATCACTGTTCTTACTCCAGCCCAGGTAAGAGCCTTAAGCTGGAAAAAAAAATCTTTTTCTTGATGTTCAGAGTCATATCTCTTTTCAGTTTTCAGTTTGTACTATGAACTGAAAGACCTAAGAATACAAGAAAAGAATACAAAGAAAGAATACAAAGAAAATATGAGAAAAGACTGGTAATACAAGAAAAGGACCACTGGGCTTAATACTTTGTTCCTAATGCTAGAGAAGAAAATGAACTGCTGCAAGCATGTTGGTGGGACTTGCTGCTGAGGCATCTCTCTTTCTGATGTTTGGTGACTGGTGCAGGGGCAGAGTGAAAATTACTTCAGGATTCCACCACAAGGCAAAGATTTGCTGCCAAAGGCAATGGCAGCCTGGGGTGGAGGCACCATGGGACTGCCTGCCTGCAGTCCTTGTACCACCAGAACCAGGCAGATGGTCACCCTGGCTCTGAGTGCTCCCTGCCACCTCCTCAGCTTCACCTTCCCCATGGAATCACACAGAAACCTCCCTTATCCCACATTGTTCATGCATTTCAGCTCAATTTTAGATGTCATCTAAGCTCAGACGTAGATATTTTGGCAGCCAACTTGAAATATCTGGGACTGAATTTTCAGAGGTGTCAATCTCTCCAGTCCAGTGGGAAAGGTTTGTGGGAGACATGAGACTTTGATGTCTCTCAAAACCCTGAATTTTTTCATTTGAAACATGCAATTCATGCATCTTTCTGAAATTCTTGCAATCTGTTGTTGAATCCAGTTGAAACTGGGCATTCTTAAGAGTGTCCATGTGAATATTTCCCTAGAACTATGACTAAAATTGCTGGAAGATATTTTAACTCCAGTCCATGGGGAGCTATTGACGGTAATAAAAAATACTGTGAGAAGAAAACAACAGCAAGTGAAACTGCCCTCTCAGAAAGCCCAGGTCTGCTTTGAAGGAAGTGTTGATATTCACCATAAGCCTCAATCATCTCCCAGAGGGCCATAAGATGCCTTGGAATGACATAATCCAAAAGCAATGGTGTTCTTGACTTAAAGGGGAAAGGAAAAGCAGGGCCTGATCCATCTCCCATCGAAATCAAAGAGGACTTTGCTGTTGACTTCAGTAAGAACAGAGTTCTGGACACAATCTGTGTGCAGTTTATTAGCACACTTGTTTATCCAAACGATCTTAACTTCAACCAACAGCACGTCTAGATATCTGCCTGGGACTACATCTGTGCAAATGTGTAAGTGTGAGTTTATAATGTTGTTTAATTCAAATCATTCTGGCATTTTAAAAGCATTTCCAGCTAAAAAAGACAGCTTTAGTTGATTTGCACCCCAGAAGACAGACTTTGATTGGAAAAGCTTGTAACTTACATTTCAGGTTGCAATCCATATACAAGTTCATGCAAGCTAAGGAGACAAACAGATTTTAGGGTTAATTTTAAAATGATGCTACTATGCACTCAAAATTTTGCAGCCATGATTTCAATATGTGAAAAGCTCTACAAATTACCCAACTCATCAGCTATAGCCCTTGGTTTCCTTGAAGGGAAATTTCTTTGATGACCATAACAAAATCGCAGTAAATGGCAAGTAAGATTGCCATCAGGAGCCTGCTGAAAATGCAGGAGAACTCCTGATTGCTTTAGTCATGTGAACAGCCCCTTCAGAACAGCCCAGAGTCAGGCAAGGTGGCTTACACCAGGACTTAATTTAGCCTGCTGGGACTTTTTGCATTACTAAAACGAGCACGGTTTTGGCTTGTAAATGGGGGGTAGAATTTTATTTCACTTTCTGAGGGTCAGAATTTTATTTCCCTTTCTAAGGGGCATACATTCATTTTAGAGTAAACCTTTCAGAATAAAAGTTTACTTCACATTATAGGAAATGACATCCGTGTTTTTTAGATTTCCCTTTTCAAAGCATGCCTCAGATTTCTAACTTGTAGTGGAGAGCTTTGGTATAAGTAATAAAAGTCTTTAAAATTAAAATGCTAATCGTAAACAAACCCAAATGCATGAAAGATATAGTCTGACTGCATAACAAAAGAGAATTATATAATTCTATTTGAGTGAAATCTTTCATCTTTGATTTACAGGTTTGAGTCTGCCTATAACTGAAACCATATTGTTCCATATCTTTCATATCATGGCCTTCCCCAAAATCTTGTTTTAATTAAGGTTCCTTTCAGATTTCAGAATAAAAAGCATGACAGTCTTCACTTATGGCTTTAATATATGTATCCCTTTTTTTCTTTCTTTCTTTCTTTTTTTTTTTTTTTTTTTTGAATTTGGCAAATATATAAAAAATGAACATCACTTGCTTTTAAAAGCTGAGCGAGCTATCAAATACTGCAAGCTGAATACTTCAAGGTATGTCCTGGGGTTCATTAGGTGAGAAAGTTGTAAACAAAATAAAAGTTACTGTAGCAGAGTTTTGTTCATTTGAAGTACTCTTACATACATGCCCCAATCTCTCTTTCTCTCTGACAGTAAGGCAACACGTGTAACAGTTTAAGCGTTCATTTTCAGCTAAAGGCACAACTCTATGTTACGTTCTCAAACATGGAATCAAACAGCCAAAGTCACATTGCAGGGAGATCTTGCTGCACTTCGGGAATCTAAAATAAAGCCTAAACCCTTTGAAGCTCCTTAAGCAACATCAGTTCTCTTGGTGCAGGACTACATAAAAGAATCAGTTCGTATTCCCATCACGACCTGTAAAAAACACTCCCACACAACCTCCACAGAAACACCTGAGCTTCAAATGAGCTGCACGCAGTTACTGAAGGTCGCTGCTTTGGAGGCAGAACGCAGAAACATTGCAGAACAAACTAAAAACACGTTTGAAAAACTATCCATACTTGATCTCTGCTGCACACATGGTGAGCGCTACTGTCAACTACAGAGGGTACAGCACTTTTTCTTAAAGGCAAAAAGATCGCTCATTTTAGAGAATCGTGAATGTGTTTTTATGATAGAAAAGTTTACATGAAATGGGGAGGGATGGCCAGGAATAGGGAAGAGAAAACAAAGCACCACCAAGCACAGTACTTCAGGGGATTTATAGTACAATGAGAAGTGCTTTCCCTTTAGCTAAAATCCCTCCTCATAATTTAAACACTTTTCACTTATTCAGCTAAGAATTCATTACAGGAGGTGAAAAAATGGCATGTAAAATAAGGGTGGGGCTTTTTTTTTCTTCATTACACGGAGCAAAGAAAACAAAATCTATTAACAATTTAACACAGTATGAAAAAAATTATCCAGTAAAAAGTGTCAGAAAGTGATTCACGGAGTTCACAGAGTATGTTGCTGGCTGTTGCAATTCTCATATCTATAATCTATCATGTAGAATTTTGCAATACTCTATTTCACAATTTGTGTTGGTGAGTGGGTCAAACAGCATTAAAAAAGCATGCTCTAGGCTCTTTCTCCCAAGTCCGTTTTACTGTAACTCTAGAATTGTGGCGGTTACATTTAAGGAATCTTTCGGGCTCTTTCAAGTCCCTCCAAAGAACAAGTGAAGCTGCTATTCCGAGTTTTGTGCCCAGTGTTTATGTTCCATCTGATCTGTGCCACCCAAGAAGCAGACAAGACATGTCTGAGGGTGCTTTGGGGGATACACAATGATGTCACCCACAGGAAATATCAGGGAGGACTTGGCACTTCACAAGGCTGGCTCTTCTTCCATGGGCTCACCAGCAGCTCTGTAAAAATAAACAGGCAATCAGAATACGGCACAAGAGTACACAATGACATTGTAGATTTTCATGCATAATCAAAGCTGATTTTTCAGCTCTCTCAGATGTTTATTTGTGTTATTCAGCTATCCATAAATAGAGTTTCTTTCCTAGGAAGTATAAACAAATGTCAAGTGGAAAAACATTTTAGATCCAAGCAATCACCGAAAATGTTCCTGTTTATATTAAAATATGTCAGAATATTTTATAACATTTTGTTCAGAAATGTACATGCTTTGTGTCAACAGAATCAAATAATTTAATGAAAAAAATAGCTGTGATACTTTTATTTTACAAGCTTTTGCAACTAGAAATACATACATTTATTTTTCCGAGCGGGCCCATACCATTAAAGCAACACAGTTCACTAGTACCCAAGCAGTGTTCCCTCTCAGGTTCTTCTCCAGTCCCCCTAGTTTTTGATTTTGTGTTTTCATAAACACATTGCCTGTCTGCCTGCCTACAACTTTTGAGACTGAATCTTGAATCTGATCAGCAGATAGCTATGAAACAAAAAGTATCTATTAATCATACCAAATCAGATTATATCTATATCTTTTATATGAAAAACTCTGGGAAATTAGCAGCTTAGGTAAGATGAGCTCTCCAAGACAACCAATAAGAAAATGGTGAGGATACATATGGTGAACTAACGTCAAGTCATGCAATTCCTAGTATCTGACAAGCTACTGCACCTGAGGAATATGATGGCAATTATAAAATGGGAAGATTCTGAGATCATGGAGAGACCTCACTATTGAAGGGCAAAGAATTAGCACAGAAATAATTTTTCATCTCAGTTTGTCAACCATAAGAACTACTTTAATATAGTGACTTCAAGTAATTTTGAAATCAGGGGAGAAAAGTAAATGCAAATTAATAAAGAAGATTATTAGTTAATTCTTGTAAGCCAGTATAATAACTGGCTTCAGTAAAACATTCCTCAGAAAGTACAAATTCATGAGATCCCATGGAAAAAAAAGTAATTAATGGGGGTTGCTTGGGCTTTGATAGTTTATTCAGCAAGGAAGCCAGAGAATTTTAAGTGAATCTGGAATTTATTAAAGTCTTTCCCAATGAAAAAATCAGCAGTATGTCTTTAAATTATTTTATACAGGTTATCCTTTTATGATTTGGAATGATCACTGTGATAGTATGTTGAAAAATATGTCAAGTGAAGGATGTGAAAAAGATGAAGTTTTTCAGACTAATCACTTTCCAGAGGGTATTGACTCTAAAAGATGATTAATCTATAAATCACAGATCTTTAGTTCCTCGCCACATGGTGGGGGATGTTTCCTGTGTACAGTAACTGCGGTCCCTCATTCCTGAGAAGTGAGGTGAAGCCCCCTTGCACTGCCTCTTTTCCTTCCTCTTGCTTTGCTCTGGCTTGCAGCAGAGAGCACACAGTGGCAGGAGGGTGAGACGGAGCCCTGCCTGCTGCCCGGGTCCTCAGGAGGAACACAAGATCACACACCAGGTGAGGAATTCATGCTGATGGTGTGTGCTGCTGTTGTGCTGACCACACACTTCCACTTCCTCCAGCCACTTGTGGGAGACCCAAAAGTCCTTTGGCATAACACAGAGGGTCAATAAAACTTCGTTAAACATCCAGGACCTTATGGGTCTGTCTGGAAAAAAGATAATTTGGAAGCAGATGACAGCTCAGTTTTTAGGTTCTGCAAAGAGAAACATTATGTCAGTAGATCTCAGGTGGTGATTGGCAGATCAGGAAAGAGTGAAGCTCTGGAAAACCTCTGGAAGTAAGAATAGAGATTTGGACTATTTTAAGAACCTAGGGAAGCAGTACATACAACAGTCTGCTCACATGTGTTTGACTTCTAGGACTGACATTCTCATGAACACATTACAATTAAGGATCTTTAGTGCTTCTTCCATTGGGAAATTTTTCACTGACAAAGGTGTTTCTGAGGAGTGGCCCTCATCGATCTTGAGTGCTATATTCTAATATATTCCAATATATTCCAACAACAGGCCAAAATTCCTCCCCAGCCAGAGAATAAGCATCAAAATCTTTTATATATATAACTTTTATATATAAGTGTCAGTGCAAGGTCCTTTTTAGGGAAGGGAAATAAGATTACAGTGCCATGCCAATCCAGCTGTTGTCTCACAGTGTGGGTACTTCCACAGTCTTCTTCAGTCTCCTTTTGAAGACATGTGCATGCTTTAACTTCATTTTATTAGTGTCAGAGAAGTCACTGATTGGATTCAAATAATTGGATCCAAATCACTGGATTTATCCAATGGTTTATCATTAAAAACATTTATTTTTATGAGATAACGGCTCAGGCCAGAGTTTTGTATGAGAGCCAGTACTGCTTTGGGGCCAAAGGACAAAGAGAAAAGCACTGTAAATCCCACAGCAATGAGTAGAGAATCAATATATACCCATTCTGACAAAATCAAAATTGTCAAAGGAAAAATCTAGGGGGCACAGTCTGACAGGCCAAATTTGTGTTACTTCAGCTTTGTCACTGTGAGTTACGTCAGTCCAGTCAGTCTTCCTGCAGCTGACAGGAAGCTGGCAAAAAATCATAAAACAGGCAGAACCCCCATCCCACATTGTATGCTCTGAGCAGCTCCTCAAGATGCAGCTGTGAGCTCAGGTCTGATCTAAACTAATCCCATGCAGTCAGCAAATTCAGAAAGACACCACTTGAGATTGTAATGATTATAGAACCACAACTGTGATTTTTCTCTAAGGCTGCACTGTGGCTCATTTAAACTGCAAGTTCCTCAGAGCTGAGCCCTCCTGCATTCACTTTGGAGTGCTGTGAAGAGTGCTCATCTTTAGCTCTCTATATGTAGAATTCTGACTATGGCAGAGTGAAATAATCTCTTTGCAGTTAATGCTAAACAAAATGATGCTGTTTAAAACTTTAAAAATAAATAAATACATGAGGCAAAAATCCTACCATATGGATAAAATCTGGAAATATATGTGACGTCTTAAATATTGTTCTGTGGCAATTGAGAATAAATTTTATTTATGAGAAATTATTAGAAGTAATTAATATCTACAATTTAAAAAGGTAGCATTTAAGAATGTAGATAAACTCTGTACATCACCTAAAAAAAGAAAGTGTTTGTCTTACCTTATTTTTTTAAATGAGAATTACAGTGATTCGTCTTCGCTACATTATCACACACACAAAAATACAAATTCAAGGTATGTTTCCAAGGTAGAAACTCCTGAACAAAAGATAGATTTTTCTGGCATGGTATGGCTGTTTTATGCCATAGTCTGTTCCTAATTTAACTCAGCTGTCTCAGAGAAGATCATTGTAATTGAAAAGTGATCCTCTGGTAGCAAAGAGCTGGGAAAAAAGAGGTACATTTCTACATCATGAAGGTGATTTGGGGAGTGTCTAAAGACATTATATAAGACATCCTGAGTAAGTGTATAACCTAGTAAAAATGGACTTAGTATGGATCAAAGAAAAAGGAACTAAAAGTAAAACCACCCTAGTTTAAGAGCAGAATAAGGCAACTCCATATATGTTCTCAAAAGAGGAAGTAATTTCCAAACAAGGCAAATTAAATAAAATATAAACTCTGGCAAGTTACATGTAAGCCCTCAATGAAGCAAACTAAAAGAAAGTCTGAAGAGCAACATTTTAAACGCATAAAAGTTAATAATAAAAAGATCTTTCAAAATACATCAGAGGAAATGATCAAAGCATAAAAGGAGCATCAAGGAAGGTAGACCACAAAAGCAAAATGAACTATTTATATCTGGGTTCACTAGAGAAGTGTCAGCGAGGTTTTATTACTTGCAGATGAACTATCCTAAACTAAATCAGTGCTAGAACAAACTGATACACCAAACATTGCCAAATTTCCAAGAGCAGATGATATTTGTCTGTTAAATTCCAGGGAAATATGATTAGGATGTTGTTAAAGAAACAGTTATTGAACATATTCTACAGTTTAACTCAGCAAGAGGTAGAGAAGGCAAAAAAAGCAGTTCCCCTTTTGGAAACCACAGGAGGTACAGTAAGTCTGTATGGCAAAATTGAAAGCAGCTACAATCAGTGATGGAATTAGTAGGCATTTAGGTAATAGTCATTTGGGTAAGAATTAGGTCTTAACACTTATAAAGATGGCAATCTTTTCAAATTTATTAGAAGTTTCTGAAGGAAATTAGAGAAGAGGGATCAAGTGATTTCCCTCTGTAAAGAAGGTCTTCCAAAATTTTATCCAAGTGCCTAGAAGAACCTAGGTTGTTGGCCCTTTCACAGATTAATAATACATCAAATGCAGGAAATGCATAATATTGGTGAATTTTCACCATGGAGGATTCTACAGAGCATCTCACAAAGACTATGTGGACTACAAGTAGATATGGTGAAAATGTTTGCTGATGATGTCAAGTTGCCAATACTACTCAGCCTTAAGGCTCATAACAGTGTTTCTGTATGGAAAAGGAAGCAAAACAAATACAGAATACACAAAACAAGGGAGGACAGCTTCAACTGTTTTAACAGTGATGTCTATGACTGAGAGCTTGGAGTTAATGGTAGAGGAGCAGAAAGACACAGAAACAAAACAACCCCAGTATTAGCTACTGTGTAAATTCACAATGTGCCCAGCACCTGGACTCCTGCATGCAGCTCTTATTCCGTCTCAAAGACACTAAAAAAAAACCTCAGAGATGAGCAAAAATCATCAAAGGTAAGAAATTATTTTCAAATCAGCAGGAATGCAGAGTCTTGAGAATCTCAAGCCTCTAAAACCAGATATGGATCAAAGATTATGAGTAAGAAAGAAGTGGTTTTCTTTCTCACAATACAAGACCTAGGGGATTCCCACTGATTTTATTGGTTAATAAGTAAAAGCAGTGTGATTCCTGATGAGGCTGTGTGATTTACTACTCAAGTGCCAGAGGTGCAAGCTGGTTCAAAAAGGTTTTGGAAAGTTTATGCCTGTGTATGTATCCTCGAGGCTTTTACACAGGATAGGTCAGATACAGCAGTTCAGATCCATCAGCTCACCAGGGCAAGTGCTCAACCTCCTTCTCCTGGTTCTCTTCCTTATGAACCCATCACCAAAGGATGAGAAGAAGGTGGGTAAGATAAGGGTGCAGGCTGACCTAGGAAAGCTGTTCTGCAGCTCCCGAGCCTGGAGGGGATTGTGAGCCTTGTGGGGTATGGTCAGGTGTGTGCTGTGTACTCAGCACAGCTGAGGGAGATATTCAAATAGTGAAATGCCAAGTGAAGCTTTATGAGTTGATAGACAAATATAGCAAGTGACCCCAAATGGTAGCTAGCTGTATCCCAAGATTCAACCATTTGCTTTAATATATAATATAATGCAATTTGACTGAAAGTGCAACTGGTAGCTCTGTAATGCTAAGACTAAAAATTATACTTTGTTTTCATTTCCACTTGAGTAAAATCTATGCTCAGCTGAACCAGAGCCATAAAGACAAATTCTGATAAATGTCATTCTCAAGATTTACTGCTTCCTGTAAAAATAGTAAGTGCAAGAGATCTCCCTCCACACCCTTTTCTTTTTCCATTTTAAGAAGAAACATACAGAAGCTCCAAGGTATCAGAGGCAGCAGTGTACTGAATATATTCAAAGCACGATTTCTGAAACAGATTTCTGGCCAAACCAAAATTCTAATCAGCTAAATCTGTATCTCACATAGGGAATAAACAGTTATCAACACACAAAAGTTCTGGTAGTTAGAAATGTTTTATAGGACATGCCTATTTCAATTGCATCTCTATTTAAATGCCCGTTAGCACCATACATGTTTCCTTTCATATCCACAAACTCTTTTTTAAATATCTGTACTCTTCCAAAGACTGTAATCAAGATTCAATTGGATCTTAGGATGCAGAGTTATGCTTTGGTAAAATAAAACACCAAAAGCGTAGCAGCTTTTCACGTTTTTCTTCATTTACTCTGCCAGAGAAAATCAAGTAAAAAAATAATTGGCACTGTCACTTGAAGAAAAGAAAGAAAGAGAGAAGAAAGAAATAAAAATACTTTATATGGGCCTTAGCCAGGAGCATTTTATCCATCAGTGGTAAATGAGTCAGATATGAGTTGGCCAGGAAAAGAGCTGCTTTACCCAAAATCTGAGTTTAAAGTGAGTCATCTCACTCCAACACCAATATATCCTCCAACATAACTGGCCCGAGTTTCCCGCAAAGAGACTCTTGCTGCTGCTCTTCATCTGGAGGCCTGAGCATCCAGAGCTGCAGCAGACAGGATCTCTGCCATTGAACCAGTGAAACAGGCTTAGAGCTGCAGGCCAGAGCTATCAGCCTGCCTGACCGTGGTGGGAATTAAGAGGAAGCAAATTGACTCCTGGTGTCATGAAGGAACCCATCAGCCATGGTGCTTCCTGTTCTGCTCCCACCCTGCCACAAGCAACTTTCCCAAATGAACACTCAATGCAAAAGCTTGCAGCAGCTCTTCAGAAGGTGACCCCACCTATAGCAGTAGGAGGAAGAGCACATCTTCTAACAGAGCTTGAGACCCCAAATGACTCCTCACAGTCCTGCTGCCCTCTGTTTGCATTGGAAGTGGCTGGAGAAGGGGCATTGCATGCATGTCCCTTTATTACAACAAAAACCAAAAAACGTGAAAAAGCACAGCTGAACTCATCTCTACATTACTGCTGTTTGTGTTGGTAGGTACCTGTGAAATGGATGGTGTGCTTATGTGAAATGAAGTAAATTATGCAGAACCCAAAGCATGCAGTGTCACAGACTCACACCCTGGGCATTCCATGATGGATTTTCATTCACACTCAAAGTGCAGGAAAGTCCTCTCAGGTCTCCCCACAGTTGAGGAACCTCAAAACCCAACTCTCAGGAAGATCACTTTTGATTCTATACTGTTCCTTACATTCATCAGGAAGGAAGCAAAGAAAATGATGCTCAGAAGCCTCAGAATACCTATCAATCAATTTTGGTCCAGAGGGACAGCATTTTTCTTGTCCTGTCACTCTCTGATGGCAGCTTGGCTCCATGTGCCTTCTTTGAGGGTTACAGATGCAGAAAGAGATTTCAGGATGCATGTGTGTGAATGTTTTTTGGGTTTTTTTTGTGCGGCTGACAAATGTCTGCAGCACCACAGAAGATATTCCAAACGAAGTCATTTTTCCACAAAACAATTCATCACAATGGATTCATCCCTACAAGAGTCCAGAAATGATGAAGTGCAATGAATCTGGCAGCCACATGAATTCCACTTGTGTACATTTCAGTACATCCATTTTTTTCCCATGTTTCTCAGCACTGCCCTGAAATTCTGTTTTCAGAATGGGTGGAAACTGTCACAGGTTATCAGTTGGTAGGTAATAAGTGCAGTAATTAAGTGCAATTTTAGTCAAAGGGTTATTTTGTTCAAATCATGTAGGAGTAGCAGTTGTTCTTGGTAGTTGTAGTTTTGAGTGGTGGCACATAACAAATAAAATTTTTGGTTATTCTCAGCAGTAAAAACACACAAAATTAACCATGCCCTTTTCCAGACAATTTATAGCTTTAATTTGCTTGACTGCATTATTTCCAATACTTTAACTAATATTATTTCTATTTCAGAGCTATGCACACACAAGTGTGAATTTTTCTGACCCTGGCTAGCAGAAGTGTCTCGTAACTGTCAGAAACTTATATGAAAAACAACATTACTCTTCAGCTGAGCACTGATCAGCACAGTCACAAATCTAAAACACATCTTGTGTTCATCATGGATTCTTCTCTAAGCTTTTATGAAATTTTCTGCAATAATCCTAGCACTAGAATAGCCATGGCATATTAAAATATAATTACAGTTGAAAAGGTAATTATGAAAATACTGTGAACTTTACTAGCTAGCTCTTCTCCCTGTGTGTCCCTTTGAGGGCATGCCTCGATTCCTTGACAGATGAGTGCTGCCACTGTTGTGGGGGATGTTCAGTCCCAAACACATCCACAGCTTTGAGCATTGCACTAATCCCCTGGGTGCCTATCAGTTCAGTTCTGATTAAGAGACACAACACAGGAGGAAAAAACTGAAGCAACCAAGAAGCAGTCACAATGTAAGAGCCATGGATCTTTCTGGCTCTCCTCCCACCACTGCTGTCCCTACCCACAGCTCCCTCCTTTCTCCACTGTTGTCACACAGCCTGATGAGCTGATGAGTCTCCTTATAAGGCTTTTTTCATCTTTCTTCTTTCCTCCCTTGTTTTCTGTGTATGATGGAACCCAAGTGATTTCACTGTGTTTTGTGTCTTTCTCCACTGCTGAAGACCAAAAATGTTTGTGCTTAAAACAAAAAAAATAGGAAACTCAAAACGTCTGCAGTGGCTTTTCTGATTATAGATGACACAATATTCTCTCAGTGGCTACTGAGTTTTTTCCCGTGTAATTGGCAAAACATACAACAGCATTAACTGCATCATTTTCTTAATTTGGAAGTTGAAAGCAATCTTCATTAATGTAAAAAGCAGATGACAAGCTGGAAAAACCAGCACTCTCTTTGCTGGTGTACCTCCACCTTAGTACATAGAAAACATTGTCCCTAATCCTGGTCAGGGTTGCTTTAAGTTTCATACTGGCACTGTTAACATTTCTTCCAGGGAAGTAACTTTTGATGTCTGTCTAATATCACTTAATAATTATTTAAGTACATCATAATTAAATTTATCTGACTGTTTGTTGGACACCTTCCTAGAAAATTAAAACTAAAAGAGATTTGAAAAGCTTTTAATGAGAAGAATGTGGTTGATTACACTTGACCCTGTCTATTTACCTCATATGGATATTGCACTTTTTATGCAGTAGCAGGAATTAGACATGGGAAGAAAACAAGGTTCTTATACTAATCATGAACTTTAATACAGAAATAGAGAGACCAAATTAAAAAAAACCCTGCAAACAGAATATGTCTGTTTCCAGTGGCTGAGAGAACTGAAATCCAGGGATGAAAAATTCCAGGTATCTCAATTAGCAGATAATTTTGAAACAACCCTTAGTCTTCCTTTCTTCTTTGTTTCACTTGGTTGGAGCAAAAGCCTTGAACTCTGTAATAATTTAATGCACTTACCTGCTGCCTTCCTGAGGAATACACTGCTCAACATCCACTGAAAGAGAGGCCATAGCAGATACTGTTTCTGTCTCCTCCCTCTCTTGCTTCTGAGACTCAGCCAGAGCACAATCCACTGGCACAGAGTATGGCTCCACTGACTTCCAGTACTTGCCTAAGGAAAGCACACATAATAATTTATGGGAATTTTAGCTAGCATGGTGGTACAAGAACAGTAATCACTTAGTTCAACATAGAGTGATTATAATTTAAAATCACTGTGGTATAAGCAGTACAGTTGAAATTTCAGGCTGCAGTGGAGAGGTCTATTTCTGAACCTAAGAATGCCAAGTTGGAAAGTGCTTTCATTCCAAGAGCTGTGTCACACCCTTCCCCAGAAGGTAATAAACTGGAAGAGTAACACACAGACTAATGAACACAGATTGTCAGAAAGGCTATTGGCTTTATCTCGACCAGGTGATGGGAGTTCAGAGGAGGGTTAATAACTGGAAGCTCTGATATGGCACACTGTTGATGCAGAGACAGCAAAATGTAGAAAAATGTACATTCTTGTCCAAAGTGCTCACACAGCACTGTCTTGAAAAGGAAAGAAGTCAGAAATGCCAGCTCAGACTGAAGTGGTGTTGCCAGAACAATCAGGCTTGTTAGTCCTGGATGTTCTTTCTCCTCCAACCTCAGGGCGTATACTAGAACAATAATTTAGTTAAAACTTTCATATATGAACTGGCTGTTGCTGGAAAGCTGCCAGGTATCATGAGGGATAGAGCTTTCTGGTCTGCTATGTAAAAATACAGCAGTGGATTAAAAACATGAGTGTTTTCAGATTTCTGCCTGCAACAGAAAAAGCTCATCAAGCAATGCAAAAAATAATGGCAGGTGACTCATCCTAAACATATAAAATGATCTGAAGAAACAGTTTTACTATTGGAAACCACATGAACAAGTATGAATTTACATATCTATTTATTAACAGTCCAGTAAAACACTGAGCACTCACTAATAGGCAGGTGGATGACACCTGGGAATTAGGAGCTTTGGGAAGTCTGGGAGCTCTGGACCAGAGCTTACTCAGTGCTTAGCAAGAAGCTTTCAGCAGCTGCTGCAGAGGTTGGATCAGGGTACTTATCTGGGAATTAGACGGAGGGTTTCAACAGCTGTGAAAGAGAGGGGATCAAGCAGGGGACCTTTCCAAGGACTAAAACTAGGATTTTGGCAGCTGGGCAGCAGGCTGAGCTGAGGTGCTTATCCAGAGGGTAGCTGGAGGCTTTGACAGCTGGGAGGCCAGGCCAGCAGTGGTGCTGCCTGCGCTGCTGAAAACTCCCTCTTTGGTAACACAGCTCTCTACAGTTTCAGGCTTTTGGAAGGATGAACTTTTCCCTCCAGTGAGAAAGCAGCTGTCAATAAAGTCTGAAAATGTCTTTATTCAAAAACATCATTGCAAGATGAAAGCCCAAGTCAATCTTCAAGAACAACCAGCGAGCATGGCCAGAGTGTTTCTTTGAACTCTAATAGTGTGCACGTTTGAGTAGTTAGCAGAATCTTTAAATAACGGGGACCTTCTGGGGATAAAATGTAAAGTGTATTAAGTATCCTACAAAGTTGAGATTAAGTGTTAGGAGGTTGGCTTTGCTCCAAAAACATGAAAGACAGAGCTAAAAAGTTATGTACATAACAGTAGGCTCAATGATTGGAGCCTGGCAAATTTTATAAAAACAAGACAAAAATATTCTCTATTATTACTCTGCTCAGAGACCATATTCTCTATTCATTAAAAAATACACTAAAAACAAACAAAAAAGTTATATGAGCATTCCACAATGTTCTCACAGATCCTATGTGCAAAAGTCAGTCTTTGCAATATACACCCAATTCAAACCCTATAATTTATGAGCTAAATGTTCACAGAGTGGGTGGGGTTTTTTGTTGCAGAAACAGATGTGCAAGAAAATCAAATCTGTTGGCATGGGAATAATACCCCCTCTTGCCTATAAAAGAAATGAACCCATGTTCACTGCTGGAGTTTTCAAGGGCTTTTATTCATAAAATAAAATATTAGTACCCAGCTACCACTGTGTTGCTCTCCTGCAGCAACAATAAAACAGCATCAGTGAGGATTGCTGCATCACATTCGTTCATTCACACACAGGCTTGCACCCCAGCTGCCCCCTGAATCCTGACTTTCTTGTAACATTAAAACCTAGGGCCAATTCAAGCATATTAGTGGGCTCTCTGTGCCTGTTTAGCTGCCCTTCACTCCCGAGTGATTGGTGGTTTGCTCTGCTTCCCCACACTGAGAGCTCTGTTATGAGAGAGGCTTCAGCCAGAGCAGAGTCAGGCCAGGAGGCAGGTGGCAGCCCATATACTGCAGTGGAGGGTCCTGGAGAAAGGAGCTACACTGGCAGGGTGTTTGTGGCTTTTTGGGGGAAATGTTTAAGCAGTCACAATCAGAAATAGCATCCAGGTAGCATCATGCAAAGAGGGCTCTGTGATGCTTTGTGGAAAAGCAATGATAGGTTTTTCTTTGAAATCAGAAAACTGTACTTTACAAACACCTGGGGTAAGCAGAAGAGCTTTGCAACTTTCTTTTTAACCAGAACAACCTTTATTTGCTGTACACAAAACACACACACCTTGAATGTGTGTTCAGCCAAAAGATTTGCAGGCAAAGAGTTATGGAATGGGGAGGCAATCACAGCACACAGCTGAAAAGGAGCTTTGTTAGGAGATATGCTGTGGACAGACAATTAAAAGAAGTCAAAAAGCATTGGCCTCAAACCACTACAACCCCTGAAAATTCCATTTCTACTGTGCTCTACTGGGATGTGAAATTCTACCACTGCTGTAACATTCATTGAGAAGAACTTGGTGGAGCTCAAGGGAAAGAATGAAGCATACTGCTGGTTTAATTCACACAAAATTTGAGCAATCATTGATTGCAAGAAAAAAAAATAATGAAAACAAATCAGTCTTCTAGGTATGACTTAGCTTTCAGCATGAAAATGTGCTTAAGCCTCCCTCAAAGATTTGTGTGAGCACTGGCTATTACCAGGAAATAATCAAAAGGAAAGTTTCTGTCACTCTAATAGGCAATTGTAATTACCTTTCATAGATTTGGATATGCTGTACTGTGGCTTGCTTGAAAAAGAGTGTTTGGGGTTGGTATTCTGCTGTTGAACAGAATTGTTTAGAAGTAGCCTATGACATGGGTGTGGGAACTACTAATTCCAAATGTATTACATTTTCAAAGGAGCTTTGGATCACTGTCAATACAAAACATTTATAGAAATTCTATTCTGGTTAGGAAAAAAAGTTGTCTTTTAGTTTCAAAGTATTGTAGCTTCAAGGTTTTGCAAAAAGCACAGAGGAGGGCTTTATTTGATATAAAATGTTGTTAATACTCATTATGAAAGTTGGATCACAGAAATACAAACCCAATATCCAAAGGCAATGCAATGACACAAACAAATCAAGCTTTCTCAGTACCTCTTGAGGTGCTACTAAACAGCCTAATGCTCTCCAGCCTGCCTAACTATCTAAAATGTCAAACAGGTTCTTACTTCTCTTAGATCTAAATATGCATCACAAAGCTGCACTGAACTTCCTCAGGGCTCCTTTCTGTCATCCAGGCATATTCCTTTCTAGTACCTGGTGTATCTCCAGACAAAATGAGGTAAATATAACTTTTTAGGTAGTTGTAAGAAAAGGCAAAATGTTATGTGTAAATAAGTCCAAATCCTCAGCAGCCTGATTAAGGTTTCAGAACAATCCTCTGGACTGCATGACTGTACCAGGTCAGCTGAAACCTAGCTGTGGCAAAATCAATTCATTCTGCAGAGCTCTGGACCTTGTTCTCAGATTTACACTATGTATTTGTTCCAAAAGCCACACCTCTCTGAACAGCCATCATTTGTGTGTATGCCTACTCTTCTGTTTGTCTGTTTCTCCCCTTTTTTTTTTTTTTTTTTTGTTTCAGATCCATTTTCCATTATATACATATTTTATTTCAAAAAAATATCATCTCTCTTCCTTGTGTCTGTGGTCTGTGTGTAGCATTCTGCCCTTATTATCATTTGCAAATCTGTTCTATCCTGCACAGTACATGACCCTCCTTAACCTGCTGACTCCTTCCAGATCATTAACAGATTATTAAAAGGGAATTTTAACTCGTGAGTTACAAGAACATATCACTCAGCACAGAGGACTTATTGGAATATGTTATATACAGACGATTTAGTTAGAGCTTTTCCATATCTCGGTGTCTACTGGATATGGGTGATGAATTATATACCTACAATGAATTTGCTTTGTCACTTTTCAACTAAAATCAGATGGAGAAGTACTGCATGAACAGTGAATTTGGCATGGTGTCCCTTTTAAGAACTGCATTTATTTTATGTAGATGAATCCTAACCATTTGTGGTTCATCTCAAATGAAGGAAAACATTTGTTATTCATTTGTTATTCTAAAGGAGCCAGCAAACAGTAGAAGTCAGGAAGCTCCCACTGGCTCAGTAAAATGGCGGAGACCAGAAGATTAGAGAATTTAAGGGATGTGTGCTCAGTTGGTTTAAAAGCAATTGATGGCATAAGATTCTTCAGTGAGCAAATTCCCTAAAGGATCTGGGTAGTTAAGGGTTGGGATCAGAGTACACAAGTGAAGCAATAAAGTACTTTCTGTCTCAGAAACAATAAAATAATGTAATTTTTAGCACTGTTCCATAGATCAGTGCCCATTTGGAGCTTTTTAGCTTTATCTCAAGCTCCTGTGAATCTCAAAGTGACTACCTTGAAAAAGGCTGCAAAAACAGTCTGAACAAACTATGTTACAGCTCTGATTTACCTGTCTGTTCCTGTCCCTCACTGAAAAACATCTATTTCATCCAAGCTCCTCTGGAATGAAAAGATTTGGGAATATTTAGGGATCAGAAATGTTTAAATAATTTTAATGGGTTACGTTTTCAAGATGAAATACATGGCAGAAACAAAGAGATGCTGAATAAACAAAAATAAAAGCATATATACATATAAATACTAGACACAGTATGTAAATTTATACATGAAACATTTTCCCACTTTTTTCTCTGAAACAGTAATGTCTATGGCATTAATTAATAATAAAAAATAACCCCAAGCCCACTGACCCACCAACTCAAACTGAGAAACATACTTTGAATTTCAGTGGTCTTTTTTAAAGAAGCTATTGCATTCATATTGGGGATTTGGTGCACAATATCTTCCGGGAGAGGCTCCAGCTGAAAGAATAGAATAGAATAATATAAATATTCAATAAGCCACAGAGACATAAAACAAACTGAAATGATCTAATCCTCAGGAAAAGCTCAGCCCAAGAACTGGTTAACATGTTGCTGGTATCAGTTCTAAATGTATAGTCATGATTTTGTTTTCTGTTTTCCAGCCATGTAATTGAATTCCAAGGGGCTTTTCTATTGGCTGCAAGACTAATCTATGGAGTCTCTGAAGCAGGTGCATGTCTGTGTATTATTCATTAAAAAATGCCAGTTATTTGTGTAATTTTTGTAGGTTCCTCACAAACCAAATTCCACTGCGTCTGTATACGCAGCTGGGCACTCCAAACAAAACCTTGCTGAAGCTGCACTGGAACCAAAGTGTGCACTCTATTATCTTTATTTCTCTGGTGTTATTTCATCTAACCATCTTACACATTTTAAGGTTTATAGAGGAAAAACCATAAAACACAGCTGCTTTTACTAGCTTAACATTAATTTCAAATAAAGTAAATTAAAAAATGGTTATGTAGATTAGCAGTAGATTTCCCTAAGTAAGTTTTTTTACAGAATCAGCTGCATTTTAATTTGCTAGTTTTAACTGTATATTCTTTGAGTAGGGCTGCACTAGGAGAAAGAAGTGTTCAGTTACTGCACAGTTATTTTTTGCCCTACAGTGGGTAAATATAAAAAGTAAACTGTATTTTGAATATCATCCACATCTGCTTTTTTGTCCACCCTCCACATATTTTTTCATAGGAAAAAAGGGAAAAAATTGTTTGGGCTAAATGCTTCTCCTTGCACTTTAATAATTATATTCTCCTTGAACTAGGAGAATATAGTTATTCTCCTAGAATTAGGAGTCATGAAGCTCCTCTGCTTCCATATGCAAACTTGCTTGAGGAGCAGCAACTGTGCCAAGGTGGACAAAAAAGAGCAATCTCAACACCAATCTCTCCTCTCTAAAGCCAAGGAAGTTCAACCACTGCTGACAGGAGACATCTGTACTGCAGACAAAACTCCCTTCTTAAGTATTCCTGGGTCTATTTTAAACTAGGTCAAGTGAAGCCCACCCAAGGAGCTTCCTTTGTGAAGTTAATAGTTCAGTAGCCATCATATACTATCCTCCAGGTTGCTACTGCTGCATGGCTACTCACCAGATAGATAAAATCAACTTTGATCCAAGCACACATAGTGGGAAGTAACTGCAGTGTGGATACTCCCTCAGTGGTGCTATTTTAAGCAAGCTCAGCTACAAATCCCAAAACTTCTGGGATCCTGCCACTGCAGTCAGCATTGAATGCCTGTCAGTGATAAAGACATTGCAAATATCACCAGTCCTTTGGAGTCCTGGTAACTCAAATGAATAGGGCTGTTCATGTCATTATTTCCTTAGAAGCCCATATGGGATTGCAGCTGGAAGATTTTCCTCTAGCTAGAAACAATAGCACTATGTTTTGTTTTCAAATAGCATAAATCAGCCCATTCTGCTCAGTGATCAAATGTGCAGAGAAGTGATAGTTGGACCTGACTGGGTCCCAGTGCTACTTGGTTAACAAAGAGGCCAAAGAGCAAAGAAAGATTGTTCCTATCTAGTATGTACCTGGATTAGCACAAAGACAGCAATTACAATACAAATAATATTTTAATACTTTTGCAATCCTTGAACCACATCTAATTATCATCTTCATAGGTGGCTCTATTTGGTAACTTTTTAAGATGCCTGGGGGGAAACTGCCTATTTATGAAAATGCCAACCAACAGATCAAGCTTTACAGATTTTAGAACAATAATCCATATAATAATCTGTCATTTAGCCAGGAAGAATATAAAACCATGAAGTTCTGTTTGGTCATGTTGGGTGCAGAAACACATAAGGGGCAACAAAGAGTAGTTTAAGGTTCTGTTTAATCAATTTCCTAATTCCTGAGGCTTTGATGACCAATTCACTTCTCTGAAACAGAACAAAATAGCTCCAGGCCACAGCAGCAGGAATAATAGTAAAAGGTATGGAATTGCCAGACTGCAATATGTGAGAGCTGTGTCTTGGTTTGCCCTTTGAGTATAAGATTCTTTAGGCAGACCTTTTTTACTAACTGTATGCAGACCCTTTGTACTACTTATTAAGATGGGAACAACTGATGTAGAGACAGTTAGAGGAGTTTTTCTATTAGAAGGTGAATATTTTGTTGCCTTCCTTAAAGCTGGAATTTTACAAGAGCCAAAACACAAAAGGTTTTGTTTTCCCTAACATATCAAAAACACCTCTTTTCTTATCAATATAGATTTTTTTTAAACAAATAGGTTGTATTTGAATATAGACATATCAGGTGTATATTTAGAAATAGCAGATGTGTTTTCAGAAATTAGCATAAAAATTAAAAGAAGAAAAAGGGTAAAACATCCAACACCTATCCCAATCATTACTCCATCTGTTAGCCCCACTAACAGTTTCGTAGGTGATGTGAGTATAATGGGCATATTTGATCATTTCCTTTACTCTTTTTTTCCACAAAACTTTCATTTTATATTCTAAGCTTGTCTGAGCCAGGCCCCTTTCTGTACTTTCAGGCTCCTTTCAAGCCTTTCTGTCTCCTCATCCTTAAGTACAGTTGAACAGACCTTGGATTCTCTTTCATATCAGGGAAATTTTATCAGGCTTCACAAGTGAGTTCATTACATCATATATCCTGCACAGCCCAAAATGAAGTTCCATTACAAAATCACTGCATAAATAAAGCCAGTGGGTTATGGCAGCTATTTCTATACCCTTTTAAATGAGATTGTCAGCATCCAAAAGGAGGATTCTGTTGGCAGTTGTCCACTTGCTGCATACATCTGTATAGACACAGAGGTGTCCCTGGAAAATATCAGCAGTTAGACCCAATACTGAACAAAAGAAACTATTCTACACCTGGCATGTATGGCACAATCACCTTCCCTCCTGCACTTACTGGCATTCAGATCATGGAGTCTATTAAATCTGGAGGCTAACAGAAAATAAGCTGAAAAAAGCACTGGAAATACAACATCAAGAAAGAAATCTTTTAGAGAAGAACAGCTCAAGTCTGCAGAAATAACCAAACCACTGGAGAGGCAGTTTGGACCAGGCACAAAGGGTCACACTTTCAAAGCTTTTGCATGACTGAATTGGGCTTTTTTGTCCAAAGCAGAAGACTAATGTAGAAACGGAGTCCACTAATCATTTTCAAAATGGGAAAAACAATGTAAATGGGCAAAAAAACCACTTGGTATGCCAAAATCTGCCAGAGGCATATCAACAAATGTTTGAAGAAGGAATTAATGATGGAAATTTCATGTGCCCAGAAAGGGATCTGAATTGATCCTTGGGAACGTGGAATCTGAAACTACAGCAGTCTGTATTGAATTGAAAATTCTAGTAATATCCGTGTTGTCTTTAGCACTGTCATGTTTTAAAGTACCAAGATTAGCTTCACTGAAGAATGTTGCAGAGTGCAGTTAGAGATTACTGACAAGTGAGGCAAGTGTAAGCAGAAGGTAAGGAGCTCAAAGAGTCTGTCAGAAGCAGAGGAAGAGGAGGAGGCAGGCAGGCTCCTCAGGGATGCCAGAGCTGCAGGGGGAAGAATCACAACCCCCCATTCTTGGTCAACATATGTAAGAAACCTATCAACACAAAACTGAGCTTTGTGGCTCTTAAAGTTGCCTATGATTACAGAAGAGCAAGTTCAGAGACCTCACAGGTCTTCTTATATTATGTGTTCTTATATTAGCAATTTTCTCAGGGTTTCTGCACTCTCTGTTTACATATAAGCACTTGAGGCAGGTATTTTTGTGATCAAGGGCTATAATGCAGTAAATAAACAAATCAGACCTCATCAGGGAATAATTTCGAAGACACAAAGGTTCATTAAGGTCATTAGTACCTGAAAACCAAGCAATACCTTGGAATTATGCAACTGGAGTCAGAATATTCTTTGTTTCCTTGGCCAAACCACTTCCCAACTAGCACTGCCCACCTTGGGAACTTTGATGTCACCATGCTGACCTCTGGCACACACATTACTCCAGTTTCCTATCCCATCCAGATCTCTATTTCTAGACTCTGGGTTTATGCAAGCAGCAGTTGACAGGTGTTTAGACTTAGTGTTAATTATTTTCTAGTATTAGATTCAGACTAACAAGGAGGATGTGAGATTGTGAGCAAGGTTACCATGCAATTTAAAATTGATCTCAGGCCATATTCACTTTCATGAATATTTCCATTTTGGAGAGAGAAATGATTACCTGTTCTGGTAAACAACCTCTTTTAATGCCCTCTTGGCAAAGCTCACTGCCTGGCTGGCAACAGCCCCAGACTGACACTGAATTCCACAAAGGAGAAAATGCCAACTTTTCATCAGCAGCAGGAAAGCTGCAGAGTACAAGCTTTCCACTTAAATTACCATCCCCTCCTAAATGCCAGCTCAACAGATTGCAAGAAAGAAGCAAATACTTCACACTCTGCAAGAAAATTGTCCGGTGTAAGTTTTCAAGCATGCTTGGGAGCCAACCAATCACAATGTTTTGTCAAATTCTGCTTCAGAATGAAATTCAAGCCAGAAGAATATTTACTAGAAGACGTTAAATTTAGTCACTTAGAAATGTTTTCACACTTGGGGCCAAGCTCAGCCTTGGCCGCCGCAGCCAGTGAGAACAGCCGCGCATCCTCTCCGCGCCCTCGCTGCAGGGCCCCGCTGGGCAGGGACACTGTGAGCTGCACTCCTCTGCTTCCTCTGTGCAAAGGAGAGCACGACCCTGTCTGTGAGCAATTATCACTTGGTACAGACCACAGAGAGCTGCTGTGGCCACGGGAAGCTGAGAGACACTGCCCAAACCTGAAGGCAGATCAGAGGGACCATGATGTTAGACTGACTCTGTGTCCTGTGGGATATCACACCTGGCTGCTTTAAAAGGGATGGGATGAAGGAAGAGCTGTATCCTCAGGTTTTCATTCAAAGAGTTTTGTACTTGAAAGAACACTACCCTACCCCTTCTGGCTGCAGAAGAACCCCTATATGACTGCAGTTACGTTGGAAATAAAACGTAGGATTTAGAATATTGGACTCAAGGAAAGTCCTTGCTCAAGGATTTTCTTAATCCAAGTAGAACCTCTTCAAAAATAATGTGGAGGAAAGAAATAGAACACGTATACTTATATGTCTAGAGCAGCATTACTCACCACCAGGGACCAAAAGTCATAGCAGAACTCTTTATTGCACTAAAGCTAGGATGGGCAAAATAGGGTGGAATTTCCATACTCCACAACAAATATTTGGGGGGAAAACCAATATTTAACCCAATTTTCACAGACTTCTTGGAATAAAATATAAATCTTTATATTCAACGGTTTATTAATTTATATGTATTACATATGTAATATGTATATATATATATATGTTGAAAACGAGTTTTTAAATCTATATAACCAATGTGTGAAAAACTGCAGAGCATCACAACAAGTGAAAGAATTTAATTTTCAGCATGCACATAATAATCTCAGAAAGGCTTAAAAGCAATTATTCTTGTAGAATTATCTGAATCTATCTTTCGCTTTGTTTTGACAGATGTTCTTTTAATGGACCAGTTCTCAAATCATGAGATGGTCACCTTGCCTTTTCACCTTCCAGAAGGTTTTTCCATGTTTACATTTTGGATTTCAAGGGAACCCAGCTGCCTAATCTCTTCTCACCTCTTAGGAAGATTTCCTTCCAAGGAGATAACCTACAGTGCTTCTAATTAGGTCTGCAAATGGTCAAATGGGTTTTTCTCAAAGTGACATGGAAACTTTCTGCTTGTAAACAGAAGCATGGAGAGGAAAACCTAAGACATCAAAATATTTTAAAAGCAATTTTCCATGTAAACTTTCTAATTAAAAATTATCTTTATAAAGTTTATCCTTAAGTTTATTTCCTTTTAAGTTTGTTTATTATCTAAGAAAGTATTCACAGGCCAAACCAAACAGAGCCATTTCAGATACCACAGGGTCTCTCGCCTTCTTTCCAGTTGCTGTCAGAAAGAGTGTGGATCTCCTTGAAATTCTGTTACTTATGCCAGTCCTTTCATGCTCAAATTATTTAAAGAAGATTATTTTGATAGAATATTATTTTCCTAGTGTCTTCACTCACTTTTTATCTAAGACAAGAGTGAGAAGTTATCTTACTAAACAAATCACTGATGTATAAGCAATGCATAAATTAAAATATATCTATTTTTGTTGTCAACCTGTTTTCCTTCTTGATTGTCTGAGAGAAACTAAGAAAATAAGGCATTTTGCACTTGTAAATTTAATGTTACCTCTTAGGTAACATATTAGACAAGTATTCTCTGAAAGTTGAAAGTTGTGGATAGTTTTAGAATTTTTTTTAAAGTGTTATTCTGTTGGTAATAGGACACACGAAGCAGTGAATTTCTGTATTGAAAAGTCCTGGCCAAAAACAACAAAAGAAAAGAAAAAGTTTTCAAAAAGCTCTGCAAAATGTTTATGAATTCTAATCCTCAGCACATGAATAAATACATCTGACAAACTGCAGGGTACTTCACAAAGGCCTTTCCCAACCTTTCTAATTTGAGTTCAAATGCATATGTAGTGTTTAGAACTGAAGTTAATCTTGCCAATATCTTTAACAAGGGGTGCAGCAAATATCATTATTTGTAAAAGTGAAAGGTAGATAATAAGATATAATTATCCTATTAATCACCTGTAAAGAATTGCATTCAGAGAAGAATGCATCCTCAAATTATAGTAATTGGTTGTTTAAAGAAAAAAAAAATTCCACCCTTGGCAGAACATGCTTGGAGTTTGCTGTGCAAGTTCATGAACAGTTTGCTGAAATCAAGCAGTGTACATATATGCTGTGGGCCATGAGGTACAAATTGCCATAAATCTATTTCTAACTGCTAACTAGGTATCAGACTTTGTCATTAGTGTCTGCTCTTTGGCAGCACCTCTACTTATTCTTTTAAGTCAATGTTGGTTTCTTGTAGTACTCTTGGTAGCAACATCCTTGCTGGAGTACTTTTCTTCACATGCAGCACATTTTGTCTGTGAAATTCTGCTGCACCAAACCACTTGATGCATGTCCCAGAAGACAATGTTGTTAGCAAATGGACATGAGAAAAATGCTTATTGTCTCAGATGTTTCAAGTCATTAACGACTATGTTAATCAAAAATGACTGCATGGGGTTTTTTTGTATTCATTCTCATTCAGTGATAGCAGAAATAGTAGCCTGGTAGGTTTGATACAACTGTAAAACAAAATAAGGCAGGTTCTATAAATGGGCACCACCACCAAATGGTCATAACTGAACAGAGTGATCCAGGCACCTACACAGAGGAGGATATATCACACCTTCAGCATAGAACTATTCACATTACTCCAAGGATGAAAACTTCAGGGAATGGATTTAGAAATGCTATGAAAGCCACTGGTGTTGTAAGTTGCTGTCACAGGGAAGATGATAACAGAAATATCAATGAGGGTGCCCTGGAATGGCAGCTGGTCAGGAAAGCAATGCTGCATTCACTAAGACTGTCAAATGTCCCAAGCTGGGTTATGTAATCCATATTTCAGTACCTAAATAAAAGAACTAACACTGAGCTGAGCAGCTTTTTTGTGGCATATACCACCACACTGGAAAACTTTCCTTATGGAGTTTGTCAAAGGTGACAGTAGATAAAACCCACTGAAATCTTCCTTTTTTTTTATTCTGGTGTCACATTTCTGAGCATATTTTTGAAAAAGCTAACACTATTCATTTTATGAATAATGTAAAACTAACAAGCATTGTTGATGTGTCATAAAGATGCAAAGAAAAGGTTTAAAAGAGTGCTTAGAAAATTCTCCCCAACATCCATCAGAAGACGTTATTTCACCTTATTCACATAGGTAGGAAGCCTTGAAGTGGAAGGGAACTGGCAGACTAGCCTGCAATTTGGCACTAATACATTTGATTGGAGAGATTATACAGCTATTAAGACTTCCACTGAAGGGGAAACAAAGTAGTACACTCCCCTTTATAACAAGATCTTGCAAAATTCACAATTTATGGTAAAGGCTTTTGTCCCTTCATAAATTATTTTGGCTGCACCTCCAGCAATTTTTTTCCTTCTTACTGTATTTATAGGGTAAAAGGTATTTTTTAATGGACAGAAGAAATATTTTCTCTAATAGGAATCCTTATCTTGCATTTGTACACATAAATAGAACATTCTCATATTTACTTAGTCTTATAGTCTCCTTTCAAAAGTTGTTAACAATTGCGGTGTGTGGTAACTCTTGGAAAGTCCATGTCAACTGCATACAGATCAATCTGAATCTTCATTTATATATATTTTTTTAACCTTATACACATTTTTACTAATGTTTCAGAAGTGTCAAAATACTGCAAAATATGTGCCTTTGCAATACCCTGTTTCTGAGATTACCAGTTACCTTGAAAATGCCTTTTTTTTTTTTCCCATTATAGATGGCTGAAAGGTCCATTCCTAGTGCTTGATATGGGCATCAAAGACAACCAGTGATGTCAAGTTTGGTATTCAGCACATCACTAAAAGCAACTTGGAGGTTCTAAATATGACTCAGAACTGGGAATCATTTAGACATGAATTAAAGAATTTGTATAATCATCTAATTTAGAGATATTTATGCAAACCAGGTCTGCCAATTTCTAAGACATATTCAAATTCCATGGTTTGTACTAAATGAAGAAAGGACTGACACCATTGTTACCAAAAGAACACCAAAGATAGCAGCTTCAGCAGGCTTTGCTCTTTCTCTCCCCTTGATTTATGCTTTATGTATGATTTATGTTTTACCTCATTTCCCAGAAGGGCATTTATGCAGGCTTCAGAGGCATCACAGATGGCAGTGAGGTCGTGTCCTCCCTCCAGCGCCAGCACCACGCGGCCACCCGCCAGCTTCAGCAGCTGCTTGGTTAGGTGACCAAAACCTGGTGTTCAAACACAGGAGGGCAAATAGTTAAAGCAAAACAGGCATTGCAGGCATGTCTCACATCTGCTGCATGGGAATGTAGAAAGCTCTGGAATACTGTACAGGGAGCATAGGATATGCTTAGTCCAGAATCCTGTTTCTGACCATGGCCCACACCAGATGATTTGGAGTTAGTATATGGAATTTTTTTATGAGGCACATGTGAGATAATGTCCCTCATGCTGATCCCTCATTGCTGGAGATAAGTTGAAACATGAGGATATCTCTCTTCCTACCTTTGTTAACCATTATCAGCCTGGATTCTCTTCCTATCTGCATATCAGTGTGACATACAGTCATGTTATTTAGAGAGATCTGACATAACCCTGGCCACTTACGGCGTTGATATGACAAATAATATTTGTAGTTAAACTACATTTCTATAATTAAAAATAACAGTGCTTTCCAAATGGGATGATGAAGGGTTTTTTATTTAAAAATAACCTCTTCCTTTGTATTTGAGGTTTGAGAATAATATAAAATCATGGACTGAGAGATAGTGGAAACATATGTTACCTCTTAGCTCCATCTTGAAGTGTTTTTAGAAGCAGCACTAATAACTTTAATTCAGGGTTTTGGTATAAGTCAAAACTGTCTAGAACTTTGGAGCTATCTCTACCAGTATCACTCACTCCTGACCAGCAGTACTCTAGGAAACTCTGCAACATTTCCAAAAATGATGGTACTTCATTTTCTGTGGTGATCTATAACTACACAGACATTACCACAAAGTTTTCATCTGTGATTCAAATAAATTTAATTAATTACGTTTTTAATGACAAGAAAAATTGCATGAAATATGTCAATTTGAAGTGAAGATTTTTGAAAGAATTTTTGTGGTAGTTTCCTAAGACAGCTATTGTTTTTGTTTAATCTTTTTCAAGTAAGAAATGATAAATAAAGATTTGAAATTACTGGTGTTAAATAAACATCACATCTTGTTCTTAACTTTACCACTTGATCTGTACTAGTTGCTCCATTGATGATCACCACTACTCATTCCAGTGCATTTTATTTCCTTTAATAAAGCATTAGTAGGTACCTGCTGAACCCTGGAGTTTTATAAAGACAGGAAAATAAACATCTTTTGTTCCAGTGAAGAAGACCATAAAAAATTAAAAATGTGAAAAATACAAGCATATTTTTCAGAGAAATTCTCCAAACTCACTTTTAGTTCTGTTTTCATCTTAGGATGCAAAATGCACATCTCTGTTAAGCACATGTCCAACTGCTTTTAGATTAGGAACTTTAATTATATAAAATCTGGATTAGCTAAAAACCCCAAAACAGCAAAACTCCTCTATTTGCCACTTAACATACAGATGATCATAGAAACATTTGAGGTTAAATACTATCTCCTTGAGCCACTGCCCAATCTTCTGTACCTTAAAACTACCACAGTTTTGATTCTAGCAAAGTAACTACATTGTGGTTCAAATAAAGGGCTGAATAACAAATAAAACCTTAAATCCCCATTTAAAGTCAACCTTCCCTCATGAAAAAAAAATCCACAAAAATCCTCCAACACGCCCCGCCCACCGCTCTCTACAAAAGACCAAATTTAGACAGGATAATAAAAGTGAAGGAAGGAGTGGAATGAGGGTAACCTTTGATCTTTAGCCAATTTCTGCTGTCTTTTACCTACAGAAATTATTTCTGTCTGCATGTTGCACATGAGATCTTTAGGTCCATAAGAAGAGTGTGCCAACAGTGTAAAGTGAGTCAGAGACAGAACATTTACAGGAAATGAAGAAGAATGAACAGGCGCAGGCTCCCCACATCTTTCATTCTCCCTTTGAGTGTGTGAGGAATCCAACAGCACTTTTAAGATGACACTATCCTTTGTGTTATACAGATTCTGTGAAGGGAAAGCTCTACCATGTTGCCACTGCACATTGGAGAAATTTATATGGCTGCAAATACTATCTCCACATTGTAATCTTCTGAGGTTTGTCAGGCAATAAATGTGAAGACTCTTGCTATGCCTTTTCTTCATTTAGACAACCATACATAATATAACCCATAATCATTTTGACAATATTAATTTGTCTGCTGGTTGGCTGATGATTTTCCTGGTATCAATGCTGTAATAATCACCCCTTACTGAGTCAGGATACAATAAGCTTCACAGAAAGCATTTTTCTGAACAGAGATCACAGTAACAGGATAAACTCTTTCCAACCCAGATTAAAACGTGGTGGTGCTTTTCTTCAGTATAGCTACCCTGACAAAGTAAAGGTGATTTGCTAGAAAGTAAAGAAACAACTTTAGTCAACAGTACCAACACCGCCAGTGACTGAATGAATGAGTTATGGAAATTCTTAACAAAGAAACTTGGATCCTGTGTCACTGCAGCAACCTAGGAAAGATGCTAGCTTCCTCAAGGAAATCCCTGGAGTGCATAAGTAAGAAAATGGAAAGAAAGGAATCCCAGTCAAGTAATAGTTTTAAGATGGGCTGTAGTTCATGCCAAATGATTAATGAAAACAAGAAGAAAATAGTAACAACCACCATTAAAAGAATCCATCATCTCCCTTGATATAAGGAGATCAAGCACTGGCCAACTTAAGGTGAGAAAGGATTCAGACAGGCATTTTGAATCCTGGGCCTTCCAATTCACATGAATATCTAGAAATCAGCACCAGTTCTTGGCTCTTCTACTTTACCTGCTGAAATCTTGTTAATGTGCTCAGTAATTTTGTATTTCAGAGAAGTGCAGCATTTTTAAAAGTTAGGCTCATGCAATATGTCAGGAAACTGTGAGAATGATTTTGTGCCAACTATTATTTTCATAATTTCTGTAATTTAAACACTGAAAGTACTTGCTTCATTAACAGATCCAACATTTGGGTATCCTGGGTAGAACATGCAAAATCATTAAATATTCATTTGCTATCATCCTATTATTATTAACCTTTTATTTCCACAAGAAACAAAACACTCTTAAGTAATTCTGAAATTCCTACTTTCTTTCTCCACAAAAAAAGGGAATGCACAATGTACATCCAAGCAGTGAAGACTAGATTGAGAGTGTAACCATTATAAATCATGTTATGCCTTGCAGAGATAAGCTGCATATGAACTATTATTTGCTAACTTTTGAAGTAAGAATACAAAATTTCAAAACAAAACCAACACGTGTAATTTTTAATTACACCTTTTCCCCTCCTGCAGTATTATTATTGGAGGAGATACAATACTCAGACTTTTGTAAGAAATTATTGTAGTGTGGGGAGGTGGAAAGAGAAAATTATTATTCCATTATACTAATGAGGAATCTGTCAGGCTGTTATTGAAGGACAGAGTGTGCTGATCACTTGAATTACCATCTAAGGAAGTAGTTCATCTTTTAGTGATCTGATGGACTGATGCCTCAGTAAGGATCCTGTTTTTCTTTTTTTTTTTCTATTTGTAACATATAAGTTCCCCCCAAACTCTTTTTAATTCTGATAAGCAGTAAGGCATGGATGAGGTTTCTGAAGCCTCATTTGAACAAAATCAGTAAAGTAACTGAACTCTACCTGGACTTACTGAAAACCAAAATAACATAAAAATCCTATAAAAAGAGAATCCAGAGTTATTTCAGGTTTTTTGGTTGGTGGTTTGGCTTTTTTATTTTTTTTTTTCCTCTGAGGTATCCTTACTTTGATAACTCGAAAAGGACAGTGGCAAACAGCAGGCAGGTAAAACACCTCTTATCCAGGTCAGCTCCCCTCTGACAGGCTCATTACCCAACTGTAATTCATGTTACATGTGGCTGAAGTAAAGCTAACCAGTCAGAGTCTATATGGACAACCTTCCATTTTGCAAAGGAAGCATTTGAGAATGAAGAAAACTTGTGAATTTATTCTTTTTGCATCCTTTCCTCAGCAGACAGGGAAGGGAGCCATATGGATGGGGTGAACTCCCAGCCAGCACTGCAGAACTCGTTTGCATAAATAGTCATATATGCAACTCAATTTGCTTGCCAGCAAACGTGCAAACACCCAGTTAGTGGGGACTAAACCTGCCTCAGCAGAAGAGAGACTCTTTCCCTCTCCCCCACTGTGCATAAGGAGAGCAGATGTCTCCTGCACAGTCATTTTTTGGGTGATTGCAGGCTGAACAAAGCAGTGGTGCTGGCCCTTGCTCATTGGAGATGGCTAGTGAAGGAACAAGGACACGTCAACAACTGAAAGGTTGGAGAAGCTTTAGAGTTGTGGAGAAAGCATCAGCTTTTTCAGCCTCAGCAGCAGGGCCCCAACAGCTCTTTTGGCTTCAGTGCCTTAAAAGCTACAACCCAACCCTAAATTACAGCAGAGTCTGGTGAGCTCCTCTGGATACTCAGACCAGCCTGGAGAGGAATACATGCAAAACACAAAACCTCCACAGTCTCTGTCCTGGACCTCCAAGCGTGTATTTAACTATTATTTACCATTTAATCATGTCATTACTCACTAATTTACTTGACAATGTGTTTTCCTCTCATTAAAACTGTTGCGATGATCGCTGCCAAAATTCTACCCACCAGTGTTCCGTGCTCCTTCCCTGTGGTTCCTTCGTGACTATTTGATTAATTTTCATTGATATTCTTCCAACAATAGCATCTAAAATTAACTGGGTCAGTTTTTACATAACTTCCTGAGTCACCAGGCTACGTGTCCTAAATAAATATGTCCATACAGGAGTCAAATGATAATTTACCCTTCCAGCACTAGCAGGGGCTGGGACATTTTGAAAAGCTTGTGTTCTATGATAGGAGAACATATTTTATTCTCAGCTCTTAATTCAGGACCTTTTATTTAATCAAAACTTCATTTGGATGAAGTCAGAGACTTGACTCAGTTGGCAGGATGTGGCCTTGAGTGAGGGGGAAAAGGAGATTTTAATGCCAAATACATTCTTATGAAAAACATTTTCCAAATGGCTGAAATTACAAATGTTAGTGTTGAGGTACCTGAATTTAAATGGTGCACTTGGCCTCCAGGCATTAGCTGCTGATTTCTTGCTTTTAATATGGGAGAAGGAAGCTCAGTAACACTTCAAATTACATGCCTCAAGCAGACATTTAATTTATATTAAATTAGACACTAATTGCATGTTAAATAAATATCAATATTCTCAGGAACACATTTTAATGGAATAATGATTTATGTAATAGATGTTTTTATTGCATGCCTGTTAGGTCTACAGTAATATGTTTTTCATAATTAGCTGCTCTTTAGCTGTTATACTGAATATAACTTATTAAATCTCAATATATATTCAAGGATACATAGGATACCTCTTTGAAAGTCAAATACAGCAAACCTGTCTTGCTACAGGAAAGGGGACCTTGCAATGCACAGTAAGATGGTATTCTCAACCCACTTGAGATATGGATGTATCCA
This sequence comes from Erithacus rubecula, assembly GCF_903797595.1. Taxonomy (NCBI): domain Eukaryota; kingdom Metazoa; phylum Chordata; class Aves; order Passeriformes; family Muscicapidae; genus Erithacus; species Erithacus rubecula. Next base: position 29,616,668 of record NC_136689.1, read on the forward strand.
AGTGTGTCATAGAGTACATAGCATTTAGTCCTTCAGGAGGGAGGAACTTTTACACCTTCATCACATAAGGCAATGCTGACCACCAGGCAAAATGTTCCTCAGAGAAAACATATGGAGGAAGAACACTCTCCCAAACTCTTCTCCCAATTAATTAATGGCAAAAATAAAAGGATGGCATTTCTTTTGTAACTTGCATTATCAAGCTTTAGGGATTTTGCACCCTTCAGGAAAGGTCACGGTAATATACAAAATATTATGAAGTTTTTAGAACTGTTGAAGTGCTGTTATGTGGATTCAGAGGGAAAATATTCAACCACAGATTTCAGCTGCCAAAGTCAAAGCAGGAACTTTTGAATATTCCCAAAACCGGCTGGATGTTTTTAGCCCTGTTCTGACTAGCTCTTTGCTCTGTGCCTTCCTTTTTTCTCTGTTTTTTTACATTTCTTTAATGTCTGCCCCTTCCTATATCTGGCCCAACTAATAGTTTCTTCACTCTCCTGCTATCTTCCTCTCTATTTTCATTTTGCTTCCTATTTATAAAATCCTGTACTAAATGAAGCCAGACAGGATGCAAGATAATCCGTCCAGCAGAGATCTTCCCTGTTTTTTCAAGAACAAGTAGTTCTGCATCAGAAAGCAGAAGTCAGAAGAGAGAAGCTGTAGGACTTCACATAGCAAGGTGGTATTTCAGAGTCTTGGATTCAGATCTCTCTGAAAAAGGCTGTTGCTTCATCTGTGAGGTGAGAGGATTCTCCATGGAGTTTGGAGAACTTTTTCTTTTTTCCTTTTTCTTTCTCTTCTTTTATTCTTTTTTTTTCCTAGAGACTAAAAACCCTCTAAAAGGATTCTGTGGAGACAGACTAATCAGACTAATAATTATCTGTGAAAATCTGTCCCACATACTGTGAAATCTGCCAAGCTGATAGAGCATGTGGTATTACTGTTATCATAACTTCTTCCAAATCTGATCAAATTGCCTGATTAAACTGATATACAAGACATGCATCTGATGTTACAAGTTACAGATGATTATATCTCCAAATCTGAGTCTAGGCTCAGTAAGGGGTTGGCTAAAAAACAAAACATAGGATAAAAAAAATAATTCAAAATATGAGGAATTTGTTTCTATTCCATGCTGGAATGAAAATCAGATACTACTATTGACTATCCAAATAAATCAGTAAGCTTGATTAGGTTTGGAGAAGTTTATTATAATGCTACTGCCTATAAAATCAACCTGACACATTTTTAAAATATGTGGGGCAAAGATTCGGCTGTTATACATGAAGAGCTGAAATGTGGGCACTGAGTTATAATTGAAAACAATCAAATGGGAAGATCTAGCCTTATTTCTTTTTCTAACTGATGGAAAACCAAGACAGTTAATGCTGAATTGTCCCAGGAGGCTGACACAAAGGATCTGACTTAAACCCCATCACTCAGAAGCTAAGAACTGACTGCCATTTTCTGAAGATGGTCTAATATATTCTGCCAAGAAAATCAACGTGGACTAAAGGATATTTCCAACTTATACAGTTTGTCAGAGCACACAAATTAAGACTCTCATTTTATTTTCAGTCATTTGCTGACCCTACCATATCAACATATCAGATGAAATTAAGAGCTTGTTCCTTAGCCAGTGTTAATCAGCATATACCATTATCTAAAGAACTAGCCTCCAGATGTGGACCATTCATCATTCCAAGGCTAGCAACACACATACAATAAGCATATCAGGGAGAGGCTCTTGTAGGTGGACAGACTTGAAGTAAACACTCTATTTCCTGACAAATTTGGCAACAAGTTTCCTGGTGAACTCAGTATTAGTATCAGAGGTCTAGTGCCCCTTAGGATTTGGATCACATTGTTTAATAAACATCATTTTATAAAATCAGAAGGGAATAAGGCACTGTGTTTCTAAGGGATTACTGTACATCTCATATAGTTATTCACTTTCCCTCTGGCCCTCTGCCTGTTAACCCCACCTGACACATGCTATAATCACCCAGAAATGCACTGCCTGTCACCACTTATTGAAAAGGTAATGTGTAAAACTTGCTAGAGGAAATAGTATTGAAACTAGGTTTGGGGTCTGACTGCTTACAGTCTTCTGCTTAATTGAAATTTCCAAGTAAAATACATTGAGCAACTTTCTATTATGTTGTTTATTACAAAAATATATAAGAATTAAGGATGTGATTTCAACCCAGACAACAGCCCCTTTGTACCTGTTCATACTTTTAAAAGGACACACAAATGCCTTGAAATGGTGGAATTGTAAAAGCAACTGTAGCTACCATTTGAATTACATAGGTGACTCTATCCAGCCTTCTCCATGAATAGAGAAGTCATGTCAGAACCTTGTCAGTCATGTTATTACACAGCAGAGTGTGCAGGAGCCTTAACCTGCCAGGAGCACAAGAGAAAGTGGCAGGGAGCTGCACAAGCTTCAGGTGAAGGCAGGACTGATGCCACTTTGTTCTCATGCACAACAGGTGGGAATATGTAGAAGACATTTTAATTTTCTAGTCTCTTTGTTTCCACAGAAATTCGACTACTCCAATCCTTTCCCCCACCACTCCCCCCAGACCCTCCAAGAAATACATATGTCAATAAAATATTTTCTTAGAATTTTGAATATCTCAGCCCTGTCTTTCCAGTCTTCTAACCCACAGTTATCTCAAAGAGTCTTTCTGTGAGATTCTGCAGCCAAGTGGTGACCCACCAATTACTGCATGAGAATCAGTGGCTCAGAAGCCTTATGGAGTTCTTTACTCAGGGGTTTTCTACCTTTTCTTATTAGAGAAAGTTAAAACAATGACTGTAAGCTGACATGGGTGAAAGATGCCTTCAGGTGGCTGAGCAGTCAAAGAGTACTACTTTCTGGATTTTCTCAGAGTGAGGAGCAGAATCACTCCTGATTCTGCAGGATCCATATATAAGAAAATTACCACCATCTATGCTGCTGCCATAGCATGAGAGCAGTCTTAAGGGAAGCTGGAGAACCTAAAATAAATGGTAATCTTCACTGAAGAATAGAAACATCAAGACAAACAATGGTATTTCTGTGCTACACTAAATCCAGATAACTAGTGTCAAGGTAATTTGAGGACTCCAGATGTTGTTGCAGCTGCAACAGTCATCTTAGTCATTCTTAAAAGTGGGAAGTTCACAACAGGGCAAAACCCATTCATTCCACATTGAGATATTGTTTCTTGAGCAGCAACAGCTATTTCTTCTTCAAGGGAAAACAGTACATCAGCTTTTTTAGCTGGAGACACAGAAAATCTACTACCAGAATAGCTACTGTTTCTTCCTCCAGAGTTTTAACAGCTAGAAGTAAAATAATTTGTTGCAGTGGCTCAAAGCTCTCTAGTGGCTCTAGAATCTTAGCAAATAAGATATATCAAATTGCAGCATCAGGATTGCATTTACTCTTCACTCTGATGAAAGCTAAAGATCCACAGTAGCTGAGAGTTTGGGCAAAAATTATCCAAACTTCATAGCAAAGCCACTTAGAAACCCTAGACAAGAAAGGTATTCAACCATCTCACTATAAATAAATGGGGATAAACAGGGAAAAATATCAAATTCAGAACAGTTTCACTCATTAGGACAGTAAGTGGTCACTCCAGCAGAGGATAAACTTTTCAGTCATTCTCAGTTTTGGCCAAAGGGCTGATTTAATTTAATAAAGTAAGTGGCTATGGGCCAAAATTTTAGCATCATCTCACTGCTTTGCCTGGATTTGAGTGCTAAAATTTATATGGGGGAATTAATTAATTAGTCATAACAATTACTCATGAGAGATATAGATGAAAAAAAAATGGGACATAAGAGAATTGGGAAAAGGATAAAAGTGTTTGTTCAGTTACTAAAAGAGACTGTTATTAAATAAGAGGAAAAATAAATACATTTGTGACTAATAGACAATACAGGCATGGAAGGATATGCAAGAAAAAAATTAATGTGAGTATGAAACTAAACACTGTCAAGGAAACAGATTTTCTTACAACCATCAGAAAGGGCCAGAAAGTAAAGAGACCAAAGTTTATGATCTTATTTCTACAAGTGGATGCAGTGCATTTCTGAATTTTCCCCAAGGGATATACTTTTGTATAAGGATTTGAAGGATTTTTTAAATCCTTCATTTGCAGAGAAAGATGAGACAGTGCCCAGTAATACTGACATGAAAATCATTCAGCTTTTGACTGCAGTGAACTCTGGACTCCCCAGTGATAATTTGATAACTAAAATGAAGTCTAGACACAGGCAGCTGGCACAGTGCTGGATGACAGGTTTGCATGTGTGGGTAAAGTGTTTGTGATAACCCTCAAAGCAATGAAAACATTTAAATAAGCAGGTACTTGACAGCAGGCTGGTCCTCTCTAGGAGCAATCACATCACTTGCCATTTATTCAGACATACTACCATACTGTCACAGGGACAAAATCTGAAGTAATACAATGGCTGCAATGGATTTATATTTCTGGAACTGTGAGTGGAAAAGGTGGCTTCTATCTCTTAGCCAGGTGATACATAAATCCATCTCAAGGTGATGAGCCTTGGCATGTACTTAGTCCAACCTGGAATAGCTCAAAGATCAAAGATGGCCTGGAAGTCTTTTTAACAAAGATAACAAACAAAGATATATTTTTTCCTTTTCCTTGGATCCAATGTGAACTCAAATAGTAAATCTTTATATCCATTATAACACTTGCAAGGACCAAATGCTCAGATCTTGGTAGAAAACATGTCTGAAGACAAGTGCTTGCACGTAGGTAAACAAAAAAGTAATTTCCAAAATTAAGATGATTTTTGGCATTGATAGCTATTAATAAAAAATATTTCTTTAGTGCTAAAATCTATACAAATCAGAGCAAGATCTGGATATTGCCTATTCAAAAGGTGTGAAATCCAACACATGCAGCCAGCAGGGCTGATACAGGTGTGATTGAGCAGGTGTGTGCTTGCAGGCAGAGAAGGTTGTAAAAAAGCCATTTTGTTTTCTTCCTATTCTGTTTCAGATGCCCAAGAAACATGCAGGAATCGTCCTTATGACCCCTTCAGGCTAGGATTTTTTTCACTTGTTGCACATTCTGTACTGGGTCTTCCTGTGCTCTCACTATGTCTGGAAATGCTCGAGAGAAATTTGCTTTGACATGACTATAACCTGTTCTGTGGGACTGCTATATAATGCAAGCTAATATTTTTATCAGAGTTTGGCTCATATTTCTAGCTGTGTTTTTTCATGTGAAGTGACAATGCATAAGTGACCAGGCAGCTGATGTTACACATTGGAAGACAGAAAAATAAAAACATTTTCGTATTTAATGTGAAATTAAGAAATGAGAAATTTAGGGTACCACAGCTCTATTTTTTTACCAAACACAGAACTTGTTGGGTTTTAAAATTACTTTTAATTATTGGAAAGTGGATAACAGGAAAAATATATATATACAGAGAAGAACAATTATTTCCTATAGTTTTTAGCATTAGGCAGAAATCAAGAAGTTAGAATTTACTGCTGGCTTATGGTTAAAACCTGAACTTAGCTGTCTCTATGCAGAGCAAAGCAAAGGCCCAGAATAGTAGATGTTCATTTAATTAACATCTCTATCTTACAGCATATGCAAAAAGGGTCCATTGTGCAAGCAATCATAAATCTCTCTTGGTCTAACTTCAGAGCAATTGACCTTACAACCCAAATAATGTTCCTTTGTGCACAGTTTTTGTATGCAATCTCTAGATTTACTGTTCCAAAGAAGGAGTGTGTAAACAATTTCAGACAAGACTGAAGTGAGCAACTCATTCATCCTACATATGGATAAATGTTTGTGCCAAACTGGAAAGCTTGTTCTGGAAAGAGTCTCTACTGATGCTACTTTCAGTGCTTCCAGATTAGAATTTTTCATTTATTTTATTTTATGTCCTGATACTATCTTAATCAGGAATGAAATTAGGAGAAGAGAAATGACAGGTTTTAGCAGTTCATTGGACAGCAGAGGGTATTATAGGGGAAGATAGTGACACTTTGCCAGTGCAAGAGTATTCCCTTGTCAATCATCAAATGATTGCCATTAATAAAAAATTCAGAGGACCTCTTCAAGAAAAAGGCAAAAACAGAAACATAGACAACACAAATGTAACTTCTACTTGCTCCCACGATAACTGTGCAGTGTCTTAAATTTTGATATTTCTTTTTTTCTATAAACAAAGTTTCAGGCCACATCTTGAAAAGTTCAATGTGAAAAGCACACATATCACTTCCATACATGTGTTCTAGGTGACGTGTATATGGAAACTGTGATGAACCCTTTCCTCGATGAAACACTGTAAAGACTTTATTACAAAATTTATCAAAAATAAAAATGTGTTATCTATATGAGCAGTGCTCATTAAAAATATCAAAGTAACTGTCTCCAAGATGAATTTTGGCAAACTCTGCATGTGGGAAAAGTAACTTTAGCACTTAGTATATATAAAAAAAATTGCAGCTAACCCTGAGAGATTCTTTTGGGGTTAGCCACTCCTGGACAGCTCTGGAACTATTGAGTCAGCCTCTGGAGGCACCTCTAACAATCTCAGGGATCTGGGTTTTCAGTTGAGATACCTGGGTCAGGTGGTTAAAGCTGGGGCAGCCCAGAACTGCCAGGGATGTTATTCCTGGCCTTGTATTACATCTAAGTATGGTCAGTCTTCAATACATTAATAGAACTGATGAAACTAACAGTAAAATAACTGATCAAATTAATAGTAAATTAACAGATCAGGTAGTGTACTCCTGTTTCATGTTTGTAACACTATTTGTATGCATATTAGTATTTGCCAGATGTTATACTCAGCTTAGAGACTCCCAGCACACTGCACACTTTGACTTCCTAAATTTCATTATCTATTTCTTACTTAGTGCTCATAAAATAACATCCTGTAGTATCTGCTCTCTTAATGTGTAACTGAAGCAATTTAACAAAACACAATAGGGATTTAATAAGATAAAATGATTACTAGTAAATTAGTTATATTGATCACACAAATATCCAGGAACCTTTGCAAAGAAATGCCACTCCTCAGAGTTAAATAAGAACATAAATTACAGCCAGGGACTATTTCTTAATAAGAATTTGAAAAAGGATATTAGCAGGGATGGGACGAATGAGCCCTAAAAGTAAAATAAAGGTTTATGAAAAAAGAACAGCATTTGCATTCCTATTTGCCTGGGCCACTTGCCCCTTTTGTAACCTGATAAAACAAGTCAGTCAATACAAATCAAGATGACTTAGTGGAAGAACAGCAAATGGCCATTGTAAAATCAGAGGCCAGAGGAAAAGGGACGCCACAAAGACTCCAGTCACGCAATTCTTGTTGCAAGCAGATTTAATGGGTTTGCTGTGGCCAGACACCTTTAGAGTCAGACATGCCATTTCTAAGAGAAAACAGCAAGATCCTACACAAAGTAAGTAAATTAAAATGGAATGATAACTCAACAAGTTAACAAGTTCATATTTTGAAAAGAAAATAGTAAAAAACTTGCATTGACTATTTTTCATGAGAACACATCCGTCCTACAACCATTTTTAAGTGATAGACCAGAAATGCTATTTAGTCCTTCACAGATATAATGGCTTGTTTTTATCCATTTACCCTGACTGTAAAAGAGCCTTCCAGAAAACAGTGAATAAACTGAGAAAATATGCAGCCCATACCGACTATCTGACAAATCACTGGAAAGTTTCATTTGCCTCCTTGCCTGTCTGACAAAACTGTAAGACAGCCAAATACAGGTGTTCAGATATGTTCAGACAACACTCTTTCTTTTCTTTCTTTCTGTCTTTTTAATATAATATTTTGTCCTTTACCCTGGTGAAAACATTATGGTTGGTAAAGTAAGATCAATCAATAATTCTAATTTTTTAAAGCCTTTAAAGTAATTTTTTGAGAAATATGGTAGTTTAGACAGCACATTTATTTAGTTTTAATTTTTGTGCTGTCATACATCAGCACTGAAGTCCTGATTTAGAACACATGCAGCGTGCCTTTGAAGTTTTGGCTGTTTTTTAACAATGGCAAAAAAAGATATAAAAAAATTAAACAGCACCAGAAAAAAAATCATAAAACAGGGCTTTTGTGCTCTTGATTTATATATTGTTTTTTTATGTCTGTTTAAAAAAACGCTTTATTCTCAATAATCTTTCATGGGAAGCTTTGCTCTGACATACTTTCATCTAAGCCTTTTCTTCTGTGCTGACCTTTCTTTTCTCCTTTCTATCCCCCCAAGTCTCAGAATCTTTCTAATATCTTTCCCATTCAGTAGCAAAATGAGTTTATTGGAATTCTTATGAAAACCAAAAGAGTAGAAATTGTGCAAGTGATATGGTAAACTGATATTTTTTGATGAGAGTAATAAATATTCCAAGTAAACAGGACCTCCAAATAAAACAGCTATTTTCTTCTGGTGCTTGTTTGACTCCCCTTCTGGGCTGTGTAAGTGCAGTGGTACATGTTGTTGTCTTTTTGGCCAAGTTACACAACACTGTTTTTTTCCAAGGAAGTGCATGAAAGCTGATAGTTGCCATTGTTCATTTTTATCCAATGTGTTGTAATGAATATGAGCCAATGCCATATTTATTTGTTCTGTGGCCAGCTTCTTCCTGTTTTTTCTCTCCCTTTCAGTCAAGAACTAAATTATTGAAACAACAACAAAAACACCACAACTGGCTTTAGTCTTTCTCCTCCTTAGGGTCTTCTATTCCTTGGAAAATTTTAGTCCATTAGTAGTGTCATCTAAATGCACCAACACTAGGTGCTACAAAGAAGGATTTTACAGTCTACCTACAAACTGATTTCTAGATGGGCAAGTCCTGAAGGTGTCCAGAGGTTTGAAGAATATTAACAACCCCCCTGCCATAATTCTTAATTGTCAGCCCAAATACATGTGTGCACATACATTACCAATCTGAATGTGCAGAAGGGCATGTGCAGGTATTTATGAGAGCTGAAAGAGCTGGAGAAGCAGGGGCCAGCAAGGCAGCTGGACTTTGAGAAAGCTTAACACCTGTATGTTGGGAGTTTTCTGGGAATCTTCCCTCACCTTCAACATTGCATATCATACCCCTTCTAAACTACTGCTTACTGCTAACAGAGAAATGACAACCTCATCTGAGGTGAAAGTTCTTTTCATATTACAGATCATTCATGCGTTAGTGCAAAACAACAAAACCAACAGAACCTCCTATCACCAACCCTGACAGCTGAATTTATGTCAAAATGGTTTTTCCCAGTGAAGTGCAGTGCAAAGACACCTCTGAGTTCCAAAATACCATTCTTAAAATCTTTGTGAAGAACTTGTGAAAATTTTTTTCTCAATATTGAAGATTATGCAGTTCATTTTATTTTTAGGGAATTTAACTACCCATTTTAGCAACTTGATCTGTGTTAAAAGAAGTCTCATTTATAATTTCATTTAATTTCATATTCAGTTTATGACTTTTCTACATATTGAAACTGATGGGAAAAAAAAACTTGATTTTAATATTTGTCAAGATTCTTCTTCCCTACCTCTAAGTCAGGAAAAGTTAGCTGTCTTGCCTCTGCTACTTCTCCAGTCTATTTATTACTCAGTAGGAAGAGAGGAATATCCGCAGGAAGACCCCCAATTTTTTGAAGAGATGGTCTTATTGGAATTAAACACCTCTCTTACTGCTTGTCATGGACAAAACTGGACTTAATAAGATGCTTAATATCCACAAAACCAAACTTTGGGAGAGGAAGCTCATTTATGGCTCCAAAAGACTATTTACACTCAGACAGATAAAATATGCTTTAATCTGTCAAAGTCAATCATTGTGAATACAGCATACTCAGTGAGAAGCTTCTCAGGTAAATAGGAAATTAAAGATGAACACATTTTAGTTAAGTAATCTATGCTTCCATTAAAACCCCCATAAAATTATTTTTGATAGAGATTTTGTAGGTTATGGATATCTACTTTCAAATCCTTGTATTATAAGGCAGTTATAATACTATTATCATGCAATATTAGTATATTAATTATAAACTTACTATGAAATTATTTACAAAGTATTTTCTATATAATAATACTACATAATGTATTCCTAATAATCATTCAAATTTCAACCTAACAGGGTTTTTTTTTATACAGATACCATAGAATTATGTAGAAATGATGTTTGTCCTACTTACAGTACATATTAGCATGTCATAATGATAATTTTCTTAGCTTTAGAGACTGTTCATCTATGAATGTCTAGTATCATCCCCTGATTCATAAAAGCTGAAGATAACTGTATGCACAGAGAGAATTTCTATGCCAAATTTGTTCCATTAAAACCAATAATAATTCCTCAGACTAGATATCTGACTCAAAATATTTGCTATCCCACCAACCCACTGTGCACCTTGCTTTCTGTGTCTAAGACATAAATCATCTGCTCTTTAAAGCTCTGCTCAGTACTCAGCTCAATCTCCCTTGAATGCACTGGCACTTCTCTGCTAATAACATGACAAAAACTTGGTAAGTGGTATGCATTTACCAGGGTGGCTTTTAGATAACCCAGAAAAAGAAGGGAATTTGACCATTTGTTCTGCTGTTTTAGAAGTTAAACCACCTGGTCAAAAGAATCATTCCAGCTTGGATGTCTGATGTCCAGCCTTCCCACCCTCACACCTGGGATTTCCCAGGCTGAAACAGTGGAAAATGTCCTCCTCCATCATGAATTAATTTGCATCTCTCAAGCCCTTTCTTTCAGATTAGGAGTTGAGGTATCTCTAAACAGTACCACCATAAATATCTATATTGCTTCAAAAACAAGACATTTGAAAGAGGGAAATTATTGCCTACTTCAGAGAGATAAGCTGAAGCAAAATCAAACCTCAAGGGACATGCTTCAAGAATGGAATCTCCACAGATCAATCTCCCAAAGACAGCAAGTGGTAAAAGTCACTGAGCTGAAAATAACACAGAAGGAACAGTTCAGTGACATAGCTATATAATTATAATAAAATTGGTCAGGGAATATTCTTGTAGCAATGAGAGGTCTTTTATCTGAACTATTTTCATTTTATGTTTGTTTCTGAGTCTACTAATTGTGCATCAGTTTTCTTAAAAGCTAAGGAAACATTCAGATCAAATCAATATATTTTACAGATACTCTTTCTTCCACTAATTTAAATAAAATAAAAGCAGGTACTGAGCAAGGACAGTGTTATCCAATGGACTAAATTAGGTAGTTGAGCCATGATGACAAGAAGGATGGGCAAATTTTGAAGAAAAAAGTTATTCAAGATGCAATGTTTGTCATCTGGTTTATGATGCTCTAATTGTCAATAGTTAGCCAAAGCCAAAAGACTCCTATTGTCTTTCAGATGAAATACATCTAGAACAGTGTTGACTGTTTACTGAACTAAATATATTCACAGTTTCTGCCTGAAGTATCTGTTCCACCTTGGAATAGAAGATTTCTTTTCTACTTTCTCTTTTAAAAATGCTGAGTTTAGGTTTTGAATAGTTGTGATGGCCAGTGTACACCATGCTAAAGTGGTTATGATGTAAGTACCTTTATTATAGTGTAAGATGGCCATTTCCATTAAAATAAATTACAAAATTTTCTACCAATAAAATGAAGCACAATAAAAAAGCAGGTAAATAATCTAAAAGTATTTTTGATTTTTTTTTTTTGCAAAAAAATGCAAATGAGTAGTATCTTACTTTTCCTTTCTTTTAACTATACAATGCAAATTACAATAAGGAAAATCTTATTTTGTCTGAATGAAAGACAAAATTTCTTCTTATTTTATGTTCTAGATATTAATATTTTCCACTTTTTATTTTTTTATCTCTTTTCTTTTCTTTTCTTTTCTTTTCTTTTCTTTTCTTTTCTTTTCTTTTCTTTTCTTTTCTTTTCTTTTCTTTTCTTTTCTTTTCTTTTCTTTTCTTTTCTTTTCTCTTTTCTTTTTTCTTTTCTTTTCTTTTCTTTTCTTTTCTTTTCTTTTCTTTTCTTTCTTTTCTTTTCTTTTCTTTTTCTTTTCTTTTCTTTTTCTTTTCTTTTCTTTTCTTTTCTTTTCTTTTCTTTTCTTTTCTTTTCTTTTCTTGTCTCTTTTATTTATACTCTGCCCCTTTTCCCCTTTTCCCCTTTTTCCTGTTTATTTTTTCTTTTTTCTTTTTTTTCTTTTTCTTTTTCTTTTTCTTTTTCTTTTTCTTTTTCTTTTTCTTTTTCTTTTTCTTTTTCTTTTTCTTTTTCTTTTTCTTTTTCTTTTTCTTTTTCTTTTTCTTTTTCCTTTTTCTTTTCTTTCTTTTCTTCCTCTTCCTTTCTTTTCTCTTGATTTCCCAACTTTATTATGTCTGTACCAGAGTACTAAATTTGATCAGACTCAATTTCCAACTCTTTTTAGAAAGCACTACATAAAAACTTATCTTCATTAAGTGCTGCTGGGATTCCAGCACCACATAACTAATGAGAGAATTCAGTAGCTTCATGTCAATGTGATGCCTCAAGTTCAAAGGGGACAGGGACATCCTGTTTGGTGTTTTGTTTCACTCATGCCATTAAAAAAGCACAGACCCTTTTAAGTGTTTTTTAAAGTAATCTTCTTTATTCCCTATCAGTAACCTAAAACATTATAAAAATAATGTTCATTTAGAGAATCTTCAAATTTGTAATGTAACTTGGAAAAAAATCTTCAGCAATTCTCAATGAATAGGAAGGAAACTCCTGGTGGATGAAAACATTTCAGAACTACTACTTTTTTTTTTCCCTTAAAGATCCCTTAGAGATCTTCAGCTTTTGTGTCCTCGATATTTTTCCTCAAAAAGTCTCCTGGGAAAATCCCAGAGGTCTCCACTCTGTGTGGGAATAGATGCATCCAAAAAGAGCCGAAAGAAAAAAGTTACATGGTCCAGAACATATGCACCATCTTCACATATGTTCTTGGTACAGTTACACCACTAAAATAATATTGTTTTATTCACATGGTAACATAAATATCACAATTATTTTTTGAGAACTGATTCATTTGATGTAACACGTTCATTAATTAAAATACAATTTTGAAACAGCATCACATCACTTGATAAATGGATTTTCTTTGCTGTTTTTCCAGGATTTGATGCAGGTTTAAGTATGCTGCTTACTCAAATATTTAAGTGAATAAAAAATTATTTTGATCTGTCCATGTTGGCTTTGGAAAATTCAAAAAATTGGGTTCCACTCTGCCACTTTTATTTCTGTATTAACATGCTTCAAAACACTGGACCTAATTATGCAACTATTTCAAAGATTATCTGACAAAATTTCTTGAAATTCCTGCTAAATTTGTTAGGACACAGACCAGTCATATTGAAAATCAATTTTACTGCAAAGCTGTTCCTGTAGGAACCATAAAAGATGCTACTATAACTTTCATTGAAAATAAAGGATTCTTGAGACAACAGATACTACCTTTCAAAATAGAAATTAAAACAAATACAAATAGTAGCAACTGGATTTGATCTTTTAGTCAATACCTTTTCTCTAGCAGAAAAAAACTTCAAACAAATTAAAGATATTCTGCATTTTTTCCACTGTTTTGGATAAATTAAACTCTTTAACAGAAATAATAATAAATAATAAATCTGTTTATTTTAAAAATAAATATATTGTATGAAAATTTGAAAAGTAAAACAAACTTAGGAAGATATATCAATTTTTATTGAGATTTATATATCTCAAATTTTAAATTGATAATTTCTTTTGACAGCATAAAAGTACTATGCAAAGCAATTTAAGTTATTTTTTGCAAACCAGCTTTTGCTTAATAAAAAGAAAATTATGAGCAAGAACACTTTATGCCTGGCTGCAATCATAAATAAAAACATAAATTATATGGCAATACATGTCAGTGATCTGTTTTCCATACAAATAAATCACTGAATTAATATCTGATGTTAATTAATCATATCAGGAAAATAATTTTGGAAGCTACTACATTTAAAACCCAGATATTTCATTAAAGGACACATTCCACTATTAAGTGAAACAGCTTTGTTATATTTTGCTTTTAGAGAATGCTAATCTGTTTTAAGTAACAAACATTCAGACAACAGCTCTCACAAACAAATTTCTTCTGAATTGATGCAGTGTCAGATATCAAAAAGAGAACTTTTTTTTAACAGAGAGGAATTTATGGAAAAGGGGTATGACTATGGATCAAAGGAAACAAATATGTGATTGATTTGTCATCATAAACAGAAAACATTAAGTGAGTTTTTATTAACTAACAATGCTTTGTTGTTCTGGACAGTTATCTAATTTTAGTTTCTTCTTCCAAAGAAGAACATTCAAGATCTTTCCCTTGGTCCATTTTAGTGTACATGAATTGCAATTGATGATGAGGAGAAAAGAATGAATCTGAAATAAATAAGTTATTAGCAAATTCACTTCAAATTGGCATATTTTACAAAAGAACAAAATACTTCAATTTAATTCTGTAAGATTTCAGGAAGCACTTGAATAACAGAGTTCTCATGTAAATATGCTTTTGTTTTTAGCATGTTGTTGGTACCATATTAATATTTGCAATCTCTTTCTCTGTAAATATTATTTATTTTAGTAAATCTTAATCAGCTTGGGGGGGTAGTCTTCATCACCAGGACTGCTCATAGCAAGTAAAAGCTTGTGGGATTAGGATCTACATTCTTGCATTTCCAGAAATTTTATGGCAATTAGTTGGTATAAGCAAGAACAATTTCCTTAAAGACAGCCATCACCCCCACCCCACAAAACAACAAATTAAAGTAATAAAGTTATGAAAAAAAATTAGGATTTTTTTTTTCCAATGTGCCAGTGTTGGCAGTTTGTATCGTTTTATTGTAGATTTCATAGTATTCAGTGTTTGCATATAAAGCCATGAGGAGATTGCAACTGAATCCAAATTTTTCATTGATAAAAAAATGGCTGCAGGGAAAAGCTTCAAAGATGAAGGAAGATGTTCTGGGAGCTCCACAATAAAAGAAATCAGAGTAGCATTTTACTAACTCTAACAATATTTTTGAGGCCTGAAGCAGTGTTTGTTTGGTTTCTTTTCTAGAACTGGTAGTAGTGATATTCTATTTCAATATTTAATAAAGGTGAATTGATGTTTTGAGTTTAATCACTAAGGAAAGCACAAAAATTTCCCTTTACTCACAAGTAATTAAAATATCTTTTATAACATCTATTCCAATAACTTTTTTTCTTTGTGACAATGCTACCTTGAACGTACCTTAAATTTTATTTCATATATTTGTTTGGGTAAAAAAACCCAACACAATAGCAACTAAGACAATTGCTGGGATCAAAGCTAAAAATACCAAGAAAATCTCTTCAGATTACAGAAGAATTGCTGGTGCTGATACCAGTCAGACCTAAAGTGTACTTGATACTGGGATAGTGTGAAAAAGATGAGTTTGCAGACTGGAAAAACAGATGGCCCCTTATCACCCCATGGGGCTAAACACACAAGAGCAAACTTCAGAGACGCCTTACCTTTACCTTGTCTATCCCTATCAGGAGAGACTGTTATATTAAGGGTTATTGCCTCTCAAGCCCTCCCTGTGATCAGCTTTTGAAGTCCATGGCCAAGAGGCCAGTGTGAGAATATCACCTCAGATAAGAGGTGTTTGCTCTGTGAAATATTCAGGACAGGAATCCATGGAGCCCGTGATAGTTCAGCAGGGAATCACAAACTCCAGCTAATATCATTTAATCCCCTGTTGGTTTGAGAACTACCCACCATAAAAAGCATAACTGGCTGTTTATTTGTGCAGGCAAGAGATAACATCTTAAAGTTACAGTCTGCCTTAAGTAGTGGGGATGTGAAGCCCAAAGAAATGAACCATCCAAGCTCATAATCAAAATTGTGTGTGCTCTCTTCTTCTCTGCCTAATGAGATGTAAACATTTTGGCTGCTGTCTCTTTTGAAAGATATTAATCAATCTATTGGTTAAAAATCACAAAGGATAGTCGGTCTTCAAATTACATGCCTTCTTTTATAGCATTTTGAAGCTGTGAACAATATGTTAAAAATTTTCCCATGGCGCAACCAAGTAAATACTTGTGGCACATTTCTATTTATTACAGAGAATGGTTAAATTCTAAGACATAAATCATGCTCTTCTACTAAAGACTACAAATTCCCAAAGACAAGACTAATTCCCAATGCAATGATGCTATAAAAGATCAGACACTTTGTTATGCAGAAATCCACATTTGGAGATGTCTTTCAACAATGTTCTCTCAGGACCCAATCCTGCAAAAGGCACAGGCAAGTTGCTGAACACTGTGTCAAGCTCCATTAGTTTCAAAATGGCCCTAAAAATTTACATTTAATTGCTCTATTTAAATTGTAATCTGACATTATTAATAGTGCCTAAGGAAAAAAAAAAAACAACTTTGTTATTTCCTTTCTTCTAATAAATGATGGCCTCTTTATTTCACTAAGAAAAAGGATTTCATAAGTTTAATTTAAAAACTGAGAGATGATATGACCAATTTTACCTTTTTCATCCCTCACTTAAGTTATGGTCATTACCCAATGTTGCTACTGTAGCATGAAAGAAAAAACATCAAGATGCAGGTAAAGAGATAAGGGAAGATAACCAAAAAAGTGAAAATATTTCTTAATGGTTCTGTAGATTGGTTCTTTCTTTCCCATTGTACTCTATCCTCTGCCCTGTCCCCAGCAACTGCCCTAAATCAAGGAATGGGCACCTGATGCATTCTGCAGACAGATTGACACTGCAGAGCTGAACACACTGTACAGGTGGTTTTTCACTTGTACCAATTAGTTAACTAGCCAGCAGACAGATCTTCTCTTTGAGAGGCAGGAATGGGAATGGAAACAGAAATCTCTCCTGGCTCATTTGCAGAAAGAAAGGCTAAGTAAAAGTGAAAAAGCAGGTCAAATTAATGCTTATTTTTTAATATTTCTAATTTTACTCACTTTCTGCTTAGGTAGACCCTTTCTGGAAGATACACCAGTTGGCCAGACAGTATTGAAAACACTGGGCAACAACAAAATCAGTATTAAGATTTCTGATTCCTTCAGATGAGCTTCCAGTTAGACGTGCATGCCCCAAAGTCTGAACATGAGGATCTCCCTAGCCTCAGTAAATTAGGTGAATTATTCCCTGCTTTCTCACGGCTCAAGCCGATAGTCCAAGCCATTGATATATGCTTACTTGCCAGTATGTGAAAGTAGGTTCCCCAAATAAACATCAGAACTTTCCTGAATTTCTCCAAGCATTAATCCCTTCTTTAAATGAAATAACAAAAAAAAAAAAAAAAAAAAAAAAGAACTTCTCCTCTTTTGCCTTTTTATGCTGTGTCCTAGAAAAGACATTAATTCTATAAAGTGAATTCCAATCTCTCTTCCACAGGAGCCAACAGACTACTCTTCCTCAGAGAGAAAGATTTCTGAAATTTTCTACATTCATATTTATAAATGTAAATGCAGTGTACAAGCCAATAATATACCAGATCCTGAAGTCACTGACAAATAAATCAACGACATCTGTATTGCAAGAGCAACTTTAAGGAGTACAAATGCAGGAGTAAATAAACATAATCTGAATTAGGAGGGTGGGCAATCCAATGGTCATATCCAAACCATAGGACATGACACAGCAACGGCTGCTATGGGCTACAAGCAAAAAGCATCCAAAATGCTTTACTTCTTAGAGTGAATCCTGTGAAAATAATCATGCCTAAGGGTTGGTCACCAACTACTCTGTCATTTATTTTGACGTTGTTTGGATCATATCAAACTGCCATTTAATTAGTATTCAAGAAATCACCCTAGGAAAAACCCAGACTTTGCTTTCAGACGTGAACAACTGGAAGCAAAGTCTTGATGCTACATTTCCTTGCTGCCAGTCACTGGGTATTGTGCAGTTTCCAAGAGACAAAAATGACAGGAAGAAAATACCAGTGAGGACACTCCCCAGTGAAAAGCTGAATCAATGATCATTGCTCCAACCTATCTCCAGTGCTGTTAGTTCTGAGTCAAAAGCTGAAGATCTGTCCGCTGGATAATCATTCTATCACCTCAAGTGATAGAATGAAAAGATTACCAAATTATGCTAAAAAAAATCAAATCTCTGAAGTCAGGAGAATTCAGAAAAAAAGCAGCTGTGGCAACTGAAGTAATTTAATGGTTTACTGCTATGTTAATTATCCTGTGCAATCTCTTCCTTTCTCTGCTGCCTCTGGCACACATTAGTCCTTCCATGATCTGATTCAGCTTCAGCCCAATAGAAGCCTCTTCACTTTTTGACTTTGTTTTCTGGTGGGTTGGTGAGTTAAGGCTCCATGTGTTTACAGACAGATTGACAAGAAGCTGACCCAGTGCAAGGTAAATAATGGACAATTCAGAAGGGGAAGTGGTGTGCAACCACCCTTTTGTATGGCAAGGAGCTGCTAGGAAAAGCTACACCAGCTGTGAAACTGCAGCCAGAGGCAGACAGTGCCAGAATTACCAAGATCACAGCATTTCATAGTTGAGTCAAAAAGAATTTCTTATTTGTGAAGAGATTAGACATGACATTATAAAAGACCGCAATACTATTTTTAGAAACTCAAACTGTGTTAAAACATCTACCAAGCTACTACTATTCTCTTTAGTCAGCTGTCAAATTGCAGGGATTCCTTTCTCCTGCCCTCCTTAACATATACCTATTAAATTAGCTCCAGTAGTCCCAGTCAGGACTCTTTCTTGGAGTCAAGAGTCAGAGAAGACTTTGAGACAAACACAAGAAAATGAAATCCTTACCCAAAGCCATTAAAATCATTCTACCCCAAAAAAATCACAGCCAGTTCAGGGCTGTCTAAGTACAGCAGGGAGTAATAATATTATCAGGGGATTCCTTTAGAAACTAAGTACTTCCAGGGAAAAAAAAATACAAAAACAACACAAAAACTATGAACATATATAGACTTTTAAGTACTTGAAATACTCAGAATAGTCACATAGAATGTTTTAGAAATACTGAAGCTGGCACATGGGAAACTTTATCTCCAAAACACATCTGAAGTACCAGGCTTTGAGCCCGAGCAGCTCTGCATTTGAATGCAGTGATATGTAGTATTAGCATTAGCCTTTGGCCTGTTTCTAACCCATATACTATACACAAAACACAGTAGGAAACTGAGAAGAATTCCAAGAAACAGTAGGACAGTTGTGAAGGCTCAAGAAAAGACTAGTCATGGAAGAAAAACTTTTGCATTAAGCTTCTGGTGTCTTAGTGTGCTATGGCATACTTAGTTGTAAGGATGTTATCTATTTATAAGTCTCCTGTAAAGCCTTCCAGTGGCAGCTGGTACACCATGCTAGATCATTTGTTTAAGCAATGAGTGATTTCTATTACAACTGTGCCCATTGCTTCTGAATTTTCTTGTGCCAAGATGCTAGGTATGTTAGCTTTTAATAGCATTTTATGTTGCATTTAGAGATCTTATCAAAACTCATTACTTCCAGTGGGAAGTGGAACTGAAATGTGAAAGGCAAAGCAACAGTAAACCAACAGACCCCCAGTTCAACCTGGTTGCTCTTATTTGTGTTCTGCAAAGTATCAGATCCAGCCATGAGAAGCAATTCCTCACAGAAGAGCTGTTGGTTCTGTTGGCTACATGAGTCAGCAGTCTTTTTTATACATTAATTTCTATCACTTATGCTGACATATCCTTTGGAAATAGCCTGGGCTCATGAGAAGGGAAACTGCTAATAACTTCAGCACATTTTTCATTGGTCCCACTTGAATGGAGTGTATTACAACATAATGCAGCTTTTGAGAGGTTAAGGGAATTATTGCCATTTTCTCAAATAAAAATATTAAAAGTTGCAAATCAGCTAAGACAGAATCAGTTATATTCCAGGCACTGGATCAACTTTTCATTACAAATTTGGCATAACAGAAGATAAACTTTTCAATAGACAAAATATCATTTACTCTTTAAATGCCCACAGTGGTATCCTTTCCTACTGCTAATTGCTGATTTTATTTTGCACCCTGGTGTCAAATAGCATCTTTGGAATAGGAGAGTAAAACAACAGGAAAACTCCAGTAAATCATCATAGCCCTTAACAAATGCAGTGCTTCAGGAAGTTAAGTACCTTGATAAAGGTCTTCATTCTTGCTTGACACTTCTCTATTTACTTTATTCTTTTTATGGAATGGTCACGATTTAATGAGCAATTATGTAGAATATTTACTTGAACAGTAAAGTGATCTCATGGCTTTAGTGCAAGCATTATTCTAAGGGCTGTTCAATAAAACAAAGAAAAAGTAGTTCACCTCAGGATAATGTTACATGGAGAGCTTCCGCCAGTTGAGTTAAATTTAAAAATAGTTCCCCTACAAAATCTAACAACTTGCAAATTTATGATCAGATCAGATAACCCCTCCTTCAGACTTGCTCACTACACAAAATTCAAATTGTGTGATAATACTATATATTTTAGCAGACAATGTAAAAATTAACGGCAAAATAAAGCACAAAATGTCTCAGTTCTATCTTCAGTAGTTCTATCTAAGGATCATCAGTATAATAAGAAAGAGTAGATTCATACTCTTTAAACATATCCTTACTATTCTAAATATAAAATTCCTTTATTCCTTTACTTTTGCCATTAATTTTTTAGTATTTTATTGTCAATACCACTTTTATTACTCCAGTACAAAAAGTGAATTTGATAAAAATAATATTTTGATAATACATGTTACATGATCCTGATATTTTGTTTTCTCATACTAAAAAAATAAATTTCTAAAAAGAAACCATTGGACTAGTCAGGAACTGAGACATATTTTCCTCTCACCTGATTATATTTTACAATAAAATCAAAAGACTTTTGCAGTCTCTGATCTAAACAAAGAGATCCCAAAGTCTTCAATAGATACTCTGCATAAGAGCTGTGTATGAGAGTTCCAGCTGCTGCACCCACCTTCACTTTACATCTTGGGGAACCACTCAGCCAAGAAACAGGGACAGAGCCATGCTGGGACTCAAGATGGACTTCACACTACAAAAGGTGTTCCTCTATTTCAGCTAATGAAGTTAAACTTGAGTCATTACAGAAGGGGCACAGAAAGCAAAATCTGAGATAAGTTGCCTGAATATTCCTGAGAGAACATACCAGATATTAGAGAAGCTCCTAGCAAGAGTTGGCACCTTTACCTGATATAAGACCCTGGGCCAAGAGAACTACCAGAGAAGTTTAACATGACATTTGCCTCACTTTCTTCTCTTTGTTTTTTTGATGTTAAACTTGGTGCACTTCCCATAGCATAAAGCCACAGACAAGGCAATGTCTGTGAGTAAAGATAATATTTTTAGCAGACAAAACATTTTTATTTGGAAAAACAAAGTCCTTTTCTGATACAAATCCTTTCTGGGGGGAAGACCTTCTTCAGGGCAAAGTGATTGTGAATTCAAAAATAGTATACCTGTTTCTAATTATGCTAGGTGGCCTTTCATCAGTGCTGTCAATAAAGGTTGCCTTTCCTTACTAAGATATTAGGAATGTAGCTTGCACCAAAGGACTGAGAACTTCCTAGCAGCAACAAGTTCTGCCATATGCCACCAGTCATATCAAATCTTTGAAGCCTTTTTGCTCTTAAAAGAATATAAAATCCATCACAAAGTTTATGCACATGGGTTGAGTATATATTTCAAGATGTGTATGTGTATGTAGGTGTATTACACAAGCACCTTTTGAAATCATAGCACTTCATTAAGAGAGAGGATTGGCAAAAAGAGCTAACATAAAGAAAAATGTGCCTGTGAAATCCTCAAAGTTTGGGTTGAATAAAATGTTTTACTTAATGTTCATTCTCAATTCCACATTGCACCAAACAAATCTGTTTCCCAGACAAGTAAAACTTAGTTAAATATTGCTTAGTTTAGTGAAAACAAATCAACAGATGAGGAGGAATTGAAAAGCCACATTGAAAAAAGTAGGGAAAGTAATTTGGAAAGTGCAATAGGATAGGAAAGATTCAAATTTCCCTTCTAATCTGTTTTTAAATACTATATATTTTTTATTTTTTTTTAATTGGAAAAAGACCATTAGTGATTTTATTACTTAATACAGCTAGAGATAAATTAGGAAGTGAGATATCTCCAAGCTCTGCTATCATCACTGATCTCAGCTGGCCAGATTCCACTCTACAGCCTTCTGGAGGAGTTGAGAGTCACCTCACTGTGAGAAATCCTGACATGGACAACGGACTCACAGATTTAAAATTAGCTACAAATATACATATATATGATTATTTTGTTGCTGACATGTTTCTTTACTAATCAGAAATGGCAGCTCCTCAGTAAATGAGATTGTATGACAATGTAGAAAAAAAATAAAATTTTGGGTTAAAGCAGATTACAGTTTACATTTTTCAAACTGTGCAGATTTACCAGACCAAAA
This sequence comes from Erithacus rubecula, assembly GCF_903797595.1. Lineage (NCBI taxonomy): Eukaryota > Metazoa > Chordata > Aves > Passeriformes > Muscicapidae > Erithacus > Erithacus rubecula. The sequence continues at coordinate 29,639,123 of NC_136689.1, forward strand.
TTTTCTGAATATAATTGCCTGCTATATGGTTACTCCAAGGCTGTAATTAGTTCAATCTGCTATCTTCATCCAATGATTTTTACTATATAACTTAGGATGGTTGATTGGTTAATGTATTTTTTCTCTTAGATTGTACTCTGAGGGAAAGACATAAATAATTCATTATCAAGTATCTAGTGGCTTCTAAATGCTCTTTAAGAGCAAGGTTAGTAGCTTAGGATCTATCTTCTCTCCTTTGATGTCAATCTCTCCCTAATTCATAAAGCTTGCATTCAATCACAGAAATCAGAAAATTCAATGTATAAGTGTACATGAAGTGGCTAAAGATTTATAAAGAAAGAATATTTACAGGTTCAACTTTACTTGTTGGCTTATAATTTCTAATTATTAGTAACCAATTATATTAAAACTTTGCACAAATATCTATTTTGAGTCTCTAATATGGAAGTTTGTCTTTGGACCTTATTTTTTTAATTGACTGTTTTTCCTACATACCACATATAGTATGTTATGTTCTAAAATAGTATAGTGGAATGTGGAGAATTTTGTTTTGGGGAAACAATAAATTCCTTTGGCTCTGTAAAAATGACTTTATTCATCCCTCAGGTGCATGATCACTATCTGAGTCTATCTCAGCTTTTCTCTTAATTTAAACAAGAACCACCTACACTGGCACTGTTTTTTGTCTGCTTTCCTTACAGACACATATGCAGAAGTAGATGTACAGCCTCTTATATTAAAAAATGTATTGAGATTTCTTAAAAAAAGTTATGAAGAGTTAATTAATTAATTCGTGAATGCAACCAAGTACTAATTCTAATGTAAGACAATTTTTCTTTCTTTGCTGCAATTTCTAGTTCAGCTGTTGGAACTTGCTATGCCAGAATATTACAAATGCCAAAGCATCTTGGATCCTTAAGGGACACATAGAATACCTTCTCAGCAGCTAAATACAGATAGTTATACAATGGTTCTCAACAAAATATTAATTTAGTACCAGTTGAAAGTTCACCTCCCTCCCACACAAGCTCATGGAATGATGCCACTGACCAGGAACCACAGAGAGTAAATCTCTCACCTCTTCCTGCTAAATGTTTTACTAAAAATCATAACACACAGCAAAATGATACTCAAACATGCACACCACCTGCTACGTGTCTTTCCAGTGTAACCACTGCTTCCAGCTGAAAAGCTGTGCTAAAACTCAATGTCTTGCAGCCAGAGGGATATTCCATTTCCAGTCCATTTGTGCATTAACATCTGTGTAAGTGTCTTGGGCAGACCCTTGCACTGCTCTCTGATTTCTCCCTGTCCACATCATTGTGGACAGTCACTCTGCTCCTCCACCACTGTCATTGGTATTCAGCATGCAGTGAAAACTATGAATATGCATATCTGCCCTGAACGTCCTGAGATAAACAACAGCTTTTATCTAGTGATCTGTAACAAAAGGCAAAAGTTAGAAGAACAAAATCCTCCAAACTGGAGTCCATTCGTGCAGAGTTTCAAATGCCATTAAGTCTCATTGACTTCTCCAGACTTTTCCCAAGGCATTTGCCATTACCAGCAGAGTTCCATATTTAACAGATGCTGAAGTGATATTACATACTCAATATCCTAAATAAAAGCAGATATACTGAAGAAAATTATTCACAGCACTGCTATAGGAAACCATTTTGTCTTGCCCCATGTAAAGTAATTGATATATAGCAATGTTAGAATGCACATTATTGTGCAGAGAGTTACTAACTACATCACCCAGCCTTCCTTAACATCCCAGGCTCAGAATCAGTTTGGCCACAATATCTGGTAAGACCTAGTCATTTTGGAGTGCTACATATGAGATATGTCAGACAGATCTGTCTTTCAGAAAGTATTAAATCTCTGCCATAAGCACACATTTTGAAAGACTGAAATGGACATCCAAATATTAAGACCCAACAGAGTAGTCTTTTAGAAAAAATTGGCCTTCATAAACACTGATGTAATTCAGGATTAATGCCATGGAGCTGAAAAGATTACAATAACAAAAGAGCAATATGAGATTGGATTTAGGCATCCAAAGTCTAAAATCTCCAATATATATTTAAAGAGAAGTAACTTACTCCAGCATTTGGAAATTGAGGCCTATTGAAAAGCATGAAACCTCTAAAATGTTATTTGAATGCCAGAAAAGTAATACTTTAAAAAGTCAAGACAAAAATGCCAAGAGGAACAGAAAGGAGTGAGCCAGAAACTCTAACATGTTTGTTTCTACCTTGTCCATGAGCTGGGCAAGCACTGCAGCTCTCCAGGCATCTCTGAGTATTTATGGCTGGACAGTCCCTGTCCTCAGTGACACAGCTGTCATCTCACAAAACAGACACACAGATGTGAACTGGACTTACATGATAAAGTTCCTACCCAGGAAAAAGAGCAACTCAGAAACACGTGCCAGTGGCAATACCTACATTTAGCTGTGACTTTGTACCCGCCCAGCGGAGGGTCGTGGCCTTCCACGGCATCGAATCCTGCCGACACCAGGACAATTTCTGGATCAAACTCGTTGGCAGCTGGCATAATCACAGTCCTGTAGAATGTAAAGAACCCAATGTGATAAAACTAAAAGAACTTCCACCTTCTTTATATAAATTGCCACAATCAGAAAAAGCTACAAGATGTTTTCTTTTCATTAAACCAATCTCCATGGTAGCTGTTCAAGTCCAAGGCTTCAATCAATTTCTTTCTATAATTACTCTTTTTTCTTTTCTATGACTGAGAAAAAAAAGGGAGGTACATGTGAAAGCCTCTAATATTACTTACACATCTGTGTCTGTTTTATCCTGCTGCCTATAAAAAGCTGCCTCTTCCAGGGAAGTGACTAATGGTTTACAGAGAGCTCTCAAAGCCTGACTGGAAACCCGGACTGCTCCAGTTAGTGCGAACTTGGTGTAAATTTGAACTATAAATTTCTTTTGGGAAAATGTTTTCTTTCCAAACTTTTTTTTTTCTTTCTCCTTAACATTTTTAAATGTTTGTCGAGGTGGGGGGTGACTCTAGCAAAGGAAAAACATGAAATTCCCTTAATCAAATCCAGACTATGTTGTCAAGCCTTTCCAAGGTCAAGCATAACAGGAATGTGACAACCACAAACTAGTGACAGCAACCCCTGCTGGTGTCAGGAAGATAATTCAGCCCTTTACAGTCACAAAGATTCCACTTTTTTAACCCCTTCCTTGACAAATTTATGTGTGGTTCTTTTATAACTTTGATTTTGCCCTTCTCCAACCTCAAAGCATGAAAGCAGAAGATAAGTCCCTGTGTTCTGCACTTGCAGATGTTTTCTTTCAGGCTGACTCCAAAGGGAAGGAGTAAGGATGGCTTTTGCACTGGTTTAACAAACACTGAGCCTGTAATAGCTGTGCTGAATCAGGGCTAACATTAAAAGGCAAATACATATATGAATGTTCTATCACAGATAAATTAACTCTAGAAAATCCCTACACTGGTCAGAATGTGAAGATTAATTTTGTGCATGTGTAATGCTATATGTTTAAGTTCAATGTTTATTAATCTGTTTGATAAACAACTTAGTCCAAAGAAATCATATTTTTTGTTGAAAGGTTTACGTTTTCTGTGGGAAAAACCCCCCACATTAATGATATTAACAACTCTCAAGTTTTCCTTTTGTTTAGTTTTTGATTTATGCATTATAAACTTTATTTTGTTTCATTTTCCCCAGAGGTAATTTTAGGAAAATGTTCCTTTTACTCGTTAATAATAAAAAAGAGAATTCAGATGAAGCAAAAAAGTCTTTTTCAGGATACACAGCCTTTCAATGAATATAATTTTGCATTTAAAAAAGGATAGAGGCTGCTTAAATTTTTTTTTGTGATTTTTCTGAAATTGCACCACAAATATCTGCAGGTAAAGTTGGGAAACATTCCTTTTTTTACATATGATTAGTAGGCCTCTGCTGAAATATGGATTCCAGTATTGAGCATTGCACTTCAAGAAGGATCTAGACCAACTGGAGAGATCAAAAGCAAAGAAACAACTTTGAAATAAATAACATAATTATTTGATTTGCATAACATGGGAGAAAATATGATACAAGTGCACAAATATGTAAGTTACGAAAGGGAAGAAATAACTGTTCTGTACCCTGTAGACAGGACCTGAAGCAGCTGCAGCAGGAAACATGTTCAGACACTGGAACAAACTTTTAAATAGTAATAATAAATAATAATATAAATAAAATGTTTAAGAAAATTGGAGACTTTTCACCTCTTGGACTTTTTTATGATAGCTAAAACAAATATCCATCAAATTTGCTACAGATTCAAATGGACATGGCCTGGAGGCAAGCAGTAAATTACTTCTCTTCTAGGTTTTTTTTCCCTATTGTCCCAAGATGTAGACCTCTATAACACACAAAATACACATATGAATTCTTACATTAGACACTACAGTGACTGAGCTTTTGCAGGCTAATCTCCACAAAGCTAGGGAATAATATCAGGAATAAAGGTCTCCTATGCAACCACATCTTATCTTATGTACATACCTTCTGATACTCTAATTACAAATTCATTGTCTGAAGCAACACATACTTCCCAAACTTCCCCACGTCTGCAACACATGTGGCATGGATCCTGATTACTGATGAGGACTGTGGCTGACACAATCTTCATCTGTCCCCATAGCACCATACATCTTATACACTGAAAGAAGGAGGGATCCTATGGAGAGCCCTCCCTATCTGCAGCCACTTGAGCTTTTGCCCTCCTCCTCTCCATTCATATTTCCTCAAACTCAAGTCAGGCTCTGCTTTCCATTTCTTCATGTCAAACAAAGTGGCAGCACCCCAGAGTAGAGCCCAGACTAAGCACAGGAGTCAGATGATGGAGTGTGTTCAGTGCAGAGAAGTTCTGCAAGCTCGAGCTGCTGAGCAGCAACAAGCCTCACCAGCCTAACACACAAAGAAATTTTTGAAAGTCTTATAATTTGGAACATTTGGAAAATCTACCACACTTCTACCACATTTCAAGACCTTGCTTTAAAGCGTAAAGATGTCAGCACAATTTTTAATAACAATGGGGCAAAACAATGCATTTGACCCTTAATCTCATTCATAGAAGAAGCAAAAATTGTTTAGACACAGTTTATTCAAAATTTTTGTCAAATAAATATGTCTGACATTAAACTGCCAGCCATACTGAGTAGCAATAGGAAAATTATTAAATACTGAAAGCAAGATCTTTCGACACAAAGAACCAGGAATAGCTATTAACACCATCTTTAATAGTGCTGAACAGAAAATTCTAGCACATTCATAAATCTCTCCAGAAATGATATATAGAAATCTCAGCTAAAGAAAGAAGGCTATTACACTAAAAACTGGAGGTGACATTTATAATTCAGTGTTCTGTTTCTGCTTTCAGTATTACCTGAATTCACATTATCAAAACAACAGCTAAGAGGGTTTTTATGAAAGAAAGAATTTTTTCATTTAAAAATGTATGCAGTGTCTGTTACATTCCACCAGAAAAATAACATCCTACTTTTGCTTTAATATTGTCTCATAAAGACAGAACTTTGCTGCTGCTACTTTGCAAACAATGTACCAGAAGAGCTAATCTGTATGCCCTCTGTTGTTCGTTTCTTTTTCTTCCACCATAGTATTGAGGGAAGTGGAATTTCAGAGCTCATCCATCTTATACTGCTCTTCATTTAACACTGAAGAACCTCTAAGGACTATTTTGTGAGAAATATCAAGGAAAACTGGAAAAAAAAAATCTCTTTACTGGGATAGCAAGCTTGACTCCTCTCAAACATCTCAGAGTGCCCCCAGTCCTTATTACAGCAGTCAAGGCTACTATTTGGTCTTCCAAAAGATGTCAGCCCCAAGTCACTCAATTACAGACCATAGAGACCTTTGGTTCCTAAATATCTTCAGTCTTCTATATTAATCTACAGGCATTTAGCTGGTCTTTTGAATAAATTCTGTGATATCTCCACTCAGAAAACAGAAACTTAACATCTGGAAAACAGCATTTTGGTTTGGAGTTCATGTAAGTAGAGTATCTCTAAAGTTTGTCTAGCCTTGGCAGTAACTGCTTTGTGACAAAAAACACGTGAAAATTCTTTCACAAAAGAGACAGATACTTTCTTATCTTATGAAGTTCTATAAGGAATGATATACACACATATTTTTAAATACAGTCTAGATTTCACCAGGATATACATAAAACCTTTTGTAATTTGTCACCTTTCAGGCTTTAGTCTGTTGATATGAGTATCTGCCTTTAGGAAAATCACAGAATCATAGAAACATAGCTTGGGTTGGAAGGGACCTTTGAAGATCACCTAACCCACCACCCCTGCCATGGGCAACAAATGTTTTGAGGTTGGTAGTTGTAAAGAAAGCCTACACAAAGCAATGTGAAGATCACTTCTCCCTTGTAAACAATCTTTTTCTGCCTCAGGATGGTTGGACAGGCAGTGACACTTCCTAATCCTTCACTATCTCTTGTGAGCAGAGAATCATCAGACCCTGTATCTGGCACCTTTTCTATTTTTTCTACACTCTGGAGGGCACAGAAAGGAGTAAAAAGGACAAATCAGCCACTGACAACCTCCTCAGGAGCTCCTATAACCATGTCACTTCCCTTCTCAGCTGCCTAAGACGAGAACTCTCTGAATCTGACCGTAACAGAAAATACGTTGAGGTGTTGTTTTTCTTTTTTAAAGCAGGCAAATAATATTGGTCATATACTGATGCATATTCATGTTAACCTTCCAAAATTCCTCAGAGCAGCCCTGTGCTCTGAGTCAGGCTGCAGCTGGCAGGATTTGTTACGGTGCGAAGGGTCAAAATTCTGCTTGCCAGAAATCCTTGCAAGGGTGCACTGGCAGCCTGCATTCAGACCCTGCTAGCAACACTGATTATCTTATGCTCAGCAGGAGTAAGAAATATGATTTGGCTTCTGGCCATGGGTCACCAGATAGGTACAGACTGGGGACTGGCAGGTCATCTCTTCTTTTTAAAGTCATTCAGGCTCCAGAGCTTATCAGCAAACTGAAGTTAATGCTAGAATCCTTCTCTGAGAAAACAAGCAGCTTTTGTCAGAAAAGACATAGATTTTATTCTTCCACTATGACTCACACTCTCCTCCACTTCCTTCTCCAAAGAAAATAAAACACATAAAAATTATATTTATTTTCTCTGATCTGAATCATATAGAAGCATAAATATTTGGTATACCATATTCACCTAATGATGACAGCAGAGTCACAGAGGCATCTTGCCTGGCTGACTATTTCTTTCTGTTCTCATTCATTTTCATTAATAAACATGTCAAAACCTGAAAGCTTGAGCAGCTGCATCGCAGAAGTTATTTATCTAAACCTTGCAGTTAGAGTTAGAAACTGTATCTTCCAAATCAACATAATGCAGATTCTTCTTTCAGCCTGATGGTACTGGGAACAGAGCAAGTATCTGGGAAGTTGAAGAGATTTCTTTTTGTCTGACTAAGGAGATTTCCCCAAAGAATTAATATGTTCCATTTGGGTATGCTGCTGTCCGCAGAGAAGCCAAGGGATGGCTTCCAGTTGGGTGTAGTTCTAGAGAAAACATCAGGCATGTGATCCTCCCCTCCCCACCAATCTGAACATCAGATGCAAGACATTAAAGAGATTCCACCAAGGGACTCTGTTTCTTTTATTCTGCTGTTCTATTTTTGTACATTCAAAGCACATGGCTAGGATGCTACCAAACATTTGTTCTCCCAGAAGAGATTGCAGAGAAGTACCCAACGCAGAAACAACTCTCTAAGCACCACGACACAGAGCTGGAAATCTCCAAAGAAAGTCAAACTTATGCAAATAGCTACAATTCTTTTGCTGTGCTGTTAATTTAAAAAGGAAATGAGCAGGAATACCAGCCCAGGACAATAATTTATGTAACTGAGAAAAATAATCCATGCTGTTCAGAAACTGCAGATTGGAATTACTTAGTAACATAAATTATTTGCTCTTTCCCTAAAATCCTCCAGTGTTTTCATCCAGTGATCTCAAAGTACTTTGAGAACACTGAAAAATAGAAAGGTTCATCTCTTCAGCTGGTATAAATCAGCATAGCTGTTTCTGATTGCATACTCTAAAGCAGGCATTTCTTTACCCACTTCACAGATGAATCAGCTAAAACTAAAAGCTGGTCAAAGCCTTGAATAAATTAGCCAGTTGTCTCTTGAAAAATCTTGAGAGAAAATGTAGAAGACTCTAAAGTCCATAACTTCAAGAAGTAGGGAAAAAACCCTCCAAATCTATAAATGCACTATTATTTTTTTCAGTTATACCAGACTTGTATATTGCAAGAATATAGATATATACAATGCATTATTGCTATTATAGTGGGGATTTAGCCACCAAATGGAGACTCAGTCTGTTGTTTGAAAGAAGGTAGGTCTGCCTACAGTTTCTCAGTTTCACATAATGTAAATAAAATACTGTACCAAACAATCACTCTGTTGTCCTAACTTAAAATTACACAAGGTAAAATAAGTTGTTGAATGTTCCCTGATAAAAATAGATCAAAAAGCATTTAAATGATTGCCCATATAGGTATGTGGAACTTACAGTATCTATTATTTTTATGTGTTGTTTGAACATACGTTTTAATGTAACACAGTAACAAGTAATGTCTCTTCTCATAGAAAACTGCATAAAATTTCTCTACAACTCAGAGATAATAATTTTTTCTGCACTGAGTTTATAATAGTGCATCTCACTAAAATGCTGGTTTACTTTCACAACATTCCTTTGTGCCAGTTCTGCTGTCAGTTTAGCAAGGCCAACGTGAGAACTTTCCCTCAAAACCCCTTGATGATTATTATCAGTGTTGTCCTGGATTTATCCTCCAAGGCATTCCTAAATTCTGCCAATTTTGTCTGCATTAGTTTCTAAGGCATATATTTTATAGAAGTTTTATCTTTGCAACCTTTCTTTTCATAAATTTTCTTTTATTCTACTAGATATTCTTTTTATATTTTTTAATAATTGTTTTTCTTCTCTATTTCTTTTTTAAGAACAGTCAATATTCCTGTCCTTGCTTACTTTTATTTTATAGTTACCTTATTTGCTTTCTGGAGGTATAAAATATATTTTTCTTTATTTCTTCAACTGGCAAAAAGTACCACACCAATATGAAGTCCTCAGTACAGGACATCATGATCATGTCCCTGGGATTTGCACATGGTTTTGAACTTAATCACATGCCTCAATGTTTCAGGATCATGGATGTACCCACTTAAAGATCATTTGCAAAGTTAACAATTCTAAATGTTATAATTCTAGCAGTATCTAAGTGCTACTGAATGAAAAATTTTAGAAGCACCAGCAGCTTGCTTGCTTGCTTGCTTTCTTGCACTTTTTTTTAAAAGACATTTTCAGAGCCTAAGGCTATTATTTGTGGGTTCCTTTTTAAATGAATAATTATTTTTGGCATTCTTCATGTAACTTTCCTGAATTCTTTTGCAGCTGGAACTGCAAGATCTTAAGCAGTCACAAAGTATATGAAATACTGTCCAAATATCTGCTCATCCTTCCTATTATTAGAAAGGTGGTTTGAATGTCATTTTAAGGACTCTTCTGCAATTGATCTATAATATGCCTCAGTCAGAGTCTCTTAACTAGTACAAAAAGGACCAAAATAAGGAAAAGTTAACATAGAGAAAAACTATGAGAAGAAGCACTACTTTGTGTTTTCTATAATTCACTTAAAATTTAATAGTATAGTCAAGTAAAATTATCCATTTTCTTGAAACACCAGAAAAAGCATATACACATGTACTATGCATACTCATGTCCATATTCAAAACATTAAATTCAAAGTGCAGGGGCAATATGTAAAGGGATTGGCTGAAGATTATGGTAAATAAGCTTTAAAAATTATAGGTCTAAGTATCTCTCAAATGAGTATAGGCTTAAAGAAAAGGTTACATTAAAAGGCAAGTTTGCAAGTCTCAAAGGAAAGTATACAAATATAAAGCCTTCTATGAAAACACAGGCTGAGATAATACTGCAATAGCAGGGCACAAAACACTTTTACCCTGAAAAACAGAGTTTACAAAATCTGCATTTTCTATTAAATATTTCTCTGTCTTCTCAGGCACTTGTAGAAGCACTCACATGATGAAAAACAAAATGATTTTTTATCTTTCAGTTATTTCTCAAATCTCAACTAAAATTTGTTGGTAACATGCTATTCTTATGAACAATTTATTTACTGAATTCCAGTTTTTAACTAAAGGACTGATGTGTCTTCCAAGAGCTGCACAACTGAAGATGATATATGAGAGGGAGGAAGTAGGGGTTTAATTAGCAAGACAGAGTTTAAAATAAAACACAGAATAACCTAAAATAGAAACTCCAACACTGAGAAAGCAAAATGCTATAAATATGGGATCCCACCATTTAAAGCAAATTATTTTTCTATCAAAGCCATTCTAACTCAGGAAGTGGTACTGTCACATGCATACACACTGCCAAGTTTTACCACCAAGTATTGTTTAAGATATCATTTAGCTTTCATGGTGTAACATGTTCCTACCAGAAATATCAATTCAATGCTCATTATTTTATGGAAGAAAAAGACAGTAAATAATTAGAAGCTTTTCTGTTACAAATATAATAATCACATTTGGGGGTAATTTTTGTCTTTAAAAATTTGTATAATTCTTTAGAAAACATATTACATTCTTATCAAGGCTGAAAATACTACAATATTTTCTATAACAAAGTAACTATCAGTTTTGCCTTTTTACTCTGTAATTTGTCTCAGCCATATTTTGTTATAAAAGTCTTGGCCTAAAATGTTAACATAATAAACTAATAATGCTACTAAAACAGTTCACTGCTCCCAGTAATCTTATTACATAGTAATAAGATTGCTTATAAGAAAACAAAAGTTAGTGCGTTAGTTAGTATCAGAAGTACTTAAATACTGAGATAAAAACTTGCCTCAATGTGTCACATTTACAGAATTCACAAAATAAATGACAGTAGGACAGAGTCTCCAAGGAATTTCTTACATCTACAGAAAAGCACACTATTTCGAGCATATTCTACATTTCAGTGTATTTTAGGGTGCTTGAAATGTTTGCAATTTTAAAGAAAACAACAATTTATACTCCAAAATGAGTATAAAAGAAAGGAAAGCCTAGTGTCTGTTTTACTGACATTCCACAGGATGGTGGAGTTGGGGAAAAGAAGGAAATGGCACTGTTTTGAATAAATTACAAGAAGAGGGCTTCAGAGTATGAGTTTGTCTCTAGGTCCAAAATCTACACTCCATGTTTATGAAAACACCTTTAGAAAAGCTTTTTAGATTGGGGATATAGCACACACTTTGATGCACAGCAGGAATGAAAAGCATATGCTACCTAACGTTGACTTCTATTGATTATGCAACAGCTTAGTTTGCAATGTCAATAGTCTGCTTATGACACCACAAATGGTTATTATTTGACAAGTGTCAAGCAGTTTTCAGTTCTTGCAAAAGTGAGATGTGGGGAAGAAAGGAAGGTAAATCTGATTTTAAAATGCCTGGAGAGATGAATTGGAGTGCTTGCACTTTTTACGGGAGCAATAGGTTGAGTAGATAGAAGACACAGAAATTCCTTGGAAAAAGCACTTTCACCAAGAAATTTTCTTCATTTCTGAAAAGAGCATTTTGCCCAGAAGGGGATGATTTTTGTTTCCTTTTAAATGAAAAGAAAAGAAAACAAAAAACCAACATTTTCTAGAAATCAAATTATTTATCAAGGTCATAGCCATTTGCAAAACCATAATTTTCCACATGCTGTATTCATCAACATGGTTGTGAATACAAAGCACATGAAGTTGCCTTAACTTTTTTCTCAGAGACCTCTACATATTTTCTCTTACACATGCTTTCTTGCTCTGTCTTATGTTTTCTTCCATATACTCATAACTACTTCTAATGGTATTTTTTTCTCTGCTTTTCTGGCTTATCATTAAACAGGAATTTCACAATTTTCTGGATAGCAACTGCCATTTTAGTCTGCATTGTCACTTTTCCTTTGAAGCTATTCAGAAAATTGCTCATATGACTAGTATTTTTCTGATGTTCCGAAGGGAAATGAAGACATATGTGATTTCCTCCTGTTTTACTGCTGAAGAACAACATGTACTGGTAGACAAGGAACACATAGACATTTTCTTACACCCAAACCAAATTAACCAATGAGAAGTGCCTTTGATCTTAATTGATGCTACAGGCAGGATACTGATGCTACAGGCAGCAACAGCAGTATAGTAAAGTGTAAGTAAATACAGGAATGTTTGTCTGCTTCATGCTTGGCAGAGCCTTGTCATTGGAGCTGAGCTCACTTTGGACCAGCTCATTGAACAAACTCATTTGTACCAACTCAATACATCTAGCATGTATTTAAACAGAACAGCTGGCCTTCATTCTGATAGCAAAAAATAGAGTTTCCCTCATGTAATAAGGTTTATATAGTACAAAAACTTCAAGTCTTCTCACTTTACCTAAATTGAATGCCACTTAAAAAAGCCCATACTGATACAATTTTATTGAGGATTTAGAAGAAACATTTACAGATAATGTAAGGGAACCCAGAAAAGCACTTTTAAATCCCTGCCCTTTCTCCTCCCTCTTCCGTCCCACTCTCCCAGAAAATTCTCAGAGAGAGAGAGAGAAGAGATATTTGTGGGGCCAGGGGGAACACTCTCACTAATGCACTAATCCCAAGGTACCACATGGTGTTAGAAATTACAGCTTTTTCTGGTGCAGATTCAGCTACTGTTTGGTTAGAAATGTGATCTGGTGTTGGCTCTGTGTAGCTTGGAGGAATCTGTCTCTTTTATATTATTCTATCCCTGTTCTTCCTTCACACTCAACAAAATAGAGGAAATCTGATAGACTTCGAAGAGAGAGAAAATTGGATGTCAGCACTTAGAGATCAACTGAATTGAAAGTGACTGAAAGGACTCAATTCACAAATAAAAGTACTAGACTTGTTCAGAGAGTATCATCAGGTAGGGTGTTTAAAATGAGAAACACTCTCCTGCAAGAGGGTTACACTTATAACTTAAAGACTGAAGCCAAAGAAAGGGTTGGGGAGAACTAAGGGTTTAGGGAAATACAAAGCCAAATATGACATGTTGAGGACAACAGGAATTTCTTTCTGGTTTCAGTAGTATGAAAGAAAATAGTTTTATACATAAAATTCAAAGGGAAGCATTTCCACCTAGAAAGAACTTTAAAGCACTTGAAATCTCAGACTGAAAATGAAAATGCAGATATATTGCAATGTGATTTAATATTTTACTAAGGCTTCCATTGACTTCATGGAACCAACATATAATAGATTTTATTTGACATCTGCAAAATAATTGTAGAGTCTTGTGGTCCTAGATCAATCATAACTCTTTCAGTGGGGTATACAGAAGAAGCCTTTTATCTGTGGCAGGGATTTTACAGCAGAAAGGCAATCCCACTCAGCCCAAGAGAGTCATATTGACACATTGTTATTCCACTTGCAATACCATCACTTGCACAAACTCTTCATGTTGTCAGGACCTCTGAAGAAGGACTGAGAAAAAAAACCAAAGTGACCTTTGGGATTTAACTGAAAACCATCTAAAAATTACATTTTGATATTTCTGAATTTGCCTTTCCCCAATGAACTTACATCCCTGTCCTTCTCTTGAAAAACTGAAGTGCTCACAACTCCTTTAATAATTTTTGTATTCTGTTTGGAATGATAAATTGGTTAGTCTTCTCAACAGCACAAACCAAGAAAGACTTGTCCTACCATATGCTACAGCAATAGAAAAGAAAGCTGTTTCTCATTATTGGCTGGTCCATCCTCATATTGTCAGTTGTCTTGGAAACTGAGATTGATTCTAATTTCAAGAAAATACAAGAATGAACTTAATCACATAGTTTCTTTTTTCAATGTCCATCTCAATTTACAGTGTTGGAAGTAGCAACAAAAACATCTATAAGCATGATTTCCAGTTCTAGATGTATTTTCATTGCACTTCTGTCTCAGAGTGAAAACCAAAACAATAAAACTTAGACTGGAAACTTCAGTAAAATAACTGTGAAGTTTCAGAAAACATTGAAATAAATGTAAGTAAAGTGTGCATTCAAATCAAGTTCACTTAAAAATAAAATAAAATAGTTATTTCAGCTTTGATATCTGGATGATACAATATATGGGTATGATGTAATTCAAATTCTTCACTCTGTTCAAAAACTGGACTTCTTAATAAGGCCAAAATATATTTAGTAAAATATTAGTTTTCCAAGTATTTCAGAAACCCCATCAGGACTTCATAATCATTTCTCTCCTAAGGATCTGATGACTTCAGTCAGCTTTACTGTACTTACTGCAATTAAGTTACCATCATTTTATGAAATACTCTTGTCATTTCTTTACTTGAAATTGCCAACAGATCTTGTAAACTGTTCAAGGGACTAGTTAAAAGCAGCACTTTTCATGCTGCTACCCTTGGGTTACCAACAGTCTCCAAAACTGAACAATACCATTTTGGCAGTGAGGAGTTCTCCAATTCCAGTTGCCAAGCTAGATTTAAATACATGGAATTTTACACCAGCTGAGAAATTTGGCATACTATTCTCATCTACTCTTCATTAAAATAACCGTTCCAACATGAAATTGCCAAACCTGTCATAGGGAGGTGTGCAATTACAGTGAATAGGAGGAAGTTTTTATCTTTGCTAATACATGGGAGGTGATCCAGAAGATTTTTAGGTTGTGACCCCCTCAAGAAAGTTTAGAAGACTCTTGGCACCTAAGCAAAAAGAATTTTTCAGCCTTTCAGCATGAACAGCTAAGGAAAAAATTATGTATTTTTTGTACTGTGTTGCTGTAAGATAGTTCAGTCTTTGGAAGAAAAAACAGAATTCTCAGTTAGTGTAATGTCAAGGAAATGTACAGAATGGTTGTATATATAATCACCCAATACACAGTCCTAATTTCAACACTTTATAACTTTTTTGAATTCATAAGATCAATCAGATAATATTTAAAGTTTAATTTTTATTTTCTCATTTATTATACTTCATACATATATATACTTATTATATTTCACTTATACTTCATGTCTTTTTCCTTTTTTTATGTTTTTATCCAGCTCTGCATACTTGATAGACACTATTAGTCAAGTAGTTTTTCAATGAGTTCCCTCTAACATCAAATAAATAATTAATATTTCTATATTATTTTCTCAAGTTAGATTCAAAAGATATTGAAGTAGCAAAAATATAAATTTAAATTTCATGCCCTAGTTATCAAATTGTTAACAATTTATTTATTTTATATCATGAATTCTAAAATATCTGAGCTTTTAATAGGAAATCTTTCATTCCAACCTCAAACATCAGTTGGTGCTCTGACACTGGGAGTACTGGCAACCTGTCAGTCCAAGTGAAAACCTGTCAGGAAGGAAATGGTTATCTTTGAAGGGAGTTGACTGTGGAATGAGAACTGCTAAATCTTACTTGCTGCAATAAAAAGTAAGCCAGCTTTCCTATCACCTCGTTGCAGTGCTTTCTTCACCAAGAAAAGCAATGATAGAGATGAGGAGCATCAAAGATAAAAGAGTGCTTAAAAATTAGCTCATCCTGCCAGGCCTGATTTTTTCATCTCCCTCTGGCTGTACTCCATTCTCTTTAAATTCCATTGAATCACCAAGGAAGACCTCTAGTCTGACCATGAAAAAAAAAAATGCTGTGACTAAGCCAACAAATTAGAAGTACTCTGGCTTGCAATCAAAGATTTCCTTTTAGCAGAATTACTAAATATTGATTAATACAGCTCAAGAATGTTTAAGGAAGCTGCTGCAATTCTAGAATACTCCGAATTTCTGTAATTCATGCAGATATTGTACAGTTAAAAAGCATTTAGCATTGAAAACCACTGTTGCTTCAAAAGCTACAGGGTACACAAGCAACATCCAATTTGGTTCTGTTTCTAATTGCAAATGAATCCAAATCCTGATAAATTTCTTCAGACTTGTGCTTCCTTGAACAGTTTCTACATTGTCTTTCCATAAGTTAAAAAATTCAGGTAGAATTATTTTTTAAATTCACAATCCCAAATAATTGTAAATAATGATTTACTATTGAGGGAATTAAGATTATTATTAGATCATGCTAATTTGATAAAAAATAATGCTCAGACTCGGCTTTTGTTTAACTTGTTTTACATGCATTCCTGTTATCAATTCATGCATACTTAATATAGATTCAATCGCAGACTCTTTACAGATTAAAAAAGAAATATATATTAGCAAAGAATAGACCTCAAGGAAGTTGAAGTTTAGTTCAAATAAACATGTATGTTTATTTCAATCTAATCTATGCAAGGTCAGCAATACTATCAGAATATCCTGTTATAGTATCTTTATTTCTAATGCCAGGATGAAAAGATTCACAAAGTTCTGTCTTAACCCATTTAAAACACTACTAAAAGTTATTTTTGTTTTTATTCCAGAGTTGGACTGAGGCTATAAGTTTCTTTCAGTGGTTTATCCAGAGGAGTTTCACCATGTCCTGTGTAAATCATTGTAGTCTTGTCTCTCTCACTTCATTGGCTTTTTGGTTTCCATCTGTTTTCTCTCATCTTTTTTTCTACTCTGCCTCATCTGCATTCTCTTTTTACTCTGGTTTCTCTCATCTGCTTTCTCATCACCATTAGTCCAACCCTCTATTATCCCCTTTACTTCCCAGTTATCTCAGAAAGGAGAGAAAGTATGAGACCCAAGAGCTTCATTCTGAGAGATGCTGACCACTTTAACTCCTTTTTTTTGACCTGCAAACTTGAAATGCTTTCCTTTTAATGTAGTTTTAAGACCTTCCTGGATGTCTTCACTGACCTAAGCATGTTACTTCTCTGAATGTTATCTAAGGTACATTGTGCTGTTATTCCTGGAAACAAAAATTTCTACAGGACCCATTTGTGCTTTTCCCAGAAAACTGTATCTCCCTAGTGTCCTACCTGCACACAGGTTAGCACAATATCATGTTACCTACTTTAATAATCTCTGAAGGGAAATTCCAAACATTTTATTTTTGCATCTTATTGTATCTGTTGCAGAATACTCATTAAAAAAAAGAAAAAAAAAAAAAAAAATGACATGCATTTAAGACCTTTTAGAATAATGAGCCAAATATATACTTTATTTCATCACTAGAAATAGCTTAACATGGAGGCTTAATACCCTACAATTATCTTTGTGACAACATGAATGACACAACTTCCTGTTCTAAAGCAGCAATCTAGCCACTGATGATCAGAAATAATCATTAATCCTTTAACTGAATTCAATCAGAAACTTCCAGCTTGAAGCTATTTGTTTTCCTTCTTAATAAAGAAAAACTCTCCACAAATGTCCATAACAGTACAGCAAGTTACTGATCTTCCACAACTGAGCATATGGCCTCACTTGCTGGGCCTTCATCATTTTTCACATTTGTACATTTTACCTGGCTTTCTTCTGTGAGCCATCTGAAGATGCAATGCCACTTAGGCAAGAGCATCACATCAGCATCAGATGCCTCATTTAAAGGGTGAATTCAGCATAAGTCACAGAATTACTTGCACATTTCTATGTCTCAGGGAACACTGCTGGACATGTAACTGAACTGCCAACTCCAGTGAAGTCCCCTATGCTATGTCCTTTTCCCCTGAGACAGGTTCCAGTCACAGTAAAAGACATATTCTCCAATTGAACATCCCCAAAGTAGGAAAACCCCATTTATGTCACCACTTCTGCCCTTGTGCCAGCAGAGAACGGCATCAGTCAAAGCTTTCATTCCTCAAACTCTGCCCTTCTCCTCATGCCATCCAAGGAAATGTTTTCAAGTATTCCTCCAAGCAGGAACAAAGAGTAATGTTCTTGCTCTTCCCAGTGTGAGTGAAAGAGAAAACTCACTACAAATCAGCATCCTGCTGTGGAGGAAATTTCTGGAAACTCCAGAGACTTCTACAACTTCCCAAAGGTTAGAAATAGGTTTAAAGATGCAGTTTGCATGTTGCCTAAATTATACAGTCTCTATCTCTTTCCTAGGTTGTGAAAGAGATTTATGAAACCTTTTGTGAAAGGTTGAAATCAGAGACTGGAGAAAAGACTGTACCTCTGACAGAAGTTTGCTGATTTTAATTTTAATAAATTAAAGTAGTAGTGTTATACCATGTCATTTCACACTCCATGACATATCAAACAACAACTATATTTAAAACTGAGATGCTTACTGTAGACCTCTGTCACAGTAAAAGCTACTACTGAAAAAGTAACTTGTCCTTCATGCTTCCAGAGACACTCTGTTCTAAAGGCTGGCATCTGTGCCACAGCCAAAGCAGTGTTCATCTTTCCATTAAATGCCAGAGTTATGGACCTGAGTGATTTGGGGCTGCTCTGTTCATAAGTAGATACTCAAGACAGCATTTTTGGAAGGCAGCCACTGGAGTGTACCATATTACAGAATAAATCACACTGAAAAGATGCTCCCTGTCAAGTTGGAGATACTTTTAGAAAAGATCAGTTACAGAAACCATCATATTTATGTGACAATTTCTACCTTTGTTAGTGACACAAGCTTATTTCACATACACTGTAAGATCCTAGATGAGTTCCCTGAAGATTTCTCACAGATTGCAATACCACAGGCTCTTAAATCTAGTGGAGAGGTCTCATTTTTTATAGTACAATGAAGTACAATTAAGGCATGATCTTCCTCTGACAAGTCTGAAATGATCTCCATCCCAGCTCCTTAGGGAGTGTGTTGAAATTCAGCCATTTAAAAGATCTCTAGGCAGTGTTTCAACTGCTCTGAACTCCCATAAATATTACCAGCTCTAAATTTCTGGAGAGGGGCCCTGTTGAGATGTAGTGCCTTCAGGAGTATATAGTACAACCTGACTAAAACATAACCTCATTCGTGTTCTCATGAATTTTGGTTTAAGTGCAGCCAACAGTCATGTCTATGGAAGGTGCAATGTAAGGATATAACTATAATTAACTGTACAACTGAAGTGGTAAACTTCCCACTTCATCAATAAACTGAAGGAGAGACCTTGCCTGGGGATATGACTACAATGCATGCTGCAGCTAGATGCAAAGATGTGCAGGTTTGAAATTAGTCAATGTGGATACTGAAAAACTCTGCTCAGGGAGACTAGGTCTTGTACAGGTTATTTCATGCTACTAAGAAAAGGTAATTTGTGTCAGCACAGTATATTAGCCTCTATAAAACTTCTTCCAGCCTGAAAGATTACTTTGGGGACAAACATGAACTACTCACAGTGTGCGTGTTTATGTTTTGTCACTGTTCAGTAAAGATAAAATCAACTAGCATGGGCAGCTCATGAGAATTCTTCAGACATGGCATAAGTAGCTTAAAGCTGGACTGGACATGTTTACACTTTCTTTGCAGGTATAGAAGTATAAGCATGCTCTAAAACACTGGCTTAGAATATCCCTAGCCATATATGGATGAACCCATGCTTAACTGAGCTTTCCCTCATGTATGTAAATAAATATTAACTAGAATAGAGATACATTCAACCAGGAATGGCATACAAATCCAGATGCTGACAGCTAACAATATACTGTAGGATTCTCTATGGGAGCTCAGGGTCTAAACTCCCATTGTGTTGCATGGAGGCAAAGGATCAGTTCAGTTACCTACATGAAGATGTCCAGTGGCTTTTGGGGAACCCTTTCTGGCCACTTGCACAATGTCCCAGAGATCCTCTGCTACAGCTGTCAGCCACAGCAGTAAACCTCAGCTCCTCCAGTGTTTGCAAACTGAACCAAGGTCCTAGGCAGTACAGACTGAAATCTAGGAATTTATTCAGACAACCAGTGCATATCCCTGGTTAAGGGTGAGCCACACAGCTGTCTCAGTGGGCTGACCCAACTGAGCTGTATCACCCAGAGCTGCTCAGGGGTGATCAAACACCTTGCTGACATACAGACGCCTACATTGTAGGGATGCGGTTGGATTTATGAATTTGATCCTGAATTTCTCTGTGTTTATATTGTAGCTTTTAGCCATGGCCCAGTATGAAATGAGAAACCAAAAATCACATTTTCTTCAATATTATTCAGTCATTAAAGCTAAAAGCTCCCACAGAGAAACCATTCTAGGAAGCCTTCCATTAACACTATTCTCCATGCAGTCTTATGGTACTGGGGCAGAGAAGGTGTCCTGGGTAGAGAACAAAGGAACTCAAGCTTCTTTTCTCAAATATAAAGACATCTCTCTTCATGCTCAAAGAATAAAAGACATAGGAAAATGAATCAGATCCGTATAATCAAATTTTTGAAATAAGATCTGAAAAAATATGGTTGCATTCCACATTTTCCTTTAGGGTATTAATGCAAATTATTTCTACACAGCAGGCTGAAACTTCTGTTTCCTCTCAACAGCTTGTACATTGGTACTTTTCATTGCAAAAGTCATAGTCTAATCTGGGGAGCTAATACTATTATACTAACTTATAACAATAATTATCTAGAGTTTACTAAGAATAATAGTATTCACGAGCTGCATAGGCAATACAGGACTTAGCACTTTGTTAATTCCACAGTCTTCACACAACCTAATATGCCACAAATTGTAGTTACACAATAGATTCCATTAAATAAAAAATACATGCTTTTTTTCATTTAAATTATGTAAATTATTAGTTCATTGTTTAAGATGTCTAAAATAGGCTTGTCTACTAATTGAAAATAATGCTTCATGTTACAATTAGAATTGAATTTCACTTCTGAAAAAACATTTTAAGCACAATAATAAATATAATACAATGGGAAGTCTTTTAAATTTTTAAAGAAACATTGAATTTGCATGTATTTTCCTGTGCTATATTACAGTACTATCAAGCAGTGTAGTTATTTCACAATAGTGTACATACAAATTAAATTAAGAAAACGGAGCTATTAGGAGAAAATATGCAAATAAAACCACTTAGTTTTTCTTAATCCTATATCTGACCTTGTTAACAAGCAGGTGCAAGACTTCACACTATAACCAAGAACAATAAAGAAGCATGCTGTCCTCATTTTTCCTCTAATTGTCCTTTCCTCTAAATCATGTTAGTTCCCATTGGTTTTATGCAATATTCACCAGTATTACCTTTTGTTCTTTGCAAGTTTATTGTAGCCATGGAAATAGGAGTACAAGCCTTTGATCTCTCACATCACACAAAAGTAATCTATGAGAATATAGCATATGCCACAGTATGAGAAATGTATCCCAGTTGAATTCTTTAGTCAAAAGAATTATGTACCTATGGCATCCTCTGTGAAAATTCTCTGCAGTGAATTATTTCTACTGTTGTTACTGAGTACAGCAGTGAAAAGACACAGTCAGACACACATGAATATACCTTAGGTAGGTAATGTCCTTATTAACTCTTTCTCTATTCTTTACCAGGGCAAAATAAAAGCCATCTACAGTTATATAAGAAGTTAAAGCAGCCAGCATACAAATAATATGGCATTTATCTTCAAGCTACCCTCTTGTTATCAGAGTGTAAAAAACCAAGTAATGAACAACAGAACGCAGTCCTGCTAAAATGTGTGTTGTGGTTGTTGCATCTAAAAGTGACTTACTGAACACAAGTGGTTCAATTTAACTCTTCTTTACACATTCTAAAATGATACAAAGGAAGAATAATGAAAAGCAGAATCAAAATCTACTTTTAAATCTTAGAAGGAAAGCAGATGGATTTTCTATCTGAAAACATATACAGGAGAGCAGATGGGTACATACAAGGATGCCATCTAACAGTCATTATTTTAAGATTTGTCATTTTAAAGATGCAACAAATTCACAGAATCAGTGAAAGTAATGAAACCAAACATTTACTCTTTGCTCAGCCAGTGATTTCCTGTGTGGCCTATATAGTGCTTTAAAAATACACAACACAACACCATTACATCAGATAATGGCTACTTTTTGAATATTTTGTCAAGACTTCCTTTTATTAAATTGCAGATTTAAAAGAAACTGTAAGCAAGATGGAAATTAAGAAACTATGCAGTCCCCAGTTCCCCACATTAAAAAAAAAAAAATACCCTTTTTACTAATAAGCATTGAACTACCTTAAAAACATGATTGGAAACTTTGGAAATATGTGATTCAAGCATCTGGTAAATTTTTTCCTGTAATAAAATGCTTCCTCAGTCACTATCCCTTTGCTTGATTTACATCATCCATGTAAGCTTAACTTTACAAAGTTTGTGGGAAGATGTACAAAGGTCAAATTAAATCACCTGTAGATTTTATAATTTTATTTCTTCTGTTGAAAAGATCATTAGGCATATGTGCAAGGTATCCACTAAATCACTAATAGATCACCTAACCTCACTTTTGCCCGTCAAAAAGTAATTTCCAATATAATATTATTAAACCATCATATATGATCCTCTTAATCACATTAGCCTCTCTAAAATGTGAATGTAGTTGAAAGTACAGTCAGACAAGGATCATGATTTATAATGATGGGCTATGATTAATAGTCCAAACTACCTCTTAGAAAGCATGGAATCAAAAAGGACATTTGGTTTTTACATTATAAAAAATGAGAGCAAACAAAATCTTATGTTTAATAAGGATCAAAATGTCTGCCCATCTGGAAATGTTGCTTATAAGAACCCTCATACTCTCCCACTATGATACTTACACCACTGTTTTCTCACAAAACAATCTTTTGTATTAGAAGGGAAATTATTGTTTTCCAATAATTGTGATGAATTATGATGATTTGAAAAGTTATTTTCTCAGCTCAGAGAGAGACTCATTAGTGCTAATAAAATACACATCGAGATATAACCAGCTCCCTGTGATGATGGGTATGAGTTTAACAGGTTAAAATTTCACAAAATGATGATAAAAATATTAAAACCTGCTGCTTCTCTTTAAAGCATAAAACCAATTTGCCATTCTACTAACATAAAACATGTTAAAGTGACAGGTCACATGAAAGAGAAGAAAAACAAGAAGCCTTCAAATTCTTAAATATGAGTCCTTTGTTTAAAAAAATTTTGAGCTACATATACATAAAATTTGTGTTTTAAAAATATTATACACTTATTTTACTTATAAATATATTTATAAATCTAAGTGCTATATTCATACTATTTATAAAAAAGCACAAGGTGGAACTATCTTGATCAACAGAATTCTTTTTAATGGAAAAGACTTGCCTTTAAGGAAAGGGCTGAATACTCTGTGGAATTATTCTAATTTTTAGGAAGAAATCATGGACATTTTCAAGACTTCAGAAAAACAGAAACACTAGTTCCATGAACTAAACAAAAAAAAAAAAGAGCAAAATTTCACAAAAAATATACAAGAAAAATCCAAAATAAAATCTCACGGAGTAGACATTAACAAGACTGAAAAAAAAAAAAAAAAGCTTCTTCTATTGATCTGAACTACAGTTCCACTAGAAACTAATTTCCATCAATATTTCTTTTATTAAGTGCTAGTGTTGGTAATATGGAATCTGGCACAAATGGATCAATATTATATTCTTTCATTAGTCTCAGGAGGTCCAATCCTGCAAACATGAATGCACAAATGTAACTTTACTCTGGCTAGTGGCCTAATTGACTTACTAATGATTTAATACACAAATATATTAATTTAGGCAGCTGCAGGATGTGTCCCAGGTTTCCTGACAGCAGTCCTCCCAGGCACCTCAGTGGCCCCAGACTATGGATCCTGAGACACCTCTCCTGCTGCAGGGTGTCTAGATATGAAAACCAATTCATGCACAGAAGTTCAGCTTCATTTTTTTCCAGCAGCACCACCAGCTGGAGCAGCTAAAGAGATTAGGACCAAATTCTGAAAGCAATTATGCTGAAGAGAATAACTCAGAACTAACATTGCTAAAATACCTCAATTGTTGCTTGCCCTAACAGTACTTCATGGGAGCTTTTCTGGTTTTGGAGACCCTGTTACAAGCTACCCTGAAGATATCAGGCTGCCTGGAAGGAGTCAGTTCTGTAGGGTGTCAGGTCTGCAAACACACCATAGGGGTTTCCTCACTTATTCCCACTTCAAAGAAGCATTAAGAACAATTTCTCTTTATTACAGTTTTTAACTAGATTTCTTTCCCCTGTGATGATTAATTAGGCGTTTGTTACAATTTGCTTTCTTTCCACCTCTAAGAATAAATGTACCCTTCTGCTAATCAGACACAAACAAAATGTTTTGAAAAGTAATCACTTGTTAAAAAAAATGGAAATTGAGCTTCTGTGTTGTGAGGAATGTACACACATAGCACAGTGAAATTTAACACGGGTAAACGATCTGACTACCTCAAAGTGAAGTTTTTGCCTTCCTACAGTGGCCTTTCACCCTGCCCTTTCCTCCAATCTGAGGAGAGCTGATGTTGATGGAACATATAATGGCTCCTTTCCTGTGTAGTAAAGTCAGCAATAAAGCTCAGTAATTAAGGTGACTGGGGAGGCCCAGCCCAGCAGGCTAGTGGTGTGGCGAACACTTTCAGAACTTCAAACAATATCAAAGTCACTGAAAAACGGGCCTAGTTCAGGACTGGTTTGAATTAAGCCTCACTTCCACACGCACTTTTCAAATCCAAGCTCAAACAAGAAAGCCAAGGCCTTCTGGATTTCATTAGAGCCAATTATCTTATCTGTTTCATCTCAGGCCTGACCCTAAGGCTGGCAAACAGCTATTCAGTGCATTTGTGTGGTTGTTTGAGAAAGCCTTCAGCCAGCCAATGGCCTGAGGAACCTCTAATTAAAACACAGTTGCCCCCTGCCTCTAGTGATTAAATATTTTCAAGCTTTTGTAAATAATTTTTCCATTCTTTGCCCCAAGCCTCAGAGGTCCAATACATGCAGTAATTTATTTAGTTTGTCAAAGAATACTGCTGGAAATAAAACTATAATAGAAACTTAGGAAACTCTTATATCTTGCCTAACTTCTGCAAGTGACATTCTACAATCTTGCACAACATGTATACTGTTTCTTATGTAATTAAGCCTTAAAAACCTCATTGTGTTTGAAGCCATACAGTGTACAACAGGCCCTACATTTTGTTGATGATCATCGTGTTTCCTCAGATGTCAACAAGATATGTGTGCTCACGGGCTTCATGAGATCACAGATGCTGCAGATGTGATGCTGAGAGATATCTGTGCTTCTGAGATGGATGGACTCTTCTGAGAGGCTGGATCACACTTAGAAAGCCTGTTTGGGAAGGACTGAATCCTACCAGTAGCTTACTTTTGGAACTGAAGAACAGCATCAGAATGCAGATCCATGTCACCATGTCCCAAATAAATTCTAGTAATTAAATTTGCAAGAATGACTTCTGGGCTAGAGTACTTGATCCCTCCATCTTCCTTTCTCAAACTCTGGGAAGACACTGCCTTTTGCATGAGATCAGAGAACCTGATTCTAGCTTGGTTCTAGCCTTGGTACCACACAGGGCTCCACCTCAAGTCATCCTGTGCCCCACATATGGCCAAAGTCACCAGTATTGAGCATGTGTACCTGCAACATGCAATGTAATGGGGAAAGGAACAACTTACATCTTCCAAACTAACCTGTTAACTCCTTACATCTTACTGTTATTCTTAACAACAAAAACCAACACATTTATATCAGTAGAACACACTGGAGGAACTGTCATGAACCAAACCCAATTGCATAAAACACTGAACAGAATGAAGAAAAAGATGGGTCCTGTCTATGTACTCTATGGAGACTTGGGGAAATACAGGCAGAAGCTGAACATGCCAGGAAAATAGAAGCAGTCTTAACAGTACAGGAGTTTAACCACTGTCCAGTTTTGTATGAGGTGATATAGCAAAATATAAATGTAATAAAATATTTCAAGGAAGTTAATGAACCAGTCTCGTAGCTGTTTATGAGAATACCCTACAAGTATGAACTTTATCACACAAAAAATCAGAAAACCTCTACCTGCTATCATATGGAAAATGAAATTCATAAGAGCATTCTGAGAATGACACTCCAATAATAAACAAAATGGCTGAAACTTAGAAATCACTTTAGGTGGTTGGAATGGTAATGCATTCTGTATTTCAAAGACATGCTACAGAAAGAATTTGCAAAATTTAGACATTGCTGTATTGTGACTTCCAACAGAGAAGGTCGAAGGTCACACAAGAACTTGCCTGAGTGACAGGCAGAAAAATGGCTTTGCCTATAGAGAGTGGCAGTAGTTAGTAATGGCTTGGGGATACAAGTTTGGTAAAGTTGAGCTTCAATAAGACTTCCTCAATTAGCATATAATAAAGTTACTATAAAATTTCATGATGTACAGAGGAAACATGCCTGGAATGGATAAGCCATTGGTTGACAAACAATAATTCAATTTGCATTTTGGACAAACTGTCCTGCAGAAAACCACAAGGCAGGAGAAGATACCAAGACCAAAAGCAGAATGTCATGGAATAACTGAAGAGAGATCAAAGAGGCAAATGTTGATTCTTCCAAAAGACAAGTTAAAGGAGATGTTCTATGTTCAAGTCTGGGTAGAGGCCAGGGACTATCAAGCACAGAAGTCAGAGAAAGATGAATTTTTGAGAAAAAGGTCATAGGGATAAACAAAAGTGGATGACACACAAGCTAGGAAAAATGAGGGTAAAAAATAGACTCTGAGCTTTGGCTCTAGGAGGGATTTATGTTAAGAATAGTTTCAGAGGAAGACAGATGCTCTTTTGGAGGAGGTCTATAATCAGAGGATAAACAGCAATATGTACACTCAATGTTGTTGCAGATAGAGAGGGAGAAAGGAGAGAAGAAGATGAAGAGCTTAGCAGTACTTTTTCTTTACAATGAATCATGATTGTATTACAAGGCACAAGAGCCTCTTGCGAGGGGAATGAGGGGTTAAATAGACAAATAAGAGAAGAAAAAATCTTATATCCCAGGCAGAGCAGTAGATGAAAGAGCATGAGGGCCTGCTAACAAGCAAAAGAGTTTTGAGAAAACTCAGATGCTTCTGAGCATCTGAGAAAAACTGATGAGGAGCAACTTTGTGATCAGAGGCATATGAAAGAACTGTGGGAAGAAAAGGGATGTTACAGATGCTATGGAGAAACTGATGAATGATCACATTATGACTACAAGAGAGAAACGTGGAAGGGGGAAGAAGGGTGGAGAAGAGGAGAAGGGAGTATTAGCAATCTTGAAAATTATTTATACTGATTGGTACTACTAGAAATGTATTTCCAATCTTTAGATCTTTTTAATCTCTTCCAATCTACTACATTCCAAGTACTTCTAATCCAAAATTTGCTTTGCAAGATGACAAAAGACAGCATAAAAAATTCTGGGTTTGCTCAGCAAGTTTATATATAAAGGCCAATGACTGAACACAGAGAGAATCAAAATTGAATGAAGAACACTCATGTATGTCATGGTTTTAGTTTCAGGGGCAGTTAATACTTAGCAGTGGCCCATCTGATAAATCAGAATCAGAAAATCAGAATGAGAATAAATCACTGCATTCTTGATTGGTTTGGAAATTAAAGGGTCTTCAAGCTATTATAAACTTTTTCAAGAAATATACTTTTTTTACTTAAACATAATCCTTTTTGCATATTTTCATCTCTTTGATATTTTTTAGAGGGAGACTTCTTTTAAATATTAAAAAAAAAAAAAAACCAAACCCGAAGCATTCCAAATATACTGACAACAAATGCACATATTCATGTGTGATAAGGTCAGGTTAAATCCCTTGATTTGCAGGAATGGGGGACAAGAAACTGTCTTCACTATTTCACAGTATCACAGAATCATCAGGTTGGAAGAACATCAAGACCAGCTTGTCCCACTGTCATCCCCACACCACCATAACTACCCCTAAACCACATCCCCAAGTCCCACATCCAAACACCTCTTGAATATTTTCAGAGACAGTGACTCTACCACCTCCCTGGGTAAATTATTCCAATGACAAACCACTCATTAAGTGATTTTTTTCCCCTAATCTCTAATCTGAACCTCCCCTAATGCAATTTAAGGCCAAATCCAATGCCACAGCATTGGGATTTTTCACTTAAAAATTTTTAGCTTCCTAGAGCAATGTCCTCACCAAGAGGTTAGACATGAAAACTGTCATAAAAGTGTTTGAAACACAAACACTTAGCTGTTTTCTTGGAAACTTCCAATAGTTTTGGTTTTGTTCCAGTGCAGAAGAAAATCACGTCATAACCACGGACAGTTGCAGCTTACTGGAAGTGCTGCCTTTAATCATCTCTACTTTAATAATGCACGCCCTGCACAGGAGGGACACAGCACCAGAGTTTGGTCATTTTACTGACAGTAAGAAATAGAATCAAATAAGCTGCATCATCCCTTCAGCCCTCCTCCTTCTATCTTCTGATAAGCATGTATACTCCTACATGTATGAAATGCATCCCAAACACAGCTACTTTCAACCTGGCCTATCCTGTGCTGCAATTTCTTTGCTTTCATTTTCCATTAATTTTTTTATAAATTAATAATCTTGGTGACTTTATTTTAGCAGATGAAATAAATATCACTGGAAGGATTGTGGTAGGCAATCATATGAATCAGCTAATAAGATCCTTCAAAACCTTACTTTGTTTCAAGGCATGACAGCTCATGAAATTGCTCATATATAATCTTAAAGATTTGACTGCTTAATTAGGTTAAATGTAGTCACAGTATTTAAGATAAAATCCTGCCACATTCATTCAATGAAAAGCCTCTGATTTCACAAACTCTTTAAAGAATGATTTTCTGCAAGAAGCTATTTTGTATAAGTAACAGCACTGTATCTTAGCTATGAATTATGGTGTTGTGCACAACTGAGATCTGTACAAACTAATAACACAAATGATCAATTTCCTTCTAAAACCTAAACCTAGTATATTTGATCACAAGACAAACACCCCACTTTGCCTGAATAAAAATATACACAATGATAAGTCACTCTACAACTAAGCATTATTCTTATACTGCTTGTATAATTAATGTTTCAAAGTTTGAAGTCTGATGGATTCCCTCACACTGGGTAATGACTTACTATCCAAGAAGCTGCACTGATTTAATGGATTACTGATGGCCCAAGTAGTACTGCTAATACCACATAATGATGAGTCATAGACCTCCCTGAACTTATTCATTAGACATCTATTTTTGAGACATTTCTGTTTTCATGGTTTCAAACATCTCTCCGCAGGACTAAAGACTGACTTCAAAAAGTAATAAATACTTAGAGTTAGGGTTCCAACAATATCCAGTAACAAGAATCCTCATAAGATCTTGCAGCACTGAGCACAGTGCTATTCAGCATGTCTCAGTTTTAAAATCTGACTCTTGCCAGATATTTTTCTAGAATTTTTTGGGGGTTTTTTTTGTTGTTTTGTTTTGTTTTGTTTTGTTTTTTTGCTTATTCCTTTTATGCAATTGTACAGGTAAAGTGTAGCAAAGACACGCAAAAGGATAAGAAATATTTCTCCAAGGAATTATTTGTGCAAAAACATGAGAGCATCTATAAGCACAGACATGCCCTGGAGGTACTCACACAAACTAACACTGAGACACAGGTGGGTGAGCACACCAGAACCTCACAATACTTCTTTGCAGTCCTGCTTAGATTTGAAAGCAACAAAATAAAAACTCCCATTTCTTTTTCTTCTCTAAGCATTAAAAGAAGAATAGTGGAGGTCTCATTAGCTAAGCTAGCTAAAGAAAGCATGAATAAGAACTGTGTAGCTGAAAGGCCTCTGTTTCTGCTGTTCTTGAAACAACACTTCTGTCTGATTCTGGATAATGGGCTTTTAATAAAAATATCCACCAAAGGAAAACAATTAAACAATACATAAAGCACCAGGGTGCAATCTAGTGGTTCTGTTACAGTCTGGAGCTGTTCCAGCAGAGAACATGTGGATATTTTTTACAGGCTGCAGTGTAGTTCTCAAAAGTTATTATAAAGCAAAAAAATTTAAATTGGAACTGGACATCTATACAATCACTCAGTGTTGCTGTAGGACTTTTCATTCTGACCTGAGACTTATCTGTGCGTAAAGACCACAGGTATTTTGACTTTTACAGTAAAAGTATCTTCTCCACTCTTGCTGCTGTTTAATTTCTTCCAGGATGTTTTTGGTGATATTTCTCAACTTTTCCATCAAATTATTTGACAGCAGTCCTTTATCCATACACCTTTATTCTTTCATCTTTGTAGCTTAACAAAAATTGGAAAATGGTTATATTGGTAAAGAGTTCAGATACTTTCCAGTACTTTGAAACTACAGACCATGTATGGCTTGGGGTTTTAATCAAATAGTTTTTAACCTGAAGCACATAAACCTGACACATGCCATATTTTATTATCCTTTCTCCTCCACCCCCTACTCTGCCATGTCAATAAAAGAAACTGTGCATCTGTAGAAAAGTAAGCCAACACTAATTAATTTCTGTAATGAATGGTTTCACTTTTGTAGTTCCAGTGAATTAAAAGAGCACCATATACAGTTTTAAAAATCCTGGTACAGTAAAGGTGAAAATTTAGGGCATTTCAGTCAGAAGAAGTTAGATTTTCCAAATAAAAGCAAAGAAGTAGGAAGAACAAGAGGTTGCAGGTTATAAACACTGTTGCCAGTTTTAGTTTTATGGTGAACTTTGAAGTATAACAAAATGCTGAAAAACTGTTTATACCACTGTTTCAAATGCTTTTAACTCTGCTTCTCCATTTCCTAAGGACTCAGTGCTCAAAACATTTGTCAAGGAAAAAAAAAAGCATGAACATTTACCACTTTTACAAAACCTTTGTTACCACACTCAAAAAAGTATTCTAAAGTCACAAATTGTCAGGATTATTGAATGTTTACAGATGAAACTTATACTCAAAAGCATATTTAAAAATTTTTCCAAGCAGACTTCTACCTTCTCCAAACTTCTTCAAAAGAAAGTGCTCAGGTATGCCTAAGTCATCTTTCTATAGCTGTTTGGTACTTCATTATTGGAATTCTCCTAAGACATTTTCCATGGCAGAAGGGAAAAGAGACCATTTCATCTCTGGTTGAAATGAGCATCTCTTAAAGACACCTGGTAGAAGTGACAAGGCCAGAAATTTAAAAATGATTGAAACTGTAACTTATAACTGCAGAATGCTAAGGGTGTCTGAAAGCAATCTATATATATCCATACAGAAACCATTGTTTAGATTTCCTAGAGCTTCCATGACTGTGTTCTGTTCAGCTACATTTTTCTTCCTAAATGCATTTCTTTTGACAATGCAGAAGAATTGTGGATAACCAGCAGTCTCAATAACATCCACCTGCATTTGGGTAAATCATTACCTGCCTGTCATACATGACTCAGAGATTCTGCTTTCATCTATACACAGTACAATGCTGAACATATTTCTGCCAACAAATAGACAAAAGAAATAACTATACTTGAGATCAACTTTAGCAGTTGTTAGAAAGCAATATATTGAGAAATAAGTAGTTTCCATTAGTAAAGATAAGGATGGCATTTGGTTAGTCTGAGACTATTGTGAATAGACTTCACTGATAACACAATAGGTTAAAGTTCTGAAGATTACTGGAGTTTGCTTCCCATTCTTTCATTGACTCATGAGGCTGAGTAACTAAATTGCTTTTCTTTTTTTAAACTCCTCCCATGCTTTTGTCTTTTTATCTCTCTGAAGATGTCAAAAATTATCAAACATTTGAATCAGAAACTTAGACTTATTGTAGTTTTTAGACTTAATCTAGACTCAGCAGCAGCCTCTGGAAATTACAGTCATAAAAATTAATAGCATTAAGTTATGGATATTAAGAATCATTGTTTAAAATAAATTTATACTCAAACTCTCTTCTTGGAGGAATTCATTAAACATCAGAATACAGCACTTAATTATGACACATTTCAGCAGTTAGGTACAGTTAGGAAAAAATGTTGATTTTTGTCTTCTCTATTCTTTTGTTATGTTTACCAGAAACCAAAGTTTCTACTCAGACAGTTATACAACATTGCAGAGCAGTGATGCCAAAAACAGCCATAATAATATTCAAAAACATATAAATCGATGGTTCGCCCTCATGTGGTGCATTTAGCTCATTTCCAGAAAATAGCCAAGCCTCAGCAATGAGCAATTAAAGTGATTTGGCAACTGAATACATTTCTAAATGAAGAGAGGTTGACAAAGACCAGAAATACAGTATTTTGAGAGAAGAAAAATAGGAAAGGACATGACACAGATCATACAAATGTATTTAAAATAATAAATGTGGACAGGCAAGAATGTGAGTTTCATCTACACATGTAATACATAAACAAATGGACATTTAATGAAAGTGGAAGACTAGTGATTTGAGCTAAAACAAAGAATTTTTGTTTTTCAGACACACATACTTAAGACCATGAAATTCAATACCAACAGGATAAATTAAACTTTTTAAAGTTATATCAAATTCCTTAGTCAACAAAATGTTTTAAAAGTAAAATTTACAGGAAAATTAAATTTATAAATAAAAATACATGCTATGTTACTTCAATTAAAAACATAATGCATATATAGAAATATAGTGTTTTTCTTAGCTTTTATGAGTTAAATTCTAACATAAATACTAAAGAGAAACTACAGTCAATACCTAAGCTGAAACAGAATTAACAAGGACAATATATATGAAAACACCAAAAGTACTTTTGCAAAGTTTTTCATTTGAAACATCAAAATTAAATGTCATGACATCTGGAAATGCAAAACTACGGAAAAAAAAATTATCCACATCAATACAATGCTTCAAATGAACTTAACTGTGCCCTGTATGGCCACAGGATAACAAGGAATATTTTTGTCAATATTTTTGAGCACAGACTAGAATACAGGTAGTTTTAAACATATTTATTTTCTCCAAAAAACAAGCACTAAGAACTACAAGACAGGATGAGTACTTTCTTCACACCTTTGTATTTTTACATTTTAACACATGCAATTTCAACCATGATTTTAATTTTGAACTTTGTTTAAAATTATATTTTGGGGTAGTTACAAATGTATTTTAAATTAAATCATGGATATAGTTAATCCTTAACTCTGCCTTATTGCCACCTATTTATTTTGAACTTGCTCCCCTTCTTAAATTAAAATCAAACACTTGACTGCTAAAAGATAATATTGTCATGAGCTATTGCTAATCATTCCAAGAATCACACACACATACATGTTTCATTTTATGCAAGTTTTAATGGCCAGGTTCATTAATATGCTGTGGCTGCTTTATGCTACTCTGGAGTAGTGCAAAGCAGCCAGAGCATACTGGCTGGTTCAGCTAAATTTACAATGCCTTTGTTTAATAAAAGCAGTGCAAAGCAGTTGGAAGGCACAGCCCAGTTTCCTTCTGTCTCTTGCTTCTCCTTCACTCTTCTGAACACTTCCATTTGTTTCCACCACCTCCTGCATCTTCATTCACCCTACAGAAACACATCTCTCCTGTCCCCTGCAAACTCCAAGTACACACATAGACATATGTGCATGTACTACACAGACCTGAGCCTCTTTCTGCTGCCTGCTTTACTGAGCACATCTGGTGTAATGTGGAGCTTATGAAAATAATTATTTGAACATTACTAGTCAACCATTGCTCTTATTTTTTTTCTAGAACTGTTGGCAGAAGAGAGTGGATTACATCCTCATAAACTCGAGTGTAAAATCATCCTCTTAGAAAACAGCCACCATCTCTTCTGGCTTTCAAAGAGATTAAAGCAAATTTAACCTGAATAGGTGGAAGTAAATGATGAAACAAATTCTCTAGAGGGATACTTCAGAGCTTAAAAATAATGGAAAAGAGCTGTGCATTTTTTGTTATCTTAGGAGAAAATAAGAGATGCTTGTCCTTTGGAAAAATGTCATTACTTCGAGGATTTTTGGAGCGAGGCCAGTCCCTTAACTATGGTAAACATCAAACAACAATTTTCTGGCATATTAAATGGCATAATGATATGATTATTGCAATTATTTTCCATTCTACAGAAACTTCTCTATCCTACATTTTCTACTCTTCCTTGTAGCTAACACAAGAAAATTTATTTTCTTAGTAGAAATAAGAAAGAAATGAAAGCATCTTTTATAAATGAATGAGCATTCTTCATCTTTAAATTGGTTACAGCCACTTAAATTTGATTTTGCAATATAAAGAGTTAGTTCAAAAATATAATAAACTTTTCATATAGCACTGAAATCAAAATGGCAGACACAAACCAGCACTGTAACTTTTCCTCTTTCTCACTACAGTCGCAGTGCAGCCACTCACTCAGCATGCCTTTGAAGTGATTAGTCTATGTTCAAATTTTTCTGCATTTTCACACAGGAAAGTTGTTTTTTTCCTGAATAAACATAGATATTTTCTCAAACTTTTTGGAGGAACAGTGAGGTAGAATATTATTCAGTCCTAAAAAGACTAAATAAAATAGTCTACATAATAAAGACTACACAATGACTAAATAAAAAAGATTACATAAAATAGATTTATCTAATTATTTATACAGTGGGAAATAACTAGTATTCTGCTACCTGCATGTATATATATGTGTGTGGAAATGCTTCTACAAATATATTCTGACCTAAAAACAATATACCTGATATCGAGCACATTGTCATATATAATACCTGGTTATGAGCTGAACTCTAGAGACAGAAAAAAAAGCCTTGGTCTCTTTTTCTGTGGACATTATCATTCAGAAGGATCTCTGCTGTGAAATTTGACAGTCAATCAAGTAATAATGAGCTACCTAGTGTCAAGGCTGGTGACACTTCAAATATGGGCTCGGTGAAATTCTAGGATGAAATTAGGGCTCTTCTGGTGAGAAAGTGGAAGCTATGTGCACCCCCTGGGGAGTTTTAGATTATTTTAATGCAAATTTCTCAGCTCCTAAGAACTCAAAGGATTAAACTCTGGAGACAGCCAGTAAGCAGGAAGCCTTGGCTTCTTTCCAAACAGGCTCCACCCATCTGCAAAATTTTCACACCTTGGTCATGGTGGAGAGAACCTTCACCAGTATCCACTCCTGCCTTTGCTTGGGGATGAATACTGCCCAACTCTGGTAGGTACAAAGACAAAATCCCTCCATTTTTTCCTTATTTTTCTCTTAAGATTGACAATGTTCAAAATTTGCTCCACACCTTAGTTTGGACCATCTCTGTAAGTTTTTTTATAAAAGCATGTAATCTAATGTAAAAAACCAAATCATGTTTTTCTATCTCTGCAACTCACTTATTTTTCTTAAAAACTGCCTTGTTGTAGACAGAAACTCCAGAACAACAGCTGATTTGTTGGGAGAGAGTGGCAAGTCTTCCATTGATTTTCTGGATTTTTCTGGACTCTTGCCAGTCTGCTGTCTCACAATTCTGTTATGGCCAAACTGAGAACTTAGGCTACATCATGTGTGACATTTTGGATAATAGCAAGGATAGATTCTGGCCCACAGATAAAGTGTCTCTTTACTAGGAGCTGTAAATCTACTGACCACTCAGACCACACCTACAGAAACAGCTACCTGCTCTATCCTAAGTAATTCACAAATTTTTATATCCACCCTTCTAAGTTCCATGTTGTTTGACTCAATGATCCCCATTCAAAACTGTCATACCAGTCATACTAAATCCATGTCAGCAAGACCTACAGAGGGCACAAAGACTGTGACCAGGTCAAAAGGAGCTGGAGAGTGTAGGGAAACATTTCCTGTTGTTGCTCGGAGAAAAACATTCACATTCATTACAACATTAATCACAAAGTTGAATGGATGCAACATTAAATTTATTTGCCTTAAAAAAATACAGTTAAGTTTAAGTCTGCATGTGATTAGTCAGAGTGTAGTAAGTTACATGAATTTCATTTTCCTGAATAGTGCTGCATTGCTTAGGAACAGAGACTGAAATTCTCTCTAACTCTAAAGCAGAGTAATAGGCACAGCAGCAATACTAGCTGCTCCAAAGAACTTCCTAGTGAGTTAAAATAGAACTGTGATTTGTAATGCACTATTAAGCCCAGGTATTCATCATCAGGATAGCAGGGGGACCAGTTGTGGTTACAGTCTCAGTATGTGAGTCCTCTGTTGAATAAACTGGGATCACCATTCTCAGCATCATTAGATGGACATTACCTATACCATTAATGGAATGGTTTGGATCCAAACCAAAAATGTTGGGGTGGAAATATCAGAGATATTAGTATCAGACACTAACATCAGTGATTTGAACCATCCAGTTCCTTAACTTACTAAAAATCTTATGGAAGTATAGGAAATATCTTGGAAAGAGCTTGAGGCACTACTGAGTGTAGAAAATTTGAAGCCCGCCACTTATCTTTTGTTTAGACTCTTTAAATACAGACAAATGTAAATAAAATCCCAACTTTTTCCACAATAACAGTGGGGTATTGTAAATGTGTAAGGATGTTTCTCTGACTAGGGCTTAGACTATCTCAGGTACATTGTTTATTAAACATTAAAAAGGTAGTGTTTTGGACTGTTCTTATTTCCTCTGTTCCCATTAAAATAAGAATTAATAGATTAATAGATCTTAATAGACCACCTATGAAGGAATAAAATTTCATTTATGAATAAGCTATTGAGAACATTCATTAAAAATGAGCAAAGAGAAATACAGCATGCAACATTTCCTATCATTCTTATTGCAGTATGTCAAAATTATTAACTTTGTAACATTTTACTGCAAATTGTAGAAAAAACCTAATGGTCAAATCCGTGAGCAGCATAATGAGTCTTTTAAGTGAATGAAGAACACTGGATTTGGACCATACTTCATATTGCTTTCTGTCTGCTCTACTGGCATGTAACTTCAATCAATGTGAACATCAACAGTAATTTTCTTCTGCTTGGTATAAATACTTGCGTTTAAATTTTATAGGTAGAGAAGTAAGCAAGCTCAAAGTAATTTTACTGCCATGGCATAATAATGAAAACACAAGTGACCAATTAAATAATCGGAATTTTTTTGTTGATTCTGTATGGATGATCACAATGATTAAATTACCCGTTTTTAAATTTACTAAACTCTCTTATACTGGAATACCAGGATTAATTTAGTCTCTTTAATCAAACTCATGGATTAGTCTCATGACATTCAATATTACATTAGCTTTTATTCATGTGCTTTTGTTCTACAGTTTTCAGAACTCTAAATGGTACCAACCTGAATGCTGTGAGATACTCAACATCACCCATAGGAGGATCCAAGCCACCTGTCCAAGCAATATTTATGTTATACCCTTCGCCAGGGCCACTTCCAACCTGAAAAGTAGAAATAAAATGTCAAAAAGACAGAAAAAGAGGAAAAAGGAGGAGAAAAAGAGAGAGGGAAAGGGGAGAATTTTCTCAAATGTGCTTTAGAAACAAACATCAAACAACATGTCAGATCAGCGTTGTTTGACAAGGACTGCTCTGGGTAATGCACTTGTTCTCCACTGGTCCCCTGCTCCCAGCGGACAATTTGGCAATCTGGTGTAATTTAAAGAACCAGAGAAGGACAAGAAAATTAGGGGTAATCATGCAACGCAATTACCTGAAAGATACAAATAAAAATGGGGCTCTAAAGAAATAAACCTAACCTCATTTGGGGCTCCACTGCCGGGGAAGAAGTTGCCTTCATCATAGCGATGGAGGGAAACATACAGGATGCTGGGGTCAGCATAAAAAGCCTGCTGTGTACCGTTGCCATGGTGAACATCCTAAAGGAGAAAGAAAACAGATGACAAATGTAATAATGTCCAACTCAGTGTAGAGAGCTCAGTTCTGCTTTCTTTTCCACCCCCCTCCTCTCTCTCTCTCAGTTTCTCTCCCTCTCCCTTGCCCTCCTTTTGTCTTTCCCTTTCCCCCTCCCTTCACCACCCCATACTTCCTGAACTTTCAGGCAAATTACTCTTTAATGCACTCATTTTTTAAACTGGCTTCTAAAAATCAGGAAACCATAGCGAGCATGCCCTGGAGACTCCAGATGAGCAGTCATTGAGAAATCCCAGTCCTTTTGTACAATTAGATATTTATACACCGGCTCTTTGTACTCCTTGCCTTAGTGATGGAATCTAGCATCCTGTTTTATGGAGGAATTTTATGACTTATTAACTGCCAACAGTTCATAACCCCTCAGGCTTAATTAACTAGCCTCATTGGCCTCTGAAGAAAGACTAATGTTTAAACTACAAACTAGTATTTTGCAGAGGGATCTATGGTTTACAGAGCTTTTTCACAATTCTTGACAGAACACTAAACATAAGAGTATTCATTGATTTGCCAAGTTCCACTATTGAGGTCAAAGGCTCTGCGACCAGCTGAGTAAATTGGCTTTCTTGAAACATTCAGTTCAGTTCAGTCCCCCAGCAGTTAGATCCACATCAAAAGAGATGCCAGATGCGGAAAGGACTTCATACTTCATTTTTGCAAAATCATGACGGCAACAGTTGAAGACATAGGAATATGATCTCATTAGCTATTAAATCATCTGCCAGATAGGATGGTGCCTTCCACAATCAAGGAGTGACCTTGGCCAGTCTCCATATTTCAAACATTATATAATGACAGTGAATAAAATTCTGTCATTAAGTAAAATGCTGACAAAGAAATGCTGACAATATATCTGTATAACAAAGGCTGATGATGCAGACATTTCATTTTTTCTTTTAGTTTGTTTTCATAGTTCACTACTCTATGTGGTTAGACACACAAGTATTTTACAAGTAAAAATAGAAAATCCACTTGCCTTTCAGTAAAAGTAAAAAAAAAACCAACAAAAAACCAAAAAAACCCAAAAATGTTTATTCACTGCCATTTCTAAGAAGCTGAAAAGTTGTAGATATGATTTATTTTCCTCCTTTAAGCCATCCCTTTGAAATTTCTGACTTTGAGAATTATAGGGGGACAGATGAAGTATACTGAATGGCAACACTGTCACTGTCACCCAGTCTGTATTTATCTTACAAATGTTAAGAGGTCTAAATCCAATCTAGCATCTGTGAAACCAATGTCACATTCTCCTCGCTATGCCTACTCCAGGAAGGCTCAAGTTGTACCTCAAGGTGTGCACTGCCAATAGCACACCAAGCACTGAACATTGATTGTCCTCCCTGTCAGCTGAAGCAACACATGAGTTTCACCCACGTTGTTCAGAACTCTCTACATTGGTTGAGTCCTACTTGTACTGCATTGTGCTTGACTTGGACCTCCTCTGGGACCTCTGTAGGGTCGTATTATAAGAGTTTCTTGTCTTTTCTATGTTGAAAGTACTTGAAACAACATGAGGATGGAGTTACAGCCCCACTGTGACTTAATGCCAAGGTTAAATGGAACACGTGAGACATGCAAAGGAGAACACAATGGTATGAGCCTGTTGAAGATTTCAAGGCAGCCAGCGTAGTGTTAGATGGTTCTGACTGGCAAATGAAGTAAAATCTGGCATGCAGACTAATCCCAGAATCCCATTCAGTCTTCAGCTGTGACAGAGTTAAATGGTTTACTCCAAACAGACTCAAATCTTGCTAGCATAACTGCAAGTATGGGTGATCCTGGAATGAGGATTTCAACAACCTGACAAGCTATGCTGGACAAATAGATAGATTTGCAAAGACACTGAAGGGGAACTTCACTTTGTTGTTTTAATTAGTCTTTCTTTTCCATACATATTTTGGGCTTTAGATATATTCTTGCTGTAACAGTTTCTAAAACAGAATGAAAAATGTTAGAGGGGCATAAGAGATCTTTTTTTCCTTATTACTTTTTATTATTATTCAAATTTCAAAGCTAGCTTTCTTGTATAAACTTTAATTCCACTAAGAGCTCTTTTTTGAAGAGCAGTAACCTCTGTGATTAGAC
The DNA here is from genome assembly GCF_903797595.1 of Erithacus rubecula. Taxonomy (NCBI): domain Eukaryota; kingdom Metazoa; phylum Chordata; class Aves; order Passeriformes; family Muscicapidae; genus Erithacus; species Erithacus rubecula. The sequence continues at coordinate 29,679,066 of NC_136689.1, forward strand.
AAAGGAATGTGTTCTTTAAGACTAAGGATATTAGCATGTGGGAAATGAGTTCATATTCTGCCCTTAGTAGATCAAATGTATTCAGAGTATATAAGTCAGTTCAAAACTAGAGATTTATGCAAATGGTGGAATGAGGAAAAAATCCTGTCAGATAGGTATTTTACTTTACTGTTTAAATAGATCAAGGGAAGACTGAAAATTAAAAAGTTAAAAATTTATATATGAAGACATGTAGCAGCTATGAAGACTACACTTAATTTATAACTAGAGTACACTTCAGTGTGTGGGATGGATATTACTTTTTAATATTTATATTGTAGTAACATGTATAGCTGCCAACTTGCATAGGGTCCTGCTGTGCTAGTCACTATCAAAATACAGTCTTAAAGGTTAATTTCAAGTCTAACATCTGTAATTCCATTCTTTCCTTCAGATACCCCAAACTCAGTTGGTGGGAATAAAGACATCACTATTAACTTGTTCATTCATTCAGTTTGGCCTGTGATTTATCCATAGTTTGCATGCATAAGAAATTTTCCATATGAATTTTTGTACATCATTGCTGTGACCATAGAGTAGACTTGGGACTGGACTGCAACTGCTCCAGGAATTAAGTAATCTGTGTCAGCCATATATCTCTTCCTTTTTACCCACTGAAGCTGAATTTCTAAGTGCTTATTGGCTAAGTATGTCAAAGGGAAGTGTTTTCTTTTCCCAACAAGGCAAATGTAACATTTACAGGCAAAAAGACTTAAAAACATTCACAAACTTTGAGGAGGCTTTTCCTTTAAAAAATGAGAATAAACAGAGAGTTCACTTTTGGCCAGAATTTACAGCAATGAACTGAAAGATTCAAGTCAGCAAACAGATATAACATACAGTAGAAGTGAATTTTTCAGAAATAATAGTTTCTGGCAGTTTATAATTATGTTTGTAAATGGCAATAGAACAATCTGAGAAATATTTGAAAAACAGTCTATCTACACATATACTTAGTCTGCCACTCATTTTTCACTTACCATTCCTTCTCCCACACTCCCCCTTTCTCTGCTTCTCTTCAACAGTCAGTACGCATGTTTAACTGAACAAAAGTGCTAGATGGTAAGGCCATGACTCCACAATAAGATTTAATTATGAGTGCAGATATGAACAAGATTTAGACTATTAAGCCCTGCACTTCAAAAACCCTTTAACATATTTTGTCTTTAAATCTTTTATCACCTGCAAAAATTAATTAAGTGCAGATGTAACAGGTTAGGTTTTGATGCCAGGGTTCATTTCCTGTCTATGCTTTGTCAGACACCCTATTACACCTCGTCATGAACTGTAGGAAAACAAAAATGGTGCTCATAAATCAGCATTCAACTTTCCTTGGGCTGTGCATTGGGCTGATCCTTTAAGTGTAAGGCAGAGCTCCAATTCATTATTCATGAAAATAATATAGCCAACATGCCAAATGTCATCTGCATTTAAATAATCCATTTGTTAAATGTATTAAGTATTGTGTAAGAATGCCTTCTATTAAAATACAAGACTAATCCAATGAAGTGGATTTTTAATCACATAGCTTTCCTTTGGGGAACCATCAAAATCTGGCATACATGACTAGAAAACTTCTTGGGGCGAATGACCTGTTGATTTTTTAATAATACCAAAGTTACACAAGTCAAATAATTGCAAACTGGGGAGAGTGGTCAATTTTGTTACCAATGCAACAACATTCTTTAAAGAATATCTAACTACTTAAAGTTTCTATTCTGTAGGGAAAAGTAAACTTGGGTTCTGTAGGGTTATTTTAACAGTGGAAGTATCAATTCATTTAAGGATCATAAAAGTTGCCCTGATCTGTGCCTTCTTCTCATTAAATTGCAGTTAACACCATTAAAGTGAAACATAGATGTTTATAGCTTCAGTACTGCCATCCTGGCTTTAATGAGTTCCCAAAATCAGAGGAAATGCACACCTTTATTACTTGTAGGTATTAAAAGCAGGAAAGTCAGACTTATAAATACAAATTCATGATCTTTCATCTAGATGCACTGTGAGTATGATGCTTGCCAAGAATACATACCAGATCTACAATCAATATCTTGCCTATATTTAGCTTGTCTCTCAAGTATTTGGCAGTAATTGCAATCGAATTAAAAAAGCAGAACCCCCTGTGGAATAGAGAAGAACAGAAATAAGAAAGCAAATCAGTCAGGAAAACAGCTATAAATAATGTTCAGAGCATTTTAAAAAATGCTATATGATCTCTGAGGCCATAAATCTGCTTCTGGGAGTACCTAGAAAGCCTTTTCAGTCATCTGCTAACAATTACAGTTCTTCAGAGACATGCACAATGCAGGTGATTGCCAGTAACCTTAGTGCTCCAAGATGGGCAATATTCCCTGGTACTTACATGGCTGTTGATTCTTCAGCATGATGGCCTGGGGGCCTTACAACAGCAAAGCCATTCTGTAAGAACAAGATAGGTTTTCAATTATCAGCTTAAAAAAATACTTGACTCAGAGCAAAACAGGGCAGCAGGCAGATGGGATTGAAATCTATTAGAGCCTCTTGAGCACTTTTTCTATCCAATCGCCCTTTCATAGTACTGCCAGAAATAATACAGTTGAGAACAGTGGCAAATAAACTTCTATAAATACACACACACAACATGATTTAAAGAGGGGGTGAAAGGCAGAATGAGAAAGCCCTGCTATGAATTCTACTGTTTAGAATTTGCATTTAAAATGAGGGTCATCTAGGATCATGTAATCTTAATTTGCTCCATCTTGAGATGCTTCAAAATAAAAGTATCTTAAGGTATATATTTTACATGATTCGGCGTTGTTGACCTTACCTCTGTATAGACTAAATGATAAATTCAGATCTCCCTACACACATAATTTCTAACAGTAGAAAAAGGATGACAATGAACATCCCATATTTCAGCTAACCATAAATTACACTTGAGAACCTGCCATGCTTGCAGGTTAATAGATTTCCTGAAGTCAATTTCTAACACACTTTCTGGACTGTATACACATTTTATGAAGTACACACTAATTTTTTGTCACTGAAGATAAAAAGAAAAATGGAAATTCCATCCTTCCAGTGTGGGTATGGTAAAGGGAAAATGTAGAAGTGCTGGCAAGGTAGCTCTATTCAGAAAGTCAGATTATATATTCAAGAAGCAGTGTCTCATAAAGTCATATCAAATTTTTCTTACAACAGTTAGATTCAGGAGAAACTGCTGCTTCACAGTATTTTTTTTTTATTTCATCTTACAAAGATGGTCCTTCTATTCAGCTATGTGTATATATATGTGCCATCAAATTAATGACAATTACCATGCATACAAAAAAAAAAGAAATTATAATCTGTACATGATATATCTGCCTAACTTGTATTTTCACACAGCCTCAAACGAACAGTAGGTGTGTATGTATGCCTGAATGACCATTGTATTTTCAGAGAGAACAGGAAGAAAAAGGTTGGAATAATTCTGTATTTTAATAATCAGTATTAAAATATTCAAGTTTGATACAGTAAATCTTGATAAATGTAAATGTTTCGGCCTTGTCTTACCTGAAAAAAAAATAACAATCATTAAACTTTCATTCACTTTGGTGCAAATACAGAGGAACATGGCAGTTCATAGTTACATCGGTTCCTGTGAAATCTGTTTATTTGCAATCATATGAATGTGTGGTTTGTGTGTACCTGTGGAATTGTCTACCTGTGTTGCTTCATTTGCATTTATTTATAAATAAATATTACCATGTTGTCTTATTTAATTTGCTGCTAGATGTAATCCAAGCAGAGAGCTGCAAAATCTTGTGGAGCATGGCCAAAGTTCTATTAAAGTACAGTAAACTGAAATTACAATACCAAGGGAGTGCATGTGTAACAGTGGCTCTTCTGGCCACCATTTAAGGAATCTGTGGGATTTGACATCATTACTTATTTTACATTGTATCCCCATTAAAAAAAAAACTAACAAAAAACCAAAAAACAAAAAACAAAACAACAACAACAACAACAAAAAAAAAACAAACAAAAAAAACCCCAAAGAAACAAAACACAACAACCCAACAATTAATGGCACAAAAATCATTTGTGTTAGTATTCATGCAGGTATTCCTGGAGATGGGATATAAATTGCCTATTGATCAAGCACACCAGGGGAAAAAAAAAAAAGAAAAAAAAAAAGGCATTGTGGACTGCACTAATTTGCAGAACTAAAGCAACTTTAGACTCCTAGTTCAAAGTGTATTCGCTATCCTTCTGAGGGTTTTTTAGCATTTCCTTCTTTCCTTACACAAAATATAACTTGGAGAAGAATTTGGCAAAGAAGTATTTTGTAGCATTTATGAAAAAACAAAGTATATTTATGCTGATGAATGTCGGGATAATGAGATGAAAAAAGACTCAGCAAAAAGGGTATTACTAGAGAAAGAGCATGATGTTACCTGTATTTTGTTCTCTCAATATTTTTAGGAATTTGGAAGAAGTCCATGAAAGGCTCACAGCTGCCCCTGCTCAGCTAACAGCTCATTATCATCTAACCTTATCAGTATTCCCAAAAGATCAATAAAATTAAGATGATTATCTCTAGGAGGATTTCATGGGGCAATGTAGAGACAGAAAATATGAAGATTTCTCATCTGTTCCCTTTGACAAGACTGTTTGGAAGCCCTGTTTTATTATATCTAGGTAACTTCTGAAATCAGGGCTTAGCTATTATAGTTCTCCACCAGCAAGCAGGATATTCACAGTAGCATCATGACTACTTTTTATGAGTTTTGACATCACAAAAAGTTCAGAATTCACATGGGAAATTTTCTTTTTTAAGAAATACTGTGCATATGTTACACTGATGATAAAATATATACTTGAATTATACCAAACACTGAAAACTAATTACCATACAGAATTATTGGAAACCTTTGTTCAACTGAAAAAACACTTAATTTCTCCTACTTTCAAACTTTGCATGAACATAACACACATTAGTACAATGGAACATGAATTTTTTTTAATTCAGGCAATTTTAAATATCAGTCAGTGAGCTCAGTAGACAGCAGAAGAGTAGAAGGGAAGGCAAAAATCTGCTTTAAAGATAGAAAGACTAACACAGAGCAATATGTGGAAAATGAAGCCAACAGACATAAATTCAAAGCCTTTTTGTACAGAGCATTATTTATACTAGGATACAGACACCTTTATAAGTAGACAGAACATTAAACTGACTGACAGACATGAACATTAGGAAAACGATTCATGTCTGTGCCATTATGTGATTACCTTTATTTAAATTTCAGGATTAAAAATAAAGCCTGAATAGAGATATTCTAAAATCTGTGCCTGTTTGAACAACAAAGGAAGAGAAGTCCAGACTCAGTTTACACAGAAGATCAACTGCAGATAAACCCGCTGAGTTGGACCTTTAATGAAAACTAAGAAAAATGTTAGTCTTTTTCCACAGTCAGCTAACTGTTCTCTTCTTTCACGACTCTAAATATGTAGTTGGGTTGATTTCCAAGGAACAGAGGTGTACATCCTACTGTGGCCTTCTTGTCTTTGGTGGTAAAAATAATCCCTTTCTGTAGTGTTCTGTAGTGGTCAGTGGTGGGTGGGTGGGTGGGATGCTTGGGTGGGCATCTACTGTGCCTCTGCATTAACCTCTCCAAGACAAGTACTCAAGACAATACAATAACATGGGTGGACAATCCAGGGCTTAGAACTGATGTTTCTATTACATTACCTCCTCACAGGAGGTAATTTTTCTCTAGGGCAATATATTGTCATTGTGGCAAGGTGTGAATGATTCTTCCACTCTCATGACAGCAAGAAGCTTGCTCTGCCTAGATCCCAAGTGAACCAAGAGTTACCTGATCAGTCAGGTACTCTAGGTATGGTGAGGAGCCTCACTAAGAAGCAGTGCATACTAGTTTCCCTAGTACTACCCTAGTAAAATCATCTGGCTTTTTGTAGACTTTGAGAAAAGCAATGCCATGCAAAAAGGAGCAATAAACCACAGCAGGTACTCCAAGAGCACTTACTGAAGTACTAGAAGGCTCAGGTTCAACTTCTTATTGAACATGGGGATGAATTAGTAAATTTGTTTCCCACACCACTTTGTGTATTTAGATAATGTGGTCCATAAAATAGATACTGAGACATATCTTTTCAGTTTAAGTTTTCTAACAATAAGTCTGGCTGGAGTAATGCTCTTCCTCAGCTTTTAGTCAAACACAAAAATTGCTAGTTATTATTAGAAATTTAAGGTCTTTTTCTGTTCTAAATTCTAAAGCCCTGTATGAATGAGCAATGGCATTTATGCCATCTATTCAAGAGGCAATAGGCACTGAAAGAGCAAAGGCTTCACACAAAAAAACCTTTTACTGTGTGGGTGACCAAGCAATACAACATCTTGCCCAGAGTTGTGGAGTCTCCATTCCTGAAGATATACAAAAGCCATCTGGATATACACCTAGGCAACTAGCTCTAGACAGCTCTATTTGAACAAGGGAAGTGGAGTCAATGAGCTCCTGAGACCACTTCCAACCTCACCTGTTCTGTGTATTTCAGATGAAGACCAGGTAACTAACTGGGGATCTGAATTCCACACTCAAAGCTCAATTTGCTCCTAAGGTTAGGTGTTGGAAGGTTTTCATTTCTACTTGCCTAAATCCCTTAACCTATCTCACTGTTAACTTTTAAAATTACCAGTGCTTAAACAAGGCAGTCTTGGACATACACTTATTTTTAATGGAAAAGTCCTACTTTGGCTTCAATGTTCACACGTTTCAGAATGAGAATTATACAGAAATGTATAATACACTGTTATACAGAAATTTATCAGCCTGTCCTGTCAGAATTTATATTCCCTGAGTTATTTATTTATTTATTTATTGATATACTTGTTTCCTTATAAAGTAATATTAAAAAACCCAATTTCTTTATATTTAAAAGGTGGAGCTGACAGGTCTAATCCCTAAAGTGGCCTTAGTGCCATCTCTAACTCTGCCATCTCTGGTGTAGTCAAGTCCCACAATAATAAACATCAGGGCTGCTTTAAGTCGTGGCTGCCTGCAAGAATCCACTTGCAACTGGTACCAGAAAGAAGACAACCACATTCTTCCCAGTGCCAATTATGCTGTAGCACAATCCCAAGCTATGCCATCCATCAGGGAGCGTAAGCATGAAAATGAGTGGTGTAAGGCTGAGGCAATCCTTGGGCACCTGTTTAGGACAATTTTACAAGCCACTCATACAGCCAGAGCAGGAGTCAGCACTTGGCCCTGGGGGTCTACGAATGCAGTGAGCAAGAACCTGTGATTTACGAGAGCAGCATTAGCAGCGTGTAGATTTGCCAAGAAAACAGTAATGGACATGAGGGAATACTGTTCTGTCTTGCAGAGGAAGCTAGTAGAGGTCAAGTACACAGAAATGGACATTAAACACTTAACTTTGATGGAAACAAAGGGTTCCCTGTCTCCTTTCCTGAAGGCCTAAGTGGATAGCATCAGAAAACACACATGAAAAGTTGGTGCTTGCAGACTAGCTTAGATACAACCATGATGGCTTGTTTAGCCACAACTAGTATTAACTATATTGGGAAAGAAAGCAGAAAAAAGAGTTTTAGTACAGAGTGGTCATGGAGGTAAGCAGTGTACCACACATATAATTAAAGTTGTCTGATTATATGAAATAATAACAGTCATTCATCTATAAATATAACCATAATTGCTAGGATAGAATATCTAAGAGATGGTTTAATACAAAATTTTGCAATTTTTCTAACATTGTAAAAGCAAAGAATAAAAACTACTACCTAAAAGATTTCATTGGTGACTTTGATTGAAGGCTTTTATTAATCACATCTTTAACAGTAGTAAAATAAGTATTCATTTGTTACTGTTTCTTACATGCATGCATTGCATGCATTGTTCAAAATGCTGTGGCTGGGTGTGGAAAAAAATGCTGCTTTTTGTGTCTGTCACACATTACCTGGAATCTTTTTTCAAGCAAAGGGAGATTTTTATAGGGCAGAGGGTGAGAAGGTAGAAGCAAGGGTAGGGAAGGGCTTGCAGGAGAAATACTGTCCAGGAGGCACCTGGGCACAGAGCACATTCCAGGAAAGGAGATTTTTGTAGGCAACCAGAGGAGCTGTGTGGGGTTCTGTGTTGTTCAGGCAGCCATGGAAATTTGAGGGCCTAAGGCTTTACCAGAGGAAGGACACCATGGGACTAGGGAGACATCTGTTTTCTGCTCTTTTTGCTTATTTTATCTTTAGAATGTTGTTTTTTTGTTGCAATAAAACCTAGCAATAGAGTTGTAAAATATGGCTGAAAGATTTTTATTCAGAATACTTTTTGAACTAGAAAACTAAGAACTTGGGGGGAAGAGGAGGTTGATTCAGCTAATTCTGTTTATTCACTAGATTAGTACTACTTACCAAATGATGATTCCTCCATAGCTCTGTGTGACAAAGGCCTTGAGAACAGTAAAAAACCCAAGCTCATTTGAAATGAGAGTTTCAAGTTCAATTTAAGTCATCTATGGATTGCACAAAGACACCAGAGTAGCGACAACCAAATTCAGGAGGTTTACTTTGGTATTGATTCAACCTGACATATCAGAAAGAACAATTCCAGGAATGTATCAGATTCTGGTTCAGGGGAAACTCATTTCAATTGCTTTCATTCTGTTAAATGACCCTTATCTACCAACAGGGCAACTTTACACGTGTGTTTGTGTGTGTGTGTCTGTGAGTGTGCACGCCCACATATGACAAGGTAGAAAAAAGGCTTTTGCTTTGCTTGATTCAGCTGAAGTGGATATTCAAGATAGTCTCACACTGTGCTTTAACTTATGTGCCTTTCTTATGTGTTCTTTTGAAAAATTGCTTATTATTCCATGCAGGTTTTTTTGCTGTTTTTCTTTTGGATTTTTGGTGGGGTTTTTTTTGGCAGGGAATAATCATACAAACGATTCTACCAGCTTATGATAGGTTTTTGTGTAGGTCTCTTCTGTTTAAAGTTTCTCAAATTTAAAATATATGGCACTACATGTTTCTATCACAGAAAATGGTGCTACCATCACCAAGATTTACATATTTAAAGGATATGCAAAGCAAACTAGACAGTAATCCTTATTATAGTTTCTGTATTTAAAATACTTAATCCTACCTTATAATAGTACTGAAGAGGTCATCTGAGGCTGACGAAAAATGTTTCAACAATATTCCTCTGTATTTTCAACAGTTACATGGTCTGCTCTGGCAGTAAGTTATCTATGATGATAGAAAGTCATCTCCCATTGGGAGAATGACTCTCATCTCCTCTTCGGTAACTTCTCCCAAAAGAAACTTTTTGTAGGTATACTCTTTTTAAATTATATTTTTCACCTATATAATTTTTATTCCTAACAGTCAATTTAAAGATACTGAGGGACAGCCAGAGAAACGTACAAGTTGTTATTAGAAAATAAATTAAGACACATTTAATGTTCACAAAACATCACACAACAAAACAATTATTACAAGAACAAATGATGTTTTGGAGGCCATTATTCATCGAAGTATCATTATTGAAAAATTATCATAGTAACCTAACTGTACTGACCTCCAGCTTTTAAAATGTGATACTAACAATTTCATAAACCCCTAATATATGGCAACAAAACAAGTGGCACCACCAACATGAATAATTTGGTTAACAAAATGAAAATATCAGCAACTTTAACTCTTTCATGAAAAATAAAAACAATTTGACAAGCTAAATCCTAAAGATAAGATTATTTGCAAGTTCTAGCAGTTACAAATGAAATCTGAAACTCAAAAACCACAGATGCAGAAACTCCTCTTGTTTTTCTCCAAGACTTGTCTAATGTGGGGTTGTCCAACCTCTGTACTTGTCCAGTTGGGCCCAGGAGGGTCGTGCCTGCTGTGTAGGAAGATGCAGAGGCAAGGGGAGAGTCTCCTGGTGCATAAGTGAAGCAGCACAAAAGCAGAGAGGGGAGGTGAACTGAGCTGAGCAGGCAATGAATGCAAGGGAAGCATTGGGTGGGACAATAAATGACAAGGGAGGCAGGACAGCACCTTACAGTGCCACATCCCGTGGCAATGAATGAGAGCAACGAGATCCTTAGTAAACACTTCCAGTAAAGAGACGTTCTCTCTCTGCTTATTTTTGGGCCCTAATTATGAAGACAAGGTCATTAAGTAGAGGCTGGAGACAATGATTTCCAGGCTCATGAGCTACACTGCATGCAAGAAATCATAGGCTGGGCACTACCTCTGTTCCTTCCAAAAGCACTGGGAAATGTATCATAAGACTTCTCTTATCTGATAAAATTATTTATTGGATATAGCTGGGGCGGAATTCTATTCACATACTCTCTTCTTCTAAAAATCTGTAGTCAGGCAGCAGACTCTTGGAAGCTTTCTACATAAATCTGTTCAGGAAATGAGAAATTACCAAACATAGACAGAGAGGAGAGGTGTGACTCTGATTCCACATAACATAGATACCTCATTGTGCATCAGCAGCTTTCCTAATAAACAGCTCAAAAAAAGGTAACCCTCATGCAATAATTAGGCTCATCTCCTACTGTAATGTTGCCAAGAACACATTCATCAGACACATAAATAAATTAATGAAAAAAAAAGGAAAAGCATAGCATTTGACTCAGTGTAACATTTATAGTACTATATATTTCAGTGGTGTGATTCTTTATTCTCTATTAAATACTGCCTGAAGAGTGTATCAAATGGATATTAATGACTGCTCATTATATCACTAAGCACACCCACACAATGCTTAATTTTAACAATTGTATATAATTAAATAAAAAACATCCACATTAAGACTCCACAGAGAAGCGACAATTTGTCCTAGTTTAAAAAAAAAAAAACCAACAACAAAATAAACAACAAAAAGACCCCCAATAATCCCCCACCAGAAAAACCCCACCCCACCACTGTTAATTACTACTGTGGCTATTGTTTTATATCCCTAGTACTGCCATACTGATGTTTTTTCCAGTGATCAAGGAGATCAAAGAAATCTGATGTCTCACAAGGGGTTTAAACTACAGCAAATAGAATTCCTCTTAATTCCTTGTCAGTTTTTGAACAGTGTCCAAATCAGATGAACAACATCTTGCTGTTCTCAATGAGACTTATGTGCAATGGGACTGATAGTTTCAGGAAATTCAGAATAAAGAAAATAATTTTTTGCCTTGTATATGAGTTTGACTCATGCCCAGCTCTGTAATGACTCCCCCAATTGTTCTGCAGACTTTCATGGTTTATTTTGTAGTCTCATCTCTTTTTTTAGTGCTGTGTACCTATACCTCCAACTTACTACTAGCACTTTGTGCCATAGCAAGCAATATCAGTAGAGACCACGGAGTAAGGGTTGACATTGAAATGTTCTGTCCTTCCTGAAATGAACTTTATATGTCAGATCCAGGCCCATACAGGGCACTTGATGTTGGTTTCCACACTCTAGCCCGGCACTGTTGCAAAAAATTTAAATTCAATTTAAATTTATTGAATTGACACCAAACTGACAGTACATCATCTGACAGCAATCCACAGTGGTAAACATCCAAGGAACTGATGTGGTGTTCTACTTCTCTACTGCACTCATCTTGCTGTTAACATGTTGTAGAGCTGGTATGGCTTGCATGCAATTCTTGGAAGCTTTTTTGTTATCCAAAAATTCAAAGGCTATACCAGATCATTCTAAATTCTCATCAGAGCTTAATCCTCCCACTCAGTGCTCACAGTACAGGCCCCAAATGATTCCTTCACGTGCATATTTGCTCAACAAATGCCCATGAAAGTGGCCAATTTAATCTTCTTCCCCTTGGATATTCAGTAGTACACTACAAAGTTGGTATTTTCCCTAACAGAAACAACTAATCAACTTCTTTTTTTACAGATAAAATGGCAGGAAGATGGAAAAGGAATATGTAAGGCATGAAGGCATAAAGGTAGACTGGAACATAGAAACAGTGCAAAACCCTCCCTAGTGCAATTTACAATATGAAAGTATTGACAGCAATTTGCTAGCAAATCCTGGGCTTGAATGGATACAGTGACAAAACAAACACAGGGTGACAGTGCGAAAATAGTTAATGTCAGGACTGTTGCATTTACAGAACTTCTGCTAACATGCTTTCCTACTGCAGTCAGGCATTAATAACCTTTCCATAACCTTAAATGAAAAATACCACAGGCAGATTGATAGTTCATACAGATGCCATAGTGGCATGTAAATCACTGGCCTTCAAGCTGGAAGTCTAGGAGCACGTTAGATAAACACCTATCAGGAATGGCAGGAATATGCACAATTCTCTTTCACAGTAAATTCCTTCCATTTCTGTTTTTCTGTTGATTTGGTTTAAACCAACTACTGGGCATATCTATTGAAGAATTGCCTTTCCTATGTCTCAATTTGCAAGTTGCATGACACTGATTTAATTCTCTGCATTATAGAAAAAGATTGTATTTAGGATCAACAATAATGTTACATTAAACTACGAACTAGTTCTAAATATAAAATACCTAGTACTAAATATAAACCATTTGTTTGCAGACTCCTGCAACAGCAGTAGCAAGAGAAATCTCACAATGGCTGATGACTCTTTTCAGCTGCCTATCACACACTTAAATAAGCAAGAGAATTCACACTGTGTGAGACACAAATGTACAGAGGTAAGTGGTAAAGGTTCTGCAGTGGATCCCACTCATGTCAAGTGCACACAGGACATATGTCACTACTCTTACCAAAACTTGCTTTTAAGCTGCCTTAGACACTGGTGTGTGTCTTACAGCTGCTAAAGATAAGAACTAGATAAAACATCCTACTTCACTTTGATTACTCCTGTGTGGAAGTGTGAGTTACATATCTAACTATGCCCAAAATATCTTTAAGGACATGAAGAACCCATCAGAAAGGATACACAACAGTATCTCATATAATGGACCCTGTCCTTGATCTGAGCTTTCAAAATTTGTACATTTTGTGTGGTGCCTAATGATTTTAGTATCTGAACATGAAAGTTTAGTAAGTGCATTTCATTGTGCCAGAGCACTGTATTTCACCTGACTATGCTCTCATTTATACACTGATATATTCTGTATCTATCTACCTTTCTATGTAAATATATTCCACGCATCCCCAAATAAGTAGCTAACATATTTTGACTGAAATAAGAGAAGTATACAGGACGAAAAGTCTCCATTTCAAACAGAATTTGTGATTTTAAAAATCATCATGCAGTGTTAATTTTAAAATATTTATTTCCATCTTGATTCTGGAAAAAGGACTGAATCCATTAGTATGTGGACTGGAAAGTGAATAAACAGTTTCATTAAGGAGACATGTTAGCTCCAACGATGTTTATTGGGGCAAGCCTGCACTCCGGCTGCATATGGTGTACCTTTAAATAGGGCCGTTAAAATACCAAATAAAATGTCAAAGTCTGTCAGGTCCGGAGCTTTTATAAATTGTTTAGACTGGGGATAATTTGTGTTTCGTACATCGCGCCGGGCAGATCCGGCGGCGCGGAGGCAGGAGCGGGCACGGGCGGGCTGGCAGCCGGGCACCGCCGGCCCCTCTCGCTGGGTGGCAGCTGGCACTGAACAACGGCGTTTAGAAAAAAAAAATAAAATCAAAACGTGACTTCAAAGGGAGTGCCGCAGCCAGTGGCCGGAGATGTGCGCTAACTTCTCCTCGGCGCGGGCATTGCCCCGATCGCTGCCGCTCCCGCATTGCCGCACCCCGGCGGCTCTGTCCCGGCTGTGCCCCGCCCGCAGCCCCGAGCCCCCCGCACTGCCGCACCCCGGCGGCTCTGTCCCGGCTGTGCCCCGCCCGCAGCCCCGAGCCCCCCGCACTGCCGCACCCCGGCGGCTCTGTCCCGGCTGTGCCCCGCCCGCAGCCCCGAGCCCCCCGCGCCGCCGCCGGCCCGCCCGGCGCTCCCTCCCACCCACGGCGCGGCCCGACCTCACCTGCAGCTCCCGGGAGGCCACGCGGGCCGCCAGCTCGATGACACAGCCCACCGCCATGCGTGCCGCCCCGGCCGAGTGCAGCTCGTTCCAAACGGTGTCACTGTCCACCTGAGCAAACAGCCGGCCCCGGAGGAAGGCGGCCGAGAGGGGAGAGCAGAGGAGAGGGAGAGCATGAGAGAAAACAAACCCGTGAGGGAGGGCTGGCAGCGTGACAGCCCGTGTACAATAACATCAGTCTTCCGTGCTGGCCAGCTGAAAGGCCTTCTGGACATGGCTTTGCTTATGCTTTTTCTCTGCACGGGCTTCTCCAATGGAAACACATTCCTGTCATGCCTCGCTGCCATTCCCTGTTTAGATTTCTCATTACAAACAGTGTTACATCGGCCGGGCCGGGCCTGCTCGCCAGACGCTCCTCAGGCCGGCTGGAGAGGTGACGGGGACCTGCCAGCGCCGGGACCATCGGGAATGGCCATTGGGAATGGCCATTGGGAATGGCCAGCGGGAATGGCCAGCGGGAATGGCCAGTGGGAATGGCCAGCAGGAATGGAACAGCCACCGCTGCCCCAGCACCAGAGCTCATCAATGGCACATCAGTTCTGTGGTCCTTTTCTTAAGAACAAAACAGAATAGTAGCCCCTCTTTTTCCCTTCCAGGCGGTTGTTTCTAAGTAACTTGTTTCTAAGTGCCTGAAATTGGAACAATTAATTGTTTTGAGTAATTTCAGCAGTCACTCTCGCCATAGAGAGAAAATGGAATTTACACAAAGCAAGATCCTTGCTGTATATCCAGTTTGGATGTAGTAATAAGTTTTGGCTGAAAGGCTTTATTTTGTAACAAATGAATGGATTTTAAAACAGAGAAAGTTATCTTCTGCACCTTCTATATGAGAAAGTGGGACATGTTAAACATCACATTATAAAGAATAAAGGTGGCTAAGCAGCACTGCTCTACAGCTTCAATCAGTATACTAAAACTTTACTTTTGAAATCTGTTTTTAATAATTATTTATTTACAGAAACATACCAAAACATGTAGGTGAAACGTTGTATATTTCTCTCTATATAAAATGTATTATGTAAAGCAGACAAGATGGTGTTAAATAGTCTGAAAAAGTTATCCAAAAAGGCAGCCAGACTTCCTCAATGCTCCATGGGAAGTGCATTTAATTGTAGCATACCGTACAAATTTATCATGAAAAGAAAAAAGTTTAGAAATAGACAAAATACTGTGGCAGATGCTATTTGGATGACTTCCAAGCACACTGAGACATGCTTTCAGTTTGAACCAGAAGCTTCTGTTCCTAATTCCTTAAAAAAGAAAAAAAAAAAAAAAAAAAAAAAAAAAAAAAAGAAAAAAAAAAGGGAAAGAAAGAAATCAAGTAATTGAAAATGGATGGAACTGCTACTTGACTCTGGAAGTTCTGAGGAATTTCTTTGATTAGTCATTTGAAACAGAAAGAAGCTTGATCTAAGCTTGATCTTCTCTACACCTGTCAAATGTCTTTGCCATTACTGTTACAATAATATTATATTTCAAGCTACTAAAATGATCTTACTTTTCAGTATCCTGGACCTGATTTTTCTATCATTTTGATCGGTTTTGTGTGCATGCAGCAGAACTAATGAAAATAGTTTGTATTTGCAGTGGACTTGAATAAGAAAACTGGCTTTTGATTGAGAAGTTTAGAGTAACAGTAGTGACAGCACACTGTAACTCATAATGTTGTATAAACACAATTCGGCATCATCAGCTTGATATAGAATGATTTATTATGGTTGTTTGGTAGATTGGTAGCTTGAGATTGAAAGAAAGAAAAGTAGGCTTTGGAAAGATGCACACTGATCAATAGATAACAAGAAATAAGAAAGAAACCGTAGTAAACAAATAATGATGTAAGTAACATTAGGCAGACTTTTGATTTATCTCTCTATTGCATTAAAGGAGCTGTGAATCAAATTTCATTTTTAAAGCTAATCGGGAGATAAATAAGTAGAGGTCATTGGTTAAATCAATTTAATCAAACCATAATAAAGTTTGAAAAATACTGTGCAGTATTTAAATCAAGAAGTATCAGCAAGAGGGCTGGGAGGGAGTACTTTCTTACCATTTTTATGGCTAGAAAATTAAGGTTAACATGAAGGAGTGGCTGATGAAAATGATTCAATGGCAGCTGCTCTGTACACCAGGGCATGAGCAGGAGCAACCTGCATCCTCAAAGGAACTATGATTCATTTCCAGGAAGGCTGATTAAGTTAAAATTGTAACCACAGCTTGAGAGTACCCACCCTTAAGACAGTTGTCTGCTCTGACACATGAGACTGCAGGCTCTCCTTCTGCTGAGTGCTGAGCATTGGCCAAGGTACAGCATTTATCATTTTCTGCTTTCAGCTGAGTGTGAGGAGACTGAACTGGGACAGTAAGACCAAGTATCTTCCACTGAATAATTTCCCTCAGACCACTTGAATGACTGCTACCTTAATTTACCTGGACTGGTAGAAAAAATGGGCAATCAGGAAACAGAACAGTGTTTCCTGAGAAATTTTTCAAAAATGACCACCTAAATGAACAGAGGAAATTCAGGATATTTTAGCTAATCTCTTGGGCATGGTACATGTAATGAGTGGTAAAGTCTTAAAACTAGGGGTAGCTTACTGAAACTGCCTACTTTAGTGCACAGTTACTATAATACAAGAAAAGTAACATAAATATAGTATTACAAACTTAGGTGCCAAAATACTATTTATTATTCTTGCAAAATTAAGACTGAATTTCTGAGGAGCATCTCATGAACAACCTGGAAGAACTTGCATCATACAGCCAAGGCTTTAGCTGTAACAACTGGAAAATCACTCTATTTTATATCTCTAATAATTCTGTGCATTCCCTTAAATGTTTCAGGTGTTTGAACAGAGATTTTCTTTTAGTGTTACTCAGTGTTTACTTTGTAAATTGCTGTTGAAATACAGTGTTATAAATGGCAAACCCATTAAAATTACAGCTACTAGTTGGTCCAGTCATTAGGCTTTATATGAAATGAACCTCTAAAATCCTACTGATGTGCTTTTCTATATTCCTCTGAGATGAAATAAACTTTATACAAGTAAAGGGAATAGGATTAGACACTGTGGTTTCTGGTTCTGTTGCATGTATATATCTCATATATCTGCCAGCCTATCTGTGTGCTGACTATGCATGAATTTGTGACAGAAGTGATGCTTTCTGAATCACAGGCTATGACGAAGTCAGATGGAATTTTTTAAGAGGTTATTTTTGTTCAAGTGCTTTAGAGCAGCCAAAGAATTCAGTAAAAAACATGTCTGTATCAGGACTGTTTTTCTGACAATGTTAAACTAAATTTACAGAAAATACAGATTTCTAGCTGAATTCTAACCCAAAATCTTAACCTTTTTTCTTTTCTGTTTATTTACATTTAATATTTAAATATTACTTCTGTTTTGGAGTCCTTTAAAATTGTCAGGATAAAAGAATGTTCTTAATTGAACCAAATGAAAAAAAAAAACCGTTATAAAACATCAAAACGTCAGTATTGAACTATGAGCATACTACATATTTTGTTATCAAAAATCCTATCACTGCTACAGTTCTTCAAAGAAGAATTGTGCATGGTAGAGTGCCAAGAGCCAGAGACCATGAGCCCTGTCTGAACACTGACTTTCTAACACACATATGGATTTACTTCACTCCTAGTTTCCTGAATGAGCACTGTAGGTTGCAGGCTTTTTCAAGCACATCTACTATAGCTCAATCATTGGCATGTGTAGCAAAGCTAATACTCTGCAAAGCTACAGATGATAGAAATTAAGCTACCTGTCCCTGAAGTGGATGTGGAGGCATTAAAGAGGAAGGGAATGACTTAAGTGAAAAGAAATGTAGGTAACTTCTCCTGACTGAATGAATTAATATTTCAAGCTCTGTGTCTAGAAATTCTCTGCTTTGCACTACAAAAAAACTTGATATGAATGCTTCCTGTAAGAAATATCTATGTGATAATGCCACTTTTGCAATGAAGACTTTAAACAAACTCAAAACAAGGTAAGAAAGAAGCCTTACAGCAGAGATATTTCAACAGACAGAAAGCTTGTACTATAACCCCTTTTGGGCTGGAAAATCTCATTTTAAAGAAGACTGACTGTAAAGTTTGAAAGTTACCAGCTCCTTATGCTGTGCTTAGGTTGTGGCATATGTGAAAATAGTGAAGAAAGATATACCTGATGGAGAGATTCCTTACTTCAAGATCCTTCTGAAATTACTGCAGTTGACAAAACTGGAAATGTTCCTTGTCTTGCTCTTTAAATTTATCTGGAACCTACCTCAGATGGGCATAAAAGGGAGTGTGATTAATAATGTTAAAGCATTTCTAAGATAATAATTGCTTTTTGTTTTACCTGTCCTTCCCAGCTATAATGTCTCTTCACTCCTCATCTTCTATTTCAGTCCTCTTTTTTCCAGAAATCTCCTGGGATCTACCAAGTGGTCATTGTAACACAGCTCTGCTAACCAGAGATGCTGCTCACAATCTGATTCATCTTTTGAGGTTTTTACATCCTGCATGATGTATTCATCTGTGCAAGTTATTTATCTTTCCTAAATTGCTGTAAACTCTGAAGTTGCCTTGAACATATCCCCACTGATCACGATATGACAATATAAAAGAGAGACCAAGCTACTGCTTTGGGATGAATTCAAAGTGTCCTAGAACTTTCTCTCCCCACTCCTTCTCCCACCCACAAACACACAGCTTGTGATTTAATGCAAATTCATTTTCTGCAGTGGAATTCTGATTTTACGCTGGAGAGGAATTAAAAATACACTGAATTTCTCATCCTGCTCTGGATTCTCTGCACAATTGTTGCCATCATTAAAATCAAAACCAGTCTTCTTAGAGATACCACACAGCACCACAAGAGATACTAATTTTCTGACAACAGGTCAAAAATACAATTTATCATCTAGTTGTTCATGGAAATTTTGACCTGTGATGCTGCTTGGATAGCAGTCATTGCATTCTATGGTCCAATTTTCTGGACAACAAGAAGTTCTTTACTGTAGTTTGAAAGGATTTTTGTCCTTTTTTTAAAGAGTAGAGATTGGGCTCTAGAGTTTGTGGATGGGAGTTAGTTAAATATGCATTTCAAATGGATACATTTCAACACCAATCTAGAAAAACAACTATGTTAAAAAATTCTGTCCTTTGATGTAACTGGTTCAAATACTGACAAGTACATGAAATCTGGTCAGCTCACAATAGTGTAGCTATGTGCAATAAACAAACTGATTAAGAATCAGTGACAAATAATACTGGGAAGTACTGACCTCCTCAGTGATACTGAAATTTAATAAAACTTAGATATTTCAGAGTGAATTCCTGTGTTTTAGATTTATAAGTATTCACACTTTTTCACTTATGCCAGAGCAAACATGTTTCCATCGCTGGATTTTTTTAGTATACCGGTGTGAAAACAGAAATTAAATATTTTTCTGAAGTGCTTCAGTCTCTAAAAATCGTGTGTCATTTCAGTAGCACTTCCAGCAAGGAGTCTGTCATTGTTAGAGACAGTTGGTGCCAGCTAACACTACTGCATAAGTCTGTAATATTTTGCTCCTGACCATGAGCAGTGCAGCTTGCCAGGTGTCACGCTCATAGCTCTCACCTCCCACTCTTACAGATGTCCTGGTGATCATTCATCACCTCTGTGATTTCCACTAGGAAGCAAAAGGTCTTCAACGTGCTTCTCAGCTGCTGTTTCATCTCACCATGACTAAAGAAGCGAAGGTGTGCACATCATCTCCAAGGAACAACTCCTAATGAATGGCCTGTCAGCCGTGTCACTCGTTAAGGAACAAAGGAGAAAAGCTTTGCATGGCTGACGTCTTCTCCATAAATTCCAGATACAGGAAGTGTGTAAAAGTGTACTACTTTAGGAAAAATAACTACAGTGCGCTTCCTTTATTTTTACTGCTATTGCAGTAAAGTATCAAAGATTTTTTTCTGTCAAAGGCCTTTCCAGCTGTTTTGATCTAAAATGCCTACCATAAAGAATAACCAGAATATCAGCTTTGCATATTTTCTTGCCTACCAGTGTGATTTAGAAATAATTTGTGAAGGGCATGTGATCTTTAGGCTCCAGCAGGATGAATAGTTCAAAGGACCATCACAAATCATTGCTTAAACAAAAACCATGGAATTCCCTTAGTCTTGCATTGACTTCTGTATTTGAATAATTCCAGTAGAATTCATCAATAATAATAATTATGGAAGAGGACTTCTAAAAATAGTTTTAAAAGCTATTCATTCTGATTCCAAATGCCTCTTTCCAGGCCTTCTGCAAGAACAAGGAATGTGGGCAATGCACGAACCAATTGTATGTAGAATACTTAACATCTTTCAAGTTTTACCTGCCCGTAGTGAAGTAACATGAAAAGTCAATCAAAGCCAATTTTCAGAAAATATTCAGTAAAAAATCAAAATTTTAATTAATTATTGAATGCCTAGCAGAGTTACTGATGCTGGTAGTCATCCCTTGATTTAAATGCAGCATCCCCTCCATAAAAACAAAATTCATCTTAAATTTTGCAAAAAAATTAAATATGTGAGAGCTGTATTGTAAAAGAAATAGCTTTGTATTCAAAATGAGAAGCAGAAAAAAATCAGGCTAAGTCAAGATGAAGCCTGAATACAATAATATCTCAAAAAGAAATAGTTTTATTTGGTTTCTCTCTTAAGCTGACTTTTATGACAGACATCCAGAATCTCAATGTAATGCAAAGTATACATTAGACACCATAAAGGATCTCAAAACCTTAGTGGAACAGTGATGTGTGGACCATTGGTAGGGAGAGTGGAGGGAGGATAGCATGGATTAGATGTGGATTAGAACTTGTTTTTAGAAAAAACTCATAAATAAAACACTTAGGCCCAGATTCAAGTCTCAGATATGTGGCATATATCACCAGATGCTTGTAAAAAATGTTACTGTGCTTTCAGCCCTTGCCCTAAGTACTCTATTAATTTAACTTGACATTTGTTTTAGTATTTAATGGGTAAGTGTGTGAAAATGCTTGTGCAACTGCCTTCTTATGTTTGATGTTGCAGTTTCCAGGAGTTTGTAGACAAGGAGATACAAGAGCAATGTATAGATGGTTATGCATACATGCATACAATTACAGAAAATGCAACTTCTTTGTGCAATATTCAAGCCTTATTTTTGAAAAGTTTCATCATTTACTGCTGCATGCACACACTTTTATTAAAACATAACATTTCAGCTTTCTGCCTGGATGTAGAATATCTTTGTGTTAGAGGCCACCATGGGACTACACTAGAATCTGGTGTTTATTCAGATAAATAAATTTTTTCTTCAGAAAGCTCTTCTGTCCATCTGGGGGTTAAGTTCTGTCAATGAGCATGTGATACGTTTTTATAGTGCAAATGTGTGTGTTCTTCTTTAATTACAGAATTACTGTCAAATCCATCTGAGTGTATGGGATTAAGTCTGGGAAGAGTGAATAGTAGTAGTAGATTTTTATATTTATAAAATGTATATATATTTTTATAAATGCATATTTATATATCTATATCTGTATCTGTATCTGTATCTACCTATCTATCTATATCTAATTTCCTATTCTGGGAAATAAGAAGCTTCTTTGCATAATGTTTGCCTTTGGCAACACAATAGTTTTTAGAAAATGCAGAAAATTAGGTAAGACCTTTAAAAGATATGGCTTTATGGTAGTTCATTAAATTCCCAATAATTTTCTGTGTTCCATACACTGCATCTTTGCCTAAAAATTTAATCTGGTTGAGTAGCAAGGGAAAATGGTCCTTTGTTAAAAAGAGGAAAAAAATTATCCAAGGGACCAAATTGTGTATTTGATGACTTGTCAGATTACCACATCTGAGCTTTTTATCCTTGCCTGCTGCAAGTAAAAGCAATCTGGGACTATTCTAGAACATTTTATTGTGCCTTCAGCAATGCCAAGGAGCTATGTCTCTCAGATAAACAGTTTCACCTCTCACCAAAACATCAAGCTCTGTGGTAGATGGCACAGGGCCACCTCAGTGTCATGAAAGAACAAGAGTGGGACAAAATATCTGCCCTGTAATGTGAATAAATATTTTGTGGCCATGGTGTTGATATGTTAAATGTGCTCCCTCCCTGCCCAGGATGCACTTCCCAGAACCAGAGATGGAGTCTGTGTACCTCAGTAAAGGAAGGCTGGCTGTTTCCTGCTGTGGTGGGATCATTGAGATTCACTTGGGGTTTTTTCTAAAATCAATGTTCCTAAAATCTGAAACTTAGTTGTTTCAAGTCTCTGTCAAAAAAAGAAATCAAGCACTTCCAGTTAATCCTTCTGATCTTAGGTAGAATGGCTCCTGCTCTAGTGATCTGCTTGGCTTTCTAATGCCAGTGCATAAAGCTGGACAAGGGAATCTTCAGAGAGCTGTTGTTCTGGACTGCAACTTAATTACATGTGCAGATTTTATCTAAATTCACTATTTTTTCTGTAGACAAACTTCCAGCTCTGGCTCTGATTCCATCCCCAGCAGCCTGTAATTGCCTTGAGGTGGTACCAGGGTGGCCTTATTGATCACACATTTTGTTGAACTCTGCAGAAAATACCACAGTCAACACCATGTAATTGTGATTCCTAAATAGTCTGCAAAATCTGTCAGTTAAAATATAATGTGCCTTCTGTTTTGATTAAATCTTGGTATTTCTTTAGAGGTGGTGTAGCTGGCAATCTCAGGAGGTAAACAAGTCCTTCATTCCTAGGAGCCTTCTGCAGTGTGCTCCAAAAGCAGATTTCAGTAGGTTTATGAGTCAAGTAACTAATTTAAAGTATTAGGTTAATGCATTGGCAGCATAGTATATTAATGATTTCACAACAGAAGACTTAATATTGAGTAGATGAGTTTCTAGGAATTACAGATTGCTTTTCCATAACTAGGGACAGACATACCTTTTGTTGAGATGACAATACCTCTTGTGGTATAGCCTGGAGTATAGGGGAGAGGCACAAGTTAATTCTAACATCTGTATGGAGGTGATGATTCATTTGAGAGCCCAAACAATAGGCAGTCTAATTTCAGTACAGACACATTAGTGTGCAGGTATAGGGGGAGACACCTAAGCAGCCTGGAACCTAAGCTTGCTACAAGAAGGCAATTCCACTGCCAATATTTTCTTGATTTTTACACTGTTGTACCATGGTAATGCAACCAGTTTGGTACCATTAGCTCTTACAGAAATCAGAGGAGTGAAGAGTCATAATATGTAAAAGCTGAAAATTTCTTCCTGGGAATTGACTGAGGAGATCAAGAGAAGAATGAGAAGCAGCAGAAACTAATTTATTTCCTGGATGACTTACTAAACTTGTGTACTAGTAAAATCTTGCCTTTCTTATTGCTTTTCTTCCTGTGTGGTCAGGACAAAAAGTAGCACTGTCAGCTGCCACAACAAGGAATGGCAGGAAGGAATTTAGCATTCAGAAAATACGAATGTTTTGTAAGTTTGGTAAATATGTTGATATTTTATAGCTGTAAACTTCCTCCCTTGGTAATTAAAGGCCAAATTGTCTTCTGATATGAAAGATCCAAATTACACTTCAGTTTTCGAAACGACCAGCTTGTCCCAGCAGAAGAAATCATCTCTGTTTTAGTTCTGTCACAGCAAAATTAGAAGAAATGTAGTGGACATTCCATAATATGTACAAGCTATTCTTATGCATTCAGATAGTTTGATATTAGCCCAAGAGCTATTCTGTTCAGCTCACTAAACATTGATTCTTCTGAAGTCTTATTTTTTTCAGGGTAGTGCTCTCCCCCAGCTCCTCCTCTTGCAATTTAACGTTCTGACTTTACACATTACAGGTTTGGGGCAGTGTCTTTGGTGGAGAGGGTGGGGGGAGAGCAGGGGGGATTGGATAACTGCCCAATTTCATATGATAAAAGTGAAATTCTCTTCTGTCTGCAGGACAATCCCCAGGGAACAACGTATGAAACCCAAACTTAAATAAAATCATATCCTGTTTGCAAACATCATATTCCCTTTGCTTCTCAGTAATCTGGACCCATAAACCCCAGCACAGCTTGAGAGCCCATTCCTCATCTAAACAAATGCCATAAGCCCCTTTATACTTTTACAACCATGTCAGAAAATAATATTGACTGCCAATAGTGATGTGATGGGAGTTGCCTCCTCTGAGCCATAAAAGAAGCAGTCTGTTATCAATTTCTCTAAATGCATCAAGGGAATTATGGGTCGGTTCAGTTCCAAGTTATAAATGACAATTCAAAAGCCGCAGAAGTGTTTGAAGCTGGGAGCCGATGATGACATTATCATAAAAGCCTGCTCTTCTTTACTTTTGTGGGGTTTTTTGCCTATCAACTAG
This sequence comes from Erithacus rubecula, assembly GCF_903797595.1. Lineage (NCBI taxonomy): Eukaryota > Metazoa > Chordata > Aves > Passeriformes > Muscicapidae > Erithacus > Erithacus rubecula. The sequence continues at coordinate 29,703,496 of NC_136689.1, forward strand.
ACAAAAAAATATGGCTGAGAAATGACTTCAAGATTTCTTCACACAGCAGCAGGTCAAACAGGCAAGAAAACAATCACTATTTTTAGTGACAGACTGAGACAAGGAGATGAAACTTATTCCCATTAAAAGTAGATTTCTGCTTCTCTTATTGTCATTTTCACAGCACAACAGGAGAGGAATTGCAATAGATGGATGCATTGGTCAAATGATCAGTTATAGCCCCAGTGGCTGTTTACAGATGAAAAATTGTGGAAAATTGTGTCTGACAATCCACAGAACCTAAATGTAATTTGTGATTATTCTCCCCGTTTGGCCACTTCACCTGCAATCTACCCACCTCTCCTGGAAAACTTTTCACATTCCAAACCTCTGACCATCTGCAAGAAACCGTCTCTTTTTATTAAAACTGCTGGCCATAGAGCTGCTAGTCTCTTTCCAACATAAAGAATTTCATCCCCCTGGTATTAGAATTCTTTAACAACAGTTGGTTCTGGAACAAGGTTAACTTGAAAAAAAAAAAACAACCCATAAAAAGCATTATTGCAGGAGGGAGATACCATACTTCAGTGGATTTTATACTACTGACCCTGGATAGTCCTCTGATAAAATATTAACCATCATTGAAAGAAAACCTGTTATGGGCAAATTTAGGATGATAATTTTTTTCTCTCTTTGTGAGATCTGTTTAATTTACCTGTACAGATGAAACCGATTTCTGCTCTTAGATAAGAAAGATAATTACTTTACGTAGTTCCTTAAAAAACAAAAACAATTACTTGGTTTCTTCTGAGAGTGTAACATGTACTAAGCCAATGACTCTTAACATAATCAATTCATAGCACTACTTAAAAATAATTCATATGGATGAAAAGTGTTTAAGAAATTAATGAATGTAAGTTTTACATGCATATTTTCATTGCTACAAAAGATTTAGTGGAGTGATGAAAAAGGATCAGAAAATACTAATTATGGATGCAGACTGCTTTTTGTTTGCTTTTCAAAATTCTTGATACAAACTTTCTTTCACTGTAAGTAATGTCCAAAGAAGAGGATCCCTGATGTTGACTGCAGTTTTAGAACAGAGATCAGAATATCAGTAATAGAGTGGAATTCAGAATTACAGAGGTTACTTGGACTTTTGTTTGTGGACAATGTAAGTCCATCAAGTGATGTCTTCAGTGTTTAGGATGTCCTAGCTTCCATTCCTTGGTCCAAGAGCAGTTTTCATTCCGCTCAGTGATTCTTTCACATCAAATTTATAAGAATTTTGTGGAACAGGGCCTCAGAACTAGGACTTGGTAGTATTTATAATTATATATAATAGGTAGATCATAGCCTTAGGTAGATGGGGTCTATCCTACTTATGGATAAAGCCTTGCTTTTCAAGTTCTCTTTCCAACAGTGGCACCACTTCAGTGCATGGTGTGAGGGTCCCCAGCCAGAAATAATATTTGATCTCTTGTGTGGTAGCAGCACCCACTAAGAAAGAGGGTCTGATATTAAATCCAACCTGGGAGTGGGCAGAACTGAGCCTAGGTTTTCTGTCCCCTGTATGAGTTGTCAGACTAATAATGTATTTAATTAAAGAGCTGCATAATAATAGCAAGGTCCCGATGTGGTAGAAAACAATAGGATCAAAGAGCTCTGAAAAGCCTCTTTCAAAAGACAGTCATTAAGTCTCCTGCAATAATAGAATTTTTTTTCCTTAACACTGTTATATTCTGTAGCAAACAAGTTATGATACAAGCAAGGAGGAAAAATAAAACAAACATAAAAAAGATAAAATTCTTCAATTTCTCTCTAAAATCTTTGCATAAACTACGTTTCCTGCTTTACATTGATTACTTCTTTCTACCATTCATTTAAGTTGAAAGCTACTAAGTAGCAATATTTCCTGTTCCTTTCCACTATCATTTCTGAAAGTAAGCCTAACAATTGCTTTCCACATAGTTTGAAGCAGCTCCCTTTCCCAGAGCTCATCTTAACCAATCGACAGCTAAATATCGCTGAAAGAAAGCTCCTAATCTGATTATTTACCTTGAAAAAGGTCATAACCCATTCCTTTAAAAGAGCCTCCCAGAAAGCCTGACAGTAATCATGTATAGAAAGGCAGACCAAGTGGAAAATAAATAAATAAAAGATCCATTTCTACAACGTGCTCTTTAATCCAATTTCCATGAATTTAAATAAGAAATAAATGAAACAGACTGACTGGGGGAAAAAAAGTGTAGATTAATTTAAATGCTTTTAAAAATTAAGTTGTACTGAGCAATTCTGACTTGTGTTAGCTTTAGAATGGAACATATCATTAGTAGAAGGATTTCAAAGCACATCTCTGGTCATGATTTTTTTTAATATCACAATAATCTGTTTCGTGGAAAAAACTTACCCTTTAATTTTCAAAGAATGCTGTAGACCATTTTACTATCCAAGGCCTTCAAATAGATTTTTTTCAAGAACTTTTACATAATCTCCTTTTTACTTAGAAGCCTGAACTGATCCTTTCTCAACTTTATTATGTTTTTAATTTTCTCTGCATCAGCAGTGTGAAAAATTACCTTTTTTACTTACCAGTGTGTTCATATATGTGTGCATGTGTGCATACAGTTGTTTACAGAGATGCATGTGCACACACATGTCTACATGTCAATGTGTAATGCTACCACATACAGAAATGATGCCCAAGTTTCCAAATTGGCAAGTTGCTAGTCACCAACTTCCACATTTTAGGCAGGGTTTTCAGCAAGCTAAGCTCAAGTGGGAGGAGCTGGAATGATTACAACTTCCTGATTCTTTTTCTCAACTCATAGTACAGAAATCAAAAAAAATTACGAAATACTGTAGGTTAAAACACATTTTTTGGGTTTTTTTTTGTTTGTTTGGTTGGGGTTTTTTGTTTGTTTGGTTGGTTTTGTGTGTGTGTGTGTGTGTTAAAGCCTTACAAAATGAGTATTTCTTTTGTCATATAAACATATTATTACGGTATGGAATTTGTCCTTTGTGAAGAACAAAACTGTAAAGTTGCAATGAAAGTTGACCTCCAAAGCCTTTATGTCTGCTCAGACTTTTCAGAGAAGATATTCAGAGGATTCACTGAGAAACAGTGAAAGCGAAGCAAAGTATTCATCAACCACCCAGCCCACTGATATCTAGAATATTATCATTTCACTTTGGCATTGATGACTTCAGTAAATAATGGATCCAGATGGACCAAAAGCGTGAAATACTCTTGTGTGAAAAACTCATTTATGTGAAAAACTATTTCTCCTTGGCTTATCTTCACTACAATTGAATAGGAGCATGATACCAATATCAGTAGAAATTCTACATGGTTTTCAACAATTTAGCTTTACTCTTTTATTTACAACATATTTCTTTCTGCAGATTTTTGGGTTTTGTGTCCTAATATGAGCTTGTCTTTCTGGATGAATCCATTTCAAAACAGGGCATAAAAATGCTCACATAATTTATTACTTTAATACTGAAATTATTGGCAAGCAGTTAGTGAGCCCTTTTCATGCTAAATGTTAGCTTTGGCAACTTTTTTGTCTTTTAGAGAAGTGTGGAGCCACATTTGCTTTTCAATAGTACACGAAACAGTTTCTCCAAAGCTCATTGTGCTATAAGAATTGTTCCCATGTTACCTTCCTCAAGAAAATAGCTCAAGTAAAAACCCAAAGTGGGATAACTAGAAATGGGTACATTTGCTCAAAATCTCTTCCCCATTGTTCTGTGTGCCTCTTGTAATGCGCTGTCTTCCGTGTCTTTGAAAACACAGTGTGATAATGGCACATGTTTGATCTCTGCATTTATCAGCTTCTGAAGACTTTGAACTGATAGTGCTGAAGAATTAACCAGAGAACACACATGTTGTGTGCTGCCCCTTTTGTGGAAAAAACAAACATCTACTTACCCCAAGTCCCCCACAAGGCAACAAGGAAAAGAGTTTTTGAGACACGTTTCCTATATATTAAAGAAAAAAAGAAACAGTGAGTATTGTTTGTCAAAAAAGACATTTAAGTACTGGAACATTATTTCCTTACTCTTTACAGTAATTCCGATTCCAGTGTTATTTTCACTATGAAAATGACAGATAATAGTACAAAAAATGTTCATAATACTTAGAAATCAAATCAGCCATGGGACATTTAAGGTACTGTTATGCAACAGTGGCAAATCTTATGACTGGTAAGTGGCATATAAGTGGCAAAGGAATATAATGATCAAAATTCCAGAGAAAATCACTCTGAACTAAGGTGACTAATCATCCTGATATCTGTAGCTGATAAGCAGCTTGGCTAAGCTACTCATCTCAGCTTCTTCTCCAGCCAGGGGAGTGAAACAGGCACCTCCATCCAGCCTACATGACTGATGGGATGAATTATGCTTAAGAGGTACCTGTTTCTTTTCACTGACAACAGAGGGAACCTCATTAAGTTTACAGAAAACTGACAACTAATTTCTTATTTTTGCTTCAAGGGAGATCTCTTTTGAAAATTGCAGCCTAAGTCTTTCTATCTATGTAAAAATGCTGCTTTCTTCATTTACTTTGCATCAATGATTGTATTAATATTTTGAAAACATAACTTGAAATACTGGTTTTTTCAGTATTATTCAGTAAATTATACTAAAGGGAACAAAAACTTAATGGGCTTTACAGTCTAATTTTTAGCTAATCTACTCTATGTAGTAACTAATATGATAGAGTTTACCTTAATATTTATACTCACATTTTATTATTTTTTTTCTTGTACTACTAAACTCCCTGTTTATCTTGATAATGACAGTATGAAAACTGGTAGGATCTCAGCATTTGATGCAGTTCCTACCCCAGTGTGTAATCTGATCCTAAGGCAGCTGTGGAAGGGAACATAAGCTTTTCCCCTGCCCTATCTCAAAATTGGCTTTGTAACTTTGCCATCTGGAGGAAACATTAGATAGTGAATTATTTGAGTTACCTAGAGGAGTCACCCATTGTTATGGAAGGGGTGAATGCTGCAGTTACTCATGTTTAGCAGGTGCCAGTGAAATGCATAAAGACAACTATAAGCCATCATCTTTGAAGTAGGAGAGACCAGACTGCAAGGTCTGGGATGAGGAAAGTGCTTTACACTTTGAGTAAAATCCAAGATGCATTTTTATCCGACTAGAGGCCTTTGATCAGTTTGCACAGTGTGCGAGAGGAGCCAAACAAAACCTCCTGTGGAGCTACCAGGGGAAATGCAGGTGCAGCAGCTATGCAGAGTATTCTCATACTGTGAGTCCTAATGGCCCCAGACATGCAAGGAAATGTTGGCTGCAGGAGATTGTCAGAGTAGAGGTGCAAGTTGGAGTTTCCAGATTTCTTGCTAAGCAGGACCAGGGACCAATTTTTCATTTTTTACAATGGGAAAGATGAAAAAGTGTCAAGCAGATAAGTAAAAAAATTAGTGCTGTTAAAGTGCCAGGGGACATTAATGGAAACATAAGATGTAATTTGAGATAAAAGAAGTAATTTTTAACTTATGGAATGGCTAGACATTTTTTTCTTAAATTCCATGGCAGAGTTGGGACATAAGAGACAACAGATGAATTCTCATTTATCTCCCTGCAGCCAATTACATTGTGCATGGAAAACACTATTAAAAACAGTAAACACAAAGTAAAAACAGAAAAGCAGATGGTGAGGAAGGACACTAAAATCAATCAGAAGATAGTACTAAAACTGGGGAAAACAAAGGCATAAGCCTATTCAGTGTATCAAGAAGTTTGCTGGAATACTCGCTTCTTATTGCATGATGCCTTTAAAAATAGTAGTTGTCAAACTCTGAAAAACAAGAAAAACATTGAAATTTCATGAAAAGAACAGTGGGGAAATGTTGGACTAAGAGAAAGTCAGACCATCACTTAGCTAGCCTCACAGAAAATGAAAGCTCACAACAGTCTGCCATAAATGAACATCAATAGCAAAAAGCTACTGTGAAAATGAATTGGAGTAAGAATTTCCAATGATGTTTGAAGTTGATGTCCCAGAAAATATTGGGATGCTTCAAGAAAGACAGAAAGCAAAGTCTAAATAGTCAAATATTTTTGACTTAGTACTAGGGCAGAGTTTGTAGTCACCAGCACTTTAGATTCAGTACAAGTGTTTACTGATAGAAATGTTCCAAGATTTATATTCTAGAATATCAATGCACAAAGGCAGTAGAAGCTAGTTTGTCAAATTAGGTGCTGAGGTTGCCATCAGTGACTGAGGTCAGGCCCCTAAAGAAGTCAAAGAAGCTGCTTAGGAGATTGATGACTGAGGACTGAGAGTCTGATAAACTGAGGAAAAATGATGAGCAGAAACTCACTTTCAAAAAAAAAGGAAACCAAACACAAATTAAAAGTGTGCTCACTTTTTAACCTGATTATTCTCAGTATTATTCCTCAAGAATTCCATTTCAGCTAAAGGTTTATTTCTTCATTAATTTAAAATTTCTGATGCATCTTTTAGTGTTGACAATGTATTTCTCATTTTACAAACTTTTAATAACAGGAAACTTGATTTAGAGTGACAGTTTCTTTATGATGGTTGGAATGAGAAAAAGGAAACAAATTTGTAAGAAATTTTCTGTTCTGCCCTTGAATTTATATGAAGAGATTTGTAAGGTTGTATGCTGGTACTTGAAACCATAAAGTGATGTGACACACTCTTCAAATTAGTTTCCTTTGTGTCAAGACAATGGTAATGCAATATAACATTTAACACACAGTAAAGTGCATCAGTCCAAAGCTTAACTACACAATAGTGTAGAACTTGAGGTGTCCATTTGGGATAGCTGCATTTGTAGACCCTGATGCAGGGAAGATAAAGCCAAGAGTTCAAGAAAGTTAATACTTGTAAACCATTAAGAACAGATGAAATCTCATCAATTTCAGTAGTTTCTAGTCATGTAATTTAGCAGTCTTCCAGAACAAGTTTTTTTTCTTGAACAGGGAAACTGAGATAAGCATTTAGTGACAAGTAGCACATTACTAGCTCTAACAATACTTAAGTTTAATTCCTTCAGGTGTTTCTTTTCTGTTTGAAAGGTACACAAGTTGCTTGTGAGTGAAAAAAAAAAAAAAAATTAGACAAAGCAGATGCACTCTTTCAACAAGGACCAGGAAACACAAACATTTTCTAGAGAATAAGTGGTGAACAAATCTCTATATTTTTGGATGGGTAAAGAAGCAAAGAAAAAAGGTTAGGTCCTACTTTTCATTAGAATCATCATTTGATGGAACTATTTCTGTAGAAAAAATAATACACCTCCTTTGAAATAGAAATATTTTCTGAGGCAATGTTGGTATTGATGACATTTTTTATAAAAAAAAATTTCTTTAGATATTTTTCCTTTGGTACATTTATATTGAATTTCTGTAATATACAAAAATGTTAATTTTAATGTCAGGATTGATTAGGTTCAACCTCACTGAAATGGGGACAGCAAAATCAGGAAAAGATTTCAATTTGGAAGAATGTAAGAGACAATTAGGTTCCTTTATCCAAGAGTGTGGAAACCCAAGTGATTAGAGCTTCCAGCCAGAAAACAGGCAAATACAAAAGGATGTGGGAAGGGTGTTTTATTGACTTTAGTCTTGGTAAAAGGCCATGTGAGATGCAACAAGAAAATATCCTAGAAATGGAAAGAGAAAATGAGGAGAGCCAAGGATGCACTCAGAATATATTCTAAGAGTGTGATCTTGATATAAACTTAAGAGAGTAAATATTTTGGACTAAGTGTCTAATAAAAAAGGCAAAGCATGTCCAGTAAGGAGTGGTGGGCCAAGAAATAGTTTTCTGAGATCAGATAAACAAAACTTTCTGCATTCTCTGTACATCAGCAGAAACACAGTTAGGTCATTCCTTCTTAACCTTGTATCTGCAACTGCACACTGCATCCCAGAGGCTGCTCAACCACTGAGATCCAAAACTGGAGAAATAGTTTATATCAATGTATGTTATATTCAATAATGAAAAAATAAAATAAAATAAATTAAACCCAACAAAATTTACATGAAAGGTTTGACTGTATCAAAATAGGAACAATTTGACAATGTGGATGAAGTCCAATAAAAATGTATTTAGAATTTAGGAATTTAGAAACTTTTTCTTGGAAATGCCTTTTTTTTTTTTTTTTTCAAGGAGGATTTCCTACTTAGAAATTCAAGCTCCTAAGAATCTATTATACTGTAAATATTTTTCAGTTTTGATGTTGCTTTGGCTAAGAAAAGATATAAACCTATATAACATTATAATCTTAGGACTTCCTGAAGCAACAAACTGCCTTGTAGAAGAAACAGTATAAGTTTCCAAAGCAAAATAATTGCTATATATTACTAGCATTGTGACAACAATTTCTTTTGATGGCTAATGTTATTTTTGTTTGGGTTGGTTTTGATTACATTTAGGAAAAGCTCCAATCTTAGCAGAAGATTTATAAAAATAACTGAGAATTAGAGTGTTGCATCCAATGTGCTGGGACATAAAGGGCAGGATTTCACTCAGGCAGTATTTCCAAGATGCACTAGTTTTTTGTGTGTTCCTGACAAGTAGACTTGCTTCATGATATGCTAATAGCAGAGCTAATTTTAACCTTACTTTTGTTATAAAAGACATACACTGAGCATTGGCTGTGCATGAAAAACCTGTCAGTTTTCTGCTGTTCTGTACAACCATAGGTGCATTTAATATGTTAATGTATTTTCCTCTGTGTTGTTCAGAAAGATACCATATCCTGCATAATGAGAAGGCATTAAAATAAAGTTCACTTATTAGCAAAACTTAGGCATAGTATCTGCAGACATAGTGGCTGAAATAGTCGAAGTATAGCAAATGAGAACAGCAAACAAACAATTCTGACAAGCAAGTGTATCTTAAATTCCTGATTTCAAATCAAAGAATGCAAGGAGGTAGAAAACCAGCTGTGTTCAAAATTGCCACTGACCTCCAGTGGAGAACAAATCACAGTAAAAGGTTAACACTGATGATTTTTGAAGCAAATGAGGAGAAACTCGTATCACTGCTTTCCAGCCGGTGTATTTTGCTAATCTGCATTTGGCTTCCATTGTAACATTCTCCTTGCACATAGCAATGCGTTTGGAAAAAGTGAATTTTTGTCACACTGCTTGCCAAGTGTTTTAAACTGACACCAGCTATGACTAATGACAGTGCTGGAATGTGCTGTTCTCAGTAGAATAGAGGCCTGTACAGACCTAGGAGTTTCCTGGGGTCCAGCTTCTGTCTGTTCAGTGGGCTGGTGCCATACAGCAGTGAATGATGTTCAGAGTGAACCAGCTGTATTTCCTCCAGACTGGCTTTTCGACCTCGAATTCGCTGAAAGAAAACAGCAGAGGCCTACAATATTCCACTGACAATATTTAGGGAGAAAAAAAAAAGAAAAGTAAAGGTCCAAAATAACATTTAGTATGATTAATAATGGGTTGAAATTGCGTCATGCAGGAATGTGACACTGATTTGTTTATTAAAGTAGTGCTGTATGAAAAACAAATGCGTGTGTGCTTCATCACAAAAGGCTTCACTTAAGCCTTAGGAGAGTTATCTAAATACAGGGTTTCACATAAAAGAAAAATAAAAGATTCTGCCTATTTTCTACATAATATATTAAGAAATACAACCCAAAAGATGAACTATTTATTAAGTAAGAAATCTGGCTAGAAAGAAACCTGATTTAGGGAGCAAAAACTTATTCGCACCTGTAAGCTGCAGATGTGTTTGGAATGAGGATTAATGTTTTTTGCATCATTACTAGTACTTGTGATTTATGTTGCTAGGAGGAACATGATCACAGTGAGGACAGACAGGGAGAAAAAGAAAACTAAACTTTAAATGCTTTAGTAATGTATTTGTGTATGTTTTAAATTTTTAATGTGTTATCAATATCAATATCACATGTGTGGTCATGTAAGATTAATACTTTTGCTGTTACACATGATGGTTCACTTGCTTTCTTACATTTTTGTAAGCAAAGTTTGTCTCTTTAATGGGGTCTCCAGCCTGTACTTGCCCCAAAAAAAGATGCAAAAAGTCTGGGACATCTTTCTACAAATCAGTTTAGGAAAGGAAGAAAGATAGCAAAGGAAAGATAAAACTAACACTTTCTTATTTGGCTGTCTATTCCTTATGTGTATTTGGAGTTACAGCATATAAAAAATATTAATTTCTCTGCTTGTGCTAGTGCTGCACAGCCTTTGCAGATACAGCAACATGAATCAGATTTTGTTCAGGACTGGGCATAATAGACAGCACTGTCAACAAAGTTCTGGACCCCAGATCATCTTTCCTGTTGATATTGGATAAAGTAAAGAGAAAACAATTTGATTTTAAGGTCTTGGACCCTCTTTGTAGACTTGGTCCTTATGAACACTGAAGGCCAACTCTCTCACAGCTTAGACTGGATCTCTCTGACTCTCAAGATACACAGGTACAGCAGTTATCTAAATAGACTATCCTATTTTCAATTAGACTGATTTACCTGTTACAGAAATGCATTTAATTCTAATTTTCTGGAGGTTAAATTCATATTGTATCCAACACCTTGTCATACACAATAGAAAACACCAACTTCTGCACTAGGAGAGGAAAGCAATATTATGAATATTAAAGAGAATGTGCACTACAGAAAAGAGGAGATGCCTGGGGGATGGGGGGGGGGGTCAGAAGAACCATGCACAATTTCTATTAAGTTAAGCAGTGGGAATTTTTTCTGACTAATCAGGAAAAATATCCTAAGAGTTAGAACTAGATGACCATGGAAAAAGCTTCCCCTCAGGGAAACGGTGGAAGCCCTATTTCTTGCAGTATTTAAAACTTGACTAGACACAGCAGTGGAAAGAACATTTTAGGGAATGATCCAAGAACTAAATGACTTAATAAACCCTTTTTCATCTCTAATTTTTTCAAGCCTCTCCCAGTCTCACATGAGAATTTGCAGCAGTGCACTCACATCCTTTTAACACACAGTTGCACAATCAAAATCAGCACATTATGTTACTTCATGGAGTCAGTAAACTCTGTAATGGTTCTTCTGGGTCAGATAAAATATTTTTCTTCACAAGTGAGGTGACTGGTAACATTTATTCCTTCATCCATTCTCATTAAGGTCCATGTTTCTAAAAAGCTCCTTTAAAATATCTATACCCAATTCTCCCTGGTAAAACTGGGAAGGGAGTCTGGCTTTTAAGACAGATAAAATAAAATAAGAAAAGTAAGGAGGAATTTTATGAAGGTCACACTGAAGAATCTTGAGCAAAATATTCTCTTTCTGGTCACTTATTTTCTACAAGGTATACAAAAAGTCTTAGACATATTTCAGATAGTAAATTGTCTGGCACTTTTTAAAGTGTTGTTAAATGGAATGCCATATCCTTTTAACTATATAAAAACACACAGCTAGCCAGTATTTTTACAATGGAGTGCTCTGGGATATCTGGTCTGGAAGTGGTCTCCCAAAATGTTTTGCCAACAACATACATCCCTACCCAGTATCACCAGTCAAATTCTCTGGGGTAGAAACAGGTTGTGCAGAAACCAATTTGGTGAATAAATCAAGCAGCACTGAGGAGGACACCCCACTCCAGGCTGCTCCCCCAGTGAGATCCCTGGAGTGCAGCCATCAGCTGAGCTGGCAGAGCCCAGAGCTGCTCTTCCTCCTTGGTTTCTCCAGCTCTAACACCAGCAAGAGATTTGCACTGTAGATGCCAGAGGAAAGGGAAGGGTAAACAGTGCAATCTGTGCTGATTCTGCATTCCCTCATTGTGTGTTTCTTTCATCCCATCCTTGCAGGAGCTTTGCATAACAATCCCAACTACCTAAGGCTCTTCATGGAGGAAGAAACTGCATTAAAATTTACCTGTATTAATTTCTGATAATAGTTCTCACACAATGATGTCATGGTTTAGCAGATCTACACAAGCATATGTGCAAAGTCTGTTGCCAGTCTCTCATGTAACTTCAGTTTTGTAAAGTGAACACTTTTGGCTGTCACTAGCATGAGTTATCAGACAACAGAACATATGCATTTGTATAACTTTACACCTACACTTTTTATTTGGAAGTGTCTTGTTTAATTTTCATTGATCATGGCAGTATCAAAAGCATAAAATGTAGCAGAAAATTGGCATAAAGACAACAAAAATGAAGGAATAGCATAGGAAAAGAGATGAACAGTGTTTGTTTCATTACAGAGAATTTGAACAATACATCCACTCATCTACTACATCCTTAGTAGAAGGCAAGTCATCCTTTTCTAATGTGTATGACAATTTGTGTGTTGGCTTTGTCCTCTGACATATGCTGTTTCCTCACCAACAGAAACATTTATACATCTCAGGAGAGCAAAATACTTGCACCTGAGTGCTTCAAAAAATCAGTCTAGAACTAGAAATCCATTGTCCCAACAACAGGAAAATGTTTTCACCTTTTACAGAATTTAAGGTCAAAGTCTGGTCTTCTGTTAAAAGGAGATAATTAAATTTTCACACAGACAGCCTCTATTAACCTGAAGATTTAGGTTAGACTTTCAGCAGGGTAAACTCATGCACAGACAGAGATTCAAAAAGGCAAAAGTGGTGCTACCTGTTTGTCTCTGCTAAACTAACAGGAATTATGACACAGAATATTTCTCACTGGGGTCTCTCAGTGTAATGTGTCCATTGCCTGTATTGCAGCTTTTTATATGAAATTACCTTAGGCTATCAAGTTTGTAAACAAGGTCTTTTTCCTGCCTTCCTGAGATTTCTCATGGTTGTTAAATTTTCCCTTGTTTTCAGAACTACTCACAGATACCATGTCTTGTGCCAGTCAGTATACTCACATCACTTGCTGTTTCTCCACCATATGTGAATTTCAAGCATGCCTCTGACACACATGCACCCACATAGAGATGCATTCATTCTCTTCACATGTTTTGGTCATCTAGTACCTAACACTCTTTAAGATTTAGAGTGATTTAGAAAGATTTAGGGAGATTTAGAATATGTTAAACACTAAATATTTTTTTCTCTTTCAAAAAATACTAACTTTTCCTGCATTATTTTATATCTAGTGGCAAATAGAGGTTCAAAGAGTGGAATTTTTCAAATATTTGAGTTTATGTGATCTGGCAGACTCAACTTTAAATTCTTTCCTTCTCTCCCCTTCAGTCCATGAGATGTGCACAACAGGAGGTGTAAAATGCCACCCTAATCCAGAAAACTACCAAAATTCAGAACAAATTCAAGGTTGAAAAGAAAACTGTTGCTGGATCACAGTCCCTACAGGACAAAGATGGGGACATGAAGCAGGACCATATCTACATTTTCTTTTCTCTTCTGAAAGTGTGCTGATCACTGTAGCCTAATGTCAGTTGTATGCCTAAATTACAGCCCCAAAGGAGTTATTTGAATACTTCCTCTCCCTAGAGCAAGTGGAAAATAGACACCCCTACCAAAACATAATTCAATCCTTTTATTGTCCCAAAGGTAGGGCAGCTAGGCATTGCTCTTTACTAAGGGAAGACTGAAAAAAAAAAATATATATATATATATATAAAATGGAAGTTTTTTATGCTCATCTTTGCATCTTTTAGCTGCCCCTTTCTGCATTTGATAACTATCTGTTCTACATCTGTCAGCCTTTAGCAAACACCAAACAGGCATTTCAGCAAACATACATAAAACTTTGAAACTAATGCAAAAATATTTTGTATTAATTTTGTTTTTTCAATACATTTATAAAAGGAATATTAAAAAGTTCACTATGCATGTATGTGGGGATGTGGATGGATGTGAATTACTTCACTCCTGCCCTGAACTCAGTCAGGGACTGGTCTCTCAAGTCTGGCTCTCTGCGATTGGCAATGGTCTAAATGTATTTTTTTTCCCTTGTCTTGAGGAATCTAATGGAGGAACTAATCTATCTGTTTGGAAGTAGGATATGGTTTAAAAAAAATCTGAAAGTTAAAACAAATTTTTTGGTTTAGCAAAAGTCCTTCAGTCTGTTGTTTGAACAATTCAAGAACACAAATATCTATGGCTAGAAAGACAAAATACAGTCTGGAAAAGCAAGTCCTCCTGGCTGTGTGTGCAGCAGCAAACTAAGCAGTGCCAGGAAACATTCCCAGGCAGAGTAATACAATCATCTGTACTATTAAATTGCTAAAGTGGTCCTTCATACTGTTTTGGCTGAGCAGCAACTAGCACTCTCCCAAACAACTCCCAGACATGGTTTGGTCACTGGCATGGGTCAGGAAGCATTCCTGGTGAACGTGGGCCTTTCCATGCCAGCTGGCTGCAGGGGCAGAGAGCAGACTCAGACACTTTTTATTTTATAGCAAACACACAGCTTGTGTACCCCGTTAAAACCTTGTTATGATTTTACCAAGTCATATTTTAAAAATAAATGGAGTCAGCATGAGTGATATGTACAGGTATATGTAAAGACAATACATCAAGCTTAGGTCAGTCTACCTAAATAATCTATGAACTGCAGCAGGCATGGTGTCAGCCTAGCCTGTGTGACTTTCATTGTCCTGTGCCAAGTTGGAGTTATCAATTCTCTGTACACTCAGCCAACATCTCTCTATTGCCAAAGACCTGAGCTGTGTGAGAGGAGTTAATCCACACTAAAGGATTTAGGAACCACATAAAGCTCACTGCTATAGATAACAAGGGTCGTAGAGATACAGGTTGTTCTTTTCCATAAGGGTTTCTTGCTCCTTTATGAAAACTGGGAGAGCCCTCTAAATAAGCACAAGGATACCTATGGTACAAGGTAACAAAACCTGAGCTACCTCCCACTGAACTACTTTTGCTCCTAAAAGTCCTTATCAGATAAAGAGTCGGACTGCAGCCCTCCTGTGGAATTACTGTTTTAGCTGGAGAGGGGAAACATTCACCATTAAGTGCAGGGGATTTCCTAAGTGGCTCCTGCAGGTTGCTGCTGCTGACCTGCCCTTTAGACTTCCTGTATGAGGTAATGCATGCAGCAAAACCTGGCCAGTGATCTCCCCACTCCATCTGACAAAAACCTGGAAATTATGTTGAGAAATTATATTAAGAATTGGTAGTGTCCATGAGTGAGGGGGCATTCAGAATCCAGCAGAAGTGACAGTGCAGTTGCCCATGTGGTTTTCCCTATGCACTCTTGCTGTGGTATATTCCAGAAAGCAACTTGATGGTGGCTTTTTATATCTTGCATAATGCAATAACCACTCCTTTAGTAACACAAGTTATCTATTCAGCCGAATGACTTTCTAAAGAAACAGAGCACCAATTAAGTGTGTCACTGTAACCTTTCTTCTTTTGGAAAGTGAGCGGTTTTAAGCCCTTGTTTGAAGCCAGGCAATTACTGCCAGGTAATTTAGAGAAACAAAGGACAGATTGCATCACCAAATATAATTCTGTCTCTAGCTACATAAGAGGATCTAGTTAAACACCAGATCTATGCATGAGCTTCACACTGAGACTCCTTAGTTTTATCATCAGGATTTACATTTTGACAGCTCATTTCACGTTCCAGCCTCAGTTCAAAGCACACAGTTGGGGTCAAAATTAGCTGAATGCAGTTCAACATGAAGTGACTTTTTTCCTCTCTCCCTCCTCACTTGATCATGCAAGACCTGATAGGCTGTGCTTCAGGTTTTGAAATTTTAGCATTGCATGAGAAAACTTTAAATCTTCCAGGAGACTTTTACATTGCATGCATCTCGAATCAATGTATACCACTTTTTCATTTTGCACCTTTTACAGAGCCACACAGTTTACTCTTCAGCAACAGCTGTTTGTTAGTGAAGAAAGCAGTACATAGTAGCACACTGCATTGTATTTAATTCCCCTCATTTGTCTTTTCTTTACAATATGGAGTCCTGAGTCAAGAGGGTAGTTAGACTTTATTTTAGTAAAGCACTCAGCTGCATGTTAAACTTAATCTTAAAGTATGTGATTCTCCAGTGAAATCACTTATATGATAGGTGGCCTTAAGGGCCTTGCTGAAAGAAAATCTTCTTGAACACCAACATAATTATCTGACTAAAAAAAAAAAAAAAAAAAAAAAAAATTAGCCTGTTAGAGTGCTGCCATCTAGTTAGATGAGGGTATACAACAAATCCATTTACAGAACTTGCAATATCTCACTGACCAGGCCACTGAGCTGCCTGCAGAAAGCCTTTGGGGACAGCCACTAATAGCTATTCAAAGGGATCTATTGAACCAGTTCCTCTGGGATTGTAAAAACATAAGGATGTAAAGAAAAGTAATTAAACAGAACATAAGGGTCCTGGAAATTTGGAGATGGAGCGAAACATTAGCAAATTTTTGCTGAACTCTGTTAACTTGTGCTGCAGTAAACACCTGTGATTGTCACAGGCTTCTGCAGAAGTTGACAGTGCTGCATAACTCACAGGAAGCAGGGAATGGTAAGAAAAAACTACTTTTAATTAACCCAAATCTTATATGAGCCTCACAGACCATGTTTTATTCAAGCATGGTTTAATATGCATTTTTTTGAGGGAAATCATAGCAGAAAGAAATTACAAATTTGCTGTTGCCTAGAAGATTGTTCTTGGAGCTTCACATGGGACCTGTTGTACAACAGGTAAATGAGCATGCTGTGAAAACAGACTTTACTATCTGGAAAAAGACAAGATGTAATGTGCTTACAGAGTGATACAAACTGTATTTAAAAAATGTTCTGTGCCGCAGGACTTAAATTTTTATCTGCTTGAAAAAGTTAAGAACCAGGCTATTGGGAGGACTGCACTTACTGTTTGACTACTGCTTGTCAACATTCCTTTATAAAGGTGTGGAATAATCATGTCTGAGTTTTATATTCTGATGAATGTGGATGTGTGACACTGTGTAAAATTTTTATTTTCTGATTGTGAAGTGTGCTTTCCTGTAATGCGTTATTTTAATATTATCAGTTAAGACTAAATAATTCCTAAAACAAATTACTCTCTTATTACAGAAGAAAGATGGGTTTAGGAATTAATAAATTTGCTATTTACTTTAACAAGTCAAATATCTGGTCTCAATTTTTAATTACCTCACACTTGTTTAGCAGCCCAGTTTCTTGGAGCCTTGACCAGATGCTTTGGATCCTTCCAGCGTGTTCAGGGTGATTGGCATAGTTCCCACACATGCACTGGTGCTTCAGCATCAGGCTGTCATACACAACACCTTCAGCACAAAGACAGCACAATAACAAACAAATGAAACAAATGCAACTTATACTGCTCCCTGTCAGCATACTTTAGCAAAACTGGATTTTATTTGACAATTAAAACAAGATGAAAATGCCACCAAATCACTTAGGTTGGAAAAGACCTCTGGGATCATTGAGTCCAATCTTTGACCTTTCTCCACTTTGTCAACTAGACCAGACCACTGAGTGACATGAACATTTGTTTGTCTCCTGGGAATGGTGACTCCACCACCTCCCTGGGAATCCCATTCTGATGCCTGACAACTCTGGGAAGAATTCTTCCTCATATCCAACCTGGACCTGAACCTCCCCTGACACAGTCTGAGGCCATGTCCTCATGTCCTGTTGCTGTTTGTCTGGAAAAACGGACCAATCCCCACCTGGCTACAGCCTTCCTTCAGGCAGGGCAGAGAGCACTAAAGTCTCCCCTGAGCCTCCTTTTCTCCAGGTTGAACACCCCCAGCCCACTCAGATGCTCCTTACAGGCATCACTCTCTAAACCCTTCACCATCTTTGTTGCTCTTCTCTGGAGCTAAATTTCTTTTTCCTTTGTGAGGCTCTGAATTCTGATTTATGAGGTGAACCTTGTGATACCAATAAAGGAAAGATTAATTCTCAAAAAAATTATATAAATAAATACAAGCAACTGTAAATAAGAAGGGGAATTGGGTGATGTCTTTTGAAAGCTTTTATGGCTCAAAAAAAAAGGTCTTATTACTGAATCACTTGTTCTCTCTTTCTTTAGCAGATAAAGTTAGTTAAAGCTGTTAACCTATATACAACAAGAAAATGTTATGTATAGAAGGGTAAAGAATATAATTTAGAGAAACTTTTAAAAATAAATTATGAATGGCACTCTGCAGTTTTACTGCTTAACTAAAACTATATTGATTCCAGATCTCAAAGCATATCCAATGGATATTTCAGAGAGTTGAAACAGTGGCAGCCAGAGTTCTTTTTCATAAAAAAGAAAAGTTACACCCACTGCTTAATTAGGATCAAATCCTGTTGTTTGACTGCAAGTGCAAGGTACCTTTTGAATTTTCTATGGTCATTTATGCAAGGACAGAACAGCTTTATACAAAAAAAGCTATCAATATCACATTGCTCTGTAGCTGTGCATTGGGAGAAGAAAAGAAATTTTAGTGAGTAGGCTCAAGCTAAATTCAATTTTCAAGGCTTTCAAACCAAGTCTGAAACACTGAAAAATGATTTTCTGTATTTACTTGTTCTTTGCATTTCTCCTAGACAGTCTGGAATAAAAATTATTTTCCTTACCCCTATGTGAACTATTTTCATTTGGGAAATATTTGGCTTTTTTCTTTCCCTTACAGTTGAAAGGGACTCAAATTAACAATTTCTCCAAGCTGCAATACTTGGCATTCAAAACATCTTTCTTATGTGCCACCACTACTGGGGACGCCAACACAGTTCTGGGAAAATTGTATTAGCCTGCTACTGAAAAGTCAGCCAGTTAAGAAAATACAGAATTAAAGTCCAGGTTCAACAAAATGCTCAATACCACCCTTATTTAACACAGTTCTCTAATGGGTATTGAACATCATTAAAGTCTTTAAAAGCTCTGCTGAATGAGAGCTTATATACATTGTGAGTGAGTCAAGGGTCTGAGATAATTCAGTTAGAAGCCAGCCAGAAGTTATGCTGCTCTAGAAATATTTATTCTGCCATATTTCTTAGCTCATGCACTTTACAACTAATCCTTTGGGATCTTGGTATTTAAGCCAAAATGATAATGCACTTATGTAAAGTGTAAGGAAAATGCAAATATAATACCTAACTGCAGTATGACTAAGTTTATGCTAAATGATTATCTATCAAACATAACAATTCATTAGCAATAAATTTTTGTATTTACTTTCTTGTTCTGTTTTCTTTTAAAGAAAAAAGAACCAGCAAAAACCTGGAGCTAATAAGCTAATGCAGCTTAAAATATGTGCTGGCATTGTCAAACAGTTAATAATTTCCTTTCCCTGCAGTTCTTTGCTGCTCTATCATCAGGCCATGTAATTGACTTGGAAGCATGCACACAAATAAGTGCATGCTCACATATATCACTTTCCTTTTCTTGGCCCTCACAGTTTTAACTTCTGCAGTCTGCTGCCTAATCAGCTGGTCCAGTTTGGCAGTGGCCATTATACCAACAGATAACAAAACATCTCCTCCCATCCCCTGACCAACAGGGAAGCTGTTCATAGGATAACTGTACAGGCATCAGGACATCCAGAAGCTTTCAGGTAGAATAGGCTGTTGCATCAAATAGATTTTAATAGAAATGCTTGTTAAACACTCAGAAGAATTTGCTGTAAGTTGAAAGCATTTTCCACCTGCCATTCTTCCAATTAACTTTTTATTCTTCTTACTTGAATAGTTCAAACAGCAGGTAATAGAAATAATATCAATAAATCAAAAACAAATTACTGTGTTTTTGTTATACAGAATCAGGTGTAATAATGACACTTTTTGATTACCTGTATGAGGCTTGCAAAAAAATTCAAAATGAAGCACTGAAACTGTGTATTCAGGATGCCTCATCTGGTTGGTATAAGCTTCCTTTTCATAGTACTTGTCTAGAAATAGAATATAACTAAAAATGTAATTTTGTTGCAGATGAGTTATTTTGTCTGAATCAAAAATCAGTTTAATAAGGTCAGGTCAGTATTGCATGGCAGAAGCATCTGCTCCACACTTTTAAATACCAAGATATTCACACCACTGAGTGCAGAATTTGTTTCTAGGGGGATTAATTGACTTAAGAAAATACTCAAATATATGTTTTCATTTATTGCAAGCTTTTAAATTGATTTAGGATATGCAAGTGATTCAGATGTGTGGCTGCTGGTCATACAGCACATGTGCTTGGTACAATACCAGAATGCAGCAGAAGAGCTTACTGCTAAAAATAGTCTGTAGGATTTCCCTAACAGGATTCAGCCAATAATCTCCCCACCCCCATGAAAAAAAAAAAAAAAAACCCAAAAAAAAAACCAAGAGAGGGAGACAACTGTTTTCAATTGCAGACTGCTGTGAAATATTAATAAAAGATGGTTATTCTGTCTCTCCAGAACAAATGCCTACAGCCAGATTCTGCTCTCAGATTCCTTGTGTAAATCTGAGCAGCTCCACTGAGACTGGTGGATTTATTCTGGATTTACACCAATATTACTGAGGTCAGAATGTGGCCCTGAAGACAGATGGGAATGGTGCCACCACTGAACCATATAATGATAGGGGGCACAGGACAAAAGAAACTGAAGTTGCATTAATCATCAAAAAACCAAGATTTTCCTGGTGGGGACTCCCTAACACTCATTCATTTCCAAAATACTTTATTGAGATCAGTTTCTTTTAATAATATTTTAAGCAGAGGGGAGAGACCTAAAAATCATTGGCTAACAGCATGCTTTGAAGAAGATTAATTGCCCTGGAGAACAACAGTACCAATAAGAAAACCCAAGGGCAGAATATCTAATAAATTATTCCAACAAAAAAATCTCAACTAAATAATGTCAAATATTCTGTAAACTGCCTAAATGAAAATTAAGTGGACTTTCATTTTTTTCCACCTTTAACTCATTATCTTGTGCATATACTGTGTATATATTGCTTAACTCTCACAATAATCACTGTTCTTCAAATATCTTCAGATATTTGGCTAAAGGCAGTTTTCTCATGACTCACAAAACTATGGGCTCAATTTGATGCCATTGTGATAATCTGCTGCAACAGTTTTCCTCCTAACTTGTTTTCTCTTCCAAGAATATATATTGTCCTTAAATAGGGAGTAAAAAAGCCCCTAACAGTAAATAATAACCCAAGGCAGAGAGATGTTATTGCATTAATTTCTAGAGTCTGAATTTTCTGTTGCTTTATGGTAGATTAGAATTTTCTCCCTTTCCACACACCCATTCCTTCCTCCATTCTTATACAAATGGCAGTGTTGTAACTGCTGTGGACAATGGCTGGCTGCATCTTGTGCTGTCTTAAGGGAGAAAATCATAGAATCATAGGATATCTCAGGTTGGCAGGGACCTCCAGAGGTTTGTAGGCTGACTGATCAGAATAGGTCAGCACTGTGATCAGACCACATTCCTTGGGACCTTAATCCTAAAGGATTTTCTAAAGGCCATATAAGAATAAATAAAAACTGGGTCTGAGTTTTTTTCTTTCAAGTGACAATTAATAAATGCTAGGGCACCATCCAGATCCAGGAAGTAGTATGCACAGATAAAGTCATATACCATTAACACCCCATATGTTAATAATGCACAGAGTGTTTGGGTTTTTGGTTTTTGGTTTTTTTTTCACAGAAACTGTTGATGTTGCAAAGTTTCTGTTCATTGTCACTCCAAAGGTATCAATCTCATAATATAAAAAATAGCTCTGTTTTCGGTGTACTCCAAAACTGGAGTGATAAAGGTTACATGTATAAATCTGTAAGTTTAGACACATGTCAAGGAAAGACATTTCTTTAAGAAGAAAGGAAAGGCTTCACTGTGAATGCAGAGCCATGTGCTCTGTGATACCTGGATACAGCTTGCAAGCAGGTACAGCACCACACTGTCCCCAGCCAGTACCTAGGGGACATAAAAGAGCTGAGGGTACAGAGCAGAGGTGGAGAAGCAGAAGCTGAAAGTTGTAGGGCAGATGAAAATAGAGGGATTTTATTTTTTTCAGTAATGAGTAGGGATTATTATCTTGAATGAGCAGTGGATGGGGAAAAAGGATTCAATAAAACAAGAAACAGAAATTCAAGAAAAAGATGTTTCATGTTTTGAAAAAGGAATTCAGTAAAGGACTGAGAATCTTGGTTGGCCTTCCTTTCTTTCTTCCTGCCTTCCTCTCCTCTCCTCTTCCTCTCTCTCTCTCTCTCTCTTTCCACTGGTGTTCATGTAGCAATGCTTTGCTAAAAGAGTGAATTTCAGCTCTCTGCCCAATCTGTCTGCATTTCCATCCCTGAACCTATCAGGTTTCTTTGTGTCACATCTCGAGCCCTTCATGCCAGGGATGGCCCTTTCCCATCACTATCTGCAATCATTGTTTGCCATACATAATTTCATTCCTTCTCTTATTTTTCCATCTCAGCTTCACACTTTCTTTTTTGATTAGTTCCACTAATGCCACAAGCCCACAGATCTCTGTAACCCCCTTGACCCTACTGCCCTTACTGAGGATTATAAAAGGAGGTGTCAGTAAACCTTAGCAATCAGGCTGAAGCAGCAGCTTTTACACCCATAACTCCATTCAGCTTTTTCAGTGGAGCTGCAGATTTGTGAAAGAGACAGTGACAGTGAAGCCTACATACAGTGAGATCACTTTTGGTATGCTCTGCAAATCTTAGAATGAGTTTACAATGTTTTGGGGACTCTATGAACACAACTGGAAATACAGTGGTCTAGTTTAAGAATCCTGTCTCTATGTGGCTCTTCTTTTTGGAGAAACTCATGGCAAATGAATTAGTACATTTGTTTCTGTACAACCCAAATTTTTGTTACCCAACAATAATAATACATTTTTGGTTTCCAAGTTCACATTCTACTTGGAAAGACAGGAGAGCACACTGTCTCACACAGTTGCATATATTGCCCATTAAGGACTCAATCCTACATAAATCCACGGTTGAGGCCTGAAAAGATGAAAACTTTTCACAGTGTAGGAATTTTGCCAGCTGAAGGAAATACACTGTTGGCATAAATCTTCATAAACAGTAGCTTCAAGTATTTATTTTTATGCAAGTATTTACTTTTATTTTTCTTTGTACACAGAGTAAACTTCTGACCATCCTGTTATACTGACATTCAGGCTTTTAAAAAGATGGACCTTCAAGCAAGGTTAGATTACCCACAATAAGAAATGAGGTTTCTATGATAATTTTCCTTCCTTTGACTGAAAATTTTTGGGGTTCTAATCACTTTACTTTGGACAATCCATGCTCCTGAGTGACTGGAAGGCTCAGGACCTAAGCATAAAACGTGCCTCTGTAGACTCCATACGACTGCTCAATGACACAGAAGTTGTGGCTCACTTCTCTTATTCATGCCTACAGCTTTGCTCTTTCTGTAGAGAAAGTGACTTTGAAGAGAGATTGATTTGTCAAATGAAGACATTGAGAATTACATTGCAGTTTTCCTCCTTAATGGTGGTCTTTCTTCAACTGTTTGGTGGTGTCTTTACAAAACAGGCAACAAGAACACAAAGAAAAGAATCAGAGAATAGGGAAAGGAAAGAAAAAGCTGTAAATGACTTAAAGGCACCAAAAATGCACCTGTTTCTGTATTGCCAGAGCCAGGCAATGATAATAATTTATGACTGTGTGAATATTAACCCTGTGATTTATCAGCTGCACTGATTGAGATGGTGCCAGTATAGCATCATAAAACAGAGATGCAACAGGGCTAAAACTGAACCATTGCTGCAGGAGGCATTTGAGGCATTTAAGTCTGTTGATCCCACATGAACAAATGCATTTGCCCTGCCTATTAAAAGCAGTCTTTAGGGAATCCTACCAGTTGTGTAGACATGCTGGTTGGGCTGGTCCATGTCTGGGTGAGGTAATGTGGAGTCAGAGGGGGAAGATGGGGTCCTGGAAAGCGGTGGATGTTTATCTGATCCTGCCATGCCAACTGTAGCCATCTGAGACTGGTAGATTTGCAACTGGTGCACATGCTGGTGTGCCAGGAACTCCTGTTTCCAAGAAAACAGCACAGGAGAAAGAAATGTGAGATGGGATCAAGTAAAACACTGAGGGAAACATGTCAACAAATTAAGTTCATTAGGTCAGGGCTGTAATAAACAGTGGGGACCCCCAGACCCAACTTGCACCTAAGACCATTCAATAAATCCATTCAACAGATGTTTTCACACTGACAGTGTGGGGTACTGACTTTGCTGGAGAGTAGGTGATGGCAGGCAACCTGTCAGTTCTCCCTGACAGGAAAGACAGCTTCACATGCAAAGGCTTATAAAAGACAAAGTTTTTCCAATACATTGAATACATAATATGATTTTAGAACATGCATTTTATGATGCTACACAAATAAAATTTAAATTTTCCCACAGCACTGGAAGTGAAAAGTGATGTTCTTACTACTCAGTACCAAATGAACTGAGCAACTGTGAGTCAAGTTTCTACAGTTAACTCAGTTCCCAGAGCAGCAATGATTTGCATCTTAGTTTTCACAAATCATTTAGAAATTCAGGAATTGTTATATGAGATCCCACTTAGGAACCATCTTTTTTTGTTGTTACTGCTGCTGTCTGTAGGCAGAGGCAAACACTTCAGGGAAATAGACAGGTGTGAAAAGACTGTAACAGAGTAGAAAAGAAGATTTTCTCTTCTGTTTTGTCAACATATGGTCACTTTTGCTGACACGACAAAGGCTAAGACCCTATGAAGCCAGTAGGAACCTGGCTCACTCCACGGAGTAGGATTGCTTCTCAAACCCTTTTCCTTCTGTTTTTCTTTTTTTTTCATGTGCATATAGTCCCAGAATCTCAATCGAAAGAGAAACAGTTTCAAACCACTTAATACGAATCCAGTTGAAATTCACATTTGTGATTCACAACTGCAGGTTCTGTTTATCCTCACCTGGGCTCAATATACAGATATGCAGGAATCAAAATAAGTAAGAAAGTAAGTAAATAAATATATAAGTAAATAAATGTGTATATATATGTGTGTGCATATACATGTATCTATATATATATACACACATATACATACATATATATATATATATGCATATATACGTGTGGCTTTTTGGTTGGTTTTTTTTTTTTTTTCCTTTTAGTAAACCAGTAACAATTAGCATTGCTCTGTGTGGTTGCTTGGGACAGCAGCTCAGATGTTAAGTTTGGTTAAAGAGAGATTACTGGCTGCTCAGAGAGGTGAAGCTGAGTTCAGGCTGTGTGGGAAGGCAGGTGGGAGTACCCCAGCCCATCACACGCTGCAAAATAAATTGGCAGCTCATGGGATGTGAGAATGTCTACCCTGCATGCAATAAAAGAGGCCTTTATGCACACAAGTACTCATCAATAACAGCTGAAATGAGAATAAATGCTTTAAAAGGCAGTCTCAAAACCCACATTAATATTTAGGGTCACTGCTTCAGTGAAAAGACATAAGGTCATGGGAAAGGTAAATCACCTGGGACCTTGTCATAAGTGGCTAGATGAAGAAAAAAATATGAGTAAGCAAAAAGATGTTTTACAAGAATTGTCTTGGTTTAGAGTCATTGAACCATTTCCCTTCCTTAAATACAGTCCCCAACTTTTCTTACTGCTTTTTTAATGTACAATGACAGGGTAGTGTTACATACTCCAGGAAATATCTTGAGCTATCTGAAAGGTCTCTGTATCCATCTATACATAATAAAACTTAATATTCAGGATTTTTTTCCTGAAATCCCTTTTTGCTTAGTTTTGCTAATAATTTCAATTGTGATAAGCTTTCAGAGGAGATTTTTTTTGTCCTCATAGGCATACCCACCTTTTGCAACCTTTGCTGGGAGCATGTGTGATTGGAGATGAGTGAAGAATGTATGGGCAGTACTGTGTTGAATATTTTCCTTGTGGAGAAGAAAATACATTCCTTTGTGAGAATTTACCATTCACTTTCCTCATTGCTGGCTTAGTGGTTAATAAAGTAGGCATAGGAGGCATTTTGCTGTCTGTGGCATGATTGCTCCCTCATCCTGGATCAAGTGGTGGCAGCAGCACTGCCTGATGCTCGTGTATTCACAGTCTCCTGCCTACTCTTCTAAACTCCCAGCTGAGCAGTTTGGAAGAAGCCAAATTCCTGCAGGAGCTGTTCATGGCACAGAATGTTGCTGGCAACAGGAAATCAGTGGAACACTGTTATTTCTGCTGCTGTCCTCAACTTATATGTTGCCTTCATTGCATTAATTAAATATCTGGTGTTTGGATAGTTCTTTGAGCAAAGGAATTTCTGATTTAAGTGTTCACACTAACTGTTGCTAAGTCATTGAGTTCACTTTTCTGATAGTCATTAGAGTACAGAAGACAAAAGGATTTGTTCCCTGTTGGAATGTTCCTCAAGCTAGTAAGGGTTCCCCAGTGGATTGTGGTAGTTTCATCAAGCTTTTTTACTTGAACATACTTCTTAAAGAAATCTTGGAAATTCAGATATCAATGGGGGGGAATTGATGCTGTCTGTTTGGGCTTTTCTCAGTGCTGCTTTGAGCTCTGAGGCTTTAGGCTGTGTTGTCTGCCTTTCTTTTACTTCCAGACCTGAACTTCAATTTTGCAGTACCTGCACTTTTTTTTTTTTCCAGTGAAGCTGTAAGTTTGCCATTCAGTCAACATCTAAAACATAATTTTTCCAGGTCTCTGATCTAAAATAGTCAATTGAAGTGGGTTTGGTGGTTTTGGGGGTGGTTTTTTGTTTATTTGTTTTTAGTGCTTGCTTGTTTTGTATGTTTTGGGTTTTTTGTTTGTATTTTTTGCTGGGTTGTTTGTTTTGTGGGTTTGGGGTTTTTTTATGTTGTCTTGAAGAAGAAGAACTCTGGAACATCAAAAAACATAGATAACTTTGGAAGATGTGCCTATCTTTGCTTCTAAAATGATTTTGTGTTTATGTCTATGTAGTCAATATAAACAATATTTTTCATGCAGGTGAACAAATTGAGATATTTTTTTTAAATACAAACCTGTGTGAGCATCACCTAAACCAGATATCTATTTCAGCAATTTGTTGGAGACCAAGAATACAGACTATTCTTTCTCTCCTTCATTTCCAGTTTAAAGTGTGTCCTGATTATATCATTCTCCCCTCCTCAAATAAAACCAGACACATACTGTGTTTGACACGTTTATCAACATAATCTGCTCAGGGAAGGAGAAGAAATTTGTGGAAGATTCCATGGAAATTGCCTGACACCTGCTTTAATTTCTGAGGACAGAGAAAACATTTGCCTGTGAGAATCTTTTAAAATGTGTTAAAAGTAGAGTAGTTTGTCTCACAAGGCCTACATTGAGCCTTACATCATCTTGTGGAATCCAGATCCTTTAATATTAAAAACTGCAGACATCAGCAAAGTTTAGACTTGTTTAGATTTTAGTCAAAGTTTTAGGTTAACTTCCTGATTAGGTTTCATTTTACAGACAACAGGCACTCATGAAATATATATAATTTTTCCAGCCACCAACATATTTATGCTGTAAGCATTTCTGGTACTCTAAGTCACAGACAAGTGGATTAATGCAATGAGTAATGTGGATAATCAACACACTTATCTGGCTCCCCAAATGCCCACCTGGTCTCTGGAAGGGATTAAAGGAACACAATGAATTCGTCTTCAGGTTTTATGTGCTACAGCCCTGCAAACACATATCCATCTCTCCAGCAACATGAAAAAAGCAGTATTTGCACATCTGCAGGGCTAGTGATTTGTGTGAATATATTAGGAGTATTTCTTAGGTAACCTGAGCCCTGTCTGCCCGGCGTGGAGCCTGCTAGTTCCAGGTGCCTGAGATTAGTTTATTAGTGGAGGCAAGCAATTAAGACCTCTGCTGGAGCTAGAGGAGGGCCATCCATTGCCTTCCACAGAAATGAGCTCAGGCCCTCCGTAATTGCTTTGAGGAGGAATCTTAAAATCAGTGTCCAAAGAGAATATCAGCCTTTTAGGAGCATAGGAAGTAAATATTTGTTGTTCTCCCAGTATTACTGTAAGGCTTGTTCAGCAGGGCTTTGAATTAATTTGGGTTGGTGTGAATATTCCTTTCGTGTAGATGTGTGATTTGTGCATTTTGGAGCTTAACATTTTGTAAATTTTAAGGATTTTAATGAAAACTATTTATTTATTTCTACTGGCTCTGAGAACTGATAAATTATGAGTACATTCTGTTAGATTATTAGATGTTCTGTGTTGGAGAATAAAACATATCTATGTTTTATGAGTTGTCTATAAATTAACAGTCCTTTAAACTGTTATGTTTTGTGCAGAGAAAAAAATACGTGGGATTCATTCATAAAAGGTTTTTTTTGCCTCCTAACAGTCTGTTTTTAAATTTAATGTATTAATAGTTAGTTTAGTCACAGCTAAATAAATCCAAAGATTTATATGTCTGTAACATAATCATGCATATGGGCGCATTCACACTTCTCTTCAGGATTTATGCTTTGGCTTTTTTTCCTTGTGGTAGAAAACTTTTTTTCCTCTTTGAGATAGCAAATTTTGCATTTCTTAATAAGATTGTTACTCTCCTATACTTATGGCCAGGTTTATATCCCTCTGTTGTCTTGTCTTTGATGCATCTGCTGAAGTATGAAGTGTGTGCTAAATAATTGGTAAAAGTTATTTATGGTTTGCCCGTCCTGCCTTCCTCTCCCAAAAGACCTTAAGTGCTACTAACCTTACGAAAGTTTTCCTCTCAAATAATTTTTGGTGATCTGCTTGCTAATTTCCACATTGTTTTCAGAAATTGACCCAAAGAATGGGTAATTTCCTGAAAGGGAAAGCTACACGCATAACTTCAGAAAGTTTTGCCCTAGGTAAGGATGTCAACAAGACCTGCTGCTTTTCAGACCTTCCTCTCTCTCCTTCTGAAGGATATTTCTGATGCCTGCTCTGCTGCCTTGTCTCACCCCATGGGTTCTATTGGAGGCCCTACTCCTTAGCCCTGTCCAGACCTTTGTAGAAACATGGGATCAGAGCAACTTCAGATCCTGCCATTTGTCTTCTCTACCACCCTCCTGCTTTCTGCCTTCCTAATGCAGTTATAGCTGACTGCATCCAAGGGGTGTCCAGGCCAGCCAGTGACTGCATCCAGCAAAAAGAGCCTCAGCCTGCAGCAAGTAGAGCTCAGTCCTGCTCTTCTAAGGTCCCTGTGAAGGCTGTCTTGGCCTAAACTAAGATAACATCATCCAAAGTCTGCTGGAATTAGAAATTCTGGTCACCTTGAAACTTCTCCTTCAACCCAGATATAAGTAGTTAACAGTCCTTCAGAAATATGACACAATATATTAATAGATTTGACCTTGATTATCCTCAGAAGTGACAGAAGAAAAACATAGAAAGCAATTAATGCTTATACAATGGAGTTTGTTCCTTGGGACAAAAAAATGTGGGTAAGTTGAATTTTTAGCAATTTTAACCCAGGAGTTTTGTGAAGTACTATTTTATCCTCAAACAGAACCATAACTAGTTGCCCTCAGAATCAAGCAATAAATAGGTCCCGAGGTCTTTAAAAAAAAAAGTGTGTGAACAAATGTGAAAGCGTAGGAGAGGTGTCTCTCTGTCAATATATACAACCTAAAATAGAAATTAGTCTGAGAAACCCTTGAAAATGAATATGTTGAAACAACTTTTTAACCTCTCTATCACTTGGAGAAAACACACCACCAGGAAGCCCTACCAGTTTCTATTTGTGACAAAACCACATGAGGAGCCACCAACTTCTATGGTCATCACTTTCAAAAAACCCCAGTATCACCATCTGAAATATAGTCAACCACAAACTTAGAATCAGCACTTTTAAGAAAAAGTAAGTAAATTACAAGTATGGTTACAGACACATAGATTGAATAGGTAGAAATGGACTTAGAGCAAGCAAAAGCATAGACAGGAATAAACAGGGCAGTTAGTTTTGAGGCATCTGGATATATTAGGTCTCATATTATAAGAATGCTTACAGAATTTTGATTTCTCATGCTGTAATCCAAGGAACACAGTGTTAACTAGAAAATGGGTAAATAGAAATGAAGTCCTATCAACTGAATCTTAGGTGAAGATCCAGAGAAGTGGGATGGAAGCTATAACCCAAAACTGCCTGGAGTCCCAGGTAGAGATTTGCTGCTTCTCACAGCAAAATATCCCCATTCCCTGTGTCTTCCCCTTTGCCTTCTGGAGGACTGTGGAATGGCTTTATTCCAGGTGCTGCCAAGGTGGAGCTTAGTGTTTAGACTGGTCCTACTGCAGTGACAGCCCAGGGAATGGTTATCGCCCTCAACCAGTTTTGTTTTCCCCCCTCTTTTCCTGGAGCTGCAAAACTGCTGTTGTAGAGGTCTCTGCCCCTCTCCTACCATCCCTCCTTTCCAGCACAGGAGCAAATCTGGGGGAACAAAACATATTATAAATATTGCAACGCTTTTGGGCAAGAAATGGAGGAAGAGCAAGACTCTTAATTGTATAACAAGAGCTCCTTTATGAAGGCACATAGGGAAGATGTATTTTGGACATGGGATAAATTTAGCATGGCTAAATGTGCAAGTCCAGGCTGGAGTCACACACCCCTTGCCTCGGCTGCAGGATGTGACAGCAGAGGCAGGACCCCCCCTTTTACCTCTACTGTTGCATGAGGAGGTGGATGGGCTGCTGACCTGTGTTTTAAAGGGAGAGAGGGTGAAAGTACCTCTCTTGGATGGAAATTTTCCAGAAGCATGAGCATCAAAACATGACCCATGTTGGTCCCCTGGAAGTGGGGAATTGAGGTGGTCATATGATTTGAGACATTTTTAGCTATCTTTGTTAAAAAATATGAACCAAGCAGTCATTATGTTGAAGCCTGGCATGATTAAGAAGAAAGGAATTTTGGAAGTGACAGAAAAGGTGGTCTTAAAGTCAGAGCACTTTTACTGGAGGGAAATTCCGGGAGTCCAGCTGAGCTGCTGGTTTCACTCCTGGTTCCTGCTCCTGTGAGACCTGCCTCCTCTGCTCCAAACATTGGCAGGTACTTGACTTCTGTCACTCCTGCTAAAGTGCTGCCTGCAGTGTGCACAGCACTAGTCCAAAGAAAATGCAGCACATCCTCAGGAGCTACACTCCCAGCTGAACCTTTTCCTCACGTTCTGACTCTCCCAGATATTTAATACAAATGTATAAATAATTGGGAGTACAATAAAGGGGGGGAAATAAATCACCTGAATATCTTGTGGGCTTTTTTGTTGTTGTTTTTTAAGGAAACCTCTGAGGAGGTTTCTTGTTACTTTATTGCTTTTATTAGAAAAAAAATGACTTTCCAGAAGTCACTTGGTGCTTTCCAAAAAAAGAACACAGAGAAGTGCAGAAATGAATGGAAAAGGAAAATACAATTTCTCGCGTCTTGCCCTAAATTTCAGTATTGACAAGTATTTTTTTCTTTGATATGAAGAATAAGTTAGCTCTATAATAACATTTAATGGTTACAACCTCTAATCCTAATAGCTTTTTAAAATCAATGAGTTGATATGTTGGCCAAAACTGGTTAATGATAAATCACCTGTCTCACATTTCATTGCTCTGGGAAATGTCACCCAACTCTCTTCAACAGTCTTGGCAAATCAAAAAGTTTGATATTGCTTTATGCAGATTATTTCAACCACTTCCATTTTTCTGGTCTTCATCAGAGCTACTTTTCTTAGCAGATTTGTATGATTTATTTTTAAGTGAAGAATCATTACTTTGGCCTTCATACAGAAAAATAATAATGTACAGGCTAAATTCATTAGCAGTCTGCTGCAGATCTGTGTTTCCTGCATATTTCAACAGATTCTGATTTGGTTTTACAGACAGTTCTTCTGAGTTCAGGTTTTATTGTAGAATTAATGGAAATTACTTGGATCTGACATATAAAGAGAAAATCTTGGAAAACCCTGCTCTTCAATATAGAGTCCAGACACACTAACACATCAGAGCCTAAGTATAAAATCATGAGGGTGTATAGGTCAGAATAGGGAACACCAATGGACCATATGGTCAGCAAATATAAGAGCCACCACCGGAGTGTTTGACCTACTCTGTTCTCTCTAACAGAGCATTTGTGCAGGTCACTGTACCTAATGCACACGGCTGGGGGATGAACAGGTTTAGAGAAACCCTGCTGAGATGGACCTGGGGATAAGAGACTGGACATGACCCACCAGTGTGCACTCATGCCCCAGAAAGCCAAAAGTGTGCTGGGCTGCATCCAGAGCAGTGTGGGCAGGGGAGGGAGGGGATTCTGCCCCTCAGCTCTGCTCTGGTGAGATCCCACTGCAGTTCTGCGTCAGCTCTGGGGTCCCAGCACAGGGAGGACATGGATCTGTTGGAGGGAGTCCAGGGGGCTGCCAAGATGATCACAGGGCTGAAGCACCTCCCCTGTAAGGAGAGGCTGAGACAACTGGGGTGGTTTACCCTAAAAAAGAAATGGCTTCAAGGGTGAGCTAATTGCAGCCTTCCAATAACTGGAAGAATCATACAAGAAAGATGAAGAGAAACTATTCACAAGAACACGTAAGGACAACTAGGAATGGTTTCAGATTGAAAGAAATGTAAGTTTAGATTTGATACCAGACAAAAATTCTTTACTGTGAGGGTGGTGAGCCACTGGAGTAAGTCACACAAAATTGTGGATGCTCCATCCCTGGATGTCTTCAAGGCCAGGTTGGATGGGGCTCTGAGCAACCTGGTCTAGAGGAAGGAGTCCTCCTCCATGGCCGGGGGTTTGGAACTAGACAACCTCAAAGTTCCATTTCAATCTAAGCAATTCTGTGGGTCTGTGACCTTTACCCCTTTGAAGATTTCAGAGAAATATATTGCCAAATCTCACACTTAATGTGGCTAAAATGCCCACAGACTTCTTCTCCAACACATATGTAGTAAGAGATAGAGTTTCTTGGAAAACTGTGTACATACACAGATGCATCTCAAATATTACAAGTTATTTTAAGAACATTTTTCTCTCTTCAGTGCAGAGCTCTACTACCCTTTTCAGATTTTGGAGCACAAGGAAATAGTGATATATCGGAAATTGGTGATATAATTTGAGACTACAAAATAAAGGATTTAAATGTAGGAAGGATGTTGCAGATGGAAAAACAAACTGTCATGAAAATCCTTTCAGATCTGTTCTTTATATTTAGAATTCTATGTAGTTGTAGAATGCTCTAGACATTTGTAGAATAAATATGTTTCTGCAACAAAAAAGTGCAACTCGTTAATTTTTGGGGTTTTTTTGTTTTATTTGGGATAAGATCAAATTATTTTTAATTTGAACAAAAATTGAACTGAACATCAAAAAGTTACTTACAAATATTTGCCACTTTGTTTTCTCAGCCTAGGGTTTGCTGCTTTTAATAAGTAGGAGAATTGCCAGAATGGGCAGATTTAAAATGGAGGAAAAACCCATTATGTATTCTGATTTAGGAACAAATAAAAAGTTTAAAAGAAACAAGCAAAATATTATGTGCTAGCATAGCACAAATTGTATAATGCAGACTACAAAATAAATTATGCAATTTCTCATTCCTTAAGCCAATCTCCAAACTTAAAATGCAAAATAACTTTCAGTAGATACCATGTTACTTGTTATATTTCATGGGATGGATAAATTAATTTATCTGAACTTGCCTCATTGCACTGTACTTCAAGTGGGGCTAGATTGCTGTTACAAGGAGGGATGTGGAACACTGGGTGAGACTAAAATGAAGAAGAAAGAAGGAGCAGTATTACAAAATCCAAACATCTGAATAGCATAAGGTCTTTTTCCATTCTCACCCTCTGTCCTTTATTTTATGATAGTGCTTTCCACTTTACTTCAGGTTTTAAAATTTGGATGCTGTTTTGTTTGTATGCTCAACTATAATTTCTTGCTTTTATCCCTTTTCCAAAAACTGAATCGTTCATGTGCTCACATTAATCCTCAAATATCATAAGATATTAAAACAATTTCAATAAATGGAAGCAGTGAGAATAAGTAAAAAGAATACTGGCTGAGGAGAAGTGGGGCAATAAGAACACTTGTCCCAGTGTAGAACTTCAGGAAGGTTGTTCA
The DNA here is from genome assembly GCF_903797595.1 of Erithacus rubecula. Classification (NCBI taxonomy): domain Eukaryota; kingdom Metazoa; phylum Chordata; class Aves; order Passeriformes; family Muscicapidae; genus Erithacus; species Erithacus rubecula. The sequence continues at coordinate 29,737,469 of NC_136689.1, forward strand.
TTGATTTGCTCACACTGCATAGGGGTCTCAGCATTGCATTAGCCAGTATTTTTCTTCACCTAGAAGAGAGATCTCTATAAAGTATCCAGGAGTAACTTGCAACAAAAGAAATCTGAATCCTTAAAAGAGCAAAGGACTCAAAATTACAGGCCAAACAATGGTCTGCATTCCTCATCTGGGCTCTGTTACTTCTTTCTATGATCTATGTACTTCCTGAAACAAATAAACAGTTTTAGGAATATTAATTACAAATTTTATAGCTGCCTGCATATGGAACAAAAATAGCTTTCTACTTTAGACAATGAGTATTATTTATTTTTTGTTTCAGAGGATAGCTGCTTAGTACTTAGAATTACTATCTCAGTTTTAAAGGCCAGCTGAGATAGCGATTCAATTCAAATATTGGGGAATGCAGCCCTGAAGATCAACTCCATGGCTTAAGGTGAGGTCCCTTAAAGCACCTCCCTAGCTGTGGTCTGATGGCAGCTTGGGAGGACATGGACATGCTGGAGATTGTCTTGGAGGTAGTGGGTGAGCAGGAGGGCCAGAAGCAGTGGGGAAGAGGCAGATGAGCCAGCTGGGAGGCAGGAATACAGTGTTTTGGGAGCTGTGAGGGTGCAGTCTGAGAGATGTTCCAGTGACTCAAAAGAAAGGACCTGCACTCAGTGGGAAAGGCAACCTCCTCCAATCATAAGTTATAAAATATTCAGTTCTGTTTTGGGGCTAGTCTGGATTATTTACATGGAAGTCTAGATAAACTAGAGGTGTACCAAGAAATTTATTGTGGGACTGGGATATTATTTTCACTGAGATATCCAAGAGAAGGATTTGTCATTTCAATAGCTGTGTCTTAAAGCACTGCCCAAAAAGGAGGGAGACAGAATTCTTGCAGCCACACAATAATTAGAAAAAATATATACTGGAAAACATTGCACCAATAAATAAATAGCTACAACTTTAACTATATCTGGTGAAACCTGGGAAGACAGAGTGGAGGAATCCTGAGAACCAGTCAAAGCAAGATGTTAATTCTAATTGCTATATTTAGTTGGCCTTGTGTTGTGACAAGTTTGTTATTATGCAGATTTCCTACCTGCCACCTTCTATGGGAGGATTTTACCAAGTGAAGTTATGCAGACAATTCCCCTTGCTTCTTACCTCTTTATTTGTAATTATGTTGGCCCTGTGTTCACTCAAGATAACATTAAAGCTGTCCCCAAATGCTCTTGATTGGGGGCCTGTGACAAACGAAATCTTTCAGTGCCTGGAATAATATTTTTTCCTCTGTTGCAGAAGTGTAGCTACCAACATGCTGAAAACAAAGCTGTGCTTGTTTATTGTCTGACACTGGGTTAGTAAGTGTTATGAAATTTCACTGGTGTGATTTTGTAAATGTCCTTTTTCCTCTTCAGACAATATATAGTGTAATATATTGTTCTTAAAGCTTTTTTGTCATTTTTGTTTTTGCTGGGGATGTCATCTCTTCTGCTCTGTAATAAATTTTATTTATATGATGCATATATATACCTTTCTCAATACTATCCTATTAAAGGTTATAATGAAAACAATCTGTAATTCGTCTGCTACTTAAAGAGAATTCTTGTGTGGACAAGTTAAAGTGTAGGCATTACAGGTCCAAAGTGCACAAGGATTAGAAATCCTGATTTTTAAGCCACTGGATCAGTAAAAATTGCGTTGTATCAATAATATTCTCCTTTTCTAACTTCATTTCTGGTTTAATTATGGAATAATACTGCACTGTGGCTTTCTGTGTTTCTTAATACAACTGATAGCAGTGGAGATATGGTCAGAAGTTGTTTTGGTTTGATGGTGCTGTATTTCAAGAGGTGTAGGAGAAAGAGGGTGGAGCAATTGGCACTGTAGAATTGTGAATTGTAGAATTGGCAGCTTTTAGGTGCTGCTCAGACCAACTAAAGTGTCCCTGCTCTGTGTCTTTGAGTTGGGTGAAAAAGGGGTGAGGAGAGGGAGGCTGATCATCCCTGTGATCCGTAACTTCTCTGTGGTGAAGTGGTGGAAGAGCCCACGGCACTTCCCAGCTTCTGTGTCTTTGGGGTCATTGTGGTCCTTAATCTTGTTGGGAACATCCAGTCCATTTTGTTTCCAACCTCTGGAAGCATTAAGCCCACTCAGAGGAAAGGAGGAAAGGGGATCATACACATGAGTGTATACATCATGGTGTGCACACTGTGCCACAGCCAACCCTTGGGGCCACTGCAAATCCAAGAGATGTGCTGACAGCACTCTGGGCAAGGTGGTGCCAAAGCACTCCAGACAGCTGGCACCCCACATCCATACCTGGCATCCAGAATGGCCTGGGGAAATTCTGAAAAAGAAAGGATGCTGTGAAATGTATCTCAGACCCTTGGCAGAGCTGCAAAGGTGGGCTGAGAGCTTTGAGGCAGGGCTCAAGGCACTGGGTGCTGCCAGCCCAGCAGCTCCTGCCAGAACTCTACAATACAAGGCATGTTTGAAGGTTTCTTCCCAGGAACCACAGGGGTTAAATGCAACCTGATTGCAGTATCAACAGATATGCTAAAAACAAGATTTAGCCCTGAGCCCAACCAGAGAACCTAATGCTGTCCAGAAATCCAGCCACAGGCAGTGAGCTTCTCAGCTCCTTCCCTCTCTGCTTTTCCAAATCCTCCTCTGACTATGGATATTAGGACTTTGCTGCTCTTGATAAAAAAAAAAAAAAAAAAAAAAATGTAATTAGAGCAATTAAACAATAGCAACATTCAAAAGAGGAGAAAATATGTGAGACTGGGGCCAAGCTTTTGGCTTTTACTGACAATTTTAGAAATATCCCTGGTTTTCATCATAAAGGTTCAGATTCACATATCCAAGTGGCTCTTTGGACATTGAAATGTGCTATACATATGGATATAATTTAATTCATAAGAATCTGATGGCTGCTACCTAGTCAGTCTACAGAGAACTTCAAAGACTTTTACTGTACATTTGGAAATAAGAGACAGGATTGTTTTTCGGTTTTTCTCATGTGCATTGTGAGGCATCAATCTAAGCTATGACCAGGTTATTTTTTTCTTTTTTTTTTTTCTTTTTTTTTTCTCTCAGCCTGAATTTAAGCCCTGATGACTGTTTCTTTTATATAGCAATATTCACCAATGTCATAATACAACATACTCTAAGTGTTACACCCTTAAGAAGTTTCTAGGCTTCTTTTTTTCTGGGGGAAGAAATCATGAAGTTGCAAGGCTTCCAGTACATTTTATAGAAAATTGTTAATTACCTGGAGAATTCTGATTTTAGGTACATCCAGGTGTTGCTCCAGATACAAAACCCCAGAAAATGCTTTGAAAATTTGGGTTCAATATAACTTCAGGTGGAAGCATCTTCTATCTCATTTAATCTCCAGAGTTTTGTGTGTGTGACAGGAAAAGGTTACTGAGCTCCCTTTCAGAGCTGGATGTATTTCTGGGCTACTACCTCTAATATCTGGAAATTCAACATATTTCAGTAGAAAAAGTATTATGTAAAGTTACCCAAGTTGATACAGCCAAAACTCTTTTGAAAATTAAGTCTTGTTACTTGTGCAGTGATTGCTAACAGCAAAAATCAATCTTATTACAGTGTAAGTGAAACATTCCAACTTCTTGTGGTAGGAAGGAAAACACCTTCCTTAGCAGGGATCCATGGCTGGCACCTCTCAGCTGTGAAATGTTTGTGTCCCTAGGGGCTCTCTCTCCCCAGGGGCAGAGGGGGTGTGAGAGCCTCTCCTTTTCATTTAAGAAGGGTTACAGGGCCATGCTGCCAAAAGAGCTGCACCAGGGGCTGAAAGTCCCAAGAGAGGTTTGGGTCAAATTAGGTTGCTTTGGGAGGATTTGGATCTCTGAAGATGTTTAGTTTTCATTCTTTGAATTAAAATTTAATTTAAGTAATTGAAATACATAATCCGTCTCTGAGGAATGCTGTCCTAATCTTGTCTCTTAGAAGTAAAAGCAGGATTTTCAAATTTTATCTGTTACTGATCAGCTGTATGAGCTTACACCAGTCTTCTAATGTCTCTGAGCCTTTGTGTCACCTTATCTCACCCTGGCTTTATCTCTCCTAACTGTAGATATTTCAAGCAGTTTGTCCTTTGCAATGTGACAGTTCTGTGCTCAACGCTAAGGATGCTTGACTACAATAGTGGAGTTAAAGCACATCATAATTAATGAAAATATACCTCAAAAATCCTCTTCCTTACTGCTGCTTGCCTTCCCCCCTCAAAAAAAAAAAAAAAAAAAGAAAACAAAAAAAAAACCAAATTAACAGGAAAATACTGTTTCATTTAGTTGGTTTCAGCATAATACATTTAGGTCCACATATATTTCATATTTAAAAAATAAAAGAAAGAAGAGGTAAGTATAAGGAACCAGAGCAAAAGGAGAAAATGTGAGAGAAGAGAAACTAGATGGGAGAGGTATAGAAAGAACAAGAATCCAGTTCTAAAAGACAAATCATAACTCAGACTCTGGATCCAACATTCTCATCACCTGGAAACAGAGCACCACAACTGTGGATTTTGGATATTCATACAGTATGAAGTTCAGTTAAGAAAACCCTGATGCCCCATGTCACTATGCAATGATAACTTCTAGAAAAGCTTTTAAATTTAGATTACCTTTGTTGTAATATGAAGGCTTTTAAAATCTGTGGTTATTTTGGAGGGCTTTTGTTTATTGCTCTAGTCCACTATAAAACAGTGTCTATCCTGTTTATTCAATTCCTCCAAAACACCCCAGAAAAGAATTGCTGTATCATGTGGTTGTGGTAGCCCAATGGCCAGAGAAAATCAGCTGAGAAAGCAGGGCTGGTTGTGCACCAGCTGCAGCCCCTGCCTGTCAGCAGCCACAATCACTAACCTTTTTGGGAAAAGTCACTTCCATCAGTCAGGCCACTGCAGGGCAGTGGCCGCAAGGCAGCAAAACACTGCTTGGAATAATTCTTTGCAGATGCCAGGAACCGGAAGTTTCAGGGAGAAAAATGAAAGCCATTCACTCTTCCAATGACACAAGCCTTTGATACAACAAAGTCAGTTGGACAGAGAGCTCCAAGGTCAGGAAGGCACGTAAAGATTGGTGATTAGAGAAATACTATATCAGCAAAGTGTGGCAAGCTATTAAAAGAAACTGTAGCTTTTATGATTGTGCTGCTGGAGCTTCCCCAGGGCTATTTATATTAGATATTGAGTTAAGCATAACTTATTTAGTCTCAGCATTCCAGAAAACATTTTGATGTAAGCTACTGAAGGAAAGTAAACACAAGGAGGAGGAAACAGGGCTGATCCCAAACAGATAAAAATTTTGTAATTTAATTTTGTGAACCCATGCATGTTAGAGCATTAAGAAAGAGGAATTTTTAAAAAGCTTGATTTGACTTAAAGCTTGGTTGATAGAGGTATTTAGTCACTGTGCAGCTGGGGGAGGATGGGTGGGGAAACAGAGATGATTTATCACCTTGAGTACTTGCTACACCCTAACAAAGCATGAACAGAGTTTTCTGTAGGCATTTTCATCTAGAGCAGATTTTATGCACATGTGTGGTTCTCATCTAATGCTGTGGGCTTGTGTGTATGTTAAGCCAAACTATTTGCTTAGCTGGGCTGTTTGCCCAGTGGATGTCCTGATGGCTGGTGACAGGGATTTGCCTGCCCTGTAGCAAGCAATTAAGACTCTTTGGGACTGTAATTTAGGAATTGCTCCATGAGTCTGGATTTTTGGTCACTAAGTGAAGAATCCAAAATCTGATGCAGAGACTGGTAATGTCTGCACAGATTATATCTCTCAGCTCAGCAGCTCTAGTGCAGGAATCAGGCTTGCTAATTTCTACAATAATAAGTCAATAAATCCATGGGGAAGTTCTGCTCATGGGCTCTCTATTCTCTCAGAATAACACTGTGGACCTGGAGAAATCACAGGTATGAATGTAAAGGTGTGGTTTTCTTTGATTTGCCAGAAAGTACTGTTTATTTAAGACTGAGGAAGTGGGAGTGCTGAAACCTCAAAGTCAAGTACAGCTCAGCCCCCTTAACACAGGAGAGACATCTCACCAACAGGTCATTGCAGAGGATTATTTTCCTGCCATCTTGACTGAGTTTTGATTCTTAGATTTATTTTTTTAAAGGTGCTTTTAGGGGGAGGCTAGCACTTACAGGTTTGTCTGAGTTCTGCAGAAAAAGAAGTGTGAAGGAATATAGTAGAACTAGTATAATGTCACAGGTAGCACTCAGTAGGTGTTATCTGTCCAGAAATACTATCCAAGAAATAGTTTGTATTTCCTGCTACCTTGTTCTGACCAGGAGCTTTAATATCATGTCATTTTTGATTAAGCCATTTTGATTAAGCCAGCCCTTGCGTTTTCCTTTATCTGAGTAAAATATATGGTTTATAAGATTGTGAAGACCATACTTCTGTGCTTTTCTTGATTAGCATACTTCCCATTCCATGACCTCTTATTACTTATAAAATAAAGATTATCACTCAGATTGTGTAATTCTACATTCCTGTGTTTGAGTGAAAGAAAACTTCCTCTTCCTTCTCACCTTGCTATGTATTTTTCTTGTGCTAATGTTTTCACTGCAAAGAAATTATTCATTACCACAGAAATATCCCAGCTCTGCAGGTTACATATTAATGATCAGTTCTCCCAGACAGAGGATCATATTCCATTTAGAGTGCAAATGTTAAGTCTTATGTCTGCTGCTTACCAAACATCACAGAGAGGACTTAGCAACTAAGGCTTTATTTGCATGCCCTCTGCCTAAAACCACAGTAGTTAATGCAAAAACTTTCCACAAATATATTTTTTCCCTTGATTACTCAGCCTTATATACTAGTCCTAATTCTTGATATATTTAATAAGATGATGCTGGGCTATAAATTCTCTCTCCCTTAATTTACCCTAAGTTGCCATTTTGCTGAATTTTTAGGCTGTCGTTAACAGCAGCATTTTACCCAGGAATACCAGCATATTTTGCATGTTGTGAAGACAGATTTGAAGTTTTTGGGACCCATAGCTAAAAAGGGAAAAGGCTTGTGTTGTTGACTGTTTGGTTGACAAAGATAATTCATGGCTCAAAGAAAAGGAAACAGAAATGTGTTTTACCCTAAAGCTAGACAGAAAACTAGTACACAAATTTATTCAAAGAATCTAAGTTTGGCTATAACTGAAGGACTAGATGATCCAAAACAGATTTATGATGATAAGAACATAAGAAATACCTTACAGCATTAGGCCAGTCTATCATGGCCAAATAGTGTCTCAGACAATAGGAGATGCTATTTAGTGAGAACACATGAGCATTGTTACTCTTTCTAATTTATTCCCCACATACCCTCCCAGCATCCAGAATTTCTACATTGTAGATGTTAGAGGCACATCCTCTCTCTTTCCTTTAATATCTGCTTACAACCATGAATTTGTCTAATCCTGTTTTGTATTGATCATTCTCAAATCTTCCATGGCAACAAATTTCAGAATTTCACTGCTCATTGTGAAAAAGAAAAAACAAAACAAAAAAACCAACCAACCAACCAAACAAACATCCCAAGAAAAAACCTAACCAGTAAAACCCACCTCACCAAAATCTTGTGTGTTTTAAACTGAGCTCTTCATAATTTCAGCAAAGACTCCCAAATCTAATATTGCAGGATAATCTGAGTAACAGTTTCTTGTTCACTTTGCCTGCTGCCCTTCTGATGTTCTGAATCTCTTGGTATTCTGTAGCAGAGTTAGACATGTTTACCCAGAAGGGTCTGTGCACTTTTTCAGCCTCCCATGGTGATAATGTGCCCTGGTTCTCAGTTGTACAAACTACCTTTCTGCTCAGCCTTGTAGAAAGTGATCCTTTAATTGATGTTTGTGCTGCAGCAGCCTGGTGGATGACACACTCACTGGAGAGAGGACTCTGCCAGCTCCTACCAGGCTCCCTCCTTGCCCCAGCATCCCCCAAATCTGCCACCTCTTCTCCAGACCAAGGGGAGGCTGGAAGCCAGACAGGAAAATCTTACTATTTAGGTGATAGTCCCTAGGGGAGCATTTGAGAAGTGCTTTTTAGTTTTATTTCAATGTTTAAATGTTTCTGGTTTATACTGCTGTGGGTTTGCCTGGGTAAAAGTCCCACATTTTATACAAAGTAACATATGAGTATTTCAAATTGTTTCCTCTACACTTCTGGTTCTATTTTTCAGACTCTTAATTTTGTCTTTCTCTCTTTTTCCCTGTTCTCCCCTCTGGGAGAGGATGGTGTATCTTTGCACAAGTCATTAGTGTGTCTGCATCAGTATTGGCAAGCAGTATGCAGTAAAAATTTGACTATAATGCAGTTTAGTCAAGAAAAAGAGGCAAACCCTGAAGGCTGAGACCAGCACCAATTTAGCAGTTTGATATTAAATATATTGCCACTTTCTAATATTTTCAAGTAGGAAATAAATCTCCTTTCTGTTGAAAGATAGGTCTCCTTTCTGTTGAAAGATAGTTCTGCCTTTGAAGATAGAATAACGTTTACATAAATGCTAAGGTCTTCTTTAATGTAGCTTTCATTATCTCCTATGTTCCCCCTTTCTCTGAAAGCTGAAGTGACTGATGTCAAGATCAAGGGAGTCAATCAATGTAGATACACTCCAGGACCCAGATAGGATATAAATCACCCTTACTCCTAGCCATGGTAGACACCTAACTGAAGGACAGAAGTTTACATACTCACCATCCTTGTGGGGGAGGCTAAATTTCCCAGCCACTTACCTCATGGGCACCCCTCATTCATTAACCAATTGGGGTGCTTAGTATCACTTATCAAATAGGCTAATCAAAGTTTGAGAGAAAACAGCTCTTGACCATTTCTTGCCCTCTGAGCACTCCAGGGCCACCTCCCGCCCCTAGACTTTTATCTAATTAAAGTTAAAGAGGGGAAAATTAATCCATGGAAGAAAATGAGATAACAGCCACCACAGCAGACCATCCCAGAGCCTGGTTTGGCTTTCATCTACTGCTACCTGACAATTAACTCTTCAGCAACACAGGAACCCCTTTTTATGGGAGCAGAATCTGTCCCTTCCCACAATGATGGGTGTTGTATTTTCATTTCTCACTGCTCCGTGCTGCAGTTCCTCTACTTGTAATGGGTGTGGGTGAATTAGAAAGGTCATCCTTTACTTTCCTTCTCTCGAGCTTGACTTAGTGCTGTTTTCACTTGCAGAATACAAAAGTGAAAACTATAATTTATTACAGTACCAGCAATTCAAGATGTTTTGCTTGGATCCTGTGCTTGCAATTGGTTACCAACATTCCAGCCTTTCTTGCTTTTGTTGGCTACAAGTTTATAACCCTCAATTTCATTCTCTAAATCTGTCTTTAAGAAGACATTTCACAACACAGGGTTGTGGAGTTTTTTTACCTTAAGAAAAAAAAAAAAAATGGAGTGTCCCTTTTGTAGATTTACTGCCGTTTTTGTGGTACCACTTGTGTTCCTGTTTGGTGTTCTTTTGTTTTAAGTTCTTCCCTTTTAAACCACCTGATAGTAAACTTTCTGAATCCCAAAGGATCTTCCTTTAGGATCACTTGAATTTTGTCAGCAGCTGAAACTTTGGCACCGTGAATATCAGAAATAAGTTAACTCTGGTAACACAGCAGTTGTTAGCTGCACTGTGAGTGGAGAAACTGGTGTTTTATGGGGTTCTTGGGAGTCCTGAGCTCTGCTCCTCCAGCTCCTGCAGCACCTGCCAGGAGCAGCACAGGGGATGGGGGCAGCTCCAGCACGTCACCCTCGCTGGCATTTTAGGCTTTGGGGCACCGAGGGAGCAACAGCCACAGAGTTCAGCTTTCTTTCTAAAAATACTCTGATACTTCCAGGGCTGCATTTATACTACTAGAATTTTAGCAGGAAGCATTGGATTATAAAGTTTGTGGGACAGGCACATATGGCCAAAATTAGAAGTGCTGAGGAAATCCCACTTAAATTCTAGTTGTCTCAGTGTTGTAACTTGCACCTTGAGGCACTCAACGGTGGGCAAGGTAAAGTAGTCCAAAGTAACCCCTTTTGGACTTTTTTCTAGAAAATAAAAAAATGTTTTAATTACTGCATGTCTATTTTGCTTTGGAATGGGTCTTTGGAATGGAACTGTACTGCGTTTTGTGGAGTTTTTTATTTGTTCATTTGGGTTTCTTTTGTAGCATGTTTTTCGTTGTATTTTCTAAGCCTTCAAAGACTTTGTACATCTATAGCACTATAGACAGCATTGGACACTAAATACCCTAAAACACTAAGATTAATATTGTCAGTACCCAGCCCCTAGCACTTCATAATGGGCATTCTGTAACACAGTTAATCACTTGTAAATGGAAGCTCTAAAAGATAACAGGGTTCAAACCGTTTTATTTAAATCAAAAAGAAGCCCTTTTGAAGCTTCCAAATTTCTTCCAAACTTTGGGAAAATTTTAGTCCATATCAATGTCTAAACTAATATCTGGCCTCCCGTTCAGCTACCTGAACTAATCCATCAGCCTGACAATTTAGAACTATGACCTGCAGCTGTTTGGTTATGGAAGGGACACTGGTAGGGCTTTAAAGGGGGATAAGTGAGGCAGTGAAAATGAGATTCAGTAATCCTCCTGTACTTTAAGGTATTTTGCACAGGGTGGGAAGGAGCTGAGACTTTTGCTTGCTTGCCCCATGCCAGGCAGCAGGGGGGGAATCTGGGAGCTCCCTGGGCTGCTGCTCACTCAGTGCTCCCATGGAGACAGGTAGCAGAGGGGTGTTTGCCAAATTCCTCCTGCAGCTGCAGTGTCAGAGAGGGGAGTTCACCAGGACCCAGTTAAACTAACACATCAATTAATACCAGCTGCTTTACTCTGCAGGGTGGACAGGACCAACTAGGAACTGGAATATCTGTAATAGGGAAATACATTCGAGAGAACAATTCTGTACTGGCAGGGGGATAGGCTGCAAACTGTAACAAATCTTTTCCATCTCTAGTTTCTACATATATAATTTATATAGGGCACTGAAAACTAAAATTGTTGCGAACTTTGCTCACTATCCACAAGAGAGAGATTTGATCCAGTGACCCAAAGGCGAAAGGTTCTGTATTCTATTAGCAACCCCCTGCAAATGCAGTCCCTCTCCAAGGTTTTTATATCAATAACTAAATACCACTAACCTTTACAAGCTATGTGGTAACATTTTTCAGTCTCCTAATACTGAGTCATTTCCCCTTCAAATGGAAATTTGAGTTTGTCTTAAAAACGGAATTTATTCAGCATTTTGTTGTTAGATATTTAGGAATTCAGTTATTTTAGAAAGTGGAGTGGGGAAGAAGAGCAGGTTGGATTGTGACTGTGTGTTTGGAGTGTCTAAGACATTGCCCTAGGAGAACACATTAGGCACCACTCCTACACTACTTATTCCACACTCCCCTGTGACTGATTGTGAGAGAAAATTCTTCTCTTCCCCATTACTGGCAGTTTTACATCTTCTGCTCTATTGCCCACTGGAATGTCCCTTGGAGTTCCAGCTGGGATCCAGAAGTTAAGACTCGAGTCTTGATCTTGATACTAGTGAAACTTGTAAACAAGATAAAAAGTATTTCTACACATACTATTTTGAGCATGCACAAAAATGTGTACAAAGAAAATACAGTGTTATTTAATTTCTACTAAATGTAAAAATGTGGAAATAACCAAAAATAAGTTACATAAAATAGCAGTTGGAGGTCAGTATTCATGTTAGAGGTGGTCTTGTTCTATTTTTTTTTCTTTTTTCCTTTACCTACAAGCCAAACACCACTAAGCCAGAAACCACCAACCAGCACAGTCTCACAGTAACAAGATATTAATAGCCCATGGAAAAATCAACATATAATTTTATATTGCACTACTTACTACAGTCCCTGTATCTTTTTTAGTTCTGTAACATGAGAAAAGGCAGTGGAGTGACATGCAGAAAACTTGTGCTCATTTAAATTTATAATATATTCAAAATACTGTTGGTAATTTTTCATATATGTTTTTAAGGAACTCTCAGTTCATTCTTTTGTTACAGAAGGATGGGAATTTTTTATACCAATTTTAGTACTGTTGCTTCTTGTTTAAACAAATCTACCAACCTTTAATACACAGAGAACTATATAATAATCCTCAGCCTATAAAGTACCTTTGGGATAGGACACATCTCAGTGTCTGGGTCCACACCATCACTTATATAGGCTCCCCTCAAACATGAACTCTTTTGTTGTTTTTGCATACTGAAGTAAACAAAAAAAATGTTTTTGTTAGATCTCAGAGAATGCATTTGCATCACCTGCAAGGAGCTCCAAGGAACTGACCCCCACACTCACAGGCAAATAAGTGTGTTCACAATAGACACCTAAGCATTTTTGTGGTTTTACTTAAAATTACTTCACAGAGGTTCTTGTCTGTTGTGATGGTCAATGACCTGAACTGTGCTGAAGCATGCTTAATGCCTCCACAGCTACACATGATATATTGTTGATGCCACTTCATTTGCCTTTGTCCCTTTTTGCACACAGTTTCCTCAGCATCAGTGATTTCGAATCAGTTACTGCTATAGTTCCTAATTCTTTTTTATATCTCCTTATCTTCACGCATGGGCCACAGATTTTGTTTGTTTGTTTAAATTATATTGATTAATCTCTTGATGACAAAAATGCCAAATCTAGCAACACAAAGAGAATTTTCTGGTTAACTTGAAAAGACCTTAATCTGCATTTTCCTAGCCTGGTCTCCTTGTAGAGGCATGTAAACTGTTTAGCAAACTTTCCATCAGTGTCTCTCAGCTTTTGCCTCTTGGAAGGACTCACACTGGTTCGAAAGTGCAAAGCTCTTCCCTGATTTCAAAAGTGTTAAAATAGCAAAAAAAACATGAAGCAAAGGAGAAGGAACAGAGACACAGCTCCTCCAAAAACTCTCCCTCTAGCAATAAAAAGCGAGCTTGAAAGGAAGAATCCACTCAGCAGGCAGGATTTAGAGGATAAGATGTTATACATATAACACCACTCTCAAAGGCAAGCTGAGAGCTGCACTCAGCATGCAAAGGCAATGCTTTAGGTCAAGGCAGAAATGCCAGAACTTTCCAAGAATTTTGGATCATCCAAGTGAAGCCATGGAGCCTGAGGTAATGGGAATGCCTACTGGGGCTGAATTTCAGCTTGCTCCTAGGACTCCATGGGTTTTAAGGATGCTTTGCTGCTGTTTGTATTCTGATTTTAAAATGAGATTAGACACTTGGGAAAACACTGTGTTAATCTGCTCCACAGTGATTCATGCTGATCACCAGACTGAAGAGAAGTCCTGCTGAAAAGCTTTAAAACTAGGCAACAATATTGGAAGCAGAGCCAAACCAGCAGTGTTATTTCTAAGGCTGAGGGCTCCATTCCAAAACTACTGTCTCCTTTTCTCAAGCAGCTTAGTCTTCAAAAGAGGTCCATTTAATACTAAAAATTACCATGATTTGGGGGTCAATAAATCTTATTTGTTTAAGTGATAGACCACAAAGTGCCCCATGAATTGATCTACTTCATGTTGGCATGGAGTTTGTCATCTCCTTTTTTTTTTCCACATACCCAAGTACTTCATTCTGCTCTCTCCTTGAAACTTGGAGGATTTGGGTTTCTCCCTCTCCCAAGACAGTTATCGTTGGCCAGTGCATCAAACAACTTGTCTACTGAACTCCAGCCACAGAAGAAACACACCACCTACCAAACCAAAGGCGCCCTCTTCAAATCACAGTCCTTTTTGGCAGCCTCCTCTCATACCATTATACCCAGAGCAAACTATAAATCTTGTGCCTTGGACACTACTGGCTACCTCAAGTGCATAAAACCAACTATTACAATGAGCTTAGTAAAATGAGCAACTGCTAGAAAGGGATTGTGCTGTAGGTGTAACACATTTCACAGAAATTGTTCCATATAGCTCCATCTTTTATTTTTCAACATTCAAAAGCTTCTCTCTAACGAGCTTGAGCTTGCTAGAGCCATTTCTTTTTTGTATCTGCTGCTGTTTTTTTTCTGTTTCTGTATCTTTGCTTTTTTTTCTTTCTTGATAATTTGTTGTTGTTGGTTTAGGGTTTTTTCATGGTTTTGTTTGTTTGTTTTTCCTGTGTGGTCTTTGACATTCCTTGTGAGCTAAGAAACATGCCATACCATTGCAGGAAACATCACCACATGGTTCCATGTAGAGGAAGAACCTCACCATTGCTGTCTAAGGTAAAAAGTAATTTGAAAATGCCAGACAAAATTAATATCTATTGACAACAAAATCTCACTGAATTGACATAGAGCTTCCTAGTGTTGTCTTCAGGTTATTTTTCAAAGAATTCTTGATATTTCTGAATGTGTGGGGAAGTAGCAACTCCTTCTGACAACTCCTCACTATAAACTGACTGAATGCTGTGCACAAAAGGGTACTTTATTCTTTTATTGAAAATAAAACTCAACTTCTACTTCACTGGTCTATGCTCAGTTTAAAATGTACTTTTGAACTGCATTGCTCCAGACTATACAGTGGAGTTGAGAGTACAGTAAGTACAAACTGTAATATGGTAGATTGTTCTAATCTGTTAGTATGGAAGCAGAAGTTTCAGCAAGGCAATTAAAATGGTAACTGAAATGCAGTGGCTTTGAGTAATGTGGCCTGAGCTTTCACAGCAGCTGTCAGGAGGCACTCAAGTGTCCTTGCAGACATGAAGGCAGCCTCACAACAAAGGCTGTTTCTCCCCTCCATCAGCATTTGCACTGCTCCAAAATCTTGCTCCTGCTGCCTCAGTCACACATGTGAGTGAGAGAGGAGGGAGGACTTTACAAATACCTGGTTTCCAGGGCTGTGCAAAGCTGAATAGGTGACTCTCCACTTCCTGAATCTGGCTCACATCCACTTGATTACTTGCACACTTTTTACTCTGCTGCCTTTCTAGTTACTTGGGGCAAGGTATTTTTTTTTTTCTCCCCCATGTCAGATCCAGCTAACAAGAATTCCTTTGCTACAGGGCAAGAATGAAACATCATTAAATCATAATTTCTTTTCCACAAGCATTGCAGGTATAACCAAGCTTCTTTCCTCCTATGCCTCCCTCCCACCCCTGAGAAAGGGAAGAGACTAGCCCCACAGTACTGCATTTCTTGGGTCACCATAACTTAAAGCCCTTTAGAAGAAGGAGAGAACAAACTTGAGAAAAAACAACATTTTTTATCTCCCCCCCTTCAAAAGCAAAAGTTCACACCGTGTGCTTTTATAATCAGAGTGAGCAGGGAATTTTCCCTGTTCAGGCAGCACATGGATCAGCAGTGTTTTCACTGCAGCAAGCTCCAGGTTCTGGTCTGAAGATAAGCTGCTTTCTTGTCTTGCCTGCTTTTATATGCTCTAATTAAACTTTCTGGAGCCCATGCTTAACCAAAAATATAGTGGAGAACTTTTTCCCTTGCTAAGCAGGCTTTGCTCATATATGTTCACTGACAAATTTAAGAAACTGTAGGAAATTGGTGAAAAGAAGCAATTCACCTAAATGGCCTGTCTAAATGAAATGTAAAAGCACCAGATTTGCAGAGGAAATCAAAGTCTGAAAAAGTAATTACATTTGTTTAGATTAAATGCAAGAGAGCATTTTAATAAACAAGCAAAACCTTTGGCTAACATCTTACTTCTCAGCTTTTCTCTTATTTTATGTTCAAAATTAGTTATATTTTATCCTCAGATCCATAATCCCCAATAAATTAACCCATCCAAATAGCACATGTACAGGATAAAACAGTATCTTTGATTTTGATTACTTTGCTTATGGTTGCAATTTAGGTAGCCTTGATTCCAGCCATTGTTGTTTCTGTGGACTTGAGCACTCTTCAACTGCAGAGAAAATCTCAGTTCTTATATGGATCTAGTTAGGTTGCTGGCTGCAAACAGATAAACATATCTCTTTTTTGTTGACAAATTACATAATTTTGCAAGTATGCTGCTGTTTATGCTATATTTTTGCTCTTTTTTAGGAGGCATTGACTTGAACTGTTGTAAGCTGGAAGAAATTACTTGTGAATGGGAGTGGTTTTATTTGTAAATTCAATTCTCAAACACTCAACAGAACTACAGGAAACATTGCATTAACTGAACTATTGCACAGAGACAGCAAAACTGACACTATCAAGGCCCTGGAACTTCTTGAAACCCCACAAATCAGCAATTTGACTTTTGTCTCTTATGAAATACACTTGATATAACATAAATAGCTTGTTAGCAAAAATACCTTCCTCACTGATCTAGTGCTAGATAGACTTTATGTGACACTAAAATGTCATTACACTTTACTAGAAGTTTTTTGCATTGAAACAGAAAAAATGCTAAAAAATGAGTTGTGACAGAATTTGAAATGGAGAATAGTATCATTCCAAGGCAAGGAGTCTCACCTTCCCTGCTTCCAAGGCACCTCCAACAGGAGTGCAGAAGTACATGGTTAATGTGACAGGAAATAAAAATGTAGCCAATCCACATTGCTACAGCTGTGGGAGATCAGGATTAAAATAAGGGGAAAATGAAGAAGATTTATAACATTTCAAATTTAGACTATTAAACTAAAAGTAATTCTTACTTTTGACTATGGGTAGTGCATTGTTGCACTAAGAGTTGACAAACTGATTTTGAAGACAAGTTTTAGTGTAGCTCTTTAAAATAATCTTTAAGTATATCACACAATACATGTGTGATATGAGAAAATGGGTCATAAATCACTGAAATGAATATTAAGAAAGCAAGATACTTGTTGACACAGGCACAAATAAAAATGTATCTGAAGGTGTTATTATTCCACTTACATATCCTCATGCTCTCATGCATGCAAATCAGAAGCATAAATGTAACTTTGGAGGATCTGTTTTTCAAGTAGTCTGGAGCTTCTGGATTTCTGGAAATCAGGCCTTTAAAAACGTGGGATTCTTTCCACACATCCTTCTGGAAAGTTCATTCTTCCTAATTCAAAACCCGCAGCAGCCGGTGCCTTATAGATTTACATGACAGCTCTTCTCTGTCTCTCTCCTCCTCACACTTTGTCATCTTTGGACTTGAATAGTGCAGCATACTCTTGCCTGACTCCTCAGTGGGATATTTTTCAGCCTTTCCAGAATCACAGTACTGAAGCCAATACTGTATTTTTTGGGGGGGGAAGGGAGGAGATAGGGGATAAGGGGAACGTTCTCCACAAACTTCAGCCTACTAAGTTTTTCTTGGACTTCCTCTGATTTCTTTTATATAGAGCTGCCATTGACACTTGCTAAGTTACAACACCCTAAAGACTCACAGTGAGTTATGTTTTTTTTCTATAAATGCAAAGACATATGTGCTGCTTGTGTACACCTTCATGCACACTCCTAAATACCTATGTTTATCTACACAAAATTCATCAAAATGTATAGTGGTGAAGGCAATTCCTGCACAATATTCTTTTTGAAGTTCTTTGGTTGAGAAGCATGTAAGTATATGAACTGTTACATGAGGAGACTGGAAGATATGCCCACACCTGTTAAGTAAGTGGGAAGTAGTGTCATCTAGTGGTTAGCTCAAGGCTAAAGGGGACAGGAGCTGTAATTCAGCACATAGTAAACATTTCTAATTCTTGCATTGCTGTACTCTGCACCTTAGAGGAAATAAGTGTTACCTATTATATCTCATTGAATCAGCTAAAAAACAAAGTAAAGCCAGTTGGAGAAATATCAGAACTAAGTAAACTGTTAGGATGGACATTTTCCTTTCGTGCATCCATGTCATCTCACCAATGTTTTCCTCTGATGATGTAAACTTCTTCAGAGCATATTCATAGGCCATCTACCCATCCTCTGTCACATTATATAGTTAAAAAATTACTGTGGCAGGATGCTGGCACACTACTGTATAAAGAAGTACATTAATTTATTGCTGAAACATACTAAAAATTTGTATTCAATAGTTTCCAAAAGAATGAGTTGGCAAATCTTTCTATATCTAGTAATACCTTATAAGATGGAATTTGCTTAAAACATGGTTCTTACTTTTTCCTGACAACCTGATTTTTAGAAATAGTATCTTCATACAGTCTTAAATACTTTTAGCATCACTTCTGATTGCAGGAAAAGGTCAAGGAAGTTGTGCTGTTAAAGATAAACTTAAGGCTAAGTGTTTGAATAATTTTTCTGTAGATTTGGGTTTTATAATATGAATAGAGTACTCTAACTGCTCTTCAATTTTTGTCAAAAAACTTAGAGGTGTCATTTGTAGATATTTCTTACATAAAAATAATATTATTTTGTTAACATAAAAACTAACTTATACCTGGCTGCAATGGTATTGATATAAGTATTTGCTATGGAATCTTAGTTTCACCCGTAACAATTTCATTTATTGAGATGAAAGAAACAAAAATCTACTGGAACTGTTGAATGGAGGGCTAACCATATTAGAAAGGAGCATTTATAAACAGAACTTTTCCAGCTGCCCTTGCTAATAGGCAATTCTAAAATAACAGTGATGTGTGTCTTAAGTTTCTGCTAACAAAGCTGATTTCTGACCAGAAGGCTAGAGTATTCTTTTTCATCTATTAAGCCCTGAAAGTGACAGTTCTTCTTCATATCCCTAATATTTCCTTTTCAGCTCACCAAGGCCAAAATGTCATCTTTTCTTGTAAAACAAAAAATCAAAGCCAAATGGTTAAAATGCAAAGTTTTGGTTAAACAAACAGTCAGTATTTCAGTGGTTTTATCTGCAGCCTGCAGAGCAACTAAACAAAGCCAAGATATTGTCCATCTCTTTGACAGACAAAGAGCCTCAGAGGTCCAGAATGACATGCCCGGGGCTGGCACGTGATTAGAGTAATTAAATTAAATAGCAGGAAACATGTTTTCCATATGCCATTGCCTGGCCACACACAAACTGTAACAGTAAATCTTTTATATTACATTGGTTCAGGGAAATGTATAACCATTCTAAAAATGCATGATGCCCACAAAAATAAAGGGGATATAGTAGCATATTCAACAGGCTCCCCAGCTTTGGTCACTGGTCTAAAGTGCCAAAGAAGTTAATTCCTTATTTATTTATTAATAAAGCTGGTGCTTAAAATGCCCTGAGCATGTGAAAGTTCCAGATATGTTACTGGATTTACAGTGGAGGGTAGTGCTGATGCTCCAAACCAAGGGGAAAATAAAATCCTCCCAGTAAAGTGAAGATAAACATTTTGGTTATCTTCCACACTGAGATCCTAGCATATTCCTGTCAGTCTTTTACAAGAGTTAGGCAAGCTTCACATACTCAAAGCATTAAAAATGAATTTTTGTTTCAGTTCTATTTTCCACAGCAGTATCAACTCAAATTTCTTTGTTTTCATGGCCAGTTGTTAGAAAAGCCAACATGTTTATCCACACCATAACACACTCAGAAGAATTGCTAGTCAGTGGGATCATCTGTCATCCTTGAATTTACTTGTCACTACACTATTAAGATCAACTAGAACATTTGCTAATCCATTTCTGACTCATCTTTCAGTGGTTGATGATGTCAAATCAAATATCTGGTATTTCTGTTGTGTAATGGTTTTGTACAACAGGGAAAAGGCCACAAATCAGTTTGGAAGGAGCTCTTAATCAATTAAGGAGACATTTAAATGCCCAATCCTTGGGATTTTTTTGAGATGACATACAGAACCCTTCCTATAAATGAGAAACTCTGAAGACTGTAAAATATTTTTAATATGAAGATTATTAAGAATTAAAAGAAAACCATTTCAGCACATGAAAAGATGCTCATTGAAAAAAATTTAAAATGTAACTTGGCCCTTTCTGATGAAATATATATTGGATAATTTCATAAACATTTTAGATATTCCATCCTCCCTTTATCTATCTCCTTGACCCAGAAAACTCAGAGATGAAACAATGTTAACTTCAGTGTTTCTGATTTCAGATCCACTACTGAGCTACAGTATTAAGTTTATTAACTGATTCTATTCAATTAAATCAAAATAAGAGCGTCAGCTAGAAAAATAAATGCAAATTTATTTTTGAGAAGTAATGTAAAAGATGATAAAACATTAATAATCTTTGTTCAATCTTTAAAATTTATGATATTTCTCAAGTTATTAAAGTGTGATTCAAGATGTAGTCATATGGAGAATTAGAAATTGAGACTTTTTTCTTCTATTCCTTTGAATGCTTTCTTTAGAAACTAATCTCCATTGTTTGATCAGAAAAAAATTGTGTTTAACAGTGAATCTAATCAAAGGAGACAACAGTGACAGGACAGCAAAGACTAACAACTCACTTTGGTAGGACCTGAGAGAGCTCTTTTTTTTAACCTTTCTTTAACTGCCTGAACTCTTCTATTCCCTGAAAGGACCAGTGCACTTCAACTTAAATTATTTAGTCTGAACTTTCTATAATGTGGGTTAAACTAGCATGTTAAAAGGCAAAAAAGTTGATCCCCAGTAGCATATTGTCTTCTGAGAACAAGGACAGTGGGAAAAATATTTTGTAGCAGGTGGAAATCTGGAGCCTCTGGCTGAAGTGATGCCATCATTCCCAGGAGGGGACAGAGCTGCTCTCTGAGCCTAGAGGGATCTCAAGCAGCCAACCCCAGCAGGGCTGAGCACTTGTGAGAAGCAGTGGTGACTAAAGGCTCACAGCCCTTCCCAAGAGGGTCTCTTACATCTTCTGATTGTAATGGGACAAATCCAGACAACTTGCCAGAGTTCTGGGCTGGTACACCAGGGGACACCTACATAGACAGACATGGGAGGGAGAAGGGGCTGGAGAAACTTCTGGGTAGGAGTTAATCACTGAAGGGGAAAAACTATGTGATAGCTTTGGGTATAATTGCTCTGATTTTACTCTGCCTCTCACCTTTTGGTGCTTTTCCAGCATTACCCTTTTTATGGACACAAGTTTTATGCTGTGAGGAGCCTCCATCCCTGTGAACCACCACAGCTGTTTCAGTGGCCTGTAGAGAGAACTAGGCAACATTTCCTTGCTCTAGTAATGCTGTCCAGCACTTAGACCTATGACAGCACATGAAACCCAGTCCAGTGGCTTCTGCCAGCATTGAAGAAACTCAGTTTTGCCCTTGGTGATACCGTTGGTGAACTACTCAGACCAAAGGGTTTGGACAGTTTCATTATTTTCTCTTCTAGTTCTTATTCCTTGCTCCAAAGAAGTGCTGTAAGCCTTGAGGACCTCCTCCAGCACAGCACTCCTCAGAAGCAATGCAACACAGGGATTGAGCACAGCACCAGTAATGACTGCCAGTTGTTCACTGCTGATGCCACAGCACTGTAACAGAGATCTGTGGAGAAGGCAATGCCTGAGGGGAGAGTCTGATTTCTAAAGCAGTCAAGTTGTGAGACTGCTTTCCAGCTTCTCCTTTTGCACAAAGCATCTCTGCTGTGCAGTCAGCTGCATGGCTTAAAATCTCCTTGTTTTGTTAGGCAGAAATTCTAAGTTCAATGGATGAACTTAACACAGAAGACCAAAATACATTATATATATTTATATATATATATATACATGTCCTCCTTGACATCAATTTCTCTTTCATTTATGGGATTCTGCAGGTTTAATGCAACTGATCTCAGTGGAATTGTGTCCCTGCTTTCCAAATTGCCAAATCCTCCTCCAGTTATAAACCACTCACCAGACAAGACTTTTCAATACAAACATACATTAAAGGTGAGGAAAAAAAATAGGAAATGTCAGAACTTCATGAATAAGAAGTTGCTGTGCATCAAACATTAAGTGCCCTGTCTTGTGATTTCCTTAAGTACTAGCTAAAGTAATCATGCAGTAGACACAGTAGAGCTGATCCTGGTAAGACACCTTAGTAAA
This sequence comes from Erithacus rubecula, assembly GCF_903797595.1. Taxonomy (NCBI): domain Eukaryota; kingdom Metazoa; phylum Chordata; class Aves; order Passeriformes; family Muscicapidae; genus Erithacus; species Erithacus rubecula. The sequence continues at coordinate 29,759,335 of NC_136689.1, forward strand.
GATCTTGGTAAAGATCCTGACCCTGGTAAAGAGCTTCAAAACTTTTTGTTATCTAATGTACCTGACCCACTCTAAGTACCTGTCTATAAGTTTATACTCAGCCTCTTGGGATGACACTAAATGTGCAGATGGCCACATCAGTAAGATAAAAAACCAAACACTCACTTCTACTATTGACCAGCTAAGTTTCACAGTATCCTTTCAAATTTCCAATGATCCTCACTTGTGGCCTCTAGGATTGGGTATTGATGACCAAAATTATGAAGGAAAGTGTGTTGTGGAATTGTTTCTCAGTTGTGACCACCTGCATGTCACCTTTACAACAGCACTCCACAAAGCTGTGCCCTGTGCGTCTGACATCCCACCAGGCTGAACCCACTGCCTCCTCTCTCACCCAGTGCATTCCACATCGATTTCACAGCCTGAGAGCATTTTGACAGCCACTAAAAGAAGAGCTTGAAAATTAAAATGACTTAATGGGCTTTGAGTAATTTTCTTTCATTAAAAGATGGAGGGAAAGGGCCAGAGAGGTGAAAGAAATGATTACTTCTTTTACAGGAGGGTCCAAGCTACTATAACTGTGTCATATCTAACTTGAAAGTAGTCAATGGACATGAGAAAATGAGCAGCCTGCCTTGTTAGTGGATTATCCATCAGCAAGGTAAGTAACAGTCCCCATGCTAATTCTCAGTCTCTTGCTGCAGAAACAGATCTTGCTCCTGTTCCTTTGTTCTTGCTGGTCCTGAGCTGCCTGTGCTTCTGTTCTCAGAGCTTGCCTGAGAAGGGATGGAGATTGTTATGAAAAAAAAAAGAAAATCACTCACACAGCACAAAGGGTAATGCTGTACATATTTTAACTGAATAATTAGCACCCTTAGCAAGACACAATTACCTGCAGAAAGGGCCAAACCAGAGCTATGGATGAACCTGGGCTGATGGCACCTGTATTCAGCACTCCTGTTTTCATTTCTGCCAGAAATGGTAGAAGAGAATATTTGAAGCTTTCTCGTATAAAGTCAGCTTCAGAAAACTGTAATATATGCAGAAACTTACGGGAAATTATGAAAAAGACCTCTACAAATTTAGATAAATGGTGAAAGCCAAGAAGTTCTAGAAAGTAAGGAAGATGCCAAGAGATGTGCTATTGGGTTTGGGTGCCTTTGATACTCTTAGACAAGGTGTCAAAATGGCTGAGAAATGAGGGAAACCAGTCACCACCTGTCCCTGTGTGCAGTCAAGAAGTTGAGTGATGGAATTACGGTCTCTGATGTGCAGTAACCCTTCAGCTCCTATTTTCAATAGAGCAAGATCTAGGAGAACAAGCCATAGAAAAAGCTGGTCTCGGTAGCTGTCCCTCTGTACACAGCAGGAGAGAATTTCCCAACAGTGCTTTGCCCTGTGCTCCTTCTGGGTCTGTTTCAGTAACAGAGATCTGCTTTAAAAATCTGCAGGCTGCCACCTAAAAACTATCAACTTCTCTTATTGATGGGAGCAATAGGAAAAGACCAAGGGAGGAGTATGAGACTGGATCCTCCTTGCTGCTTTGCAGAGAACCTGAGCTGAGCCTTCTCAAGCCCTTGACGTGGCTGCACTGCTGCAATCTCATAGCTGTAATTTGCACAAGCCCCTTTGCTGAGGAAATACAGGCAGTATGAACAGAAACACCTCCTTGGTCTCCTGGGGATCCAAGGGTCACAGGTCAGAACATGAGAGGAGACAGATTTTGCACTGCTTTCTGCATTACAGCACCTATGTTTCCAAGGCATTTGGGCTGAGCTGCACTTCCAGGACATTAAACAACGTAGCTGTATGAAGATTTAACCAGAAATATACTGAAGTATAGTGCATTAACTCACTCCTGTATTTTAAAGTAAGGAGAAAAGTGGAAAATTGTGCATGTGCACATATGAATATTTACAGTGAGAAAGACATTCAGAGGTCAAACAGAATTCTTTCCAAAATGAAGCATTTAAAGAAGCAACTTTCCAAGAACACATAATCCTCTTCAATGACAATATTAATGAAAATGTGCTGTAGAATAGAGGAAATTATAAATTGCCCAAAGGTAGAAAATTGTATCATCTAACTGTTAAAATCTGCAGTGATAATTACTGGGATATGGACTTGGAGGCTTTTGATTCATGCTAGTTATATAGCCCTGATTAAGGAATTTTGCCTAGTGCTGCCCCAGTGGTCTCCTGACATTCTGCTTTCTCTGACAAATAGGAGCAATAAGAAAAAGAATCAAGGTGTTATATCCTCAGTATTTGAAAGAGGAAAAGAAGCATAAAATCTCTTGGATCTATTAATAAAGCAGTGTCAACATTAGTCCATGAAGGTATCAATAAAATTAAATAATTTTTTACATTGTAATGCTATATGGTCAGGCGGACAATTCAGTTCGTTAATTTTATGATAAAGTAAATGTTATTGCCTTCTGTAAGTTTATAATAGGAGACAAAAATAAAAAATATTAAATTATAATAAATATTAAATATTAAATAATAAATATTGACAGTTATAAAGGTTAATAGATTTGAGGCTTTCTAAAAGGAAAGGAAGATCATTTTCCCATCCAACTGGAGATGGGAAAGGACAGTTACTTGGGAAAGAATAATTATTTGCAATTATTCACATTATTATGCACTTCCATGTAGAATTAGCATACAAAAAAGAATTATTCTTCCTGTAACACAGATTTTAAAGACCACAGTTAGAAACTTGATAGAAATGAACAATTCCTTAAGAAGGCTGACAACAAGCAGGCTAAATATTCAGAGGCTTCCCTGCATGTTGATAAATGAACATTTTTCACAACACAAATCCAGCTACACAGCACTCCACCTCCTTGCTCCATCTACACTGTGTTTGATCCCAGAAATCACAGAGCCAGCTTGTGTGGTGTAGGAGTTATATTGAGACTGCACTCACAGACTTGAGGAAGGGCAGGAAGGTGCAAGGTTAGTGTCTCTTACTGGCTGCAAAGTTAAAGGAAACAGCTAAGGCAGCCTACAAAAAAAAAAAGAGAATAATTGAACTAAGACTGCAGTGGCAATCTAATTTAGGAGGGAGGAGAGGGGAGGGCAGGTTTGTTTATAAGTCTGACATTGTTGAAAACTTACATTTCCATTTATCCTGCCCTTCACAGCACTTCTCAAGGCTAAAAAATCTGTAACCATCCTGGAAGGATCAAGTGTATAGAGGGATACTTTTAACATCATATTCTCCAAAACATCTCCCTCATATTTCAGGACTATGTACCATTAAAGTCAACACAGTTACTTCAAGCCAGCTATGTAAAATAAAGTAAAACAAATGCAACAAAGCTTCCACAATCAAAACATCTTATTCAGTTAATCAAGGCACTGGATCCCTTACAAATCAGCATCTGGTGTGTCAAAGCAACTCTAGTGACCAAAGCCCCCATGATCACAGCAAATCACATTGCTGAATGATTTCAGGTTACTAAGGGACTCCTCTCAATCTCAGCTGCTGCTTAGTAATCCCTGGCTGGCTGAAGCAGGTGTGTGTGCCCACAGGTAGCCAGGGAGGTTGTCCTGTACAGGCTAGATGAGCTATGGGGCCACAAGCAAAACAAGCAGAAGTGTGACACTTGAGCTCAGCAAATGGGGGCCAGAAACTGGGACATGCCTAAAGGATGCACCTTCCCAGTCCTGTGTGTGTGTGTGTGAGTGAGAGCATGGCTGAGGAACCCAGATTTTCCACTGGCTATGCAGCTTCAGCTAATCCTATTTTTTACATTTAAATCTTAATCCAAGTTAGGCTGAATTAGAAGAGAAAAATACAAAACAAGAAAAGAACAAATGAAAAGCACAAAGCCTATCAAATAGAGCAGTAAAATTCCACAAACATAACTTGTATTATTGCTCTAGCCCAGAGAAGATAATTTCATCCAGGATGCTCTTCTTGTGTTTGCCTAACCAGTAATTCAGCAGATGGTGTTCTAAACTATATTCTTCCACCACGAAATGAGGTACAGAAACTCCATTACCACCCAGTTGATGGGAACTGCATAAGGAAATCAGAAACTAAACAAATAAATGAAAATCAAACAAACATTTCTTAAGTGGATAAGTAGGACATGCTGCTAGCAGGACAGAATACAATAAGGAAATTAATTTGGCTTAGCTAATTTTGGCTGCAAATTGTAAAGTGTTCATAAGGGGGAGAAGTAAGTAAACATTTTTAGATTGCTGCTTGGAGACAATTGTTTATAGATTTTTACCTCAGAATTCCAGTGAAGATAAAAACAGGGTATAGTTGGCTTAAGTAACATGGAGCAAGTCTAAGTGATCTTGATGATGATGAAGATGGAATGAAGATAGTGCACAAATGAGTGGTAGTGTCTGAAGTGCTTGTGCTTCACTGAGGCATTCAGATTTTAATCCTATTTTGTTAATACCAGAAGATGACAAAAGGGCTAATGTTGCAGAATCTACATTCCAGTAATGTGTATCTGAGTATGTAAATATTATGAAGGATTTTCCTTCATTTATTAGCAATTACTTCTAAATTGTCAACTATACTGGCTTTATTTCTTGTACAACAGGACAGAGTAAACACTAAAAAAAAATTTTAAAAAGAGACGCACATCATCCTGGGAAGAAATAAGGCATGTGAATTGCATTGTATTATGTTTATTTTCTTCATTATGGGTGCTTTGACACATGGTAAACAATTTAGAAAAAAATCTAGGTGCAGTCTCCAATACAGGAATGTTGTAAATTGAAAACATTTATGGCTGCTCTTCTAATTCTAACACAGGTATTTAAACAAAAGGTTGCTAAATAAAATCCCTGTTATGAAAGTATTATTTACTTAAAGACATATAATTCTAAATACAGTACAATGTTATACTGTTAATGCTGGTTTTAAGTTTTCCTCAGTAAACACTTGACCTTTTATCTGTTTTGGGGGGTTATATTACTGATGAAACATTATGCTGCTGCTATACATAGCAGTGAAAATAATTGAATTTGATTTACAGAACTATTTATTCTTATGTACTTATGTTGTTGAAACATAGATTTTATTTTAGTTAAAGTTATGCCAGAATCAAAACTGCATAAAGCATTTGGAAATAAAATGAACAGTTGTAAGAACTACAATGCAATAGCTTTCTGAACTCTTTTGGCAGTAATAATTCATGCACTGTAGCAAAAGGGATTGTTATGCAGAAGAAGTTCTCTCTCTGTGGATCCTAAGCAAAGTTCAGGAAATGGCACAAAGATATTTAACCTCTTTATGGATGTCCTCAATATTGTGACTTCACTGTCTCATGCAATTGTTTTAAAGTCTGCCAAGTTCATGGATTGCTTCTCTCTCAGCATATTTATGGGTGGACTTTAGTTTTGCAAAGCTCTGGATGAATACCAAAGTTGTCAGAACAAGCACATTTTCAGATAAGAGGTCTAGGCAGGTTTTAGAAGTGTCATGTAAATTATTACATTATTATTACAGTTCATCTGAATTTTGGATAATTAGAAGCTGAGGAGCTGGGATTTGCTTTTACCTTTCCTATATGGTATGATCATGTGTTCAAGACAGATGCCATGATGGGAAAATGAGCATGCATCAATACTATTCCACATTCACTAAAACTTATAATGGCTGATGTAGGATAAAACAAGAGACCAAAAAGAAAGACTTTGTGTAATTATTGTAAGAATAGTGTAATAAAAAACCTTGTTTGTTCCTGAAAGTTTAAATTGTTTCAACAATGTGTAGCAAACATATTTGATTGTACAAAGCAAAAAACACCACTAAGTTACCAAAGTTACACAAAGTCAAATATCTGGAAGGGGATCTTTTAAAAAAAAACTTTATTTGAGAAAGGAAGAGACTTATATCAGAAGGCAAAAAAAGGGAACATACAAACAGAATATATTTACAACACAAAACGAGATCACCTCTAAGGGTGTAAATTATAATAAATACAGTAGATTTAAAATGTAAGAGACAATAATCAATTAGAAATGTGATTGTTTAAACCCAGTTTTCCTTTTCACTGGTTCCAGGTAGTTTCTCTTATTTTGATTTTATCCAAATTTGAGAGATTCTAAAATTAAAGTACACTAATATATTGGGGTTTCTCACCTGAATGACATTATAAAAATATCTTTTGTCTTCTGTGAATACACATCTTTGAAGTGATGTTGTACAAAACTCTTCTCAATTGCAAATTTCTCCCCAAATGTATTTTAAAAGATGCACTATCCCTTTTTGGATGAAGCTGAAGTCAGATTTCAAAGAAAATTAAAAATATACAGAATGGGAAACACATATAATTTCATTTTAACAGTCTTCACTTTTTCAATGTAAATGTAATTTTTTTCATGCAGGATGGAGAAAGATTTCTGCTCAAATATGAAGCACACATAAAAATCACCTGTGTATTTCTAAATTAAATCTTTTTCTATCTATTGAGGTCTTTTATGTTAACAACAACTATTTAGTCCTTTGTTTGGAGACCTTCTAGGAAAAAAGGATAATGTATCTTTAGAAGTTGCAACATTTTAGAAGAGATTGAATAGTATTAGAACATAATGTAAACAACACATGCTAATAACATATTTTAGAACAATTTCTACATTTGGCAAAACAACTATCTCTTTTGAAACCGGATACTGCACCTTAAAATACCTCAGCTTTAGAAATATAAATATTTTTAATAGAAAAAAAACCTGACAAGGAGTCCAGGTCAGTTTGGGATTATCCATATTAAAGGGGATCTTAATACAATGAATCTTTAACTAGCTTAACAAAAGTAAACCTATAAAACAAGGTAAACATATCAAAAGGGAATATGAAGGAAATGTTTCACTGGAAAGCTTCCTTAACAATTTCCCTACTCGCTTTGTTATTTTCTTTGACAATAAATCAATTCATAGAGTGCCTTTAAAAACAGAGGGAGCGCTGCCCCGTCCCCCCTGCCCTGCATTCCTCAGCACATGAATCACTTGGGCTTCCTGTTTCCACAAGGCATTTCCTGCCCCCCCTCCCAAAATCACTTTTCTGCAGGAGAACAGCAGGGACCTGACAAAGCACTGACTTAAATAAACAGGCCCTGCACTGCAGCCAGCCCTGCTCTGGCTGTGAGCGATGGGCTGGGATGCAGCTCGGGGCTGCACACACGACTGCGCCTCAGCCCTGACCAAAGTGCCCTGACAAGATCAACCTGCCTCTTGCCAAGGTGCCATTTCAGGCACAGTTGTTATTTCAGGATTTGTCCATGAGACTCCCTGGTAAAGGTTATGAGATATTGTACAATTAGTCTTCATTTTAAAAAGCAAACAAACAAGTGATTGGATATCAGATGATAACGTTAACAGTTCTGTGCTTTCCGTGCAATGTCCTAACAACTGACTGGAACCTAAAGCTGCATTTTGCTTCTCACCAGTACTTGCATCTGCTGCATTTAAGGACGTCTCTACAGACCTTATCATCAAATAAAACAGAATGAAAAATTAACCAAGCAGTGCAAAAAAAGAAAACAATGCAATTTTAAAACAGTGCCTTGCCTTGCCTCTTTATAACCACCTTGTACTTTTCTCTCTAAATTAAAATTTTATACATCAGCCTGAGACCACCAAGATAGCAGTCAGTACCTGTCTACTGGGGAAAAGAATACCCTAATGTTAACAGTGTTCAAGACTACAGTATGATACAATATATACAGACAGCTGAGAGCAGAAGTCAGAGGATTCAAAATCAGAAGAATGTTTCATCAATCAGGTCTGGAAACTAATTCCATCAATTGCTGATCTCAACAGGCTAGGTGATACGAGTTCTGTTTCACTAGGACTATGCAATGTAAGGTCATTCTGGGCTAATACAGTGACTATCAGCTATTACTCAAAGATTTATGTAGAATAATTGATTGCAACAGATATTTTCTCAATTAGTGGCCATAAGGATGAGCTTCACTATGTTTTCAAGTGTACATACAGCACTTCTGCATTTGTTAAATTCTTTGAACAGTAAATCAGGATTTGCTAGCTCAGTGAATCAAAACACAATTGCTTATCAAAGCCTAGAAAACGCATGTGATGTTCATTCAGATAATAACCTTAATTACAAATCCTGGAGCTAGATCTTTGCCTATTACCTGTTGCATAAAAGCAGCTTGCTCCCCAGATTCCATTTGCTGGGTTTGAACATCCTCATCACTGTCCAGTGGCTCCTCTTTGACTTTCACAGCCCCCACCTGCTGTCCTATTCTGTCATCCACACCAGCACTGCTGCTCTCAGCCCTAATGCTGGCACTGCCGGCGGGAGCTCGCTCTTCCTGCATCGAGTGATCCCCGTGAAGCTCTTCCTCAGCTTCCTCCAGGTGACTGCCAGGCTGCTTGAGCTGCTCAATGGACTTGGAGAGCATCTGCAAAGAGAAGAGGGGAACAAGCATTAACTCCTTACACTGCTGCCAAACATCATGAAATACCAGATCTGTATGGGTGAAATTAAAGTGTCCACAGCAAACCCACGTAGCCACGCACCATCAAAATGTTGATGTATCCAGGAAAAAGAACAAAAGTCCCTGAGCAAAAGGTCACTTTTTATTCTGCAGCAGAAAATACCACATTTATAGATAATGAAAAACATGACACATCTGTTACAACTAGTAAACTAAAAAAATTAATCTTCCTTCATCTTCAAACACGAATGCAGAAACACCATCTTACAGTTAATTACTCACAACACAAAATAGTAGAGCAACACATATAAGACGTAAGCAAACTAATAATCTCATTAATATTTTTTTATAAGCAAATCAGAGAATTTTCAAACAAATATCTCTATCAATTAAAGCATGAAGGCACTGAAACCCAACAAAGGAGAAGTGACAAGCTGGTGCCAGTCCTCTATCCCGTGGTACAAGGAGATCTGCTCATGACTGGATGTACTACAGCCTTTGTGGTGCATCACACAGGTATCTCAATGATGACATAACACAGCTCCCCAGCCAGCACCAGCTCTGGCCCAGTAACTGCTTTTGTACAGCTGTGCAGAAGTGCCAGATGCCTGAGCATTGCAATCATGTGCACTGTGTGTTTTGCTGTTCAACATAAGCCAGTGCACTCCAAAATGCTCCAAATGTCGTGCAAAAACCTAAACTGAAAAAAAAATCCCTACTTTGTTGAAAGAGGCACAAATCAGACTTGTGACAAAGAAATTGCAGTAATTATCATTTATTCAGCTGGCATACTCAATTTCAAGCAAATACTGTTTTGTATCATCTAAGTCAAATACTCTGAGAGGGAAAAAACACCTTTTGCCTTTATCCTTACATACTTTCCTCATCCCATCTGTCTCTCCCCAACCATCAATCATGTCTTTCAAACAGAGTTTTAGCTAGTGTTACATACTCAATTGTTGAGTATATGAATGGCTTCAAAAAGTCTGGTTTTGTCACAAACCATGGACCATCCAGTTTCATTCATACACAATGCATACAGAAAAATGATGGGTTATCATGTAAACTGTGATCAAGAAACTGCAGCTGGGTTTAGGAAATCCCATGAAGTCAACAAGGAGAGTTGAAAGATCAATTTATACATTTCCACTTGATGCTCTGATGCATATGCCTCACATCAGTGGAGAAGCAAATTCCTCAGAGGAATCCTGTCTGGCTACTGTGACAGCAAACCTTCATTTTTGAGGTGTTATGAGAGTTTAGTGGCTTATTAAAATGAAACAAATAAAAAATCCTTCTTCTTTACTCTAGTAACTGGCAAATCACAACGTGAGTGTCCTGCATGCTGCAGGTGGCATGCCCTAAACTGGGCAATCCTCACACTTCAGATAATGGGGAGAGCCTCCTTTCATTACACAGTATCTGAAAAATTTCTCAGAGCAAACTTATGAATTTTTTCCAGTTGTTTCTCAGTGGATGACACTGACCAAGAAAGTACTAAAGCTAACTAGATATAATCAGCTCAGGTACACTCCTTTCACTTATTATTATTATCATTATTATTACTGTTATTATTACCATTATTGTTAATTAGTTAACTATTTGTGGGGAGCCTTCCCTACTCCTCAAGCAGGAAATAAAAGGCAGGTAAGGCAGCATGGCTGTCTGCAAGTGAGCAAACACAAGCTGGAACATCTGTGTGACAGATAATCATATAAACTACAAGAATCACTGAGGCTGATCCATCTGTAAACCATTCCCTGTGCCAGTTGCTTGACACCAGGTGGGCTTTTCTGCAGGGGAAGCCAAGAGAAAACGAGTGCATGCCCACAGCAAAGTTAGGACATATTTAGCTCATTACTGGGCTCCTTTCTTTTGTACTTTTTCACTTTTATGTCAGGCTCTTTCTTCTTTACACTTCTGTATGGGGACAGATCTGCTGCTGAGCTTTCTGAGGAAACACATGGTGGACTGCAGTATAGAATCTATACATGGATCACCATCAGACACTTCTTGCATGCAACTAGTGAAGAGAACAAGCACACAGGGAGATACAGAGACTTAGAGTGGGATTTGTGTGCATTTCAATTTACAGTGTTCCTGTTTTGGAGCCTTGTCCCATGCTGTGGAACTCAGCAGGTGATTTGCTCCAGATCTCAGCAACAGGGGGAGATAAGCAAATTAAATTTTCTAAAACTCTGTGAAATGAAAGTCTCTATATATTTACTCAATAGGGTTTAAAAAGTGCCTTCTTTACTGCAAAATTTCATTAAAAGCATCCTTCCCACTGTGATTTTAACGTAGCCTCAGGCAAGGGGCTAAGAGGCACTACAGTCATGTCTTCTCATGGGATGGAGCATGATCAAATTGCATGGATGAGGGGGTACACGACCCAAAATCTCCAAATCCCTTCTACTGCTCAGACTGCTAAGCCACAGCTGGCTGCTTGCTCTGTGGCACCACGATGCTTTCATATTTGTTGAAGTTTTTTTTTTAGACAGCTTGCCCCCATCCTATTCCAGTAATTATACTAATGGCATTACTGGACATTTCTCCTAAGTTGGAAACATCTCATTTTAAATTCTATCTCCTAGTGGTAGTCCTGTATGGAGACACATGAAAATAGCAGTTTAGAGTCTGTATTTCCATCTTCTCCATCTAAAGATGGGTTACACAGCAGAAAATGTTCTGAATTAAACACTTCTCAGGTCCTTTCATTGTACAGCTGGATACTTCTGCTCACATTTAATGTTCAAACTTTTCGCTTTAAACCCCCACTTACATTTTTTTTTCTGACTTTCTCTGTAGCTACATGGAGGACTTTCTCCTAATTTTAATGCATCTGTTTTTATTTTGAAAAAGTGATTGCATAATCTGAATTTTACTGGGATGTTGAAAAATAATAACGAAGCCATAATTTATTTCCCTAATAAATTAGGGGTTGCACATATTGGTTATATTTCACCAGTATACTTTACTGCTATCACACATTCCATTTCAAGTGGTCACTAAAAAAATGTCTTCATGCTAATGTAACCTATATATTTTTTGCTTTTATCTTCAGGAAATTAAGCTATGAGGGATATGCATGAGTCAAAGTAAATAGTATCAGCAGGAGAGGAAGTATTTACAGATATCAACTCCATTGTATAACTGCAAGAGTCCAATCAAAGAAAAAGACAGCAAACATATCCTAATCTGCTTGGCTGTACAGAAAAACAGAAGACTAAATAATATGAACACTGCAATAGACCATTTTATAAGTCCTTCAGCTGCATGCCTGTCACTTTCTCCTTTGAAATTATATGCTCTTATAAATAGCAGTGTTTTAAGCAGGATATCTTTCCAAAGAGACAAAATCACAAAGTCCTGTAACAGCCAACCAACACATTTCCATCCTCAATTAATTGTAAATTTTAAATACATGGCAGTCATTTCTAAGAACTCATGTATATTCTTACTAAACACTTTTTTCCCCTTCTCCCCTACAGCAGATTACCAGCTACGTGTTGTACATACACTGTACTGAAAACAACTTGGCACCTGTTGTACCTGTTACTCATGCAGTAAAACATTTCTAAGGGATGCATTCATCTTTCAAAATAATTCTTCTGCATTATGGCTTAAACATTAGTTATCATCAAAGGAGAAAATGTTCTGGGCATTTTCCTGTTCCAAACAGACAAGAGTTCCTTTAGTTTTGCCAAAATAATCCCCTGCTATTAGCAATATTTGAAGGAGCATCTCTCACCTACAGAAGATGCTGGTCAGATTTGAAAGCTGAAAAGCCGAAACCTCAGGCTAAAATGTTTAATGAAGCTAGATTGAGTTAGTATTGCTGAACCTGGTCTCCCACATTCCATTAAATTCATTCAGAGAAGTGAATGATTAATCTGGGGTTAACTGTATCTTTTCAATATTTCTACTGGCCATAAATAGTAGTTCAATTTTTTCATCAACATAAATTTCTGTATAAATTTCTTATTTTTTATTGAGATATTGGCAAAATTAGAACAAACGAATATTTTTCCTACATATATTTTTACCTCACAGGCTTTCCTGGTCACCAATTCCCTAAACAGAGATGCTTCAAACCAACTGACATCCTAGAATGAAAACTGAAATTCAGGCATTTCTTTTATAAGCCTTAACATTATCCATATACCTCCCATACTTTAAAGCACAATACCAACTGCCCCATTATTTTACCCTTTACTTCCCCAATACAGAGAATTTTACCATTGAAAATTGCAAAAATGCTATGAATACACAACTTAAGAACACAAATAGAGTTCCTGCGTTGATCAAATAAAATTTTGGCCCCAGCAAAGACTTCAGCTTCAGTAGAGGCAGGTCTTATTCATCATGCATGCAAAAATAACTTCTAAAGACAGATGGTTTTGTTCAGTACTCTTCACATTATGATTTCTGAGATTTTCTTTAACACAGACTTCTGCTAGGAGTATTGCATTTAGATTAGTTAAACCAAAATCCTTGTTTTTTCTGCAAGTGGCTGGGTCAAAGCTTTCTATTTACAGATATACACAATAATATCAAGATTTTAAGTTTTTTTATTGTGGCAGTGGTCTTTTGGTATCCAATTGCACTAATTTTTACTGGGAGTTTTTGGACTTTTGTCTCCCTTTATTGAGCAGAATGAAGATCTGCAATGGTGATCAAAGGGTGTTATGAGGAAATAAGCTGTCATTTGGACAGAAGTATATTAAAGCTGACAATGGCAAAGCTGGTCTTCCCTAAGACAAGCTGAGTTCAGGTTACTTCACATTCATTATTAATTCTGGGACAAGGGTTTATATCTACTTTTGGAGGAGATGTCAACATTTGCAGAATGTTTTCAGAAGGTCAGTGTAGTAGATCCCACAGGTATAAATGTCAGACTTCAGGGGAGACATATACCATTTCCCACATCAAAAGCCAGGCATCTGACAGCTGACCAGAAATAATCCATAGGGGATCTCCTCTTTGCTAGTAAGGACAGAGGCACACCTTTTGGCAATGATTTGTTTCTTTTCAAAATGTAAATGATCCAGGGGAATCCTTTACCTCTGACCTATGTTAGATTTTGCTTGTTGTCACCCTTACAGCAGCACTGACTTAAAAGAAAAATAAAATCTTTTAATATTAGATAAATACAAGAACAATGGGGTGAAGAAAAAGTGGTTCTCTTCCTCTATTTGTTGTTACAACTTTAAGTCAGCCAAAAAGATCAGTCCAAAATCAGTTATCAGGGAGTGCTAACACATGCCCCATCATCTTAGCTCAGGACAAGCACTCAAACTGTGGGTTCAGTTGAATACTAAAGACTTAAGTACTTGAAGATTAAACATAAGAAAGAAAATGTGAAGGGAAATAGAAAACAAAAAAGAAGATATTAATTTGCTCTAAGATTTTGATCAACTAGCATTTCACAGTTTTGACAGTTTAAAATGGTTCTGGTCTTTTATTACCAAAACTTTTAGGGTTCTTGAGTATTCCTTTTTAAATGAAACCTATGCATTTTCCATGACTGAAAAGACAGGAATTACATCTCTCTGCAGATTTCATTATGCAGCCCACTAACTGATGAGTAATGGACAGAACAACAGAAAAAACACAAGTTCACGTGTTCACTTGATACATGCCCAAACTTATCCTAAGAAATAAAATATTTGGTTGTTTTCCTACGTGGTCTAAAGTATCTACTGTTTAAAGTTTCAAATAACTATAACTCTGCTTAGCAGAGTTTGATTGCAAAGCTGTGCAGATTATGTAATGAAAAAAATAGCTTCAACTGTGAACAGAAGCATTTTTAAAGGCTGAACAAAGTATATTCTACCACTCTGGCAGAGTTCAAGAACCTTATGTAGCCCAGGAGTTAAATCAGAACTTCTAGCTAAAAGGTTAAAGAAGATAGCTTTAAATTCACCATTTAAAAGCTACTTCATGATTTGATCTCTTTTTCACTATCCTGTCTATTGGCTACCCTTAAATTCCAGATTATAAAAATCAGGTTGTCTAAGTACATAAGGAAGCCCCCTGGTTTTCTGTGTCCTTGCAGAGGACAGATACATGATTAGAGCACTGACATTTTTCAGTACTACTTTTCAAAATGGTTCTTCTGAGAACGGAGAAGAGACTGGATGCTGCAAATTGTAAAGTCTAATCATCATTTCATCCTCAGAAAACCCACTGCCTCTCTGGCTGAAACATGATCTCATTCCTCCTCAGGCATTTGCTGCTCTTAGGAGTTACTGTGCTGCTGAAGAAGCCTGGTTGCTCTGGGAGTAGGAGTAAAGCAGACTGAGAAACTCTTGGGGCAAAAGTAGGTTATGGAGGTTCAAGGCAAATAGAGGCCCTAGGACAGACTCAAATTTCCACTCTGCATATGTGTATAGCCTAGTGTACAGAATAAATGCTAGATTCACCAGTTTTGTGTCTTCATCACAAAGAACCATGTGAGAATGAAGGCATATTTCAAGTATGAAAGAAAATTATTCTCATTAGCATGTATTTTCACTGCAGTTCAACTGAAAAAAAAAAATGTTACTGAAATAAACATTATGGCAAACCAACTCCAATCTTTTTCCTTCCTTATCCCATCTATCTCTGGTAAGATGCAGTGCATTCTTAGTCCTATGTGACTAGAAATATATGGTTATGTGCCTCAAGTTTAATTTTCACACTGTAGACAAATGCTCATATATGCCACAGCATATACCCCCAGATGCTATGGTAGAATTTATAAGCATATTAGCTAAGAAAAATATGTCAGTGGGATTCTTTGCTTTGTGAGGAATGCATGAACTGATGGGTTTGTAGTACAAAGACTCAATACTTGAGCAGTTAAGAAGTCTTTTTAGACAACTGAGGGAAGGTGAAATATTTTCAAAACCTGAGGCTACGAGATATACATATGCCATCTTGATTAAACATATGGAATGCATACTCAAAGAAAAGCCAACTGGAGTCCTAGTTGAGTAATCAAAACACCCAAGCTGAGAGGGGTTAACATGCAAGGATCAGCTCTGAACTTTGAAGTTTTCTGGTCTTCATTTTTCCTAATTAAGACAAGATTTAATAATCAAACCACTGTACAAACTATGTACTTAAACTCTAGGTTTGTTTCTAATTTTGTTGGGAATTCTTAGTAGATTCCAAAGAATCAGTAACCCCTGGGAAATTCACCCAGTAAGTAAGGTGGATTGATTTTTTTTTTAGGTACAAGAGCTGAACGTCCACTTTTCATCTTTTCTTCTTTGACACTGCCTCTTGTATATTGTTATTGAGTAACACTAAAACAAAAGAAGACAACTAAAGATGTGTAATGAACATCTTTGTAATACTAATGGAGTTCAGCATACAACTTGTGGAAAGCTGTGTACTAAGTGCAGAAAAGATAAGGATACTTGCATATCTTAATTTCAGAGCAGGTTACAACCTGATTTTGTTGTAGAAGTGTTGATAAATTTATTTAGAATCTGTTGTTCTTTGTTTATTAATGGATGTTCCCTTTTCTTCTTTTCCCTGCCCCTGCTCAGAATAAGGTGTTTCTGTACAGGGAATCTTGTATACATGATTCAACTCTGTGTCAGATACTAGCAACAGGACATTTTTCTCTTTCTCCTTACATGGTCATTTTATATCACCATATAGGTAAGAAACTTTCATGTTACTCCCAGAGAAAAGTCAGTTTGATAAACACAGATTAAAAATTATTTGGATGTTTAGAAAGCTTCTTATATAAACCCAAAAAATTAAAAAGCTGGTTTGAGCTCAAATAAGTTATCTATGCAACATTCTAGTCCACAATCAGAAAAATTTTACTGCAATTCAAAAGCAGCAAGTGGAGTGATTGCTGCAGCTCAGAAGTACAATCAATCTTTAAGACATCATTTACCATTCAGCAGGAAAACACCTGTCAGGTAAAAACGTAAGCAGCTTTAAACTATTTTCTCGAATTGTAGCCTACTTCAGAACCTTAAAATTAAGATGCATACAAAGGTATGTATCAACTATGCATAAACAAAAACAAATACACCTGCAAGAACCTGTCTATTGTCTCTGATGACATGGCACCAATTACTAAACTTCCAGGTTTAAGGCTGTTAAGTTTTCCACTTTTAAATTTATTGGAAATTCTTTCCTTTGGGAACTCACCTTATTCATGTGGATCTGCTGCTGGTACTGTTTCTGCTTCTCCAAAAACTGCTGATGTTGCTGCTGGATGACCAGCTGGGCCAAAGTACTCTGAGGAAGAGGAGCTGACTGGGTTCTGTTCAGAGGCCTGTGACGAGGCAGTTTGTGGGCAGCTCTTATGCCAGGTGAGACTCTCTCCTTTGCTGCTAAAGGAGACTGTGGATGAAGAGGAACCGCTCCTGCAAAACAGGGACATTTCACTCCCCTGTGAAAAACAACAAACTAACAGTTCTAACAGGAAAGAAAGCTTTCAGTAAGAAGAGGGGTGTACATTGCAGAACTCTGCATCTGCACTGATGCAGTGGGATGTGTACCACGTGCCTCGCCAGGCTGGGAAGTTCAGCTGCTGCAAAAGAATGTGATGAAGTAATCATTTTCTCTTTTCTGTAATCATTGAATTCTTTCAGGCTAACAGACTGAAACAAATCACTAAAAGGGAAAACAAAGATGCTGTCCTTTTTTCTTCCACCCTTCCACTTTTCCCAAGAGTTAGGATGTATGCTATTTGTATTACCACATTTAGTTTAAACCGAACACAAATGTTATTAAAAACATCTTCAATTAGTACTGCTAGAGCTTTGATCATTACCAGTCACAAGAAGTTTTTGCTGTCTCATTTGTTCTTTCAGCAACAGATGCTGCAAGAGAGCTTGGTGGCTGCTGTTTGGCTTTCCCTCCAAAGCAATGTGATGATGGGCTGAGGATGGAGGGACGTTTCCTCCATACTGTCCAGCCAAGGCCACTCCTTGTCTCAGTGACGGGGTCTCCCCCTTCTGCTTTTCTTTGAATGACGACGAAGCCTGTCAAAGAAAAACAGCATTGGTAACTGCTTTTCAGGGAAATAGCCATTTACACCTCTGTTTGATTAGATGGCCTTATGTCTTCATGAACACACACAGAAGAAAAGGTTAACATCCCTATCTTGCACTCTGACTGTGAGACAAAAAGGAAGAACATGCCAGTTAAATGTAACGCTGTGAGTAACTGAGTAATGAAACCAGTTAAAAAAAAAAAAACAGCAATAAAAGGCAAAGCATGAGGAATTACTAGTTAGAACATTATTAATGAAAGAATGGGACCTATCCTTAAAATTCCTGAAGAATTAGCACAGCCTCCTACCCAGGAAACTGTAGGATCAGAGGAAATAGTTTGCACTGAGTTTGGAATAGGCAAGGCTTGGTTTCTCACATAACTTTCCATCACACAGCAAGCCAAACAGCAAAACAAAATAGTTACCTGTAGTAGTGGGAAGCTATTACTTTTCCTGGAGCACTCCCTGACTCCCTGAAGGACAGCACAAATATAAGTTTCACCCTTTGCAAAGCAAACTTGTACAGCTAAACTCTCGTCTACAGATTCATCAAGAGCTGTTGTATGTGTGTGGCATTTTCAAGTGCCTTATAAATTGCACAGTTATTGACTTAAAGCTTTTGGAAGTTTTGGCCCTTCATCATTAAAAATGTACTTTGTATTGCTTTGTTCTTTGCCTATTAAAAAAAATCTTGAAACAGCAGTTCAAGCAGAATAACAATTTTTACAGCAAAAATAATAAACTAACAGAAACATGCATGTTGAGGCTTGCAGATAACCACTTATGGTAAGTCATGATAAAAACAATATCTCTGATAATATGAATTCCATAAATTCTGAAGTAAGGCTTTCACCAATATTTTTTGGTGTATGCTTACTTCACACTGCTATAACCCTCCCCTGAAAAACAACAAAGTAAGTTTTACATTCAATTTGCAACTGCTTATTCTAGTAACAGAAATAAACATTACTTGCATAAATCAATCCCTTTGTTTTTTCTAATGCCAAAAGTAATATTTGGTGTTACTTGGCCACATCAAAAGCTTACAAGATTTGAGTGAGCAAATGAAACATATTTTCATTTCTTTTTAATATTATAAATTTACTTTGAAGCTAGTTGAAGCTAGTTATATTTTTGTGAAATAGCTAACTAAATTTTGATTATATCCTCTGAGAAAGTAAGCACTACTTTTCATGATGTTCAGTTTTTCCATCCTTTAAAAACAATAATTTGTGAAGACTTTTAGAAAACTGATTTCAGGTTTACACAATTTTCTTTGCAAAGTTCTGTACCTGGTGTTAAAATCTTAGATTGCACCAATGTATTCATGCTAAGAACAGTAAATGTATTGAAAAAGACATAAAATAACATGGAACTTTGACTTGAAACTACATTAGCACTGGAATTAAGTAGCATCATTACAAACCATTGTGGATTGTATAGATTTAATTTTTTATTTTTACCACCACTGAAAATTGTGCTTACAGCTCCTAATTTCTTTGTAGAAGTTACCAATTCCCACACTTTGTACAGAGCCACCAAATATCAGTTTTTTACTTTTTTGTTGTTGCTGCTGGAAAGTAGGTAAATTTTGACCTGCTGTAAATTTTGAAAGTAGCAAAATTTTCAGGTATTTTACTGAGCCAGAAGAATACTACATACTTATCCTACAATGTTCTAGCTCAGTTTAGGTCATTACTGAAATCTCATAAAAAAGTTAGAGGTGCTGTAATTTATCATGCAGATATTATCATATAATTTAAAGTTTTACATTAAATAATCTCCTCATATGCTTCTTGCCATGTCTAAAATCCATTATCTGGCATAAATGCAATGCATGTGGCCCATATTTGGCTAAGATCTACACTGGCACTTGTTTGAGATAAAAAATGAATATTGCTTTCAAGTTGTGCCCCTAAATATCCAGATTTTGCCCAATGCATTGAGAGGTCTGCTTCCTAATCTGAGTCACTTGTGTTCCAAAATGCTAAAAATATAAAGAGAATAATCAGAAAGCAGGTTTTCTGGAAGTAAATGTATGCAGGAAGGCTTGAGAGGGGTCACTTACACTGATTTGAGGTTGTATTGCTGGAAGTCCCAAGGTAATGTTGGGCAGAGAAGGGGATGTGTACAGACTCAACAAGTTCACTGATTCATCCTGTATCAAAAGGCGTTGTTGGGAAACCAGGTGCTGGAATAAAAGGGGAAAACCAACAAAAGTGAATCTCCAAGCTTTTTATCGTGGTTATTTTATGCTTGTACCCCAATACACAGAAGGCAAATTATGTACCAGTCATTGGTTTGCATCCCTATGGAGTTTCAGATGCAGAAAACTGCTGTCCCTCTAAAAACACTGTTGATAGCTCTTTTCTTAGGAAAACAACTGATAAGCGTCTTGGATTATTCTTTGGTTAGTAAATCAAATTTCCATGGAAAACTAAAATCTTGAGGATTCCTAGACCATCTTATGAACTTCTCATCAACTCAACATCAGTTCTTCTCATCAACTGGACAGTCACTCCAAGAAACTCAGTGGGAATTTATCCAGTGAGTTTAGGATTATATCCAGCTGAATCATGAATATGGATGCATTAAACCTTTACCATGGTTGTTATGACTTTTGTTATAATGTACAAAATGTGGTTTTTAACTAGTCCATGTCTTTTGTGAGCCAGACTATGGTATGGGTATGTTTCAGACACATTATTTGCTTCCATTAACATGGAAGTTCTGTGTAGAAAGTAAGGCATCTGCCACTTAAAAGAAGAGACTCTCTCTCTGTCTGCATATATACAAAACCAACATCCTGTCATTCTCTGATGATGGGATACCCCTCACAGCTTTACTAATCCATTCAAGTTTAAATTTTTAACACTTCTTTTGAAGACTTGTGATCTAGTATTCAAGGACATGGAACTGCTGATATATTTTTAATTACTTTAAAATAAAACCAGACATTCTACAGAGATCACCCTTTTATTTCCACAGATTAATTGGGAAGAAACATAAAAAGATTACCACATCAGGAATCTTTTTGAAGCCTTTGCCTTTCTGCTTGAGAAGTGATATTTTCCAACATGTGGTCTAGTATGGTTGCTTGAATTATATTTTCTGTTTAACTCTTGCTTTCCTCCCAGAACTTTGACTCAATAAGAGCTACAAAGGTCTTATTAGACTTAGGAACTCTGGCATGATATGGTCCCCAAGGGAACAACATCCTTGAAAAAGAATACCCTGTGTAACAGTATGACACAGTGACTGCTTTCTTCCCAAACAAAAAGCATATGGGACTCCAATAATAGACCACCTCCAAGAGGGATACTGCACACTCGGGCTTTGACTAAAGTAAATATAATAACTTGTCAAGCATGTTGTGGGGAGCTGTAGATTTTCCCCCGGACAAACCTGGAATATCAATTAACTCTGTAAAATACTTTGTGTTAATACAATGCAACTTCAGACCATCAATGGAAAGTGGTTAAGCACAAAAACACAGGATGTTATTCCAAAACATAACCTTCCTCATACAGTTTGTTTGGAGATACGACCTATCACTGAGACAATAACAGTAGAAGTCTATCCCTGTAATTTTCTTTTGGTACCTAGGGAATGTCAACAGATAGCATAGGAAACAAAGAAGCTCCACTTGTATATTACATTAATTCCTGGCCAACAGTGTCTTGCCTTGATAACAGCCACCTCTGACCATGAATAAATGCAAGTATGTCAAGATTATGGAGACATTATGGAGGGAATCTACACATATTTAAGTGAAAAACAACAATCTAATGTTCCTCCTAGGATATAATCAATTTTTTAATAATGGCAGCATTGATACAAAGCTACTTCAAAGATTTATGTTTAATATTTGTTTTTTGGCATACCACTATTAGCTTCTAAGATTTAATTAATAAAAATAACAACAGCAGGGTGTATAGCAGCAAAACACACTACCACTAAGGTCAGGCATGATTATTTCATTGGGTATAAGCAATAGTGTTATTTATCACAGAAGTTTAATACAGAAAACAGGAGTTAATTAGTAAAAGCCTCTTAATTTAATTTATAATAGTGCTAATAACCTGTCATTTTCATTTTGATAAGAGTTTGATTTTTAAAAATATGTTCAGGTAATATTATCCTAAGCATCAGTTTAACCTCATTTCCCAAAATAAATGTAGCAGTCCACTTGCATAGAAACACATAGATTCTGTGTATCACAGAATCCCAGAATGGGTAAGCTTCAAAGAGACTCAAGCAGGGTCCCCCAGAGACAGAAACTTGTGATCCCAGCTGCAGCTTTGCCCTTTACATGGTCAACAATTCCTTGCAATGGTGGCACATGCAGGAGTTGCCAAGAGAATAATTTGGCAGCACAGTGGCTAAGTCATGTCCTCATCGTGGCTTGGAGTGGCACCTAAACTACCCCAAAGAGCAACCTGCCCTACTTGCTCCTCTAAGTACCTGCTCTGTGGGTCAACAGATTCTGCTTTCTGATGCTTAAAATAGCCCATCAACAGAGTTATCCTCTTTCTTAAAATAGGGTGCAAGAACTCAGTGCAGCAGAGCACGATGATCAACAAGAAACCATGAACAACTGTGCTTTGGTTGTTCTGTGGGACCTGCTGGGAAGCAGAAACCTCTATGTGTGCATGTTGATATGCACATTTATAGATTACCAGGGGAAGACAAAATGGTTTGGCTTTAATACTTGTCAGTTGTGGAGCTAACTGGCACAGCTTTCAATATTCACAATTACTTATGCTTGTATTTCCTGAGGCTTTTGGGATGATTTCTGAAAAAAATAATTTAGACTCTCTTCACATACACTTGACACAAACCTCATCAGCTGGTAAGAAACCTACACATTTTCCCACTGGCTCCTCATGAAGATGACCTCAAGAAACTGAGCATTAAAAGCATGAAGCTGTGGAGTTGTACAAAACAAATATGTGTTTATCTGTCACATGTTATTTATATCTCCTGTATAATCAAGTGATATTCTAGGAAATACTGCTTTCCAAAGCACAAATAGAAAAAAGAAATTGACCTGAAGCCCAGTTCCACCAACTGGAAACTTTCCATTGCCTTCAATGGCTTTTGACCAGACCGTGAATGCCTAAAATTAATCATTTCACATGACTAAAGCAGGTTGTCCCTCTGAACTCAAGGGACATGCTGTGCAGGGGCTCAATTCTGCTTGCATTTCTCAGGCAAGTAAGATTTAGTCCCAGCACAGCAGGTGACCTGAAAGGGTATGGCATGCTACAGGAGACAAATAGCTACTGCGGTGAACCTTGATGATACTGGAGACAACTGTGCCTAATAAAAACAGGATTTTATTTATAAGGTGCAATTAAAATCCTGAGTTCAACTTTCAAGTTTCATATAATGAGACCAGTGTTTTAACAAATGGTCGTGAAAGTACCATTAAGGGAACTGTGATAGTAAAAGATAATCTGCAAAGCTGCAGCATGTGCAGTACACCTTTGTTCATTCAAAAAATTGTACACGTCTACCCACCAGACTGTCTGCTCCAGTGAGTACACCACTTAAAAGTCTCACTATTCCAATGGATGTGGCAAAAATACTTTAAAAATCTGCTTCATTACTGATAATGCTCTAATTCTGTCCATGCACTGGAGTATAATCATTTATGGTACTGACTCATGTTTTACTGGTAAATGACTCTGTCATAGCAACCTGTTTTTCCCCAGCAAAAAGTGTTTTATTTGCTGCCATGAAAACCACAGCTATCCACCCACTCAGATATGAGCACAACACTTACTGCAAATGTCACAACAACGATTATGAAACAACAGCAAAGTGAGTCATGCGGGATTACAGAAAAAAACAAGGGATATTTTGGGTGATTTTGGAACACTCATCCTATTATTAGAAACTTCTGCACTTTGAGAATCTGATTAAAAATTGATTAGCTGTATAGCCTTTGAAAGCTGGCTAACACTAAACTAGGAAAGAGATATGTAGAAGTTTGTTGAACTGCTGGCTGCTGTTAAGCTACCAAAGAAAATCCCACTGAAATAATAATCACTGAAGCTGAGATTTATGGAAAAATGTTTGAACCCACAGGACCACAGTACTGAGAGTCAAGTAACCAGAGAGGTAAAGAAAACCCCAAGTGGATCCAGAAGTGGAAGTCTGTAGTTTCATCTTCTTAGCACATTTCACCAAGTGAAGTGACTGATGCCAGCATGCAGAGCTCAACTTCTAAAGAAACATTTTAGGCTCCTTTGAGCATCTTTGATTGTATATTTGGGTTGTAATTTTTGATGTCTGGCTCAGACGTGGCAAATAATACGCAATGCAATGTTCTACTAGCAAATAGATATAATTGCTGGTTCTTGCTACAACCTTTCCAAATCTCCCCAGAGACCACCAGCCTGACCAGCCTGTGGGTATTTCTGATAGTTCAAGAGTCTAGAAACTACAACATTCAGAGTCATGAACACCACATATCAGTCTGAGACACAAATGCCGATCCATTTTGTAGAATCCCTGAGTCAATAGAAGATCCAATTGGATAAGATTTCCTGTCTAATACAGCACATAATAACACCCACATATTACCAATTTCAACCTAAACCATTCCCAGTAGTAAAATACACAACTTAATTCCACTGAACTAGGATCTGATCTAATCCTAATGATGGATCTTACTCTGCATCATTTAAATTTCTTTGCAGTCACATATGTGGGGCTATGAGACAAGACCACATGTTAGCCATCAATGCAATTTTTTTTTCTTTTTGGTTACGGGCCAGAGAGAGGCTACTAATCAGTGTGCAGAGGTCACCCACCTGCCCCCTGGATCATAGTTCACACACACAATTAATTCATTATGGGGAAAAGTCACTGCTGGAGGTTGAACTGCCCATTCCAGGGGTTTTTTTTAGGTGAATGTCCTGCCACTGACCTGGAGAAATAGCTCCATTAACTAAAACTCTGTTAAATCACATTTTCTTATGCAATTTTTCTAATACAAACAGCATAAAACAACAATTAATAAAAAACCTTGCCACCAAAGCAGGAACTGGAGTAAGTATAGGTTAGGTATAGAATATTGTGGAATTTGAGTCTTAATCAAATTAGTTTACTGTCCCTTTACAATATTGCCAGAGAAAGCATGACTTGGGCATGTCATCTGTGCTAAATGAGGTTTATCACAACTGATTTACCATCTGCATTCCTGTTGTTATAGGCACGTATGTATGAAACAGAATCGGGAGCAGTTAAGATTCCTTCCGTTCACAATCTCACCTTACAAAACAAGTATTCAGGAATTCTGCCATGACATTTACGGTGGTTAAGTACTGCCCTGATAAGGAAACTGAGATACAGTAAAATAAAAGGGAGATGTGACAAGGATTTAGTCACTGAACTACAACACTATGATTAAAGAAATCTACTTCAGCATTCATCGGAACCTGGGACCACCTAGATCTTACATGTTAGGATAACCAATGCCTAAACCACTGTTTTGTTGGCAGGAGTTCTTTATAAGCATTCACCACTGAGCAGCTCTTTCAGGTCATCCCAGAAGGTGATATTCTGTAACCAAGTTCCTTTCACAGTTCCCTTCACTCTTCCAGTAGCACTACTGCTGCTTTTCCCTGAACTTTTGTTACCTCAGAGAACATGCATCTCGTACATAAAGATACACCACATATTTAACATACTGTGACATCAGCCTGTAGTGTCCTGGTACCTCAATTACACTGCTTGTATGATCAAATCAAATTTGCCATCCTCTTCAGTCTAGAAACCTGAGCAATTATCTTCACAATAGTGAGTCTTACCTCAGCTTGAATGCTAGATGGCAGAACCGAGGTTTCATTTTCTGTTGTGCTGCTGCTCGGACCATTGCTTGGGGAACTGGGACCTGATCCAGGGGAGCTGCTACTGACTGAGGATTCTGAAAAACAGATTAGACATACATGAATTTCACTCTGGAAATGTACACATAATCTTGATTAATTATATAATCTTTATAGCATAGGGCTTGTTCACTGTTGAAAAAATATCTATTGGTTACACTATTTACTTGCATTAAAGACTCTTGATTCATCTTCCATTTCTTTGGTTTTCTTTTTGCCATGAACAAGGAAAGATACCCTTGATCTTTCCCCTTCTGATCTGTCTGTGTCACATAAAACAAGTTTAGTATTTTTTTTTCCCATAAAGATGGTTATGATACTCAGTATCAGGCAAAGATACTGACACAAAGCTTGTAATGAGTAAAGAAAAGAAACTCTTTCCTTTTAAATTGTTGAGTCCTGGCTCTGCAAGAATGAAGCCTACTGCTATCCTTTCTGTCTAGGAAGGGGATGCACCCATTTTGAACCAATCATTACATACACAAGTACCAATGGCAAAACATACATCGTCACTGTATCTTTGGCACAAATAGGAAGCAATATTTACAGCATGTAAGCATATTAAAATAGGATTGTAAAGGCTGCTTGCTATCATGATTTAAAATGTCCCACATTGTGTCTAAGACAAAGGGGGAGAGGATGACCTCATTGTATGTTGTCGTATTGAGTTATTCTAATTCTACACTGATAGAAATTATATTTATGTAATGGAAACAGTTAAGAAGGTTAAAGAAGAAAGAGGAATCCACTAGTGGAGGTAGCTCTCTTTAAAGGGATATCTTTCAAATTAAAGTACTCAAGATGTTAAAGCAAATAATATCTAAATGGGGCATCTAATATTCTCTAGCTACTTCTTTGCTTATTCACTCTTTATGCTTTAGTTCATATGCAAAAATATGTTTTCACTTTGACTGACATCACAGGAGGCTTCCTAGCTGTTACTTGGATCTCTTTGATTTACTGGTGAGTCCATACCCAGCTATACCAACTGGCCATGTAGAAGTTCTTGCATTATATTTCAATAGGTATCAGAGAAGTGGAGACACACAAACTTCATATTTTTTCTCATTTTTTAAATATTAAAATAGTACTTTTTGTATAAATAGGCGTTTAAATAAAGGGTTATTTTAAGTTAAGAGAATAGAAAGCAAGGGGAAAAAGACTTCAGGCAACAATGTTGAACCAGGGTTATGAAAGGTCCAAAATGTCATATAGTCAATATTAATAATTATAACAGCAACCTGAAAGGCTCCAAGTTATTGTAAGGGCCAGGAAAAAAACACATCCATTTTCATGTTTCTGGTCTTTCAATGGCATCAGCAAAAAACCTCCGGTGATAAATATTTTACTTTATAACTTACAAGTAAGTGTGAAAACTGTAAAGAAATCAGCTGAAACTAATAAAGTGGATATAAAGAATCCCACAGAGGCTTCAGCAAATGGAATTTACAAATTAGCTGCAGAAAATTACAATCTGAAAATAATTTAATAGGAAGCTACTTTGCTTAGTAACTTTCATGCTTATATTCAAATCTCTGTTCAGTTTCACACAACATACTGTGGAAAGTTGTCACAAAAAATGAATGTACAGGGACACCTGTGTGTTTGTTCAAGTTGTATTTTAATTTCATCTTGGTGTGACATAATTCTGATACCAAGGGAATTCTGATATAGGTCTGATATACTAGTAATGGTTGATTGCATAAAGGTATGGCCTGATCACCTGAAAAAGCCATGAATCTACCAAATATCAATGCAAAGTCAAAGCAAGAATCATCAGGAAGAGGTCAAACACTGCAAATGCTCATTTTGTTTAGCAAACAGGTTCTATTCTGTGAGCTGTGCCAACAGAATTCCCCATTTTCAATTACCTGTCACCTCGAAAAGACGCTTCTTGAATGAACTGACATTTCCATCCTTCCTCCTGAGTAAAGGACTGCTTCTCCTCTCTGTCACCTTCTGTTTTAATCTTGAACGTACCTTCAAATTGGGCTCTGAAGCTGGAAATGAAGAGAAGAAAACATGTTACTACAAATCCACCTCCCGGCTTGTGTCAGACACTACTGACCCTGCAGAACCTCATTTGATCCCAGGAGGGCTTGGAGGCAGAGATTTTACTGCCCAACCTTCCCAGGCATCCTGTTGCTCCTCATACAACTTCATTTTAGGCTGGAAATTAAGAAAGAGTTGAAGAGAGCAGAAGTCCTTTGGATCCCAGTATTTTTTTCATTCCATTGCAACTTTGAACTTACCCATTATTTATTGTTACTTCCATAAGTATTAAAAATAAGTGACTGCAAATTTAATTTACATTATTTTTATCTCTCTTTTAGGTGAAAACTTGGAAAACACATCTTGGAACTTGGAATGCTATAAATGGATTTAGGTCTAATTGCAGAAACAGAGATTAACCTCCACTGGTGCCTTTTGATTTCTCTGAGAAATATAAATTACGACAAGCCTTGCTGGCAGAACATTTCTTGGTCAGTGATTTTAGGTCCAGAACTTTAATGTTTTCTGAGTAACACACCAAGCAACTAGATTTATGACAGTGTCCTAAGAACATTTACAGAGAAAAATATATGCTCTGAAAATGAAGAAGTAGGGTTGATTCCCAGAAAACCCAGGATTATATATAATGCACCTTGGGCCAATTCCACCTTTGTTTCTTTAATGGACACAGTCTTTTCATATGAAGGCCAGCTCTGCTGTGCTTTTTTATTTAGTAGTATTTTAAGCATGATAAAATGTTTCATGTAGTCATTTATTTGTTCTTCAAGTAAACCCTATATCAAACAGACTGCTAAGAGCTAGTGAAAGATAACTGTGGAATAGAGTTTGTTTGTATTTCCCTTCCTGGAACTGAGGATTGGCTAAGCAATATCTCAAAACAGAGACAGCTAGAAACTGGGATCAGTTCTCTCTCCTATGCACAGAGTTAAACCCAGCCTCAAAGAAGGAGTAAGAGTTAGCACAAAACCAAAATACATTACATTGTCACCCAATTCAGAATTACACCATTTGTGACTTTGGGGTAGGAACTCAATCCTACACTTCTAATTCTAGTCCCTGCCCATCTTATACATGCTTTTTTCCTTCTGTCCCACCTGTTTCCTCAGGGATAGGGAGGCTGGAAATGGCCACTGGAAGGTAAGGGAGTGGTAGAGCTGTAATGACCAGCAGAACCTGCTGCCACACGCTGACCTTGGCCATGCACTGCCCTCTGTGCCTTAAATACATTTCAGACCAAGATACACAGCCTGGCACAACACTGGAAATCTTTAATAATAAACACATCAACTGGAAATTTATTTTTATCACCTACTACCACTGTCAAGATTAATGATTCTGACAATAAAGTACTGATGACTTGTTTACTATCTAAGATACAATTTGCAATGAAACTGAAAATACAAAATATAATAATGGGCTATGATTACATGCTATCACCACAGATCTCAGTAGGTGTGATGACATTTAAAAAAAAAGGCACTCATCACTCCTTTTTTACTTAGATATATTTCCATTTCTACTATTCTGTACTCTTTAAAATCAGGAGAACATGTCTGTACATATTCTGTCTGTGCATCTGTGACAGATGAATGTAATACAAATACCCTGCAATACTCACTGAAGAAATTCTCCACTTCTATGTAAATCTTTCATGCTTAGTCACAGCAATTCCCTTTCTATGTTTACCAAATTCCCATCATCTGAATCTATCATATAAGCACAGCAAACAAACTTTAAAGTCAATGTATGAATTGATTAGCCATCCAAGAAGGTTCATGAAAAATGGCAATAATTAATAAATCTCACAATGCAAATCAAAGTTAATGCTTGAAGAGTGTTTGCTTCGAATTCCGGCTTTACTGGATTTTCTCCCTGAGACACTGCCAGCTCCAAACATGGTACTTACTAGGACTCAATGGCTAGCAAAAAGAATTCTGGTTTCAGTGGACAAAATATACAAATCTAAGCAATTTGAGGATATCTGGTCCAATAAAAAATGCAGAACTCAACACTGGTTTCTTGATTCCCAGCAGTGGTTGAGGTATTGGCTTTGTGTGTGAGTGCAGAGATCATTGAACCATCCTGCTCCACAAAGGCTGGGACAGAATTATTGTTCACTGCAAGAAGCACAGATCACAACAGCAGCCCTATGTGCTTTGGTGCACTCCTACATAATAAGACATCTATAATTGTCAACTCTCTTTTGACACTTCAAAAGACAAAATTAAGTATTTTAAGCTTCAAATATGGAGATGTGGATTGCAATTATAAATGTATATGCCTATATATACACACTGACTGCCTCAAAGCAGATACATAAGATTGTTTAGAAACTGTTTTAGCCCTTTAAACTCTGATATGTGAATGTTAGCTAAAAGTGAAAAAGAATTTTTAAAACCTCTTTTTTTTTTGAATTAGATTGTT
The DNA here is from genome assembly GCF_903797595.1 of Erithacus rubecula. Classification (NCBI taxonomy): domain Eukaryota; kingdom Metazoa; phylum Chordata; class Aves; order Passeriformes; family Muscicapidae; genus Erithacus; species Erithacus rubecula. The sequence continues at coordinate 29,789,111 of NC_136689.1, forward strand.
CCCCTAGTATTTGCAAGACATTTGAAAAGTCTGAGTAGCAAACCGCCCACAATTATTATAATTAATTTGCCTTATGTTTCAAATGAATATTTGGCTCAATATTTTAACTAGTGGCTCTTAGAAGTGGTTCTACAGAGGGGTAATGTTCAAAATAACTGTTTTGCATTAGCCACCCTGTAAGTATTTTTACTGCCCATTATTTGCTCCTTTGCTCAGATTAATTAATCCATTGCCATGGCTGACTGTTCATCACACAAAGGCATTCTCCATGGGGAAAACTGTCACATGGGGAGTTAAAGCCAAATAACTTCTGAGGCTGAAGATTTACTCCCCAACTTACTGCAGAGTAGCTTTCTCAAGCAAACACAAGCCCCTAAGAAGTAACTTTTTTTGGTACAGTAATACCACAGAATTATTGAAAAGACAATCAGGAAATCCATATGGTGATTCAAGCATAAACCAGGACACTGACACAGCAAGAAAATTAATGCACATGGCTAACTTGCTGCAAGCTAACCATCCAACTGGGGTCCAGAACTCAAAATTAGATTAATTCTACCCCATACAGCAGACATCCTGTATCTCACCTTCCTGAGGAAAAGGGGCCTCTTAAGTGCTGGAGGTGCAGAATGGGGTGGGATTTGCTGGGTTTGATGACTCCAACTATAGTGGGCTGAGTCATCTGCCCAAGGAGCCCAAATGCCACAGACAAGAGAAAAAATAGAGCACATGGCCAGGAATGTGGCTATGAGGACAAGAAACACAGGATGGCACATTTTCATGGCAGCAGTCTGGTTGGCTGGGCTGTGAACCTAAAATCTTAGAATCAGCATACAGCTGATATTGGTTTAGTTGCTCTCTGTTTTGATAGCCACTTTGCTCCACAAATCTTTGCACTTCTGTTATATTTAGCACTTTGGAAAAAGTACTAATCAATTGCCACTTGGAGAAAGTGAGCATGTATTATGTGAAAGTGTTTTGTTGCAAAGAAACCAAAAAGACACAGCTAATTTCTCTGAAAGTCATCAAAGCCCATGCCATTGTTCTCACCAGGAATCAGCTGATACCCATTTGAGTGATCCACTTCAGAGGATTTCAGGAAAGACTAGTCTGAAAATGACTGTGTTTATGTAGATGTAGCATAATTGGGAATAATGAGATGTTGCAGCAATATGCCTTGTTCATTGCTATTACCTGGCTTATTGTCTTTTTAGTGCTGGTAATTATGGGCTGGTATTACTCTTTAAATTATTCTAAGTGGGAAGCAGATAAGAAAGACACAGAAAGGATTGGTTTAAACAAGAGCAGAAGATATGACATGCAATCAAAGGATTGGTTACCTAACATTTTGCCATGACTTGTAATTGTGTCTACAGAATTAACAACTTTGGCTGTAGGTGAAAGACAACAGTGTGAATTTTCTCATATTTTACAGTGGCTTCATAGAGGAAGAAAGAATAAAGTAACTGTACTATTAAAAAAGGAAAATATACAGGCTTCTATGTAGGTACAAATTAATTTCATCACATGAGCTATCACTGATCAGGTGAAAGAAAGCTAGTCTCTCCTAAGAAACACAATGCCCAAATACAAGAGATAGTTAAATGATTCAGTGAAGTCATTACATATATTCCTATATTCCACTTTGCTTAATATTAGCAATTTGCAGATACTAGCATTAAAGAATATAGCCTGGGGCCAGATTGCTCCCAAATGAGCTGAGGTTTTCTTGACATGGCTTTGCTTCACTGTTTCTTTTTATTAAACATACAGAGATATTTAAGAAGAAGGAATGAAAATCCTTTTTATGCATGGGGAGAAGACATATATGAAGAGAATGTTAAAGGCAATAATGCACTACTTTCTGATGACTCTTGGAACACAGTAGTACTTTTGTGGAAGAGTGTGCCAACTTCAAATCAGCATTTAATGAAGCCAGGCAGGAAATGGGGGATGGGAGAGAGCGCATAGCAAGCAGGTCCTCATCTCCAGGCTAAAGCCATATACAGGAAGCCTGAAGAAGAGAAAGTGAGCTTTTGTCCAGATTCCAAAAGGCACTAAAGTGAAAGCATTTCCTTTTCCTCACGAGCAAACTGGCTTAGAACAGCTGTAGGGTAGTTGAGGTAAATAATGCTAAATTTGGCTAAAAAGGTTCCAACATCACCATGAGCAACAGTGGCAAAACTGACATCCTACTTGAGAAAAATAAATTGTTCTCCATTGCCCAGGTATCAACTGTTACCACTAAGATCCTTATTAAAACAGCAGCCTGAACTTCCCTAACATAATTAAGTCACCAGAACTAATTAAAAACCAAAGACTTCAAGATCTTAAAGCAAATCTTCACAGACATTCTGTTTCTTTAGCTATATTTTTTAAAGCTGTGAAGAGTCCTATGTGATACTGATTTGAATATATTTTGCACTGTACTCCATACAGGAGTTTGGGGTTTTTTTCTGGCTCATATCTAACAAGAATCAGTAATTGAATACATAGTCAAGAAATCTGTTTATTCACACCACTCATATTGCTCTTTTTTAATACTTTTGTACTAGATACTCATGTACAGACAAGGATTTTATGCTGTACCACACACAACCATAACACTCCATGGCATAAAGTTAAAGCAAAGTAACTGGCATAAAGTTACAGCAAAAAATGAAGATGCATGGGTACAGGCAATCAGAACTGCAAAACAAACATAAAGATGGCTCTGGTGAGCACAATGGGGTATTGCTAGAATACCACTGGTTTATCCTTTGTCAAGTTTCTTTCTAGCACTCTGGAAATTGAATATTTTCAAGAAGATACTGCATGTGGATACTGTTGTGATCTATCCTGGAGCAGGAGGGCAGAATTGGGAAAAAAACACACTATGAATAGATCTTCATTTTGTCAGGTCCATTGCATATCTCAACAAGTTCCTGGGTGCTGTGGGCTCCCAGTCAACAAGATAATACACATAAATAATAAAGCAGCCTGACTGCTGATGCTATGCTACGACCTGGAGACCAAGGAAAATGTCAAATCCCACATTAATACTGCAGCAAAATTAACCAGAAAAGGCACATCTTAAGGTTCCTAAGAAGCTGGTCTGAAAACTGTGGGCTAAGGAGAAACTTCCCAGTTTCCCCTTCAGTTGAGGTAGGCAGGATCAAATGCACAAGACAGCACTAAGCACCAGCAGAAAGGATAAATGTGAGGATAATCTGGGCTTCCTCAGCAAAACTATGGATGCAACCAAAGCCTGGCAGAAAGCTAGAGAAGCAAGGAGACACAGGTCAGGGACAAAATCTGTTTCCAGCTTTTTCAGCTGATTTGTGAAGAGTTCTGAGAGACTTGGTGATCTCACAGTTTTACAGCACAAGGTTCTCACAATCATGTAAATATTCTCTGCTCTGAATGAAGTTTCTGATTGCTGCTGTAGAAGGCCACATCCCAATGGAAGACAGTATTGCACAATGTACACATTTTCCCTACTGGATGACAGAATGGAAGATGGTAGTAGTCTGCATGTAGTATAATTCTATGGGCTCAGTGACTGTCTCAATCCTGATGATTTAAAATGCCACTTCTGAAAGAGTTTTAAATTAGATTAATAAGAGTGAAAGGTATTTGCACAAGCCTTCCGAAGCTCTTCCAAGAGCTTCCACCTGACTGCTGGGTGGTCCCAAGAAGGCAGGAGAACCAGATATAGCAGTACAGGGTGGAGATGCTTTGTTTTTCTGGCTTGCATCACCTAATGTGTTTTCAGGATATATTGAAACTGTTTCCTGTACAGCCATTCAGTTTATGTTGGTCATATGTGAAACCCTTGAGTCCTTTGCTTTATTTTACTTCTGCATAAGGTAGAATGCTTTATTTTTTCAGACTAACTAAGGTAAATATCCATTCTCTAAATAAAAAAACAGGCCTAGTGAAATACATGGTGAAAGAGTTAATTAGATTAGAGGGGATCTTGCAGCCCTTCTGCTCTCTTCAGGCTAAGGAAACCAACCTAACCAGATTAGCAAATTTTCATTAATTTTCTATAGCAGATTCAAAAATGAACAGTTCCCTGAAACTATTTTAAATATCTAACTTTTCTTTGTTATTCACTGCAGTCTGTATGAAACATAAAATATTTGTTTCATTATCCATGCAAACAATTGTTATCTTTCTAGGCACAATTTATTGAGTTAGATGTAGAAATTTCTTATTGTACTGCTTGGGTTTAGCCAGAATTGGAAATCTTGAATATCTGAAGAGTATAATGTATTTCCTGTTGATATATGTTCTTCATGTAACCTATAAGGCAAAAGAACAGGTCTCTTGATATGATTTTTTAATAAATTCTGTTTTTTTAGCAAAGAAACAGATCTCCTAGCATTTGCACCACAGGATTATACAGCAGTTTTGAGGAGGCAGTGGTTTCACTAGTCTTATGAATCCTCACTACATCTCAAATCTGCTGAAACCATGACATTTCACTACTATGTCAGGCCCATCTTAATCTTCTTACAGGTAAAATAATACCCTTTTCCAATAACAAGTAGGGGATTAAAAAGCAAATACTACTATACTGTCTTGAACCATAGAATTAAGGAATGAGGATAGTTTAAAATTAATTTTCATCTTCTCTACAAGTCATCAAATTCTGTAGTTTTATCACACCTTTATAGCACTTTCTGGAGCCAACTCACATCTGAGCTCTCAGGAGGTGTAAAGAAGAAAAGAAGATGAAACAGGCACTTGACTAGAGGGTATCCCTCATTTGAATTGTAGTAATTCAATAAATAAATTAAGATATGCATGACTGGCAGTCCTTCTGGTTAGGTCTCCACTGGTAATGATTATTCTTTCTTCTGACCATCTACAGCAGCTGGTTCTAGCTGGGAAGAAGTAATGTGAATACAATATCCTACTTTCTGCAAATACAGCAAATCCCACTCATCAGTCTAAATCCTCCTCGCAAATCCACTGAATACCAAGAAAAAATACTTTGTTTAGTGAAGAACTGTCACAGATAATCCCCTAGCCCCCAAAGTCAAGGCTTTTGCCATGGTCACCATTTGACCCCCAGATACATGATCTATTTTTTATAGAATAATCATGTTCATGATTGTGTTACTCCCCAAGCCCCATAAAAGAAAGAACTAGTTCATAGGGTGTTTAAATCCCACAGATTTTAATCTAGGCAAATATCCAGCAGTGATAATTCACTGGTGTCAGACAAAAAAATTACAGTCCACTATTTCATCAACCATCAGAAATTCATGATGAAACATGATTATCTTCTCCCCCAGTTTAACAGGGCATCAATGCCATCAGTAAAAATGAGCTGGTTAGGTCTATACTGCTGAATCATACTTTGGAGTTGTCCAAAGGCAACAGGATGCCAAGAAAACAAAAGCAACCAAAATATAGTGTATCTTGCTCTCCTAGCAGATGAGAAGAATTGGCCAAGTTCATCTCAAAAGCAGAAAGGGAGTTCAGTCCCACTGAAGAAAAATGAAGATAATATTGGCTCCAAAGTTATTTGGACATTCAAGGCACGTTTATCTTCTTTAACTTCTGTAGGCAAGGCCAACTTTGTGAAAGTATCTCTTCATGTAAACCAAAGTGAGAAGAAAATGCCACGTTTGAAGTCTTAATTGGACATCCATACTACACCTTCACCACCATACTGAATCAAAATAAATTTACTTTTAGATAGATTCTTTATGCTCTGGGATATAATTCCAGTCCCCTACAACTTAATTAGTTAAATATACAATGTTACCTTCCATCTGGTAGAGTAATTTAGCAAGAATAATTGTGCACCACCATAACTCAACGAGACACTGAGGAAAACCATTGAAATGCTATTTCCTTTCCTTTGGAAGAGAATTATGTACAATTTCAGCATGCTTTGCATTTCTAACATTTAAAGCCAACAGGGAGGTATCACTCTCATTTATATTACTTTCCCATGAGAAAATCAAAAGCAAAGTACAAAGCTTATGCCTTTGCTCATGAATGGCTCTGTAATACTCACTTGGCTTTAGCCACAACATGTTATTTGGCAGCTAAACCCCTTAATTAAAGTTGTGGGTTTGAATAGATTTTTCAGTGAAACTATGTTTTGCAGAATTTTGGAGAAGTGCAATCTTTACTAACCAATATTTTCTATTTTGGGTGATCCCATACCATGTGATTTCCACTTTTTACTTCTCTGTTTCTCTCTTTTTGCTGTCTTTTAGATGTTCTTGTTTACTTTTCTAAAAGTTTTCAACTGTCCTTGCTCTAGATACAACGGAAGCAAAACTCTAGTTCTACTGAAATCAAACAGGACAGTTTCTACTGACTTCAAAGAGTCTCAAATTTTATATGCAGTATTTTGTAACTTATTTATCCAGAGGGAATAAGCTTTGAAATACCCATTAAAAACATTCCACTTCATTTTCAATGGACATTATGCTCTTAAAATGCTTCAGATTTTAGGAATGCTCCCTGCTGCTTATTGAAGCTTGTCTAGTATCTGATTACCTGCTTATCAAAAAGTTATACAAGGTACTTCTTAATGCTAATTTATAAAGCATTTTTGAGAACATACACAGTGTAAGAAAACATTTATGTACTCACATGGAGAAGAATTTGATAATGCAATTTTGGTTATACACTGGTCAGCAAAAGAACTAAGTACTTTGATCAAGATTGTATCAAGTATTGATCAAGCTTAGTTATGAAGAATGGTCAGTAGCATCATAGAATAATTACTGGCACAAAAGAACATGATATATATACACGGAGTGGGATTTTTGCTAAAAGAGAAGGACATTGAAACAGTAAATTTTTTACCCATTCACAAAAAAAAATTTGCTTTCTCCAATTAGAAGTAAGTGTTAAATAAAATACATTAGAGGACCAGCTTTCCACTGATGGGAAGACTGATGTTCTTCATGAGAATCATTCTGGTGATGACTCCTGTTAAACCCTGTGCAGGCTCTGGCAGCTTTCATGATACCAAAGCATACCTACACAAGCCCTTTTCCCTTTGACAGTGTCATTAAGCCTAACCTAGCACTCATTTCTGTTTAGATTTGAGATATCTTAAATAAATCCTCCTCTAACTTGAGCTCAATCAGAATGACAGGACATCCCTCAGCCCCACCTTGGGAGGTTGCAGGGCTCTGAAGGGCTGGAGGCAGCAGCAGCTGTGGGAAATAGAAAATGTATAAAACTCTCAGAAAGCTGTGTGAAAGCAAATCTCAGGATGGAGAAATGCAAGAATGCTGAAGATGCAAGGACAAGAAACAATAGGGCTCTGAACTGTGTAGAGACAGGCATCAGGAAAATATGCTAAGCAAGACAGTAGAAATATATAGGCTTAGTAATGAAGCTTTATCCATTGTTTTTAGCTATTACAAGCTAGCATTGTTTAAAGCTAGATGTATGGTAACTTTATTAACTGCCCTGAGCAAACGCTTGTCAGCCTTTAATATTAATCTATTGGCTAGGAAGCTGTTTAAAGACTTTGTAACAGAGAATTTCATCTGCTGTTGCTAGATAAATGCTGAAATGCTGAAAATGAGACTGATGATTGTGAGGTAATAAAGGCTTTGACACAACTGCTCCAGCATTCCCATCTCATTGTTTGTGTACACATATATATGCAAATATAAGAAAAAGAAAAAATATCCCAGGGAACCCAACAAGCAGCAACTACACAAATAAATATCCCAGGGAACCTGCACAGCAGCTACAGCCACATCACATTTCCTTGGAGCTGCTGAACACTGGCTTGGCCTGTTCATCACATGAATCCAAAAGCTTCCCCTCTGATTCACTCTGCAGTTCCAAGTGGAAGCTTTTTCTCCTTCTAAAACTTCCTACTACTAATTACAAGCTCTGAAGTTACTGATACTGAATTTGAGAAGGCTAAAAATGCTTGGAGATTAATGGGAAGAGGAGTCAAGATGAGAACACCTTTACTCCTTCCCACTCTTATAAGTACTGATTTCTTCTGGGCACATTACCTAGTCCAAATTTGTCGAGATGGTTCACCAAGCCAGGAAAACAAGCACTCTGGAGAGGCAGGAATGCTTAGAAAATGGAATAAAATTAGGAGAATCATATGTTTGCTTCATTTCCCTGCTTCAATAAACAAAGTGCCTCTCCCATTTATTGTGCTCTCTCATAAATTCAGAGAAAAATAGCACTTCTCTCCACTGAGCTGGACTTCTTCATTTTGGCAGACATGGTAATTGAGGGTTTGGGATATTCTAAGCCTTTCTTTAAAAAATGGAAACCAAAAAAAATCCAGCTTTTTCATATACTATTACATCACAAAAGAGTGTTTTCCTAGAAAATGCAAACAGAAATGAAATTTGGTGGCATGAAAATGGAAAGGAGAAAAACCTTCACGCACAAAATGTTTTTCTTTGGATTTTCAACTGCTCCAGTAAATTACTGAGTCACTAAGCACACAAAGAATTGTAAGGAAATATTCTAATTAATTTCTTTTCTTAAAAATTATGTCTGCTGAGCTCTCATTCAGTAATCTTTCATTCTCATTTTCACAAGAGTGACATTATTATGCTACTGCCTAATCAGGTTAACTTAATAAGGTTTTTACAGAGTGATCTTCATGACTGTGCAGGACAGCCTTCTTCCTCTTGTTCATCACAATATTAAACAATCCTTCATCTCCTCTTTTTTCCTGTATGAAATTGCACAATTTCTCCCATCCAAGGAAGAACCTCATACTATTTGCTATTAAAAAAAACAAAAGCAAACCATGCTATGTTTCCATTGAGTTTACTTCAAATTTTTGGAAAGTGAGCTACCAAAATCTTCTCAAATTGTTATATTGTAAGAGACCTTCAGATCCCAAAGAACAATGCAAGTTGTAAGTGTACAACTCCATCTGCAAAGAAAGATTCAACTGGCACAAAACCAAAATAAATAGAAATACTGATTGACATTCCCATTCTTCCATGATTGTGCTAAACTCAGGAAAGAGAAAAATAGTTCATACTTGATATGATGGTGTCCCCAGGAACTTCCTCTAAAAAAAGCCAAAACATGAAACGAAAAGCAGAAATTCCACCAACAGCAATATTTTTTAAAAGTATGCAGATTTGGCCAGAGAGCTAAGCCTTGTTGGAACTTACTCACTTTTGCTGGTTTGTATCAACATTTGTATACAAAATATGAAATTTCAAAGATGGAGAAAATGCAAATTTTAAGGGCATTTGCCAGAATTTCTGCATTTTGAAAAGGTAAAGGGAAAAAAAAAATGTTTGAAAATATCTTCTACCCTACCAAACTCATATTGCTTACTGTATTTTTGTTAGTTTTACAGTAACCCCATAAAGAGGATAATATTTTCTGGACAGAAAGCCACAGGATAGAGGAGCCCACTAAGTAAAAAGTTCCCCATATTAAATGATCAGTTTTTCAAAAGTACATGGCTCCCATCAGAGCTCTAAAACAGTCAGTATGAATTTCAGAAGTGTTCAGTAATAGGGAGGCACTTTCAAACTTCTCTGGGTAATTTAGACACATTAGTCTCATTGAAAGTTAATGAGCCATGTGCTGCTCAGGCTTTTGGGTGCTTTGCAGAAAACACATGTTACAACTGGTATCCATGGTGCAAGTTTTGGGGATATTTAAAATTTAATCTTACAGTGTTTACACTAAATTCTACTCATAGCTACAGATGTGTAGCTTCTCCTTATGGTGTATTTATCTATCCCGTGAAGCAACAGCTCCCCTTGCTCTGCTCTTTTCAAAGTCTGTCAACACCAAGCATCTGAATGCAGCTGTGCAAAGAGCTGCATATCCTGGCCTCTAGCCCCTAGGACAGTCCCAATCCTCCATGCAGCTAAACTTTCTGAAGCCCATTGCTGACAACTTCTGCTGCATCTTGTACAGAAAGGAACAATCCACATTGCTGAGACTTTTTGAGTAACTACAGTCACTGCACCAGGATGTTAACTCTGATACCTAACTGTAAACACTGACAGAGCAAGACTCTTAAGTCTTTCCCTAGTTATCTAAGCATTCCATCACTCTAGATACTAGAAGAGTAAAAGCTGCAGAAAATATTTTCCTTTGTACCATTCTTTCAGAATTAATTTTTAGAAGAATAAAAAAGGAGATGCCACTTCAGGACTAATTAAGCAAAAATTAAAGGGATTGCTGAACAAGAAAGTAAGCAACCAAAACCCATGATTTACAATGCCTGTGTGACACTTGGTGTTCCCTTAGCACTGAAAAACACATTAGGATGTCAGGGAAGTATCATTCAGCTTTGTTTCCCATTAAATTTGATCTCAGAGTACCTGATTCATTCAGAATTATCTTACAAGAGCATTTGGAGAAGAGAAAGACAGCTCTGTATCTTATAATATAAAGATATTTTTTTGAAAAGTAACCCAAAAAGCAAAACAAATCTGTAATTAAAAGTCACAACAGGTATTCCTTTCTTCAGGCTGAAAGGAATGTGAGGCCTGCTTTCACATGAATTGCTGACTTCACACAGGTTCAGCACCACAGAGGCTCCACCAGGAGCCAGTGGCAATGAGCATTCATAGCCTGAAGGGAAGGAAAAGAGGCTCACCCCTCGTGGCAAAGGTCAGATTTCTGCAGGCTTACAGCCTGTCCATCCACATGAGTGTTGGTGGGACATCTTTGTCTAGTGAGGTCCCGTGAGGATGACACAGGCTCCACAAAGTCCCCTCTGCCTGGAGGATGGCCCTACAGCCACCCAGATCAGTTTAGGGTCATTTGACTTGTGTCGGTTTGGTTCCTGTTGCTTTGACACTCAACCTGATGAACAGCCATTGAAAACTTTGTGGGGATGCTGCTGAAGACTGGAATTAAACATCTCTAGTACCCAGAGAGACTGGATGTGTAAACAGGATATTAACAGTTGCTATTTTCACGGATATGGAGAGATATCAAATATCCTCTGTTGGTAACATACAACATGCTGTACACTTCATTTATATTTGCTTATCACAATCATTATGTCAATGCCATAGAAATGGTTATACTAATGATTATATTAGTATTTGTCTATTTGTTCTGTAGATATCTTTTCAGAGAGTCATCATGTCCTTTGTTCAATTTTGGAACTGATGCACTGTATGCCCAAATATTTGGAATAACATATAGAAAACATCTGGATTTAATTATATTATAGTCCTCTTATGCAGACAATGGGAATTGAATTAAGGAATATTTTGAAACCCCCACAGAGATATAAAAGTATTAGCAGCTGCACGAGAACTTTACTGTTACAAAGTTTGAAAATGTTTTGTTTTACAGATCAACAGTCTGACACATCATAAATATCAATCATAACATTTAAGATACATAAACATGGAAGAAAAATTAAACCCTGCATTTCAAATACATCTACATTAATCCACAGCATTTAGAAGATGTAGAAGGCATCCTTTTGTTCAAAAAATGAAAATGTATAGTCTATTGGCATAGAAAATATATGTTGTACAGTGGTATTATGCAGAGAACTACATCAGGTTTATTGTGATGAACAGCCTGAACAAGATTTTATGGAATCTTGTTATATTGCCGCCATATTTTACAAAGAGTAATTCACCTAGAATAAATTAGCATTTTGCTTTTCATGCTTCCATTCCTCTGAAAATATTTGGGGATATAATATGAGATTAGAGAGTCTGCCCCAAAGTATTAGATGCAGGCTGGATTTTCTCTCTGAATATTTGCTGGTTCCAAATGCCACTTCTTTTCAAGTCAGTTTTGCAGTTAGTTTTTCAATCTCCCAGTGGCTACATCGCATTCAAAGGCTGTTAGCACAGTAGGGGGTCAGACTTTCTCTCTGAATGTAACAATATCACTCAACAGCAGACTCATGCAATAAGCCATCTGATGTTTTCTTTTCCTTTCCCCCCTCCTGTGAGTGTCTCCCTGCATTCCTGGATACCAGCCACTGCACCAAGGTCCTGAGGCAGCAGCCACATGGACTCCCACTGCCATTCTAGCTTCCTTTATGGTGCAGCAAAAGGTAAGCCTACAGTTCACCTGCTGCCAAGACAAAATACTCCATTGTTAGATCTTCTGAAATATTATAAAACCTTCAAAAGAACATTTTCTCTGTGTCAGAAGACATGTAAATGTATGTATATGGACACAGCATAGCACTGGTCATGGGTTTGGTCCCCATATGGACCATTCACTTACGAGTTGGACTTCATGATACTTCTGGGTCTCTTACAGCTCGGAATATTCTGTGATTTGGTGATATGCATACAAACTCTGACAACTAATGGCACCAAATATAATATTAACTCAATTCCTCCTCTTTCTATGATTTCCCTCCAAAATGCCCTGAAAAACATTGCCTAAAAGCAGAATACCATATGAAGACAGATACTGTACCTACCAAGAATGGCAGAGAATTATTAAAGCCAGAAGAAAGGGAAAGAAAATAAAGATCTGTGAAATGATGATCTGCTTAGAAACAAAATTTATCAGAACTGAAGTCTGCACTAGCTGTCAACACTGGGAAACTGTGACTCTTGGTACCATGTGGCCAGGCTGACCTTGGAAATACACAGTCTGGATCTTTGAACTTACTCACAGCATCATCTTGAACAGGGTCTGTGGAATGTGATACATGCCTTGCTGATGGACAGCCAAATAAAGGGTGGGAGAATTCCTGGGTAAGGGGTTCAAATACACGAGCTAACTCACCCGTTTTACGAAGGGGAAAATCATCCTTGGCATCCTGTGCTCCTGGTAAAGTGTATTTGTAGGGTGGCGAGGCCCCGCTCAGGGGTGGAGAGCTTTGATCCAGTGAGGTATGGTGGGCAGCCCTGCAGCAGACACAGAGGTCACAGATTAGCTGTCACTGAGGTGACCAGCAGTAACTATCCACACATGTTGTACACGTCTCAGCTGTGTTTATGTTCTTGTTCCTCTAAGTGTGCACAAACCACAGGCTCATGTAACCAATTTCACTCTTACAGTAAGTATAGAACTCACTGGGATTCCCAAAAATGGATTTTTTGCACTCACATAGGATAAGATTCATGTTGATCTACAGACAGAGTCTGTCACCAGTTCGGGGAATTGACTATTTCAGGTGGTTGCTTTTAAATATGAATCAGCTGACACAGCAAAAGCCATTTAAGCAAAAGCCATTTATTATCATGTGCAAATAGACTTATATTGATCAAGCCTTCTCTATAAAAATGTGGTGGATTTTCAGGGCATGAGGGCTTGTATAAAATAACCAGAAACACTGAATTACGGATACCCCCCTCCCCCAAATTATTTAGTGGACAAGGTAAATGAAACCTTAAGTTCAATTTGTAAATTTTCTGAGCATACCACCACATAGCACTCATGTCAGCAGAGAAGCTCTAACTTGAAGAGTGTTTTCTGACAACTGCTGGATAAAAGAAATATTGTGGGCAGAGCTTTCTGAGCAACCACATAGAAATTGCATCATTTGGCTCAGAAACGGGGTGGGTTTGTTTGTTTTTTGGGGGGGAGGGAAGGTTTGGTTGATTTTTTTTATCTAGAGAGGGAGAGAGGGAAAGGAGAAAAACTTTTAAACTTTGTGTTTATCTCAACATAATTTTACTTGGCCTTTTTCAGACTCTGCTTGTCTTTCCAAAGCAGTGTGGTTAATCAATAATATGTCTCTGTCATGAGAGGAAATACTACTTTCTGCAGTGTAGCAGAAGGCATCCTCTGCAGAGCTCCTTACATATTCAAGAGACTTTTACATATTATTTGGAAGAAAAAAAATTAATCAAATACTGTATCTCCACCAAACACAATATAAATATATATTAAATCATTTTAGCAAAATGCTCTGGTTAGCTCAGAATGCGAACTCCAAGGGCCAACCTTCACTAATCCTTTTTAAAAATAATAAGTGAAAAAAGGAAATCTAGTGTATCATATGCATTTCTGTTTGTCCTATTGAAGGTCAATGTGGGACATTGAAGCCTTTCAGAAACACAGAGTTCATTCTGTTGGATTCATTTATGTTGGGAATAAAAAGGGCAAAGCTGTAAGACCATTTGAAGGATTCAACAAAATCACTTGTTTCCATGGTCTAAGCATATTCTTGTCAAGGCCAAGTTGTCATAAGAATATGCAGTTCAGATACTAAAATCCATGAGTCAGAAAAGTCAAATGACCACTGCTTTTCTCAAAATCCTTGTGAACTACTAACACTAGCCAAGCAACTTCACTGGAAGGAAAGCAGCATCTCTCCAAGAGGAAATGTTTTCTGATTGATTCAAAATCCAAGTAAGACAAGCACAAGGTTTTTCTAACTGCAAAAATTTAAGATACTTGGAAAAATGACAGGTATAGTTATGAAATTTGTGATAGCAACAGCTATAGATGCTACAGATGAAGCAGATGAAATAAAGACAATTGTATAGATTTTTGAGAGAGTCTTGTTCTGTATAGTTCTCATCTCATTGCTGAACACCAAATACTCCTTGGTTAAACAAGAAATATAACACTTCTGGCTTTTTGCTGATCTTTGGGTTGAACTTCTGCCTTGCTCTGGAGGCAGACTCTCAACACCCCTGCTTGAAAAGCATTCTGCCAAATTTTAGCTGATACCTCCACAAGACAAGGAAGAGCTTAATACTGAACATACGTGTACCAGAGCTTGGGGTGGCGGCTCATGGAATGATTCTTCCCATTTGCTGGAGAGTCTTTTGTAGCTGATTTACTTAACAGGAACTCTTGAAGTTTCTGCTTCACTTCTGTACTGGCCACTGCCCCTAAGAAACACAGAGATCAATGCATCTTATCCTTACTTTTAAAAAAAAACCTTTTTAAAGAAAACAAGTTCCAAAACAGAGTCTGCCTTATTGCTGGAAGTTTTGTACACTACAAAAAAAAAAAAAAAACTATTGGTGGAAAACAGTCAAAATGAGATAACATTTGGATTAAATACTTGTCTGTGGAAGCCTGGAGCTGGCCATGACCCAAAAAATCCAGTGAAGTCATAAGGAATATTTCAACAGTAGATGAGGCCATTTATCCAGGGCCAGATGTATCTAAAGAATTTAAATTATTTCCTGATAGTTCCTAACAATCCAAATACAAAATCCACAATAGAACTAAAAAGACAGTAACAAAAGGTCAGTTTGAGTTTTTAGTAATGAATGGTTTTTCTTTTAATAAAGTAACAGCAGTAACATAGCAAAAATGTGCTCTGAACACTGTTTTAGTTATAATCAGAAAACTGCAGAAAGAGCCAGAGTGAGGCTTTTAATTAGAGCCCCTCAAGAGTCTCTACCTGTGATGTCTAGAAGACAGGAGGCAGTGCATTTAGACTTCTCTTGGTGCATAGCTCAATACAGAAAAAAAAAATTGAGCATGCCATTGTAAGGATAAGCTACCAATTCAGGCTTGCAGCATGGGACATGCTTCTTTACTCATAGCCAAAATAGTGGTCATTAAGGAAAAAAAAAAAAGGATGAAAACAAAAAAACTTTTGGTTTTCCATAATCAATGACCAAAAAAAAAAAAAACCAAAAAAAAAAAATGGGGATGAAACTCCATTTCCTTCAAAGTTTCAGCATTAAGGCATATTTGATTAAGTATTTGGTAACCCAACCCTGACACACCACAGCTGAGATGCTGAGCATGTCCCATGTGACCCATTGCCAACAAAATACCTCTACTACCTCTCTGCTTCATATCCCAACTCCTCCCATACCTCCCTTCCCTCCTCTACCCATTCAATAGATTATCATCACCAAGAAACTCTGGGGCTGGGCCTGGAGGGGTCACCAGCTGCTTGGCTAGCTGTTAAATCCTGAACAGCTACCCAGAAAGCTCAAATGGAAAAGGGAACCATTGAGGTCACATCTCTTCTCTTCCTCTGGCAGAAGCACTCATAAAGCCAATTGTCCATATGGAAGCTGATTTTTTTAATACAACTTAGATGAACCTTTTGTTCCAGCAGTTTCCACACCCTCACATTTCTAGGTCAATAAGATGGACATTTTTTTATGGGCTCATTGTTCTTCAAAGTAGTAGAAGAGCCATGGACACCTTAAAGTCTATGACATGGTACACCTACAGCTGTTGAAGAGTTATATTTTTCCACCCAAGAAAAAAAGCTCTTTTCTGCTTTGGTCTTTGTCAGTTAATTCTTATGCTCATTTAGAAGGGCACTGTTGTGTCTGTTTGGGTAGCTTCATTTTGAATATCTTCACACTGTACTTCAACCAGATTTTCAAACTGACCTCACTGAAGAGAATTATTTGTATCTGTCTCCCTCTAGTGAGCACCAAATCCCAATGAACCTTTACAGTTATTTTCTTTATAGCTATATATAAGCTAGAAATGACTCTTGGTTATGCCTCATGAAATGTCATCAAGAGCAAACACAAGACAGTTTGAAAAAGTCCTAGCAAAATATTTAGAACTCTCATTCTAAGATATTCTTAAATATTTAACTTTATTTTCAGTCTTGAAACAATGCTAAGCAACTAATTTAATTTTTTGCTGCTTTGTAGTGCTTTCTGTATGGAGAAATAAGCTCTTCAGTAAGTTCTCATGTGAAGCTTTATGTTTTCAAATTTCCTCAGTTTCTTATACAAAGAGCTTGACTCCTGAGATGCATATCTACAAGTCTGTCAAACTGTGCTTTCCTGCAGTCTTCCAAGTCTGCACACAAACCAAAAATGTGTTTCTGTGGGTGCAGTGGGTGGCCCTGCCCTTCTCAAAGCACAGTCTTGACTTCTCGACCTGCGTATTTCACACAGGAATAGGCTTCCTTCAGGTTCCTGTTCATAGTTCATTTTGGCTGGGAGAATGCAAAGGGGAATAGATTCATTTCTTATTAGGATTCATGGTACATTGGCTCTTACTTTCTCGTCCTCTTTCTTTGCCTCGGAGGGGAGGAAGCTGCTGCTCCCTGCGATGCCTCTCCAGTTCCTGCTCTTGTCTTTGCTGCTCCAGTTTCTGCTCTTTTTCAAGGAGTTCTTGCTGTTGTTTAATGGCTAGGAGTTCCTGTTGTAACTTGCACAGAACAAAAAGACATGAGAAAGTGCAGTTTGCAGTGTTTTCTAGGTCAGTCCTGGTTAAAACAACCCCCTTGAGTAACTGAGGATAAGTGCTTGCTTTTATGCTTACACTTCTTTTCATCTCTCAACTGACTTTTAAGCAGCACAGTGCATTACTGGATGTCACCAAATTGAACTCTAGTGGCAGGTAGCAGCCTGCTGCTCTGGTTTCACTTCTCTCTCTTTTGGCAAAGATGCCTGGAAACTTCACATTGTTCTTTGCCTGTGCATCACCCAGCTCTGGTTGCTGTGCTCTGCTGCATTTGTCAGCTCCGTCAAGTGGAAGCTCAGCACAGCAGCACAATGGCAAGCAGATAAGAAGGAAAAAATGAAATGAAAGGCAAGATCATAAATTCCCAGTCAAAATCCATTATAGCAATCCTGCCATAGTGCATGCAATCCCATAAATCATTTTCTTTTTGTATGATATGATGCAGCTCAGAGAAGAGTGAAAACACAACTCTACAAGGGTCTGCCTCCATTTTACAAATTCAAATATTATGCACTTGCCTATCAATTTGATTTGTGGTCAAAAACTCCAACAGTAGTTGAAAAAACAGTCTCTTAATATACTAAAAAAGCATATATTGAAAAACTGTATTGAAGTTCAGCTGAAAATCCAGGTTGTAAAATAGGTAGTTCAATTTTTTGTGGATGTGATGAGCTTGATGATTCTCATAGTATTGCCTTGGTCTGCTGTGAGCAAGTCACCGGTAGGTGCCAGCAGTTTTGCTTTAAAAGGCTTTTATCACCCCAATACAGAGAAAAGAGCACTCAAACCATCTCTCATTCACAGCAAACCTTCCAGGCATGTTCCCTTTCCATGTCTGCTTAAGCAAATTCATTTTGCAGATAAAGTAAGGGATAAATGAAAAATGTTGCTACCTTAATGTGCTCCTGGAGCTGGGCCTGATGCTGGCGGGTCAGGTTTTCATGCTGCTTCTGGAACTCTGCAATGAGCAGCTGTTTCTGGATTTGCTGCTGCTGCTGGATGAGCAGCAGCTCCTGCTGCAGCTGCTTCTCGCGCATTATGGGGTCCACCATGGGAACCATCATCCTGAGATCGGTGCGCAGGTCCAAGGGCGAGATGGGCTCCAGCCCCACGGGAACCTCCGACTTCACGTCCACTGTGGGAAGGAAACAAAGCACACACATGGCAAATGTAACAGGAGAAGGAGAATAGAGAGCATTCCTACCGGGAAAAAGATCCATTTCACTCAGAGACTGTTTCAATGTACAGACTTTCCAAAACATTTAATCCAATCTATGCTGTGGGCGATCTTCAGACCTTCCTCTCCATTCTCTGCAAAAATACTCGCAGATTAATATTCTGTTAAACAGGTTAACACACAGCCCAGGCTCTAAAACCATGCCATAGCCCAGTGGAGCAATATTTAGTGAAAATCTCCTAGGCACTATTGATGCTATGCAATAAACACTCAGGGCACTTCCTCAGCACAAAATGAAGGCCTTGCAGTTACCACTGCACTGCAAGAGATTTCTCAAAGCTAGTGTGCAGATTTTTCTGAGGATAGTGTTACACATGAAAACCTGCTCTGTGCTACACGGCTACTGCATATAAATACACCTGGCAAACACAGAGGAATAACATATAACTTGGGGAAATAATTTGACACACTAAGTAAGTTTTAGTACAGCTTTTGGAAAAGCGACCACCATGCATAGCACACTATATATGGCCTGTAAGAAAATGAACGATTTCCATTTGTTGTAGCAATGTTACAGACTCTTAATCCAGTGTTAAAGTACTTAATGGAGGATCCTGTATTTTCTATCTGCTAATTTAAATAAAAAGGAACTAAAGGGCAGCAGAACAGAGCAATTTGATCACTTTAACTACGATACTTGTAAAGCTCTGGGTTTCATATCAAGTGAAGAGAGTGAGTGTAACTTTATCTGTTTCAAAAGAACAAAAGACTAACAAGCAGCATATCTACAAGAGGAAAATAAATAGCAGCTGCAGGTCTCTGCTAAAGCCCAGCAGTTCTGATTCCATCCACAAGAGGACAGTGAAACACAAACACATTCACTCCAGTTCCTATGCTTCCACTATCTTCATTGGAAAATAAGATTATCAACTAAAAACAAACATGCTGTCGGAAATTACTCGGGAACAAGATTTTAAGCATATTTTCTCCTTCTTCTCTGCTGCAGCTGTATTTGTTTCCAAAGAGAAAACCAAAATGAAACAGAAATATTCTAGTAAGCAGAGACAGCAAAACTGAAGGAGTAGAAGTTGAAACTACAGCAAATGGAGTGAACTGAATTTTAACTGTGCGATCAGATCTATTAGCAAAAGATTTTATAAAAATATGAGAAAAGGAACCAAATCTTTCTACTGATCATGCTTTTTTATTCTCAAAATTCTGAAAACATACATTTTTCTGGGCCCTCTTTTTTTTTTAAATCCTATTAACTGAGATTGTAAACCTCAGAGCATAATTTGGCTTCCTAACCCGCTATCCCAAAAGAATGATTGTGTCTAAGTGCTTACTTTTGTTCTGAGACTAATCACTAAATTATAAAAAATCACCTTTAACTTACAAAAACTACTCTTGATTATAAATAATTGCCACCGACCAAGAGAAACGGACAGGCAAACCCCCAGCCTTTCATCCCATTTATTCAGCAGCAATCCACATTCCATTTGTCTAGACTAAATATAGCCACGTTTATACAAGAAATCAATAGTGCTTGCAGAGAGCAGAGCAAAGACATGAATATTTCATCAAACCCAGAGAGAAACGGCAATCAGCAAACTGACAGCAAGCTGTGTAGGCTGACTGGCCTGCCAGATAAGTCTCCTGTACTTGGACAATGGCTCATTGCCTGCAAGTCACAATCTTATCATCAGCACTCTTCTATTTTTAACATTAATTGCATTGTAGGTGACAAAGGTTTATCATGTTTAAAGGGGAGAGATGGATTTTCTTACATCTTCTGTGACAGGATAATAAGCCTTACTAGGGGCAGTAACTGGAGCTCAGCAAACCCTGCAGGGTCTGGTTCACAATGGTGTTTGCAAACTGAGCCCCGCAGGGTTTGGGTCACAATAGTGTTTGCAAACTGAATCCTGCAGCTTATTTTGCAGATACTGGCTGAAAATCAACCTCCACAGATCACCACGGTGATTCAGGCTGATTATACTTCCCATCTTGGACCAGCATCCCATTTCTTCATTTTGAGAGAACATAGCATGAGGGGAGCCCTTCAGATTTTTTTAACAATGGAAATTTCCTTTCACTATTATTAAAATCTGCAACTGAGATCAGACTCAGTTTGGTAAGCCACACATTTTCTAGAATTTTCTCACACTCAAATAATAAATCTAGCACTGGAATATCTACTTCATTAATTTGACCTTAGCCTCATCCCTTGATGTGGGGAAAAACAAATATTTGGGTAGTTCTAAACTTGAATCCATAGAAATCAATACATAATATTTAATGTAATTTCAGTGCCAGTGCTTGCCAACAAATAAAGACAAGCATTACTCCCTGGCATAAATATTGCTAAGAGTAAGGTTATCACCAATACTACTAATAACTGCTGACATAGCAAATATTAACTTTTAGGGGTAATTACTGTCTTAAAATTCAACTAAGTAATAGCTGGGTAATAGTCAACCTCCTCAACAAATTTATTCTAAACAAGTAACTATAAGATCACCAATCAAACTGAATGGTTTGCTACTGTCTGTTTCACAGTCCTAATGCCTCAGGCCATTTACATTCTTACTTATTACTAGCTGACAAGAAAGAGATAAAGCAGCTCCATGGAGCTACATCACTGTGAAAAATGTGTAATGGAGCAGAGAATCAGAACCAGCGTCTTTAAAAGCTTTGACTTTTACCTGAAGCATCTTCCTCCCACCACCATGCCACTGCAATTTTAGGTCTCTGGAGAGCAAAGGTGATGCAAAATGCTTACTCTCATTGGGGTTTTTAATGTTTTTTAACCTCCTCTACACAGATATATATATTCTACAGGTGAAAAATTAATTACCTAATCAATGCCCTCAACTTCAAACATTACGAGAAGCAGTGAAATGCGGGATGTAAGCAACAGGATTCATAAAAATATTTGACAAAGAAGGAAAGGGAATGTGCTGTCATCCAATACTGGAAGGAGTTACAGCAGGAATGGATAATGAAAGCAAATATTAATCAGAATTTGATCAAGGCTAACTTCACTTATTCTTCAGGATTTTCATACCACCAATGGAGTAAAGCTGTAGCAGACACAGTTCAGATCATGTCCCTACTCTCTCCACTGCAATCCACAGCAGATCCTTCCCAACAGCTCTGCCAACTACAGAGCAAGCTTGGGATTCCTCTCTAAGGTTAAATAAAGACAAACCCTGAGCTCATGTCAGCTGCGGTGAATACAACAGTAGGCTGCAGAATATTAACTAAAAATGTTACTGAAAGCTCAGTGATTCCAGGAAATATGCCAAAATTTGAGTAGAAAAATATTTAATTTTCAGTTACAACACATTGCAAAAGGCATATGTATTTATTTTTCCTATAAATACTCAATTGCCTTTATCTTGAAACATAACAACAAAAATAGTCTCAGAAGAGTGTCCATATCGATTATACTCCATAGATGGCACTTCCCACAGGGCTTTTGAAATTCTGTGGAAAGAAAATAAGAGACTTGAAAAATGGCATGGTTGTTGAGTGATTTAGATGCTTGGAACATGTGCAAAAAGAGGTAAAGGAGCTTGGTTTAACCCTCAGGCTTTGCATTTTGAAATCATTCCTTACAATGGGAACACTGAACAACTGTTAAGTCTTCAACTAAAATATGGCATTTCAACCTCTGTTTCTGGTGACTGATTTCAATTCCTGGTGTATTAGAAACACAAATCTTCCAAATCACAAATACTAACAGAAAACATCAGAAAATAAAGCAGTCTGCTTTCTTACCACCATTTCCCAAGATGGGCAATCTTCTTTTTTTTTGTTGGCAGTTACCTTTCTTGGTAGACATTTCTGCCACCTTTAAATCTAGGAACTTAAACAAGGAATGCTGTCATCAGTTGAACAGATGCCATTCCTGATTTGAGATGCAACATAGAAGAATTCTAGTAGACTTGCTTATAGACCATTTTGTCTAGTACATTTATGATTCTTCCATAAGAGGAACTGTATGGACTGCTGGGACTGCAGGGATCCAAATTAACCTTTTCCCAAAAGAATGTCTCAGTTAGGCTGTTGGGCTGGGACAGTAAAAAAGGCTGGAGACAGGAACAAGGCATGAAGCTGGTGAGCCTCCTCCTCCTGCCTTGGTTGTTCAAGGCTGATTTTTACAGAAGCACTTAAGGTTTGTAAAGTGAACAAAAAGGACTACAGAATTGAACACTAAAATAGAACACTAAATTAAAACTACATCTGAAAAAAGACAGATGACAAGTTTCTCCAATCAGCAGTATTAGGTAATGAAAACATATTCCTAAAAACACACAAAACCCAAGTAAAATATAGAAGAACCAGTATGGCTACACCTTACCCCAGACAGCATCTTGGTGAAGTATTACAAAGAAAAGAGAGTGAGAGTTTATACCAGTGCTACTCTTTTGAATTTTGCTCTACAAAAAAGAGCACAAAGTTATTATTAACTTGCACCGTATTTTCCATAGTTTTCATATGCTTTTCATAAAATGAAAACAAACCAGAATAATTTTGGACATTTTAGTCTAAAGGAAACTGTCTCCATTTGGCCCCTTCATACAAAGAAAGTAAAAACTCTCACTTTTTGCAGAATTAGCCATCAGTCAGTCATGACATAATCAGAGCACTGAGGAATTTATAGAAAAGAGCCCTAAATGCTGAGAAGAGTGGAAGATTCACCCCCTCACCAATAAAGATAATACTTTTAATTTACTCTAAAATTTAAATGTAGAATTTTTTTAACCAGATTTATGTGCCAGCTCATTCAGGACTTGAAAAGCACTGATACCTGAAAAGCTATAACAGTGTCTTTGAAACAGATTGAAAAAAAATCTTTGAAAAGACTGAAAAGATGAAATGCCGTAGGAAACTGAAAGTTGCAGGAATAAGGAACAGAGGGTAAGAGGGAAATTTTGGCAGCAACGTGAACCACAAAGTAACTGGCAGGAGATGGGACAGAGAAGGACTGGCCAGGCAATAAGACATGAGCAGAGGATGAGACACAGGAAAAGGAGTTAGATTTCTGCCCTGAGGAGCTGCATTAGAGGGACACTGCTCACTGTGTAACCCAAGAGCAGCCCTGGCACAGTGCTAAGGTGGCAGTGAGGCCCCAGTGAAAACAAGGAGCCGACACAGGAGCGATGTGTCCGTGGTGACAACGCTAGGAAATTAAGCGAGCAAAGTGGTTTTGAATAGCCATGACTAAAGAGGACTGAGACTGGCATGAAAAGTGCCACAGCAATAGTTCAGTGTTGAGGAGTGCAGAAAATGCCCTAATCTGCAGCCTGCTCCCTGGAGGAGAGGCAGCTGGCAGCTTCCTGGGGGAAGCAGTGCCACAGCAGGGCCTGCGTGGCAGACGGCAGGAGCGAGAAGCTGAAATGTTAAGAATAACTAGTGACATCACAAGTACAAGTCAGATGATCAATAAACTGTGAAAGGTTAGGTTACCTCCCATGGGATGCTTTTATCATTTCAGCTCTGGTAGCTAAAGTCCTGTACCTCAATTCTCAGCTGGCATAATCTGTCATTCCTCTGCTAACTTCAATATAGGCAAAGCTTTGTGCCACCTGAGAAGCTAGATGTAGACTCTCTCAAGAGAACAGGGGTGAAAGAAGACAGACTTCAGAGCATCTCAATTTAGCATGGGGACAAAAGCATGCAGATTCAGGATGACACTTATAAAACTTTTCTGCAATATATAAAATCAGCAGTTTCTTTCTCCACTCTCTCAATTACGCTAGGGATTGCATCAAACTGAAAAAAGTGTCACCCAGATTGTCAGTGAATGCTATGAAATATTTTTGATTCATTACATATCTTCAATCTTACAATGGATTTTGGTTGTCACAGGCAAGGAAAGCAGAAAAACTGCAAATGAAAATGGAAAATTTTCACAATGACTTTTTTTGGCAGTTAAGTACCCAACAGCACTTTGCAGTTTTAAAATTTACTCACTTGGAAAAGAAAAAAATGCAAGAAATTAAAGCACATTTCAGAACAGAAAAAGTATTTTCCAGTTATTTTCTTGGATTACCTCAAGAGTCAGTAATTATTTAAAAACTACTATCACTGAATTAAAAGTATAAGTGAACTGTCAAACTTGATGAGGCACTCAATTCAGTTTATAGTATTAAGGAGAAGTGTAATAAATTAAACTAGAAAAGTATTCCCCTTTGTTCGAAAAAAAAGGGATCTTATCATGATTATACCTTTTTCCTATTTCTTTTAAGTGTTTGCATACATGTCATAATGAGAAGTAAAATAAATGCAAACAGTGGTCTGGGCTTTGATTTACCATACACTTATTTCCCCAGGGGCTGGAAAGGAAGCTCAAACAACCACAAACTTCTAAAATATCAGTGAGAGGCCTTGAAATACCAACACTGAAGTTACAGTTAGCTGGTCTTTGTAAAGAATCAAAGGCTTTATTATATTGATTTACTAAAATCAGATTCCTCCTCTCCAAATAGACTTTTGAGTCAAACACTCATAACAAGCACAGACATAAATGCCATCTAATTTGTTATCACCAGAAATTTTTAAAATATTATAGTGCTTGCTGTTTCTTCTGTACTGAATACATGAGCAAAAGTTCCACTTATGAGCCTGCCAGAATTCATGCAAATATCAGGCCAACCACTTCTGTCACAGGAATAAAGAGGCAAAGGTTCCCAGTAAATCACATCAGAACATGAAACACTTTCAAACTCAAACCTGGGATGATCTGTTATCAAGAAATCCAAGCTGAGCTATATTTGGGGTTCTGAGTTACTTTATTTATATTTCACCTAGGAGAACCCTTACATACACGTTTCTCTATACCCATCATCACATGGGCATATCTTCACTTTCCAGAATAAGCCTTTTTGAGATAAAGAACATGAATACCCTAAATTCTAATACTACTGCTGCAGGCAAGATAAAAACAGGACAAAGTTAAAAGCACATATAGTTAAAAAGTAGAATTTCTATTCAACTTTATTCTCTGTTTCAAAATCTATGACATACTGATGATTCCATCAGATAATGGCAATAAATCAGTGTTAGTTATGGCATCAGGTTAACCAATTAGACACTGATGTGCCGTCTGCATGGTATCCATGCACAAAAAGGTGTCAAGAAAGAATGTAAAACAGCATTCTTTCAGTTGTGGATCTTTTGTACAGAAATCAGTACCACTGCCAGTGAGAACCCTGTGAAGATGCCAATTCAGGTTTGATTTGGTGGCAGCTCCACTTACTAGTTAAAGAACTATGTAGGCATAATGTCTCCAAGTCAGCAAGTACCAGTTTATCAGTATCTTCCAGTGACTTCAGTTAAAACTTAAAATTAACTAATTAAATTGAAAGCACAATACATAATTCTGTCTGTGCACTTGCATACATACATAATTCTTGCATCATATTCTGAAATGCTAAGAAAGTTATGGAGCAGACACAACACAAAAGATTCATCTCACCTCCCTTTTTAAAACACCTATAATGATTGATACCACACCCACACGAGATGTTTTCAGTTGTGTCAGAACAATTCCACATGAAAAGACAGTGTATCAATTCCCCCAGGTTGTTAGGGATGACTGAAAAGGCAACACAGAGGGTTCCAGAGACCTGCAGTCTCTGCCTCATCACTGATGATGCACAGGCAATACAAAGCTGCTTCAAAGAGTACAAAATATATCCAGAACTTGGGATTTTCACTTACTTTTATCTCTTCTCCACCGTGTGAATGCTGCAGACACATTCGTGATGCTGTTGAGTTTACACCTGCTGAATAATTCACAGCAGTGGGGCTACCACTATTCTAATCTTAAGGTGATGACAGAGGGAGAGGAAAGGGGGAAAAAGATCACCCTTGAAGGGAGGGTTTCAAAACAGCTACCATTTGGGCATGCCAGCAGGTATGTCCTGAAGTATCACAGGGCAGCATGCTCCAAGCAAGTAAGACAGTGGGTGGAGGTTTGCTGAACAAGTATCTCCAAATAGCATTGCTATTTCAGGGGTGTGACAGCCAGTGCTCCAAACAAAACCCTTGGAAAGCAAGATGTAGGGCAAATCTTTCAAGGAACTGTTGACAACTTTGTTTTTTAGGAAAAAAAAGATGACTGACCCCAAAAATGCATTGAAAACAGTATCTTTCAGTTCCTTCTGTTGTTGTTGTAGAAGTATGTGTTCCCCAAAACACTACAATAATTTGGAGTTTGGTTTTTGTCCTTTTTGCTGCATAGCAAAATCTGGAATTTACAGGTAGCTTCTTAGGCTTGCAACCTGACTATTATACCCAGGAAATCAAGAAAGACCTTCTATTATTCCAATGTTTCTTGTAAATATTTACGGAACATCCTCATCTTGGACAAACATTGGGCCGAAAATGGTGTTGATCTTAAGCACAGACAGGGAGGACTGAACAGAAACCTTCCCCAGAAGAGAAGAAAAAATGCAGCAGAAGGATATTAATGCCTTTTAAAGATCATCCTAATGAGATAGTAAATGTCATGCCAGTTGGAAAGTGGTAACACAATATTTCTTACTGTGCTAGCTCAGAAGTAAAGCTCTTATGTATTCTATGCAGAATTAACAGTTGCAGATGTTTATTCACAAAGATGCATCTGTTTGTTTTATAATTTTTTTCCTATTCTGCTCCCCTTTGTGCCACATTGCCTTGAACTGCAGCACACTCAGGGGATTCTCTCTCCCTCTGCTCACATAAAGCACTGAGACCATTTGCACAGGGACTGAAATAAAATTAATAGATAACACTAAATTGTTGGCTTGCTGTTTTTTTAATTGCTGGATTGCTGATACCTAGAAGCAGAAGAGTTGACAATATGCATTGAGAAAACACTGTGGGTAAGGCAGGGAAAATGAATGGAAAAGATACAGTCCCAATGATGATGCAAAGCAAAGCTAGGGCTTTTTAAATAGCAGCATTCAATCAGGAGTGGCAGAATAGGAAAAGCAGAAACAATGTTAATATAGCTGATGGGAATATTAGTAAAGCCCCAAAGTTGGATGGCTAATGATATCAGTAGCAGTGAAGACAAGCTGCTCTACAGAAAGCCAAGGAGGGGTTACTGAGGAAGGTCCCTCAGCTTGGTGAAAGGGCTGTGGAGGTTTTAAAGGCCTTCATCCAACTTATTTTCTGCTGCAGACAGACTATGTCTTTCAGGAAACAACCTTGGCTACCATGCAGATGGCCTCATTTCCATTACTGAGACCTTATGTAAGGCAGGCACTCCTGAGATTACATAAAGTATACAAAAAGCATTATGAACTCACAAGCAAGGAAATGCCAATCTTCTAGGATGCTTTCTTATATTTTCATCTCATTAATGTGAAGACAGTTGTGGTTTTGCAGAGTATAGATCCAAACCATAATCATTTGCAGTAAGTCACAAAAAGTCTCTAATATTTTGCCATTTGGGATTTGGGGGAATTACTTGAAAAATGGAGACAGACATCTCAGGTTCAGAGCTGTAATCCAAATACTGAAGAATTATTCCCTTTATACTAAAAGGGTGTCTTGGCAAAGATAAACTCTTAGATGTTTACTTTTAAAATCAGATAATGTTCTCAAGCTGAAAAAAAATCCCAAGCTAGGTATAAAAGACCTTGTTCATGCAATCGTGTGACGCTTTTAGCATCATTACCATTACATTACTTATCTCAATTGCACCTTTCCAATTTTTTTCACTTTTCATCACAGTGAATTATTTCAAGCCTACTTTATCCATATTTTGTGTTTACTTTCTTTTGACAATCTACTTTGATTTCTTGAAAAAGGGCTG
The DNA here is from genome assembly GCF_903797595.1 of Erithacus rubecula. Classification (NCBI taxonomy): domain Eukaryota; kingdom Metazoa; phylum Chordata; class Aves; order Passeriformes; family Muscicapidae; genus Erithacus; species Erithacus rubecula. The sequence continues at coordinate 29,817,157 of NC_136689.1, forward strand.
TAAATCCCTCCTTGAAATTCAAAACATAGCAATACCAACCTATTACTAATGCTACAGTGTATGAGAGCAAGAAAAACTATTTCTATGGTTTTTCATAATGATGTAACACTAAACTTAGAAAACATTATTAATGATTTGTGCTCTCCAGAATGGAGGGATGACTGAAAAGCTCTCTTTGGAATGCAGAGACTTGGTTTCAACCACCAGAGGGAGTCAATTTGATGTTTCAGGACAACTACAAAATCAGAACAAACAGAAAAAGGGAAGGGAAGGGAAGGGAAGGGAAGGGAAGGGAAGGGAAGGGAGGGAAGGGAAGGGAAGGGAAGGGAAGGGAAGGGAAGGGAGAGAAGGGAAGGGAGAGAAGGGAAGGGAGAGAAGGGAAGGGAGAGAAGGGAAGGGAGGGAAGGGAAGGGAAGGGAGAGAAGGGAAGGGAGAGAAGGGAAGGGAGAGAAGGGAAGGGAAGGGAAGGGAAGGGAAGGGAAGGGAAGGGAAGGGAAGGGAAGGGAAGGAGGAAGGGAAGGGAAGGGAAGGGAAGGGAAGGGAAGGGAAGGGAAGGGAGAGAAGGGAAGGGAGGGAAGGGAAGGGAAGGAAGGGAATGGAAGGGAAGGGAAGGGAAGGGAAGGGAAGGAGGGAAGGGAAGGGAAGGGAAGGGAAGGGAAGGGAAGGAAGGGAGAGAAGGGAAGAGAAGGGAAGAGAGAGAAGGGAAGGGAGAGAAGAGAAGAGAGAGAAGGGAAGAGAAGAGAAGAGAAGAGAAGAGAAGAGAAGAGAAGAGAAGAGAAGAGAAGAGAAGAGAAGAGAAGAGAAGAGAAGAGAAGAGAAGAGAAGAGAAGAGAAGAGAAAAACTGACAGATATCATTATTGAATCCAGATTTATGTGGATAGCAAACCTAATGAAAATAAGGTTTAATTGGGGTTCTTTTCAGTGAGATAAGAAAATCACCTTTTCACTTCAAGTGTTATTAACAAAATTCCTGCTAGTATACTTTTCTTATATTATTTCAGATCAACAAAATTTTAAGGAATTAAAATATTTTTCATAAGAACAATACTTTTAGTTCTACGCAATCTACTAAGTTTACTAAGTTCAAGACACTGCTGTACTCAAAAGCCTTTTTACCAGCTGTAAATACAGCAGGTTTTTTTTTTCAGTTTATTTATGGTTCAGTCAATCAGTAAGTAAAGTTATGAATATACTATGGTGAGTACAGAAAACAAACAGACATTTCTCCTCACTCTGACATACATTTGCCTTTGTAATTTTTATGAGCTGGAAAAGCAAACTAGAAATTATTAAGATGACAGCAACTTTCTCAGTACATTAGCTGGTGATATTTTCTGTGGTTATTATTCTAAAATAAACATTGAAAAAATGGTTCTGCATTCTGTAATATTACAGACACTAATAAACCACTTCTAAAACTTCATCTGTGATGTCAAAAAAACAACAAGACATTGAAAATTTCTATGTAATTCTGATGCCACTTAGCAATTGCAGTTCAGAAAACTGAAAAAGCCAAAAGTTATTACCCATTTTTGTTTTTCCACATTTCAGCAGCTCCATTTTTTTGACTAGTGAGTTAGGTTTTTCTCTCTTCATCTCATCTGATCCGCAGGAAGTAGGCACTTCTTCAGTTTCAAATGAGTCTTTCTCAAGGAAGTTTTGCAAGAAATTAAATTTCCTGCTAAGAAGTCTACAAAAATCAGTGGGAACTCTTCTCAAATTTCAAACTCGGGTTTTAGAAACCCACAGATCAGGCCTGGAACAGGCACACTAGACTGATGGAGTCAAGCACTAGAAATTACTCTTCAAGAAGCTCTCCAGGTCCTTTGAGAATCTCAGCCTAATCATTTAAATAAGTCCTAGTCATATGGAAACTCCCACCCCCCACTTAACACATTAATCACTCAGAGCAGAAGTTCCCTCTCACCAGACCTAAGATGAACAACTCTCAGCACATTTAGTCCTGTTGACTGAGCTTTTGAAACATCATTACTAACAAGCTAAAATTCTGCAACACAAGAGGCACCTTGCAAGTAAGTGTTTCTGTTCTGCACTCTAAGCAGAACTTTCTGTGATCAATGAGATGGCATTCCATGTTATGGAATTATTGCATCAGGCATTGCATATTAGGACTGGGAGAAAAATGCAGTGTAACTAATTGAAGGTTTGCCATGGAAAAGCTCTAGTACTAATTTTAAGGCAATGAGTGTAGGATTCCTACCATAAGGAATTTATTAATATGTTTGCTTTGACATGAGGCAAACTGGAATCCAACCTGAATCATCCTCATCAAGGTTCTACCATCATCAAGGTACTGCAGAAGACTGCACTGGCAGCTGCATACTTTAGTAAGTTCTACTCAGAAAAATGGCTTTTTTTCTCAGAAATGTGAAAATTCTTCCTAACTGCCTCCCTTCCTATAGTCTTTATATTTCTGCCATGCACACTTATATTTTAGGGTTATGCTGCTAAGAAACAGGACTTTATTTTGGCAAATGAAGTTATTTTCATTAATTTTTAGATGTGTTTGGTTTTTTCCCTTTAATTAGGATCTGATAGTGCATACCTGAACTGAAATTTCTAAACTCGTATGGATTTCCCAATAGCCAGCCTTTGCCAAGCACTGTCTCTGCTGACTGTAAAGATCAAATAATTAATTGAATGCTGAGACCATGGTTACATCCATAAAGCATGTTTCACACCATGTCCTAGGAACTAAAGGTGATGAATGCATTCCATGAGGCTGACTTCCCCCTGCTCACCAGCATAAACCATCACATCCCAGAACTAAAATCTACAAAATCTACACAATCACTGGCTACTCATCACTGTGGACAGAAGCACTCTGCAGAAAGTACAGGAAAAGCAGGGTCTGGACATAGCACATATAGGGAGAGAATGACCAATGCACACCTGCAGGAAAGGATGTCTGGGAAGTGCAGCTGATGGAAATGACACTGATTTCACTAATTCCAAGTATGTGAGTACTATCCTGTCAACTGAGAGCCATGCACCTGATGAAACACCTCAGAGAAAAGCTGATACTCAATGCTACTATCTTTCACTTTCTCCACAAATCACAGTCCCAAAGTGACCAAAGGATGCTCTTGGTTCAGAAGAGCTAACTTAAGTACCCATAAAATTGCATTTCATTTCCAATCACATCCACATCTGCCAGACAAAAAAATAAAACTGAAGGTGCTAGTCAACACAATGTATAACAGGTTCTGATCTTAAATGCCTTTTGAATACAATTAAAATGAATGGCCTCACTTTCACGCCAGAGATGATTAAAAAAATAGCATGTGATCTTTCTTAAAAAAATGTGACAACAACCAAATGTCACAGCCCATTATCATATTTATTCATCCACTTCCAGAATTTGAACCATCTTTTATACAGTTTGCTCCACCTCATCTTAGAGGGTATTCTGAAAAAGTAGAGAGCTGAGAAATATGTCTTTTTCTGAAATAAACGTTACTTGGTTCTAAGAATTTGCACAATTCACTTCCTTATCTCTTCCTTGACAATGTCTATTTAGAAGAGATCTATTTATTCCTCACCACATTTCACAGTTCCTGTTTCTAAATGAGAATCATATTAACAAAGAGTAGAAAGAAACAAGCATGACTAAAGAAACCAAGGCTTTTTTTTTTCTAATGTAGATACAGTTGTGTTCCCAGAGGGGAAAAAATTCCAAAACCTTCAAAAGATGGACCTCAATTGCAATTTACTTTTCAAGACTTTCTGATCTTGCTGAAAAAGAGAAAAGTATAAAGACGTTTAAGATAAAATAAGTAATTGTAGATAAATGTATTACACAATAAAGCCTTTCCAATTTACTGTGCATATGTAAAGGTCAAAACTGACCTTCTTCCAAAAAACAGATCTGTAGCTATTTCATGAAAAATTGTTGTCTGTTCACCATTATTGTCACGCTGGAGTACAAGCACTTCTTCCTTTCTGTAGCAGAGTGGACATCATGTTAAAGTAATTTCAAGATGATATATGTTATTTTCAAAAAAACCCCAGTGGAGTGAAAGGAATCCACTTCCCACAAATTTATTCTGTGCATAGTTATTACTCTTGTCTCATTATTTTCTGCTTAAACTAAATTAGCCATGTCCTCTTTCATACTGCAGTATTTTCAGTGGAAAAAAAACCCCTCAAATACATAGAAACCTGCTGAAAGAATATATGAAGATCACAGCACAGACAGTAAAAAGAGCAATGGAACTGTAGAAAAAACTCCAGCCAAACACAACCATATTTAAGGAGATCACGTAGTGAAATTCAGATTTTTGTGTGTGTGCTTTGAACAGATGGTGTGTATTTGCTCCTTCCCATGCACTTTATAAGCTTTTCACCATCATCTCCAGGTACTGCTTTTGACTATGGAACATTTGCTAGTGACTCCTCCTGCTGTGAAACTTCACTGGCAGGGTCATTGAAAAAGGGGTATTATAACATTGGCATGGGCATGCAGAGCTGTTCTGATCCCTTCCCTGAGGTTTCCTTCCCCACATTAGGCTACCCAATATTCCAAGGCACAGCCTAAACCAGTATAAACTTCCTGCAAAATGACTGTGCCTGCACTCCTCAGCCCAACCTGGGGCACCAGGGACTGACCACAGTCTCTTGAGTACAGATGTATCAACATGCTACTGGAGTTGTTGAGTAAAATGATTAATGTATTTAAATACCTGTATTTGCTAGCACAGTATGTTCTTAACTGTTTTCTTAGGCTTTTTGGAATCTGTAGCTTGAAATGTCATAACAGATTAGAATAAAACACAACCCATGAAGGTTTCTTCTCAAAACAATTTTTTGGCCACTATATGAACTCCACTGCATCCTTGTGTGCCATTAAAGTGAGTAATCTACTTGAAAGCAATATTAATTGAAAAATATCTTGAAAAAGAGAAACCCTTGAAATTTTGTTCCATTTAGATTTTTTTTAAACTACATATAATTTTATATTGATCTTAATTTTAATATTTCATTTTATTTTATTTTGTGTTATATTAAAACATGCTACAAGCAGTTTATTCAAAAACTACAGAAGCATTGGGGTCTGCTATTGTAAATCAATCAGGGTGAAAAAGAGCAACTAAGAAAAAGGTAACATTGACTTTATCTGAAGTTTATATTTTTGTTTTATATATATATATACACAAAGAGAGCTAGACTAAGAAACAAACACTCTAAGGCCCTGCCAAGAGCTGCAAAATAAAAAACTATTTGGATCATACCCGAAAAGAGAATTTCTTCCTACATAATGTTCCAGCTAAGGGTTAGTACGGAAAGCTAGAGAAAAATGGTTCAAGTATAACCATTATTAAATCCAAGAAGAGCTTAAAATGACACCTCAGGGAGCTAAGCTGCTCACGCTGTGCATAAGCTGCACATCTCCTCTCGCAGCAGTTCTCGGCAGCCCTCCCGAGCAGGGTGCAGGCTGTCACAGATCTGCTGCCATAATCCTCTCCCTGGAGGAAAGGAGATGAGACACAGGCTGAAGTCACTCTGAGCATGGCTGTTTATGAGGCTTAAAGTGACACTCACATCAGATACAGCCAGTGATAGGCCTGATTGCCTTAACCAACCAATATTAATAATCAGAGTCCATGAGAAGCAAGTGCAAGAGCTGTTAAACAAGCAGGAGCTGAGTAAGCAGGGACTGCAAATAATTACGTCTTCATGGATGAATATGAATCCTACACCCCACGCTCAGCTAGTAAAACATAATCCTGTACTTAAAACAATTAAGCCAATTAACACCATATGAACATTATTTAAAAACTTGTCAAGTTGGACAGCCCAACAACTTGGGAACAGTCTTCATTCAGCAATGATAAAACCACTTTTACATTAAGCAGAACTTTTGAAGCAGAGAAGAACTTTGCTTCAGAACAAAAAATAGTCCATAACTGATACTGACAACTTCCAGAAGCAACATCTCAGTGACCTCTCAAAGACAGAGCCACCATCATGAAGTCAATAGTCTTTAGCTAGTTTCAAATTAAGTTTAAAAAGCCAACTGTCAAGAAAACTCAAGACAGCCACAGGGCTACTAAACTGCTTTCCTGGGGCTGTCTGCCAGTGGGATTGTGCACTAGAGGCAGTGGGGTGAGAAGGGGGTCTGCACTGCCAGGCAAAGCTCTGCTCCCCCCAGTGACACATCCATTTTCTTGCTGAACCCTGTTTTCTGCCATTTCCTGCTGGATGAGTGGGTGCAATATGGGGCAGGAACAGTCAGGTAAGGACAGAGCACACCTCTTGGTCTTTCTAAGATTGCTTGTGGTCCCCTCCCTGTACTTTCCTGCTTACAGTTGGCTTCATAACACTAGCACACACAGTAAGACAGAGGAATGACGGAAATAATTTCTTCATTTCCTTCATGATTCATATTGGCATACAGTAAAAACAGTTCCCTTAAGTGAGGTGGAGAAGAAGGAAGCATAAGAACCTCACAGGTTTTAATAAGACAGAATAATGAAAAAGGGCTGCCAACTCCAGCTCTAATGAACCTCTGCACTATGGGAGACCTTGAAGTCTGCTCTGAAATAATCCATGTCTGCCAACTGTTTACCAATATCCATGGGCTTGTTAGGATCCAAGAAGCTTCTGTTGTGACTTTTACACATCTTGAAGGACAAGGAGTTTTTAAGTCTCTCTTCAGTCTAAATATTTAACAAAGGATCACAAGTAAATACCTGTCACTTTCATTCTTACAGATTTTGCCCACATCTTTTGGTCAATTTTTTCTGGCTGCTAAACCTTACCAGAGTGCTCACCTGTACAACAGTTCTCTTAGCCCAACAGGCATTTCATATTATTTAACTGATCTATGATAAAGCAGGTAATTTCAGAGAGAAAAACTTAAATGGGTGAAAAGGCACTGAGGGAAGTCATGCATTTAACCACACTGCATTAAAAAACAGATGTGCAGAGATCTGTAAGTTTTTAGAGTATTTACAGAGATAAAAAGCATTCAAAAGAAAATCTGTGCCTTTCATGTTGATTTCTAACCTTTCTCCTGCCTCCTTTGACCCATGCTCTCAGCAGAGTCCTGCTTTGAGTCAGTCTGCCAATATTTTCCAGGCCATGGCAAAGTAATGCTACTCAGCATGTTCTGAAAAGAGGGACTGGCATGTACCACATGGCCAAGCTGGAGCCTCCTTTCTGCTCTCCACACTCTTCAGGGACAGAGTAAAAACAGTGACAAATCTACCTGCAGAAGCCATTAGTCATTCACAATGAGTGTACTCTCCCTCATGGACATTTCGCAGTCTCTCTTATCTGGGCATGTATATTTGAGCACATGCATAATAAAACCTGATTGATTACACTGGAAATTTCCCTGCTACTACATCTTAATATTTAGATTAATAAATAAGAATTTGATGCTTCTTTAAATCATCTTCTGAAATGTCTTTCTGGATCTTAAACTGCACCTTTCAATTACCAGTTTAATCTATTAAATGTGTCAACGCTGCAGTTTTTGTGAGTATTATGTAATCCTTTAGTCAGAAATGCTACAATGTGGTGTTATTTATGACAGTCTTCTCTAATGCCAGTTTCTCTTCTGAAAACCACCTCACAATTTGCTTTTCAGATCATATTAATTAATCCACCATCAGATTAAACTGCTATCATTTGTTATTTGTTATACTGTTAGCAAACTGCTGGGTCTTACCAACTTCCATGTAGTTTGCGTACAATTTAATATCATCTCCATTACAAAATGCTTTCAAAGCTTAAAAAATGGTCTTTAATCTGAAAGTCCTGTTGCATGGCATGGTTAATTTATAAGCACTTTCATCTGCAGTCAGTGTTTTCCTGCTGCATTTTTGTTTGCAATTTTGATGGCAAACTACAAATAACAGAGCAGTCAGCTCTACATGAAAGTAAAGACACAGAGCAGATATCTTCTGCTCAGACAAGTATGCAAAAGACAGCAGAAGTTATGTACAATTCAGAGCACAACAGCTCTTTGTGGATAAATGATGAAAGATATGATTTCTTCCACTGAGTGGTAAGTATGCATAACAAATAGCTGTACCACTGTTTGGTTTGTGGGGTTTTTTTAAGGATGTACCACAAAATAGGGAGAAGTACATGGCAGGTATCTTCACTCTTTACTGACCATTTCAGTACTGTTTCTATATATATGGTACACGAGCAGCTATAAAGAAATAGATTTAAAAATAGGTCATAGGCATTAGGAGCAGATTATACTGTACAGGTGGGAAACAATGATTTCTGGCACAAATACAGATTATGTCTGTGTTCAACACGTAGGAAGTCTCCATCAATACAAATCAGAGCACAGCACGAATTTTTGACATAGCTCCATTGCCTTCCTTGAGATATTTCTATCTCAAGGGAGTAAAAAGTCAGAAAACAGAAACATTTTTAATGTGGGTTGTGTGAATAGACCTGTGATGTTTGCCTATGATAAAATAAGATTGCATATTACTGATAACTACCAATAGTGGGTGAAAAACAACAGAGAAATACATGGAAAAGGAAGAAAGAAAACTTACTATTCATAGAAAGCAGCCACAGCTAGGGCAATTCAGGAATGAACTGAAGGCAAATTTTCCCAGGGGCATTTTGTTTATCAATGCTGCTCTTGGGAACCCTAATTGCACAGCTCTTCTTCACCTATCTAGAGTGGGATAGACACCAAATAGGTTATGACCACCTCACTACCCACCAAAGATTGCTAACTGCTTTCCTGAAAGGCATAACAGAAGAACCATCCTGGCTGTCTGCCTCCTCCTGAGAATCATCTTTTGGGCACAGCACTCTTCTGTCCTTGTCTTGCCAGTTCTCTTTAAAGGAAATACTAAGAAATGAGAGTATGGTGCCAAACCAGCCACAGGAAAGCAATCACGTACTTGCCACACTTCTTACAGATGGCACTATCTTTAATATTCTAAAACATCCTATCCTCTTATTAAGTTCAATATCTTGATAACAATGAAAAATATATCTCAAATGCTTGTTTCTCTCAGTCAGAGCTTCAAAATAGCAGATTTTCCTTTGCAGTAAGTTATTCTTCATTTCTTCTGATTTTGCTTTCTGTAAGGCAGAAAGAAAGGGAGAATGGTAGAAAACCTGTACAAACAGTAATTTCCACCACTGCAATGTCCAATGTAGTATACATAGACAGACTTCCAGTGGAGAAAATGAAGCTCAGATTTGGAGTCAGAGTATAATATAGCTTTATGCTTCTTTGCTTTTTTCTTTTGTTTGTTTTGTTTTGTTTTGTTTTGCTTTGTCAGGAAGAAAATAGGGAAAGAATATGCAGAACATGAAGAAACCAGTGTTTCCCAGAGAACTAAATCTCAACAGAAATCTAATTTACACCAAAAGTTTGTAACAATCAATTGAGATCAGTTCTAGATTGTCTGCTATCACAGATTCATATGAATTCACAGAACAGTCCCCATGAGGCACACCTCTAGAGAGAGTAAAAAGATTCCAAACAGGTTTCAGTCACTGGCCAAAATGCCACAGCCACAATTCTTAGCAGAAAACCATGTAGGGAAATGAAGAAACAATAAATACTGCCAGAGATCAATTGCCAGTTGAAAACTCATGGAGAGACAATCTTTTCATATGTATCTTCATTCATATGGAATCCAACTGATGTGCTTTAAAAGGCTCTTCAACTGAATTCTTTGACATCTGTAATAATGCAATTTTATGCAAATTTAATGCAATATATTGGCTTTTTTGGCTATTGCTACTAACTATTCATACTGTTAATCATCTTAACATTTTATTTCCTGAGAAGTGAACTGGTATAAGGAATGTAACAGAAAATGTTAATCAACTGTACAGATATATATTTAAATAGGATATGGTTATTAAATTAGATTTTAAATTGGCACTAACTTCAAGTAGACACTTGAGAACAGGAAAAAGTAGATTTATGGCTGCTAGTCTACATCAAACATTGAATCACAAGTGCTTGTTTTTTCCAAAGGGCTTCTTTCCCTCATCTGTTCCCCAACTCTCACCATATTCCCTGCACTCAGCTTCTAATTCTCAGTTCCTAGCCATCAATACAAGCTCAGTGTTCCAGTTTATCCTGTCAAGTTTTTCTCTTTCCTACCCAGGGAAAGCAAGAAGAGTAACTGAGCACAGGAATGACAGATGTCCTTTCAGTACTTGGATCCAGGTTCAGATTCAGCCTAGAGCTGCCAAGAACCAAAACAGATGAGCTCTGAAATGGAGCACATTCAAATGTAGATGAGATGAAATCTTCAGGTTATCTACACAGATCTACAATTTCTATCACACAGAAACTGTGGTTTTATCAAAATCTTTATATTGCCAGATCTTTACAAAATAAGTAGATAAAATGCATTTTCTAGTGTGATAGCTTTAGTATCTTCTTAAAGATCTTCTTAAAGATCAGCAGAAATTTGAATGTGAGCACTGTATGTGAGCCATGACAGCAAAGCAGATAGGGTGACCCTTCATGGGTTTGCTTTGCTTTTCCCCTGCCACTGCAATATCACCAGTCTCTAGCAGCTTACCACAATTTATTTAGCTCCATGCTCATCTATGGTTTGTACTATTGCAGAATGTGGGGGTGAGGTAAAAATCAGTATTGGACTAAGCAGATGATCTGAAATCAAGGAGTAGAATACAAGAAATTAAAAGATTCAGAATAACTGACTGATGAACGTAATTCAGATGCCACAGAGATTTTGATTTGGCAAAAGTCACACTTCATTGAATTCAGTGAAACTCTTTCACTGGAGAATATGAATTTTACAGTAGGTGAGATGAGAACACCAGAGAAATATATTTGAGTTTTTATTCAAATTTGGTAATTGCGATATGGAGGTAGATGTTCTTAATCTAGATGCAAATCTAATTTGCATGATTCCTAAAATTCTCTTGCAATGCACATTAATTTATTCCTTTGGGCAAATCTTTTACATTAGTTAAAATAAAAAGTAAATTCCAACGTGATACAGAGAAAGAAAATCCAACACATTTAAAACATCTATGTATATATTCCCCTTAATATTAATTTTTATTTTGTGTCTAATTTTGAGTGTAATTAAATTCTTCAAAGATCCTCAAGTAAAAAACTAAGGGTATTTTTTTCCAAAAACCTGTATTAAGGAAAATCAAAAATCAAAAACCAAAAAAATAAACAACAAAAAACCAACAAACAAAAAAACCAAAACAAAACAAATAAAACCAAAAAAACCCACCAAAAAAACCCAGAGGAAATGGATTGTTTTCGTAATGCAATCAAAACAAAGCCGCTCTGAAGAAACATTTACCAGATCTCTGTGGATGCAACAGTTAATAGATGTCATCAAGTTACAAAATCTTGCAACTTGTTGCAAGCAATCTTATTTCTAAGAATGAAATGTTTGGCAATGCAGGATGTCCAAGTTCTCGTTTTTTGTAGTGAAAATTTATCTGGAATAAATCTTAGGAATTAGTCTGCATCAGATGAAACTTGAAAGTTTGCAGCATCAGTGCATTTTCTCACAAGATGTTGACAGTAAGAGCTTGCATTTTCAGCAGATATGGGTGATCACTTCCTCCTCCTATTCAAAGACAAAGCTCTGTGCTTCTAAAAAACAGAAATCTAATGAAAAAATAATACTTTGGGAAAAGCCCTTAACTCTTCAAAGGAATAAAATCCACTGAAGATTGTTTTAGTTGAAATGAGTAACCTCTATAGACAAAACGTATTTGAGGGAGTTTCCTGACCAAGGATATACACAATGTTAGTTTAACTTCATCATATTATTCTAATACAATTCTAAAGCAAATTTATTTTCAGTGTAGTCATATTAACCTGTTTAAACAGAAAAGTTAAGTGTTTTTTATATTTCCTGATAGAGAGTTAATTTAATACTGGCTTGTTTTACCCTAGAGTGAAACTCCACCTTACTCAGTTACTGAATATACAGAAAATTTACTGCATATTTATCATGTGTCAGAACTAATGACATCAGTGAATATCTAGTTGCCTAGAGCCAGATGACAGAGTAGCTCTGCTGACTGAAAAGGAAACTTTGCCAATCTATGCAACCTTTAACATTTTGCTAGATAAAGGAAAACAAACTGGAATCCACAATCCCTTCAGTCTGCAGCAATATTTAATGGCTTGCAAAACCTCTGGCAAGTGATGTCTAACAATGTGAAACAATTTAAAGCTCCTGCTTTGCACTTTAACTATATGCCAGCCTTTCCTCTGCTTTCTGAACTGAGAGTTCTCCTTGGGGTTTTGACCTTCCTGGATATAGTAACCCTAGAGAAAAGAAAATCTCTTGTCTTGCATATCTACGTTTACCACCAGTAAATACCACTAGATCATGAAAAATTACTTCTGCCACGATCCTAAGGTAGATGACAGTTCAACACCAGGATACTTGGTGCACTAAGTATGAATGTCACCTGAAGCTGAGTTATCTTGTAATATCATTTTGACATGAAAAGGTGTTGAGATCCCAGAGTCTCAAATCTGGAAATGCTTTTAAGGGGATTTGAAATAGCAATTGAGAGAACTGTAGTGAAGTTTCACACTTCCTGATGATTCTAGATATTCTAATGATGACAAAATGTACAACTACTCCTTTCATTCTTTTTCCTTTCTCTTTCATTAAGAGCTCAGTTGCTGTTCATTCCACTGTCAGATTACAGCTTGAAAACCCTTGTGAGTTGAGAGAGGCAAGGAACATGATATTCTCCACAGTCTGTGCCAGCCTCCCTGCAAGAGGTCCATCCTTCTGAGTTAGTCTGCAGAAGGTAAGTAGTAATTTAATCACCAGGGTCAGCTCATTCAATGCTCATTCAATTTTTTGTCAATTATCTTTATGTCAGTTTTTTTTTAATCTCAGTATTTTTATGTGCCAACTGCAAGTTCTAGATTTTCTTCCAAGGGCAGTGGAAAGTCATTTCACAGAGATCAATAACAAGGACAGTGTATTTTGACTGACATCAACAACCAAGTTAAATTCATAATGGTGTTCAAGTGATAAAGATCTCAAGATTACTACCAATCCCCTGAGCTAACCATGCATTCCACCAAAATGAATTTACTAACTCTGCCCAACTCATTCACATTGCTCACTTTGGCACTATTTATAGCAAGTTGCTTTACATTATGAGCAACTTCTAGAGAAATTCTTCCTGGATGTCTTATTGACTAGACAGCACACCTGTATAAATTCAGTTCAAGTCTTTGCATTATCCATGATCTTAAACTGCTGACTGGCAGAGATCCCATTCCTTTCCTTTGAGAGTGCTGTATGCAGGGTTCCTCTTTAAATTCTATTTAGCCTCCTTTCTTTTAAGCTATGTAGGCTGCTCATATCCTTTGTACTACAAATAGAACAGATACAGTTAATTGAAGGCATCCCTGCTGCTGAATTTAGCCTGCTAGTCTGGTAGTCTGAAACTTCAGAGGAAGTTCCTATAACATAAAATGAAAGGCTACTTTAATTTCCTCTGACCCCATTACAGACCAAAACTTTTTGATAGAAAGGATTTTTTTTGATACAATGGGAAGAAGCAGTTTTACCCTTCCAGCAATATGCTTCTAGCACTGACATCAAGCAGAAGCTGGATATCTTACTGGTATGCAAACACCAGCTTACAGGAATTTATCAGGATGCAAAAAACTTAGAAGGAATAGCTTGATTTTACAAACAGACTTTTAATTCACTTGCAGCAACACACAGATAATATATTAGATTTTGGGGAAGGTTTTAAAAACTTTTAGTTCCTTAAAAGACCTTGGATGAATAGTCAGTTGTCAGCAATCATTTGCCTTCCAAGCATTTTTGCAAATCCTAAGGTCCTTCTCACACTATTTTTTATGCTTAAATAATTTTGAAATGCAGATCATAAATAATGAAGAAACTGCAGTGTTTAAGTGCTATTTTTCCACAATAAGATCAGTTAAAAAAAAAAAAAAAAGGCTGTTTGCTTGCTTTTACACCTAGAGAACAAATACCTATAATCTATTTCCATAGGGAATGTTAAAAGGGTACATGCAGAGTTCTTCTGTAAGGGCTCAGATTACACTGGAAATGTGCAAGCACAATCCTAGTTGTTGGGAAAATAGTGCTTTCTTTGTTACTTCTTCATTTTCTGTGTAGTCACTATTTACCAGATTGAACTACCCTATCTTACAGAGTATAGTCCTTCCTGAGAAAACAGGAGTAAGTGCTAGTGAACTTGCTAGAATACCTAACAGAATAAATAACCTCAAAAGCTGCAGAAGGAACTTACCTTATGAAGTTTGGTACTGGTTTTCTGGAAAAGCATATTTTAATGGTACTTTCAAGCATTTCAATACACCTTTAGGTAGCAGGGTATTCAGAAGCCTGTGGTTCTGATAACACTGTTTCCATTTTAAACTCTATCCTATTTAGAAAGCCTATTGCTCTGATGTCTTGCTCTTAAGTAAGAGTGAGTTTGGAGGTCTTAACCTCTTTTCTCAACTGTTCTTGCAAATTTAAGAGAAAAAATTCTGAGATTGGAACTGAAAATAACAGACGGTTTATGATTCTGGATTATTTCCTTTTGCTTCAATTGTTTAATATGCTTCTGGAAATGTTATTTTCTTAAGTCACTAAACTGTAAACTGCACTGGGGGATTTCAGGAATTGGGGAACACAATGGGAAAAATTATAAATGCTCAAGTTGTTTCATTTAGAAATACACCTTCCCTAAATGATCATTAATTACTTCCTACATAAATTTCCTCAATAATTACATATACACAGCATTTGTATAGGTTAGCCTGAGTAAGGTTGATGAATTTGAGGTGATTTATTAAAACAGACTTCAAAAATGTCTTATGCTTAACACTGTGGAGTCTTTTCCTATGCAAGTTTGCTTCTGAAGTGAAATGTGGGAATTTCTGAGAAGAGGGGAAAAACAACCACCTACAGCACATTAGAAGCAAATGACAGCACAGCAGCTCCTGCATACACTACACCTGTCTGAGCCACACAAAGCTGGGTCCCAGTTTGGGGGTTTAAGACACACCAGTTAGCTAGCTCACTTCACCCAGCAATATGCAGAAGAAGGGGTGATACCTAAGGGCTCTAAAGAAAAGCCCTTAATTACAGAAGAACTGCATATACATTTCTGTGATTTCTCTCTGTGTGGATGACCAAATACCCTTAGCTGCACAATGCCTTGAACATAACCTGTGAGGATTTGTTGTCTGTTGCCCTTCGGCACCACTGTCAGTCTTGGATGGACCCAGAAAACCAAAAGAACAAAACAAACCAAGGCACTCCAGGAAATTTCCAACTGTGCTGTGACTCTGGGATGGGGTGGGTATGTTTTCTTTAAATGAGGGCTGAATATTACTCACATCTTTGAATGTTGTTCAACACAGCAGATATTGTTGATAAAACAGAATACTTGCTGTACTAAAAGGACATTTATAGAAAAATTAGCACAGATGGGGTGAAATTATAAATATGTCGTCTGGACATCTGTGTCATTTATACTGAAAAACTTAAAATGAATGATAATTATCCACATTTAGTGGAGTAAATGAGGAAAGCTTATTCACTGTGTAAATAATACAGTGCTTTGGCCCCCCTCCAGCAAAACTATATAGGCAAAAAAATCTTCAGGCTTGCACTAGATACTGATTCTTATCTAGGCCCAATGCAGCACTGGCTTTCCCCCCTGTTGAATCCATAAGAAGAGTAGGATCAGTTGACCTGTTTGCTGGATTGAGTCTCAGTATTTCATACACTCATTTGCAAGCACAGAAAGCAGAATGATTAAGCCTTTAAATATTGCTATTAGTTTATAAAGATTTAACAAATTTATACAACACAATAAGAAACCCCAGAAAAGAGACTAAGGCGTTTTAAATAATATTGGCTATCCCAAACTGTCTTAACTCCAAATTATACATTGGTTTTCAGTTCATTAGTGGTGCTCTTCAATCCACATTTTTATGAGGATAGCCAGGTTTTCTTCTAGTATTTATGACTTTCCTGAAGTGTTCTCTGCAGGTTCTGCAGTTACATAATACTCAAAAAGATGACAGAAAGACTTCCTTAGGATTTTTAAATTACTGTCTATTGTGCACTGGGTTTGAGTGTACTTTCAGTTATAAGCATTTTATTTATCCTTTAGGGTGATGTGTCCTTTAAGCTCAATTGTTTATTTCAGAAATGGCAATAAGAAAAACGACAGGTGGAGTTCATTTCAAACATGACTCTCTCCCCCAAGACATCAGTTCTCCTATGGATGATGTGTGGCATCCATTATATTAAAAATGGCTTGTTCCCCTCTAATTTAATTCCAGATTGTTATTTTTGTCAACAACAAAGGCTTTCTGTGTTCCTAAAATAATTAGGCCTGATTGCAAATCAAATTATCTAATTTCAAAGGCTTGTTTCCCTCTCTGAAATGCCCATTACAGACAGACTACAGATGACTAAGACTTGTGTCATCTGTGACTTTATTAGGAGAATATTCTAAGTCCTTCACTTTCCCTGTAATCAGAACTATAATTTCTGCAGGTTATTTTAAGATCAAGCTACAGCTAAAGCAGGAAACTCAATTTTATTCTGAGCTCCAGACATGTCGACACAGCAAAGCAGGGCTCCAGTTTTATAGGCTATCTTCTTACATAAAGCCTAACACTGGTATTAAATTCAAGTTCTCTACGAGATACACCGTGCTGACTACTATCAGACAGCTCTCTATTTGTGGAATGAAGTGTGGCACAAATGTTTGTTTTGATAATCTGTTTGTAAGCCACCCTAGTAGAAACAATACAGGCTCAGTACGGCCACGTCCTTCTCTCTCTCATTTATTTTTAAATGAATAAGGAAAACAATCCTGTACCCAAATGGAAGAGAAGAGATAACATAACAGCAGCAATGTGCCCTCAAGTTACCTAACAGCAAGCTCAGAGCACATTTCCATTTAGCTCTGCAGCTTTGGTAGTGGTATTTGTTTCAGTAAAATTCCAGTAAGTTATAGAATTAATTCTATGGAGACAAGACTCTACTTTTAATTCTGCTAAGACAGTTAATCATGATGTAAGCTGTTACACTAATAGTGTAAAGAAGATACAAACAACCCTTAAAATGTGAAAAATATACCTTTAAAATGCAAAGAAATTTTAACTAAAGCTTTGGGAGGACATGCAATACACTTTGTAAAACTAACGTGTGATGAAATGTAAAAGTAAATTAGCAGCGACACTGCAGCCATGAGGTTTTCTTGAGGCTGTGGAAAAAAATAGAACATTGTTAGTACTCCTCTACTTTTCAACAGCCTGAAGTGGGCCTCACAGCTAGATGTCATCTCACATTTGATTTTCTACTGCCAGAATATAACTTAATTAACTCTTTTTTGCCAGATTGATGTTTGTAACTAAACAGAAAATCATTCCTCCTTTTATTTAATGTCTTCTCATCCTCCTCTAAAAGGGATTGAGATTGCTCCCAGTATCAATCAGTTACCTCCACCTACACACTATTTTTTGTAATGTTCCTTTCTTTCCGCTCTCACTTTCTCATTTTTCCCCACTAAAGACTGTCTCCCACCTCATTTTCTCTCTTAACCTTTAATGTCTTTCACACTGACTTTCCATTCTGTACTGTGTACCATGAAGTACACAAAAAGAACTGATGCTAACAGAACTGCTTGTGAGTTCCAACTGCTCTTCCCAGTTAGAATCCACCCAAACATCATCTTGCCTCTCTTTCTACATTTTGTACCTGTGGTTTATTACCATTGGGAGGAGCAGCACAGTCCAAATCTATTATTGCTGCTATTACTATCACTACTGTGGTTATTAATATTATCATTACTATTAATAAATACTTGCATATTGCTAAAGTTTTAAAAACTAGTAACTAGATTACACCCCAGTGGGTAGTTACCTGAATGTGAAAGGAAGGGAAAGAACAAAATACAGCTTCTTTCTCTCCATGTCTCTTAACTTTCCTTTGCAGCTCAGAAGCTGTAATTATCACAAGGCATCATGACTGTAGTTTACATCATGAATTCAAATTGGTGATGACTGCTGAAATAATTCCTTTAAAATTACAAAAATAGGAACTCAAAAACAAAATTCTAAAATTGTGGGATATATTAATGCATTCCCCAAGTCAGGAATGATTCTAACTGCAGTTTATGACAAGGATTTGTCAGTCTGATTGTTTTACTCTGAAAGAGTAGCATGGTCCACAAATGAAGCTGACCTGTAAAGCTATGAAGCATCCTTCCAGTCCAAATATCAGGGAGAAAATTTAGTATATGGGCTATAAAATAGCTTATTTGTGTGCTTAAATTAGATGAATAATTATATATTATATTGATTCTGTGCTTATTATATAGAATAGTCACTCTTATGTCACTCCCATTACAGGAATCCTTGTGCCAATGCAAACATTTCAAGGATGAGTAAGTGAAAGAGTGAGTCAAGGCTCTTCTACATAACAGCAAAATATATACTTGGCTAATCAGAGACCTTAATTTCATTACATTTGGTTAATGATTTCAGTAGGTGATCGGAGAATTTAGAGAGGTGAATTTAATCCAGTAACTTCATTGCACAGCTGATTTTAATTCAGTAAGCAAAGAAGCTTTGAACAGTGACTGCAACAGAGCACCTGTGGCTGTAAAGCAAATGCATTTTGTTAGCCCTGACATGAGCATCACTAGAAAGGAACATTTCACTGAGCTTCCACTCACACCCATTAAAAAAAACCACATTCCTGGCTCCAGGTAAGCTCAAAAGCTCAAAGCTTCAATGTTCTGCATGAAACTAAGGAGACAGAGAAGATAAAAAAAAAAAAAAAAAAAAAAAAAAAAAAAAAAGGAAAAAACCCCAACAAAAACTAGCTAAGCAAAATCTCTTTATCCTTATCCCTCCTCAACACCTTATCATTTATACCTGCCAGACTAAGTGCTTTGGCTGCAAGAAAGCCTGATCTTTCCACAGCATCCAGGGAGAGGGGACAGACAAGTGCCAGCTTGGCGTGTTCTGGAGGAGCACTGAAGCACTCCAAGTTCTTCTGTTCTGCCTTACTGTAAAAATGACTGCTGAGCACCAGAGGAAGATTAGGAATTTTAAGATGTATAAACAGTATTTACATCTTTGTAATGCAGAAAAAAAAAATCTTGACCTATCAGAACTGCATATATAGTGAACCTTTCTGTGTTCTTTTGACTATGAGCAACATGAAGCTGCTTACGGTTACAAACACAGTCAGACTTACATTGAAAACTGAGCTCATTAACTGGGGAGAGGCTGACAGCAAATCATTTCCTCATGACTGTTTGGAAATTTTCACCAAAGACTCAAAGACTCACAGGAGAAATATTACAGCTCCCTCCTTCTCCTTTCCTCCCTTCCTCAATCACACAATTCAGCATCACCCTGTTCATTACAGCTCTGTCCAGGCTGCTATCAGCTGATGACTGATAGATATTATACTTAAGCTGCTGTTTTTCATTTTTGTTGCAATTTTAGGAAGCTACCAAGAAATGCCACTGAGAGATTAGAATTTTCTAATTCCTGTGTTCCTGCAGAATGAATCAGAAATTTGGTAGTCACCCCAAAAAACACTGGAAGGACAGGTGTTGTTATCCTGAGGTAACAGGTTTGGGATAAGCCTGTGGTCACTGTAATCAAAGTGCACAGTGTTCCACAAACTTCACATCATAGTTAATGCTTTCCCTCCTTTCTTTAAGCTCCAGGAGCTCACTGGAACAAGTGCGTGAATCACACCTATCTGCAAAAGTGGCTTAGCTCTGACATATCCCAAGGTTCAAATTTTGCAAGCTTCCTAAG
This sequence comes from Erithacus rubecula, assembly GCF_903797595.1. Classification (NCBI taxonomy): domain Eukaryota; kingdom Metazoa; phylum Chordata; class Aves; order Passeriformes; family Muscicapidae; genus Erithacus; species Erithacus rubecula. Next base: position 29,836,998 of record NC_136689.1, read on the forward strand.
CTTGAAGATTCTTTTTAGGTGTTTTCACTTCTATTGCCAGATAATTATGGATTCAAAGGCAAAGAATCCACAGACATTTCAATAATTTATCCAAAGATAATCTAAAACAAAGGAGAACATGAGAATGAATACAGAGTGATGCTATTTGTATCCAGGATATTTCTGAAATTGTAACAGTGAGTCAGCAAAACAACAGCTTGAATGTTGGAGAAAAGCCACTGGAAACAAAGAACTAGCACTAAAGATAGTTCACAAGAACTGACAGTATTTCTCAGAAATATTATAGTATCAACTTGCTTTGTATCTGTCGCTTGCTCTCAGCAATTTTTAGCTAAACTGGCTTTAGCAAAATCCAAAGGACTGATATTTTGGAAGAAAATGTTATGACTCTGAGAAATCATATATAACACTTTCTCAAAGACAGACAGAGGGTTCAGGTAATTATACCCTGCCTATAGTGAAGCTCACTTCTCTCTTCATAAAGATAAAAAATCTTTTACCTCACAAAAATACTCTGATTTTAAAGATGAATAAATGAATGAAGTATTTATATATTTGATACTTTAGTCATACTAAAAATTAAGCCCCCAAACCCTTCCTTAAATAGCAGCTCTATATAAAGTTAGCATGCTGAAACCTCAAGCCCTTATCTTTTTAATGAGGGTACCATGAATTCACAGATATTCAGTATTTGAAATGTTGGCTTCAGTTCCTATCCATAATGCAGCAATAATAACCCCTTATGTTTCACAAAAGGTGTTGTGTGAATATAGTAATATTTACAAAAGTTCTATAAAGAGGGTTCAGGAAGAAAATAATAAACTTAGCATCTTGAGCAGGGTACAAACAGCATGAAGTTAATAATGCCTGTAGCCAGGCTTGTGGAAACATTTTCGCCTTTCATCCACTTTGGCCATAGATTTAAGATGAAAATGTGATGAGATTACACAGCTCCTAATCCTGCTGACTTCTTGCACTTTGTCCTTTCTCAGGTCCTTTATTCACTCCTTGTGATTTCCATCCAAGCTGCCCCTGGTTCCCATCCTTCCCACCTTTCATCCAGCCCCATCCTTCCCAACCTGTTCCATCTTCCCAGTGGTCCTCAACCAGCCACAGCCTCCTTGGCTGATCAGTCAGTTCCTCCCTATCCAGTTTCCCTTTTTTTTTCCCCCCATCTTTTTTTTTTCCCCTTTTTTGTTACCATGCTTGGTGAAGGAGGTGGAGGGGTCTGCAAGACACGCTGAGGGATACAACAAGATCCTGCCTTTGCTTGGGGCACCTGGAACTGCACCAGGGCTGTTTTGGCTGCTCTGATTTGAAAATCAAGATCAATAAAAAGGACAAGAGCACAACATGCTAATTGAAGACAGAAGACCTTAACATAAAGTAAAACTTTATCAGCAATTTAAATTTGGCCAGCAAAAATAGACATGCACAGTGGAAATGAAAATTCAACTTTCAGCCACAAGTATCACATGCCAAGTTCCTGATGTAAAGCACCAGAGCATCAGAGTTTCATGTTCTAGAATAAGGCAGGTAGAACTTTTCAAGGACAGAATAGTTTATTTTTGTCTAGCTCCTTTCTCAAAAATGGTTGAAAAGTTTCAGCCAAAAATAACAGGAGAGGAAAAAAAAAAAGAAGCCACATTTTAGCAGACAGTTGGATAGCACCATCACAAGTTTCACAAATATTTACTGCTATTTCCTTCTAAACTATAAATGTTGGTAGCACCTCAAAGTAGTCTGAAAATCTCAAAGATACACTGGTTTAAAAGCCTTTTATTTTTTGACCACCACTACAATGAGGATTCTAATCCATTCTGGTCTAAAATGGAATATAATATTTATATTTATAAAATATAAAATGGGCATGAATACAAAGGAAAAATATAGCTGAACAGTAAGAATGAAAGAGTTACCAGCAATGAAAAAGATTTACTAGTTCATACTAACAGATGGTTAAAAATAAAAGATAGCATGTAACTTCTAGGACTTGATAATAATTTCATCTTGCTATCCCATAATGCATTTTCCCTCGCCTCTTGAAAAGCTTGGGTAATACAGTTCCAGTGATGACAAGCCTCATACAAACTTGTGAGTCCTGTCATTTCATAACACCAAAATAATTTCACCAAGTTCTTTGTGAGCATGAGTTCATTCCCACTCCTACCTAAGGTAGTTCCTAAAAAAATTTGCCTCTGCTTTAAGGAATATAGGTTTTAAAAAGCACTTTCAAAGGCTACAATCAAGTTTAAGATGATGATGAACATCCAAGTTACCAATGCAACTGAATAAAATCCTTATTTATTTGAAGTCTTTAATACTTACAGCCACACAAAAATTTTCAATGTGCTAAGTTGAAGATCTAGTGACATTTATTATGACAGCTGAAGTGTAAGATTTGATCATTTTGTCATAGCCATTGCAATAATTCTTAAAAAGTAATCATTAAAAAATGATTACGTGGTCTTTTAATTTCACCTAGATCTTTAACAAGGAAATTTTTCTTGATCTGACACTTCCAAAATCTGTCAGAAAAAGGTCTTCTCTATAACAGATTTATGGGGTGAGGTCCAAGTATAATACACACCATTTCATATTGGTGAAAAAAGGTATGGGTCTCTAAGTATCAGAGGTTTAAACATAAGGAATCTGCATTCTTGGATCAGAAGCTGAAGATTCAGCAGCTTTCTGTTTAACTTACAGTACTAAACAGTCATAACACATTATTTTATTCATAGCTTTACTTATCAAGGACTTATTTTCAGACTTATGAAGCTGAATCAGCTCCTTCCCTCCCCCTACAATGACCCCTGGGTGTCCTGGGGCTCCTGCCAGTGATCCCACTGCAGTGGTGAAACTGGGACAATGGCTTTCCTTTCTTTCTCTGCTCTTAGAGCCAAGCAGCTTCAGCAGGAGGGAGCTCAGCAAAGCCTTGCTGCCTCTATCACTTCCTCACTTCTCAAGCAACAACAGCGAGGGCAGTGTAGGCACAGGTGCCAGGAAAAAATGCACAAGAATATATATTTTTGCAGAGGCCTCAGGCTCAGCTGTGCATGGCAGCCCTGGGGCCTCCATTCTAAAGATAAAATATTTCCTGAAAGACTGAGGAACATCAGCATGTGATTTTGTTCTTTCTATACTAAGTAAGAATAATACTTAATTTCATGCTTCCCTTTTCAAGTTCATGAAAGTATGTAAGCCTTCACAGATGCATAACATTTGCTTTTGGCCCACGTATAAGCAAATGAAACTTCAAATCAGAGAGTAACTTTTTCTGAATATTTTTCCATATATAAAGACAAGCAACTGAAAGAAAATGGCAATTTAATTCCAGACTTTACCAGCTGGCATCAAATATAAATTAAGATCATTAATTTTGGAATAGTAACAAACATTTAGATTTTGGACAAGTTGGATATTTATTCATGTAATGGTGAATAAGTAATTGACATTTTTGCATTATTTAGTCTAATAAAAGTCAAAACACAAAGTGGACAGGAAGCTGCACCAATCTACTAGACAGACAGTTTTTCCATACATTTTATCAAGCAAACAAACATGCCCTAAGGAACACTGTGAGAAAGTGACTGTTACCAGTATAACTGAGTGCTCTTTGCATTTTGGGACACATTATCCAAGTAATTTGAATTAATGCCAAAATCTGCATAGGCAAGATGCAAATAATTTTGTCCATTTTCTTTTCTTTGTTTTTTTCTCATTTGGTGATTTTTCCCCTCAAAAAACGTTTCACCATGCTAAGACAGAATCTAAGATTTCCAAAGGTCTTGTGATTAAATTCATAGCTTTGCATGAATTGAGAAAGGGAAAATGACAATATAAATCAAATTTAAGAAAAAAGTTGACTTAATTTTATTTAACTTTGAAAAAGTCAGTCGGAAACTAGGATACTGTCAATCAAGAAGATTAAATAAATAAAGTGATTAGGACTTTTACAACGTAAGACAGATGCCTCCTGGCAGAATAATATATTAAAGTATTTATGGACAGTGCATTCAAAACATAACAAACATTAAATACTGAAATGTGACACTATCTACGCCAAATAACTAGGCCTTTCATTTAAGTGCCATTTTCACTCATTGGAAATCCGATGGGCTGCAGATTGTTTGCTTTTTTCTTTCATCTAAAAAATAAAAGTAAACATGCAAGTATTATTTTAATAATCTTGGGAAATTAAGAGTAATATTTTCTTAATTTAATTTAGTCCAGTCCAGTTTTCAACAGGGCACAAAATTCTTTTAATGCATAGGGGCCTCATAACTAACATAAATCCTACAAACATAAGACATTCTTCAGGCCAAAGAATCCCAAGTCAGACAGATATATAAACACTTTCACCTTACTTCCTTCATGATGGGAGAAGATTTGTTTGTACAAGGACCATTGTGCAGCTGTCATCATGTCCCAACACTACTGAGTTTTTCTGACAGAATAAAGCAATGCAATTCAGGGAAGTTCAAGCAGAGATAACAGGCAGCTCTGCTGTCAACTATACTGGTCATCTTGAAGAGAAAACCATGAGAAATACCTTTTACAGCACATGAGCTACAACCTCCCTACAAAGAAAAACAGACTTAAAGGTGAAAGAGGAAAAGATCATGACAAGTCATGTGAAAAAAGAAAACCTAAGAAATACAGTATTTTATACAGACCGCAAACATACAACTCTATACTGAAGTTTTTGTAAATTAAACCAGATCTCTAATTTCCTAGAGGTCTAATCTCTTAGAAAAGCTGGATCTTTCCCAAAGCACATTTGTTTCATCTAAGTGAAATTATTAATAACCAGACAACTGTCAATATTCAGACACTGGCATGTACAATCCAAAGGCAAATTGCTCCAGAGGTAGCTGGTGACCTCTGCAGAGGTGACAGGAGATTTTATCACTGATTTTACCACTGATTTACAAGATACAACAAGCATTCTCTTAAAAACATGTCTCAAATCCAGGAAGAGCACAGGTGTTCCTAGCAGCACTGTAGCTCCAGAGCCCCCTTTCAGGTGGGACACACCAGATTTCAAAGGGTGGCCTCTGAGTGAGAAGTTATTCTTCCAGCATTGTCATCTGGCCAAGAGAGAACATGGGTTGGAGCATGGCCAAAAAGGGATGACAAAAAGAGATGGAAGGTATAAAATCAAATGCTGTCCTCTACTACACAGGATCTTCTTTTATTTTCTCTATTATCGATATTAAATAATATTATTTATTACCTTATTAAGACAGATTTATCAAAACTGCAAAAATTTACAGCTAAGAGGGAAAGACAGGAAAAGAGCTAAATGTTGACTGAATGCCTGAGAAATTTAAGGGACATGTTCTGAGCTATTATACACTGAATCCATTCCAATAATAGTTTAAAAACTCAGTTTCAGGTGTGCCTAAAAGCCTGTAATTCAAGAAAGAGACCCAGCCTGATTTAACAGCAGTGGGAAGGTCTAGTAGTGCTAACAATGCAAGAGTATAAGGCTATTGAGTATGACATCTTGGGCAGGAATGAGTTGACATTACATTCCTCTTCTTGCAATACTTACTGAAGCTATGCATGCCAAACACATCTATATTACTTGACCAATATTAACTTGGACAATATTTTGTATGGATATTGCACATAACAATTTAAACTGTAAGTCCTTCGAAACTATTATTTTCTAGTGGATTACAGGTTAGACAAGCAGAGATTAAAACAGCTGTTATATTAATTTAACAAAGAAACACTTTGGTTTTTTGTACTGTTCTCATGACATATAAAAGCCATAGTAAGTTAGACCAAGAAAGAGAGATGTCATTTGCAGAGGTCCAAACATACCTGTGTAGTTCTTCTTTACTCAACTGATTTCTCCCTCTCTCTCACTCACACACTCTCAAGCATATTTGACACCAGCTTGAAAGAGCTGCAGTCTTTCAAGTCTCCTGCATTGCTCTGGGTGACAGGTGTGATATGACTTCTTTTAGCTGGCTTACTCTGAAACAATCTCATCCAAAACTTTTAAACTGAAAAATAAAATGTCCAGCATTAAGAAGCCCCTCAGACAAAATGAATAAAGAAGGAACCAAGAAAAACATGTCAAAGTGATGACCTAGACTAGAACCATATTGTTTTGAGAGGTCTACAGCTGTAGGCAGTGGGATATTACAACACCCCAATTCGTGCTGGGGTTGGTGCCATGTCTCCTTCTTAATTCTGTCATGTATCAGAGCTCACTTTGAACATGCCAGCACCCCACCTACATAAGCCATTTCATGCTAGGGAAGTCAGCAGCGCCCAGCAAATGCCCAGAGTTCCAACATCATCAGGTGCAATTCACAGAAGCTGTTTTACCTACCCAGCAACTTTAGGTTACAGTATTCAGCCACCATCTCATCTAGGAACTGAGGATTTCTTCCTTCAGTCCAGAATAAATTACAACAGGAAATTCCACAACTTCGATGAAAACAATATGGCTTTAAATTCAACTAATAAATGAGGTTATAATTTAATAACATTTTTTATCCTTAATCTGGTTAAAGATGCTCAATAATCTTGGACGGAAGGAATGTTCTATCTATATAGTCTTCATGAGAAATTAACACATGCCATGAAATATGAGCATTATAAAATGTAACAGGTAAGAAAATAGAAAAAAACACTTGCATCACTAAGTCTAGCCCTGTGAATTTTGCAACACAACTCCTCTACGAGTAATTTTAATCTGTAGCCAAATAACTGCAGTTGGTGCTTTAGAAACTGCTTCAGCCTCCTACCTTAGTTATTTATGTCTCTGCTCTCCATAGCTCTTACTGAGACAAAAAAGTTCTAACATCTAAACTATTCTTTTCTTTGCTTCAGGCTACTATTCCATGCTTTACCATCTTTTGAGAACAAATAATTCCCTTCCTTCATTTATATTGTTACCTTGAAGTTATTTATAGCGAGTGCCTATGTCCCTTGAGCTCTCCGTTATAGGCTATAAATATCGCTCCCTTAATCCCTTTTCATATGTTTTATCCTCTAGTATTTATATCAGATTTGTAATCTTTATATTTTCTTTTAATTTTAAACTCTTTTGGACCACAGCTAGACAGGATTGCAAATGAGTGGGGAAACAAAAAAAAAAGGTTCATTTAAAATATGATCTGTTTATACTGAAATAATTGTGAACACACGAGTCAAGATTGAAAAGTATAAACTACTGTAACTGCTTTAATGTCCCAATACTTTTAAAACAAGTTATTTTGAATTTAAAATTTCTAATGTTTTGTCTTAGCAAAAATTATTCTAACCAAATGAGAGCCATGTATGTAATTTTAAAAGAAAAAGGGAAAAGAGATATTCTTTCTCCATATGTTCTCTAAGAAACCATATCCCCCATTAACAGCCACAACTCAGCCAATTTTTTGTTTAAACTTGATTTGTTTTAATCTTATAGACGTTTAGGGAACAAATCAAGTTTGATGCAAACTGATTTTTTAAGATGAAGTTATGAGCTTTAAATTCTAATTGCATGCATCCTTTGAAATACATAAAAAATTCTTTCAAAGGTGAGTTGAAAAGGGTCTGGATTTTATTTGGGCTGTGACACTTGGTACCATGGAAGGATCTGGTGCACAGACTTATCTGGACTTGCAAAATGTCCTTCACAAGGTGTCTCACCGGAATTTGTGTCCTGTTCTGTAACTTTATGTGGAGTAGCAAGAACTCTATAGCTGATCAGAAACTGTTTTAAAGACAAAAAACAGAAGGGAAATAAATATTCTTTTTGAATTTCGGAAAAGGTTGATAGTGCAGTGAGGCAACAGTAATTGCTATTTTAATAGAGGTCTGGAAAGAAGAATAATGGAAAAAAGATTGATTGGGTTAAAACCACAGATGAAACAAATCTCTTCAGGATATTTCATGGAAGGCTCTGAGGAATGCCAGAGGTCCTAATAAAGCTTTGTGATAGGGAAACAAAATACAGGAGTTCAGCCATTTTTTGCATATGCACGGTAATTTCTACTGGGAGGAATGAGTAGAATATACCTTACTGTGCTTCATTAACCTTAATATAACCTTAAAAACAGATGGCTGTCATTGCAGACAGCTCAGTGACAACATGTGGTCAATGTACAACAAGATACAAAACCGGAAAGTGCTGAAAGCAGGATAAAAGTAAGTTTTCATATTCATCAATGAGGTTTTGACATTGGGAATATTCCAGTTCTGTTATCCCATCTCAAAGGGAGCCATGTCAGAAACAGGAAAACACTAATTGGATTTAAGATGATTAAGAGCTTGGGAAGACTTCCATAAGTAGGAAGAGTCTGATTTTCATTTGTGCTCCTACTCTTTTTTTGCACGAAACACATACTATTTATATCCTCCTAAACATCCATCCATCTATATTGAAAGAGGAAAACCGTATTATAAATGAGCATTATTTGCATAACTACAGGCCTTCTGGGGAGTGCAAGTAAGGGTTATATGAAAACAAAGTAGATTTAGTGCAGAAATGTAAGATTAATATATACAGCCTTCCTCCTGCAGAAAGTAACTCCTGTCTTTTAGATAGACTTCATAATTGCATTCAGCATCATCACCAAGTTTAAGCATCTGAATGTGTTATCTAAAGAGAAAGATGAGCTTTCTTTGCTCTACTGAGGGTTTGGACAATTAGTCAAACACCTCCTCAGAGCTGGACACAAGATGTTATTTCTTATACAACTGTCACTAACTAATGCTTCTAGTTCTCCATTCTGTCCCACTGGGGACACAGTTTGTGGCTGACACCAGGTCAGACATACAGACTTTCATAGCAAAGCAACAGCAGTGAAAAATTTCTCTCCTTTCAGATCTGGCATCTTCTACTTTGCCTGTTACTGTGGAGAGCACAGTTGTTTTGAAGGGTTCTGATCCAAAAAATGTCTGTGCAGCCTTGTGCCAGCCACAAGACTCAAACTGTGCCTTCAACTTGAAACTGCACTCAGTAAGAAATTTACAGTAACAACTGGGAAAATTGCACAGTCCTTTTGATCTGTGTTTGCTAACATGCCAGTGTGTCAGTTAGTTACTTTATGGTTCTGGTTTACGTTGGGAAGTATTCAATAACAGCTCCTAAGTAGCAACTAGGAAACAGCATCACAAGAAGGAAAATTCTTTTCTCCCATAACTTGAATTCTACTGATTTCCAGATTGCCTAGGCAGATGTCTAAGGACATACCAAAGCACAGTTAGGTTACAAAACTAGAGGATAGGAGAGACTACAAAATGTTTGGTTAAACATTCTCTCAACATATAAAGAATGGATCAGAAATTAAATGCAAGAGCCATGAAGATCCTCCTGGAACAGACACTGCACTAGTACTGATACAGCTTTGAGATGCAGACAGCCACTGGTTCCAGTACATTCAGTTTTGGTGCAGGTTGCTAAGGCCAACAGATATACAACACTCTACTTAATACAACACAAGGTACATTTTTAGGGTATTTTGCTTTCACATTAACAGATAAAATGCACCCTGTGGATGATTAAAGGTAAATTATTGACAGCTTCACAGGGACAGAATTAGCATAAATTATACTTAATGGTAAAGTGCTATATAGTTCACTGGAGTTTAATAAGGTGCTAATTAAGTGTGAAATTTTAGGCTTTGTCCTGTGAAATGTTGAGAGAAGCAAGGTAAAATCTCCAGAAGATTTCCCAGGCAGCAGTTTAATGTATTTTGGGGCCCTACACACCACAGCTGAAACTGGGAGGAATTGTTGTGCCTCTGTTCCCCACTCATGACCCCTCTGACCCCAAGGATGATGCCCTCCTTCCCCACAAAGCAGCACATACTGGGGGTCATGTTTTAACTAAGATCAGCTCTTGATTCCACCAGCCCAAATGGCCACATGTACCAACCACCTATGCTGGTACAAATTATGTGACTGCCCAGCAGAAAAATGAGGGCCCAGAAGAAAGGAAGAAAAGAATTGTTCAGATTTCCACACTCATGTGTTTCTGCAGGGCAACACTAAAGACTATTTGGCTGCTAATGTTTTAAACCCAGCCATGCACCTAGATCTCTTAACCACTACCAGAACAGACCTTCAACAGCATTCCCTAAAAGAAATAACAAAGACAGGTCCTTAAGAATGGGTTTCTGAGGTCTTGGGAACAAACATGTATTGCTCCACAGCTTTGGGTATTCCCAGATGAAGAATGGAAGATGGATGAAAAGGTTGATGGAACATGCATTTCCCTCTGGTGGGATTCTAGTCCTGCAGAAGGAAAACCACTTTGCCTCAGGCAGTCATTCAAGCCTACCTCAACTAACTTGTTAAACCCAGAGTTCCCAAAATTTTGGGCAGGTTTTTATACAGCCATACCAGAGTTTCTTCAGTGAGGAGAGGCAGAGTAAGACTGGTGAAGGTAACATATATACACCCTTGTAAATGCATACTAGTGGCAAGTAGATATGCATGACTAGTAACCACAGAGAGGCATTCTTTCATAAATAAGGTTTAAAATTTTTAACCCAAGGCTATTTTTTCTAAATATTCACATTTCTAACCATATCTTTTCTAAACAAAATAGCTGTATTAGTATCCTTAATTATCCACAGTATCACCATTACTCAATTCGGTGGCATCAGCATTCCTTCTTTATTTCTTTGCCCATGTTCCTTTGATTTTGGCATTTGTAATTTCTCTTCTTAATAAGTTCTCTAGATATCCCATTATCACCCTGTATATGCTGGCACAAGAAGAAAAAAAAAAAAAAACCAAACAAACCAGAAAAATCAGCACAGAGCTCCAAAAATTGCCTACTATGTCAAGAAGAAAAGGCAAGACAGGAATGGTGCAGCTGACACAGGGATGGAAATTCATGGCAATGCTCTGCTGAGATTGCTCTGCAGATTCTCCAGGAAAGCTGAGCTACATTTGGAGGGAAGGAGTTCAGGATGGTGAGATGCAGCAGAATTTGCAGTATGTGCATAAGCAAAATCTTTCCTATACCTCTCCCTCTCACAGACCTCATTCTCAGACCAACAACACAGAAAAAGAATCTCTACAAAGGCAAGAGAAATCCCTGAATACTAGCTTATGTGTCTTCACAAGAGTAACACAGCCCTGGGTTGTTTTTAACAACTCTTGTTGATTCTAAAATATTCATACTTTCCCATGTATTCTTCATGATGGCATTAGAGATTTCTTTGACAGAAACTTCTCTCATCTCAGTTGATTTCTTTCTTAACTGTTTTCAACTATATTTTTCCTGTGTTCATGGACAGTTCGAACTGTGCTTCAAAATCCCCTGGTTTCCACCTCCCACATAGTTCTCTTACATCTTCAGAGCCTTTCCCACCCTCCCTCACAACAGCATTTTAGCATAGGAAATGCTTGTACAGCTCATTTCTGCCCTACTACTCCATTTATAAAATTCTCTCATAACTTCTTCAAACCTTTCTCTTCTTCCAGTCCTTCTTTCATACTCCTTGAGAAAAACCTAAGCAAAACTTACTATATCCTATGGAATTAGTACTGTGATAACAACTGACAATACTTAATAGAAAAAATAGAGCAAAACTTTCTTTTTCTTCTGAACTGGATCCTGTAGGAAAAACAGTGACAGCAAATAAAAGGATGCAAATTCTCTGATGTGTGCATGGGAATGAGGGGATGTCTCTTTGGAGCCTGGAACAGTTTTGAGCACATGCATGACACAGGCTGGAGAGCTGCGAGACCAAGGTAAAATGCTCTCCTGAATTTAGGTCCCACTAGATTTCAGCAGCTGCTGTGCAAGGATTTTCAGAATGAGTCTTTTGAAGCATCCTAGAAATTTCTGTATGGTCTTTTAACATTATGTGTCTACATGATATAAATATATGCTAATATAAAGAGAGTATAAATACGTATATCGATGATTATCCTTCTGCTATTTCCAACACTATTCTGTTCCTCATAATAATTGCATCACTATTTATGTTAGCATAAAATCTCAAAAAATCTAGGTATTTTTCTTTACATATATTCATATATTTTACAATACATATATTCTTTCAAGCACTTCAAAACTTCAAGGCCAAATTCAAATTAGAATATAAAAAACTTGAAGAGCCCAGGAGTTTTAGATTTTTATGTCTGTAAAAAAAGACTTCACGAGGCTTAGGAAAAATACACATTTTCAACTAGCAATCAAGCAGGCAGATGTAGAGAACTTAGTGTCTGCAAAAAATGGAGTTATGAATAGGTAAATAAAAAGGCCAAAAACCAACATTTTATTAAATGAGTACAAAACTCCAAAAAGAGTCTCTGTGTAATACTAAGTACTAGCAGTCTGTTTTCCTTGGTCCCTCTCATATTGTTACTGCATAGCACCAACAAGGTGCTGGCCTTGGGCACCAAGAAAGAAAAAGGAAACTTGGATTAAGAACAGAACAATTGGGGGAAATTATTAAATTAACATTAAGCCTGCTCATTATTCCATTCCAGACTTCACTGAAATTGAATAATTGTGGTTCCTCCCTGTGGCACGCATACCTTCAACCACAGGGATCCTGAAAGAGGAACAATAGTCTCTGATTGTAAAAACATGATTTATATATTTGGCATTTTCAAAGAATTCATTCCATTACTTCTCTTGTCTCCTTTTGATGATATGCAGTCTTATTACTAGAAAGAACATGTTATCATTAGAATAAAGCAACCTGCATTCCTAGCACTGCAAAAGGCTTGAATTCTTGGAGCTCATCATGTTTGTATACTCCACAAGCTGGAAGGAGTTTACAACCATGAGATGCCAAACAAATAAAACAGATGTGCTGGCTATGCTCAGATTATACTAAATGCCAAAGTACCTTTACAGTCATGCACAGAACTGCCTGGCTGACCAAAAAAAAAAAAAAAAAAAAAAAGAACTGCTTATTTTATAATGGAAGTTAAACCAGCAGTGTATCATTCAGCCATGGAGAGGCTTCCACCGATTTTGCAAGCCTTTTTACACCAGTAGCATTTTAAGGTAAAACAAATCAGGTGCCCCCAACTACACACAGAATCTTCACAAAGACAGAAAATGTATTTAGAGCAGAAAGCAAAAAGAGATGGAATTCATTAGATAATTATAATCCATTAATATTTCCCTGTTTTGTCAGCTGCCTGCTTCCTGAGCGACAACCGCAGGCAGAGGCTGCACTGACACCCAGCTGAAGATCTGCTCCTTTCCTATTTTTGCTGCTCTTCACTAAACCACCACTAAAAGCTAAAAGCTTCCTCCTAGTTATACACATACAAACAGAAATATCCCTTAGGAGAGAATGTGCCTCACTGTGCTCTTGAGCGACAACTCTGCTTTAGGTTTAAAGTTTTTCTACTGAGCAGAAATGTTTGTGCAGCAATCATGAAGAACACTTTACTAAAAATTGTCAGCTTGCTGAAGCTTCCTGTTATGTCTTGTGAAAATCACATAGAAGGCCACTTGTACAGCAGATATCACCTTTATGTAACAAAACTAGATGGGTCCATTTTGGAGGAGCTTTGTGCATATGTGACATGTTCACACTGAACATGGAGCTTGACAGAGCCGAGCTCTAAAAATAGCACCTGGTTATCCTTGTTCTTATCAGCAGCCACAACCCCATCTCAGCTCTGTGCATCAATCTGACACCCCTCTCCCTCCTCCAGAACAGACAGCAGCAGTGGTACCCTGAGGTATCTTGTTTTAGGAGAGGTAAGGTGTTTGCATCTGCTGCAAGCATACATTTTAAACAATATCCCTGCCCCTCAGCAGGCAGTTATCATGTTGTTTTGGCAGCAGGAAGGAATCTGTGGTTTTTCTTGAATGTTGCTCTTCTTTATTTAAACTACCAGAAATAAAGCAAAAATGACAGAATGCTCTGTCTATAAATAATCATTCCGGTGTACAGTTATATTAGGAGGTAACTCAGATGGCATGATAACGCCTAACAGGCTAATCTTAGACCTGTAATGCCATAAGATGAAAATAACTAGGCTAAGAATAACTGACCCAGAGGAGTCAGCCTGTTAAAGAGATCCACAGAACAGGGCATTTTAGATTTTCATGTGTTTTACAACAATATCTGCTGATTGGTTTCTCTATGGTATTTTGTATTATACCCTACACATAAAACTCAGCCCCACAGCAGTATTTGGGAAAGGTTAGAATGCAACAGCATCTGAAATTTCCCCATCATCTACACCAAAATCTGAAATGAATGTGCATATTTTTTCAGGCTATCTATCTATCCTGCCTTCCAGCTTTTGGTTTCTCTGCAAAGACAGTGCAGAAGAGAGGAGCTGGGCAATCAGCACAGAAACATGGGTCTGATTAAAGCTCTGGCAGTAGAAGAGTTACAAGCGTTCCACATATCGAGTGCAAACCCTAATGAACTGAATGTATTCTGCAATAGTTTTATAGAAGGGAAGACTGGCTGGAACTGTGTGTTTGAATGCAGTGCAAACCAATACATGTCATAAAGCCAAACAGCTAAAGCAATAAACAACCAAAGTAAAAAGCTGTTTTCTAATAGAGATCTAGTTCAATACACTGAAGAGAGGGGAACTAGTGTCCTAGTACCAGTACTAGAGAACCTCTGTACTAAATGTAGTGTTTAATGGTCTCTGAAAAGCACTGGAAGAGGTTTTAAAGTAATGTTTTGCATAGTTTTTTTATTTACTTTCCAGCTTTTCTAACTTGCTATTTTTGTCAGTCTTGTACTTTGAATTTCAGGCTTTTCTCACAACCTATAAATATACCTCCTAATACAAAGCACAACCATCAGGTAACCACATAGCATCAGAAGCTGTGACTGGAATGAAAAAAAAATTTAAAAAAGAAACAAAAGAAGGAAAAGGCAATGTTATAGCCTTAGGTGTTACAGCATTAGAAACATGAAATTGGCAACATCGTTCTGTATTCAATGTCATCTCACAACACAAAACAGAAAAAGCAGCTTCATTCAATTTTAGCATGCTTTTGTTCAACTGAATCCATAACCAAAGTTTTGTCCAGCATGCATTGCAGGGCAGAGCCTCTACTCAAAATCAGTGAGATTTTAACTACAAGACCTGCAGGTCCATGTTGCTTATTTCTTCTCACTGTATTAACTGTATAAAGCTAAGGCCTTACACTTCCCTAACTATATATTCAAATACTTCTGCTACTACTATGAAGCAGCAGATTATTTTGTGTCTCACCTTTACAACAGGCATTGAAAAAGCCACTCTGTTTGTTATCCAGAACTTCTCTATACTGAATTTTCATATCTGGTTGTTATCCAGAACTTCTCTATACTGAATTTCCACACCCAATTTTTTTAATTACTCTGAAGAGAACCACAAAGCTCAGCACATCTACTGTCATTCTTTCTGCTCTCCCCAAAGTGTTCTGTCTGAGATACCCTAAATGAAACATTTGGTAACTTTAAGAAGTTTATGTTACCTGATTGAGATATGCAAATATGTCAAGTTTTTCAGGAGTATCAGAGCAAAACTTAAAATGAACTTCCAGGTTGTCCAAAGGAAAAGCTGGGCAGGTGCAGGTTTTGTTCAGGGGAAAAAAAAAAAAAAATGTAAAGCAAATACCAAAGAACTTTCCCTGAAGGCAATATAAATCCATGTGTAGAGCAACATGTACACAAGGTCATGCAGACACATGATAGAGACAACATACAAGGCAAACTGTGCACAGTGGGGTTTACTGAGGGAAGGTCACTCATGAGGACCTGTCAGTCCACGTACAGCATGATGTGTGCAGCAGTAATTCTGTCATTTATATTCAAGTGACACAGCTTACATTTAGCTTATATTTCCTGACTGGTGCAGAGAATAAACTTCCACTACATCCACTTGCAATACTTGTGAAATTGAAGGTATTTTACAAGTCTGTAGGTAGATGAAGCAAATCAAATTAATGATACTGAACCATTATATTCCCTTTAGAGTAGTTTTGCCCTATGAATTCCTGATCCTGACAGGTATCATTTACTGTGTTTCACAGAAGGATTAGCTGACATAAGCAGGATTGTGTAACTTGCTCAGGTCACCTGTCAACTCATTGACAAGCCAAGCTTTAAGCCTACGATCTCCTTGAACTCTTGATTTTTCAACACAGCAGCTTTGGGCAGGAAGCAGAGGATGCCTTATCCAATAAAAACCAAGGTGGAATTCAGGGTACTGCAAAGCTGCACATCAAGACATGGCCAGTAGAGAAGACTTAAAAACCTTGCCCTTTGAAAATCAGCACTCTATATTAAATCACCAAAATTTGGCATTACTTCCTAAAGTCCACAGATACCAGGATTGGGTAGGTCCTTCTTTCTCCTTCACACAACTATCAGCTATTTGAGAACTGTAGTCCTGCATTAGTTATTTATTAACTGCATTTTAATAAGTGTTTTTTCCATAGACTGTGCTGCACCAAATGCTTTTTTTTCAAGGACTTACAGTATATTACTTGTACTGTAGAAAGATCAGAGGCCAGCTGAATGTTAGGATCCACTGTGACATTGCACACACATGGAAATTGAGTCTTTTTGTGTAAAGTAAAAGGGACAGAATAGATAAACAATAATTCCAGCTAAATAAGAGCCTTAAGACCCCAGATTTAATTTGTAAAAGAGAAATTAAAACAACTATGGTATCAAATAAAAATACATCAACATCATTTTCTTAAATAAAGATGCACAGCTCTTGCTGCTGCATTTTTGAGCAACAGTACCATATGGAAGAATTTAGCTCAGTCTTCTCAAGATAGCTGAAACTGCTCTCTGCAGTAAGGTGTAGGTGTCTGTAAATTACACAGCTTCTTGAGTCAGCGCCCATCTAGATTGCTCCATTCATAATTAGACTTTTGATTGGTACCTATCCAGATCATCTCATTCATAGTATGACTTACAAGCAAGGATGGAGACAGACAGGCAAAGCAGTAATTGAGGGAATACCAGGAGAACTGATTCTCATGACAGAAGTATTTCCTATGCCTGCTCTTGTCAGAAACTTCTTAGACATTTTGTTTTGCAAATCCAATCCACTGACCAGTGAACCTGTCCTCTTTAGGAATCTCTCCCGCCCAGTTCAAAATCTGTTGCATAATATATATGCATTGTATCTGGATAGCAGTAAACCTGAAAATCTGACAGTTGCTGGCTGTTTTAAGTTATTCTTGAAGTCTTTGGAACAAGCACATCAAGGCTGCAAAGCACAAAAGTTCAGGGATCTATAATTTCCTTAACCACATGCAATTTTTTAACCTAAGTCACATACATTTAAGCAAAGACAACTTTAAAATAAGGGCATTGTGAAAAGGAAAATTCAAATTACTGTTTCTGACTTCTACAAATGCTAGTGCATACTGTCATATACCCTAGCTATTTCTTTATTCCCCTAAATGTATCATAAATGGAAACAATGAAAAGTTATCAAAACTGATCCTGCAAGATGCTGAACTTGAGGGAGCTGAAGGTAACCAAGAGAAGCACCAGGCTTTAAGGTTTCATGTGACATGGACTGAAACTGCAGACTATGTATAATGTCCACTACTTGTAGTCTTAATTGTGTATTTCAAAGGCCAACTGAAACACAGAGGAATACTTTATGTTCCACAGAATATATATATATATATATATATATATATATATATATATGAACATCTTTTATCTGGATAATGTTCTTGAAAAAGCTTTTGTGAGGATTATTTTTAGCCTAACCCCCCCCCCCCCACTCTATTTGGCACTACAGGGGAAATTGTGAATGTTATATGGACTTACCTAATGTACTATCAGATAAAAAATAACAGTTACATGTTATTCTTATTTCCAATGAAGACAAGCAGAGCTATAAACTTACAGTAAATCACCTCATTTTCTTGAATTTCAGACGAAAAAACTGCTACTATATTAGTTGGCAGTTAGAGGGTAGTAAGATAAACCATCCAAATTTTCACTTGTGAACCATTAATTTCAATTTGACTTAGTACTAAAAAAAAAATCAACAACAACAACAAAAAAGCCAAACAGGAGGTAGAGGACACAATCAGCCTTATCTCTAACCAGTTTAAAAGCACTGGGCACCTGTTGAGCTGTTCAGGAAAACTAAGGAAATGCAATAAAGCAAAGCAAAAATTCTTGAACAAGAGGTTGACACTGTAGATGGCTTTGCAGAAGAACTGTAACTTTGGCAGGAAGAGTTTTGCTCTTACTCACAGTCTTTGCTAGAGCTTTGCTGTTTGTACTTATAAACGTGCCTTCACCTGGTTTGTGTCCCTGACAAAGGAACTGAAATTGGTGATCAACAATCTAAAATTGTATGCAAGAAAGGAACACAAGTCTAACTTTTTTTTAGCTCCTTTTCTACAAAGCAGGAAAATAAACAGTTTTTAAAAAACAAACAGACATAGGCTCAACAGGTGTACTGAAAAAGGTCATATGTGAAGAGAGCCATCGTCTACACACATAATTAAAAAATGAGGTCAGTCAAGTTTGGGGAAAAAAGGAAAAGGAAAATGAAAAGGAAAAGGAAAAAATCAAACAGTAAAGGGGGCACAAACTAAGACTAAAATGCAAACAATTCACACTGCATTCCACATATGGATCTTTTATAAAACTAACACTGTCAGAAAAGCAAAGTCAGAAATCTAGGTTTAAATAACTATAAACTGGAAAACACTGTGCCTTAATAGACAAGAGTTTCATCCCAATGAAAAGTGAACTGGAATTAACAGATTTTAGGAGAGAATAGGCAAGAGTAGACAACCTGAAATATTGACGTTTTTAAAAGCCCATCCAAGTTGAATGGCAACAACCCTTCCAAATTAATTCATCCTCAGTAGCAGGTCTCAAACATAGCTAAGGAAGAAACTAGAAAACACATGGGTAGCTGGAAATACATGAGTAAACATGCAGTTCTTTCTGAGCAGCTTTGAAATACCTTCATGAAATAACCCATCCAATTCACATCTCGGTGACTCATTACATGTAACTAGCATTGCCAAGTTCACAAATATTTTTAAAGGAACAAAATAAACCGTGGAGTTTAAAGACATTTTAGCAGTAGCACTGTCATGAAAAGAGAAAGGGATTGGTATTAAACCCCCTTCATATACCAACTACAGAAAAGGAAACTTGCAGAAAGAGCAAATGCTGTTTACAACAGACATATGACTAGAATTGCTTATGAGGGGCTCTAAATGCAGCCTCCTGACAAGGTTTGTCTGAGGAAACCTCTTCCTGTCAACAAGCCTGTACCATGAGCCCCATTTTGCAATCACGCAACAAAACAAACCAGGAAACCCAAACTCGACTTCAGTTCAGAGCATTTTGGAGAGTGGAAAGCAGCAGACCAAAGGAGACAAACTCCTCGCACAAGCAGCAGCTGCTATCTAATATACTATCAAAATTATATAACAACAACTTAGATAAAGCCCACAAAGATAAAGTCACTTCTTAAAAGGAAGGATGTTTTCTTCCCATGTCAGGCTGTATGTTCCAGGTCAGCCACTCAAGTCTAAGGCACGGAGCTGTCTCTTACCTGAGCTGATCATACTGTGCATTCTTTGCTGAGCCAAGAGCTGTTCACGTCCAGAAACCCCATCTGAGGAAAAACACGATTCACTCTCGTAAATTGTCTGCAGCATATTCCAACTGGTCTGCACTTCAGCTACACAAGAGATTCATCACTGCACTTGCACACAGGCTTCGGGCACGACCCTCTGCGGTCCTACCTCCTCCAGCGAGGGTTGTAAGATAATATGCTTCGGCAATTAGCAGTGTTTAAGCATATGCACAAGTATCTGTGAGGAGAGGGAGAAAAGCCCAAATCCAGCGCCGGCAGCCCCCGCCCGCAGGAAGGAGCCGTGAGCGTGCGGGGGGCTGCGCGCTGCCGACTCGGAGCGCTTGCGAGCGGGCAGCCAGCGGCAGGTGGAAGAAGAAATGAAGAAATATCTCTGGGCTTCCTGGCAGGGCGTAGGGGGCGGGGGGGGGACTGCCTCTAACAAACCATCAAACCGAATGAGCCACCTTTCCAGGGACCGAGAGGGCTTAGCCGAGCTGAGCCCAGCCTAGCCCCGCGCCCCTCCGCGCTGCCGGCCCGCCGTCCCTCGGCCCGGCGCTGGGCGAAGTTGGCGGGAGCAGCAGCGACAACTCATTTGCATTTGAATTGACACCCTCGTGGCCCAGCGGCGGCAGAAATAGAACAATGGCCGGCCTGAGCCAAAAATAGGTCAAGCATGGCCGGGTGATTGGAGCCTGCATTAATGCGTTTAAAAATACCACAGCAAACACAGCTGTCCAGTCTCTGTCTTTCAAACCGCCGCCCGTCCTCCGTGCGCCGCCCGGCCTGGAGCGCCATTAACCCTTCCCCTGCCCAGCCCGGGCCGGGGGGGACACGCCAGGGAGGGGGCAACACGGCAAGGCAGGAGCGGGACACGGACGGCCCTTGCGCCCCTCTCCCTCCTCATCCTCCCCCGGGGAGCGTTTTGTAAAAAGACAGCAAAACGCCACGGCCTCTGTCTGTATCCGTCCTAAAATAACGCCGGGCGGTTTTGCTGGCGATGTGGTTTGTGCCTCGCCCACGCGCAGCCATCCTGCTGTTCTATTTTTGCTGCCCGTTTCTCTGGCTACGCCACAGTTGGCTTTGGCAGGGCAGCCGAGCTCCCTGCAGGAGCAGCCCCGCCGGAGGGGCGATCTCCGCAGCCACGGGGCCGGGCAGCGCCGGGCGGGCAGGTGTCCGTGCGGGACCGCGCTCCCTGCCTGCGCTGCAAGCAGCCTTTCCCGATTTAGCAGGCTTCACGCAATTCGTGTAGTAAGTCACCAGTTGTGGCACAGCCTGTTAGACACGCTTACCGGCTATGCAGCATTTTGGTTGACTTGCTAAAATTTGGAGCGGGGCTGAGTAGCTCGCACTTATTTTTAGAAGCATTAGGCAATTTACACAGCGTCTTTTTCAGTTCTCCAAGATGATGTGGTTTCAGCAGAGCAGCTTTTGACGGTGTATCAGACAACAGCACCATGCTCCTATGTGGTTTGGCAAGTTTCACACATGTAAAGTTCATTTTTCAGACTGTTATTTCAAAAGTTGCATCTCATTTGATGATTAATATACCTACACACACACAACTTTCATTTCAGTGTTACAGACACTACTTTGCTTCTCGGAGTCTTACATAGGTGACCAAAGCCTGTTGCTACCTATATTATACAGCAGCTTGACTGCTCTCCCACCGAAATTATAAGTCTGCTCCCATGTTCCTGCTCTAGGAGAGCAACAGTGGCCACTAGGATGTAATTGCTCACCATAATCAAGAAGCCAATACAGAAGCTGTATTGGAGCTTTCTAGAAATCCACAGCATTCTCAACTCTCAACATAATATTTTGCTCCTGAAGACACAGGAATTTGCCCAGTATTTGGGGCTCTCTTCTGCCTTTTGGCGAAGAATGTTCTGTATGCTCTTTAACTTACGTGGTGGGTCATAGCTGAGGGCA
This sequence comes from Erithacus rubecula, assembly GCF_903797595.1. Classification (NCBI taxonomy): domain Eukaryota; kingdom Metazoa; phylum Chordata; class Aves; order Passeriformes; family Muscicapidae; genus Erithacus; species Erithacus rubecula. The sequence goes on from NC_136689.1 coordinate 29,858,460, forward strand.
GTGTATTTTTTAACATACTTGTCCCAATTGCGTTACTAAATAAAAGATTCACAGTAACAAAGTAGTGACACTCCTGTGACGTTTGGCTACTTGATGGCACCTAAGAAGTTTATGTGTCTCAAGTTTTCCTGTCATCCCAAACATTTGCTACTTCCGTGTGCCAAAGCACCTGGTTCTGCTGAGAGCTAGGACCTGCCCCCTGGACAGAGAGAGACCACTGCAGCTGGCAGCAGCAGGAGTTTTCCCTGCAGAATCCTCAAGTTAGCACCATCACTTGTTGTCACCCTGCTCTCCTTGGCATCGCTCTCCCCTTACCCCTGGTTCCCAGGGAAGATGCTCCCAGGGAAGCAGTGAAGCCTTGCAGAAGGCATTGCTCATGCAAAGGGGCAGGGGCAGGGGCAGCACAGTCACAGGTAGGGTGTTACAGTGCAAGATTCCAGATGTGCATAACACCTGCCATTGCATTGTTAATTGCTGACCATTTGGTATCATAAACATGTTCTCTGGAAAACAAAAATACCCAAATGTTTTGTGGGAAGTATGTGGCCTTCCCACTGTACAGGGCAGTTTAACACAGTGCAAGAGGCATCACCGGTAGGAACAGAAATCTCCTCTAATGCAGAAGAAGCTTTTTACAGACAGAAGTAAATAGAAAAAAAAGTGGAATTGCTTATGCCCTTCAGCCAAACAGAACATGACGCTGTTTGGTGATTCAGCGCCTCAAAATAATCAAGTTTCATATTACAGGGAAACACGGGAGGAATAAGTTAAAAACAGGTCAGAACATGGAAAGCTGGAGAGTGTGGGATCCTGGTATTAGGCACCCATATGTGTTTATAACTTCTTATATATGCAGCTGCATTTTTAAAGACAGCGTTCACAGCTCTAAAAGACTTAAAATACTTCAGTAACTAACTAAAAGCAAACTACATTCAAGAGCAGAAAATGTACATTTCGATACTTAGCTGCAAGTGTTCTTAATTCTGACATACATATTTTAAACTGACAGACACATAAATTGTCATATGTTCACTAATTCACAGACCACAATAACTACAGCATTATGCTTTACATTTTAGATGATACATAAAAACTATATAAAAATATTTTACTTATGAAGTCAGTCACCCCAAAGGTAGGGTTTTTACAACCTGAATTCTTCCGACTTGCTTTGACATAGTATAAGCCTACTTTGGTACATGCTTAGGTTTAAAACACATGTGTAAATCCATTTCTTTTCAAGATAATATTTAAGCACATGCTCAAATTCTATTGGTTGCAATAGAATTTAAGCACATAGTTAAACACTTTGCTGAGTCAGCCCAGGGTTTAACTGCACAATCACATGAATTTAAAGAGCTCCTTAACAGTCCCACAGGGGAAGAATAAAGGGTTCATGCCTGAAGAAAATCTGGTTTTTATTTTTAAAGCTATGGATGTTATAAGGTGACATTTTCATACAGGAACATGAGGGGATTTTTTTTTTCTCTTTTTTCAAATGCATTTCCTAAACTTGGAGGAGTTTAATGACACTGGTGGAGAGAGTAAACTGCTGAAATGATTTAGTGCTGCTGAGGTGACTCTAAATGCAATCAGCCGCTTTATAGAAAATGTAAGGCATGTTAGTAGCACTGTGATCTCATTATAGCATTTTCACAATGTGTTTCTCTTATTTTCCTTCTGAGTTGTTAAAAACAAATAAATACAAGGAAATTAAATCTGGAAACCACATTACTACAACATTAAGACTAAGAAATGAAGCCCCCAAATTAGAAAGAGCTAGGATTTCTACTGCATTATTAACTCTGCAAATTATAATTACTACTTTTTTATTTTTTTCTTTTTTTTTTTTTTTTTAATATTTCATTTTATTTTCAAAGTACAAACAGTATGTCAGTGATTGTTTTTAGCATATCCAATTTCTCACTCATGCTATTCTGGAGCACTGCCTTCATTATTATTAATAATTTGGTTTCAACTTCTGCAGTTTTCTTACTTGTAAATTAATATTTGCATAGATTTTTTTTTATCATGTTTCTCAATTGTATCTCATAAATATTGAACAGGTTAAAAAAAGAGATGTTCTCTAGTTTCTAGTCATTGCTTAAATGAGGTCATTGCAGTCTTACAGGGGTCCCATTCAACCTTCTTTCAGCCCCTTTTTCATTTGGCAAGTGAAAAGGCTGCGAGTAATAACATGCATCAATGTCAAACAATTCATAAACAAGTGGAGCTAAATTAAGGTTGCATGAGTAGAATTAAATTTGGCCTATTTCAGTACTGAAGGTTTGAGTTCTAATCTTTGCAGCCTAAAGACTTCCTAACTATTTCTGTGTATCCAATCACTGGGATTAAAAAAAAGAAAAAAAAAAAAAAAAAAGGAAAGAAAAAATTAACTATTGAATAGAACAGATGTTTCTGAAGCCACAGTTCATTAGATACCATTAGTACCACATGAAACCCAAACATCCAGCATAAATTACTACAGCTTACACTAGAGGATTAACCATGTTAACGAACAGCAAAAGACTATTACCACAGAGAAGCAGATGGTTTGGGAGCAGAAAGAAATGAGGGGAGATGCTGTAATGGTCTGGTCTTGTTCCCTCTTGGAACTAAGGGACCATATTCCAAGTCCCTGGAAGAGTTAAAATGGATCACTTCATCCATGTGCTCTGGTTAGAAATACAGAGTACAGGAATGTCTCCAACCAATTCTCTGTGTAGCAAGCCTTGGCATTGCCTGTGCAGGAATACGAGGCTTTTCTTTGCAGAGCTGGGAAACCACGTGATAGACATTTTTAAAGTGAGGAGAAAACTGCAATTCTAGTGTTTTAGCTCAATTCAAGCTTCAAAGGAATTTTCTGGGACAAAGAAAGGCATATCTGTAGCTTTAGGGGATTTTGTGACAAACAATGGTAGAATAAAACTTTACAAAGTTTTGAGGATAAGAAGTGCTATGCTAGATAATATATGGCTCTCTTATCACCTCTTGAGATAAGAGAAATTCTTCTTGTGAAAGAATACAAAGAGCCTTGCATCTTTCTCATGCAAATTAGCTCAGGGGTTTTGTAACTAGTTGATGACATCACTTTTTTCTCCTCTTAAAATATAATTTTTTGCTCACATAAATAAATCTATCAGAAATTAAGTCTACTAGAAATTATAATTGTCGATTATAAGCATAAGACTTAAGCCAGGCTTAAGGGCTTCATAAATTCAAAGGTACTTTCCTAAATCACAAAGCTCAAGTAATAAAAAAACCCTAATATGGAGCTATGAAGTAAATAAATATTTAGGTTAGGGAAAAACTACAAAATTCATTTATTCTGTTGACAAAGTTGTTTATCATGTTGGAACTAAAATTTCCATGTTTTGTGGCAAGACTGAGGTTAAATTGCACATAAACAACACAAGCCAAAGCAACATCAGATACTGACAAATAAATGCCTCAGACCAGCAGAGCACTTTGTCCCTTTTATGTCATTAATGAGTTTAGAGGAGATATGAGCAATATGAGATTTCCTGGCTCTTCAGAGCTGTGTCCACCTTCCTTAGAGAGACATTAGGGTTGTGTCTGCTGAGCCTGGCTCCACCAGGCTCACCAGGGTGGACAGGCATAAAGGAACCCTCCAGCACATCATCTGGGACAGCTGCCAATCTGTGCAGCATCCTCCAGGTGTTTCAAGCTTGTTGCACACCTAATAAACAGATAACCTGAACCTCCAGGCAGGGTTTGGCACTGCATCTCCTAATCATGGCTAGTCTGGCAGGTCAGGTCACCTGGTCACCCTTCCTGTGAAGGGTGCTAAATCCCTATGACTGGAAAACCAATAGGAACACCATCTCTAGCTTGTAATATATGCCTGGTTCTGATTGATTTTTTTTTGGATTTAAGACAAGAAATGTAGGCCAGGCTGCCTGGGGAATTGTAGTGTGGAAACCAATGACCATGAAAAGGATTTGGAATCATAGCAGAAGTCAGCCAACCAAATATGAGCTCCTAGGATTACACCAGGACAAAAAAGGGCTTATAAAATCCTTGGAACTATAACAAGTTTTTACTGAGTAACAGCAGTGAGATGATATACATATCACAGAATATCCTGGAATACGGTAACTTCTCCCAGTATAATTACTTGAAAAAGAATGCTGAAAAACTGAGGATGGCAAGACATGCCATGTGAATAAAATGGGTTTGGAAAACCTTTGAAAACTGGGAGTATCACAATAAACTTGTGATACTAAATTTATTGACAAAGCCCAGGGGTGGCTTGGCATTGTCTACAATATGAAGGACAAAATGCCAGTGGGGTAGTAAAATGGTTTTGCTTTTAAGAAATAAGGCCTTAAGATAAATCCATTTATTAGAAAAATTCCAGCCAGAGGTGGACATGCATTTTAAGCATGCTTCAAACACTGCAGCAACTTCCAAATGAGCTTTACATAAATATTTACCATGTATCTGAAGAGAAAGCTTTAATAGTTCTGTATGTCAAGCTTAAGGCAAGATTTTGTTGCAGGACTCCAGACAGGTCTTATCTCATGACTCTAAAAAGGTCAGATCATGGAGGTAGAATCATAGAATTGTTTAGATTGAAAAAGACATCTGAGATTGTTGATTCCAACCCTTAATGTAAGTACATCTAAGTCCACCAGCAAGTTCCCACTTTAGGTACCTTCAATGCTAACAAGAACTATTAAGTATTGCTTAATTGATGGAATTGATGGAATAATAAATTCCATAGTAAATTATACTATACTAATCTAATTATTCCTATATCAGAAATAATTTTATTATTTGAAATCATCCTCTCCTGAAAAGCAGAGCCTTAATTTTTGTTTTGTTTGTTTCTTTTTTAATCCAAAATCTGTTTACTTTCCTATGATACTGGATAAGCTTTTACAAGAGGAGGGTAATGGAGTGCACTCTAAATAACTTGGGAAAAAGCCTTTGGGGAAAAAAAAGAACCCACAAAATGTTTGTCTCATTTTGCTATTCAAAGCATCCCTTTTACATCAAATAATTAGATTTCAAAAATAGGGTCTTTTTAAATAGAGGCTTGGATTCATGAAGAGATGAGGAGGCTTTACATAATATATTACAAGCAGATTATAAAGCTATAGTAGATTTAGAGCAGATTTATAGCAGATAGATACCAATGTAGATTGGAACAATTACTCTTTTAAATTTTGAAAACAAAGAAGTTTTGTTAGATATATAAAAAACCCATCAAAATTAAGTCAGAACACTGTTACTACAAGCCACTGGAAACTTGGCCAACAAAAAATATTTTACTTACTAAAAAAGCCCTAAAAAGGGCTTCCTTTAATGTGAGGTCCATAGAATAGACCTGAGATGCCAGACCATGAGCTCAGCTGTGGGCACACTCCAGTCCCTCCCACCATGCTGCCTGCTTGGATCTCCCCCTCCCAGCATCTCCACCCCTCCCAGGGGAGCATTCAAGCACTGGAGAAGCAGTGATGGATGCACAAACATACCCCTGAGAGCAGTAACAAATTGACCACTGCTGTGCTCTGGAAAGGTCATATCTCAAACTGGTCAATAATGTTGTTATGAAACCACACAAAATCCTCATGGTTAGCTGGGCCAGGATGGCAACAATCCTCTTCTGGGCTTTTTGTCAAAATGTTTCAGTGAACCCAGATCCTTTTCATCTAATTTTCTTCATCCTCTTGAACTTTGATAAGGATCTGCAACCCAAAATGTAATCAATATTCACCAGCTTGGGAGCTGATTTTACACTGCTGGTGAATTTGGGGCAATGTTAAAAGGATGAAACTGTGATTTCCATTGGGTAAACTGTAAATATTTCACCTGGCTTCTGTAGAACCAGCATTTCTTCTGAGGACCAATATAATGTTAATTTTCCTTGTGTCACCAACAAATTTATAGATTGTAAAAGAGGGGGAAAATCAAAATACAGATGAAAGCAAGATTTCATAACTCTGAAATGAAAATCACAACACATTTCTAGTAAATATAACCTCTTCCTTTAGCTAAGCAAACCACCTTGAAAATCTTAATGCAGCTATTTACTGCAACTAAAAATACCTTTACAATCTACTATGGCACTGCCAAAATGTGTCACAAACTTGACTTTTGTAAATACAGGCATCCAACTGGTATTTCTAAAGCCAAACCATCCTCAAGAAGACCTTTATCCATCCTTCAAGCTGATTTTGCCAAATCTTGCATTATTCAGTTTGCTAGGCACTGGATCCCATAGAAGGGATGGAACAAATGGAGAGGGAAGCCACAGGAAATGCTCAGCAAAGTCACACCTCAGCAGGCAGATGTGGGCAGCTGCTGCTTCCCCATGTCCCTCATCTGCCCCATCTCTGGCTTAAAGGAGAGAGATGCAGGTGCTCAAGCTCCTTGGGACACAGGGACAAGGCTGGTCCCAAGGCTGAGTTTCCTACAATGAGAACTGTTCACTGCCAGATTCTTCTGAGCTTTAAACCACTGTGCAAAAAAAAACCTGCACAGGTCAGAACTGATAATTTGCATTAAAAACATGAAGAAGCAGGAAGATAATACACTGAATCCATGTTCAGACCATACTCCCATTCTAATCAACTTCAATCACATATATTTATGTCTTGCAAAGAATCTGGGAGAGGAAAACTCTTGTAGTAACTCCAACCCTAATTGCTGCTGAGAAAGGACAGTCAAAAAATGAAGTAATATGTGAAAAGTAACTTGCTACTGCTGGAATCCCAATGCCATGAGCAGAGAAGACAGCTTATTTTTGATGACCTTAAGCTTCTGACCATTCAAAATGTTGGATCAAACTTGGGCTCAAGGCCTGTTCTAAAAATATCATGGCAATCATCTATGCACTTCATACCATGCTGATTGGTAGCTGAGAGAACAAGGTGGCAGGGCAGGTGATATTGGCAGGAAAACAACACCTTTCAGTCACCAAATCAGAGGATCTGCACTATCACAAGCCAGGTCTCACACCAGTTGTCAGTCACACATGGACTGGTCTGTGCATGTTATGATTTCTCTTCATTTCCAGTCCCTTCTCCTCTTGTTAAAACTCTTGCCAGCGAAATAAACCGCTAAGTACATTTCAGTACTGAGATTTGGATTTTTTTTTTAAATCTGCATATAATCCAAACAAAGTATTATGATTAGTCTATGAAAAAAAGGAGTGCATTTTCAGCAGCCCATAAAATTATGCTGTACACAGGGTAAGTGGCAGTCTTGGCTGAAAGTATCCAGGGACAAAAGCTAGACAGAACAAGGTGGCAAATATCACCCAGGGACTGTGTCCACAGGAATTGATAAATAAATCCCAACCCAGATTATTTTAAGATTTAATAGTATTCTCCATCTCTCTCCTTACCTATGCCAGAATTCCAGAAAAAAAGAAAAGCTAAGAAGGTGGAGACAGAAAATTTGGGCAACTAAAAAGTAAACATAGAGTTAGCAGATTGTTTACTTGCCATGACTTAGCAGCTTTCCACATTTCAGAGGACAAAGGATAATAACTAAAGCCATGAGACTGGCTTTGTATCAGCTGAAAAAGGGGTGCAGCAAAATTGGGCACCACCTTTACTAAAAATAGATGTTCTGTAATAATGGGGCTGAAAAAAACACACATAAGTTAATTACTGGTGTGATGAAACAGGCTTAAGTTTAGTCAAGCTTTTTTTTTTCTTTTTTAAATTTTTTTAATTTTAATTGCCAGTAAGAATGATTCTAAAAATAATATCCTCATGTTTTATAATAGTCATTTGCTTACCATTCTAAATAAATGCTTGTCTCTATTTTTGGACTATACACAAATGTGACAACCTTGCATTTAAGGAATAATTTACTTGAAGTAACATAGCAGAGCTGGTTTTATTTAGAAACTTCAAATAAAATGCCAGTGTAAGCTATTTAATCACACAGTTTTCTTTCAATTACTATTTACAGGCATACAAAGTGCATTTCTCCTAAGGATGTTATATGTATAAATATCATATGAGTGTGTATAAAAATTTAAACAGATTTAAAGCATTTTCAGCTACTGGTGTCACACACCACAGTTGAAATACTAAAGCACAAGTACACTGATGTAAACAACAACACAAAAACAAAAACTCTAAAAGGGCAAGTGTCTCATTTAAAAACATGTGTTGATCATGTATTTTATTGACTTGGGCCCTAAATAATTGTATGTACTTTTGTTCATTTAGTGTCCTCTCAGATGCAATAGAAAGCCTCCAGCAATTCAGGGAGACAGTATGCTATTCTGGGACCCAACAGAGAATGAATAATTTGAGAAGTTGAGCAACTAACTATATTTGCAAGGGGAAATCTCCAAGGCATACCTACCAAAAAGAATGTCAGGCTGGAAATACACCAGGATGGTTGCCAACAGAAATATTTCACCAGTCAATCTTTACAGCCCTGTGGCTCCCATTTCATTTTTTTGCCAACTTATTTAGCACTGCAGGCACCAGGAACAAACAAGCTTGGGATGGGATTCCATTTCTCATACGCTTTTTCTGGAACTCAGCTGTTTTGTTATACTTTGCCTTCTGATCCAAAGACCACAAGCTTGTCACAGGATGCCAAAGGGGTTTGTGCATACAGCTGCAGTGTGGGGAGAAGGACAGGACAGAGGTGGTCAGTAGACCATTAGTGGCCATGTACGTCCTTCAGAGTGACCTGCAGCTGTGGAGAGCTGGATCCAGTGATCACAGAAACTCCTTCAGTCCTTTCTTCTCAAGTGGCATTGGAAAATAATGTGTTTCTAGTGCATGAATCCAAGGACAGCCATTTCTCCAGCATCCTAAATATGACCATCCTCTAGAGAAGACCATGTTGTGCTAAACAACACATTTTTGGAACATTTAAATCAAAGCAGCTATTGCTGCAGTCTTGGCACTGCTGCACTGCTGATCAGGAAAATGATCTTTACTTGGATGGGACACAGACTTCACTGGCAACATCATCCTTGTGTGCTCCTGCTACTTTGCTGTCCTTTTTCTGAAGGCAAGATTTTACACTGATTTATTCATTTGGAAAGAAATCAGATCAGATCAATTTTTCAGTACAGCTCAAAAAACACAAACAAAAAATTAAAGACCCCAAAAGCCCAAGCACAAAAAGCAAGAACTTTTTATCCTTATGAGATCCTCTGCCTCATCAAGCCACAAGCACAGTGACAGAAGTTCAAAGGACTCCTGCCAGTGCTATACTAATGCAGAACTCTTTTTACTAACTGATATAACAAGTATTCAAGAAGATTTGCATATTGAAGACTTCGGTGAATCACAGAAAACCTATATAGCCATGCTTATATATATATATAAATATATATAATCAACATAACTGACTACTCAAACTAGCCACCATCATTTAAAGATATGCACAAAGTCAACAGCACTCAAATGTATTGTGGACACTATGGGGAAAAATATATATTAGGACTTGAAACAGGTTTTTTTGTGTTGGTATAGATCTAAATTGCATTAGTTAAGAAAATAAGGTCTCCTTTGAAAAGGAGAACAGTACTCTTTAATTAGTTTCCATACAGAATACACTATTTTCTGATGATGCAGAAAAAAGGAATATTGGATTGGGCAATTTCTACAAGACTTCAGCTGATGCCTTTACTTTCCATAGAAATTCAGATGAAATTTAGGTTACCTTATGACTTAGACTGGCTAATGGACTCTGATTTCCTCTGCATCTTTAAATGCTTGATTGCAAAACTGCCACCAGCCTGTAAGAGGGTTGAACCCTTGTCATCTTGGAAAGTGAAGTTTCATTACCTGATTTCACATACAACACAGCAAACCAGGCTGAACACAGCTTGTGCCATTCACTGTCATTTGGAGCATGAAATAATCTATTTCAGACTCTCATGAATGACCAGCTCCCATATTTGACAAAGTAACATTTTTTCCTCTACCTGAGCAATGTAATTTTTCACTGACAGAAAGAAAGGCCTGCAGCAGTCCTAGTCTGGCAGCACCAAGAAGAAAATTTGATTTTCATTCATGTATCTACAAGATATATACTAAACACTAGTGGACTTTTCTGACTTTTTTTTTTTTTCTTACATGTTTCTACTTTTCCTGTGGTAACATTCAAAAAGATAATGTGACATTTTTACATTTGTGTATTCATCATATGTTTCTTGAGAGTGCCCATGAGGGATGGTTAATGAATGTTTAAAAAAATTCAAAATCGTTAGGGAACTGGGATTGAGCAGCATTGAGTAGCAATTTCTAATCACAGATTTCCAGTGATCAGAGATCCCATACACTCTATCTTTCAGCTCCCCATCTGTCCAATGGGAATAAACAGCAGGATGTTTCACGTTATTGTTTAGAACATAAGTGCTTTAAGTGTGCTCAGACATCATGGAAGTGGAGAACACACACTTTCTTTAGGCTAAAACACTTTTTGCCAAACTATTTCTACAGCACCCAGTCAGTTAGCAACTGGTAATCTGCATCCTTCCACAGGGAACTGGCAACACTGATTACTACCCATGGCTATCAATGCTTTATAGGGCCTACATTACTTCAGATAGGTGATTACTACCAAAATAAAATTATGGGTGATTTCCCTAAACCACAAGAGGAGATACTGTTATTTCAAAAGCTAGAGATGAGCACAAAAAGTCTGCTTGTTTTCATATTTCAAAAGCTTTTTGTTATCACCTGTGCTCACTTGTCCTTTTCTTCAGTACATTTTCTGTAGTTCTGTACACTACAGACATTGTCAATTGCAAAAAAACCCAAACCACAACTAAAAAAAATTATGTCTCTCTAGAATTCCAGGCTTACAATTTACTGATATTTCTGTTCACAAGGAGAAACAAGACAGCTTAGCAATAGTTATGGCAAGCAGTGAATCTCACTCATGTAGACACTAAATTTTTAGTTCCAAAGAAAAAAAAAATCATCAATCTTAGCTCAAGACAATGAATTAAAAAAAAAAAAAAAAAAAAAAAAGCAACAAATACCTAAAACATAAATGCATGCTTTCAAGTAAACATTTCTGCCATTGAAATTGTACATTGACAAGTTAGTGAGATGAGCTGAAGGGCCTTTCTTCCCATTCAGCTGAAGCTGTGGCCATACACACCCTGCTCCTTCTATTTCGTCTCCAGCTCAGACCTGGCATGGTCAGACAGCATTGGTTTATTTTTGGAATAAGAATATTTGAACAATGATTGACCATGATAAATTGTCTCTGCACTCATCAACATTAAATTAACCAGTCCTCTTGATACCTTTCTCATGAGTCTGGAAACCTCATTTGCAAATAGGGTAAATATTTCTGTAGGATGTTCTTTTCAAACTGACCAGAACAGTCTTTGTATTGTAGGACCTGTTTATAAATGCCACCCTTTCCTTCTTCATTTGCTACTTCCATCAAAAATGATGGTGTTTTCCAAGAGAAAAACAGTAAGTGAGGACAATCTCTTCTACAGTTTTCCTTTCTTGTGTTGTTCATTCTTCATTATTGCAGAAACACAACTGTCCTGCTCTTCTCCTTTAACTCCATCTTTCATTCACTGCTAAAATGGTGACTCCTTCTAAGCTTCACTTAGTGCAATCTCAGACAAAAGACACTTCTGAGGTTTCTCCCATGTTGTTCTCTTGTTTGTGAAGAAGTCTCCCAAAAGATTGCTTAAAACTCTCCTCCATAGGTCAATACAAGGATTTGAGCTCCTTTGGTCAGAAAATCACTGGCATTACCAGGTAATATGGTTCTTTTACTCCTTATATGACTAAGTATGGAGTTTATACATACAGCCAAGATATTTCCAATCGGGCTGAAAAAATTACTTGGAAGAGGCTTGTTGTGATGATAAAGTGCCTCCCATGAGATGAAAGAAGAGGTTGTGGCTCTGTACCATTTCCATTGCTCCTTTCCTGTACTGCCAGGTGCTGGGAGATATTTCACAGATTCACCAACAGCCCGCACTTCTGCAAGTAAAGTTCTTCCAATGGTCTACCACCAGCTAAGAAAATACCCTGTAATCATTAGAATTCATATTTATTCCAAACCCACTAATTCAGAATTCACTTCACAAGGCTTTAACTGCCATAATCTCTGCTGAATACTGAACTCAAAAAGAGATGCAAAGCATTCCTTAAAACGCCGCTCGTGTCAAACATTTATCAGCTCTGCCATTCTTTCCATGCATAGATGAATGCCTCTCTTATTTATGTTTTTTTCTCTTGTATTTACTTCCTATAGTTTCTGCAGAGTGTTCCACAATCTCTTCCCCCAGAAGCTTCTTATCACTAATTTTTTGTTTTAATCTTCATCATTCTATATTTATCATTGTATTTCACACATTTTCACACATTTGCTTCTTCCTCTTTGATCCTTTAATACACATTGTGCACTGCAATTTCCTTACTTATTAACAGCCCAAACATTCTTCCTCAAATCTAATTCAGAATGTGTTCTTTACTGCTTGTTTTCTTATTATACTTGTAAACTTTCATCTTTCTTCTGTCTATAGAGATGCCACAGGATTTGTTGTCTAAACTACTGAAATTCTCCCTTTGAGTCCTCAAATTCAAAGGAATCTTCAAACACAAACAATTCTGTCACATCCCATTATTTATTTTTTTTTTTAGAGAGGACAATGGTGGTTATAGCATTCAGAAATAATTTTACAGTTTAAGTTTCATTGCTCTTAACCTGTGTCTCTTTTCCCATGGAAATGTCTAGCTCCTTAAAAGCCAACAAACTGGTACAGACATCTCCTGTTTTGCCACTTAAATAACAGAGGTGATTCTCTAATTCAGCAATTTCATATTGTTGCAATCCCAACTGAAAAGGAAAGCATCCAAAAAGCGGAATTTATTTTTGACTCACCATGTCAAAGCAGATGTAAGGACACTGGCAACATACTCTAAGGCTTGATATTTAATTTTCACCATTTTTAATCTCTCCAGAGGCAGCTTTAGCCTTTGTCATATGGAAAATGGAGAGGTATAAAACCATATTTTTGGAAAACATGGAACAAAGGTAGGCTTTTTATTTCAGAACAGAAAACACTCTTTCCACTGTGCACAGTTGCACCCTGAATAGAAAAGGAGGAGTGGAAGGTGGTTGCAGAAGAGGGATAGTTACTGTGCAACTTGGAAGTCTGCTAGAAAAACAAACACAGAAAAATGGCACTTTGGGAAAAACCACATTGTTTATCAGTCTGAGACTGAACAAGATAAAATGGCTTAAAAGCATATGTTCAACGTCACCAAACAGGATGAGCTTGCAAAGCACAGAGCAGAGCTTTCTGAACATATCTAGGTGTCCAAATTTCAACAATTTCTTCAGTTCTCTAGGGATACTTTCCTATCTAAATCTACTAAATCCTTAGATTTTCATTTCAAGAGTTTGTTCCTGTGGAGACGAACTTTCTAATTTTCACTTTAAGAACAATGTGCATGGATGGTGCTAGAGAGACAATAGGAGACTATCTTAAAGCAACTTTTACCTTTGCACTTAGACTGACACACAACTGAAAAGAAATCACAGAACTTGCCATCCATGGATATGCAAGACTGGCACCAGTCTCCCTTTATTATCTGAATATTGAATATCAAGCAGTAGAAAGCTAAACTGCTCAAGGACAAGGTACAACATCAGCATGCAAGGCTCTTTTTAAAAAAAGCTCATCTGAGTGACTCAGTCTGTTTTCATTATAAAATAAACTTTCTAGAAGTAACAATAACAAAAGGGACTGAGGTCTCTCATTCTACCAGGACCTTGAGCCCTGATGTTTACAGGTGCTTTATACCAACTAAGCAAAAAATAGCAAAGAAATTACTAGGTTATATTAAAAGAAAAGCTTAAAATAACCATAGTGAGCTAATGTTAGAGGTATGCAGTGAAGGTTAGGTCGTGCCTACACTGTACCACTGCCTTCAGTGCAAGATCTCCTTTATGAGCTCTGCAAATGCACTGGTGGAGCTGGTGTGAAAAGCATCATCACTAAACCTGATGTCAAGCCAGTCCATATTTCTATATATTAATATCAATATGTCAATTTTCCACTCTATACTTACTTTAAGAAAATCCTGACAGTTTAGTTGCAAAAGTTCCTAGGTTGCTTTGTATTTCCTTATTTATGTGAGAATAAAAAGATAGTAGCCCAGCAAAATCACCTTTTTTGAAATGTCCTCATTTCTGTTGTTTTTATATTAAATACCAGGCTAAAGATATGACTCTTGCTGTCCTAACCTCTTCCTCACAAATATGGTCACATCATGTCACAAAAGATGGTGTCACATCTAAAATTAGAAACAAATCTCAACTGTGATGATTTTAACACTGAGTCTAACCTTGAGAAATGCTGAGTGCCTTCCAAGAGGTGCAGGAAAATGAGTTGGGAGTTCTCAGCAATACACAGATTTTGCATGCAGAATAGCAAATCAAAAAGCAGCAAAATAGCAGAAAAAAAAACCCAAACACCACTTCCTACCCAGAAAAACAACAAAAAATCAAAACCAAAACCAAAAAAAAAAAAAAAAAAAAAAAGGAAAAAAGAAATAGAGATCAATTTAGAAAAACTACTGTGGAAAAATAGAGTAGAAAGTGACAGGATTAGTGCTATCCATTTATATATAATACTTGTGGAATGTTTTTCTAAAGACTAATGTACTCTTAGTTTTTAAAGTTCTATTCAAAATCTAAGCCAGTGGCTGACAGGATTAAACCTGCTTCAAATTATATTAAGCCCTGCAGATTTGACCCACAGAAAAAATAATGACATTGCACATTAAAGATAAGCCTTAAATGACCTTATTTACTTCACTATACCACCTGACAGGATCGATGAGATCACTGGCTATTTCTAAATTATCCCAGAGCACAAAAGGAAAGGCAGGGAGGAGGAAACACTGGAATATGAAAAAAATAACAAAGTCAAAACTATGAAATTAACAAAACACTTCCTAGTTCTAGATGCTTTGCAATTGTTTGAATTATATGATAATGTTATCACAGTGAATAGTGAGAAGTGCTGAAAGTTGTTGCAATACAAATTAGGAAAGCTTGAAAAATCAACAAACTTAATTTCTTATCAGAATACATATTTCAAAAATATATATAAAATATATTCTCAAAGGATAGAGAGCTCATGGCTCACAGCTATGGCAAGATCTGAGCTTTCTTTCAAACTATAAAGCTTCTGGTACCAGTGTTGGGAATTTATCTGAGCTCATGGTGTTCACTGCTAGGGAAGAAAAGCCTAGAGAAAAGCTTTGGTGGAGATCTTTTTGTTCTAACTTAAAAGTGCCACAAATAAGATGGAGTCAAGTATCAGCTACTAACTATTTGAGCTTTCCCAAGGCAAAGGTGCAAATCCTTCAGTCTCCTCCCTGCACTTGCAAACTTGACTTGAGGATAAAGACTACACATCTATTGAATCCATAGGAAATTTTCTGCTGCCACCTACAATTGATAGCTCCAAAAATAGAATAAAATTGATATCAAAGGGAAAAATTGATTGATTGGGAGGGAGGAATCATTTAACAGAAAGAGAAAGAAAAAAGTTATTTATTCCCTTTGAGAGGTTGCAAATTAAAATTCCCATAACACTTAACAATGAAATATGTGTTCAATACAAATGTATGCTTTTGTTTCCTACCTAGAGATAAGAGCTGACAATGCAATTGTCAGTTGAATTACTGCTTCAACAAAAATCTGTCACTATAAACAGTTCTGTTGTAAATAAATTAAAAAAAAAAAAAGTTAATTTTCTCTTACTGTTTTAGAAGCTTATCAAAACCACTAAAACCCAACTTGAAAATTTATTATTCAAACTAAGTAAAAGGCATGTATGAGCTTGGTTTTATCATGTTATGGCATATCATCATTAGATTCATCACTGGAGTCATCATGGAATCATAGAATCACAGAATCATAGAATGCTTTGGGTTGGAAGGGACCTTTAAGATCATCTAGTTGCAACCCCATGGCATGGACAGAGACACAGGTTTTTGATCCAGGTACATTGGACCAGGCTCCTCAGAGCCCCTTCTGGCCTGGTCTTCAACATTCCTAGGGATGTGGCATTGACAGGTTTTCAGGACAACCTGTTCCAATGCCTCATCATCATCAGAGTGAAAATTTCACCCTAATATCTAACCTAAACCTACTTTCTTTCAGTGTGAAGCCATTTCCCCTTGTCCTTTCATTACATGCTCTTGCAAAAAGTCCCTCTCCAGCTTTCTTGTACCCTTCAGGTACAGTTAGGTCTCCTCACAGTCTTGTCTTCTTCAGGCTGAGCAATGTCAATTCTCTCACCCTTTCCTTATACAAAAGGTGCTACATCCCACTAATCATCCTGTTGGCCCTCCTCTGGACTCACTCCAATTGATAAAAACAGCTGTGTCAGGTATAATCACCTTCTTACTATATGAAAGTATACCATGAACACAAGGCACAATGCTCCTTTGTTATAAGAAAACAACACATTTTCATTTATATATTATTTCCTTAAAATTATATTCAAAGTGTTCTGCAGTATAGCCTCAAGCCATAAAAAGTGACCATGCACCCAGTGCCATGGGCTCAAGCTGGGATACCCACTGAGGTTAAAGTACTGCAGCCTGGCATTCAGGTTTGGCTCCATGGTTGGTTCCACGGTTGTTTATACAAGATTTGGAGGTGCAATGTTTGGTGAAAGCCAAGGAAGTCACCTACAGCCAACAGCCAGTGACCAAACCTCAGTATCAGGAGTTCAGTACCAGGTGGATCCCTGAAAGTGGAAAAATGTGACAAAGCCCTACAACACCTGCCAGTTCATATTCTTCATATTTTTACAAGGCAGCCCATTTACAATTCCCCATCCAGCTATAAGAAAAGGGCCTCTAAAATCAAGCAGTGGATGTACAGATTGCCCACCATTTGACTCATCTGCAGAATTTCATGCCTTCCACCATCTCTCATGATAACATGAATCAAGTATTTCTGCCATTTCTTGTACTTATTTTCTCAGTCCTGCATTATACACAGCATAGCTGCAAATGCCATGGCAGGAGCTGACACTGCACCATTTAAACTTTTGTTATTGAAAAACGCATCTTTCTTCCAAGTAATCTGAATTCACCTCTTATATAAAAATATCCCACTGCCATTTGCACATATGAACAGTTTCATTGCAGGGAAATCCCTTGTTGAAGAACACCATGTAAGGTCATTATGAATTCTTAAACATAAAAAGCTGTGGCTTCTGCAAACACAGACATATAAAGTCTGATACACCAAAACTTCACAAAAGCAGAAGTAACTACAAACAGTAATTGTCTGATCTGAGCAGCCAGGTCCTGGCTGGACCTGATCCAACTATGCTTCTGCCAAAGGCAACAAGGTAGATTTCTTTTTTTCTCCCTCTTCCTTTTTTATTTTTTAAAGTGAAATTTATGTTTAAGGATAAGAGCTGCTGAAACGGAAACGAGACAGTAGAAAGTGCTAAATCCTCAGAGGCTGTAGAGAGACTACATGAAAAAACACCCACCTGAAAACACAATACTAATGAATCTCACCTAGTAAGGAGAGCTTGAGAACTCAAAAATATCCTCAATAAGCTAAAGTTGTGTCCAGATGAAAATCGTAGAGAGGAGTTAAATTAAATATAGGGACACAATAATTGTCCTTCCCTCACTAAAAAGTATAAGAATCAGCTAGCATATTGACTTATTAATTCTGCCTTCAAGCACAGGAGCAGCTCCTTTCCATAGATTACTTAGTCCATTAGGAACTGTCCATTCCCATCTGCCCTGTTTCATTGCTCCCAAGGACCAGTGGGCTCTGGATAGGTCTACATGCAGTAAAATCTGGTACAGCCAAAAAATCAATTGCATAGCACATGCAAAAAAAAACAATGGGCTGATGGCCTAATATTTACAATCTGATAAAAATGGAAATTCGTAAATATATGTATCTATATATATATATTTACACACACATATATATGGGTGAATGGCTGCATGTGTAAATCAAGAAAAAGAAAGATGCTTTTTTTCTCTGAAATACAGCTATATTTGGCACTGTTTGTTCAGCCTGTATGTAAAGAGGTTTTATTCTTTTAGAGTTTCAAAACCTCACAAATGTAATAAATCTAATGCAATCTGAATTAAGTGTTTGCAATGTCACCTTTCAGATAAGCTATGCCTTAGTACAAAGTCAGTTAACATTTAACAAGTTTTGCTAAGTGAGCCCTCCCTGTTCATTTAATGGCATCCCCAACCAACAAAAGGAAAATATGTCACCATAACATTGTACTAATAATTAACTGTGAAGCTATTAAAGGCTTGTACTCAGGGCTCCATAGGGGCAATGAATCACGTATTTACATCCTAGGTAGAAAAGTAGTTGCTTGGTAGCAAGGATGCTCACACCTGCTGCATAATAATTACAGGGAAAATATTAAAGACCAAAGAAAAATAAAACAAACAAAAAAAGCTCCTTTTTAATCCCTTAAAGGTAATTCAGGGACTTGCCGAATTTCTACTGGGTGTTAGTAAAGAATTACTTCTCTACTCTGCATTTCTTGGTCGTAAAATATTAGCATGGTTTGTAATATTCTGAGGTGAGATAAGGAGATATAAGGGCAGATGATGAAATAATTTGGTTTTATTCTGTTTGGAGTTGTACTACTGAGTTTGGAGGGATAAATTATGCCTCATTTAGACCTGTATATAGTAAAATCTAAGAAACATGAAAGTAAACAAAATTTTCTCAAAGAATAAAGTCAACAAAGTTGTACTTAGTGGATTATTGAACCTAAAGAGGATACAATTTTCACAAAATGTCCCACGACAAATAATCTTGAAGCAAAATAATTACATTTGGCTATTCCATCTTTTGATTGATGGAATTGCATCCATCATGCAGTATTTAATGTCATACAAGCTTATCACAGATTCTTTGCATACTGTCTGTTTTTCCCTACATATCTAAATTGAACAGTTAGAATTTTAGTTAAGAATTCACTTTGTCATATGCACATATATGTATGTATATATGCATATATATGTAAACATATGGAAATGAAAAATGAAATGCTTAAAAATGTTGGTTTTAATATGTACAATTACTTTCATCTTACAGGTTCAAATGAATGCTTGAGAACGTGACATAAATCTCCAGCCTAAAAAAAGAAGGCAAACATAGGACTGTCCTAAAGATAGTCAAACAACATATAATTATTCAGTAAATAGCTTCTGAGCTTACTGAGTTTTGGGGACTGACTCATGATTTTTATTCTGGGTGGCAATACAGCCTCACTGTCTCTCATGCATTTCCTTAACTGGACTATGAAGTCAGAACTCAGCAATGAAAAATTCTCACACTTTTCCAGGAATGAAGGGTGAGGACTAGAAAAACAGGTACAATTTTCTCCTGTTTAGTGTAGATTTTTACCAACAGGTAAAACTAAATAAAGTAATGAGCAAATTAAAAAAACAAACAAACAAACAAAAAACCCCAACAGAACAAATAAAAAAACAACTTTGACAGAAATAATAGCACAGGGACTCCTTTTTAAAGAATGTAGTTTATTTTGACTGAGTTAAATAGTTTTAAATAGCAAGTCCTTTTAAGCAGAGTTTAGGTAAAACCCTAATACCTAGTAGCTGATTAAAAGGGACTTGTCTGCTATCTCCAAGTACAGTTTGGGTCACATAGTAGAGCATCTGTCATTGAAAAAGAAGCTGAGAGAGCTGGCAATGTTTAGTCTGGACAAAAAGGATTAGGGGGATCTTGTGAATGTGTATAAATACTTTAGTAAAGAAAGAGACAGAGTCTTCCCAATGGTGCTCAGTGAAAGGACAAGAGGCAATGAGCACAAATTGAAATACAGCCAATTCTGTCTAGAAATAATAAGAAAAAAATATCCCCCATATACTGCAAAGGTTATCAAACAGTAGAACAGTTTGGCAAGACAGCTGGTGTATTCTCTGGATATGGGGACACATTCAAAACCTGACTGGGCACTCTCCTGGCAACCTTCTGCAGCTCACTTTTTTTTTTTTTTTAATTCTATTTTTCAAAAATGGGAAAAATGAAACTTCTGTGGGGAAGTCAGAACTTACTGAGACACCCCATGCATGAATGGTCCTTTGTTCTCACGTTGAGATCCTCATCTTTTATGGTGCCCCACGAGTCAGGAAATCACCTGAAGACCTTTCAGTGCAAGACTTATGCCTGAGATCTACACTTACTAGTTCTTGTACTTAATTTTGTAAGTAATTTATGATGATGGGTCAACCATAGACAGGTTTATTCAAGCAACCTATTTTGGTGAATTTAAACACATAGGTAATAAATTCAAGCCAAGAACAGACTACCTGCTCCACATGTAGCTCCTACTGATAAATTGGTGCTCCCATTGCAATCCAGCTGCTGCTGCCCACAGCTGCAGAGCTCTGCCAGCAAAAGGTATTTTCATTTGAGGACAACACCAGTCAGATGATCTACTGGAATGTCTTAGATGCTTTTGACTTCAGTACAGAAGTTGCACAAGCCCTTATTTTGGCAAAGTTTTGGAAATAATGAGCCCCAGATGGAAAGTAACAAGTCTCTGGCACAGATGAAGCAGCCTTCAACCAGCACAGTGTCCTGTAGAGCACACACGGGCACCACAGGCACCAGTTAAACCAAAACAATCCCAAGTCAAACAACAATCTGTCAGGAGTTTAAGTTCAGGCTTAAAGGCACATTTTACTCTACAGAAATAAACCCAGACCCTTTGCAATTCAGTGAAGGAATTGCCACATGGAAAATCATTTTCCCTGAGCTGGGTTGAAGCTTGTGCAAACTATGTGTAGGGATCAGAGCTTGCTATCTTACAATAATACAACTTCATGTACAAGTCCACAAAGACTGGAAGAGAAAAGCTCAGCAATTTTCTGAACTGATGCAGGGAATCTGTTCTCACAATTTACAGGCAATATTAACCTTTTCTAGAAATGCTGGCACCAGTAATTTTCATATTTAAAGCACATACGGCTTTTTGGAGAGGGAAAAAAAAAGAAACGACAAAATAAAACCCAACAAATTTCCATGAAATACTGAGGGAAAAATTAAAATTGCTTTGGAACTTCTATACACAATTCCATTTTGGTGAGAGAAATTATTTTTTATAAAAGAATTATAAAGTTTATATTTCTTTCTAGATTTTGTGCAGCGAATATTTACTACAGCCACACCAAAAGCCAGAAAATTGTTTTATTTACTTTATAGTATTGCAACATCTAGGGATAAATTGTGGACTTGCTGCCAGAACTACAAATTAATACAAAGTTATTTTAAAGTGATGCAGATGAGATGGAAGGTAGGTAAAAACTGAAAACCTCAGTACTATTGCCATGTCCCTTCAACCCACCACCCCTCAGAGTCTGAGCTAGACCTGTTCATTGTGCCCCAATGTGTCAGGAGCAGAATTATGTAGAGCCATGGCTCTGTTACTCACTGGTGATCTTGATTTTGCTCCAGAATCACCAAAGTTAAAAGGCCTGGGGACCATCACAGACTTGGCAGCAGATTTGTCTATTTGTATTCCATTCCCTAGGACTACAGGCTTTGGATGCCACTTGAAGTCCAACACATGCTGCATAGCACAGCTGCCTCCATCACTGCAGCTGACACCAGAGGCTGCAGGGACAGCACAGCCTAGAGTTCCCACCCTCCCCTGCTGGACTCTACACTGCAGGTGTGGAGGCTGCTCCAGGTCAGAGTGAGCCTCCCATCCTGGAGGCTGTGTGGAGATAACAGCTCCATCAGGCAGCCTCTTCTGTCAGCTCTCCAACAGTCCCACTCAGAGAGCTGAGGGCACTGAGCACTGAGCTCAACTTCAAGTGTATGACCTCATACATGAAGGAACTCATAAGACATCACAAGTATTTTTAGGACAGAATTTTTGGAAGACTTCAGCATTGGTGTAATTCTGTTTCCACTAACTTCAATTCTGCTGTTCTAAAGACTCTACAGTCATAATATTATTGAAAACAACAGGAAGCTGGTAGAAGGTGATATACTCTCTTAAGCTGTGGCACCTCAATATTTTAAAAATCAAATACATTGCTGAAATAAAATTGGGTTATATTTTTTTTAAAAGCTACTTCAATACTAATTTTTTTTTGGTCCCTTCCTGCTTAATCATCTTTTCCTACAAATGCAGATATGCATTTCGTGGGATTTGGAAGGTTATGAAGTCATGCCAGTTTACACAAATTTGAAACCAACCTCAAAACACATCAAATGATTAATCAAGATACCAGACTTCACTCTAATGAGAGTCATGAACTTTTCAGCTGCAAAATCAGTACCTGATCACTCCACATCAGTTGGACAAATATACTGAAGAAAAAGAGAGCACATGATCAGTTCAGGTATAAATAGCCTCTGGTTCACCAAAACCTTTGTGGACAACAATAAAGTATTAATTGGAAAGTAAAGTAACTTATGGTAATTAGATTTAGACTGCTACTTAAGGAAAGTTGTGATTCAATACTAATAACTAATTTTACCTTCTGTGATTAGTGAAAGCTGATTAGAAGTAAGTATGTTATCTGCTGGCTCTGACAGGATTATTGTCTTACTAAAAAATGCCTAATTAGTTTTGCTGCAGCTACAAATTTCTGTTTAACAGGTGTGGTCAGCAACACTGCCAAGCATTCCACTACTCATCCATTATTATGCTCTCCTATAATGTGCAAAACTCCTGTGTAGAATTCAGGAAATTTTGTCATTGTCCAGTGTGGTCTGTGGATCTATGTTCTCAGACATAACACATGTAACTATAAATTCACATTTTCACAATCTCAGTCAATAATGCTAAAAAATACATGAAAGTTAAAACTTCCAGAAGCTTCCCTTGATACTAAAACATTGCAAAAGATGTAGGTAAATATGGTAACTGTGAAATTACATAGACACAATTCCATTTAATTTCATTTACTCAGATGACAAATTATTTGATTGTTCAGACTGAAACATGAATGAAGACTAGATATAGCAGCAGATAAATAAGACAGATGGTTCTTTAGAGCAGTTCAGGAAGGGCTGATGGCATCTACTATCCAAAGGATCTTTGACAAACTCCTAGCATCCCACATTGCTAGGTAGCAACTCCCCATTGAGAACATGCAACAAAGGTCCTCACAAATGGTTTTAAACAGAGAAAAAACTAACAAGTTCATTAAAATTAACAGAGAAAAGGAAGACTTGAAATAGGTTAACTAAGCTATTGTGCTCTTGAGGAAGGTGGCAGCTGTAATTCCTTCAATCAAATTTTTCACATATTCATGTTGTTTTTTCACTATATGGTTACCAGCAGCACAAAATTTTCTTCAGATAAACATTGCCAGGAATTCTCTACGATCAATGTGAGGCCACTACAATGTAAGGCCTCAGAAAACAAGGTAATCTCTGCCTTGAGCAGCATGCATCAGAAAATGTTAGTCCCCTCTTTCTTCACTTAAAGTTAAAAACATATTTCAGAGGTCCTACCAACAGCATAAAATGATAAAATTAATTTCAGGTCTTGACATAAGGGGGAGCAATTCTTTTTTCCTGAACAGCACTTCCTATGGCTGTTCATGGTACCTGAAAGAATTCAGCAGATTTGCTCTGTTGTTCTCCTTCTAAAGAAGCAGAATCTCCCAAGGACAAACTTGCTAACTTAGCTGTCAAGCTGATGAATAAAGTAACTTCAATGAGAAGGGAGAGCCCTCCAGAAAAACACTGCTGCAGCCACAGATGTTGCTTTGCAAGAGATCACAGGAGATCCAGAACCACTTATAGCTATTTAAGCGAGGAATTTAAGTAGGAAACTGGAGATGTACCAGGGGACACATTGAGGATGTAAATTCTCATATCAGCATGACCTAATATGGATTCTCTTACTCACTGACAAATGGCTCCTCCAGAAAAAATATGATGATTGCTGCAATATTTTTTCTTTTCCCTCTTGTTGTCTTTTGTTTTTTTTTTTCTCCACAGCTCATCATACTAAGTTTCAGCAAATCTAGACCACAATTCACAAGCTCAATGTTCACACTTCCATCTGTGCTGTTCTTCCTACAGGTCAGAGGTTTGTAGTTCTCATTCAGGTGAGCACAGAGCATGATACAAACCCATTTCAAAAGAGGAAAAATACTTTGCTTTTCTAAGTTTTACTTGGGGCTGTGTATGGGCTACTAATTTCTTACTTACCTGGAGATTTCTACAGCTGCTTTATTGAGTGTTCTATGGGCTTAGACAGGGAATCTTGACCAAATGGAGTCTCTTAATAATGCATATGGACTATGTCAGTTTTATTATTTGAGGTTTACCGTGATTTAAATGAGAACAGAGACAGGCTTTGGCTCCTGCCTACAAACATCAAGCCCCTTATGTTTATGCTTCTTTTATGAAATATTTTTAAGTTAGAGAGCAGGACTGTCCCCATAGGCTATTTTTCCTTCAGGTGCTGAATCTAAAATCAATGACTGAAATTTACAGGAGAAAAAAGACCTTTGTAATCTTTCCAGATCCCAAATGTGCAACCCCTATTATAGTATGTTTTATTTTCACAAACTAAGGTCCAACAACCATGAAGGGCATGTAAGCCCCCATAAACCCTACACACTAGTTCCACTTGAGGGAAATGAAGGGAACTGGCAAGTTTGCTGAAGCTTAAATAAAACTTCTTTACCTGTACATAATTTAACAGGGTACCTGAGACCTTCACCAATACAGTCTGTCTCCTCTGCCATCTACTGGAGCCCTACAATATAAGCCCCAAAATACCACACTACAACATTCAAAATCTACCAATTATTATTATGCAAAATAACTGGATATATAATCTAACCATCATAAAAACCACTGTACTCTTATCAGGTTGATCTAGCACAGCAAGGAAGCTTTGGTCTTGGATCTAGCAGTTAGGTAAGCATTTGACATAGATAAAGTTCTTGCAGGCCTTTCAATAAATGAACATTAAAGTTATTAGTCTACATGCTGGTCTTTTTTACAATATATAGCCAGTTTCTCTAATGCATTTTGTAAAGTTACCTGTGATGTATCAATCTCTAATGGAGTACAGACAATTACATTATTTCCTTATGTGTTTTTAAGACAAGAGTCAAAAACAAGTTTCAGAGTTTGAGAGTTCTATACTACAAGTTCTATGCTTTGCAGCCCCCAGTAAAAAGGTCTGTACACGCTGGTGTCATGTGAAAATGCATTCTGAACAACACATTTCAGGATCATTTTTACAGGCATGATGTAGATTGCAGCAAATCAAAATAGATTTTCTTCTTCCTAAGCCTTTTTAGGACTCATCTCATATCAACAGAGGCTTAAGCCCCTTCAGCTCCCAATGACTTTACCAGAGACTGACAACTCCAATTAAACCATGATTTTGCATGTTCTGGAATAGGAACAGAGTGAGTAAAGAACCTACCATTCAGGTTATCCAATAGTTTCATTATATTATCCTGTACTTAACTTCTCACAGTTGCAAAATAGCTTAATCTGTTCCTTACCTCAGCTGTTTGTCTCCCATAATGTTCAAGGTGTGGGGGAGCAAAAAAAAAAAAAAAAAAAAAACATTAAAAAAAATTAAAAAAAAAAAATTAAACAACTGAGCCAGCTAAGACAGCTCTTTTAGAGAAAAAATCTGGACAAAATGAAAAATTATTTTGCCCAGGTAACATCCATCACTAACAATTTTAGTTCCTTAGAACCAAAACTCCCACATCTTAGATAACAAAACTTGCTAGAGAAGATATTACTTGGCCTGAGGAGCGTCTTTTAGTGCTCCCACCTAATCAATCTTTTGTTGAATTATGGATCTGAGTAGCACCATTTAAATATGCAAGAAAAAAACTTTCAGTGGATGAATAAGAAAATTATTTGTTGATTGTATACTAAAGTAGACCTGCTTTAAGATGGATAGAGGTCCCTTCCAACATATACTTTGCACTTTCTTTTTTCTGAAAAAGGCCCACCTAGTCCACAGCTGGCTGGGACTCTCCTTGAGCTTCCTGTTTGGCAATGCTGCCAGAAATGTGAACCAGACCATAGGAATGTCTATGGGCTACAGGCTGCTGTCTGTCAGCTGGTGGAGTTCAGCATGGGTGAATTAACAAAGGCCCTGGCTCAGTCTAGGCAGTCTGAAGCCAGAGCGTTGTGCCAGACAGTGTTTTTATTTTCCAAATACCACATTGTCCATGTTCAGCTTGAAGCCTGTCACCTGAAGGAATAGTTTCTTGTGTTTTTACTGAGTTAGGAAGCTTTGTGTGAATGAGGAAAGAAACTGCAAGTCTTCCTCTTGGTTACAGAAGCTGAACACTTCCTGAGATCTGAATTCTCTCCTTGCCCTTGAACACAGTTCCTGCCAAAGTCATTGATCAGTGACTCCTGGAGTGCCAGGGAAAGGAGAGCTGTGGGTCAGCACCCCATAGCTTCCACACGAGACATTTTCCCTCTGTGTGACAGACAAAATGCTGACACACATTGTTGGGCCAAGCCTATACTCTGGCCTAGGGAGCCTCTCCTTTGGTGACTGGAGACATTTTCATGACTTCTATTTCTAAAGGGCAAAGGAAAATTAATGATGTTTCCATTCCCTTTACACTGGCATGGCACTGGGTAGAGTGAAAATCTGATGTGATAATCAGCAGCTCTCCAGCTAAGCAGTGATAATCAGCAGGTCTCCTCCCTGCTGCCAGCTGGCTCTGGGAAGGTGGAACCATCAGAACATAGCACAAATTCTAAGGGTAGGCTTCCTAAGAGAGGAAGCTTACCCTTAGAATAAATTAAAGGTGGTTTAAGCTAGCTGTTTGCACAACCATTAACACACAGCAAGAACAGAGTAACTAGCAGCTCTGCCTTTGAGCTGTTAATTGTTGGGGATTGCACTAGGTTTATTATTTAGGTTGATTGCAGGAAGGGAGCTCATGTTTCCCCAGGAAAGCTGCCATTCTGTTATGTGAGACATCAACCTTTACCCATGGTTCCCCTTTGAAATAACAAGATTCTCCTCAATTAAGTGAAGGACAGAGCCTGAACATCTGCATCAGTGTTGTGGTTGCCCAGTGGATTGAGACAGGCTTTTTCATTATCAAGGAAGGTGCTAATGCAGGAGAGAGGAACAGATATTGCATGTCTAACACTGGTATTCTTACTGGGTAAGTGGGAAAAGCCCATTACAGAGCTCTCTGCTCCTCAGGAACCTGTGCAGGGGCTCCTGTCTCCCCCAAAGACAGCAGAGTCTGTGTGCCCAGGATTCTGCTGCCAGAGCTCAGGAATTGGACAGCACAGCAGGCAGCTTTAACTGCATGGAACCTCTCTGGGACACAAAGTTTTAGCTAAATTTACCCCCAGCAGCACCTGGGTGTTTTGCTGTTTTCTAACCTAATGTTCTGGTATGATTTCCCCAGGCTTCAAGTTTTGATTTTCTTCTGAGGGAGATATTTACAACAGAAGTAGAATGGATCTGACCTGATACACAGTGATACTATTACTGGGTACTTTGAGAAGCAGAATTTTTCAAGCTGGGTAGCTATATAGTTATTTTAGATAACCTCTGAGAATATGTCTGAACAGAAGAGTGCTGTGCTGTCAAGTCAGAGCTATCCTGTCTTAATATAGCACAACCATGTTCTATTCTCAGGACAATTTGGGAAGCACAGTGCAAAGCATCTTATTATACAGCTGTTGGTAGACTACCTAGATCAACCAGAACTAGTCAGAGTAACTCACCAGGAGTGTCCTGAGTTTGAGCTGTCTAGCTATAAAGTGAAATATAGAAACAACACAATCTCATTTTTTTAGGCCATTATGGGACAAAAATAATCTGTGAAACACATAGATAAAAGAGTCTATAGCCCCGTCAAAAATGCTAGAAAGCACACAAAAAAATCTGTATCCAGTCCAGGACTGAAGGGCAGATGGGAAATAAAGTTACATCTTTGGCTAAAAAAGAAAGAATGGGACTTCTACATACAACCCATACAGCTAGATCAAGTATTACCAAAAAAGCCACATTCCATAGGGGGAAGGTGGTGGGGGGGAGGAATATTGACAATGAAAGTGAAATGGCCATGCACAAAGAGAAAAGGAGGAAAATTAAGGGTATATATCCAATTTAATTGCAGACCTGTTCTTCTGTTTCAACATGCCATTATTTTACCACTCTTTTTCCCTCCCCCCACACTTTTTTTTTTTTTCCCTCAATTCCATGTGGATATCTCTCATACACATTTTAAATACAGGAATATGCAAAATACATTTTCTAATTAAGAATTTCCTATTCTACCTAACCAGAAATTAAAAAGTGGCTGTCTTCCCTCAGATTTTATAATGCAGTCCTTTTTTAAATCTATGTTGATACACCATGTCTCTAAAATCAAGCTAAAAAAACCTCCTAACCCTATTTCCTTTGTTGAGATATTACAGTCCTCTCTATATGTAGGAGTAGTGCTCTATTCATCTACAACTGACACTGGTTCTGCAATGGTTACACAAAGATGGCTATTTATAGACCAGGGAAGCACAAATGTCCCTCCCACCTCTCCCAGTATAAGGGTCACAGAGCCCTCACCTGGTACTAGATTCAACATGACAGGTGATAACATGGAAGTAAAAATAACTTGTCACTATTTCCTTCAAAGTCAGACAATTACTAGTTTAAAAATAGGGATGATCTTTTCTTAATTACAGAAGATTTCAGTACAACAGAATACAAAAGCACGGGCACAAGTACTCTCCAACAGACCCATATGCAAGTACACATGTAGATATGCACACATACACTACTTACACAAGTTTATTTTGGTCAGAAACCCACATGAAGTTGAGACTAACATCAGTTTTAATTAAAATCAGCTCAGTAAACCTGATACTGGATTTCCAGTACTAAATGGAGGCTTACAGGGCTCTAATTAGGATATGAAGGCTCTGTTCCCAGTGGAACAGATCCTCAGTAAACCCCTCTGCTAGTCCATTATCCCCAGCCCAGCATGCGTCACTGGGTGCCTCTGTCTATTTTAGCCTTATTAATGTGTTTAGGCACATCCATCAGTGAATTAGCACAAACTGGTCTCAGGTTTCAGAATCAGGGAGCCACTCACTTCCATCACATCAGTTTTACCTCTCACCTTCCAGAAAAATAAATATCTCAGTAGTTTCCTAAGTAAACTGCTCTAGATATGTAGCAGGTTTCACAGTAACAGACTGCATTTCAATAACTTTATGCAGCAAACAGGAAGGGGTTTTTAGACAACACCCAGAAACTAAACTCAACCATTTAGGTTTTGAATTACAAGATAGACATGCTGTCAGGGGATATCTCATCCTTAAAACATAAAGGAGTTCAGAAAAATATTTACTTTTCAAGTGTCCTGTACTCTTGCTCCTTAGTTCTACAGGCAAATTACAAACATAAAACCAGACAGAGGAATCTTTAAATAACTAATGCTTTTTAAAATCACATTTCTCTCTCAGTATATATCTAAACAAGTATTACTCAGTTTTATTATTTATTCAATTACCTCTGATGTTACCCAGAGAACCTCATTTTGGCAGTATCTTAAATTAGAAAATGTTTCATCACCAAAAACTGTAATTTCTATGTTCCTATGGCATGTGACTATCAAACTTCGGAAAGTATTTCAACATTGCTTTTAATTTTTAACAGCATTACTGGATTAGTCATCAGGACAAAAGGCTGCACTCCAAGCATTTATCTTAAAGTGGGTAGAATAAAGGAATGAAATAAATATAAGAAATCAATCACTGAATCTGAACACATTAATTTTCTGAGGCCTGCCACAGTGCTACTGTCAGGGAATTTTACCAACTCAGTCATTCCACTTATTCATATGAATAATATCCTGATTAAGCAATTGATAAATCTGTTTGTAGAAAATCAAGACCTTAAAATCAAAGCCAATAAGAAGAGGAAACTGTGATTAGCCTGTGCCCTGCAGTTCTGCAGGTGACCACAGGACCATCAATTTAGGACATACAGAGCTGGTAGTCTCTGCTCTAAACACTGTCTAATACAGCAGTGATTTATATACTGACCAGAAACTGCTTTTGAACCTACCTGGGTTTAAATGGACTCAGCTGATTAGCTGGAGTCCACCTCTTGTGCCTTTTGAAACCTTATTCAGTATCATGGAGAGATCTTCCTCACTTGCCAAAATGAAGGTTTATTAGGATTGGTAAAGATAATGTTCTGAGAGACCTTTTTTCAAGTTATTTTACAATTCCGTTGTCATAATCAAACAATCATTTTCCATATAATCAAAACACAAAAAACCTGACATTATGCAATCACTTTCTTTAATCTGGGAGAAAGGAGTTTGTATTGATGCTAATTGCCTTTCTTGAATCTCTTCTTGTCAACTGATCAAACAAATCTTGATCAAATAGAACATATGGAATATTACTCAGTCTTGCTTTAGCTTAGTTTAGCTTTGTAATAGAAAGTGCATCTCTTTAATACATATTATTATGCATATTGTTTTTATTTTTCTTCCCCAAAAGGTATGATAATCATGCTGGGATGATTTGGAGAATACAGAAAAAGCACAATCTATTTAGACTATCCTGAAAATGGAAACCATCTTCAGAGAAGTTTATTCCAGTGAGTCCTGTTGAACATGGGAACAAGAAAGTGGTGTTGGTTTGGAATGGTATGAAAATCTTGTATCACAAAGGCAACTCTTTGCATTTCTACTAATGACACAAGTTATATCTAGTAGCATAAATTCCAGCACCCTGTTCTGTATGATATGATATAATTGGTAGATAAAACCATTCACATTCATGAGCAATTATTATATTTTAGCTCATGCCCATGTTTTTACATTATTCCATTATGAGTTTGTAATAGAAAGGAAAAATGAAAATTTTAAAGATACTCTGGAATGCAAAGCTGTATTTTAAAAGAATTAAACTGCATGTTGACTCAAGTTTAACTGCTGTAGTATGTACTTCTCTGACTAGTGGTAGCTGAGATACCTTTCATACATTAAAGGTCAGACCCTTACTCAAAAAAGAAAAGCTAGAAGGGTAAATGAAAATATTTAGAGCAGTTATGGGTATTGTAATTCTTCCAAGATAATTTAGAA
Organism: Erithacus rubecula; assembly: GCF_903797595.1. Classification (NCBI taxonomy): domain Eukaryota; kingdom Metazoa; phylum Chordata; class Aves; order Passeriformes; family Muscicapidae; genus Erithacus; species Erithacus rubecula. Next base: position 29,889,596 of record NC_136689.1, read on the forward strand.
CAATAGGAGAAAATGAAAATTAAATCAGGTTTTCTGATTTTCAGTCATCTGTTCTATTCACTGGATAATAGTTAATTCCTCCACTCTATTTCAGAAAGCTACCCATAGAATATTTCCTATAATTAACTGAAATATCAGGTAAAATCTTGAAGGATCATAGAAGTGAGCAACAAAAAAGAAAATTATCAATTGTCATTTACATATGCCTCCATCATATTTGCAACTTTTAAATTTCATCAGTACTTGATAACAAGTCCATTCTTACAGGAAGAGCCCAAAGTGAGTACAAATTTAAATATTCTTCAGGAAGCTGGGGAGCTTTCTGTCAGTTGAGCTTTGCTGCTTTATCAATTCAAAGAATAATACTCAACAAAGTATTCAGACAAGAAAAATGGAACAATAACTAAAGTGTTTCTCTAGCTGCAGTTAACACTCGGGAGAATTGTTGAAGTGTTGGATAGATCAGATCAATATAAATACTCTATTTACTGCTGTGAAGCAGTCATGAAAAAATGCTGTGAACATTTAATTACTACCAAGAATCCAGAGAATCTAAGACATTAATTTTAAATATTCAATTACCTATTGAACAAAAGTCTATTAGGATGCTGTCACGAGCGTAGCGGCTGCTTGTTAACTCTCCAGCGTGGCAATAAAACTTGGGCAATGAATGTAATTGTACTAGGGATCAAAGAGCTGAGCTCCTACTGAGAAGCAAGTGTATACACTGCCAATATTTCATCATTCAGAGTCACTTTCCCTCCTCTACCTAATATGAAAGCTATAAAAACAAAACCAAAAATCCCCTCAAACTGTTATTGTTAAAGCCAAAAACTAATTAGTCATTGCTTCCCAAAGTGTTATGTGAAAAGTCTCTAGAAATAATGGGCTGCATTCTCAAATTTTATAGGTTTACTGAGTCTAGTGTTCTCTGGTATTTCCTGTTTCCCTTGCTAGGGAAGATTGAGACAAGTTTACAAGTCATCTTGAATAACACGCAAACTTTTCAATAAAGGCAATAATCTGTAGATTTATAAAGCATACAGTTAAAATAAAGACATGGGTGGTAAACAAATGGAATAGCAAGAGCTTTTCTACTGTTTTAAAAAATAAATTCTCAGCATCTTAAATGTTTTAGCAGCCTATGATTTGCCATTTCAGCAAGATTTGGTGATGCACTTTTGTTTTTCTACTCAAAATATCTGAACTTGAAAGCCTCAATACATCATATTACAGCATGGGGAATAGAAAAAAAATAACACATCCATTTATGTCTAGAATACTATTTCTGTATGTAAATGTACACATATGATAACAGCTATAGCTGCTAACAATATGGAAAACAATGAACAGCTTTCCCTCTCTTCCCTTGTGAGACATTTCAGCAGATCTCAAAACATGACATATATAAAGAATTCCATAGATCCTTGAAACGCCTACATATGTTACTTTTCCCATGTATGAACAGTGCTCTGAGCAATTAGCAATGAGGAATCACCTTATTTCTTGGTAGCTTCACCTGCAATGAAAATGGGGTTAAATGTCATGACCCTTGATCAAGGTCCCAAGATGATGATTCAGACCCCCGGCCCCATTACAGTTAATATAAATTCTGCTATTGACTTCATTATGTCAGGATTTCAGCTCCTAAGATCACTTAATTGTCCCAAGCATTTATCACCTTGTTTCTGTTTTACAGCAGAACTAAAAGCATGTCCAGAACTGCAGTAATGTGATCAAACACTGCTTTAGTAAGGACCCAAAAGTGCAAAATACCATCTTTCAGAAAAACAATTCCTAGATCAGCACTGGAATTTGAAAATAATCGTAAGCCATTTTCACTTATGAAATCTAACAGCATCACAGCCCAAGCGTGTATTAATGCACTTTCAGCTTACTTTTATTTTACACAGTCATTATGAATATAAGCACCTCAAGAAAATGTTCTCCCAACTCATGATAAAGCTTTCTCTATATTCCTGTCCAAATGTATCTGCCACCTTTCCAGGATTGTTCTGTTCTTCATTACATCATTGAAAAGGCACAGACTATCCAAAGACTGTGTTCAAGGAGAAAATGCTTTTGATTTACTTAATCAAGAAAATAAGTGCATCTGTATGCTTAACTACCATCCTTATTGTAAATTGATAAAAACAATAACATGCACAGAGTCGTTTTGTTCCTAAGTCTTATTGTGTATTCAATTCACACAGGCATAAGGCACTGGAAGTCTAGAAGACTTTACTGACTCTTATGGCAATGTGGTAGAAGCAGCAGGATTGGTACTGAACAAAAAGTTAAATGAAAAGAAGAGAAGAAAGCTGGGCAGTTAACCTGATTCAAGCCAAATATATATATCTGTTATCAAGGCAGAAATTTATGCTGCGTTTTTTTTGGGTTTTTTTTTGGTTTTTTTTTTTTTTTTGGTGTTTGCTGACTATTCAACTGCACGGAAAGTACCTGGAACCTGGAGTTGGTAAACTTGTAATGCTTGTTAAAAATAGATTTTCTGCAGTTAACCTCTGCATTGCAAAGATGTCTTTACACTCAAATTTAAACACCAGTTTTTAATTAACTAACCTTGGCCTTAAGGCACCATAAGAACATGCTTAGTGTCACCATATTACATATGTGTTTTCCATACATCATGCTCTTAGGCAAATTCATGAAAGCTAGAGCTCTGAATTTATCTCTGACTGATGTTAATTTCTTAAATGGACACATCTGGATACAAATGAGGAACATCAGCTGAAGTCCTCTTGTACATTTTCTTGGAAAGACCAGTTCCCACAGACAAAGCAGCTCCCTAATCAGAGCTGCCTCCATTCAGTGATCTGACATAATTTGAGCAGTCTCATAATAAGTGACAAAAAGGGACAAAGCCATAAAATGCCTATATACTTTTTAGCACCTGGTTTTAAACATGTATAAAAAATGTCAAAACATTTCTTAGAAGTGAAATCCAAGATACCTGTTTTGAATAAGCTGTTGTGTTCTGAGGTTACCAAGTTGAAAAACTAAACAGGAACAATATTTTAAAATGCTTCAGCAGCTGAAATCTGCAATTTAGTAAATTTCTGTGCACTCACCCAGTAGTTCTGCACTATAAAGTTATTTTCAAATTTATCCCAATGTACTTCTAACAACAAATCTCCACTGCTGATCATTTATTTGACCTCTTTATAGCACATATCATGTTATAATACTGAAATTCTTTATGCTTCTAAAAATAGCAATGCAGAGATTCTGAAATGATTAATGATAGTTGGGACTGTTGAGCTCAATGTAGAAAAATAAAATAGAGTATACAGCCATCCATCTCCTGAAACCTGGAAGATTACTTTTCCTGTTCTGGGGTGAGGATATTAAATTTCCTAAGAGCTCTCCTCTTACAAGATTGTCAGAATGTCAATGGCTTTATCCAGCATTTGTTCTAACATATAACATTATACATAACTGCCTGGAGGTGCCAAAATACAGGCAGAAATTGAGGGGTGGTTTTCTAAAGATATAAATAGGAATGCCAGACATGAGTTTATTATGAAAACTTGAGACTCCTAAGACTCAGGAGATCTCCATCAGAGCCATGTTCTTGCAAAGCATTCTTCTGTTTAAACTACTCAGAGATCCTTTACTTTTCCACAGCAGACTACAGCCCAATCTGCTTGAAAAATCTCATTAAGGACTAGACTGCTAGAATGAGCATGTGGAATTTTTTACTTCCTTCATAGAGCTACTAGTGTTTATTAATGAATTGCATAGAATTAAAACACTGATCTGTAAGAGTCAGTGTATGAGTATGTGTTCTGCTGGTAACAAAGCACTTTGCACTGTCAGATAATTAAAGGGATGAAAGCAAACCAACACAACAGTTACAGTGACATTACTAGAGAATTACATATACACTATTTTGAAGGGTGACCATAAATCTCACTGAATGTCTCCACAAGATAGCAGAAAGACAGATGAGGTAGGCACACTCAGAGTGATTCAGACTACCAGTTTCAACTGAGCTGTGAAGGAACACATAGCAGACCGTCCTGGAGCAAACACCTGATTATGAGATGGTTAAAGTGATGCAAACTGAATGGCGCTCTCTGCATCTCAATGCCACTTTTTTCACTTGTACTTTTCATTCAGAAGACAAAATTTTGCTTTCTAACCATATGAAAAACAAAACTCCCAACTATTAAGGACATTACACATAAAGAATGTCCAATTCACTTAGACTGAGTCTACCCCAGTGATGAGCTGCATGCAAGCTGTGTCTTACCTACTCCAGTTTCTCAAAGAAGAGAATCACTACCCTCCATTTCCAGCACTTAAGCACAGAGAGGAATAGTGAACAGCATGAACAGCAAAAATTTTTCCCACTCCTTGCATGGATAAGCAATATATCTGCTTGTTTTGACACACAGTCTGCTGTGCAAACACCTCTCATGCACCACAGGACAAAACAGAGGAGACAGAAAGCCCTCTCTCAGTCTGTCATTATTTTGCCCCTGATCCCCCAGTATTGCAGTCCACCATGTAGAAATAGCACAGTTCATTATGAACAGGATGAAATCACCTGACCAAGAAGCCAAGAACTTAGTTCACATCCCATTTAAATTCACAGCAATGAGATGTGAAACAAGAAGAGTCATTTTTGTATGGGTATGAAGAAACAAAAGTATTCAGGATATGATGCTGAAAATTTAGACAGCAAAACAAATCAGGGAAACAAGCCAGGACTGTTGATGTGTGGTAGCACATGAAGTTCTCTTTCATTACAAATTTGCTTGGTGTTCATTGCTGGTAATGTGCAGGTGTTATTAGACTTGCCCAAGAGCCTTTTTTGTAATGAAGGACATACATACATATTAAAATTATAATGCTGCTACTGAAAGCAACTTGAAGGACAACAAGCTGAAAGCTATTATTGAAAGAACAAGATATAAATGTGTTCCTTTTTTATAGTCTGTGCAGCCATTTATCATTGAAGGAGGAAATTTTATGCTCAAATAATAGCATTTATAAGGATCCTGGATCTATCATTCCTGTTCCAGCATCAGGCATATTTGAAATTCTCAACATTTCTTTTACAGGCCTTATAATTTTAATATATATTAAGTGAAAGCAAGTGTACATGGAATACATGTTTCTTTTACCAGATTCTGATTTTATAAGGAATAACTAATTATAAACAGGAAAAAACTCCAAATCATTTAACTTAAATCTGGTTGAACTCAAATAACAAAGGTAATACATTTTCACTTATTACTAGTTTGATAATTACTTAAATCGATTCAATAAATCATAAATTTAAGGCTTATTTTAAAGTTCTTTTATAAAACTAAAATCACATTGATGATTATTTAAATTAAGCCAGGCGAGCTTTCAGTGCATTTGCATGGCTTTTATAATAATTCAAAATGGAATAAATTAAACTCTTGTAGCTTTTCAAATACAGAGATAGCAAATACAATTCTTGGAAACACTCATAAGCACCTTTATGCATATAAGCAGTGTCTTTGAGTTCTATTCATGGAAGTGTTTTCTGGAATGAGGCCCTGTGGAATAAATGTGAAAGTGCTACTCTATTTTCTAGTATTAAATATAGCTGAGGAGTGTCTAGTTTTTGAATAGCTGTTTTATTCTTTCTGTCTATGAGAGCCAGTGCTTCGTTGGTGGCATGCTTTGAAATTTCTGGAATCCATTCATCTAATATTGGGAGTTGTTCTTATATTTATGCCATGAAAAGTATATAATTTCTTGCTGAAGGAAAAGTATTACACTCAAATTTCTATTTGCATGAAGAAACACATTCCTGTAGGCTCATACTTGTGACTTATCTTTTGTTTCAAGATAATTTTTTGTATTTTTTATCTTGATGGTGTTTCACAAGCATATTATTCTGCACTGAGAAGCTGGTTTCCTTAATTTTTTATATTTTTTTACTATACCCCTTGCACATGCTTTTCTTAAAATCATAGAGCAAGAAAAAAACATGTAGCTATATATTGTATAGATTCCTTGTGCTAATACATGAGAACTCTCCTTCCAATACAGTGACAGCTCACAGACATGTTTCAAGAAATGTCTTTCTTTTTGGTTTGTAGCCACTGAATTTTAAATTACTAAGTAACATGAAAATTATGAAAGCAGAATATTAATCTTGCATTTGAATTTGAATGAGGGAAAAGCTATGCTTTATAAAGAAAGCTATTTTTAAATGTAAATGATCTTTTCTTTCTTGTTTTCAAAGGGTATTTGAAGACACATAGTTAAAGTCCTTGCTGCATTTATAATAACAAAAATTTTGAAAAGAAGAGAAAGATCAAGAACTTTTCTATAACCAAAATATCTTGTATTTCTATCAAAATATTTTTATTTCATTTTGGAATTGCCATTCTTCACATTCCAGGCTACTGTTTCCAATATTCATCATCAGAATGGAAAAAAAAGGAACAAACTGTGAATTTCACAGTTGGTTCAGTGACATGAAGAGTTTTCCCAGTAAGGAACTTGCTGTGACACCCTCTGTAGTGGGATCAGAAAAGTGAATTAATTCACAGAAGTTATGATGGGTAGAGTGATGTGTACAAACAGCAACCAGGATTTCAAGTTTTCATGTTGGGATAGTGGGTGTTTATTTCAATGTAATTAGGGAGAGAAGGAAATACATACAAATTCCATATAAAAAAGGCTGTCCTGATGGATATGTATGCTATCTATACATATAGATATATCTATATATATCTGTTAAAGCATGTGAAACACTTTTTCTGACTTCAAAGACATCTTCCCTATTGGAGGAGACAATTGATACTTCTCTCAAATGAATTTCTTTCTGCCTGGCCTCTTTCTAGACCCAAAGAGCCCTGTAGGGATGTCAAGAAGGACAAAGTACCTCAGTGAAAAGGCTTGGGGAAATCCTGCCCTAAGTCTCAGAAATGGATAAATTTAGATGAGTCCAGGCCTGATAGAGGAGTTTAAAGCTCAGGGCTGTCTTGCTGCTTGGTGCACCTCTTCACAAGTGGAAACACCCTGTGCTCTGCAAAAGGGGCAGTCCCAGGACCAGCACAACAGAGCATGAACATTCTAAAAAACCAGGCATAAACCTCTTCAGCCTTTGCCAGTAAACACCTACCTGTCCCCTGGAGCTGGGTTAAAAACCACTGTGGTCTTTGTGAACTGTTCCAAACAAACCTCCAAAAGTCTTGGTCTTGGCACCAGGAACAAAATTATTAGAAAATAACAAAACCAGTACTCTCAAGAAAAATGTGTGGGATGTAGTTACCACTGAATAACTATGCTACATAATACAGGAAATATCTCTAAGGATATTTATCTTAAGATGAGGAGAAATCTACCATCATATACTAGATAAGATGAAACTGTAAGTGGAATAAACAGGATGCCTATCTTTGTTCAATCTTAATTAGAATCAATATATCTGACTGAATGTAACATTAATTTAATTAAACACCGTGCAACAGACACAAAACTATCTCTTAATAGGAAACTATTGCTATTAAACAATATTAAGAAACAATATTTTTATATAAAAGAGGTCCAGTAAGGTCATTGCAAATGCTATTCACTGCTTTTATCCTTCATTAACACTGCAAGTGATGTAAAATCTGATTTACAAGGCTGAATGAGGCATTAAGATTGCTCATTTAAAGCAGAACAAAATAATTTTTAAAATCATCATCTCAAGAAGTAGATAAGGTCTTCTTTGGGCAACTTTGGGCTTTGAATGAGCCTCGAACTGCCATGTCTTCACCCTCAAGGGGGAGAACTTCAACCACCTGCAATCTGCTGGAAGGACAGCAGAGGAGAGCACAAGCAATCCAGGAGGTTTCTGGAGGGCATTGGTGGTCACTTCTGAATTGAGGAATGGACAAAGGCAGGTGCTCTGCTGGACCTCATACTTATAAACAAGGATGGGAAGATGAAGATCATAGGCAGCCTTGGCTGCAGTGACCATGAAATCATGGAGCTCAGGAGAAGAGAGCCACTGAGACCATTGGGAAAGTTTGGAGCAAAGACCCACCAACCCTAGAAGAGGATCAGGCTAGGGAAAGGGCAAACATTACCACAAGCCCTGACAGGAATACACCCAGGATCTCTGAGGGAGGTGGACAATGCTGAGGGAGGTGATCCTTTCACATTGGTGAGACACATCTGGAAGGTTGTGTCCAGTTCTGGGCATAAAGAAAGTTCCTCAATATGGCAGAGAGGGGGACACACTGGAGTACGTCCAGAAAAAGTCTACAAAGGGCTTAGACCCTCTCCTATGAGAGACAGAGATCTGGGACTGTTCAGCCTGGAGGTGAGATGGCTTAAGGGAAACACTAATGTCTGCAAAAGTCTGAGCAGGGATGGTGTTGCAAAGATGGAGATGGACTCTTCTCAGTAGTACCAGTGAAAGGACAATGGGCACAAAATAAGTATAGGAAATTCCAGTTAAAGATAAGATTTTTTTTTCCTGTGAGGGTGGCCAAACAGTGGAACATGGTGCCCCACAGAGTTTATTAAGTACCCATCTCTGGAGATGTTCGAAACCTTATTGGACTTGGCCCAGACCAACCTGTGGTAGCCAGCCCTGCTCTGGGCAGGGAGGTGAGAGTATATGATCTCCTGAGGTTCCTTCCAAACTCAACAGTTTCACCATTTTGTGACTCTGTGAAACACATTGTAGTACTTTATGGTAGTTGGAGCATGCAACAATGCTACCCTTTCACTTCCTATGCTTGATGATGCCAGTATTGAGGAAAATGGCCAAATCATTGACAGCATTTTGTGTAAAAGGGCAAACAAGCTCAGAGCAAATAAGCACATTTGATATGGTATTGCTTTTGTTAAACCAAAGGAGGTACCACAGAGGGTAATTATTTTTGCTGGTTTTATCCATAAGAATTACATTTTTCAGTGTTCACAGAGAAAAGCTTTAGTTAATGAGATCCATAAAGATTCTTTAATCAGCTTATATTGTGAAAAAGTATTAAAGTCTCCATTTTCACAACAGGCTCATGAAATATATAGTTTTATGATATATTACTAGCACAGGAACTCACCTCCCCCTTTCCCCTGAACCACCTGCAATTTTTAATAGTCATGTATCGCCAGGGTACCAGAAACCCATAAAAGTTTAACCTGCCAATTAACAACTGGGTAAAGTTCCAGCCTTGTTGAATATTTTGATTACTTCCAAGAGCTTTTCACAAAATACAGAAAATATTGCCACAAAATTTCTAGCAAGAGTTTTAATCTATTCTACAAAAAAATTGGGTAGTAGCAAAAAAATAGAAATGTATTTGTACCAAAAAAAAGTCGATTTTTTTTTATATGACAGCTCTGAATATAAAGCAGTTATTTTTTAAGAAAAGGGGGTGGAGGTGATTAAAGAAAAAAATTAGAGATTTTCATTCTAATATTTCCTCTCAAGGGGGAGACAGAAAGTGAGGGCAGAACTCACCTATTCAAGTTAATCAAGGTGTGAAGTACAGTGCAATAATTTTCAACATATCTTATGACACTCCATTAAAAAATAAGGATGTCAAATATCATTACCTTTGTTTTCAGCAATTCTTTCAAAACTAGCTAAAAGTGTATCAGCTTTTGAATCGCTATCAGGAATACAAAAATTGTAGTGCAAAATAGTTAAACTTACCTGGATTTGGACTAGAAGGTACATACCAAAGTATACATCTTTTGGCACTACCATTGATAATCACAGACCTTTAGCACTGAGTAATACTTCAAATAAGACTAGAACACAGAAAAAAAAAACACTAAAAAACACCAAAAAAGTCTATATCCACCTCTGAGAGCTTTAATTATAAAGTAAGAAAGTCTAAAGTAAACTGGCAGAAAAGAGGTCATTGACAATATTGTTCACCAGCTGAAATAGGCAGCAACTCATGTCCACCACTGGTGCTAAATTTTTGTAGATTCCACAGTTTTGCAGGTGCACACAGGATCTTCTAAATATGAAAAGCATAAATAGACAGTATAAAGATGTCCATCTGAAAACATAACAAGTTGCTAAGGAAAGCTGTTGAACAAAGTGAGAATACATCTTTGCTACTGGAGGACAGATGTCATGAGTAAGTGGCACAAAACAAAAGGAGAAAGTCTGAGTTAGTGGAATGTGGCTAGAACTTCAAGCCTGGAATTGCACAAAATTGATGCAAGTTATTTGGAGAGCTATCCAAGAAGAAAATGAAAACAAATGAGAAAAAGGGAGATAAGAGAGGAAAGAAGCCATAGACTGCTTAAGGCATAAGTGAAAGGTCTTGGGAAACAACAATAACAACAAAGAAAAGAGGTCCACAGGCAATGGGATGAAACTAAAAAATAAATGGAAAAGGGGTTGCATTTACATGACATCTTCCTACCATAGAGATGCAGAAACTGCAGAATTACTGCAGGGCTACAATGGAGTACATAACTGCATTCACAGGGGACCTTCAAGTTCAAATGTTGCAGTTACACCTTGCCTTTGGGTCAAAAATTATTTGAATCCAGGCTGACAAAAATACTGATATGATGCAAAATTAGTGTATGCAATGTAAAAAGCTAATTAATAGCCCTAGACAAGCCCTGGAAACACCCTGAATAAAGATTCATGCAATTTCTAATGCTCCAGTCAACTTGAGGAAGGAAAAGTTCATAGAATTTATATAAACTATTAATCTAAAAATATCAAATTTACATCATAAAAGAAGAGTAATTACTTTTTTTTTACCATGAATTCCATTACAGGGAAAAGGGTAACCAATTTTCTTAAGAGTCTTAGCTTTGAACTGATTCTACAATGCAGGAATCTCAACTTGGGTTTTTTCTTCCCCTTTCTATCCCTTTTTTCCCATATTTCTGCTTTTGCAGAACATAAATATATAAAGCTTCAGAACTTGGTAAGTGTTTGGCCATGATGAACTACAAAGCAATTTGAAAAAATCATTGTTAGGAGTTTCAAACTGCTGTGATTTTTGTCAGGCCAAGCTATTATTTAGGTGTGCAGGTTACTGTGCACTGACTTCTGGAAGAACACTTCTCAGAAGAACACCATCCATTACCACTGAAAAGAAATATTAACTGAAATACTGCCCAGAAACTCATTTGTACTCCCTTACCTGATCACAAACTAACTGAAGAAATAGCTGAGTACTTTATAGCATAATCAAAGCTTCATCCAGCTTTTAAAATTAAAAACCAAACCAAAACAAAAACCAACTACAACAAAATCTAACTCCTGACTTGTCACTTAGTTGTTTTTTAGTCAATTCTTTGTGTCTGTGTTTGTGAAAATTACAATAAAATCAATATTTATACTAAAAAGAAACTTCAACCAAAACAAACTTTAAAAACTCTATCAAAGCCCATAGGCCAAACATTTTCAGACATAGGCTATAAACCCTAATTGAAAACATTTTGACTTCATGTTTTTTTCTGTACTGTAATTTTCATTTCACTATTAGAGAGAAAAGGGGATCAAAATAATTTACAAGTGCGGATTAAAACAAAACAACAAAAAATATAAAGGTGTGATATTCTGGTAATGTCTAATTAATAACTTACTTGATTCTAGATCCACACTATAATATCAATCATATACTCCACTACTATTCATCAGTTCAATTCACATTCCAGTAAAAACAACAAAAATCACTTTGCATTCCCACTTTGTAGGAATGGTATTTTAAGAATTTCTTGGAGAGATTCTTGGCTTCTCAGGAAAGAGCTCTCAGAAGAATGATTAAAAAGGAACCAGCAATACTATTTATTTGTGATTTCCTAGATGTTCAATAAGAGTTTTAATTCAGAACTACTCTGTTTATTCAACTTCAGATAATTTTTTTAAAGTTTTAAGGGCTTGGCATACAGTATTAAGCTTCACCTGTAAGCATCATAGCTCTACATACAAAGCATTTATTACCATTATTTTTCTTATTTTCAGCTTACAATGCCACTGCTTGATTCAGAAGTCCTCCCAAGTTCAACTGAAACAATCCTAATGTCTACCAAACAACACTGAAAAAATGTGCCAAATAACATCTTTATTTCCTCTAAATTAATGCAACTTAGATAATAGCAATAGAGTAGTGAAATACAACATTGTACAGTAAAATAAAAATCTAACTTCTACCTTCTGCTTCTCAGTTTCTAATTTATACATAACACAGGATGGGAAGGTAAACAAAACTGAAAGCTCAATAATCCTTATTTCATTAGGAAGATATAATGAATGTTGAATCATTTACTTGGAAAGGAAACTGTCTACCTGAATTCTGCTTTGATTTGTGGCAGCCCTTGGTGCCACTTCAATTTAGGCAGAGTATGGTAAACAAACACAGCTCTCAATGTAAAACTGCAAATTCAGGAAGCAAGACTGATCCATGCCTGGATTGGGTCACTCCTAAAGAGCAGTCTGCCCAAAAGGTAACATAATTTACATTTATCTGTTTCTTCTGTTTGACTGAAGATTTTCAGGGGATTTTCCTGATTTTGATAATCATCTCTTGGATTTTTTTATTGCATTTCATGTTCACAAAGGAAAATGGGTTATTCAGCTTAACCATAAGGTTTTACTCACAGCCAGTTTAATAACTGTAGGAATTAGCTTGCCACACACCAGTGATGTGCCTTGTCCTTTTTCAGCTTCACAAACAAGTCAAAGGAAAAATAAATCTACCTTTTATTAACCAGCTTCTAACATGAAGTCATTTAAGTCTCACTCTTCTGAGACCCTGAGTGAAAGGCAAAGAAAAGCAACTGCAATAAGTTTACCAGTGGGTTGCTTTATTGAAATCTATAAGGTGAATTTTTTTTTTTAACACAATCAAATCATCATAAAATATGTTACATATTTATGATAAATTAAACGGTTATTGAACTTCTTTTCACTGTAACACCACCCTTGGAAGTAAGGGATTTTGTAGATTTCAAAAATATGTTTTGGTAAGGTGCTGTTCTACTTAAGGTTAAATTGTATTTTCCATTAAAACCCCTATTTCCAGGGGTTTATTATTCAGCCATAAAGATCTGCTTGGAATATGGCAAGCAAAGACTAAATTCAGAAGCATTTTTTTCAATGAATATTTATGGAAAAAAACCACCAAACACTCACATTAGCTATTTTTAAATTAGTAATATTTCATACATTCAAAGAAATTCCACACCTGCAAAGATTAGAGTCTGGATCCGAAATACTGACCTCAAAAGCCAAAAATAATCTAAATAATCTCTTCAGTGACCATCTGCCTGACCAAGCCCAGTACTCCCCCATGACAAAGCAGAACCAGCAATAGTACTATGGCAGCCTAAGCACTACAGCACTATCTTCAAAGAATGCTCTTTACAGTCACCTTTATGAGTATTTGAGTCTTCTCTCAAATATTCTTCCTTTTAGGTGTATATTTTTTAAAACTGCATTTAAATTAAAACATACTTTTCTAGTTTGCACAGAAAAAGAAATGCATGTTCCACTTCCACAAGCACCTTTTTTTTTTTTAAGATATCAATAGTTCTTGCATTAAAGCTTAAAAACTACTTCAATGAGCTTGTTATTTAATTTACATGATTAAGTTAGAGTGATGCAGGAACAGAAGTCCTGGGTCAGAACACAGGTTCACTTAGCTCTGCACCCAGCTTGATGCAGTAACTCGTGTAGTTACATAGAAAAGAGTAAGAACAGAACAAACATACTCTTTTCCCAGCCTCCAAATACTTTCAACTCCACTCCTTGAGCCAGTGCTTCTAATATATTTAAACCATTGCAAGAGTAAACATTTTATGCAAAAATTCACTAATTTTCTCTGGAAAATTTGATTCTGTGAATATTTTTGGGGGTATTGCACACATCATGCTAATGATTTATAATTATTCAGTACAGGCACGTTGAGAGAATGCTGTATCCATGTGCACCAGTATGTGCACCACACATACACAGTAACTAAAACAAACTTTAGGTTTGATTAAAGATTAAAAAAGGAGGAAACACCAGATTAATCTCAAGGGCACAACTTTTATTTTAACACCTTAGTGCACAGCTGCTGTAACCAAACCTCTAACCACACCTCTGTGTGCTGGCTTTTTCCACAGAACTTCTGATACATTTGCTCACTGAAATCATTGCTCTATCACACCTTTTTCCCTCTCCTCTTTGATTGTTATGTAATCTATACCCACACCTTATTCTTTGCATGGAACAGCAAGGTAGATATAAAGACATTTTTTTCCAGATTCTTGACACATCCTTACAGGTTTTCCTCCAATTCACACTGCAGCACCATGCTCAGTTTTTAGTTTTGTTAAGTCTGATAAGACTCACTGAAGCAGAAGTGCAGCTCTAGAAGACTGAAGCCACTTGGCTGCCCATGTGGGATGTGACATGTGACATTACCCTTGTCCTCAGCAGTGGCTAGCATTGCATAGAATTTACAGCATTCCAAGCACAGTTGTTATACATTTCACCTGCAGCAAAGTGTTGCAGTGGATTTTTCTTCTGTGCAAGTCTGCTCTTCTATTCAGTCCCCAGCTGCAACCCTGCAGTCACAGTGCCAGTGCTCCTGCCAGTGATCATTGTGACACCTCTGCTCCCCTTCATCAAATGTCTCCTTCCAGCTCTTTGGGTTTCAGCACTCTGAGGTCTGTTAATCTTCCCTGCTCTAGATTATTTTCCCAAGAAGTTCCAGTGTGTTCAGAAAGCCACTCTGTACAGATTTTTCCACCTATAAACCCCTGGTGCTCAGTTCCCATCCAGATGGCCAAATGGTCACCACAGGCAGCAGGAGAGTCCTGCCCACCCTGGGATTTGGGGAACAGAGCAGTGCAAAGCTGCAATGCACAGGGGTCACACACATCCTCTATGCACCAACATTTGCAATGCCTTTACTAAAGCAACCACTGCAATACAGAAAAATTGCAGAGGGACAGTTTATTCAACTTAAACCTTGTGTTTAACTAGTCAGAGCATCTGCTATGGGTTTAGTATTAGCTAAAATGCCACTGTAGACAAAACCTTTCCCTCACCATTTTTAAATGTTCCTATTGCACATAGTGCTGGTGCCACACAGTACATGCTGTATTTAAGTGAGCAAATCCTTCCCACCCTGCCGTGCCCAGTCATATCCCCATCACTCTGGGACAAAAGGGGATGGCAATGTAAATCCTTAAAGATTACATGGCCCCTTGTGAACGGTTAAGTGGAGATTATTTAAAAGACTTAATTACACAGAAACCTGACACAGTCCTTTTTTAATGGGCAGGCAGACTGTTGTTTATTTAGTTTTTGAAATCTAGTCTAAATTGGGCCTTGAGAAAGAGAAAAGTACCCTAGGTTTCAATTAACAGATTGTCTTCCACTAGTCAAGGGATAATTTGAGCTTTACAGAAACACATGCAAGAAGTAAAAATAAAGCATAAGTACTTCCTTATACTGTATATTGTTTTGCATCAGCATAGTTATTCTGTGGTTCATCACTGGTATTAAAAATCTACATGTATAAACTAGTTTAGGGGATGTTAACAAAGCATTACTCTCTTTACTATTTATAAGCCATTAAATCTTTCAATAAAGTTCAGTTTAAAAACAATGGTTTAGAAAAAATCACACAATTAGGAGTAGATAAGACAGAGGCTTTCAGAATGCAACTGTGCAGCAAAAGGAGTGTGTCAGTTGATAGCAACAAAATGTTTTTATAAGAGAGAGTGATACTAGTTAGTAATATCTGTACCAAATTGGGAAATGTTTTGACTGCAACTATGCAAATTAGTGACTGGGGCTGTCTGTTTAGATGTACTGGGATATATTTATGACACACATGTTGTGTGGAATGTCTATTGAGTAAAAAAAAAAAAAAATCGTTTTTTTAATAGAAAAAGCAAATTCTTAACAGCAGAGAAAAATACCTCAAAACCTTTGTTTCACAGTTTTCAATATAATGACAAAAATTTATTCCTGTAGACTGAAGTACTGCACTATATCAGAAAAAAAACCCCAAAGCAATACTCTTCAAGAAGAATAATTGTTTTACTGATAAGAATGAGGAGAATTAAAATTTGAATTAAAAGTTAGGTATACAATAGTGGTTTGCTGTTCAAATTGGCTTAGGTCCAAAGAAATGTAACATTATTTTTTCTTTGATGATTAGCATGAAAGATCTGCACACTGCTCTCAGCAACTGGAAGTAGCAAGAAGGAACTTACATATTTAAACAAGAAAAACTCAAGTTGCTACCTGGTATGAATTTCTGAGTTTGCACTATAATTCAGTGTCAACAGAGGGCAGGATGATTATCTACCAAAGATTAGTGAAAACAAAGTGACAAAATTGGTATATTCTTCATGCCTATTCTTTTAGCTGTTAGAATATACATATTCCCAATAATGTAAGCAAAAAGGAGCACAGGTTCCTACTTGAAAGAAAAAAATATACATAAAAATTACTAATTTTCTTTTTCAGGCTAGTTTTTATTCAAACTGTAGGTGCTACTTTGGCTTGTGTGTATCTATGGACTTTAGAAAAAGAGCAGGGAAAATTGATTTCTGCTTGAAAAAACAACACTAATTGAAGTCTTATAGAAAAACTAACACTTAATAGCTTTATAAATCCTGTTTTCCTTCAGGAAAAAATTAGAAGACAAGCTGTCACACAGTCATTGCACTGTAGACTTTCTATTGTGAATTCCAGATTTCTGCTCTTCTGCTAAATCTGTTTGAAGTTTCCCAATGAAATTGATTTAAAGCTTGGTGGGAAAAGACAGAGGGTGTTATCATTTTAGTCCTGTTGCCTCAAGAATGAAGGCCTAAATTCCTGTATTTAAAACTAGCTTTAAAAACTAGCCCTAAAAATTTTGAGAGGATAGGATAACATTTTTTTTATGTATTTTTGCTATCATTTAGAAAAACTGGAGTTTTTAAAAGAAGTTTCATTTGTGACACATGCTCAACTTATTCTTTTTCTTCAGTTTTACATTGCAATTCATTAAAGACTTTATTCTTTCAGTTCTCTGTGCTGTCTTCCATCCATGCAAAATCCCCATTGTTCTTGTGAAACTACATTATTCTCTCTAAGAAGGAAAGCAAAGTGGTAGACCATATGGGATCTCTACTAAATTAGTAGAAGTTTCACTGATGCCAGGGAAACCAGAATTCATCTATCCTACAGATTGCATCTGCATGTCATTGTTTTGGACTAAACCACAAATGACATGGCAGTTAGATTTGATTGGCTAATTAAGCCTGGGGGAGTAAAAAAATCCTTAACTTAAAAATATAATTATTTGTTGCTCTTTCAATTATTTAGTGGTAATAAAAAAAAAAACAATCTTGATGATATCCTCCTGCTGGTTTTCACCACACACCTCTGAGAAAGCTGCACTATTAAGCATGGTTTGCACTGGCAAAAATGCAACCTGCCTTCATCATGAAGTGAAATGAATAAGCACTCAGCAGCTAATATCAGAGAAGCAAATTTAAAATAAGTTGGCATGCACAGAATTGATTCATTTAAATTGCCCACCCCACCATGCCACAACTGTAAGTACTTCTGCAGGGGCAGGTGGACCACTTCCCATTTTGAGCTCAAGAGGAACCAAACTGCCTTTGACAGAGGGAGGAGAGAGGGTCTTTAGGGTGCCTTCAGAGTCCTGATAAAGTCACTCTCAGATCAGCAAAGAATTCTGGATCTACTCAAAGTCCCCAGCCTGGCTCAGCAGACACCTGGGACTGACCAGGAGTCAAGTGAATGACCAGAGCCTTAGGGAAGGGCATGTCTGCCTCCTCTGTGGAAGGACCAAGCTCATCTGTCTGCTATACTTGTGCAGCTTGTCCTTGGCAGAAAGTGAGCAAACCTGCACTGGGCAGGACTCATTACTTGACACATCATTCCAGGCACAGCTCAACCGAAAACATAAATATTTTTAACTTGCAGTCTTGCCTCACCTATTCAAAGCACGCTGGAAATTCCCCAGCATGTTCTTGAGCATGAGAGGTGCCTGGGACAGCTGCTGTGGCTTCACCACTGCCAGCCTTCACCTTCCATGGCCCCAGGGGCTGGCACAATGCCCTGCCCTGCAGGTGGCCAGCAAGGAGACACCTGCCACCCTCACCCACCCCAGGACAGGCTCAGACCTCACCCAGTCACATCCTGGTCCATTGCTGAAGGCCTTGTCAACAAAATCAAGGCATCCAGCCTTCCACCAATGCATTTGCAGCACTTACACCCAGCCACAGAAAAGATTGATATACTGGGAACAGAAAATGCATGGGCAGCAAAAAAAAAAAAAAAAAAAAAAAAAAAAAAAAAAAAAAAAAAAAAAAAAAAAAATTGAAAAAAACCTGATTATAACATGGTGAAAAGAATCTATTTTCATCTTTAAATCATTAATTTTTAAGGAATATGAGACTTCTGTAAAACCTGCAATGAAATACTACTGAACTGAATGAATTCACAGCAGAAAGGTCTCAGACTACATCAGGGTTATGGTTATGGCCATAAATTGTGATTAAATGCTTATGAGTTAGTTGAAATATTGCAGGCAGGATCTTTTTTTTTTTTTTTTTCCACTGTAGGGTGCACAGATACAGTGTAAAATCCTGTAGATATTTAGGGGATTGTGGGTTTAAAATGTGATTATTTATTTTAAGATCAATTTATTATGGCAATAGGGGCCCCACCTGAGATACGATTACCACCAAGAAAGGCTCTTCATAAAACAGAGCAGGGGCAGAAAACTCATGCCCCTGTTGAATGGAGATAAAATAGATATAAAAGTCAAAGAATGGGAGAAGCAGCTTGTTAGCTCTGTAATAAAATAAAGAACTGAAACACAGAGATGAGGTGGCTTGACTGAAGCAGTACTGAGCACCTACAGAGGGCAGAGGGGAACCAGCCCAAGTTTGCAATGATGCAAGGGAAAGAACATGGAAGTAGAAGTGGACTAGATTAGTCTCCTGTTTTAATTAGAATGTCACACTCAATAACCTTCAATTTTCATTCCTCTCTAACCAAACATCCTGTCACAGTGTCACACACTGGAAGATGCTGCTTCAGAAAAAACACCTTTTACAGCTGTGTAAAAACTGTCCTAGGAGTAAAATTTTCTAATTGTTCTGGGTATATGAAATGTAGTCCAAAATCCAGATACGAGCTACTAAGACAACAAATATTGCAGTAAGTTTAGGAATATTTTTCCAGCCTTTGTGGCACATGGCTGTGAATCAAAACATCCTACAAATATGGTTTTGATCCGATGAGGTCATGATTGATTCAACCAAGTAGTTATCCTTCAAATCTCAGTTTTCTGAAATAAACTTTCACAGGGATATTCCTCCTTCCTGCAACTTTCAGTTTTGCACATACCATATAACAGTTAAATTAAATGCACATTTAGTAAGTTTGGTCTGCAATTACTTACTTTTGCAGGAATAACTTGCACACTCTTAAAAGTTTGTCTTCTTAATTTTGAGTCCACTACTAGATATTTATGCAAGTGAAATTACCACAACATATAAAGATGTGTAACAGATATTTACATTCCCCTGTGCTCTGAACAGAGTGTAATTCCTTCAGAAACCTTAATGCATATTTACACATTTAAAGACCAATCTAATATATAAACATATATAAGGTTCTGGCAGCTCCTGAAAACTTGCATAATCCTGAGTTTGCATGCATGAGTTCACAATGCAAACAACATAATTTTAAAGCAGCAAAATGAAGTGTGAAAGAATGTGTTTACAGAAATAAAAGGAAAAATAAACACTGGTTTATGCAGCCACACTACCTTACCCCACTAAATACCACCCCAGCTGAAGGAAATACAAATAGTCAGCACTTCAGTACACTGCCAAGCAGCAGCACTGATGCTGAGCAGAAAACTGGCCTGCAACTAAAATTTGCTCTTTCAAAAGTTTAAAGGGTGCACCACAGCTTTGACTTGCTGAATTTGAAGGGACAATCATCAGGAAGCCTGTTATGGCTTTCTAAACCCAGAAATCAGGAGAGCTCATGTCCCAAGTGTTCTCCCTGAGAAGAGTCAGACCTCTGACATACTCAGGTATTGAGGGTAAGAGAAATGGGCTGGCCAGAGTCTTTCCCTTTCCTTCCTTCTGCAGCTCTGTGCTCCAAGATGCTTCCAACATGGTCTTCCTATGGCTCTTCTTACTGCTAGAGCAGTTTGGACTTCATGCCACTCACATGCCATTACCATTTAATGAAACACCCACAGTTTTCCTTAGCATTAAAGCTGGCATAAAGCAAGTGTTAATTTTTGATACTTTAACGTCTCAGTAATGCTAAAAGAAAAAACTAATGCTTTGAGTCTGGCAGAGCTTTAAAGAAACTTACAAGCAAGGGATGCGTAAGAGCTTTTCAAAGCAAAATGTACTGTGGAATTCTATTCAATGGGAAGAGTAGGGCAACCCAACAATAGAGGTTGCAGCCAGTTCAATCCAGAATTACACATCTACATACACTTACATAAATAGACACAAGAAAATGCATCATGCTTACTTTTTTTTTCTACCTGTTCCAGAATTGAAAATAAACAATCCTTGAAAAATAAATTATCAATAATTAGTTGAGTCTCAACAGCAGAGTGCCTGTCAAATATTTTCAAGTGACTGAAATTAACTTCAAATACTTTGTTGCTCTTTTTTAAACAGCAGGGAAAAGAAATAATTCAGCAAATAGCATCTGGGTCCCATGACCTCTCTGATAATACTATGCCTGTATTAAAAATGTTTTTGGAAATCCTTGAGTACATTTCCAGTATGTCAGAAATAAAGATGACTGTCAGATACTCTTATTAATCAGTTGGAAAAGCCAAAACCTCCCAGTGGGAGGCAGAAATGTTATACTGATGCGATTATGAGTCACTGCAGTTTTGGTTGAATCAAGGCCATTTATTTGAAGGTCTGTTGCCCAAAAATGCCTCCTAATTTGCAAAACTCTTCTTTTTTCCTTTGTTCTCTTTTCCCTCCCTCTTTTTAAAAACTAGAAATCTTATATAAAAATTTGTTTCCATCGCTTTATGCTGAGGAATTTTCTCTTGGCCCTCATGTAGCATGATGCCTGTAACATCCAAAACAGAGGGCTCCAGGATGTCTGCCATAAGAAAATATAGTGGCTTGCTTTATTTTTAAAGATTAATACAGCTGGCAACCATGAGGACATGAATGACATGATTTACAAGTTTGTGGGCCAGACAAAAAAGGATAGAAAGATTATCTGCAAGCGAAGAATCAACATTTCAAACTGAGGAAATAGGAACAGAAAAGGCTCATCTGTTCACAGTCCAAATCCTTCCAGCAGTCCAAGGTAGCAGGGAAGAGAGTGTGTTAAGTCCTCTGCGCCAGCTCCCTCTGCAGGGGTCTGGCTGCAATTCTGGCCAGCAGATTTCACCCTAGGAGCTCATAATTGCATGTAATTCCTGTGTCTGAGTGGGAGACAAATGTACAAAAGAGCAGATCATGTCTAATGACTAGAAAATAAATCTGAGACAAATCTCATATTTTGGGGGGTTTTTCTCTTCAACCCAATTACATTATCTGAACTCAAGTGCCTGCCTTTTGACTGTCTAACTGGCAGCAGTTTGGAACCTTGCCATAAAGCAGACCCTGTACATTAAGAAGTATCTGCATTCTAAAACAGGTTGGTGGTTTGACCATGGCATGAATAGTTTGTGAGTGAATAAGATAAGCTACTTTCAACAGCACTGAAAATCAGTTGTTCCCCTTTTGCACTTCATGGCACAAGCCTGGCAAGGCACAGCAAACATGCTTAGATGCCTTCCTTGGGTATTGCATTCTTCTTCCAGACCTGCCTTTAGATCAAGAGAGACACTAGAAACAACACCAGAACAGGAGCTGAATGAAAGTTTTGTATTATGAGTCCTGAATATTGGCATTCCTTGGCATTTTTCTCAAGGTTTCCAGGTTTTCATAAAAGACAACAGACTTCTTGGTTGTGAAGATCATATAAACTCCTCAGAATTGACAGGAACAAGCAGATGGGGACAAAACCACATAACATGTCTACTGGTAAGCTACAGACCACAGTCTAGAGAATTCAAAAAGCATCAATTACTCCTGACTTTGAAAGACTCTTTGAAAGGCATTTCTGACTCCTTCCCACACCAGCCCTAAGGGAAGAAACAACCCTCTCATTCTGCTCTCAGCCCAGCATGGAAAGCAAAGGACTGCTTCAGCTGCACTATCCAGCACAGAAAAGAAAAGGAGAAAAAGCACAATTTAAACCAGGGTGGGATCAGGGAAGGATACTGCAGCCAAATCAAACACTTTCCAAATGCTGGAACAGAGCACAATCCTAAATACAAATGAACCCTGCTGGGTTTATGATCTGCACAATGAACTTTATCAAGGTATCAGTTCAGTGCTACACCCTGTTTACAGATATAGCACTCAAGCCTTTCAGGGGCTGTGATAATACTGGGTAAATACATGCCAGTAATCACTTCTTCCCAAGGATTAAGTTGTAGCAGTTTGGAGCTGAACATCAGAGATTCTTGTTCAAGTTTCCTGGTTTCTCATTTTCTGTACCCAAATGAATATTTTCTGAACACAGTAACTGGAAAAAATGGTCTTTTCGCTCAAGCATTTAAACAGTCAGTTCTCTAGTGAATAATAATACCAAAGAAAAACAACACTAACCGGATGGACTGAACTCCAACCAACAGCTCCCCCTACCAGCCAATTCAAAGAGAATCACGAGAAGCAAAAAATGAAGGTCAGGATTCAAAAGCACAGTGTGCTAAAAGGTAAGTTGTCCAGTGATAGAAGAAAAATGTTAATACATGAACAGATTTTTTATGATGAAAAAGAACCTTACACACCAGACCATGTTTCAATGGAGTGCATCAGACAAGTGACTGAAAAATACTAGATTTATCCTTAATGTGAAGTTTAAATCTAGAAGATAAAGGTTTTCTATTTTGTTTTATAATATAAGAGCTACATTTTATTACAGCTGTGTAGGTAGGCAAGTCATCAGCTTCTGCAGCAGGAAATGGCATACATTTGGAGGCAAACTGACTGAGTTTACAGCAAGTACTGCAGATTCCCAGAAGCACTTGGGTTTGCAGGGACCTTGGGACACCTCCAGCCTAACCTTCTGCTCTGCCAGATCAACACAATTTGGATTACACTGTCTAGGGCTTAGTCCCATTGGGCACAGAGAAACTCCAAGGGCAGAGGATCCATAACTTCCCTGAGTAATCTGTTTGCTTAATTATCCTAGTATATATATATATATATATATTCCTTTTATTCTAAATCTATGACAACTATTTCTTGTTATCTTTCTAGACATCTCCATAAAAATCCTAGCTCCACCTTGATGGCAACATCCTCTTTAGATGTATCAGAAGGGCTGCTATTCCCACTTTCATTCCTACCTTTGCAAAACCCATTGAACTAAAAGTGAGTCTCAAGGGCAACTCACAAGGGGTTTTTTTTGGACACACAACACACACATTGTTTGCATTCAGCTACATGCAGAGAGAGAACTCATTTATCATGAGGCTGTGCGATCCATCACGTAGACATCTCCAGACGTCTGAGTTGGCTTAGGCATGTTACACACTACATAGATAAATCTACCTGTCCTCTGCACACACATCTATTCAGCACACCAATAGGGCATCTCGCATTCTGAAAGCATTTCATCTCTGATTTGAGCAGGGATTTTCGGTTCTAAAACAGTTCTCAACATTCTGAGCAGCTTCAAAGAGCCATTTGCATTCCTTCCCTTAAAAAAACCTAACAAAACAACAAAAAACCACAAACGCCAAAACCACAAAACAACAAAAAAAACCCCACCAAAGCCCAACAAAACACTCAAATGTTTAATCAAAATGTTTTCCTCTGCTTTCTACCAACTGTTTCCCTTATCCACCCACATATGGTTATATGCCCTGACTCTAAAGGATGTATTAATAGTACAGTGCAACAACAGCAGGCCCAAAGCATGAATTTTGCATCTGAAAATGTGAGATTCCCAAACTTCTCAGTGAAAGGTGCAAATAGGTATTTTGAATGCTTAAGAAGATTGACTATGTTGATTCTAAAAGTTGTTATATACTTATGAGTCAGAAATCTATTTTAGTTCCTTTAGGATTATGTTTATGACACTGTCTAAGCCTTACCTTTGAACTAAGGTACTTATACCTTATATAAGCACAAAAATAATACCTCTAATACCATTTAAAGCCTTCTAAAATGTTTATTGGTTTCCCTAATACTTACTGAGTATATAAAATACTCAATAGTGAAATGGAGTGATTTAAAGCCTTTTATAGCCCTCTAGAAGGAAAAAAAAACAAACCTGCATGTAATTTGTTTGTTGCCTTTTCTCTTGTAAAAAGCATATCTATACTGAAACTTGCACTGCAAAACAACTCATAGATATACTGTATGTAAATTATGGATTCACATTTACTGCCACATGCCATTTCTATACAGCACAGACTGACACACAATTATAACCCTAAAGAAACCAGTTCCCAGGTTCCCATGTATGGAACCTTCTGCCTTCAGCAGCACAGAAAAAGCACAAGCAAAGTGTTCAACGTGATAACAAAGTGCATGAAGAACTGAATACATCCCATTTTTTTACTTCATTTTTTCCACCTAAATAGCAATATATTGCAGCATATTCATGGAACTGGACATCAGAAGCTTGCTTTAAGTGTAACTTTTTCCTTCAACTCACACAACACTTTCACACATAGCATTTGAAAACCTCCAATTTTAAATGCAGCTGAAGAATAACCTTTTCCTCACTGACATAAGTGAATCACTGGATGAGTGTTACAGTTCAGCTTCTCCAAGTACAAGAGACACTTGACAACAAATTACTTCACTTTGACTTACACTTGTAAATTGGTCAAATGCAGGGCCTCAGACAACCATTTATTACTGTAAGAAACTTTAACAGTTCATTAGTTACTAACAATAAACCAACAATATTATACACATCTACAAACAGATATTCCATCATGTATCTGCAGGTGGATGCTATTTAATCTTTTACCAAACAAATTTTTTCTATTCTGGTTAGACATTCTTTTATCTTCTGATCATATTGCTCTTAAAATCTTTGACTAAAAAAGAAAAGTTCTTCACCTGTATTTGCGTTATGTTGTATTTGCCATTTACAAAATGCATGTAGAAATAAACTTTAAAAAATAATATTCTTATATATGCATATATTACTGTATGTGCATTCTCATTTATATAAGAAAATCCACACATTTATTCAGGCATCTCAGGAATGCTGTACAAAACCCTGTGTGCAGTCTCAAGCACCAAGTCTACAAGAGAGGAAATCTGTGTTTGCTTTCATAATAGTAAATCAACTTAACATGAAGGACAGAACAAAACTCTTTCTAGTCACCTGCTAGTTACTTTCATATATTAAACATGCAGAAAATAAACCATCGTTAGCCACACAGTTTTATTTGCAGTCCCCCATTTCCAAACAGCAAATATGAACCAGCCATAGCACAAACATTCAAAGCCCTGTGCAGAGCAGAAGCTGTCCCAGCCCACAGGCTCAGTGATTCATCAGCTGCCCCACAGAGCCTGATTTTGCCATTCCCTGCACCTGGGAGCCCACAGCTTTATGTGACTTGATGGAGTCTGCTCTCCTGAGGACGGCTGAACACCAGCAAGATGACAGAAGGTGGTGAATGAATTCGCTGTTTTGATTTGCTTGTGTATGCACAGCTTTTGCTTTACCTATTAAACTGCCTTCATCTCAAGTCACAGGTTTTCTCACTTTTGCCCTTGTGATGCCTTGCCTGTGTGTCCCCAGCACAGGAAGGACATTGATCTGTTTAAACAAGTCCAGAGAATGGCCAGAAAGATGAACAGGGAGATGAAACTCCTCTCCTGTGAGGCAAGTCTCAGAGAACTGGGATGGCTTAGCCTGAAAGAGGCTTCAGGGTGACCTAACTGCAGCCTTCCATAAGTGAAGGGAGCCTACAAGAAAGATGAAGAGGGACTATTTACAAGAGCATGTAATGACAGGACAATAGGAATGGCTTCAAACTGAAAGGGAGGAGGTTTACATTAGATACTAGGAAGAAATTTTCACTGTGAGAGTGGTGAGGCACTGAAAAGGTTGTCCAGAAAATTTTGAATGCCCCATCCCTAGAAGTGCTCCAGACCAGGTCAGATGGGGCTTTGAGTAACCTGGTCTAGTGAAAGTGTCCCTGCAGGGAGGTTGGAACAAGATGTTCTTTAAGGCTCCTTCCACCCCAAGCCACTGGGATTCTGTGATTCTCTCCCCCACCCCACTGTGGGATGAGTGAGCAAGCAGCTGTGTGGGACTTTGCTGCTGGCTGGGGTTAAACAGATTGCATCCACAGGAGAGGTTTGTTTTGGTGACTTTCACACTGGGACCTGGACAGCATCAGGCACAGGTACTGGCCACACTTGGGTTGCTGCTGCTACAGCTGTACAGTACTGACAGTCCCTCTGATTGCTGAGCCTTCCTGAGCCCTCTGCTCAGCCCCTGCTCCCCACACCCAACAGATCCTTCTCAAAAGTGATTCATTTTGCTAACTCAATCATTAACTAATTTGGAATTAATTTCAACTGGTATGATCTCTTGTCCTGTGATAAAACATAAACTAAAATGAACGTTCATGTTTTGTTGAAATACATTCTAGAAAATATCATAAGAATAGTTTTTATATTGGCTGGACTGTGAGTAGTAAAGATAGGTGTCTATTCAATGTAAATATGTAAATGTAAATTCCCATGTCCTAAAGACACAGGAACTCCCCATCCAAGGTAATTGGTGAAATCATCCACACTGGGAGAGGGTGTACCAAGGGCAGTGCAAGATAGCTGCTATAAAGAGGCTTGATTTTATTAGTAAACTAGCTTTCAGCAGAACTGTTTTCATGTACAGGAGGTATTTTAATAAGCAAGCATCATGGACTTAACACTGTCTTCATATGCTATTCATGACAGAGACTTGGCACTTGTCACTAACATATTTACTATGATGATATCAGAAATAAATGGACTAAAATAGAAAGTAAAAAAAAAAAACTACTAGGTCTAAAATTTACTCAAAATACAGGCATTTTTATAATGATCAGGATTTCACCTTCAATGCTTAATTGCCATGGGGAAAATCTAGTCTAATAAACACTGATTTCAGTGCTATGTTGAAGATCTAATTTGGTATACAGCAGCAGCTGAGAGAAGGATTTCAGTGATAAGTGCTGCAGCACACAGACAGAATGGAAAAGAATTCTGCAGCACGAAGTCTTCCAAAGCCTTCCACCATTTCTTTAATTCTAAGGTTTTGAGTTGTATCAGATTTGTAGCTATTTAAATGATTCTCATACTAAGAATAAAAAAAGAAGATGACAGGTATTACTTTCCAGGAAGTTTTAAAACTGAAAAATAAATCCCATTCCAAAATGTAGCCCAGTGAATCTCAATGGAAAACAGTAACAGTAAATGTGTTAAAATTTTTGACGTTTATTTGCAAGTTCTATAGTCCTAAAATAAAAATAATGTATTTCCTAACTTTCTCATCCAGACATAACGGGAATTTCAAGGAACAGCTGAGGAATGTTAATGATCAATAAAAGAGATTTACTTCAGAAGTTCAAAGCTTAGGAACAGTACCAAATACATCCCTTTCAGAACTAACGTTGTGTCAGTGACCTGGATTATTGAAATGTCATTTATGGCACCCTAGTTCTTTCACTTTTCATTTACAAGAGGTCTAGTACCACATAAAATCAACATTTCAAATACTGTAGCAGTGGTGTATTTCCTAAGCAATTACACAATTCACTGATTTTCTCATAGAAATAAAAATCAAACAAAAATAATCACATGACACATGACAAAGATCCACAAATGTTTGTGAGAAATTATATCTTGTCATCAAATCCTTCAACAAGTATTGGCACCTGAGCATCCTGTAAAGCACCTATTCCTGCCCTTTTAATTCTCTTAAGCAGAAGTCCCCCATAAGCATCCAAATAAACCTAAAAATCCTAAAGTAGTGCACCATTATACTTCCTAAATAATCCTAGATATTAGCAATGCTGCTATTAGATTGACTAATCTTCATTACAGAAAACCATTCTGGTTCTGTCTTTCTTAAACTTTTCCTTTGAACAAAAAGGAGTCTCATTATTTTTGCCTTTCACTGTTGTTTATGCAGTTTAGTTATATATAAAGGGAGAGTTGATACAAACCAGTTGGTTTTACTCCATGCTTTGCATAATATTACATTCCAAGATTGGAAAGAATGTGGACATCTCAAAATCCACAGATGTTTTGTCAATTTTTTTGCTTTATATTTACTTTTAATGACGATTTGTAAGACCCTGACTTTATTTTTAGAGTAGGTGCAGTACCTACACATATTCTGCTCAATTTAACATTGAACCCTAAAGAAAACCTGAGTTCTGAGTACAAATACAAGATGACAATTCCACAGAACTTAACAAGAAATTTATTCAAAAAGAGAAATCATCAACTAGATTTTTACCAAATTTAAACTATGAGTATTTCATTAATTATAGAAAATAATTTTGCCACGTCTAGCTGAATTACAAATTACTATCTGCACTTCCAAATTCACTTTAGTACTGATAATAACCATTCAGAAATCCTTAATCTACTGGAAAAATAGCAATGTTATTTCTGAAATGAAAAAAATGAAGTGTGAGAAATCAAGTGGATTACTAATTGGATTATAGCTTTTAAGGTCTGTGAGAATGGTGCATAGGCAGAGTTTCAGTTCTGAGCATGAGTGATCCTATTGATTCATATTCTTAAGATTTAGTATATACTTTTATAAATTGCTGAAAACTGTACAGCAGAGATCTTAAGTGAAGTGGAAAAAACAACATCCTCACTTCTAAGAAAGCAAACTAGGCAGATGCATATAAGAAACCTGTTCTCTTTTATTTGTTTATGTACATGACTGTGGTGAAAACAAACCTTAAGAATCCAAATGGCCTCCTGAACATATTTCAGTTTTTATTTAGCTGTTTTTTTACTTGCTGCAACAAATTTTCCAGATATTATATATATATAAAGTACTCAGATATATAGCTAATATTAATTTTAAAAATATCTATATCAAATTTAGAAAAACAAGTGTCAGAACAGGCAGAACTGGCTGCAGAAAAAGAATTGAAATATTACATGTAACTTAAATAAATTCATCAGAGACCATGTCTTATTGAAGGATAAGGAAAAGATCACATCCTAAATTGAAGATAGCTATTGGAAAAAGAGAAGCAGAGAGGCTAAAGTGAAATAATTTCATTTCACAGCTGTGAGCTGCTTGTGACTCAGAGACTCTTTGCTGTTTCTAATATAATCCTTTTTGTGCCTCGAGCTCCAGCAGGTCCCTGAGCCTTCACACTGCACTCTCCACTTCCCCACACACGTAAATTCTGCAAGTGTTTGTACAGCAACACAATACCAGCATTAGCCCAATACAAAAACATCCAAGTAGAAAAGTGTTTAAACCTTGTACTCTATTAAATTAAACGTAATACAAGTAAATGTTTCAGTTAATAAAAAGTCTCTGTAATAACTGTTAATCATTGGGCATTAAGATAACATTTATCATAATAATATTCATTACAATGAATAAGCTGATTTGTTAATAATGCACGTCACATGCACTTCCACGGGATTCCTTCAGTCACCAACACCACAGCCGTTATTTTTAAGTGCTTCCAAAAACATTAATGTGCAATGTTAATCTGAAATCCATACCTCTGTTATTTTCATGAAGCAACCGGCAAGGTTTGTTTAGGAAATTTCATGCCAAGCTTCAGAAGTGTGCTCTCTAACCTTCTTCAACACATAATTCAAGATAAACACTTTCTTCATGACAGACGTTTCAAGAGATGAAGGAGTGGAACAAAGGCAGAGAGTGACACGAAGCACAAGTTCTGCACCATTAAGATGAATGGACAGATTAGCTGGAAAATCCATAATGACACGTTGTGCTGGCTGAAGCAGTTCTGTTTATGTAATTACAGCTTTGTTGCTCAAGCAAAAGGAAGCTCTGAACAAGGCCTTTACCTTAGGAGCCCTGCCCCAGCACCTCACCAGTGCTTCAGCATCCCCATCCATCAGTGCCAGCCACTGCAGTTCACCTGACATCTCATTAAAGGTTTTAAAGCACCTCCTACTACAGGACTAATGGTTTACTGGCCAAAACATTATGGGCTAAATGCAATATTTATGCAAAATATGTCAAGAAACTTCAGGTATATTGCCAGCAACAGCAAAATAAGTCTAGCAATGTTCTCCCACCCAGCACAGCTGACCCACATCTCTCAATACCCACAGATTGCATGACAATGTCTTCTGCCTGCCTTTAAAAGAGATCTATCCAGCCTATCTAAAATGCAAAAAATGGGAGTGCAAACCTTTGTGTGCTGCACTCTAAAGAGAATTATCAAAGCAACTTTGCATGCAAGAAACCCTACTGCAGTCCAGCCTGCCTTCTCAGTATGTTTGCAGCAGTATTGAAGCCCACAATGCATATCTGTCCCCAGCCTAATGGTTACCTCTGTTTCTATATCAAAGTCACAATTTCCTTGCAGCAAAACTAACATTAACTCATACTGAATGGTAATATGTGCACAATATGTGCTGAAAATTATAGGCATGCTGTTGCTTTAAAGCAACATATATTGATACTCTTGTTTGTGCCATTGAATGTGGTGATAAGTTTGCCCCTCCTAGTCCTGAATTTCATGAATCCATAGAAAATGAGGATCAGATCCAAAATATCCCAAACAGTAACATTAATTGAAATAGCAGTAATCATATGATGGATTTAAAGTCTGCTTTAAGAAGGTGTTTAGAGGCAAACTCTGCAGTCACAGTTTGTGGAGATTATATTGTGTAAGAATATTGGGTCATGAAGAGACAGTGATTGCACACACTCATGCCCAGGTTGGCATAAAAACTACTCAAGAGGTAAGGGGGTACACAATACTTCAGGATATGGTTCTATGAGTAATTTTTTTGCACAACATGGGAAATCCAGTACTCAGTCATATTATAGATCAGAATATAGATAACTAAAGTTTTTCACATTTCAGATCTCCAACTCAAGTTTTCCTGAACTCCCATAAAGTCTAAGCAGCACCAAAGACCAAGTGCTTTCCTTTGGCTGAGGATGCTGCAGTGCACCAAAATCAGCCTTTGTGTAAACTACAACTTCTTTACTCCAAGGTTTGCAGTGCTTGAGCTGCTCTTGAGCCCTGAGCAGCCTGGACACGAGGCAGAACAGCACCCCAATCACCCTTAGGGTAGCTGTGCTCTGCACATACCTTAGCTGTCCCCAAAAAAATAGGTTTCTCTCAAAATGCAGACATAGCAGCTTTCTTTTCAAAGCATAGATGTCCCAGAAAAGTAGTACAGCTTCCAGATCCTTGCCAAGCTTCCCCTGAAAGCCCAGTTTAGCAGGAAGCAGAAGACCTAGATCCAGTTTGCTTCTCAGCTGGAGGAGGTCCCAAACATAACTTTTGCTTTCTGACCTACTTGAAGTCAGAGAGTTTGAGAGTTTGGATATCACAAGGTAAAAACAAAGCAAAAAATGGTACCTCGCTCTGGCTGACTGGTGAGAGAAGATCTAGGTCCTGATGCCTAACCTCAAGACTATTTTATTTTTACTGTTTCTTAGGAAGTTCAAAAACTGTCACAGCCCTATAGCAGGCTTTTAGCTTCCTTTCTTTCTTTTTAAAAAATTGTAACACAGATTTAAAATCTTGTATCATACATCTTTTGAACATTTGTTAGGATTTGAACAGGGAAACTTTGGTTGCTATAAAATCTCAACAGTCAAAGAAGATGATAAATATAGCTTGCAATGTGATTATACTGAAACAGTTTGTTCCAGTCATACAAGACTCTTGACTTGACATTCCAATTAAAAAAAGAAGCAACAGAAAAAAGAAATATTTCAGATACATACTTTGGTATTGAAGTCAAGCAAGTATGAAATTTTCTTTTTCTAAGATAAAATAACTAGAACAACTGACATTTTAGCTACAGCAGCTACTTATACTTCCTATAATTTCCCTTTATTTCTAGATTAAATTAGAGAAAAACTTCCCAAATGCGTGAAAGCAAACTCTTTGTCATTTCAATGACTACATAGTTCCTTATATTCATCATTCACTTCACAGGATTTACTGTTGGCATAAAAGATCATGATCTCTCACCAAGAAAAAATAGTAATTCCTGAAGAGAAATTGATAAAGCTTAGGTTTATACATACAAATACCAAATGACTTTTCACAGCAAAATTTTCCATAACTCTCTGAATATCTTTTTCTGACTGGAAAATTTCTTCCACTTCCACTTTGAGAAACAGGTATTTGGCCTTGTGCATGGTGGGCTGTGCAGTCCAGACTCTGACCAGATCATCTGGACAGCTTAACACAGCAGGCTGCTTTCTCACCATCAAAGTGCATCCCCTGGAAGAGCTATTGATCCTCTGGGACTAGCCCTGAGCACCAGTTGTTCTCCTGGTGTCAAATCCTGCAAAGGAAGGAATGCATTCCTGCCAAGGGGAGTCTGCCAGTGCTGAGTTAGCATTTGCACCAGGAATAAAGCAGCTGCAGAAAGGAATTGGTCTTTCAAGAATAAAGAGAAGTTGGCTAAGAGTACTCCCAGTAAAGGAACTGGCACAGATGAAAAAATCCTCTCCCTATGCATAGCACAAGAAATTACATTTTAAAATGCCCATGTGAAATACAGATAAACTAAAAATCCTGGGAGCAGTACTGCTTTTAGTAGCTTAATTATTTTGCTCTAATAACAACCAAAACTCAGTTAAAAAGCAAAACATAGGTATCAACTACTTAAAATCCATCTATTATTACAAATGTTGAATTCTCTGACCCTGTTTTGGTAGCTGCCAGGTAGGCCTGGCCAGAAACAACATACGATTTCCTTTTCCCAGTTGAAAGGCATCTGAGTTAAGAGTCTGTAAAAAGTGCAGCAGGAAGAATCTCATGCTTGACTGTCTCAAACTTTAGGATGCAGTTTAAATTTGCTGCTGTTACAAAAATAAAAATAAAAAAAAAAAAATAGAAAAAAAGTGGCTGTAAGGCATAAATTCAGTACTCAGTGAATGTGGCCAGCACACAGCAGGGCAGGTTCTGCTGTGACAGTTCCCAGGCTGCTGCTGCAGCACACTGAGGAAGAGGCCAGCTCCTTAAACTTTCCATTGGGTTACGAACAATCTGCTTTCCAAATCACACAAACAGTGCCATCAGTTCAGTTCCCTGTGTATTTATTTGCTTTTCATTAGGGGATTCTCCTCTATACCACTGCTGTAAGAGCTCAGTAGCCAAAAAAAAAGCAATGGTAAGGCTAATTCTCCCTATTTTTTTTTTAATTATACTGTTTGAGAATGGATATAAAAGAACAGCTATCACTTTTTATATCATTTTGTGCTGGTGTAAACGAATGCAAGTGTTTTAGATTAAAAATAGAAGGCTTTTGAAGACACTGTAAATATTATTCTAAGGCATATGATGCTGAGCATTTACTTCCACTCTGGCCCACCCCCAAAAATCTATATTCCCATTCAAGAAGATCAAAGGTGATTAAAAAAGTTTTGAACAAGCTGTTTTCATCATCCTTTGTTTCAGTAAACAACTGTAACCCCAGCAGCATCTATGTTAATTTCTGCTTCTGAGATGCAATGCCCATTACTTGCTGAATGGAGTTACAACAGAATTTTTTTCTCTGTGCCCTCTACCTGATACCACTGGAACCATGTGTGGTTGGGCTTTGTGTCCTATCTTTCACAGTAACCCCCCTAAAGAACCAATTTGTGAGAAGGCTACTAAGGACATGTGTTTTAACCATTTACTGTAGCTACTACTGACCTCTTTACCTTGGCTTTCTTTATTACCAGAGACAAAGTACCACCAAATGGCTGGAAAAATCAATCAGAAGAGTGCCAGCAGGTAGACAGTGCCTTCAAACCCGGTTTACACTGTACCATAGAACACAGCTTAGTGTAAATCACTCTTTGGACATGTTTAAAATTTACTTTTCTACATAAACTGTTCTCTACATGTCTGGATGAGGCCCTCCAAAATGCCTTAAAAATCTAATAAGGAGCCAGGAATTCTTGTGGTTTCATTCCAGTTCTGCTACTGACTTGTTGTGTGGTCTTGGAAAAGGCCCTTATCCTTTCTCTGGCTTTTATTTCTAGCATGTGGTGATATTAATATGCAGTAGAAACTAAGGCTATATCATATGGGAAGCTGAGAAAACAAGTTGATATACACAGTAAAAAAACACAAACCCTATGCTATATTCATGCTCCTAAATGCCATTTTAAGCACTGAGATTATTGCTTTTTGGAAGATGAAAACATTTTTGTGGAAAACATGGGACACAAGTGCAAAACCCTGTAGTTACTATATATGTTGTTATGTTATTCATCTGTGCATGCTTTTATACCTGGTGGTGCCTTGACATGCATTTTTTTGTCTTTTCCATCCAGAAGTGTACACCTCTACAATATACTTGGAGTAGGAGATGCACTGCAGGATGATTTGGTTCCTGGCATCTTTTCCATATGCCACCATTGATCTTAGTTCCCAATGCTTAGCCCATTCCCCTGAGCACTCTGAATAAGCAATTGCTGGATGTGTTTAATTATCATTATGCTTAACCAACTGAAGGATTTACCCCCGGGGACAGCAAAGAATTTCTGACTTATGAAGCCAAGGTTGCAGCATTCACATGGAAAACACAAGTGTGGCAACTCTAATTCCTGAGTTCTGCATTGTACTGCAGATAGTACTAATTTAAAATATTAGTCCAAGCCCTACATCAGTTTTTCAATACTAGTAAAACTCAGTTCAGCATACTGACATTATGTCTAAGTTTCCCACTCTCAACTATGAAAAAACATGATGTGTTCTGGAGAGCCAGTACAGTAAATGACTTAAGGATTTAAGGACAAGAAACACCATCTACATTCAGTGTACTAATAATTTATGAGATTGCCTTAAAGAGCATGAGTGATGCATTACAAGACCAAGGCTCAGCAGAATGGCTTCTGAACCTCACTGAAGCCTGCCAGATGCTGCTGAGCAAAGGGCTCTGGGGTCTTCCTGAAAGACAGTTCCTGTCCAAATGAGAACAGCCTTGCAGGCCTTCTCCTGGGGAAAAATCACTTTGCCACACTGTCAAATTATTAGATTTCAAAAGATTTCCCACTTTGTTCTGATGAAATGGAAGTATTTAAAGGGAAAAAAAGAAAACCAGCCTCAAACTGTTGAGTAGCTGCACAGCTGGACACTGTGGTGCCAGCCCCAGATGTAACCACAGCCAAAGGGGCTCCTGAATGCTCAGTTCTGCACTATGCAACATAAACCTTCCCAACTGAGGATTTGTTTTGGGTTAGTTAAATTAGTTATTTTGCAACAAGAAGTTTGTACTGGATCCATGAGAACACCTGAAGCACTGGATGAAAGTACCCCATTGGATCTATCAAATAAGAGATTCAGGGAGAAAGTCATGAAAACAGTGCAGAGAGTCATCACAGCATTTAGATACATCTTATACAATAAGAAAGTTATTTCCTAGGTACTCCACTAGAGCAAAATTGGCACACTGGGTTTGATTTAAAGCATGCCCATTGTGCTGTGAGGAGCCTCTTTAACCTGCTCAGAGATGGTCTTACAGCTTATTAGAATACACCCCAATAGGAGCCTAGGAAAAAAGGTTAACTTTTTCATTCCCATTGAAAGTTCTTTCATGCATAGTTAAATAGATATTTTTTATAGGAATTGTGAAAAAGAATGATATCTGATATGTCATAATTTACCTTAAGGTCCTTGAAGCCTAGAACAGAAATATAACAAATTTTCAAGTTAGCAAGAATTTTGAACAGCATTTCACACCGGCACTACTGGAGAGAACAATTTTATTCTGCCTAAAAAATTCTCCTTTAGTTCTCAGGAAAGCCAGCTAGGCAAAGGGACTTATTTTATTATAGTTTCCTAATGAATAATAGCATTCATACCTATTTTTTTTTGAGGAAATATTAAAAGAGAGGGTTTCATTACTGCTTAGAGGATTTTGCAGCCATTAGAAACCTCTGCCTTAAAGAAACTATGAAGCAAAATGCTGTCCAATGCTTTTAGTGAAATTTGTCACCAAACATAAGTAATATGCCCAAGAGAGTTCCCAGCATCTGTAACAATTAGTTTTCAAGTAGCTTTAGCATTAATAAAATAACTTCATGCACTTAAATATACGTGAAAACTTTCAAATATATGATTTAAATTTTTCCAAAGGTGGGGTATGTGCATTTGGTCTGTTTCTTCTGCAGCTAAAACAGCTGTTTGGGAAAGACACAGCAACCTAACACCTGCTGTTCAAAGCAATGCCCTGGAATTTCCTTAGTTTTCTCATTCCTTGTTGGAGACTGGAACAGCAGAGAGTACATTTGACTTTGCTGAGAGGAAAAGACTGTGAGGTTTCAGCCCTTTGTACCTTACAAGTACTCTTCAAACAGCAGCCTCTTCCCTAAACTCATCTGCAAGAAAAGTAGATAAAAATATCACTGTGCAGTTGATGTAGACACTGCTTTTTCCGGGGTCTTAGAGGATGAAAAACAATAGTAAAATTGAAACTGCACCTTCAGCAGGCCTCTCATGACAAAGGAGTTGGTTGTGGCTAACATTAAGAGCAAAATAGGATCTGAGGAATGCTTCATTTATTGCCAAAATTAGTGACATGCATGTATGTCATGAACAGCCTGTACTGCTTTGAGATTCCATGCTGCTAGAAAGCAGGAAAAACAAGAAAGTTTATTTGTAAAACTATGTATGTATGTCTGGGTTCCTCTACTTTTCAAATGTCACATCATTGTCTGTTGCATTATTCAAAGGAACAGAAGAACAATGCAGTAGATTTGAAGGTGGTTTTGTTTGGGGAATTTTTTTTCCTTTTAAAAAAACAAGCCCTCTGTTTACAAAAGGATAAAAACCAGAGACATCAATTTAAATTATAAGGGATATTTGTGAATACTGTGAAAGTAACAGTCTAAAGGCATTATTTCTCAGATTTAATTTCTGTGTTCAGACAAAGAGCTGTGATGCAACACAGTCACTTTTCTGCCCTATGAATGCACCAGGACTCAAAGGCTGAAGTTTGATGCCACCCTGTAAAGGCTGTAAGACGTGATAAAAATTAATAAAGCCAAGTCTCTGACAAGTCCATTTTATTCTGAGCTAGTGCTTTAGATAAAAAAGGCTCATTTCACTCTCCTTGAAAGTCTAGGTTGTGACCAAGCTTTCCCAGCATTAAATCTCTGTCTGGAGACACTCTCTGGGATAATTTCTCTCTTTCAGAAATGACACCAAGAAGAAAATGCTGCCTTCTGCTGCAGAACTGCCCTAACCCAATGCATGTGCCACCCTCCCATGCTCACCCCCCACTCAGTTCTGAGATTTCTGCACACTGGCTACCAGCTCCCCTTTCCCCCTGGCTTCCCAAAAGGACAAAGCTAAGTTTCATAAACAGCAAAGTGTGCTAATTCAAACAAAACACAGGACAGCAGTTCTTTCTAGGCAGTAAAGTCCTGTCTGCATATTTTAGCCCTTACATAATTGTTACCTTTTGCTCATAAACTTCAAGGTCAATTCGAGGTCAAGAGTAGGTGTTTAGCACATGAAACTCAGAAATGCTGCTAAAAGCATGCTTTATAAATCACTGTGTTTTCTTCTCATTTGGGGTACTTTTGTGCTTAGTTTTTTCTTACTATCTGATAGGCTTTCATCTGCCTTTATAAAATGTACATTTACACAGTGCTTTCAAGCTGAACTTATAATTTATATACTTGAAATGCAGACTAATATATTGCTATACTCCAAATCTGGCTATATGCCCTCTAACATCCACATCACATGTTACAAGTTTGTTTACTGAAGAGCAGAACCCAGCCACTGAAACAAGGCACTGATAATTCAGGGCTGGTATTAAGCATCTGAAGGAATTTATGCAAGTTAGAGAACTTCTGATACACAAATTATTAAAAACTGTTCTCCCATATTTAATGCCATGTTAAAGTTTACACTCAATTCAATTAAAATCACTTGAATTTGTATTGGTCTCGCTCACTTCTAGAAGTATCTGCTAAACATGGTTTCATCTTTTAAGTCATGAATTTTTACTTTGCTTAGGATAGAAGCACTCTGTATAATGTCAAGCATTATACAAAAATAGTAAGAAGAATATTCCAACAGTGTGAAGGGATTCCCAAACTAAATAATTACTTAGATCTTCACTGGCATGAGCCTTCACACAATGTTAGAAGTAGTAGTGAATGGTAGTTCAGCATGGTTACTGGTTCTGTGAACCCCCTCCTGCTTCTATGCTCTTCATAGGCATCATACAGTAAAAAAATTTCACTGATGTCTTTTGTTTACATTGCAAAGGACTGCTTCAAACTCTGGCAATAACAAAAAGGTTGTGACAGCAGCTTTTGCATCACTCAACAACAGAATCATGCATTTATAATATGACTCAGGAGCACATGGGAGGAGGGGAAAAGTCATTTACCTAGTGCTCTTTAATTCTTTGAGCAATAATGAGAGTATATCAGAATTTATGGCCGCATAGCACTTTTTTTTTTCCCCAGGAGAAAAGCCTTTCATGACCTGCTCATTTCTGTGCCAATCAGGAGTTACAAGATCTAAGTCTAGTCATAAATGTGGTGTCCTGCTGAAAGAAGTTTGATACCTTTTTGATTAAAAATAGTTCAATGTTCTGCTGTGTTTTCAAAACACAGATCAAAATGCTAACCAAACAGAATTTTTAAAAACCAAGATTTAATGATGGACCACAAAATTAGTTACTTGCTTTTGAAAATGGGGTCATTTATTGTTAATTAAGCATTTTTTTTCATTATTTGATTATATTAAGATTTGGTTTGCAGCACAATGGTGTAGGAAGGTCAGTATGGCCAGAGGAGAAATCCTATATCCTGTGACAAATCCAATAACCATCAGGGTATTTGGTTCATAGGAGTAAAGCATTTATTAAAATATTTTGCTGATTTGCTAGGGTATTGGGAGACATTTTGTTGAGTGCATAGCATGACTTTCCCAGAAGCAGATACACTTTATAGTGAAGTTGTCAACAAATTTGTTCATGCAATAAACTCTTGGCACAACAAAAAGTATATGAACAGGTTGTGAGGATTGGGTCCTAACTACGAAGGGTGAAGTAGAAAGATGAAACTGCTTTATCTCCCCCTACTTCTGCTTATATACAGAGGAAAAAGACAAAAGAGATCATTTTTTCATCATTGCTGAACTAAACAGAAAGTATAAACTCACACAAATCGTACTATCTTTAGTTTTTGAAAAGAAGTGAGACAATAAAGGAAATGTGTTTCTCCTGTATTTCAAAACTGAAACAGATGTGATTTGTGGTAGAAAGGGGACCATCTCCTCAGCACTATCCAATGCAGCACACACCCACCAATAAGTGCTGTGCCAGCACAGCAGGACACACTCACAGCCCCCTCCATCATTCAGTGCATATTGCTGCTGCACATTCCCCTCCTTAAACATCATGGCAAATAGCTATGAAATTCAACATGTAAACTGTCAAATATATTTCTGAGTAGCACAAATAGCAGCATGTTTAAAACTCAGACTAAATAAAGTAGGAATAAATACTGTATTAGAACAGAAAAACCAAGTAATTTACAACTCCATGTACAAGTTTGCTGTTTCAGTTCTAAGGAAGGCTTCTGGCTCCCTCTAGGGGTTTCTGTATGTGTCTTTACAGAACACACTTTTTTAATATAACCTATAAAAATATTTCTCTCATATCTGAAAAAGGAGATAACTACATGATTTTGAAATAACTACACATGCAAATAATATGTGTAACCATCTTGGGGAAGACATGCTTCTTCTGCCCCTCTGGGGAAAAGGTAAAAGGTATAATAAGCCCTCATTTTCTACATTCTAAGTGCAAAAATTCAGCATGCATTTGTTCTTTAATTACCACAATCTCCTGCGTGTTTGTAAGAAAATATTTCAAACTGAAGCAATGTCCAAATCTTCATAATAATACTCTTCTGACAAACTCTGAAGTGAACCATCATTAATTATTTTTTTCCTAAAGAAAAATCATCAGTCATATATTTATGCACTTCCTCACCTCCAGGGCTAAACATCATTATTTACTTAATCTTTCAAAGTAAAATTGTAGTCTATTCTTGTGCTTGAAACTCCAAAGACTGTTTACACACTGCTAGCACATAAGGAATAAGATCCCCACCTCAAATAAGCCCAACAGTAACATGAGAAAAAACAGTTAGAAAGAGAAACAATAAGATTGCTGCCTGTAACATTTATGCTCTCTACTTATATGCTGAAGAAGATAACAAGGCTCAAAAATTCTGTATGCTGGGCTGGCCATCTATGCTTTGCATGTCACAGAATGCAGGTAAGACAGGGTACTGATGTATCATTAAAGCACCTCTGAATTACTAGATGCATTATTGGGGCATTTCAAACAGGTAGAGTCAGCTCATGGAGATGTCATCTGTGGCTCAGCTGCCTGAAGAGTGAGTGTGTGTGCCTCAAGCCTGTTTGAATGTGCATGAATCCCTTGTAGAGCCCATCAGCTGAGGCTGTTTAGCAGGCTTTGTATCAGCAGATGGCTGGGAGCTGTGACGCACTTGCAGCAAAAGTTGAGTACAAAACTGAGCAGGAGCAGCTTCAAACCCAAGCGAGTAACCTGTGCAAAAAGCCTGAAAGCAGCCCAGGAACCAGCAATCCTGCCCAAAAAGCATTGCCCAAATGTCCATAACTCGCTCAATTCGAATCTAATGAGTGGTTTGGTAGCCTGTGCAGGGAAATGCAGCCTCAGCTGTGCAAGCCCAGCACAAAGTGAGGCACAAGTGGAGCAGCAGGGCAGGAACAAAGCCTTGCCTGCGTGCCCGCTGCGCTCAGGGGGATTAGCGGGGTCAGGCTCCCATGGCTGCACCTGCACAGCTCAGCGCTGTGACATTAGCTAATATCCTGCATAAATCATATTCCTTCTGCTTTAAAAGCAAATAAATAGCTGGGCATGTGTCCTTTGACCTCCCTTGCTGGGAAAGCCATGCAGTTTATCTTTATGGCAATAGACCACGCTCAGCTAACTGCTGCTGGCAGGACATCTCTCTGCTGTTTTAAGTGGAAATGAAATTCAAAGCTGCTATACCAATAAAGTTTTTTTTTTAATCCTTAAGAAGTAGAAGGGACTTTAAGAAGTGTGAAATGAGGAACCTTAAAAAATATAGTAGACTGTATCTATGGATTACACAGCTCCAACTACAGTAAGAAATGCCTCGTTAGATATTTATGGTATAATACCAAAAAACTCCAAACCACAGGTCTGTTTCAGGAAGCATATGAGTTTTTCATCTTACTTTATAATACAAGGACTGACAATGAATTTTTGCCTGCCACAGCTTTTATACTCTGCTTAACACTTCATCTAAACTCACGCTCAGGACCCAATTATAGGTTCAGCCTATATGAAAACACAGTAAAATCAGTTATTTGTTCTTTATTATTAATTTGAAAATATCAAATATACAAACATCTTTGTATATTAATGTATTTTTAATAAATTATTAGAACTGTTACT
Source organism: Erithacus rubecula (assembly GCF_903797595.1). Taxonomy (NCBI): domain Eukaryota; kingdom Metazoa; phylum Chordata; class Aves; order Passeriformes; family Muscicapidae; genus Erithacus; species Erithacus rubecula. Next base: position 29,931,320 of record NC_136689.1, read on the forward strand.
AGAACAAATACTATTTACCATACCTTTAAAATAGCAGTATTTTCTTAAATATATTTTCTCCTTGGAGGGTATCATTCAGAAGTTAAGAAATGCTTAATCTAAATGGGGGCAGAATAGAACTAAAACTTCATATTGAAATAATCTGGGGTTTTTTAATTCTAATTTTACAATAGATTCTGTATATCAGTATCTTGCAAACCATGCATCTATTAAAATAGCTTTTTAGGTTAGGTGGGGGAACACACAATAACCAATCAGATATTTTTCTGTTATTTATATTGTATGTGTTGTAGGGACACAATGTAGTGCCCTAGCTAATTGTAGAATCCTTTTATCACATCTGGGAGATTTTAAATAACTTCAGATATCTAAGACAGGAATGAACTGGAAAAAAAACCCCACATTAATTTAAATAATAAACTCTATTGATGTGTAATAAGAATGTAGTATGTTTTAATGAAGTGTATTTCTCACATAGCCAGAATATTTATGGCCAAATAATATACGTATTAGAAAATATGCAATACATTAAGTAGCAGAATAAAATTTAGTAATTAGGACAAAATTAAAAGGCTGCTTTAAAATTTAATTCTAGCTTTTCAAACTGACAAAAAAACTCTACTAAGAAATAAATGCCATTCATAATTTCTACATAATGATGCTGTAAAAAATTAGATCTTGAATATGCTATATAATTACATAAATGAAAGTGCAACAAGGTGAATGTGACATTATTATAATTAATTTCAAAATCTATGCATTTGACTGCCTATATTAACCAATGGGAATTTTGTTTTCTTATGAAAATACAGCTGTGATGCAAGACTGGGGTGAAATATATTCAGGTTTCTTTTGTGCATGGGATTTAATTTCACTTTGAAGTTTAGAATCCACACTGTGTTCCAGAACAATCAATGCTTGCTTGTTTAATACCTTGGTTTAGAGGAGCAGCAGACAGTGAATGGCTTATAGGAAAGGCCCAGATCCTCTCTGCAAGCAGGACAAAGGAGGAGAACACAAACCTCAGCAGGATCAGAATCCTGAGAGATTTGGTGTAAAATGGCTTGTCTGAGATCCTTCTGAACTGCAGCATTCTTGGGAATGCAAATGCAACTATTGGATTTAAACACAAGGTGGTAATATTTCTGTTTTATTAGATAATAAACAGTATATGTAAAATGTGACCATCCATTACATCACTAAAACCTACTTTGCTGAGTTAAAATCACCTCAATGTCACAAGCTTCTTCCTTTCTACTTTTCTTTTTTCCTTCTACAAGATCTCCTTTAAATTAGATTGAAAGCAAAGTCTGATACATAAGTCTGGTTTAGCACAACGAAAAGCACAAGGACAGCTGATAACCTGTAAATCTCAAACTGGCTTCAGGCATGAGTGGGTTTTAATCAGAATTTGGCAACTGAAACATATTTGCAGCAGTCTATATGAATCAGCTCAGACGGTGGTTTCACTGATGAAAATGAAAAAAAAGTGATAGACATGCAAAAGGTTTTCTAAGGCAAAAGGTGTGGGATTGAGTTCTGGATTTTTCCCAGTGCTCTTATCTGAAGACAGATCTGACAGAATTTCCTCACCTCCATTTTATAGAAAGATTTTAAAGTGGAAAAAATCCCCACAGACTGAAAAAAAAAAAAAAAACCCAAAAAAAACCCAAACCCCCCCAGACCCAAAAAACCTAACAAAACCCAAAACAAAAACTCAAAATACCATTACTATTTCTGGCAGGAATTTCTTGTTTATAACTTAGTTTGCTAAGGCCATTCTCATATGAGCTAAATTTAAGAAAATAATAAATTATTCTAAAGATGAACAGAAAAGCTGAAATGATTTCTCATCCCATAAGTACAAATCAATTTTAATTCAGTACTGTGTAGGTATATAGTTTATATGAGCTCACTTGATTCAAGATTGTGTTTTTGATGGATATGGCCTTCTGTTTGTTCAGCTGGGGAAAGAGGAATGCAATGCAGGTTGACAGTGAAAAAGAGTAAAGAAAACTTCATAAACTGAAGATTCTAGAATTATGATACCAGCTTCAGATACAAACTTGAAAAAAAAAATTAGGAGGCCATACAACTCCTGAACTGAGATGTAAAGCAAATAAATAATCATCAATATAACAAGAGAACAGAAGGAAGTAAAAAAAAAAACAAAAACAAAAACAAACAAACAAAAAATCCCAAACCTACCAGAAAAAAATCTACAGATTGTGTACTACATTTTTTTCATCTTCAGAATTTAATTAGCTCCAAAGGAATATTTCCATCCCTCTCTGCCATACACACATTTTTTACATTGACATAAATATGTATTTGGCAAACAGGGTAAGCTTAAACTTTAATAAACAATAATTCCAATGCATTTCATGATTTTTCAGTAGTGAAATTCATTCGGATGGGTTTGAAAAAATGATATCTTCTTCCTGGCCTAACAGACAGAAGTACTTCAATAAAGCCTCTTGTATTTCTGTTAATACCTCCATCATGTAACCACTCTGACTGGTGGGGACCTGCTGTTTCTCCCTGATTCCCAAAGGCCCTGCAGGGAGCCTCCAACCTGCAGGGAGCTGAATCTGCAGAAGAGATTGGGGAGCTGCCAGATGGGGGTGGTTCTGACTCTGCCCAGAGCACTAATGATGATAATAGACAGAAAACTAAATTAGTGTTTTATTTGAAAATATTCAACCAAACAACTAAGGCCAGCAGAGGGACCCATAAGGCAGGAGCAGCCATGCAGCTCTGCAATTTCAAGAGCTTTCTATTCAGAGGGTAGTTTGAGGGTGGTCATCAAGGGCTTTGCACAGTGTGCCCCTTTCCCAAGGGCTTCCCATGGGCTGCAGATCTTTAAGTGCACTGAGAGCTCCTTGTGCTGTTCTTCTGAAGGGGACTGTCTTTATTCCATTCTTCTCCCTCACTGCTGCCATTCCTGCTTAACCAGCCAGCCTGGGAAGCAGGGTGACCAAGGATGGCTGGAGGGTGAGCTGGCTGTCCCATGGCAGTTTTGGCAGCAGGATGAATGACCTGTGCCACCACAGGCTGGTTGGTAAAAGAGGAGATATCAGGTGGTTGGTCACCTTCTCTAAATAGGCTACATTCAAGATGCTTTTGAAAGAATAATGGTATTTAACTAGTTCAGACTAGATCAGCCCTGGCATTTCTTACCCCCAGGTTAATGTAGGAGACCAGCTGAAAACATCATTCTCACATAGAATCACAGAATATCCTGAGCTGGAAGAGACCCACAAGGATCATCAAGGCCCAGATTTTGGTCCTGCACAGGACAGCCCCAGGAATCCCATCACGTGCCTGAGAGCATTGTCCAAACACTTCTTGAGCTCTGTCAGGCTGCTGCTCTGACCACTTCCCTAGGGAGCTGTTCCAGCCCCCAAACATCCTCTGGGGGAAGAACCTTTTTCTAATCACCAACCTAAACTTCCCCTGATACAACTCCAGGCCATTCCCTCGGGTCCTGTCACTGGTCACCCTGGAGAAGAGACCAGTGTCTGGTTCTCTACTTCCCCTCCTGAGGAAGTTGCTGACAGCATTTCTCCTGATGTTTTCACAGTAACATCCCAGGAAATGAGACTGCAAAAGCACAGTGGAAAGACTGAGTGAGCCTGTCAAGCCAAAGCAACACCTAATCAGATCAAGCCATTAAAACATTGTAAGAAAGGAAAAGCCCTACCTTAATACTCCTTTATTTTATGATAACAGTGGACAGTAATCTGCATTTCTAGCTACAAAATTAGGCTTGTCAATTCACTATGAGAAATTTGGTACAAGCCATTAGGTAATATTTGCTGCTTCAGTTCCTAACTTGACCACTAAATGTCATTAATGCAAGGAGTTTTTAATTTGTGTCATACTGACTGGCAATAGCATCCCTCACTGCAGTTTATCCAGATACTGGCATTTAAGCAAATAGCCATGCAAAAAGTGCTTCAAATAGAGTCTCCAAATGTTAGACTATCTGGCAGTGAATTTAAAGTTAGTTTGCAGTTTCAGGCCATGCTAGAGAAAACTCTTCAATTTTGTGCAAGAGATGAATGAAAATAGAGACCAGCAATAATATACAGGCTACTTTATGATTTTAATCTGTTGCAACTGACTTGCAATTTGCTATTACCTTTTTACCGTCACAATCATTACTGGATCTCTGTGGTAGAGTCCTTAAATAATATTTATCTTAATTTCTTTTTAAAGCAAGATTGCTAGTTTGGAAACGAATTTCTAGTTTTTCTGTAATATCTGGGTGGCTGAACTAAATCCCCATGGTGATCCCAAGTCTAGTATTCATCAGAAATTTCCCATACTAATGTCATTGTGAGTTCTAGCAACAACTTTTGACCAGATCCTTGCTCAATGTAAATTGGATAGAGCAAATTTAGATGAGGTATGAGCCATGTGTCTTTGACATAAAACTAAAGAAAGTTCCAGACATCTGCCTCAACAGGATTTTGTTCAAAAAACACTCCTACATACATAGTTATAAATATACAGAAGGTTGTATATATTTATTCTAGAAACATATATTTGATAAAGATGACCCTCTCTGCAGATCAAATTTGTAAAGTTTGTTGTGGGGAACAAGAACCATGGAAATTAAAAAGGAAGTGGAAAACATCATTTTGTTTGACCACAGCTTTTGCTCAAGGAAAAGACTACAGCATTGCAAACAAATTGGAAGGATCTGGCAGATTTTGTTTGCTTGCTTTCTTTTCAATGTGAATATTTAATAAAATGTAGAATTGCACCACCAGTACGTAAAACAAATTAACTGTCTGTGGCTGTACTTTCACCATTACCATCAACTGCCCACATACATATGGCATGGAAATATCACACAGCCTTTAGTTCCTCAGCACACGAGGCTGAACTGTCTGAGCCTTCTCTCACTACAGAAGGAAAAGGAATTCTCCATATGTGGGGTCGGTTCCACCCAGGAGATGGCAGCAGTAGGCAGAAGGATTGCTGAGCTTCCCTCATTTATTTAAAGTGTATGCTCCCGTGGCTAAGGTCAACACTAACGAAAACGCTGAAAAGACTGGAAGGGAGAGGGATGGGGAGAAGCATTTTTCAAGGTCACGACATTTACAGTTACACTGAACTCATATGTTTGTGGTTTCTGATACTGACTGTCAACTCAACACTATGAATGGCAATTCTAATTATCACAAGAGATGATACACGTATGGTTCCTATGGCAATTCACGAGATAGCAAGTGTGGCTGCCGTTTTAGCAGTTGCCTTCATGCCATTAAATGCACAAGGAACTTTGAAAAAATTATTTTCATTTTAAAGAACAATACAGTCTATCCCTTTTATCCCCTCTCTGTTGATAGATGCCTCCTAAGTCTATCACAGAACTCTTCAAACTGGTCAAATAGTTATGGGACTCCTCAAGGAGCTCTGTCATCTCTCTTCTGGAGTAAGAACTGCAAACTATTCATCTGGCAGTATCAGCACCACAGCTGGGGCTGCTGCCACTTTGCTTGGCCATGGTATCAGGGAGATGGCAAAGGGAACAAGTTTATATTGAGAACCCACTACCTGAAGAGAGTTCTCACCAATAAACCTTTCTGTCCAATGCTACTTGTACTATTTTCTGAGACCTGTGGTTTCATCTAACTCATTTTCTTTTGCAAGAAAACCAGGTATAGCTATTAAATGTAAATAAAATGCAAATATCCAGTGAATATTCAATGACATTTTTAAAAATGAAGAGTGGAAATATTTTAAAAAAATATTGCATACAAACATATGACAGTTAATTCTAAAGAAATAATGACAACATCAAAAAGCAGACAGAAGATCAAGCAAGAGGAAAACTTCAGACACTACTAAAATACCTTCTCTAGAAGAAGTATTACATGGATGGAGTCTGTATTAGAAGGCATTTTGGAGATATTAGGAGGATAAAAGCCCACATTATGGTATTTGCCATAGATGTATTGAAACAAGTCAAAAGCAGAGGAATACAAAAAACTGGATGGCACTTGACCATTGAGATAGCAGAGAAGTCTTTCAAGGGGGGCAGTTTTTTGGTTTTTTAAACATTGGAAAAGAGAGAAAGCTAAGAAAGCTTCTTCAGCAGATCTTTCCAAAACTACATCAATGACTCTGTCACCATCATATCTTTACCTTTTTTCTCAGAATAAAGTCCCTTGTCTTACAACTGGCCCAAGCAGCCAGAGCACTGCAGGCAAAAACTACCACAGGTTCTCTGGAGCTAGGCAGGGGACTCTAAAATATCTAAAGATAACCAGACAGCATAAGGTCTCACAGTAACTCTGTCCTAGTCAAAGAGATTAAACTTCTAAATAAATAAACAAAAAAACCTTGGTATTGGCAATAATAGATTTTGGTAAGCTGACCTAAAAGAGTTGGGAAAATAATTTTCTTTTCATCAATTGTTAACACAGACAAGATTTTTCAAATGTAAATATGCTGAAACACACAGTCTCAAAGAACAAGTATTTTCTTGATTTATTACTATCATATTATGACTTTATTTTGCAAAGGGATTTAAAAGTTACTGGAAAGAGTTTTCACAAAACCTCAGGACTTCTTTCTTTCTTTTCTTTTCCATATTAAGCTATTTTAAACAAGGCAAGATGAGATTTGCTAAGAGTTTATCTCCACAGTAGTCATTTCAGAGGGAATCAAAATTTCAATAGAATATGAAAAGCTACTTAAAAAGAGAAAAGTGTTTGTGAATTTTTGCAGAGGGGAGAAAATAAGACTGTTGTTTAATTTATCATGTAAGAAAAAGAAACCGTATCTTTGATAACGGTGGGCTTAAAGCTAAGCAGGAGATATCCTATTTAGTAAACATGATTTCACTCATTCTTTAGAGGCTTAGAAATGGCATCACCAAATACTTGACTTAGTCAATCAGAATAACTGAAGCAACACATACAACTCATGCCATAAAAAGGACTAGTCCAAAATCTCCCTCTAAACATTTAAAATCAAAGCCTCTCAGCAGTATGAACACATCACAGAATCACAGAATTGTTTAGGTTGGAAAAGAACTCTAAGGTAATCCAGTCCAAAAGTTAGCCCAGCACTGCTAAGTCCACCATCAAACTATGGTCCTAAGCACCACACCTCCACATCTGAGAAATATCTCCAGGAATGGTGACTCCACTCCTTCCCTGCCCAGATTATTCCAATGCCTGGCCACACTTGAAGAAATTTTTTCCTAATATCCAATCTCAACTTTCTGCAGTGCAGCTGGAGGCTGTTTCCTCTTGTCCTGTCACTGTTTCATGGGAAAAGAGACCATTCCCCACCTGGCTACAGCCTCCTTTCCAGACAGTAGAGAGCAAAAAGGACACCCTTGAGCCTCCCTAAACACCCTCAGGTCTCTCAGCTGCTCATTGTCCATCTCTGGATAAGCTCCAGCCATCAATGTCTTTCTTGTAGTGAGAAACTCAAAACTAACAGAGGGTTTGAGGTGTGGCCTCACCAGTGCCAAGCACAGGAGGACAATCACTGCCCTGGTCCTGCTGGCCATATATTGCTGGTACAGGTCAGGATGCCACTGGCCTTCTTGGATCTGTGTAGAGGTTGCTTTGAAGGAGCAGGGTGGGAGGAGAAAACACCTTTTCATCATTTTGGATATTTTAGGTGATAATGAGAAGTCTAAAACTAATCTCAGTGCTTCAGATTTTTTTTCAATATCATATCAATACTAATTTAAAGCACCATCTGTGGGCTTCTCTCCGTTATTTGGTGATTTTGCTGAAGGCTGAAGATGCATTAATTCCCAACCAGTTTCTACATGATCACATCCAACATAATGCAATACTTTAATAGTCAGTGGTGAGATGTTTGGGATAGACTGCTAATTTCTAGACTAAACCAGTATACTTTAAAAAGGAATCAAGAGGCAGAACTTCTTTGACATTCAAAGTGAGAGACTGATGTATCACAGGAAACAAAAACCAAAGAGAATGAGGATGGGAAAGAGAAAGGTGGTCAAAATATGCAAGTGAGTGTAAAAATGCAAAGAATTTCTTCTTAAAAGATACTACACCCAAAGGAATAGTCCACTTGTGCGACCAGAGCACTTAGACAGAATGATAAAGGCTAAGCCACTTTTATACAACTAAAACCCATAGAATTCCTTAAATAAAAAAGAAATATAAACCCCACAATTTTACTTTTTTTGCAGATAATGCAATTATTTGGACTGACATAGCTTTACAGTATACTAAAACTCTGTATTAGATAATATCTGATCCTTTATGTATTTTTTTTTTTTTTTTTAGAAATAAATACGCTTTTGTAATGCATTCAGTTGAACCTAGCAGGATCTATCAGAGAAGAGAGAGGCTGGCATGGTTATTAGTAACAAAAATTGAACCAAGCTGGTTTTTGGTCATTTTCAGTGGCACCCATCAGCAAAGGAACAAGTGAGACACAATTTTATAAATACATTACAGAACTATGAAAAAGAGGACATTTGAAAGATTGCTGTGTTAACTGTCCCTCTTCCAAATTTGCACAATGTCATCTGGCAAAAAAAGATCTGGGGATTTTTCAGGACCAATGCAAATCCCTAGACAATCAAATGTCTAGAGCAAAAAATCATTAATGATTTATTTCTGGAATTTAATTTTTATTTTAAAGCTGTGCACCTTGGAATTATTCTTGATGTAAAAGGAGGACGAGAAATTTCTGTTTGAAACACTACTTCATTGCAAGTGTTAACAGCTTGGAAGTACCAAAAGTTTGTGTTGCTTTACAGAAGAGCCTGCCCAGCTCTGTGTTGCCAAACAGAAATACAGCTGGCAGCCAGGTGCACCTTGGGCAGCTTCCAGCTCCATGTTCTCCCTGCTGAGCAGTGGTTTCCAAGTGGTACAGACAGATCCATCCCTCTAACACAGTGCTTAGCACACATCTTTTCCCCTGCAGGTGACCATATACAAAATGTAAGCAAGAATTTTAGGCTCCTTACAAGTGAAGCCTCCCTGTGTCCACAATCAGCAAAGGTTCATCTGTGCCTTCACAAGTGCCATGCACAAACAGCCAAATGTTAATATAATCTAAAAGACTTGTTATTTGCCAAAACACCAGTGTCCATCCCAGCACTTTAAAAAGCTTTAAAAGCTAGTAAACTTTAGAAAAAATGCTAAAGAGTATCCTCAGAAGCTAATGTTTCTGGGTACTTACAGGTCAAGGAAAGACAATTGCCTACTCCACATATCTGCAAGATAGTTTACTTTATAGCAGTTAATCTCTTAAATTGAATCTCTCAAAAGACCTGCTTGGAGCAAGTGAAGCACTCTTTTAAACATGCAGGTCCATTCTTCATGGCAAATAATAATAATTCATTTGCAAATATAAATGGCAGCCTGCACAAAATACACTGTGCATATCCAGTACATTTTACTGCTAAATGGCAATTTTTGAAACCCTAACATTTCTCAGACTGTAACAGCATTCTTCAGCACCATTTTTATTCTTGATGAACAAAATCTGTGCGTTGCCCGTTGTAGTTCGTCTGTACTCAGCAGGTTTCATTGTTTGAAAATAGCTCACAGAAAAGATGGAGCTCCGTTTATTTTGAGCTGTGGAATTTAAGCTGTAACTGCCTAATTAGATTTCAAAGCCCGCTGACAAACATGATCTAACTCCATTTGAACATCTCCTGATACAAGCACTGAAGTGACCTCTACAAGACGTGGGAACTTCATTAATGATGAACAATTAGGAAATATAGCTATAAAAGTCCTAATAAATATGAAGTGAGCATTACAATCAACTCAACAGCTGTTGTGATTTTAGGATTTATGACAGATTTTGCCTTGGTGTATGCTATAGTACATTTCATACACACTGAGAAGCAGCTCTTACCAGATCAACGACATTTTTTTTTTTACTTGAACAAAAAAGGGGACAAAATGTAACCCTTGCATTCCTTTTTGAAATAAAGTCTTTGAAATCAAAAGCCTTTGATGTTCCATGTGTAGCATCCTCTCTGTGATTTCACTTTACACATACACTTAAGAAAACACAAGTAAATTCAAGGACTAACTCAATTAAAAAATTAATGTTGTAACAGCTAAAATTTGTGTAGTGAGCAGGCTCAAATGCAAAATACAGTGTTAAGTCCCTCTTCTCCCATTACAGAGCATTCCAGGTCATGGAAAAATTATTCACTTCAGAAGACAAACCACAAAATTGGTGCAGTGAGCAAGAAACAGCCTAAAAGTAGTTAACAGGAATCCAAGCTAGACACCTGGGTGGTTTGATTCAGTACTTTTCAACCAAAAAGACTGATTTAACTTTATTTCCAGCTAGGTGCAGACCCAAATTAATGGCAGGCCTTCAACATGCCAAAAAAAAAAAAAAAAAAAAAAAAAAAAAATCTAACTTTTTTTTTCCCAGAATTTTCCTCAAAATATTTAGAACAAGTGCCAGAATTTTCACAGAATAAACCCATGAACCTCAAAAGCAGCAGTACACTGAAAATTAACTAGTGAAAGAAAGAGACAGAGGGAGAGCAAGAAACAGAGAGGGAAGGAGGAAAAAAACCAATAAAAAATACCAAACCAAAACAAAAATGAGTTGCAGTAGCCTTGGAGAAATTTTAGTAGGTAAAACAAACCTGGTGAGCCTTGCAAATGAACAAGACTCTATGCTGTAATGGAAGGAAAAAGAACCGCATTCGTTTATGCCAATATGACTCAGAGGAAAATTCCTTCCTATCCCAAAAACCAAACCATTAGTCTATCCTGACTTGCCATTCAGCCAAATATCTTCAGATCCTGGTCTTTCCTCCCCTCTTCTGGCAAAGTCCCTCAGCTTATCTGTTTTATTCAACTACCATATTCCTCATGGGACTCATGAGATTTCCACTGTCAGTTCTCATCCAGCAAAACCCAACCTTGGCACTAACCTCTCCTAACCAGATCTGAAGCTAAGCTGGACTTTCTGACTTGGGCCACCCTGCAGTGGCACTGACAGTGCCCTGACCAAGGTCAGGGCAAGGAAAGGCAGCCAGGGCAGAATGAAACAGTCCTGGGAGAAAAAGGTGTGCAGAGAAGAGGCTCAGGGGGAGACAGTGGCAGGATGGGGAAGGCACAGGGATTGAAATGCTAGCAGCAGGACTGCACTTCATGAAGACACTCAGTTTCACCTACAGAACTTTTACACAGCAGAGGACTGGCAGCAGATGGGGAAGGGACTTTATATCACACTTTGAACCATGGGCACTAAAGTTTACTCTTTGTCTTTCTTTCTCTTCTTTGTTTTTAACTGCAGGGAAGGCAGAAGAGCTGCCTGCAGCCTAGCAGAGGGGAAAAAAAAAAAAAAACCCTTCCTAATTACATTGGCCTGAAGACATTTATTTTTTCCTTCCTTACACCTCCTACTTAAAAAACTAAGACACAACTCCACGTACTATATTCATTCTGAAGATGAGAAGGAACATACTTGTCCCCTGCTGCTATGGAAATCAATACAACCCTTCATAACTGGGTGTAACTCCACACATCTCATTCAAAAACACATACTGACATTACTGTCCTACATGAAAGGACACCATGGGTGTCCTTTCAACAGCATAGCTTCCCATATCTTTCCCTCAATGAAATATCTTCTGAGAGAGGAAAAAATAAAAATTGAGGAAGCAACTGTCACTTAATACTTGCATTTACCACTATTGCAGAGTTGGTTTACAGGATCAAATGGAAAAGAGTCTTCTGTGCTCTGTTATGTATGCAATTTCCAGCAGGACTTTCCTATTCTTCAGCATCTAAGAGATGTTAAAGAAATTCAGAATAGGAAAAGCTCAATAGCCCATAAGATGGTAAACAATGCTGGAGACAAGGATAAGGCAGTTTCAAATACAGGGAGAGGACATGAAATATAATATTAGATTGCTATTCTTTTGCTTTTTAATCTCGCTCCCACTGAGAGCCTTTACAGACTATTTATAGTTATGATTCAGTGCATTTGGTATGTCAACGTGCTCTACAATAATTCTGCTAACAATTTAATTACTAAAAACCCCTTTTGCCATTTGACTGTTAACATCTGAGATTGATAACAAAAGCACAGGGTAATTAGGTGGGGATATTTAAACCAAATGGAATTCATGCATTTATTACACACTTGGTCGCTCATCTAAAATTAGGTATCTAATCTGAATATGAATGATGAGAAATAACAATGATGGGGGGAAAACAATTAAAAAACAATACAGAGATAAACATAATGAGTTTTTCTCTTTTTATCCATAAGTGCCATTTCCACTCCTGATTATAAAAGCAGCCTAATGTGATTTCCTCTTTGGTTTATGACTGCAGGCTGGCAGCAAAGCATATTGTTAATTGATCAGTGGAAAATACTTCATTTCTTTTAGTTTATGTTTAGGCTTTGATCTTAATTTCTCTTGTGATTTCTGCCAGGATTGTTTGTCATACTTTAACAAAATCCATGAACCACAGAGGACATGCTAAGCTTACATCTAGGCATTTGCTTATGAATAATCTTCCTATAGTCTAATTTACATAATTTTATTGTTTAGTGGATTCTTCTCATGCAGATATATTACTGCCAGTGCAACTGTACTTAAAGTGGTGTCAATGGAGTGTGCTTCTGAGAGTTATAGTTTGCATATAAAAATCTACTCTGTGATAAAATATAGCATATACCAAAACATAGTGCCTCAGAGGAAATTCAGTTAACAGAACATCAGGAGGAAAATCAGTTTGGTTATATTAACCTATAGGAATGCAAAACACAAATAGAAGATAGACATTTTTAGAGCATTTCTTAGAGCTTAAGAATCTGTTGGTTGTTCTGCTTATTTTTAAGGAAGTAATGCATGTAGAATTCTGACCTTGGGTTTGGGATGCTTAAGAATTAAAAACTGGCATTGGCAATTAATTTGTTTAGAAAAGTTGATTTTCTGTGATTGAATATACTGGAAAAAAATATCATCAGGAATTTTTTTAAGCATTTGAGCTATTTTATGGGGATTTGTCCATTCAAAAAAAATTGCTAATTTCAGGACTTCTAGCCATTGATCACACACTAATGACATTATAAAATCTAAAACATTATCAGTGACATAAGAATACTTTCTGACCCACTCACCCAACAGAATTCCTGAGCAAGGACCAGCTAACCACCCAACCAGACAACCAACCAGCTAACCAACCAACCAACCAACCAACCAACCAACCAACCAACCAACCAGCCATCCAACCTTTCCTCCCACATCAATGCAAGGATTCCAGATCCAATATATTTTTCTGTCACTGAGAAAGACATAAAAATGCTTATTCTCTGTCAGCCTTGGGGGTACAAAGTTAAATTTTGCTTATGGTTTTCACAGGCTTTGATTTAGCTCCATACCTAAAAGCCATGGCAATTAAGGGTATTTTAATTACTAGAGGGGAAAGTGGGAAAATGAAAGAAAGGTAAATAATTCAGAAGTGATTGCAATGTGTACATTTAGAAGGCATACCTTAAAATTAACAAAAATACAACTGTTTCCATTACAATCCCAGGCTACATTCACACAGCATATTATGGGAAAGCCTCCTTCTTGCCCTGCTTCTGGACTATACCAGTGTGATGTCAAGCCTGACTTGACTCAGCTTCAAGACAGTATAATTCATTAGGTTTGGCAAGCAATTTTGTCAGCTCTGAGATTTTACATACAATTCTCCCATCCTTTGCAAATAGCCTTCTCACCCTCAAAACCTTTATAAAGATGTTTTAAATGTACCCTATACTTGAAGGCATGAAAAGTGTAGTACAAAGTTATTGGCAGTAACAGTTAACATACCAAGCACAACTAAGAAAATGCCATAAAATATGAGAATGATCACCACTGCATCCCAGTTAATGGAATATATCTGGTAGTTTGAGGAGAGCTTAACTTTATGCAGCTTAGCAGCACAATATGTTAAGAAAAAGCATTCAGTACTAAATAGATTTTCTTCATGGTTGAAACCAAACTTTTAAATTATTGTACAACTATTTTTCTTTTTATTTCCGGATGCATGCATATTGATTTGTAACATTTGGTTCCAAGTTTTGGGACATTCCATTTTTATCAAATTTTTTCTCACAAAGCATTTACTGTTCCTTTTCTTTGTACAAGGGAAACTCTTGGTAGGATTTCCATATTGATATCTGTTTTAAGGCCTGTAGGACAACAGGGAATTTTGATTCTTCACACAAAAAAACACTACCTTTGCTGGAAACAAACTGAAAAATCCCAAAGGAATCAATGTTGAATAACACCTACCTGGCTCTCAAGAGATCTCTCTCTGTGCATTAAGAACAAGACTGTGTAGTAGGTTAATACAAAACAACCATATGTCTCTTCAGTTGACCTAACCAGAGATATTCAGACTAAATTTTGTGTGATCACTTTCTCACATACACTTTATTTAAACTCCCAAATGAAGCCATGGGATAGAAAAAAAAAAAAAAAAAAAAAAAAAAAAAAAAAACAAAAAAAAACAAAAAAAAACAAAAAAAAACCCAAAAAACCCAAAAAACCCAAGCATTCAAGTGTGAAATATTCCTAGCTCACATGGACTGCAAAGCATCCTCAAAATAAATGTTTACATGCCAACCCACCTACTTACCTACTGGTATTTGTGCATAAGCCAAGAAGGCAAGTGTAAAACTCACAGTGATTTCAGCTCATGTAATTTCTGGAAAGTGAAGAGCACACAGTAAAGCCTCAGGCCAGAAAGATTAAAGTCAAATACCCAGGGGAAAATGTTCAAGTATTTAATGCCACAAACATCAGTTTCTAGTTAGTTTAGTTCACACCAAAGCAGGGTAAGATGGACTGCAGATTTACAGATTTATGAATACACTCCTTAGCCACTAGTATTGCAATAATTAGGACAGAAATGTTCTCCTGGGTGTTTTAAAAAATGCAGGACTGATGTGTTTTCACAGGCACAAGAATATCTTTCTCTACTCATGCAAAAATTGCATATATAAAACAAATTCCTGAAAACAGACCTAAACTGATGAAATTGAAAGGTTTGCATAGTAAAATATATTTCTGAGAGCTGTGATACAGACTGCTTTGAAAGATGAACTCAATTGAAGTTTCAGCAATTGAAACTGAAAACCATTTAAAGCTAAAAACTGAAATTCAGGCAAGGCATAATCTCATAACCTTTGTGAGTATGGCAGTATATCACAGCACAACTGTAACCCACAATAAATGATCTTGTACTGATGAACTACTCCTCCTCCTCCTATGAAACTGGTTTATCCCAGTGAATGGAAAATGGTTTTGCCATTCTCAGCAGTCAAGGCTTAAAAAGCAGCTGCACATAACCCAGATGTTTTCATCTGGCTTGATAGACCTGCCCCACCAGCCAGATAAAATTACAAAATCAAGCAATTGCAACACTCTGCTGTTGCTGTTTCACTTTTATGCAGAATATTAGAATTTGATGTCAGAAGCAAGAGTCCAAGCAAGCATAAGAAATTAATTCAATGCTAAGGCTACACTAACATTTAATTCATGCTTCTCTGTGGCTTCAAGAAGAAAGTCTTAATTCTAGGTGGATTTTTGGAAGAAATCTGGTACACTCTGATTTTAAAATACATGAAGACAAAGAATATAATCCAAGCATTATTAATACAATATAACAATTCTATAGTTTACTTTTCTCTCATATTTTTATTTCATATATTCAGATTATGACATTCACTTTTTTTCTATATTCTTCCTTCTAGAATTATCTTTAAACAAAGTTTGTGAAATTTTCATTTTAGCAATTAATTTTATTTTTTCTGTATTTTAAAACTTGTCAGAATTATTTTTTTAGTGATCCAAATTAAACATTTTATATATATATATCTTATTTTTAAATAATGTTCAATTATTCTTTTTTTGGCTATTCATTAATCCTCATTTCAAAAAGAATTTAAAATTATTTAAGTTAAGTAACAGAATCCTGCTATTAAGAAATTAGCAAATTACAGAGACTGTCTTTTGGATTGGATTTCATGTGAGTGTACAGAAACCTTCTCCTACAAGGCTTGACAGAATGACAATGCAAAAATGTTGTATAGGTTTCTAGTCTAAAGCTCCAGCAATCTGAAGATGAGTAATTTTGACAAGTTATTTTGAACTGAATGAAAATCATAGCAGTTAAAGGACTGGTTTTCTGGAAAAAAAAAAAAGAATAATCTCTTAGAGAAAAGTTGAAAGTTAGAGTTGACAGCTGTCAGTCTGGTTTGGGGTTTTGTTTTTGGGGTTTTTTTCAGTTTTCTGAGGTTAGTGAAGGATTTTAAGCCATGAACAATTGTTTCTGCATAATGCAGAAATGAATATGGAAACCTGATGTAGCTTCATGCAAATGAAATATACACACACAGTACAGAACATTCACGTTAAATTGTACCCTTTGATAAAGTACTGAAAATACTGTAGGAAATTAGATATATTGTACTGCAAAACTAAATACCCTACTAAACAACAGAAACACAATAGAAAAAAGCAAACCCAGATAATTTCCCAGTCTTATTTCCTAAATTGAATTTGTTCTTCTATTCTAATATGTTACCCCCTCAGTTAACAGATCTCAAAATCACCTCCTATCTCCCTCCCAAAATTCACAATCCACTTGATTTTTATCTATTTTCATGCATATTCACATGACTACAACATAAATCTAGGGCACCCATTAGAGGCAAAGGCACATTTGGGAGAACTCTCTTCTGGTACATGCATATCTTTTGACAGCACTGCATGCTTATGAATTATGACTTCTAAATCCAGAAAATAAGTCAAAGAAAATTCTAGTCTGCTTTCTGCTAAAAAAGCATTCAAGCAGATCTGGAACAAAAATGTGATTTATTTTTTTTAAAAAACAACAGTTTTTAATATAGTACAACACAAATGGAGTCTGTCACATTGCAAGTCTCAAGGCACTTCACAATTTTCATCAGAAGCTGACAAAACTCTGTCTAGCTAGATATGACACAGAAAACAGATTTTTCAACTATTATCTTGTGACTTAACACGGTAGGTGAATTTCAAAACTAAAAACAGAACATGTTAAAGAACACATTAGCTATAGAGACTGAAACTCTTGAATTCAGGGTTAGAACTTGGCAAAGCTTCCCTTCAGGGCAAATGGAATTTAGTCTTAGACAAACTCATACTTCAGACCACACAACAATCTGTCTCTTGTTGCACAATCTGATTGTTTCCAGAATAGTGGTAAAATCCACGTGCTGCATAGAAATAAAGGTTCTAATAATAGAAGCAGTGCACCAAATACATGCAGAATCTAATACAATTTCTATGGCAATATCTCTGCTAGAAGCAGGAGACATTTTTTGTATTTGGTCTATGCACATGTCCACATATACTTGCAGTATTATGTCTAACATCTACAATCTAAATTTCTTCAGAGAGGGAAATCTTTTTGTTTTAACATGTCTTGCAAAATCAGAACACCATCAGTAAATAATATTTTTAAAAAGTTGAAATTTTATATTAGCCTCTTTTTTATTACTACTATTTTGCAAATATTTGGGACGTGAAAGTTGATGCAAAATGTCAACAGTCAGAAAAATTTTAAGGAGAAATACTCATTAGTCTCAAATATTCCAAGTTGCTTTATTTTTCTCTCTGGAATACGGAGCCAGTCAATATAAGGTTGGGAGCTATAAAATTAAAAATTCCTGTCATCCTCATAACTCTCAAATATTTTACATATGCAGAAGAGTCTCTTCATGTAATATCACAATCATTTGTCCTCTGACAAGTTAGCACTGGACAAAGGACAAAATAGTATAAAAATGAAAATGTCTGTATATGGGAAGATTCATTAAAAGTGGCTGATTAATGATATATACATAATATTTCTACAAAAAAAGGTTTGAGTAGCACTGAACATACTTGAGTATTGCACAGTACATCTACTGTTGACCCCCCCCAAATAATATACTTTTACTGTCTTTACTATGCAAGTTCCAGTGTAAATTGTTTTTTCACACCTTTGTTATGTCATCATAATCATCTGACACTCCAATTTCAAATGGAAGATCAAAGGAGAATAGATTTCTTTGAATGCCATTAAGAACTACTGAGTTATTCACTTGCTTAAGGATACTCACATGGGCTAATGTGGTTCTGTGATTTCTTGGAACAGTCTAGAGCAAGCAGCCCAAAGAGAACAGGACTCTTGCCTCTCATGTTCTCTGTTGAAGAAAACTGCCAGCAGTGCTGAGATCTGCTGCTCCTAGCACAGTTCCAGTCTGCAAACTAAAAATTCCTAGTGTGGAGTGGTAACAAAAACTTTCAGTTTCTTCCAAATACTTTTTGCAACATAAGTGAGAAGTGTATGTGTATGCATATATATGATGGAAAGTATGAATTGTTTTTATGTTAGTATTTGATTGTGTATCAAGCACAAACAGGAAAACAGTAGGCATACCAACAAATTACATGGCATATAAATGCAATAAACACCTCAAAATTATAGAAGAGTATTAATGCATTTATGCCACTTCCAGAACCCTTTTTTTACACTAAATCAATGTTAAATAAATAGAGACACTGACAACATGGCAATTCCAGCCAACCCTCACAGATCCAGAAGTGCTTAAAAAGCTCAGTTTGGAAACTTAATTTCTGTGCTCACCTTACACCAGGCACATCCTGAAACCTTTAGGTGCAGCTGAAATACAGACAAATGCCACTACCTTCTTTAGTCACAGAATTAGGCAGAATAGTGTCTGAAGAATTATTACTGTCCCAGCTCTTCAGATGCTTAGTCTAACTTTAGTTTGTTTGGCATTTATTTTAATCTTACTGTCAGAAAAAAAAGCATTTCTTTGTTTAATGAAAGTTGATCATTTTAGTAATTAAAACTAAGTAAGCGTGTTGCAATTCTTAAAGAGACTATATCAAGTCAGAAACTAAATGCTCTTTTCAAACTAAAACTTTAAGACAAATCATAATTTCTGTGAAGGTGTAAAGATGCACACACACTAATCTTACCAGCTGGAAATGTTAGATTTCTCTCTATAAACTAGGCTAATACCCTTGGAAATTGAAGTATTTACATAAATATCCTACTTTTGGATAAAACCTACATAACAGGAGCTTCAGAACTCAAAAAAAAAAAAAATACATTCAGCAGCTTGCAGTTGCACTAACAAATTTCCAGTCAAAAAATCTGGTGGTTATTACAGGGCTTTTTTAGTCATAGGTCAAGGGGGTTTGCAGGTAAATTCACTTTCTTGTGTTCTTAAAATAATAAAAGTTAACAAACTTAAATTATTTGATTTCCACAAATGTGTGTATCTAAAAGACTCAAAACACTTTCATTCGTTGCTTAAAACACGTCTACTTCCCCATCGTGCATGCAATATGAGCCAGCATTTTTGTGCCAGTTTCCTCAGAATTTCTGCTACTCAATTATTAATTTTGGTATTTGTTCAGAATTTTCTGCAACTAAATACCATTTTCAGCCTGATTTATTTTGAAAAAAGGACTTGTATTTCCAAGTTAGAACACACAGATAAGAGCATTTACTCTACACTTTTGCTACTTCAGCAGCAGCATTCAAACTTTTTGTGTAGTAACCAAAGATCAGTTCAATTAGGAAGAAAGAAATCTCAGTTACAAAGATAGAAACTTTCTGTTCCATCTGTTTCCCCCACTCAATCCATGACCATAATAATAAAATACACCAAAAAAATCTGGCTGTGGTTTGGGGGTTTTTTGCCAATTAGCACACCTTTATCCCACACACAGCAGCATGCTGGAAGGACTCCAGTGCTTTCCATCTGCAGCAGCACTGAGGGAACACAGCTAGGCTGGAGACCCCTTCATACCCAAGAAGGGTGTCAGGACAGCTCACTTTAGAGCAGAAGGACAGCCAGCTGAAGGGAATTACTGTCAGATCAAATAAGGGAGACTCGAGAGGACAGGACAGGGATCCAACACCTTTCGTCAGGCTGAACCACGTCCTAGTGCACAATAACATCACAGCAAAAGATGGCACCAGAGCAGGGCACTGCTCACCCAGGACAAACAAAACCGAAATGATCAGGGAAACAAAAGACTGATTTGCTCATTCCTTAGATTATACAGAAAAGTTACAGTGGGTATGTGTTCTTGTGGCTCACTCCCTGGTCCCCCCATGCACATGGAGGGTGATCCTTAGCCCAGCTCCATCTTCTTCCCAACTTTCAAATCTGCCCTTCAAAAAATCCATTTTCTGGACTTTGCCCATCAGAGCCCTTTCCCTGGAACTCAGCTAACCCTTTTCTTCATGCAATCCATGGATTTTAAGAGATTTTGTGAATACTGCATTAAGTATAGGTTGCTGCTATTAAGTGGCAAGTTCACAGTCCAGCGAGAGCCCAGAGAGTTCCTGGAAACCTGCCTGGAAGCAAACAGCACTCAGCAAAGGTACAGCTTCAGAAGAAACCATGCTACAAAAGCATAAATCCTGTCCTCATTGCCTAAGTATTACAGGAACCAGTTTGCCCATTATGAAGTGGGTAAATGCTCTCATCTAAAACAGGGCAGTACTGAATGACTCCACTTCAGACACCCATGCATGGCTCCCAAACAAAATACTACAAAAAAGCATTGGAAGAAGGGCACTGGGAAACAGCTCTGTTACAGATTAAGGAGCTGGTGGCAGACCTATTTTAGGCTTGGCTGGTTCCTTGCAACTTTTACTGCAGATCTCAACCACTTGTTAAAATAAGAAAATACCTAATTCTGTCTAAAGATACAGAAAGTGATCAAAGAGGGAGGGAATGAGGGAAATGCTTTTCTCTTGTATTAAAAAAAAAAAAAAAAAGCAATCTGCTTAATGATGTGCTTTTTTTTTTGGTTTTTTTTTTGGTTTTTTTTTAGTGTGTGTATGAGTTTAACATAGCTTTTTAGCTCAGGAAAGAAGAATACAGCTTATAAACCAGATGTTACAAAGATACCTTAATTGCTATTGGGCATGTTGATATTTGAGGAAATGGTAAGGTGAGAACCTGAATGTCTCAGGACTCTTCTACAATAACATCACACTTAGCTTTGCACTCCTAACCCAAGGGATAAAAAAATCCTTATGAAAGGCTGGTTAACCCACTTCATCTACTACATTGTTCACCAAGGCAGTGAAACTGTAATCCTAACAATTATATGGAATTTGATTCTCATCCAAATTAAAATCAAATCAATAAATATTGATTCTTGGGGAAAAAAAAAAAAAAGAAAAAAAAAAAAGAAGACACTTCAGTTCATTAACTTTTTTAGCAATGCTGCTTAGGGGAGATTTTTTCTTTTCAGCAACTGCCAGGTGAAGCTGGCCATTTTAAAAAGCTTATTTTAGTGCTTTGCAAAGGAAGATGTGAAGCACTAATGAGACAACAGTGTGATCTTTGGATAAAGTTATTTATTGAGCAGTCTTATTCCAGCTAACTTTCACAAGCAGGAAGCTCATTCTGTCAGCAACACCAGTTCCACAAATTAGCATCATCTTCTTGCCTCTTTTGACCCAATTTTCACTGCATTGTTTAATGTAGCTACCACCTGATAAAAGATATCGAATTCTCAAAGCTACTTATAAAATGCCACAAACACAGTGGGCTTTTCTTCAAGCAATGGTAAGCATCCCACAGGACATTTTTCCCTACACTTGTCACAGAGGCTATATTGTATTGTATTATATATTGTATAGGTATTGTATATTGCACACATTTCTAGGTCAAGAAAAAAAATCATAAGTTTTTGGACTCAGAGGAATCTCCAAGATCAACCTTTAAGATTTTTCTAGATTGTTCACATAGGTCTAAGTTTTAAAAACCACTTTAATTCTCTCTTTTTAAATCATTCTGAGTAAATGACATGTGTCTACAATACAAAAAGCATATTGAGTCTTACTTCCAGTTTATTCCCAGTTTATTCCCAGTATTAAAGAAGACTGAATGTAGTGTTTTCAAAGATGGTACCTCTAAAACTTTTCAATTCTTTTATTACCTTAAAATACTTTTCTAAAATTGAAACATTTTCTCCCATCTGTCAAAATATTGCCAGCAGAATAAAGCTGGTAGTAATTTGTCAAAATATTTAATTGTAGAAATGATCTTAAAATTAAACCAAATTCCATGAGTTCCTTAGAATATGTTGTCAAAGAGACAAAATATTTTCAGAAGAGTTTGAAGGATTTAGCTATATTCATTATAAAACTGTTTAAGCAAAAGACTAATGCAAGTAGCAAAATGTATAAACAGTTAAAACTGAGTTGCCATTTTGTGCCTAAAGCTGGTTTACCATATATCACTTAGATAATGAAAATTACAATAGTGCTTCATGGAAACTATATATACCTCTAGACAGATTTCCTTTCTTCATTTACATCTTCTGAGGAACACAACAAACAAACAGAAAACCTACCTGACAACAACAGAAAACACTAACACACACCAGAGAAAACCCCATGACCAAAAAAAAAAAGAAACAAAAATTCCAGAAAGCAAAACTATAAAAATACTTATCCATTAAGATTTGCAACAGCTGTCCACTAGGAAAAAGCAAAAATCAGAATTGCACAGTTTCATGACTCTACTTTCAGACTTTTAATATACATATTTTACAAATTTAAAACCCAAAGAATATTAAGGGCACAAAATCCAGCATTTTAAAATTACAAAACGTTGGATTAGGATTGCCTTTGACATATTAATTTGCTTGCTCTTCTTATGTGGATTATAGCAAAAAAAATTAATTAAGTACCTCTATGCTTCTTAGGACTCTTATTGCAGGGATGAATTTTACTCATTTAACAAAAATCTTTTCTACATTCTTCCCCTTATTCACTGACCAAGGTTCCAAAAGCAGTTTGTCAGACATTACCTACCTCCTCCTTTGAAAATAAAATGATTCACTTCTTCATTTAGCTCCCTACCATGTTGAAGAAAATCACTTTGAAACACATTTTACTTTTCCAACATCCCTTCAATATGAGAGAAACTCTAAACTATGGAGAAGAGCGGCCACCTTCCTTTGCAGAGCAGTTTTCTCCCAGTCTGGACTTTTGCAGGTAAATTCCTCTAACCCCAGTTTCACCACAATGCTATCCCCGTGCCAATATTCATGTCTAGCCAGTATCTCCACCACTCCCAAACCTAGCAGCCTTAATAATCCATGTGTTGCCTCAGTTCCCTGTGGATGCTATCTTAGCATGTCTAGTTAACAGAGTATGTCTTTACCTGTCAGTCTTTCTACAAAAATTTTACTCAGCTAAATCTATTGCTTCTCCAAATAGCAAGATCTTTTTGAAATGGGAAATACTGTCCAATAAAACAAACAGACAAAAAAAAAACCAAACAAAACAAAACAAAACAAAACAAAAAAAAAAACAAAAAAAAACAAAAAACAAAAGGCTAAAACTATACTCTCATTACCATGATAGTGTTTTATGAACCCTTGGCTAAGCTTGGCCTCCACCTCAGACACTGCCCAGCATAGCTAAAGCAGGTGCTGGGAGGACCTGGCATCTTGCAGGAACTTTTTCACACTGTTGCAATACTGCAGGATTTGGAGTTATTGTGTGCCATTTAAATGGGCCTCATAAGCTTTTCCAAGAAATAGAAATTCCCCCAATTTGTTTCATATATCTTAGAATTGCATAGAAGTCCCATTTCAGATCTTGAAACATCTATACCTCATCTGAATTCACCTCAGAACTAAACTGGAGAGTGAAATGGTCATTGAAGAACTGCTTTTTTGCTTTGTTGAAGACAAAGAAATCTTCAGCCCTCTCTTTAAGTCTGGACTTCACAAAAGCTTCTTCCATGTGTCAAGAAGGGCAGGGTACATGTGAATGTTATTCCCTAAACCTCCATGCAGAGGGCCATTTCATACAGAATGATTTCCCATATCTTTTTCTTCTTTTAGAAGCATAATTTTAAATCTTTCCTTATATTTTTACTGCTATAGTTATATACTCAGTCTCTAACAAGCATCTGTGAAAGTACCTGAAGGGTAGAGAAAAATCTGCCAAGAAAAAAAAGGTTTTGGCTTTGAGAAACACTACTGAGAAGAAATTCTCTCTTTAATTGCACTATCAAAAAAAGCTTCTGGATGTTACAACTTACACATTACCCTTTTTTAGAAATACATCTAATGGTGCATGTCTCCACTGCACTGTTCCACACAATCTCTGTGCCAGGGGTATGGATTAGAATGAATGGTATAGATTAGAAAGCAATTTCTTTCACATTCAGGGGTGTGGGGGAAGGATGAAAGAAAGCCAAAACAAGCCTGAGGTTATTCATGCCAAACAGGCACTCTGAGAACTGCAGGTTTTACATGCCCAGCAATGCTTTCATTTTCAGTGACTGTAAGAAGACAAAATCTGCACCACACACTATAAGGTCCATGGAAACAGGCTTTGACCTTCAAGTTATGGAAGCTGTAGTTTAGATTAGCCTTTTCTCAGTATTTCACTATAATAATACAAAAAATGACAAGGATTTTTGCTACTGACACATAATTTATCTGATACAGCAGATTTTGAAGAAATGCAGTAAAGCTAATCTGGTTTTTTGCAACTTACAACAAACACTTATTAATTCTTACACATAAATTTCTGTGAATAGTATTTGCAGGAAGAAAAGGAATGGAAGTGCAACTGGCTAAATCAAGCTCAATTTCCCTGAAAGCAGTCAGATTTTTAAGCTCTTGGAAAAGCTGATTATAGCTATGTATTTCATAAAAAATTTTTTAAAAACATCTAATGGGACTAAAACAACACAGACCATCATGTTCATTTTCCAGCTGTATTAAGAGAAACCCCACCTTATACAGATATTTAAATGTTTTTCAAAATACTTTGTATTGAACTGTTCTCAAAAGAGAGACATCTGAGCAGCAAACTCCCTAGTGCAGCCTAAGAGGCTGCTGGCCTCCCTTGCTGCAATGGTACACTTGCTGGCTCCTCTTCCAACTTTTCCACCAAGATCTTCAGGCTATTTTCTGCAAAACTGCTTCCCAACCAGTTGGCCTCCTGGCAGAATTGGTACATGTGTTTATTCCTCCAAATGTTGAAGTTCAGCCAAGAGAAATGCAAAGTCCTGCACGAGATTCTTGTTGGTACATCTCTCCAACCTGCCAGGTGCCTGAATGGGGCTGCTAAGCAGTTCTGGCACCAGTTATCAGCCCTGAGGAGCTCTACTAGTTACTGGCCTCCAGCTGTACCAGGGGCTGCAGTTACAAAAGCTTTGAGGCTGGCAGCTCAGCCTGTTTGTAGTCCACCTCCCTGTTCACTTATCCATACTTCATCCATGGGAATGCTACAGGAGATTGTGCTGCACAGCTATATAAATATTGCTGTATAAATACACAACATCCACCCCTCTCCCTGCATAAGGCTATGAGATTGGTGAAGCATGATTCTCCTTTCTAAGTCCACATTGACTATTCCCAACTCCCTTCTTCTCCTTCATATGTCTGGAAGTGATTTCCTCTGTTGTTTGGTCCCTCAGTCTCCCAGGGGTCAAGTTGAAGATGACCAGACTGTAGCTCCCTGTATTCTTCTCCTTGCCTTTCATGAAGGCAGGAATGACATTTTATTTCTCCCAAATACCACACTTTTTCAAGGATAATCAAGAGTGGTCTTCACAAAGATATTAGTCAGCTCCCTGAACACTCATGCGTGCAACCCACCAGCTCCCACAGACTTCTGCATGTCCAGTTTGTGCTCCTCAATCTTCTATTGAGGATCAGCCTTCTGTAATCCAGACAGTTCCATGCACCTGACTCCTGAAGGTAGGAAAAGAGACAGGATGGAGAAGATACTGAGTTTCTCAGTATGCTCCATGTTCGCTGTCACCAAATCCCCTGAGCCACTCAGAAGTAGGCTGACATTTTCAGTAGTCTCCCTTTTGTGGCTGATACACCTGCACAACCATTTATCATCACTCTTGTTCTTAACATCTCTTGCCAGATAGAGCTCCAAGTGAGCTTTGGCTTTGCAAACCAAATCTGCCTTTTCCTCCAAAATCACCTGTCCCTGTTTTGACTTCCCTTTGATGTCAGATTTCTGCTAGGACCTCTTTGTTATCCATGTAGGCCTCCCAGCAGTTTTGTTTGACTGTTATACACATTAGGATGGAGCCTGCATGGGGAGATCCTTGAGAAATCAACCAGCACTCCTTGATGGCTCTTCTCTCCAGGCCCATGTCTATTCTAATTGTTGAGCAGCTTGGTGACAGGGCTGTGCCTGTGTGCACATCCAGTGCACGTAAATCCTTAATTCCCTGGGTGGCACAGGAGTTCCCCAGGGAGTTCCCCAGGGATGAAATAAAAGGACCTATTTACAACTCCACCTGCAAATATGTATTTTGAGTAATTGCCAAAGGAGCTTGCCATGTGGGAACTTTGGATGGTTGCAATGATTCCCCCAGGCAGGTCCTGCTGTCAGTTGATAAACTCATCTGTTTCAGTGAGATGATTATCATCCTGAATGGAGTCTCTGGCCATTTCAGAGAGATGCTCAGGCAGTTTCCACAGCAGAATTAGCCAAAATGCACAAGATAAGACACCTGCAAATAGACAGCAACCTGTTCCTCTAGATTCAGAAATGTTCACATACAATAGTTTCTGAAGTTAGGATTACTTAGGACATGATTTGTGCATAGTTTAAGATAGTCTCTAGCAAAGACCAAATATGTGCCAGGGAGGTCACACAAGAACATGACTCAGCTGGGATGCAAGAATTCAGCAGAACTAGGGTTTGGGGAGTCTCAGGAAATCCAGATGAAAATGCTGTTGTGAGAACCCACCATTCAGACCAGCACCTGATTGCTTTTCAGGAGATCTAATAGTTGGGGAAGTCTGCAGCATTCTTCTGTTATGGGATACTCCCAAAGCATATTTGTTTCTTTCCACTATGAGAGTCCATGACTTGAAAAGCCATCCTCAATTCCAAATCCCTCATAATTATATGGTTCCTGTTTATTTACCATCATCAATACTTTGTAGGCACCTGCAATGTCAACAAAGCAACTGAAATGCAGCCACTTGATGTAGAAACTGCTGCTGTGTCCATAAACCAGGAAAAATTAATGTGATCATAATTTGCATCTATAATGAATTAATTGCATACCTACTTCTAAAGTAACATTTCTTTCTGTGTTATGCATTTGTACAACTAACTACTATGTTGATGTGGAAATTAAGCATTAAAAATATTTTAGACATACACTTAAAAAGCATACACTTAAATACTTCAAATCTTGTTTTTCAATGAGGGAACATTAACAGATCAGTGCCTTTGATAAAAAGCCTCACAGCCACCAATATGGCATCTGTTTTGAGACAGGACTAATTACATGATAGATATGTGACTACCTGAAGAAAATAGGTAACTAGAGAAACACTGCAATTATTACACAAATATATGCTCTGAAAGTAAACAGTTCTGCACACAATGGCATTTCTTTTATGGGTGTATCTTTTCATCCTTTTCTCTACTCATGATGCTGACGTACATAAAAAAATTGTGTAACAAATAATTCTGTAAACATTCCACACATATTTTTAAACAGTAGCAGAATACATAGACAGATTTCAACATGAGTTGCCATAGGTAGGCATTTAAAATTTCCCAGTTAGTGTATTTAAATTTCTGTAAGTTATTGAAAAGCCCTCCATAAAAAGCTCAGGTCTCCATTTCTGAAAAATACTTGAGTAGTAAATTAGCTTACAAAATAATACAGGAACATGTTATTGGAGCAATCTATTTTGAGAATCTGAGTATATTGTTTGAAATAATTAATTTGATGTCAATCTAACATTTTCTTTACAAACCTGAATTCAAAAGAAATTATAGCCAAAAAACCACATAGTTTTTAGACATTCTTTATACTGGTTGTATTAAATCTGTGAATCTCTGGATTCAGTGTGTGTGAACAGTAATTTTTATTCTCTATATTGCCTCACAATGAAGCTGGTTTGCCTACAATCAGTATAAAGAATGTCTGTGTAAATTTCAATTCTTTCCCTTTCTTCCACGACTTTCATGATCTTGTACTATACAACCCAAATAGATGAAAAAATAAGTGGTTTGGGCAGCATTCAGATGATTCTTACATTATTTCAATTATTTTTTCTTTTGTGCAAATTGCTTTATGAAATTGCAAGCCTGAATACTGAAATGACACGACAATAAATAATTATGTAATTTCTGTGCCTTTATTTTTTCCACACCCCTGCAAGAGCTGCATGGATACACATTTAGAAAAATCTCTACCTAACACATGAAAACAAAAAATTTTCTGATAAAGCCTAACATTTAGAGATTTATTACCAAACATGATTTTACAAGAGAAATTAGAAAGAGAAAGACAGCAAACCAGAAATAAAAGCCATTCTGTGCAAGCTTCTACTCCTTTGGTGTGACTGAGACAGTTCCCAAGAAGTAGCAATCTGCACTCCAAACATCTGCCATCTGACTCCCATCAGTAGTGCAGGAAGCAACTTAGATGGAAAATTGCAAAATATATCTGTACATGATTTCTATCAAGCAGCTTTAAAAATAGGAAAGATGGTACTATTAGAAACATTGTATTAGGAATGTGATCTAGAAACTTTTAGAAGTATTCCTTTACCATGCACAGACAGCTAGACCAAAATGTACAAACAAATCAACTTAAAATTTTCTGACTCAATGATAAAAAACATCAATTGTGTGCAACAATGAAAACACTTTTTAATGTAAAAAAATAGAATTAATGTCTTATTAAAATGTACTTATAGTTATTAAAATATTTATGGAAAAAAAATAAAACTGTTTGTAGGCATCACACTGAATACTCAAGAAAATATAATTAATATAATTAAGGTGATGCTGCAGAGAAGAGACTTCAGCTGGTGGGACACAAACCCAAGACCTGCAGGTGCCCAGGGTTCCCCACCAATTTAACACAGAGAGCAAAGCACAGGGCTGCCCACAATGTATTTTTCATTCCAAACTGGTACTCATGGTTCAGGGCAAACTGGGAACCATTGCTCTAAACAGACCAAGGACTGAAGTGGCAGAATTTTCTTTTACATCATCAACTTTGCCTTATTCAATTTTGACAAGCCTCCACTCTGGCTTTGGTATCAAGCCTGTTCATCCTTTACTACCTACACCTCATTGTTGTAAGCACATCTGGCAGCTGAATTCAGAAATTCACCATTAAAAATTAGTTTGCACTTTTGCAGCTTCATAAGCCCCTAAAGCCACAAAGGTTAGCTTTCATTACAAAAGGCACCATCAGCTATTTGTTACATAAAACTTTGTGATTCTTTCTAATCTACTCTGATCTACTCATTAAATGGGGTTTATCCATTCTCAGGCAAATTCTGGTGGCAATAGTCAGGTTCTCACCCACCAATGCCCACCTGTTAATCCCAGCTGAAGCAGCAAAGCAGTGAAGAAGATACCTTTCTTTCAGATTTTTGGGGTTTTTTAAGTCATTAGTTATTCCTCTTGTCAACCCTGGAATTCAAGGAAAGAAATGTAATAACTGCCCATGTCTGATGCTGAAATTTATTTCCTGCAGCTATTGAATACTTGGAATCAGAAACATTTAGGAGCTCCCTCAGCAATTCCCAGATGAATGCATACTACCCCATTAACAAGGGCTCCACATTATGGGAAGTGGGTAAAGGAAGAAATGAGAAGTGTGGAAGTGATTCCAAACTATCCTGCTTCCACTTCAGTCTAGATGAAACAGCCAATTTGTTTTGTGCTTGCCCACAGGTTTTCCCTAACTAGCATCATAGCCCACAGCCATGGTCACCCTTGCCTTTTGGGGACACAGCTGTTTAGGCCCTGCTAACTACAAAGTGCTTTACAGAACCCAGAAAATAAAGAGCACCCAAAAACCTAATTTTTTAATAAACTGTTTAGGCTCTGTTTGTGCCACCTGACTTCAAAGAGAGGGATTCTTTTTAATCAGCCATGGAAGAAAAGAATTTGTATGCAAACATAATTAAGCTATCAGTAAAGCTCGACAGTTGAACGTGGATTCATTAAACAGGGCTGCATCTGAGGACTAAATTAGGCATAGGGAATAGATGGGGGAAAAAAATCTATATCTTAAAATGTGATAGGGTCCATTTACTAGATGAGATTACTTTTCTCTACAATACATTACCCAAAGGCACTTCCAAAACTGAGGGAGTATATTACATGGTGCTAATCAGAACTTTTTTTCCTAAGTAGGTCAAATGTTGAAAGAAAATAAAATCTTGAAATGTTATGCACTGTTAAAAAAAAAACAAAAAAAAACCAAAAAAAAAAACCAGAAGTAAAAATATTCTGAAGGCAGTACAGCCAAGGTGCTAATCACTTTCTAAAATATAAAAATCTTCTGCACAAACATTAAATGTAACACTTTAAAATGCACAGTCATACACCTGAGGCTGTTCTTTCACTGTCATTTTAATTCAGTCTGTAATAATGAAATTATTTTTAATTAGAAAATGGCTTTATTTGCATATGTAGTTGTTTAACTTCATAAAGATTGACTTTTTTTTTTTTTTTGAGAAATCAAAACATTTCCAGTTCCAAGTGGTCAGGCATATTTAGACTTCAGATTTTGTTCTTTGTTTAGAAGAACATTCATAATACAAAACAAGGTTTGTTTGTTTGTTCTGGTTTTATTTACAATAGGTATATTACACCTTTGAATAGAGAATGAGGAATCATGGGGAAGGACAGTGAAGGAATTAGCAAAACAAAAGGAGAATAGCTTTACTGCCAAACTTCAGAACACACAATTCTGACTCAGCTTCCAGCAAACACCAGGTACACACTGTCCTGTATGTCCTCTCCTGTGCTGCACATAACTTTGCAAATTCCCAAATTAGGAATTTCCTTGCTAGATTGTTCCCTGGCCATTATTCTAAAGCCTAACTGATGATTATCCATTATTATCTTCTTCCAAAATTCAGAATCAAAGAATATATGTATATGGGTACAAAAGAGAGGGGTTGCCATGGTTTTAAAAGGGAATACCATTAACCTCTCTGAAAACATATGCAATAAATCTCTGTGTGCCTCCTGGGCTAACAGATAGTGGTTTAACTGCAATCAGGACTCCAGGGAACCCTTGCTGCTCAGAAATAGGCTCAAATAGTTTGGGCATAGTACCAACACAGCTTTCTGCAATCTCAGGATGCAGCAAGAATCATCTACCAGATGTTTGCAGCATGGAAACAGTAAACTAGCATCTGTCTAAAAGGGACATATTGACTTATTGATGCTAGAGCTATAAAATCAGAATTAGGATTATAAATTTAGGTGAATGGGGAATGATGATTGGAAGCAGCAGAATCGAATTGGAAAGCAGATAAATATGTAAATGGATGACTTCTCATTAAAATGAGATGGATGGAAAGAAGTGGGTGACTTCCTGGGGAGTACAGGACTATATTTTGGTATTAAAAACAGGGCCAAATTAGCCCCTAAACCAGGTGAGATTTAGAAAGGCCCAAGACGAGTTTGCACCTCTACCACCCAAAAAAAAAAAAAGCAATTTAGCAATGTTCTATAGCCAAACTGCTGCAAACTGTGCTTCAGCAAAAACGTTTCACATAAATGAAAGTTATTTTTTGCTCTGTTCATGGGTTTGGAGGGATTTTCTTGGTCTATAATTTGGAGAGATAGGTCTATTATTTCAGAAGGGTTTGAGGGTTTTGGTATTTTTTTTGTTTCTGAGAATAAAGAAAAATGCTGGACAAGAAAATAGCTTGTCAAATAAGATGTGTCTTCTGGAAAATGCAATAGAATACCACTTTCTTGCATATATCCTGTTTCTCTGTCAATGTAATTGCTGACAAATCAGAGTAGATAAGCAAGATCCTCACAGAGCCACATAAAACTGAAGACAGTCTGGAATGCTGTCTTGAAGAAGGAACTATTGCCATGAGGAGTACTAGAAGAACGAGGGTTCTCCAAAAAGAAGAGGACCCTACCTACACACACAACTCAACATTACTGTCCAAGTGGTTTGCTTTATATTCTTCACATACCTAGCCTGTAGTATATACATGACTGTAGGCTATGTGTCTGAGTCACACAGCAATAACATAAAATGTTATTTTTAAGCTCAAGTCAAAGTCTGGAATGATTCCTTATTTCCCCATCAAGTTAACTTATTTTTGAGTTAATTCAAGGCACCAAATGTGGTTTTGTAAAATAGTATGTAGTGTTCCATTTGTTCTGGTGTACAAGTATGTGTTCAAGCAAGAAAAATAACCTAAGTTAATTAGCAAATAACTAACTTAAGGAAGAACAGCCTTCAGCAGACACACTGAAAGCTTTGCCATGCCTTCATGGAAAATAAAGCAGCTCTCTTAATTCGATCTCCACACTAAGTATTCTTAGTAGACATGCGTGACATTAGAGGGAGAAGGTTTTGGTAATAAACCATAAATATTCATTAAGAAACTATTGCATGGCCTCTTCAGAAAAATACATGTCTGAGAAAAGATTATATCCTTTAGAACTTTTGCCAATTTATTATTAAACAGCATTCAACTGTCTGTAACATTTCTAAATACAGCAATTCTGAGTGAGTGAGTACATGAAAGGATAAATCTGGTTCACACAGTCTAAAATCTTCTTCACAGTCTGGGAAAACACTACAACAGGGAAAAAACTCATAAGAAAAAAAGTCTTCATCTGTCAGTCAAAGATTCTCCTGGCATAACTTCAAAACTTTACTCCCACTTTGCTATACGTTTTGATATAAAAGTTCATCCTTTCAAATCATCATGTTAGACTCAGCTAACA
This sequence comes from Erithacus rubecula, assembly GCF_903797595.1. NCBI lineage: Eukaryota > Metazoa > Chordata > Aves > Passeriformes > Muscicapidae > Erithacus > Erithacus rubecula. The sequence continues at coordinate 29,964,160 of NC_136689.1, forward strand.
ATCTTGCTAGAATTTCTGCAAACAGAAATCTGTAAGAGAGTAAAAAATGGTTGTGATCTCCCAAACATTTTTATGACCTCACACTCTTAAAATTCAGTGTTTTGTTTATTCCTAAATACTGTGTTCATCTGCCTAAATACGTTTGCTTAAAGACCTTTTTTCTTCACCCCTCTCCCTGTAAAGACAGATAAAAAAGAAACTGGAATCATAATACCAAACATTAAATGAATAATGCTGTTCACGATTTTTCCATGAATTGTGCTGTTTACTCCCAAATTTTATTCAGTATTTTCTTCTGTACGGAAATAATTCCTGCAGTTTTTTTTTTAAATGCATATAATTTTCAAATAGATCCCAGGTGAAAGAAAGAAATCTCCCAGGACATGAGACCATTTCTTAAATAAATGGCAGTAATAACAGTCTTTTGCACAACAAAGATTTGGCAAATAATAAGAAATTAATGAAAATCTACAATTACTCAGATTATAAATTACAGAATCAGCAGCAGGATTGTTTTCATTTACAATGCCAAAGTAATTATAAATAATGAAATAAGAGAGCTCTAGTAACAGCCTTGGTAGGAGTATCAAATTAGCGAGCTGAGAATAATTTGAAAAATGTAACAACACTAAAGAGCCATCAGAGTGATGATAATTGGCAGCATCTGCTATTTCACTGCAACAGTACATCAGCTGCAAATATAGGGCTTTTCAAGCTTTCTCACAAAGTTGTACACTCTCCTGCCTCCTCTGCTTTCAAACATTGATGTGAAATGATCATGCTTCATACAAGAATGTTTGATGAAAAAAAATCAGGATTAAAAATAAAATGACATCAATATTTATGACACAATTAAACTGGAACTCAAATAGGGCAAATGTTTTCCAGCCTTTATTGAAACATTCTCAAGTTGCTACTTGACAATTTCAGCTCTGTTCCTACAGAATTCCTGTATACTCCTCAAACCAATTCTGTTCCATTTCATCTTCCACCAACACTCAAAAAATCAAAAAATAATTGATCATACTATGCAGTGAATTGTATAATTCAAAATTCTCCATTAACTCTTGAAATTTACACTGTCAGAATGATGCTGCCATTATCAGAGATATAGAGAGGCAACTTAGAAGGTTCAGAACTTTAAAATGCTATTACTTCCTATAAGACAATTATTTTGGATTTTAAAAAAAAACGTGCTGGGAAACATCAAGCCTCACCATTCCTCTAAACTCAACTGAAGTTTCATTTCCTAGAAGCACCCAGACAGGAAGGTGGGAATGCACCATGGAAATGATTTAGAATTCTAATCATTGCCCACGTGCCATTTGCTCCCCACAGTAACTACAGAAGATGACAAATGCAGGCTGGACCTTGCAAGTATCTGAGCTGGGGAGGGAGATTAGACAGATGAAATGAAGGAATGTGCAATTGCCAGGGACACATTCTGATGGAGCTGCTAAGGATCTTCTCCCATAAACTGTGAAACCTGAGACAGTTTCATTTCTTCCACATGCCTCCAGAAACAGCTATAGAGATAGTGCAATACCAAAGACTCCCCCAGCCATTCCTCCCTCTGACCTTCTCCTTCCTATAGAAGTATTAAGGGATCAGATTTTACAGACAGGATTTAAAATACTCAGCATATATATACTTCACCTTATACTCAGTATAGTGACTCACACTACATTTAATGAAACTGAAAACTTCATTGAGGACAACCTATTTTCTAGCCAGAAGCTTGATTTTAAGGCCTAACTTGCCTTTCTGCAACATTGCTCATTTTGCCTATGTTGTGGATACAGAAACAGAAGTGTTTTAACAAAAAAAAAAGCCAAAAAACAGAAAAATGTATGTGGGAAGGGGTGGGGGGTGTGCAGCGACCTCTTCCCTAACATTAGCACCATGTAGCACAGAAATTACACAGGAAAAGTTTCTCTGGAATTATTTCACATTTGCTGGCACACCCTTTTGATTTCAACTAACTGCAAGTGAAAAAAAAAAATTAACTAAAGGAGGAAAACTGTCTAAGGGAAAGCTTTACATGAAAACAGATCTCAAAAAGGGGGGTTCTTAACCTGAAAGGATTCCTCTATCCCAGTATTCAGGATCCAATGAAGTTCATTAATTTCAGTGATAGCCAGTTGAGCAGTTAATAATATGAACAAGGCTACACTTGTTATGACTCCTAACACCACAGATTTTGGAATGAATAAAAGAACAACTGGTTTGAGATTAAAAACTGGATTGGGAACATCGATTTGAAACACTGGACAGAATCAGGATTCCTGAGGTTAGGCTCTGGTAACACATATAATTACATGATAGCTACTTCTAAGACCAAAAATAGATGGTCTCAAGAATAGCACTAAGCATATTTGAGTGCTGGAGAGAAAAAAAATGACAACCCAATACCTTAAAACTCAACAACAGATTCCTCACATTGATTGACTAAAATGTCATTTTTTTAATCACTTTTTGCCTCCTATTTTGCAACAAACTTCGTGTAACATTTTAGAAATTTTCCTCTGCACAGAGAAGAGCTAAAAAGATATTTTTAGCCTAGTTTCCTAAGGAAATGAAACTTATCCGTTAGGCCCTCATCACAATAACTTCTGAATTCATGGAGTGATTTCTGCCAGGTCTGGCAGGGTGTGAAACATATTAGATTCCCAAAAATGGCAGCTGGGAGAGGAAAGGGAATGTCAGCAGTGCTCCCACGGTGGAGCTGCCTTTGCTGGGGATCAGGGAGAGCAGAGAGCACCCAGGAGCTGCTCCCTGCCCTGCCTGAGACCAGGCTGAGCAGTTGTGATGCTCAGGGGAAAGGACAAGGCTGCTTTTCTCTGATTGTCTTGCTTCCCTTTAATGACAGCTGGGATGATCATATATTTGCATTATTCCAGCTCAGTTGGAAATGAAGGTAGTCTTCACCAAATCCCTTTACTAAAATGTTTCTTGTCACAGGTCCACCAAGACTTTTAAGAACTGTGTAAATTTGCTGGGGATCCAGCAGCAGGCACTGCAATACAGTGAAGGCTGAAGGAAGGGGTGAAATTTTTGCTGACTTGAATGAGGGAAAAATTCGAGAAACCCCAAGGGGATCTTCTGCAGCTGGAGAACCAAGTTAAAGAGTAACAATAATAAAATCTGGCACAAAGAAGCAGAGGACAATACTAACGGTTAAGATGTCTGCAAAACAAGATTTTGTCACTTAGTAAGAACAAATTACTTGCTAATGACGCTCATGTTGCTCAGATGAGGGATGTGGATGGCCTCAAAAAGCAACACTTCCTGCAGCTATTACTGCTCTAACATTTTTTCTAGATTTAACACCCAGTAAGTTCTGCAAGAAGAAAAAGAATTATTCTTTGATTGCTGCTAAAAGGCATCAGCATTTAAGATAAGTTATGTGGAAGCCTTTTCATGACAGCCCACCCATATCTTAGAGCACAAGAGGCTGGCAGCCACAACTGAATGATCCACAGCCCACCATGTTTTCTTCTGAGAGATTCAAATGGAATTACTTGCAATGTTTTTAAGTGTGAGATTATAAATAAAACTCTAATAATTGCAAATCCCTACTTTTTGTCAACCTCATGAAGCTGCTCAAACATTTAGCTTAATGTTTTCATCTTTCAAAAGTAAATATCAAATATGAAAAGAATACACAGCAGCCACTCAGTAAATACCTGCTGTGGAAACTATAGAGTGCTAATGTGGATAGACAGCTTGCAATAAAATAGAATGTCTTAATTAAGAACCCAAAATATATTGACAACTTTTTCATTATACCTTCCCTAGGAAAAACACCCATTACTTGAGTTTTTTTGCTTGCTTGTTTAGGTTTGGGCTTCTATTGCTAGGAAAATTATTGAAAAGCTCCTAATACATTTCAAGTAAAGCTATTAAGTAAAAAAATATACTGACAATGGAAATTAGCTCATCCTACTAAATGACTACAATAAAACAGTTTCTGAGCCCATGTGCCCTTCCCTAATCTTGGGTATATTTAGCAACATCAGACACATGATCAGTAAGACAAAAAGAAATAGCTGTAGCAAGTAAAACCCCTATTACAGCTTTTGGCTGCATACTAAGACCTAATTCCCATCCAGTAAATACAGGCTAGAACCTTCCATTCTACTGCTGCCAAGACACCAGGCTTGAACTTCATACAGCCCCATGGCTGATTGACACTTTTTTGAGCACAGCATTCATAAACCCAGGTTATTTTAGCCTTGGCTATAAATCTCCACTGTAAGATATCCTCACTCCAGGTTATTTAGTGCACTTAAAAGTGAAACTAAACTAAAAAGTTTTTTCTTGTTTCTTTAGCCTTTTATTTAGGACTTTAAACTCTAATAATTCTTACTACCAGGACTTGCAACAGAAACCATCAAAGACAAATCTTCCAACCACCAAGGAGTAACAGCAACCAACAGAAATGGATTCAGCTTGTGAAGGACAGCACAGCACAAGATACAGTACTTGTGACAGAAATGGAATTTCATTTCCCAACTCATTCCAAAACATCAATCAGCCCCTTTTCAGATCTTACAAACCTGCATTGTATTTTCAACTGTTACTATTTTGGTAATTAACTTGTAATTTTTCAGGTGAATATATCCTTCTGATCCTGCATGAAGTTTGTTGCTAAGGCAGGTATGTGTCCAGATTTATTTACTTTTAACAACACAGAAGACAATTTTTTTATGATTATAATAACACAAAGCAATACCTCTAATTCAATTTTTAGCCACTGAGAATCTCTTTCAATTCAGATGTAAAATGAAAGGAACTTACCAGTTAGGGTGTACATGGTCTCTCTAATGTAACTTATGGTGGTTTAGAAAGCTAGCAAGGCTGTTCTGATATTAAAAGCAACAAAGAAGGGAAGTGGTTAGTCAACTAGCTGGTTCTGTTATTCCCTCCCACTTCTCACAGCAGTGCCTATCTCTATGGGCTCAGAATACAGCTCACTATCCCGATTTTTAATTCTATTTATTTTTTAAAAAAACAAAACCAAAAGAAGTGTGACACCACCTTTGCAGGATTATTAAGGTCTCAAACCAGATGTTCAATACCTATATTAATAATAAATACTAGACACAACATCCAAGCACGGGTAATCTCTGTTTACCTGGACTGAAAATTTTTAAAAAATCACAACCAAAAATCTATTTAAAGTTGTTTTTTCTCATTTCTGCTTTGACTGAAGATAACATTCTGCATTAGTGGGAACTGAAGAATAAATTATCTGTTCATATCATTAGTCAAGTTATCTAACAGCCCTGGTCAAGCTGATTTTCAATCAATGGACAAGAAATTTTATTCAGGTACTTATGCATCTGTATCTGAATAGAGGATGCTATGTAACAAAAAAATCTGTACTTTATAATCACTTCAAGTGACCAAAGGTAATGAGAGACAGAAAAGAAATAAAAAAATTTACTTTTTTAAAATTAATATGTTTAATTTTTTACCTTAAAGCCATATTTGTTAGCATATTTCATACATATACTGTATGCTTCTTCATTTCAAGTTACAATCCAATTCTGTGGAACTTACTTCAAATTTCAATTTCACTGCTGAGCTATGCTTCATTTTCTAATACATGATGTTTAACACCACACATTAAAGGAACTCCGAAAGAATTAACACAATCTGTGTCCTCCTTTAGTAATCTCCTTTAAACACCAAGAATTTCCACTTTTAGCAGCAGTGGATAAAACAAACAAGACATCTCCCTTTGTTCCTGTGCAGTAAAATAAAATGGATTAAGATGAGTTGGCTAAAGCCAAAGAGCCCAAGTTATCTTTACATTTGTGGTCTTATGGTTTACTCAGATTTTTCCTTTGGTATTTGTGAAGTACATCAAAGATTTAGTGCCTACATGCAGAGGTTTTATTACCTGAGGTAAATCATAAACTAGAACAAAGTTAAACTTCTCTCCCTACCCAAAAAACCCCTCACATCCAAAAGCCAACACGTGGCTGAGGCAGGAGCTGCACTCTGTGTCCCTCTCCATCATCCACATCCCATCCCCAGTCAGCAGGCTACAAAAGATTTTATGAAAGAATCACCTGGCAGCAAGGACATGCCATACTTCACCTCACTTTCTCTCATATTTCTTTCTTCCATCCAAAGGGATTGCCCATCTAACTCTGTAGAGAAGCTACATTTTGTAAGAACTTTCAATGTACCCACAAAAGTCTATCACACATATGTTGCCATCTTCTTCCACAGCAGGTAATTTCAACAGCATTATTGTTGTGTCTCCCCAGTAATTTGGCATTCAGCTGGATATCACCAAGACCCATTTGCTGTAGTTTGACAATGCAAAAGACTTTACAATAGTACTGTTAATTTCTGCAATATTTAGTTACTAAGCAGGCTATGTGGAATCCTGCCACTTCTCCTGGGAGATAAAGAAAACAGGATCTGAAGAGACAGAGATCCTCCAAAACCTGGCAAAAACATAACTCATGTAGGTTATTAAAAAAGACTTTACTCAGCAGGAGTAGAAATGTGGACTAGGTGATGCTACCTGGTTTTTATGCAATTTCCTGGTATAGTAAGGAAATACATTATTGATAAACACTATAATGGCTGTATGTTTCCCCTATCTCTATCAAGATACTGCCCCAAAGCTTCACTTACCTGATGGTCAAAACGTTTTTGGAATTCCAACATATACATTGGAGTAGCTCACACAGATCATTCACAGCTCATCTGTAGCCACAGCATTTAATGCTCAAAGTGTCCTTTAGCCTCAGGACAGATTTTCCCTCACTGGTAATGACTGCACTGATGCAAAGGAATCTCAGGCTGTGGAACAGCTTTGACAGCTTTCCCCTACACATATTCAGGGAAATTGGGTGTTGGCAGACCGGTGTTTTTTTCCAGGGATACTTTTCACTTGAACAGGTTGCTCAGGGCTGCATTCAGCCTCACCCTGAACACTGCTAGGATGGGGGGCCACAACTTCTATGGGCAACATATTCCAGTGCCTCACCACCCTCTCAGTAAAGAATTTCTTCCTAACACCTAATCTAAATCTGCTCTCCTTCAACTCACATCCATTCCCCCTTGCCCTATCACTATTATTCAATCTATTATTCAAACTTCCATGAAAAGCCTTCATAATTTATCATGAAAATCCACGAATTTGGGGCCCTTAGAACTCATCAGAGAAACCATGTTGGTGAATCTATTAGCACACACTAACTGTGTGTACAATCTGCTTGTGCCTTCCTGCAGATTATAGGACAGCATGAGATTGAGTAGTTACTTAAATAACAAACAGAGATAAATTGCCAGATTGCATCATATACTACCTTCAGCTCTAGAAGAATTAATTTTTCTTTTCAATATCTGGTGAAATCTCAGCAGTAATTTGTAATTTGGCTTATCTAGAAATAGTAAATTTTAAATATTGATAGCAAATAAAAATTACTGTACCTAAGCTAGTGCATAAAATTGTTTTCATTGGACACAATACACATAAATATATGTATGCCACATTGCAAACATACCATACATCCAGGCAACCCATAAATTTTAGACTAGTCAACTACAGTGTCTACTACTTTACTTAGCCAACTTCTACAGCATTCAAAGGTTGCTCTGTTTGGTCGGATGTTTCTACTAGGTTAACATCACCACAGCAGAAAAAAATAGCTCCATGTTTCATTCTAAAAGACAAATCATTATAAACTAGGATTTTTTTTATACATTAGGTATCTATTTTTCTTCCAGCATGATTGCTAGCTATGTCATCCTTGCTCTCTTGGGAAATCATTACAGTCCTTCTTCTTATTAAAAATAATAACAAAAAATATCTAAACTGTTATAATCCCCATTTAGACCTGTTATTATACATTACTGAAATTCCATGAGGAAGTGTAACTTTTACAAATATGGACAGCTTGTTTCATTTCCCTAAGCTGTTTCTTTACAATACCTTTTCATAAGAGGGGAATGGTGGGGGAGGGGGGAAGATCAGAATCTAAAAATAGTGTTCATATGGACAAAACAGAAATGGCATTTTTTTAAAAACTGACTTTTACATTTTGTTCTATTCAATAGACTGAAAACACTCCAAATTAATTTTACAATGCCAGGACTGCACATCCCAATGTGTGTAGTATATGCTACAGTGCAGCCCTTCAGAGGACTTTGGTTTTCTGAAAGTGGTTTGTTTTTTGTATTTTTTTTTTTTAATAACAAAACTCTTCCAGTCACCCTGTTCTCAGAGTGCAGGCATCCTGAGGCCAAGAGCTCTGTCAGAGGAAAGCCTGAGAATTATAAAAATCACAGGAGAATCAATGCCAGCTTTCCTTTTTGGGAACACCTTGAGGCTTCTTCAACACACAAAGACTCCGAGACTCAACAGGCACTAAATTAAACAAGAATGCTCTTTATCCTGTGTAAGGTTACACAAGGATCAAATTTACTCTACAAAGATGGCTTATTTTCAGAGCCTGGGAGACAAATGTAACTCCTGTCTGGATCACTGCTGGTACAGGCCCCTCAAGCTGTTCCTGGATGGAGCCACTCCAAGAAGGTTCAGCTTTGCCTCCTCCGTGAGTGATAGTCACAAAGCAGCATCTCTCTGTGTTCTTATGTTACTCGTGTTCCACAGCCAGAAAAAAACCTCATTTTGTACATATTTGTTCTTATCTCGTGGATCCTTGCTTTGTAAAAAGACTGAGCATGCTGGAACTTGCAATGTTATTTTATGTCTTTCCTTTGATTATGTGATCTGGGCTGTTTTTCACAGTTTCACTTAAAGGAAGAGATGACCAAAGCAACATACATGAAGCTGTCACAAAGGATTGATATCTGAAGTAAAACTCTTCAGTGAAATTTACTAGTCATTTACAAAACATACTTTTTTCTCACACATCGGTCAAAGCACAAAGAGATCAGCACCTTATGCACAAGAAAAAACTACTGATTATATGTTCTACCTATCATGATGTGATAATTATTTTTGCAATTAAAATTATGAGTGTCATATTTGCCCACAGACATTTTCATGTGAAATTATACCACCTTTTTTCCTGTAACAGCTCTGGATTCTCCATGCATAAACACACATTGTACTTCATGATACATGATCTAGACACTTCCTTTTATGTCAGTATGAAAAAAAAAAAAAAATCAAGTATGAAAAAAACTCAAGTATGAAAAAAAAAATCAAGCAATAAGTCCATTTATGATTCCATTGCTAAAAATGCTTGTCACCGGATGCTCAAAGTGAAAAAAAAAAACTTTAAACAAAATTAGATCAGACAGGATAAGAACCTATTCCCTCTTTCACATTTTAGAGTACACAGCAGATATGGAAATAAGCCAAGATATTAGCATGTATAAGTTAAACTTGGTATTATTTCTCCTTGAAGACTACACTTTTCAAACAAGTTCAGAAGTACTAAAATTGGCTCCCAAAATCCTCCTAAAATTTCCTTTAACTTCCAGATGATACAGTGAAAATATAAAAAATTGCATAAAATTTGTTACAGAACAGGTGCTTGCACAGTACTTAAAAACAGTGAATTTTTTGTATTCACTTTTATTCACTATTAAGGCTTCAGTTCTTAGTTTATATACTCCAGATATACCAGCCTAGTGTTTAAAATAACCTAAATGTAGATTCTCAAAACATCAGTCACAAAAAAAAAAAAAAAAAAATATATATATATATGTATATATATATATATATATAAAAATTCCCTGTTCAATTTGAAAAGCATTGACCTGGTATAGCCAGAAAGTTCATGTCTGCAGGAGGAAAAAATGGTGCAGAAAATAACAGACTATAAGTCTGTTATTTCAGTGTGGGTGCAGAGAAAGATAAAGGATAAGTGTTGCTGCATTGACTCTACAACTACTCTTTATCATGTTTTTAGCATATGGCATGGATGCACAAAGCTCCAAACGAGGAGCATTTTGTGCGCAGCTTTTTTTAAAATCACAAGAATAAACAAGTAAAATAGAGTACTAGGAACGTCTCTACAAAGGGAGCGCCATATAAAACATTTTGTTCCCCTTCATTAAAGACAAGTGTCTTCCAATTTCTCTCCAAACTCAAAATTCCAACTGTTGATTTTGGCCAGAATGCCTCAACAGGACTATTCTCTCAATGCCCAGATTTCACAGTTACAGTGGCTGGTGATATTTTTGTATTTTATTGACTCCTTGTCTATAATTTACCTATCATATAAGTCTCCAGGCTCCATCTGAAGTATTAGGATGAAATCTGGACATGTATGAGCTATTTCTCTGCACACTTAGTTACACAGAAAATAAACCAGGGGGTGTAGCACACACCAGTAAATACTCATGGAACAGATCCCAGACATACAGAAAAGTCATGAAAATCACAAGGATTTCTTTAACTTTTATTTCTAGAATACAACTTTAAACACCAAATACAAATTTGTGCGTTAAAGTTTTAACAGCAGAAATACCATCTTACCTCCTATACATCCTTCTTTGGGTACTATTTTAGATGCAGTGATGCCTGCTGGGTCAGAGGAAAGTGATCTGTCTTTTTCAGGGAATTGTAAAGCCAAGAGCTAAAACCACTTAATTTGTTTTGTCTCAATATGTTCAGCAGTACTGAGAAAATGCATGGGGAAAGAATCCAGAGGATAAAAGCCTCATAAGGATTCTTCATCTTTCATCCTAGTTTCTCAATAATTTTCTGTCTCAATTTTGGAACCTTCTCCTTTTGGAACATTTTCTCCTCATTTTTCCCCAGCAGTAGCAAACAGGTACTTTGTACTACAGACACTACTGAGATAAAGCTGGCTGTTCAATGATTAGGAGAGAGGAAGGAAGACAAACAGGTTAAAAATACATACATTGCATGTTTCTATGACTCCTAAATTCTGTATGTCCCTCCTTTGCCAACATTCTTCCTCTTCTGAAACAGAAGCTGTGCATGATCATACCTTTCTTATAGACAGCAAATGACAGCAGGTACCATGCAGATTTTTGAAGTGCAAGTGGCTCAGAAAAGATAAAAAATATTTACCCAAAACCCAATAAGAATTGGTTTGTTTTGTCAAGACTGTCCTAAGGTCTTATATTTTCTGACTGGTACCTCCTGAAAAGTAGAATTTTAACAATGAAGATTTTATTTTATGTAATTACTTTTGAGGCTTTCAAAGCTCAGTCAGCTCAGTCTATTCAGTCAGCTTTACATTATGCAGAGCTTGACATGGATTTTATTTGGTAATGCCTTAGGTTCTAGCTATTCAATGTCTAACTGCATCTTAATCTTTTAATCTCTTGTTCTGCTCATCAGTATGACTTTTACATATGCTAATCTCTAATTGTTTAAGTGGAAGCTTAAATTAAAAAGCAGATGCAGAAGCATTTAAAGGTAAAGACTTTGAGGGACCTGGTGCACACTTCATATTTTTATAAAGAAGATAATCTCTTCCATGAAATAGAGAAACTTCTATGAAGGAAAGTTTTAATACTCAAAGCAATACTTTCTCACTTCTAAGCAAACTTTGCTGCTATTTGATGAACCGTGAAAAATATTGAATGATGCTACACAAGTGATGGTACTGGAATTTGTTTTCCAGTATCTAAACAGATATATATCTAACTGCTTCCTTAAGTCACCTGAAAATCCCTTCCAGTGTTGTCTTAATGCTTAATTCTGAGAGGAGATAGCTTCATTTGGCTGTCAGTGTCATTAAATAGCAAGCAAACACCATGGCTCTGCAATGTACCTTCTTGTAAGAAAAATAACCCCTGCAATTATCACTGTGTGGTACCCTGTATATCAGTGTGCACTGGAATATAAAAAGTGCCTATTATCTGTGCTGTTACAGACTACAGAATATGCACCCCTAAGGCAGTACAGCAATTTACCCATGATGGTGTGTCTTTAAATAACTATGTTAGAAAAATGAGCATTAAACAACTTTTAATGGCTGCATCTCCAGAAAACTTTGTGGCACTAAGCCACAGATCTTTCTCATCTGAAATTTATATTTAGATACATAATTTCTTTTATCTGTATACCAATTTCTCATTGTTACAGAACATATGCTCTTCCTCAAAATAACTTGCTATTTTTGTACTATTACTCAGCCGCATACTTCCACAAAGCTGCAAGTGTTACTTCAGATAAACTTAGAGCCTTTTTGGCTAGTTTCCATGTCACTTTAATGACAGAGAAAAAGACTACCTAAGGAAGCATGAGCCTGTCCCTCCTCCACTGGACTTGGGTTTGCTTTGGGTGAGGGCAACAAAACCAGTTGTTTATCAGTCCCCAGTTGACTAGAGGGGATGGAGGGGAGGAAAAAATACAAGTTTTTGCACATTTCCCCTCTGGTAGCAGTCCTTCAGACAGGAACAATATCATATCCTACCTCTTAGTAACTCTGATGACTTCTGTTATTTTAGGTATTTCGGAATGGAAAATAGTAGTGGTCCAAATTACACAATTATCTCAACAAAGGGTGGATGAAAGAGATTGCTAAACATTCACAAGATTTCACAGCACTGTTCACAAATATGATAAGCATTTTTCTAAAGCTTTGATATGATACACTCAGCTACAGCAACTTAGAATTCCAAATGTTTTCAATAAATTACCTTTGTCTCTCTCATTAATATTATTCAGATGATCTGCAATTTTTGAATTTCAATTCAAAAATTTTCAATTTTACTGTAGCCATGCTACAGTACTACCTCTTCCAGAACATTTTTGCATCAGCTGTTATCATTTGCACACCAATACCACTTCCCACCCTCAATCAAAAATACAACTGTACAAGACATACAATTCAGCAACAAAAAGTCTTATTTTATCTTTAGAAGTAACTTATTGCAATCATAGAGATATGTGGGGTTTGCTATGTATTTCTTAAAATAAAGTCACCCCGCACACTTCATATAGAAATAAAGTATTTCAGTATTCTTCAAAATGAAGCAGCAGCTTGTTTCCTATGAGCTGTAAAAAAACAAATTGACAGTCCTCCTCTCCATTTTGATCATCATGATAGATTCAAATTTGCAAAGATAGTAGAAAAAATATGAATTTAGCAGAACACATTAATGCTGTCTAAAATCTAGTTAATTTTCATTCTAAGTATGCCTAAATTCCTTACCAACCATTTATTGCCTTGTCTTCTGTCCTAGAAACTATTGTACATCACATTACATGGAGTTTAATCATATAGGGTAGTGCAGTCACATGCAAAAAAAAACCCCTAATTTCTTTAATCACATAATTTGAACATATTCTACTCAATAATGCTAAAGTCTACAGAACTAGTAATTCATCATACAGGGATGTAAACAGTTTCTAAACTTAAAAAAATAATTCTATAAATAAAAATAATTTTAACCCTAGAAATTTATTGAATCCCAATTTTGTAATACTTTAAGCCCAAAATGGACTTGCTGAACTTGGAGATTTTGGACCACTAACTCTCCTCTGTAACTCCTCCCTCAGGAAGCTATAAAATCTCTGTCCTGATAAATTCATTTCTTTGGGGATTTTCTGAGAGGAAAGACACTGCTCCCAAGAACTGCTTAAAGCCACAAGAAAAAAAAAAAATTAAAAATCTAAATCTAAAATCTAAAAATTGAGTGTAAATGAGGTTGTTTCATTATTTGCTGTTTGCACAGCTCCAGTTCAGCAGAGTTGTTTCTGGACATCCAACCTGAATAAACAATCTATGAAACATTGTGAACTTACATTTCCTTTCCATATCTTACCACTTTTTAACATCAGTGGTTTTTAATCTATTTCCCCTATAATCCTCAGAGATGGCAGTTAATATCCTAGGAAAAATGTTCCTAAATTGTTTGTGACCATTAAGTAAAACTGCCAGGACATAAATGAGTTGCAACCTCCAGCTGAGGACTACTAAGAGACCCAAGAGCAGGAACATGTCTTCAACTGCTCCAGGAAGAATAAATCAAGAAGATCTGACCAGTTTAGGCATTAGGCCCATCTTTGCCAGAAATAAAGTCATGCTTTTAAAAACTTTTCTAGCTACTCGTTAGAGTCTTGAAGCCTGGGAGTTTTGAACTTTCTGTGCTTTCTGACACTGACCCTCAGGAGAACACTGCTTTTGACTTGAGGTCTTGGAGAAGGCTTTCAAATTTGAGTGATGGAGCTGGAATCACTGAGGTGAAGTTGAATAGAAGTGTGTAACATCACATGGTGAAATGTTTGGAGTTTAGGGTTTTAGAATATAGTAATAAGTATGGGACGAAATGCAAGTTCTGAGGCATTGGCTCCTCTTGTTCCTTCTTCTTAGTTTTTTACTTTTTTAATTGGATAAAAAAATGTCACACTGCAGGTCACAAGTGTTTGATCATTCGGTCAAAAATATAAATAAAATAAATGTTAGTTTTTAATTGGACAGTTAGGTCTTAAAGGACCTTGTAACAAGCAAGATAAACCTCCATTTTTTTCACTTTTAGCTTGTTAGCTAAAAGTGCTGTAGCACTCAGCGTACTGTAGATAAAAATTAATAAACAACTGAGTCCAAACACAAAAATCCATCTCTCATGCTTCAATCCTCACTCTGACTGAAGACAAAGGAAAAAAAAGAAGTACACTAATATCTACTAGCTTGTCCTACCAACATTAGCTATCCCATAAGCTACTTTTGCAGAGTTTTCCATATTTGTTACATGACTCTTGCTAAGGACACCTCCAGGTCACACAATGAGGTTGCAAGAAGCTTCTAAGAAGGAAGTTGAGAATGTTCACTGGGAGGCAGGGAGGGACAGCAATTATGTACTGACCTTCTGTTTTCCTTTTCCATACTCCACAACATTCCACATGCTGCTGGTAAGTAAATTACCTGGCTTACTTGAAACCATCAGAACAAAAGCAAAAAAAGTGTAGCCACCATTCTGATTTAGTCATCAGAAATCCACTCACTCCTATAAACCTGTTCTAGCAATTTATCTGCCTGGGAGTCAGCTGCCTCACATCACAGCACAGCAGGGCCACTATCACTTAATCATTATCATTAAACTACATGCAGCCACACAGACATGGCTAAGCTGGAGTATTCTTTGCCCCCCTCTGTCTCCCACTGGGGAATTAGCCTGTTCTCTCAGAAGAATAAAGTTAACACAATATGCTTTTGCTGCTATAGTAGTGCTGGCTTGCAGAATAAGTCTTTTCAGTATTAGACATGAATAGGTAATTAAAAACTTATTTGACACTGTTGTCTTTGCTGTTCATAATATCTTGAAGAAAAACTTTACCGACAAAAAGGGAACTCAAATAGAAATCCTTATAACAGCAGATATTTGTCTACATGTACAGGAATGATCTTGTAGATTGAAATGGGTCCACCTCTAAATTCATAAAAGAATAAAAATAGGGAAAAGGATTAAGCAGTGATACCTCAGTATACATCAGACATGCTTGGAGCAAAGCTTGGTTTGAATTTAGTGTGTTTGATTGAAAAAATAAAACATCACAAAAAAATTCTAGACTGACATTAGTGACTGCATTTTTTTTTTTAAATATTCTAGTCCACAGCTTTAAAGAGCTAATATTCAGTTATTGAAACTATTCATTATTGGAAAGAAATAAAGCTGTGCATTTAACAGATCCTTCAAATACCTTGATAATATTTTGCCAGTTTCCATTAAGTGAAGATGAGACAAGATCAGATTACAGTTTTTTGCTTTAAACATAAATAAATTACAAAACCTCTTAGTTTAAGAATTAGGAAGTCAACAAAAACTTCAACTGTTTGTTAGATGAAATATAAGTTAAGACCAATATCTTATCTCCATCAGTATTCTCAAGCAGCTGTCCAGGGAAGAGAAAAATACAAGACATATATGATGCTCCCCCAAATAGTATTTGAGATTCCAAACCCTTTCCAAGGAACATTTTGAGGCAGATATGATTGTGATACGCTAAAAAACCTTCAGGCATTTCTCCTTAGGTACTTGTTTACAATTCCCTTAGACTCAGATTTAAAAATTAAAAAAAAAAAAAGGCCCCTTGCTTTATTTTGAACCTGTTCCCTTGATACCCTTTAGTAGCCATGGGAAGCCCATGCTGGAGCAGGCTCCTGGCAGGAGCTGTGGAGCCATGGAGAGAGGAGCCCAAGCTGGATCAGCAGCCCTGGCAGGATTTGTGACCCCGTGGCAGGATTTGGGCACCCACACTGGAGCAACCTGTATCCTGAAGGACAGCACCAGGGCAAAGGTACCACATGAAAAACAAAATTGGGAGTGAAACGAGCCTGGAAGAAGAGAGGTACGATAGAAAAGTGTTTTAAAGGCCTGGGGTTTACTTTATCATTATTTTATTCTGATGTAGCTGGGAATAATTTAATTTCTCCTAGTGAACCTGTTTTGACTGTGACAGTCTTTGATGAGTGATGTCCCCCTGCCTTTATCTCTGTGCACCAGCCTTTCACTATATTTTGTCTCTCCTGACAAGCTGAGGAGTAGAGGGATAGAGCAGCCTTGGTGAGCACCAGGCATCCAGTAAGGGTCTGCCCACCACAACTGGCAAAGAGCCTGCCTGTATTTATGGGTGGCGGTCAGAACCCTAACATCTGGCTCCTGAAACGTTAATTTGGCCAAAAGCAGACTATAAAATACCTCCAGAGCTGAGTAATTCCATATACTTGAATTATCAAACAAACCCGAACAAAAGAAATGAACAAAGAACCCAAACAAACAAAAAAAAAACAACAAAGAAAACCCACTAGAATATTTGAATCATTATTTAATTCACCTTGGTTTTTCTGGGACTAACTCTATTGATTTACTAGAACTGATCCTCAGTGATTTTGTTGTCCAGCTCTTCTGGCTCTTAAAAATTCTGAAAACATAACAAAACTTTCAGATTCTTATAAAACAGCACTTCAGAATCTTCGACTTTACATAAATTTTGGCCCTATGAAAATGAACAGTTCTTCAGATGAGTTAGACAGTTACCTGTCTAAAATATTCAGTCCTGTTAAAATCTAAATCTAAAATGTTCAATCCTGTGCTGTTTCAATCCCTATGTTACACATAATTGCAATTGCATCTCTTATGCTGTTAAAAACAAATAAATAAAAGAACCACAAACCCAGCATACTTTACATTTCTTGCATATATTTTTAAAAAAAGCTTGTAATGTAAAACAAATGTTTCAGGAAATTAATATTACTTATTAAAGAAAGCATCTTTCTCACAGTCCTACATTCATATTGAAATAATCCAAGAATTTGTCAATCACAAACTATTCAGCAGATACCAGAAACACAGTTTGGCATGCAAAGAAGTATTAGGAGTTTGAATGACACATTTTTTGATAAAATATGAATATATACATTCTAAGTGTATATTTCTACATCACAAACCAGATTTAGTTTTCCAGTTTGAGAAAACCAACTTTTTGTAAATTCATATTCAGCCTGCTGTTAGATAACACTGATCAATACTGTTAACTCTTGCAAATCTTGCATTTTTTGGTGAAGAAATCATCTATCAACAGAAAAAAAAAATTACATTCATGTGACAAAATTCAAACATTTGAGTTTGATTATAATTTAATAAGTAGTTTATCTCTTCAAGCATCCAGGAGACATGCTAAATGCATGTTTAAGAAGTATTTGCATTTCTTTTACCTTTAAATTGATGGCAATTCCAGCAGATTAAAAAAAATAAGTATGCAGAAATTGAAAGAGATGAAAACACAAGCCATTTTTCAACAAAATTATTTTAATACATTCAGGATAGAAATGCAAATAAATCTTTTGAACACATACGGAGCACAGAAAATTGCAATGAGACTCCAATATGATTATTATAACATGAGGGATAATGTAGAGAAGCAGCTTGGAAATGAGAATTTCTGAGGATACAGACATCAGATAAGCACTAAGAGGGGTCACAATGACTTCCTGTCCAGGAGTAACAACAATAATTTTCAAATATCAGAAAATCTAGCAAAATATTACAACTTTTTCATCAATAAGAAAAATATACAATAACATGGGTTCAAAATTTAAATTATAGAATATTTATGATGTAAGAAGATAAGAGCCATGGGTATGTCTTAATGTTAATTGGGACTGAGAAGACTTTGTGTGTGCTACAACTGTGTGAGTATTTTTGTACCCTCCTTTTGCCCCTTTCTCTTTTATGTGAAAAAATAAAAAAGATCTGTCAGATGCATCAGACATTTTATTTCGGTCTGACAGCAAAAGGGGAAACAATCATTTATTTAAATATGTTAAGCTTTATAGAGATATACAGAGAGTGGAAGAGCACTCAGACACAGAACTAAAAGCTATTGCTTTTAATACACACTGAATTAATATGTTCACAGAGATCATCACAGATAACAAAATTAGCTACAAATCAAATATAAAAATACCAAATAAATAAATAAAGTTGGTGAAAATTTAATTATTTAGCATCTATAGAAAAGACCAGAAAAGGAACAACACTTTCCTCTTCCATCATAATCATAACATCTTGATTCTCAGTGGTAACAGAGGAAACTAAGAAAAAGTCCACCCTTATTTTTTGTGGTATTCCCTTATATTAAAAAATTAATACCATTAAAGAAGTATGGAAAGGTTGGGGTTTTTCTTGCCTAAAGATAAATATTTGAGGAAAATTCTGATTACATTAAAAATTCATTCCAATATTAATTAGTTTGGAGAGTAATTAATAGCTATACATTCACCCTTAGCAATATGATAATAGTTTCATTTATTGAACCTCACAGATCTATTTAATCTTTTCCTATTTTTTTTTAATGACAAATTATATGGAAATCACTCAGCAAATTCTGCCATAAGATCAACATCCTTTCAAACACAAGAAGGGAAATGTATCACTTTAAAGGCTGTAAGGAAAGCTAGAAAAAAGCAGATAACAGTACACTTCAAAAGATACATTGCACAAGAGAGAATATATTACTAGATGGAATAAAAAGTTCAGCACTTTTCCAAGAACTAGCCTGGGACTCTCATATCATCTGTCTCCTGGTCACTAACTATGAATAGATATAATGGGTCTCTTGCTTGCAAATACCAACATACTTTAAATCAAAAATTTATGGGTTTTCTTACAATAGCATAGTAAGTTGAAAACAATAAAAAAAGTCCAAACAACCCAACCACCAAAAAAAAACATGTATAAAAGCAATTCTAGACATTTCATCTTAAATGAAGAAGAAATTCAAAGGAATATCAAAATATTTGAAAACAATCCAGACGTACTTTTAAAAAGGAATGGTTAAACTAGTTCAACCCCATTATGGATACTCATGAAGGATTAAATTAACTCCATACAGTTTAGGTCACCTCCAAAAAAAATTAATATAAATTAAATTAAGGAAGCAAATTTTAAAAGCATTCTGAACAAGGATTTAATGCAATTTGAAGAATCTGTTTCAAATCTGATTAGTGTATATTAATTTTTTTCCTGTCCTTGTGTAAACCAACCCAAAGACCCTGGAAACAATATCATACAGAAAAACCTGGGCATTTTAAAAGCACACCCCATAATGCATGCAAGACCCTCTATAATAAGTGTAAGCCTTTATTGCAGCTTTATTATTTTTCCTGCCTAATTTTTTGTCAAAGGGGAAATTCATATTTAAATTATTAAATTTGGATTTTTTTTTTTCCTTTAGTAAATCAACTTCTCTCTTCTTGTAGCAGTGTGAAAATGAGGACAGGGATCTACTTTTAAATTAAAAGTAATCAAGAGGAGCACTTCCATCTAAGCCTAGAAACTATTACAATAAACCAACATTTCCACGTTTAAAAAAGCTTATGTTTATATAGGAAATTCGGCTTTCTCCAGGAAAATACAGGGGTTTACCCTTAAAATCTAAAAAGAAAGGGTGCAGTATGTGAAACCTGCGGCCACTTGCAGTTTTCAGTCTTCAACCTTTATTTATATGTAGGCATAAAACTATCTTAAACCTGGAAAATTAATATGTTAATGTAATTTCATGTACAAATTCAAGGAGATAGTAAGATATCCTAAAATTATCCATCTTTTGCAGGGAAAACCAAGATTACCTGGTGTCCTGGTTTGAAGGACAAGTGTCTGCCAAGAAAGGCAGAAGCCTCTCTTTGAAATGGAGAATGTAAACCCTCTCCTTTGAAATTAATAATTTTGAAATTAAGGAGCTCTCAGGCAAAGACATTGGAATTAGGAATAACACTTCTTTACTAGGAAAACTAAAATAGAAATACAGTATTACCAAGAACAATCCCAAAACACTGACAGAGAATACAACCTGGCGCTCCATCAGTCAGGGTGTTGGTAGCAGTCCCATTAAATGGTGGCTGGAGTGACAAATGTGGGTCTGTTGAAGCAGTGCTCCTGTAGAAGGGTGCAGTTTTCCTCTGAAGGTCCAGAGATGATGTGGGAAGGTTGGGTTTTCCTCTGAAATCCAGTGGAAAAAGGCTACTTTGGTGTTCCAAATCTCAGTTTTTATATAGGTAGGAAAGGCTGGGCTCCTCCTCCTGGCTGGAGCATCTCCCAGTGGAATGATGTAATTTTATCAGTCATACAGTGGGATTTAATGGCCATTAACAGAGAATACCTCCCTGGAGGAAGGATAGGTTGTGAAAAGATAAAGATGGTTGCCTCACATGATTTTAACAGCTGGCCCATTAGCAGAGCATATCTCCCACTGAGATAAGGATCACTGCCCACCTGGTTTCAGCAGATAGTGATAGAATACACACTTTTGGTCACATCCTGTATTGCAACCCAGGACACCTGGCTCACAATAACTCTCAGGCCACACAAAACAAGAAGTAAAGGAGGAGGAGAAGGTTCTGATTGGCAAGGAAGGGTAGCACTACCTGCCAGTAGCCTGTCTGCACTTGTGCACCAGGCATGATCTTTCCCAGCTTCCATCCCCTAACTGGGTTTATGTTGGGCTGCTCCTGCAAATGCTTCTGAGGCTGTTTCAGTCAGAATGCACCAGATTAGCAAAGTCCTAATGTTTAAACTCTTGACAGCAATCTTCTGAAAAGGCAAGCAGTGACAGGACGAGGGCTGACAGCGTAAAACAAAAGAGGATAGGTTTAGATTAGGTGTTAGGAAGAAATTATTTACTGGGAGGGTGGTGAGGCACTGGAACAGATTGCCCAGAGGGGTGTGGATGCCCCATACCTGGAAGTGTTTAAAGCCAGTTTGGACAGGGCTTTCTGGTCTAGTGGAAGGAGACCTGCACGAAAAACATCGGATTGAGAAATTCTTGTGATGTCATTTAAGTGAAATTTTTAGATATTTCATGAGCATTTGTAAAGGAAATTTGGTGAAAAACATGACTGCCTGCTTCTCCTTCCCTCAAAAGTAACTATCTCCCATTAAATATCCTTACTGGTACATATGTCTTTGCTTATACCCATTCAGATCTGCTGAACAGCACAACCAACATAAAGCGAATTCCATGTCTAATCTTAATCTCCTCAATAGATAAGTGTGGAAGGGAGGAAAATAGTAGATAAGCAAGGTATTATCTCTTCTATCAGATTCTTAACAAAGAAAACACTGAAGTCTTAGCCAAGGGGCTTGGGAAATCTTATTTCCCATTCGTCTCTTGCTTTTCTGTTTAGGAGTGGGTCATAATTATGCCGAGGCAAAGAGAGCAGCAACCATTTTTAGGTCACCAACAAAATATTTAAGTGAGAAAGCCTGGAACAATCAGATCATCACAGAGCTTTTCCTACAGCTGGAATGATCTAAATCCAGGCATTCATCAATTTAAGACTGAATGTCATGTACACAGCTACTTAAAAATTCATCTGCACAGGTTTATCACTTCTGCTGTCAAAAACTAGTAAATTCTAATAATTTGATTTCAGCCTAAAACATCTTAGAAATTGACTCTAAGTGTTACTATTTTAAGAACTGCTTGTAAATAGACCCTGCAATCAGACTCAGGCAAGGATAGATTTTCAGGTTCTTAAATCACTAGTAGTTTCAGCCAATAATCAAACATACCAAACAAGAGCAATTTTTTTTTAAAGTCAATAATTGCATTTTCAAAACACTTTTAAAAGTTAATTTCATAAAGAAATGTATCCCAAAACCTTGTAACCTAGAAGTCTGCTTGACATCAATTAGTATAAAAATTACACGCCACAAAAAAACTGATTAAACTGCTTCTTGTAGCTAAAAAAAGAATCTCATGACTCATGGGTATGACAGGTGCAAAAAAACGAAAGTTGAGGAGAGAATGCTACATTACCAATTTCAGACAGATTTGCATGGTAAATATATCTAAATATAAGCATTTAGGAAAATAAAACAAACACATCTTGCCAACCCACCCCTAAGCTAGTTCAGGCAGCCAGTGCTACCTCCAGAAGCAGGTTAGAATTTTTGTGTGGTTTCTCAAGGGAGGGTTAAATTTGTAAGCTGATGACAATTTGCATAGAAGACATTGAAGTTGAATAATTCTGGGAGACTGGATGAAGCAGAGCAAGAAAAATCTTTACTGAATTGAATGAAAACATTACAGAGAAAAAGGCATTTCATTCAGAAAATTCAATTATTCGTTTAATTACAGCTAATAGTGCTAAGATTAAAAAAGCAAAACTCGAATATCTAAGGAACATCAAGACTGTAACTAACTCCAGTTATCACAGAAAATGTAAAACACTGATGGGAGAAGGATATGGAAAAATTTAATCACTCAATATGACTACTTTATGCCGATTGCAAGTAATTTGTATCATCTGCCTGTAAAACAGGCACCTTAATACATCCCATCTTTCAAAAGCCTTTGCTTAAACCAAGGCTCATTTTCTGGATCTTCTGCACAACTATCTTCATTTGACATCCTTGCTTCAAAAGGATGCAAGCTGGTCACTTGCTTCTCAGGTTTGCACGGCTTGGTTTTTGTTACAATAATTCCTAAAAGAGCCTGCTTCCTCAAATGCATGCCACCTACTTCCCCCAGGTTTTCCAACAATCATAACGCCAGTCCAGCTATGTAAGTATGAGAATTAACAGCAATTAACAGCAATTTATGCACACACAGCTACAATGGTCTGAGACTCTTCACACTGCACTCCCCCAGGTGCAGACCAGCGGACCTTGAGAACCAAGTTAGGATGATCCTGCAGTTTGAGGTATTTGCCTTTAAGCCTCCCAATCCAAGCATCCACCCCAAGTGGTTCCAAATCAAGCAAAGTCAACTCAAGCTTCAGTTTGCCCCTTCCTAGACCAGCCACTGAGATGCATAAATGTAGTCTGAACACAGGACGCTAACAACAGCCTGGTGAATTGTGGAAACTGCCAAATTTCAGAAGAGGTTTTGGTTTTAATACCATCAGTCAAGCAAGTGTGCAAGAAACCCTTCCTGAAATCATACAGGTTCTTGTTTGAGGTGCACTTGCCAGATTTCATTCTGATACACTTCCTATACTTTTGTGTAATGTCTTATTCCTGCAAACATTTCACACAACTCCCACAGATCACTATTAATTTAATTTATATCCTTCTTCCCTCACTTTCAGTGAGATTGTTCCCAGAATAAGAGCTTTCCTGCACAAAGATGCACAGTCATAATCCAGCTCCTGCTGAATACAGCTGTGAGAAGTAATTGTGCATGCCTTTGAGTTTATTATTATGTAACTTTCCTTTGGCTTACCCACATGGAGAAATATTAAAATAAATTAACATTTTACTGGCTCTGTAATTGGAAGTGTCTCATCGAAACAAATATGTTTATCAAACAGTTTGACTGGGAAAATACATTACTGTAGCTGCAGTTACCCAAATTACATGCTGTCTAAAGCAAAAAGGGCAAAAGCCATCTGGCTCCATGTAACTTACATTTTCTAGACAGCTTGCAGCTGGTTCTGATTAAGCAGCATCTCAGTACTCCCAGAGATCTATTTTTAACTCTGCAACTTTATTTTTAGTGCTCGCACATCCAAGGCACATGGTGTTTACATTAATAAATGAACAACCGCCTACAGTTAAGAAAAGCTTTGTGCAATTCTTGTGGCACAGTCACTGCGCAGCAGAGATGGATGGTTAAATAAAACATCATGTGCTCCAACTAAAGAGACCTTCTGCACCTCCTGCCTCTGTACAGGACTGCAGAAAGCACCTCTGGAGAGCTGGAACAGCAGGAAGAAGACAGTGATGGACAACAGGATGATTTACATCTCAAGTAACCCTGACGGCATAACCAACTCCTTACCAGAAAAATCACTTTTTTTTTAATGTGGAAATAATTATCAATGTACAATTCAGAATGACTGAATTCTGCTGCTAAAGCCCTGAAAACATCAGAACAGTGGATGCTGCAAGTCCAGGAAGCATTATCATGTTTCTGTTTTTTATAGCTAGACACATGCACACAGATTTTATACCTGATTTTTGACCGGAAAATATCAGATTATTCTTGTACAATTAAAACAACCCTCTCAAGATGATGTTAAACACATGCACCAGAAAGGTTAAATGCATAATATGTTTTGTGATTTTTTTTAAGGTCTCTTATTTTTTCATTCCATGGTATAACTGAATTGCAACATCAAAACGGGAATGAAGGAAGGCTAAGACAAATAAACCAGTATAATGAAGTAAAATACAGCTAATCTTAAGCTAATTCATGCTCAGTTTTATGGTATTAATTCCATTTTGCATGAACTTGCAACTTACTATTTTGCATAGAGTGCTACGTACGTGTGACACCCTCCATCTCCGGACCCTTGCACTTCCCAACCAAAGCAGGCAGCTGCTCTTCCAGCCCGTATCCACTGTGCTACATCACTAATATAACCAGCTTTGAAACCAGTGCCAGCAAAACACCTTAGAAACCTATCAGTGGGAATGCTTTCAGCACAATAAAGTACTGACTAGCTGTAAAATCTTAGTCAACTTTGAAACAAATCTCCATTTCAGCATCCAGGCATGCCGAGCACTACTGAAGCTAGTCCCAGTTCCCTTGTGACACTGAGTCCCAGTGCCAAGAGGAAGGGAGGCTATTTCCCCAGGAAGTTCTTTCAAAAAATTTCTTTTCCTCACTAACACTTTAGACACACTTATTCTCATGTACTCTCAGGTTTCTGCATATCTCTTCTCTACATACTTTTTTTCTTATATTCTTGCTCCTTATTCTTTTAATCCAAGTCCAGTGTTTCCCCTTCCATGGCTCTTAACATCTCCACTCTACCTCACTTTCCCTTCTCTATGCTGCTTTCAAGCCTCTGTGTCACTGTCTTTTTTTCCAATATCCTGTGCATGCCAGTGCTGGGTTTGTTTCATTTTTCTATTTCTTACTGAAAGGATTATATTATTAAATTCCAATGTATTTTTGGGGTCTGCACCCCAAAGACAGCCAGTGCAGCTTAGTCTCCCTGACAAAGAAATGAATGGTGCCTCCACAAGTCTATAGGCACTCCTGATCAGCTATGTGAAATCAAAACAGTATTTGTCATCTAGCACAGATTCCTTGGACAGTAATGGCTTAAGGAGTGCATAAAGGAACAAGTTTTCTTGTATGTTTTGTGAGGAAAGCAAGTAGACCCCTCAAATATATCCAGTAACCTGGTGCAAAAGGTATATATTAATATTCCAGACTAAAAGCTAAAATATTTATGAAGTCACAGAAATAAAACATGGGGAAGGTGATGCAGTATTTCATATAGAAGCATTGTGTTTTGAGTTCCCCTCTCTTCTACTCTTTAAAAATAGCTGAACAGAAAAGACAAAGTACTCAGTGGCTATTTCAGGATTTTCCTGACTTAGCTTACACGCACTTGTGAATTTGTCTAGAGCAACTGCTGAATGCTTCAATAGAGGAAAAAAGATATTCATCAGGATCTGAGGCAGCTTTTGAGCACTCTTTTTTTTTTTTTGAAAGTGTGCTCTTTGCACCCATAGCAACTATTGAAAGCTGAGTTGGGGATATCTAAATGAGCTGTATTCACTGTAAGTCACTAAAGATATACTTCAAGGCTAGAGAAACAGCTGCAAGCACCTTAGGGGGAGCTATGAAAGATATCTGATGTCTGCTTCTTCATGAAGCCTAAAGTTTGTGCACTGGCCTTTATGTAGGATACTGCCTCAAAATAGTACTGTTTTCAAATACAGAGTAGATGTTTTTTTAACACAAGAGATATGAGTCACACAGCTTGGAGCATACACCACACCTAGCTGGCTCTATACCTACAGAAAACCCTTGTTTGCTCTACCATGCCCCAGATCAGTAATCCACTGTGAATTTCTCACTCAGGTCAGATAATTTTCCATTTCCCAACATAGGAAAAATCAAGTATCAGACTTGTGTAAATGAATAGTGTGAACATTCAGTTTTGAAAAATCTGTAAACTCTTGCACAGCACATATGCAGCCTTAAAGAGCAGTAGACAGAGGAAGCCATGCAAGGAGTTGTCATCTTTATTACTCATATCATGGCAATGTCCTGCAGTCATGCACTGAGGGGTACCAACCCTTACTAATCCATAATTCAATTGAGAATAACTCTATCTGCAAATTGAGGGTTACAAAATAATGAGAGACTAATAAACAGTAAGTATTCGCATAATTTCATTTTTATGGAACAGAAACTTTTCTATCACTTCCAAACAGCACTTTAAGAATCTAAGAAAAAAAAACCATGGACAGATTTAAAATTGTTATCTATGAAAACAGGTTAAAGTAACAGATTTTTACAACTTAGTTAAGAGAAGACTGGAGAGAACAACCAACAAATGATGGCCTAGGAAAGGAACATTAAACAAGTTAGAGGATAAAATAGCATGGCAGAGGCCACCAGTCTTCATGTCTTCAGGTCAGCTGTTAACTACAATTGATAACAAAGGGAACTTTGGGCAGGAACTCAGGGATCCTAAAATAGCTCAGTGCTTTGCTTTAGCAGAAACCTGCCAAAATGTTAAACCAAAAATTTTGAACACAAAATATCTAATGCTTAACTAATGTGAGTTTTGTCAAACCACCTCTGGTTGCCTTTCTTTTTGTCAGAATTTCCAGCCAGAGGTCAGAACCTGAAGGAGACTCCCCTATGGAACAGAGATTGAGGTTGACATCAACACCCTGCACCACAACCCTTAGAAGTACAGTCATCACAAAAATTAAGTATTACCTCAGGACCCCTGACAGCTGCCCAGCTTTGCTATTATTAAAAGAAAAAAACAAAACAAAAATCCTCCCCTGCAGAGAATAACAGTCCAAAACATCTTTTGTGTTAATCTGTCTCAGGCCAAGCAGGGCTTGGATCCACCCACAATGTACACATCGTCATATGAAGTCAAGTGTGACACACACCCCTCCCCAATTTAAATCATACCTTGAGCTCCCTTTAGACATTCATTTGCTAAATGCTGCAAAGCAGTGCTTACAGATTAAGATATTCCATAAACTCTAACATTTTAGATTTTGTAATGAGGTTTTGAAATTCCTACCAGCATCAAAATTAAGGTGCAATGAAATAGTCCTGCTTTTTGTGAGTTACCGAATCTGCAAATTACCTGTTGTAAGTGTTATAATTATCACTGCAGAAACACTTATTCTGCAGAAACACATCTGCCAGAGACAAAATTAGGAGGTGGTGTGTGGGTGCGAAAACATTAAAAGTTGGCAAACATGCCTTTTTTAGGGTATTCAATATAAGCAATATTCATACAGCTAAACTAATAAATGAAGAAACTTTTTTATTCATGGAGTCTAATCTAACTTCCTGTATAATGCAAGATTTTAGAAACATAGATTTACAATACTGTAGATGTTATAAACTTATATAGGTAAATATTACATCTATGATTTTTTTAAATACCACATTTCACATATTCCTACCTGCTTTGTGTTACCTATGTTTTAATGAATATGAAAGAATGCCTGGCATCCAGATGCTGAACTCTCACTTTAGAAGTGGTGTGGTGTATGATGTGACTGATGGTGTGACTTTGTTGGTCATTTCATTCAGCTGTAAAAGTGTTCACTGAGCCTCTAAATTCTGCATGGACAGAACAGGTAATGCATAAAAGAAATGACCAGTAAAGTGAAGAAGTATGAAGAAGTCCTTAGTACTTCTCTCCAGTTGTACTATGGTGAAGCAGTCCCACAGTTATGGAGGCTGACCATGCCTCTCTTGTTCAAGGATCCTTTCTTCCCAATGTAGGACATGAGTTAAATGCACTTTTTCTCTTCCCTCTTCCTTCCTAACTTTTGCCAAGATTATTGTGTGGCTGTGTAGTAAACTGCACTGAGGAACCAATCCAGGCTAAAAACAGCCCTTAGTTTTGGGAACAGCTGAGCCTGGATTAGCTCCTGAATCCATTTCATCCTGTGGCCACACAGGCTGAGGAGTCAATGAGAAGAGTGAGAACAACAGTCAGCCAGAGTTGCTTATTCTGGCACTGACACTGAAAAAGACTTCTCAAAATGTGACCTCCCCCAGTGGCTCCTCGAACCATGCAGCTCCACTGGCTCTCCTGTCCTGGAGGTGACACTCTCCTGTGTCCTCCCCCCCACAAAGACCAGCACACAGCAATGAGTCTTGACACTTCATCACTCAATTGAAATGAGATTTATCTGATGAGCCAAACCACCCATGAGGCAAAGTGTGTCTGCAGGAAAGCAGGAAGCATGAACATCTTCCACACTAGTTGTGTTTTCAGATATAAAGAACCCTGCTAATAACGACATTGTAAAAATATTTTTGTTGCTACTGTTTATCTGGATACTGCAACAGAAATTCTCCATATGGAAATGTGAGAAAAGAATTAGAAAACAATTAGGAAAACCAACTGACCTGCCAAATAGAGTACAGCTATGAACTACCTGGAGAGGCAAAACTTTATTTACAGACTTTGAGCTATATTAATCAGGACTGCTTGAAAACACAATACCCTGAACTTTCCCCCCCAGTGCCACCCTCCTTAAACAACATGTTAGACAGTACATTAAAGTAAATATTGCCTGTAAAACAACAAACTATGACAAGACTAATGGAATTCAGATGCTGGGGAGAAGGAGAGAATAATAAAAAACCTGAGAAAATGTCAAAAAATTAAAAGGAGCAAAAAAAGTGGATATACTTATCTAGGACTAGTCTTACCCACTAAGGAATTAGGATTTCTTATATTTGGCATAGTCCAAGGAATAATCTGTATATATGACAGTCCAGCTGCCTAGATAGGAAATTCAGAGATGGCAGTGAACCCTTCCTTCCTCCAATAATACAAAAATCTAGGCCATGGACCATATGGAATTAGAGCACAGGAAGACACATCAACTCCTGAAATGACATGGGGAAGGGACATCTCTTTAGTTGAGCCTCAGACTCTGACTTAATTTAGAATTACACACAATTTTTGTTCCTAGAGAAAATTCCCATACTTATGAAAGTCTTTATGTTATGCTAAAGATCTTGCTACAAGTAAAGGCAAACTTTCATGAGGCAAAAAAGAAGGCTCCCACTGTGTAAGCTTCCAGCAAACACAATGACTTCAGGATTACAAACAGTAAAGTAATAAAAGCAGAGTTGGTTAAATATTTCCTGAGAGATGGGAATCAAAACTTCAAAATTTGGAGGCTTTCCAAACTCACTCAGAGTGATGGCAGACTTCTATTCAGTAAAAACACTGAAAATTTTGTCATATACTTAGTGACAATCAAAGCAACTTCTAGGTGGCTGTTGGGATCCATAGTTTGCAATGATGAGCCACATGAGGAATCAGCCTCTCCACTATTTTCCAGCATATTTCAATGGTTAATTATCAACACTGTTATAACACACCATATTTTCATTCTCCAGAGAGAATGCAATCTTCTGATTTGCTTTTCTGTCACTCAAAATGTAAACATATAAATTTACCTATTTAAAGTTCACTAGACTCCAATGACACCATAACTGTGCCACCTTGGTTTAATAAACAATTAATCAGCAAAAAGGACAGTGGATTATTGTTTACTGTGTTTTATCACTGGACAATAAATTTGATGGCTCTTTCTACAGGGGCATGTTCTAAGTGAGCACTGAGGATAATTTACTTAAAATACTTAAAATGAGAAAAATTTTCACCTCTAATTTAAAAAAGCCACTCTAAAGAATCTTTACAAGCTTTAGAAACATTTCAAGATTTCCAGAAAACTAATTTATCTTTTAAAGTGCTAATGGTCAAAAAGTCAGACCTGTGCTTTGGCTACACAGGCCAACAAAATAGTTATTTTGAAAGGCTAAGACCCAGACAAAAAAAAAAAAAAAAGAAAAGAAAAAAACAAACCCATTCAGCAGCTAGTATTAACAACTGACTCCTGAAAAAAATAGCAATATAGTTCTAATTGTCAAGCACAATTCTGTTTGAAGAGACAGCAATATTTTTAATATGCATAGGTTAAAGTTTGTGTGTATATATCATCTTAATGTACCACAAAGTTATACCAAACACACTTTTCAGACAAAAAAGTTTTTTTCAGTTAATCTGAACCTGCTGAAAGTAACAACTGATCCCACAACCCACAGTCTAGTTGTTGTCATTATTTATTCATTTATAATCTGAAGAATTAGCATTCAAAATAATAGAACTTCATGAACATGTGAAAGTATGGAAGCACAAATAAGAGTAGAACCATAACACTTTAATGCTTTAATTATCAATTTTCATTGTAAATGGTGCAAATTATTTCCAAGAGGAAGAAAAAAAAAAGCATAGTAAGTAGATCAATGTATTTACACACTTATATTATAGCAAGTGAACAAGATTATGTTTCTTATGCACAGAGCATTTTCTTCATTGTTTGGTAATCTTGTACATCAAATCCCCAGTGGCAGAACACACTGAATCTAAATTTTTCATTCAAGCTTATTGGGGTTTTACCTAGAAATACCTAGATAAAGATGTCAGGCTTAAATTATGATGAGAAAATTAGAGTCTCTAAACAGCAACACCTTTTATATTTCATAAGGACAAACTTAAGATTTATGCCAGACTGAAACTATTTTGGAGGTCTGTAAGGAGATTCAAGAGGTCAAAATCTGAGCTGCACTTCTCAGTCATGTTTTGTATTAAAAGTTAAAAATAGCAGGAAGAGCTGTGGGGCAAGACCCCTTCTTTTACACACATCATATTAAGGCTGAGCTTGTAGATTATTTTTTCCTTTTGGAGATCTTACAGAGCTGCAGTGCTCTGTCATACATAGACAGACAGAAATAGATAACATACCTACTAATCCTGAATCTTATTGAGCCATATTAAGTGAATTCTCCATATATATCTAATCCAGCCTGTGAGGCTGTTATTTTTTAATCTGAGGAAAATCCATCACAAAGTCATCACAAGGAACAAATGCATTTGATTCCTTCAGTTTGCAGTCAGAAATCTGAAAAAGATCCATGCACTTAACTCCAATGGAATTTAAACACCTGACAAAACAGACCTGCGTGTGAAGAAGAGGTTTTAGCCTTCTGATATTTAATTGACTTCTTTGTTTTGGACTCAAAGTTCTCTTACATCTTTTTACCAAAAAGTTAACAAAATACATTTTAAAGTAAGATACATGATTATTCATCAATATATTCATCTGTTCATAGCATCCACTGCTGGTGAAGAGATGGCTACTGCACTGCAACATGAACTTACAATGCATTTTAATTTTAAAACAGTAGTGAAAGTTGCATTTTGGAACTTTTTCTATATTTAGTCTTTACTAATACAAGGAAAATTATTTATAAAAATGCAGAGAAAAGCAGAACAAGGAAACAGGGGGAGTCAGCTTTGCAGTGAGGAATAACAAGCTATTTCTCATGAGGAACAAACAAATGTCTATCAAAGAAATTCAGAATCAAGATGACAGGAAAGTGATCCAAAAGTAGGAGCTGGCAGAATTTAGCATACAGCTCCTTTCTCTCCCATTCAGTTTATTAAGAAATATAACTTTCTATTGATTATAGAAGCTCTTAGATGATTCTATAGACATGAAAAAATAAGTAATGCTGCTGAAGAGCAGAAAAGTTTGGACAGCTGTTTCAAGAATATTATATATCACACTTGGATTTCAGTTCAGTACTTACAGATAGATAAAAGAGCTGATTCACCTAGCTGCATGTAAGTAAACCTGACACATTTTGAACTTGTCTTCAGATGCAGGCATGTTGAAATGCTCAGAAAGCAGGGACAGTAAATACTCTCTGCCCATTTCAGTTGTCTGCAATAACAAAAACAAGAAACTGGATGAACTGTATATGTAGTTTTCCACTGGGAAATTGTGATACCAAACACTGCTATTTTAACAATAGCTGCAGCATCTAGAAAACTTCCATAAATGTCAAGAGTTTCAGGTATTTTCCCTTCATAATTTGTTAGTGTCATGTATTAATATTACTTGTCTCTCTTCCCTAAAATGATTCCATGACCAATTTAGTTTTTTAACATAATATTTTTAATAGAATATTTGTTTTTTTAATATAATATTTTTCATTTAACTATTCCGATATTGCTCTGAATTTCAAGAGGAATAGTAGAGCATAAAATCCGAAAGATCTGGGTGACAGGAGAAGCAAAGGGGGAAAAAAATGAAATCTCTCTGGACTCATTTCCCTTCTCAGGTTAGAAAAAGAACACCTGTGATCTGAATCTTCACAGAAATATTTATAATCCATCGTTCCCCATAGATGCTGTTTTCTTAAAAAAATCTGGGTAAAAAATACTGTATTAAACCAACACATGCTTTAAATGAAGCAAGCTCTCTCCTCTTCAGATGAGTAACATCCTCTCCAAGGGCCAGAATCCTTGGAAATGGAGCTGGAAGACATACAACAGACACAATCTCCAACTACACTGCCATGTCAATAGAAGATGTGCTTCAAAATACTAGACAGAGAGAAAGAACTCCAAAATATACCTGTGAGTATATTAATTCAACACTGGAATGTATCAGTATTTAAACAAAAAATGTCTGTCTTAAAACTTGATGTTATTTTCCATAAGAGTGGGTGCTGGGCCAGTTTAATCCAGAGAAGAGAAGGCTGGAAAGGGATCTCATTAAAACATAAAAATACCTTAATGCCAGGTGCTGGGAGATTGGAGCCAGATTCTTTCGTGGTGCCCAGCTACAGGATGGGGAGCAATGGCCATAAACTAACACGAGAAGTTTCACCTCAACGTGAGGAAGAAATTCTTTGCGTTGGGGGTGGCGGAGCACTGGAATGGGCTAAACTATGGAGTCTCCCTATCTGGAGACATTCCAAACCCCCTGGACACGTTCCTGTGCCACCTGCTCTGGGTGACAGTGCCTTGGCAGAGGGATTTGAATGCTTACTCCAGAGGTCCCTGTCACCCCTAACAATTCTGTGATTCTGTGAAATAAATATCTTCTTTTCCTAACCAATGCTTTTTATGAGCAGTAATCAGTTCAGAACATACAGACACAGAATGCAAACACTTCCTTAATGATCTTACAATTCATAACAAGCAAAGCAAACATCAGCCCCTTTCCCTGTTGAGATTCAGCATTCACCTAATAGCTTCATAGATTAGCAAGAGCCTGGTCCCTGAAGGTTCAAAGAGCTGGGATCAATTTAATGGGCTACAGAGCTGTTGCAAGTAGATGTTGCTATGCTGCAGGCCCCACATTCATTGCATCATACAATATAAGGAAATACTGATGTGCATTGGTTCTACAAACAAACTCTATCCAAAGAGGTTTCTCAGATAATGGTTGAATAAAATATGCATGAATTTTGTTTGTTCCACATAAGGTACTTCAATGGGCTTCCAGACAATTTAGGTTTGAAGGGAAAGCAATTCTAAAGAAATAAGTTTTTTCACTAACCACATCCCATCATAAAACCACAGAAATTTAGCATAGTGCGCACAATTCTTTCTAAAGCATTTTAGAATTCTTCATTGACAGAACAAACCATCCATGAAGTGAGCTGGCCTATACCTCTCAAGTACTGCTTTACCAGTTTGCATCTTGCTCTTTCTTCTCTCTGTTTTTAAATATAGTTATCTTCTGTGTAAAGAGTATGTATGAATGTACATACACAAGCTATATAGATATATGTGGTCTGGATACATTGCAAAAAAAGTACATTCACTATTTCATTGTAACCTACAACCATAACCCAAAATATCAACATTTACCATATATTATGAAAATTTCACAGGTCTTATGTACCAGACACAGATTGGTATTCAAATGAGATAGCATCATGGTGTTGCACCATAGGAAAAAAGGGTCATAAATACTGTCTGTACACTGCATGTGTTTAAAGCATGCCACTTAAAAATTATTTCAAACTCCCTAACCACTGGATGTAGCAGAGTATAACAACCTATTCCCTGAAGGAAATCAAGATGATTAGGAATAAAAAAGAAAAAGCACAAAACCCCCAACTCTAACACTACTGAACTCTCAGGCTTTTGCCATTCAAATTACAAGCCATAAATAAAAGAACTGCCCTACCACAGGCTTGCCATCATAGGAAGAAGCTGCTCATGTCACTGGCAATTCATTAATTCTTCTTTTGGAATACTAGAGACATTTGCAACTACTGTAACATCTTACAAGTAAAACAACCACAACCTGATACATATTTTAGACCTAAATTGCAAGTGAATCATTTGAATCACAGAGTCATAAAATAGTTTTGGTCAGAAGAGACCTTTAAAGTTGAATGGAATTGCCCTTCCATCTCTTTGTCTCATAAGGTTAACCTTCATAAAAAACAATATAGCAATAACACTTGCAATGGGACAAAGACATTGGCCATGTATAAAAATATGCACACTTGAAGAGGACTGGAAAAGGGGAACTCAGTTACTATGGATGCAATAAGAAAATTTAGTAATGTTTTTCTTATAAAAAATTCAAATCAAATGTTAGCTGCTCAGAGAAATGGCAGCTTCTCCTACCACTCTATTACAGGGACTGCACTGGAACCAGAAATTTCAGTGACTTCTAAAAGGTGACAAAACACTCCACAGAACATCTCAGCCTCTCTCAGTTGGGGGACAGAAGAGATGCCACATGGAGACACTCATCCTCCTCCAGTTCATGGCATTAACTTTAAGCAGGATGCAAGACTAAAGTCCAAATAAATCCTGCCTCATGCTGTTTCATTGAGGGAAAGAAAAATGGGGATCCCAAGGCTGACACTGCCCTTGAATACTGCATTTCTGTACATGCCACAGAGGTGTATTCAAATGGTTGGTGAAGCAACTCACTTTTCAGAGGGAAACTCTAATGATGGGGAACAGTAAGTAGTAGATTTAAAGATATTTAGGCACCTAACTCCTACCAAAAGTGATGTTCCTGAAGTATCTAACTACCTTTAATACTAATCTGGTTATACTGATTGTTTCTCTTGCATTAGATGTAGCCTGCAGAAACACACAATAAATATGGATTCATGTTTGCTATCTTCTTTCTTCATACCAATAAAAGTAGTGGAAAATTTACTTTGTGTGAGAGAGAATTTAATTTTTGGCTCTTTCCACAGACTGTAAATAACACAAAAGAAGAAATGTTAGAAGGATACCAAATCAGCTGGAGTATCTTGACATTTGAACTGTATGTTTAGGAAAGTACAAGAGTATTTTCTATTAAGTACCACTGTGACACAGATAAAGATGTGCCTTTCTGCTGAATGCTCTGTTGTGCTCTGTATGGAAAATTCACTGCATGCACCAAATTGCACTATAAGAAAAAGAAGCCAAATCTGAAACCCAGCTATGCTTGACTCCATCTGATGTAAAACCTATTGCCAGTTTTTAATACTACAATCAACAATTCTCAAAAAACACTTGCTGAATTAAATTTCTATGCAATAGTACAGATAAATACAGCTCACAAAGTATTACAGTGTTTTCCCTGATGCTTTTATAGGCTGCTTGCACAAAACTGAAGCAGTCATAAAATAAGCCACCTGTAAAGGGTTATTTTACCAACAGTACTAGGAATAGATACTTCAAGTGTGGGTGAACAAAGTGTGAACCATATGGGACGTTGCAGAGATTTGAATTGGGGACTCTCACTCCTCAAAAGAACTGAAGTCAAGGCATGTTCCATATGCAGCATTCTGTTTTCCTGGAAGTTTAAACAGCTACTGATAGTTCGCTTTCTATCAAGTGAACCTGCAGTTCAGTGACTCATTTTGCAGGCATTGGGTAAAGCAGGTTCAGAGACCATTGTTAATTACACATATTTAAAGGAGGAAGCTCTGCAAAGAATGCCTATTATGGGCAAAGATGACTTTGGAGCTAAACAGAAAAATAACAGGATACAATGTGAATTCTTTCATTAAAAGAAGCATCTGTGCAAAGGCAGAAAATAAATTATTGTCTAATTACACATATTAAGAACTAAAAGGTTACAAAATGCCTATTCATGTCAGATCATGACTAATCAGTTTCTTAAGAAAAAACAAAAAAAAAAATTTAAATGTACTGTAGGATTATACTGGCTTTAAAATTCAACTGTGATAAGATATCCTTTTCTGCCTAAACAGCCATTGTCCTGTTTTATAAGAAATGTTGCATATCAGCCATTTGCTAAATTAATTTCATCAACACAAAGGATTATATAATTCCTAAGAAAGTACAGTTTTCTGTAGGAAGTGAAGTATAAATATAAACAAACTGACCTGGCGTTGTGGAGCTCATTGTTCTTAATGGAATGATATCTTGTTAAAGTACAAAGCAAACTGTGGAAGAAGTTGTTCAGATTTTGAGATTCTTCTGGAAGTGGAGTGAATCTGAGTAAAATAAAGAAGAAAAAAACATCTTTGATTGTTTGTTAACAACATAATATTTTTAAGAGAATATTATTATGTCAAACACACTTAAACAGAGGAACATTTAAAATCTCTTCTATAGTGTGCAAATTCAAGAGCTATGGCCTCTGAAAGACTCAATACCAGAATCCTAAAGCTTCAGAGCACCTCAGCTAGAAATTTGCATTATAGCCCATCCACAGTCACATAAGAACACCAGAAAGCAAAGCATGAACTGTGTCCTTTCTCTCTCCTCTGTGATTAGAGTATTATATGAAATAGAAGCCATGAGGTACAAACATCTGGGTTACATCCTTATGTCTAAGGAGTGGCCAATTCTCAGATTTACTGCAGTCAGGATTGAAACATGAAAGTGCAGAAACTGATCTGCATTCAAAAGTCTCTGGAATAACTAGTACCTCCTAAAGCTCCAGTGCTTGGAGAGCTCATGAATAGAACTTGTTGAAATAATTAGCACAGCTGAAGGGATCTCCCATGACAAGCTAATGACATCTCTGATACCCCAAAGGAGCTGCTAATGGCGTGGGCTGCTGAAGAGCAGGGCAAGGAAGGTTCTGCAATTTGGCTGAAATCCTTTCACAGTCCTGTGACATTCTCAGCTCAGTACAGAAGCAGAGGCAAAAATTCTCCTCTAATACTCCCATCTGCTGAAAGTTTAAAGCTACAGAGAAGAGGCTTTCAGGGAACTAAAATATATTTTCATTCAAGCATGATATAAACAGCATAATGAGAGAGAAGGTTGTAGTGCATTACGAATGTGACTATCCTATTCAGCCACTGCTCCTGAAGTATCTAAGTAGTCAAAGATATTCTTAGTGATGAATATTTTAGCAGCTTTTGTCACTTTTTTTAAACTACCAACTGCACATTTAGTTTCAAGCTGAGCTCAGCCAAATTTGAGATAGTAAATTACATTTTAACCAAGTATAATCATTTAAGTTTAGCATCATTATCATTTAAGAAAGGCAAATCACACTTTTAGATAAGGAACTTCTGCTGTTATGCCCCCTAAAGCAAGCTGGACATACACTGCCCAAATAGGCATGATATTTGGACACAACCAGCACTCCAGCAGACAGCACCTGTAAAACCAAAATTCTCAATCCTTCATGAAAATCCTAATTACTTTCCCTTGCTTGCTTCATGCATCAGAAATCACCAAATATCAGATGGAAGTGCTATAAAACTGAACAGACTCTACTGTTAAGCCTATCCAAAACGTGCACTTGGGCAGATCCTTACTTTGGCTGCAGCAGGCATAAAGCTCCAAGATTAATCAATAAAAGTAAAACTAAGACACAGTTCAGGAGTTCTAAGATTCTACTTAATTTTACTGAACTCATTTTTATCTTAGCAGCTACATAGATCATGAAAAAAATAATTCCCAGTGAATCCAGCATCCATTCATTCAGCATCCTGCCTCAGGTGGGATGATGTGATTTCTCTCAGAAACCAAGAAAAGGATATTGATGCATAACTGTGGACTTTACTTGAGTGAATTTTCAGCATATATTTAAAGTAAACATAGTATTTTTGAGCATTAGGAAAATTCTGGGCATTAGGAACTGAAACTCTAATTTTGTGTAAATTTGCTTTGTGTAGACCTCCCATCGAAGCAAATATTTGAAACCCACATGAGAGCAGAGAACAAGTGGTCAGCTCCAGCTGCACTCTCAAATGGGTAAGCTTTCTCCTCACAAAAAAAAATCTTAATTTCTTTCTCCCAATATAAATAATTGGGATAGTTGTGTGTGTGAGAGAGATTAGTAGATAACGATTGACATGCTCCTGTCACTGCAAATATTCCATTTGTGTGACATTCTATACTCAAAACAGTGGTCACACCAATGCTGTACTGGATTATGCATATCAGCTGGGCTGAAACTGTAGAAAAAAGCAACTTCTCTTCTGGAACAAGGAACATTGAGCCTTGGAGAAGAAAATCCAGTTAAAGAAGATTTAAACACACTGGCCACACATGAGTTCATGTGACCCAATGGGATGGATGCTCCCATGAGGGACCTGGACAGCACCACTGCAAAGCCACTCCCAGAACAGCTTTGAAAGGTCATGACTATCAGGGAGTTTCAAATAGACCATGAGAGAGCAAACATCTCTCCTGTCTTCAGGAAGGACAAAGAATACAGGGAACCAAAGGCCAGTCATCCTCAACTCAGTGTTTTGGAAGGTGATGGGCCAAATAATTCTGGAAACAATTTCCAAGCCTGTGAGGGACTGGAAGGAGGTGGGAAATAGGCAGCTTTTATTTATGAAGGAAAATCATGCTTGGCCCACATGACAGTTTTCTACAATTAAATAGTTAGAAAATAGATCGGGGAGAGCTGAAAATGTTTATCTTGAATAATAAAAGCTGCCAGCAGCATTCCCCAGAACATCCTCACAAACTGAAATGCAGGAAAGTGAACAGCAAGGTGGCTGAAAACAGTCTGTGCTGCCAAGCTCTAAGGGTTGTGATCTGGAGGCCAAAGTCCCTTCAATGGATCCCCCAGGGGTCAACACTGGTTCCAGTGCTGCTTTTCATTGAGGACCTGGCTCATGGCACAGAGCATAACCTCAGCAATTCTACAGAGGATTCAAGCTGGAAGGAGTGATTGACAGAGCAGATGGTTCTGCTGTCATTCAGAGGGACTTCAATGGACTACAGAAACTGGATCTACTGAATGTGTGTGCCAAGGCTGGGGTGGGTGTCAGAGAAACAGAAAAAGGCCCAAGGTCAGAGGCAAAGGAGGTGCCCTGCTGCAGAGTAGCTAGGTCAAAAGCAGTAAAGACAGAACAAGACTGTTCTCAGTGATCCCCAGAGAGAGAGAAGAAGAGCAATGTGCACAAACTGAAATATGGCAATTCCATGTAAACATCAGAAGGTTCTTTACCCCTGTTACTGAGGCCAAACAGCTAAGAAATAGGCTGCCCAGCAAGTTTTTGGTGTTTCCATCCTTGGAGATTGTACACAGTCTTGGGCAACTTGCTGTAGCTGACCCAGCCTTGAAGAAGACTGTGGACTAGGTACCTCCACAGGTCTGGAGATATTCTGAGAATATATGATTTTCCCTTTTCAAGATCACTAAAGACAGCATCAGCACTGAATATTCATTGCAGTAAACCTAGTGAGAATAATTCCAGTATAAGAAAGTGTTCTGCTGGGATTCCCATAAAAAGATTTGTTAAGGAATTTTGGAAATTCAACTGTACTGGTAGTCTTATATTTAATGAAGTGGCAGTTGGCATCCTTCCTGAAACTAAATTTCCATATATTTCATGTAAATGCAAAGCTTTCACTAAGCTGAATGTTGTTGTTCAGGTTCAGTTTTAACAACTCCTTGTAAATATGATACAAGGCTCACATTGTCAAAGCTCATATTTAGAACATGAAAAATTCCACATCACCATATACAGAATTATATTCACAACACAGATACTCATTCAAATACACTTCTACTCATGAGCTGACATGCTTCATTTCTTTTCTTTTTCTGAAGGAATGTCATAGTGCAAATTAGACACTGCAAAATAGAATGCCACATTTTTTAATGTTAGCACTGAAAATTAAAAAAGTACAGCACAGGCCACTGTGCATTAAAATTTCATGAGGGATGCTTGGTTCATTGGGAGATGAATTTGTGCTCCATCCCCACTCACAAAAAACAGCACAAAATTCCTGAAGATACTAAGGTACAGCAAGGGGCTCCAGGATTTAGGATAGACTAAGTGCTCTTCTTAAGGCACTACATTTTAACATTTCAACACTAACCTGCTAAGGGGTTTTTATTTTACACTACATTTTAACTGAATGATAATTCATCCTTTACTCATTATCAAGCTGCTATTTTAGTCTACAGCACAATATACAGTAAAGTTATTTCTACCTTCATGTATATCACTGGAGGTGATGCTACACATTAACAACTTGCATTTGCTTATCCAGGAACCATAAAAGTTCCTCTTTTTCTTCAAAGGAAATTCAGTAGTTCATATGTTTCAATGACTGCTGTACCTTTGAAATTGCTACAGAAGAAGGGTGCAAGATGGAATGTAGGTTTTCATGCCCACCAGCCACCACAAACCTTATGTTTCTCATGACTACATTGTAGGTACAGTGTTTTCTAACACAAATAAGCATTTCAAGTTAACACCATCCCTTTAAACTGCCATCTCTCACTGTGTTGTCCCAAAACTATATTCACTGACTACATTTTTTCTATCTTGTGTCTATACTTCAAAATTCTTCTGGGAATTGAGTTTCTGAGATAGGAGGCAATGAATATAAATCAACAGAATTCAGATGAAATCTATATTTCTACTTCTATTTTCCCCATGCCCAAGATGAATTTTTCATGAGAACTTCTGAAATTAATTCATAGTTTTAAAAACTACATCCTGGAGGTATCTTCCAGATCTTTCTCTTTCAAGAGGATTTTTTACCTAAAATACCTCTATTTGCAAAGGGGTCTAGAAAATCATGAAAAATTTTGTGGATAAAAATATAGAATTATAAGCTTCATTAAATTCTGAACATGATAGGTCAGCACATTTAATAACACATCTAGTTGTTTCTCTGCTGCATATATTGCTTTAAAATAGCTTTCAGTTACTTTGAAACAAAATTGTTGTTTGGAATTGAGATTAAAATGCTGGAGGTCATTAAGTGCCAAAAGTGCTCAAGTGTCATAAGAAGGAAATATTCACTTCTCACATTTAACAGTCCCTGTGTTAAAAAGCCAAACATGTAAAAAAGCTGTAAGAATTAGTACATATTCTGTTGTCCAATGAACAGTTCAGCAGGAAGCTCAATTAAAATAAATGAAAGCTTAAAAACAAAAACCCAAAAGAACAATTGTTGCTCTCTCTAGAATATGAGAAGCATAATGGTTTAAAAAAATATGTATTTTTCAAAAGAAAATTATTGAATTCTTCATATGTATTCATACAGATTCTAATTGAACATTGGATTAAAAGGAAATCAAGCTATAGACCTTAGAAAAAATAATAAAAAATACATAACAACAAAATGACTGGAAGACAAATCACAATCAACTTTTACTGAAGCGATTTACACCCATGTAAGCCAAATCCAGAATGCCAAATTGAACCCTTCTAAGCTTGTATCAAACTTCTAAATTTGATTAGGAAGTAAGCCCGCATATGGAAAAGGTGGTAAGGTGCTAAGGAATGCTGTGAATTCCAAGACAAAGTACTTAAGGACATTAATTCAAAAAGCAAATGGCTATTATAATTGGTTTTAAAATGTAGAACAAGTGAAAGCTAAACCAAAGCCAGGACATTACCAGCACATGCAATTATTCAGTGACTTTTATATGCAAATACAGTCCCGATTTTCTTGCAGTAAAAAGACCAAAGTCTAGTCCCATAGACATCGGGGTATATAACTGCTTTCAGTGGGAATTTAGTGGCTCTACAGCAAAGCCTTCAGAATCCAGAGCTCAGTGCAGGATTCAGTATTTTGCCATAAGGGATTCAGGCATCTTATTCTTAATTAGGTATCTACTTAAAGACTTTTTGAAGTCTGTAACAATTCTGTAGCACATGACTTTGAAGGTTTTGTATAAAAGAACCACTCCAGCAAATACTGGACTGTCACACTCTTTTTACTTCCCCAACAAAATAATCTTTGATGGAGTGCCTAACAGAAATGCACATCTTACAGAATCTGTACAGAATCCTCAGCTATACTTCTAACATGCAACTATTTATTTTGACCAACAAGTTAATACTCTTATGCAATATTCAGCAGTGTTAGACCTCACTCATGCTGTGAGCACACGACTCACACAGCTGGGAAAGGCTCAGACTTCTGTCCAGCAAAACAAATCCTCCTTCCTGAAACTCTTTAAAGCAAGCAATAAAGCCACACAGCTATTTCAACAACTCTATTACATTCATTGCCTACTACAGAGATGAAGCAAATAAGTTTTCTAGAAATCAAGAATGAGATGATATTTTCCACCAAAAGAGAATCCAAGGCATCAATCAACAGGATTAAATAACATGTTGCTACCCTGCTGGCTGGACTTCTACTATGCCAATTACAACAAATTGGCACAAGCTTCTACTCTGTTTCACAGTGGAATCAGTTAGAAATATAATATAGCTTAAAAAAAAAAAAAAGCCAAACAGCCTTTTTTCTCTCAACCTCATCAGGACTTGGAACCTGTTCACCACACAACTGCAGAAATACTTCTGCTGCAGCTTAAGTTGTCCTGGTTTCTTCCTTTATGCCATTCAGATGTGCCCTCACAAAGTAGAGCTGATGTACAAGATATGTAGTACACAACACTTCAGCTTTCTTTTATGTTTGCCTTTTCACCAGATGAAAAATAACTTTCTCCCAACCACTTCCCCTTCCTTTTTCTTAAACTAATTTGTATCTCAGCTGTTACTGACCTTGTTGCACAGTGTGGTAACTGACATATAGCTACCCATGAAGAACTAGAGACACCAACACAGTTCCTCATTATTCCTTTTTTTTTTTACTCTATTTTTTCACATGTAGGGCAGTAGAACAACTACCTTTTTATATTTTGAGTTTAATCTGGCATGCACAACACCTGAATATTTACTACAGTAGGACTTTATAAATAGAAAGTATCAGAACATCAAAGCTTCCTTCACACAAAAAACACTTTTGCATTTCTGCAACATCATATTAATTTTGAATAATAGAACATCTCTCTTGAAACAATGAGAATTATCAACTCCCTATGAAAGTTTGTCTGTTTTAGACAGACTCAACAAGAAGAGCCTACTTATCTAGAATTGAAAGCCTCCAAAGGCAGTTTCAGATGCTTGGTCTGTGATTTGAATGGCTCTCTGAAGGAATCAGTCTTGCTTTGCTTTCCAGCTCTTAAAGAAAACTTGAGAGCATGTGATGGTTGAAAGGAAAAAATATAATAAAATTTTAGAAGAGCAACTTCATGCATAGAATGCCTCGGACATTATAAAAATTTAATTTGAAATCCCCAAAAACTTACTTTCAGTAAAATTTGTTGAATTTAATATTTTTTGCTGATTTTAAGACAAAAATACATACTCTCTCTCACTGAAACCTTCCTTAGCATGCAGTGATTAATCATTTTGATGTGATCAAAAACACTTGGGAATCTCACCAATGCCTTCAAAAAGGCTAGAGAGAAGTTATAACAAAATACCCTTAAAAAATCCATATTCTTGTTAGATTTTATGCTTATATATATATATTAGCATGGCTTATCATATTCAAGAGCACCTAATTTGCAAACAGTTCTTATTTTTAGAGCACAATATGTCTCTGTAAGCTTTGCTTTGACACTTGGTTTGGATGAATCCAGACAAACCTCAAGGTGAATCATCATAATATTCTTCTACTCTTCAGCCCTTCCATGGAGGGTACAAAACCCTCTTTGGTTTCTTCTGAACCACTTTTGCTACTTCTATTAAATTAGGAGCTAGATGTCCCATCCAGAATTAAATCCGTGTAATAAGACATTCAATGCTCTGTTATTTAACTGACCTTTAAAAGTTATCAAAATGTTTTTGAAATTTCAAATATGGAACAGCATGCCTCCATGCCTTTGAATTAGCAAATTTCTATGGACTTCAAAACACAGGTCTCAAGCATGACCTTCTCATGTATACCAGTT
The DNA here is from genome assembly GCF_903797595.1 of Erithacus rubecula. Taxonomy (NCBI): domain Eukaryota; kingdom Metazoa; phylum Chordata; class Aves; order Passeriformes; family Muscicapidae; genus Erithacus; species Erithacus rubecula. The sequence goes on from NC_136689.1 coordinate 30,008,587, forward strand.
TCTCCTCTAAAGAGTATCCAGTCTCAGATGCATTCAGTGACACAGGCATAGTCAAAAAGCTGTAGAAGTGTTACCTCATTTACAGGCACCCATTGTACTCTTCTATACACACATATATTTCTTGTTTTGGGCAAGTCCTAGCCACTTATGATATGAGGCACCATTTTAGGAAAAAATGTATTTTTAAATCACTTACTCATCTTAAAATATTAATCTGAGAAACAAATATTTGAAGAAATATAAAGCAGAGAACTTAAAATCTGCAGGAATAATTGGATTGTTTGTAATTCTGACTTGCATGTGATGGACAATTCTCTAGAAAACCAAATATTATACAGGAGTAAGACAAGGAAAATACAAACTAATGACAATTTTAGGCCAGGAGTCCCCAGAATACAAAGAAACAGACACACCCACAGTGGAGACTGATAACTTTTAGATTTTTACAGAGTGATAAAATCACATTAGTACCTATAGACAAAGTAGAAGCTGTCAGCAAGCTTAGAAAGAAGTAGAAGCAAACTCCTCTTGTAAATTTTTCATAGTTGTGATTCATTACATGAGATGATTGATGTCCAGTGTTATTTCATGCATTAAAAGTAGCTGAGAGGAGTCAAAATTTTCCATTTCAATCTATGATGGAAAAGTGGGTTTATCTGCTTAGCAGCAAAATGATTTTTGTCTTTATAAAAATCAAGATTTCTTTAGCTTCTGTTGCTAAATGGCCAAGTAGTTTTCAGTTCATTAAAAACAAGCTTCAGCCAAATTTTCTTCAGGAAATCATATAAATGGCAAAATAACATATAAGATGAATTATTTTATGAAAACTTACCCCACAAGAAAAACTTATTTGTGCTGTCACTGAATTTTATCAAAGATTAGACAAGTTCTAGATACATTAGGCTTCAGTTTTGTCTTTTCAATTCTAAAGAACTATTATCACAAAGTCTCTAATTGTTGAAATAGTTATTTGCAGCATTTGATAAGTAACAAATTTTGTAGAGCTTGTCTTACAAGAAAATAAACCTTTCACTGCAGCTGATGCTTTGAAGAACATTTGCACTGAATATCCTTTGACAATATATTTCTTTAATGTAGAGCCTAACTTGTTTTCGCAAGACAAGGTTTAATTCTAAACTGACATGTTTTAAGAGTATGATTCAGCAGAGACTAAAAGATACATGGAAGTTTGATTAATACTTTGGCATTTTCAGCAGTGGAATACAAACCAAGAAAACAGACTCCCTGTGTCAGACAGTTATATTGGATCATGGGTTGACAACTGAAAATTATTTTCATGCTCAAAAAGTTTTCTGTTATTTCACCAATGTTACTGGAAAAAAAATATTTCTTTGATAATTTATGAATTAATATTATAGTACATCTTTCCTACAGGAACTTGACAGCAATGCAAAAGACTTATTAATGCACCTGGGTGATCAATTCATATCATAAATCAGCACTTCTGAGAAAATTCTGATCTCCTCCAAGTGTGTATTGTCATTTAGCAGTAGCAGAACAAAATAATGGGAAAAATTAATAACATTCATGAAGCTCATGGAAAGTAAGTCTTGTGCAGGAGGAGGGGAAAAGTTAAACACAACCCACATTCTGCCCAAGCTCTTGTCGACTCTTGCTCAGTGTTTGAGGGCTGAGCAAATAAAGTAAGACCCAACACACATAAAATCATCAGATGCACCCATCAGATATATGGATATACATATATACTTGCAATGATATTTAATGCAAATTTCTTTGTACCTACACTTAATTAAAAGGAAGTTCCCACATTTGTAAATATCAGACATAAATATCACTATAAGTTCCAAAAAAAAGAAAAAAAAAATTAAAATTTATACTGAGCAACAAGCTACAGGTAAATTTCCCAATTTAATAAAATGAATTCTGTACCCATGTACTTTTGCATCTAGCTACACACATACAAAAAATAATGGACTTCTTACCAACAGACTCATTTTCCCTCCTTGTTAGGATTACAACTGTAGGAATCACAACTGAACCGAACTGAAGCTCACTGTGTGGGCTTCTTCTTTTCCACACTCAAATTCACTTCTGAGTCACAGATTTCAGAACCTCAAGAATCTAAATCACCAAGTTTCATGACTACTTGGGGGAGAAAAAAAAGAAAAAAACTACAAGAAAAACCACATGCACAGCAAAACAAAAAACTCCAAATCATTTTTCTGCCCATACAAAGAAACTGCATTTAATTCCGGTGAAAACAGAAGCACAACAAGGAAAACCAAGGCTAAGGGTGACTCAATGCTTTTTCATCAATCCTGACTGGATGAAAACAGCTGGAACTAAAACTCGATGGTTTTGGCAAACACTTGTGATGTACGACATTGCACCTGCCACCACAAACACATGAAACATATAAAGATGTTGTTTAAATACATTAAAAGCTTGGTTATTTTTCTTTCCATTCTTTTAACATCAGCATTCTGAATATCCATGGAAGAGGCTGCATTTGTGAACAGCCAGGAAAGAGATCTGAGGATCCCAGTCAATACCAAGCTGAGTCTAAGTCAATGGTACACCCTGGAAGCCAAAATGTTCCTGGAGTGCTTCAAGCACAGCATCAACAGCTGGCTGAGGGATGTGACTGTCCTGCTCTGCTCTGGGGTGGACCCACCTCAAGCACTGTGCAAGACTTTGTAAGTCTTGCCTTGTAAGAGCAGCTGAGGACACTTGGTTTGTTCAGCTTGCAGAAAATGCAGATGCCAACCATCAAACAAAATCATAGAATTCATTTTATGCTTCAGTGAGACTATTTCTCTCGCTGCTACCACTAAAATAGGTAAAAGAATAGCAAAAGCTGTTTTCTTACACATAAAAATGGGTATTTATCCCTGGCTTGGCAGGGAAGTTACATAGAACTTGGTCTGTGACTTATCCAAATCTATCATGTTAATTGTAAACTTTAGATAATGCATTAATGTTTTTAATTACTGCTGCATAACTTCAAGAGCCTGATAGAACTTGAAACTGAAAAGCAAATATGTCATCTTTAAAAATATATTTTCAGGTTGCAGAAGCAATTGTAAGTCCAACCATCACTTGTCAAACTAACATAAACAAAACTAATGTCAAATAAAATAGGACATTCCTTCAGCCTGTGGGACTCCAAGGAAAGTGCACAGATGGGTTAGCAAAGGCACAGAGGCAGGAAAGGACACAATAAATGGGGAAGTGGAACAGAACTAGGATTCCAGCGCATGGCTGGGGTAAGGAATGTGAAAGGCAACTTTTCTCTTTTCTATATAACGTTGAGCAAGAGGGATCTTCCAGCAGTGAGGAAAAAAACAAACAAAACTGCAACAAAACAAATAAAAAAAATCCCACCAAAACAGGAATTACAGACTGTCATTCCAAATACAAATTCTGACTGTACTGGGATTAAGAGAAAAGCACATACACAGTGTTTGTGAATACACCAGAAAGTAAAGGCAGTTTAGGAATTTACAAGATATTCACTATATAATTTAACAGCCCACTTTTAGGAGAACTCAAGTTTAAAACTGAGAGAAATATAACTTGAGGTTTTTTTCTGTACAAAAATCACATGTGTATCCAAACGAACCATCACCTCCCATTCAAGCATAAGTCCCTTTGCTAACCATATTTCCATAGTAAAAGAGACATTAATGAAAGCAACCCTAGATTTTTTTCCCACAACAAGAAGCATAAGAGAATATAATTAAAGTTATATTGTTACATTTGGATTTGCTGCCAAATTCTTGTAGCCAGTAAGTCCAGATACACAAACAGGAAAAGATTTTATGTTATTTTTATTGGCAAAGTGCCAATAACCTGTCCATAGTCCATGACTGCTCATACAGCTGCATACATCCTGCTGCAGACTCCTCACTTTAGATACCGACTTCCTTTTTTTTGTTACAACACCAACCATATTGAAAATTCAACTAGAAACAATTTCAACACAATCTGCATCATTATGCTTGAGGACATGTTGCATGCCATACCACAGACTGGTAAATAAACATCACATTGAAATATTTTCCAGTATAACCAAGGTTTTGTTTTTTATTTTATTTAGTATAAGGATGCTATTATAATTTTTATTTTATTTTTAAAATTTAATAGCATGGTAATTAAATTTCTCTTGACTTTAGAACACATGAACATCCTCATGGTTGGATTTTTCTAAACAAAATTACACAAAGTAAAACCTAACTCAAAATTTGAAAGGAAAAAAATTCTGCTGTACCTAGTAAAAAATACCTGACTTAATTAGTTAGCAAATAATTAAAACTATTTATTTAACAAAGACAGAGAACTTAAATAAAGGCACAGACCTTCACAATAAGAAAGCTCTTTGTTCAAGTATGCTTTATTGGCAATATAAAATTTGAGCTTAAAGCAAGTAATTATAGAACAGCTCCACTGTCCCACAGCTGGAAGAAGCTACTCTCCTCATGAACATAAAAATCCCTAACCATAAACTTGTGGCTAAAATAAGCCTGTGTAAAACCGGATGAGGTTTCCCAAAAAATGAGTGCAGTCACGTCACCTCCTTTCAAAACCCACTCAAATTTTGCCTGAGCCAAATCTCAGGTCATTTCAGGCTCCAAAAAAAGCAACCTGGCAAATGTAGCTTTATTTTAAAGGATCTCTATACTAGCAAAGCATTAAGTAAGACAAGGAAGCAATATCCAGCATTGGTGACTGAAGATTTTTTTGATTATAGTATCAGTTTTAAGAAAATGAGTGATGTAGTGAAATTGAAACCAAAATAATAATAAAAAGATATATTCTACTTGCTTACAGATAGACAATTATTGAGCATTCAGCTGTTTCAGCATTAGTTCACAACCTGACTTCCCAGTAAAATAAAGAATTGGTTTCACAGAATTGATATTATCACATATGAGTAAGTTAAGAGGGACCTTACTGCAGACTCTCAGTATATCTAAGGGAGACTTATAAGGAATATCAGAGAAGCTTTTTACCAAGACATGTACTGACAGGACATGGGCAATGGTTTGAAACTGAAAGAGGGCAGGTTGGACATAAGGAAGAAATTCTTTATCATGAGGGAAATGAGATTCTGGAAGAGGCTGTCAAGGGGATGTTGTGGATCATTAAAGTGTTCAAATTCAGGCAGGATGGAGCTTTGAACAACCTGATCTAGTGAAAGATGTCCCTGCCCATGACCCCCTGCCAGAGAGGTTAGAAATAGATGATCCTCAAGGTCCATTTCTGACCCAAACCATTCAATGATTCTAAGCTCATATTTACATACATTTTTGAGAACGCAAAAAAATTGATGCTTCCACTAAAAGTCTGAAGTTGTTATAGATGTTGGCTTGAGATTTAGTACTGACAAAACAGCTGAATAGTGATAAAACAGCTACTAACCTGAAACTAAGAAAAGCCTTGCCAGTTATTTGTTGTTTTTCTGCACTACTACAAGAAGCACACAATTGAACCTACCCAGATGAAAGTTAACAGCATGTAGCCTTTTCACCTTTCAGGGCTACAAAAAGCTGTACAGATGCTGCAGCTATGCAGCACATGCATTTGCACTAGTCCATGAATACTTTTCAGTTTAATCACCTTGCAAAGTTTTTAGGGTTTTTTTAATGCCTAGGAAAGTCAAAAAGAAGCTTCCCTCTGACATTAACTGACAAAGCCCAATAAAACTGGCATACTACATATTCAACTCCTCTTTTTTAGTAGAACTAGGAAGAATACCAGTTTCCTAGAGGCAGGTAAAAAGATCCAGTTTCAACCAGTCAAGAAAAAATTGCCCAGAATCTGAGAAACAGAACAGGAGACAGAGGAAGACATGGAAAAGGTTAAGAGAATCTGCTAGGCTGCCAGAAGATGATGTAAGGAGCTGAACTTTACCCCAAGACATGCCTTCAGCTAAAATAGCCAATTATTATGATAAAGATACAAGGCAAAGAACCAGTAAGTACAAGTTAGGATGGTTTACAGAAAAGCAGAAGTTCCATTCAGAAATAAATGTAAGTATAAGAGCATCAGCTTGGGGCAAGGGGAACAGGTAAAGTAAAAAATAAAATAAAAAAAAGACCTGCAAGGCAACTCATGAAGCAAGTAAATCAAAGAACCCTCAGTTTCATGTATTTTTTAAAGTTTTAATAGAGCAGAATGGCAAACATTTCCATTTCAGCAGGAGGAAAGTGCCAAATATATTTATCAATGCAATAATAAAAATCCACTGCTGCTGAAATGTATAGAAATGTCCTTCTGCTTCCATTTAATAACATCTTAATATTTTTTGATGCAGTTCAAATGCTGGGCAATAAAAAATAGTAGCAGTATTTACCATGTCTTTCAAAATTTCATGATGTTTTTATTCTTACATTAACAAAAAATTAAAGATCTTCACATGCAGACAGAAAAAAAAAAAACAAAACAGTCAATGTGCCAAGACCCACAAAGAAGTTCTTTGTCTTTCCTCCTGATACTGATATCAGAAACATGGGAGTTTTTTCATGATGTACCACATATAGCGAGGAAATTAGGCATGGTGCTCTGAAAGAAAAATTGTAGGATTTATTGACCTTTTCCACATCAGGAATATCTCCTAGTACTGTCAGTGAGAAAGACATTTTCTCCTTGGAATAAAGAGGTTTTTGCTACCTGTGTTTAGGCACAGAAGTCACAATTAAACATTGGCATCTGCCAAAGAAAGTGCATTACAGACTACAGCAGCTGCTTTGATGAAAAATCTGTATTATTACTGTTTCCTGGCCAGAATAAAACCTTCATCTGGAAAAAGTGGCATTATAGGTACAGCTTTAGAAAGAAATAACTTTAGTTTAGTGTTATACACAATCTATTAATATTAATTTTTTTGTTCCTCAGGTCATGCTTTAACAACTTTCCCCAATTCCTCTCTTTACTGGGACATTCATAGATTATATGTATCCAAATTGTTGAATTTCCCAGGCATTCATCCAGCAGCACTTTCTACCTGGGCTTCTCTAATCTGTTTCAACCATGTTAATATTTTGCCTGGTTAATTACGGCAACCTTTGTCCATCTATGGCAAAGGAGTAAATCTGTATATTCATAAATTTTTTTTCCCTGTAATATATTTTCAGATATCTGTCTATCTATTTATTTGCTAATAATATGATTCATTTTAAATACACTTCCCAGGTATAAAAATTATTCTAATAAAAATTATTCTAATTTTTAAAAATCCTCTCACTTCAACATCTCCCATTGCAGTCACCAAATGTTAAGATTTGCCTTGCCCCATCTAAGTTTTCTTTCATTGACTACTATACTTTCAGTGCTATTGAAATATACAAATATTAAAAGGGTTCTCTCATGTCACATGAGTCACAATCATCATTTAAACTAAAAGAAAAAGCCTAAAAGAAAACTGAAATTCAAAACTTAAATCTAAGAGTTTCCATCTAGATATGTGTCATCATTGTTCTCTTCAACAGGTCCTTGTAGTTTAAAGACACATAAAATTCTCAAACTGTGCAATCTTTACTTTGAGCTAGACCACTCACTTTCTACCAAGATTATTAAAGAAAATGCATTTAATCTCTCTACATATAAAAAAAAATAAAATCACTGAGTAAGTCTTCAAAGAATACCACTACAATCAAACTGACAGGAAAAGATCGAAAACAGCAGGGTAAGCATTTTAAATTTAGGCAGGTACAGTTCTACAGAGAAGAAGTCCAGGATCTGCCATGGGTACTCTTGAAAGACATCAGACTTCTTCTTTTTTCTTTGTTTTTTTATTTGGGGGGGCGGGGGAGGGGGGGGGGATGTTTATTTGTTTTGTTTTGTTTTGTTTTGTTTTGTTTTGTTTTGTTTTGTTTTGTTTTGTTTTGTTTTGTTTTGTTTTGTTGTTACTTCGGTGTATGCTGAGCAGGACTGAGAACTAAATTATGACACTGAAATTTTAAAGTATCAAATTTCAAAGTATATGCCTAGATTTAACAGACACATTTATTTCTGGTAGCACCAACTCACAGTATATAAGAAATTTAGTTACTGACTATAACTTGCTTACTGCATGCCATTTGCTGGTGCTAGGTGTATGACACCTTTCCTCTATGTGAGCATTTAAAATAAATGTGGAAATACATAAATACAAATTGTTCAAAGAAGAAATTAAGGTCTGTGCGTACTGTACCTACTAAGAAATACATTGTATTCAAAAATATTGCATGTATGTATTGTAATAATTTATTCAATCCTTTTCATAAGATGCTTTTCACCACATGCTTTAATAAATCACAGCTTAAAATTTTTATTTGGCAAAAGTGGCTTTGCTGTACACAGTTTTAGGCATACTTTACTACTGAGACTGTTACTTTGAATTGCATTAATTTGATTTTTAACAGGTATGACACGTATCTTAGAAAGAAGGGAGTTGAGTTTAAAGTCCTGTGAAACCAATCCAAACAAGCATTGTCAGCCAGTCAGTGGAGGTGATTCTGTCCCTTTATTCCACTCTCCTGAGATCCCACCTGAAATACTGGAATACTGCATTCAGTTCTGGGATGCTCAGCACAGGGAGGACACTGATCTGTTGGAATGAGTCCAAAGAAAGGCCTAGAAGGTGATTAGAAGGATGGAAACATCTCCTGTAATGAAAGGCTGGGAGAATTGGGATTGTTCAGCTCAGAGAAGAGGTGGCTTTGGGGTAACTTAATTGTGCCCTTCCAGTTCCTGAAGGGAGTCTGTGAGAAAGATGAAGAGGGACTTTCCCAAGAACATGCAGGACAAGGACAAAGACAACAGGGAATGGGTTCAAACTGAAAGAGCATAGGTTTGCACTAGATATTAGGAAGAAATTCTTTACTGTGAGGGTGGTGAGGCACTGGAACAGGCTGCACACAGAAGTTGTGGATGCCCCATCCCTGGGAGTGTTCAAGGCCAGGCTGGATGGAGCTCTCAGTAGCCTGGTCTAGTGGAAAGAGTCCCAGCCTAGGTCAGGGGGGTTAGAGCAGATGATCATTAAAGTACCTTCCAACTCCAACCATTTTATACATCTGTGATTTCATAAACCAAGTGAAAAAGGTGCAGCATTCAAAACTGCAGGTATCTAAACAGTTTTACAGAAAACACTGGATTTACTAATTCTGAGGGGCAAAAGGAAAGTTCTCATGGCTTTGTGGAGCACCTGAGAAGAAAAGTGAAATCTCTACAAGTATTTAAGCCACAAATACTGAAAGAGTAATCCTGCTTGGTGCAACAACTTATCAGAGAAACAACTGTGATATAAAGGCAGAATGCCGTGGAAATTGCTGCAGGGAACAGTGACCACAGCATGAGCTCTTTTACAATCCAGTCAAGAAACGACACAGCACAAAGGAGAAATGAGTTGGGGGAAAGACACTTTCTAAAACAGGCAGTTAGAAAGACAAAAGTTGTATTTTGGAAAAAGCATTCATCCAGAAAATTAAAAGTTCACTTGGAGGAAAGAGGTAAAGCAGCACTTTTCTTTTTAATCTGGTTATATGCTTACAGTTAATTTTCTAGCAACTGTAGGTGAATTTTCTCCTATAAATCTAAGAAAACATTTAAGAAGAGCCTTAAATTATTCAGATGCATAAGTCTGACTTAAGCCCAGAAAGCTTTGTGCTGTCACCAATCTATACCACTTTTAGAGGCTAAAAATTGGTATTTTTTTCACATTATAACCTGCATATCAACATTTGATATTGTATCAAATCTAAATTACAGCTGACAGAAGTAATTCATAAATGCCACAGGAGAAAGGATTGTTTGTTATGATCACTCTGAACAAAGAAGTGAAGACAGCAGTGTACACCCCCTTAGAGAAGCAACATTGATATAAACAACTTCTCCACTGATGTTTTCCTGGATGTGAGACCTTCTGTAGCACTTGTCAAATACTTTGTATTCTCTTAATTTCTCAGATATTCAACTCAAGAGGTAATACATATTACTTAAAAGACAACCTTCCAGAAACAATCATTCAAGGAACAAGATTTTAAAAGTTTGTTGTCACATTGCCAAGCCATCATACTTCACCCTCCCCTTAGCAAATCTGTACCAAGGGCTGTGGATGAAAATGAGACAAGCAGCCATTTAATTTCTAAAGGAAATCTCTTGCACAAGTCAGGGCACCACAGATTATATAGCAAGGGGAGGTCTGTGAGCCATATGTGACCACGTTTGGAAGGCCACATGTGGATTTATAATTCTGCTAACAGAAAGATTTCATGGTCATTCATCAGGATCATGAACAATGTCAAGTGTTCCAGGAGAAGGAAATATTCCAAACTGAAGTTTATAAAGTTCAGTATCCAGAAACTGTGAGTGCTTCATGTAACACCTGTCCCTTCCATGAAGAACATGGAGGGGCTGCCACAAACCCTAGGGTCACCTTTAGTAAAGCACCAAAATTAGTTTCAGATAACCTCTTCCTGCCTTGGGATCTTCTTCCAGCCCCATAGCAGAGGCACAGCCTAGAAACAAATTCACAGAGCCATCAGACGAGTTTCTTGGATCTCGCTGATTTTCCCTAAGATAAAAAAGAAGAATTAGATTAATTTTGTGTCTACAGCTACTAATTTTTGCCAGCTGGGCAAAAAGGAAATGAAAGAATAAAGATATATAAGTTCTGCCTAGAGGACACAAGCTCTTTTAGATATATGCTAGAGAACCTGACAAAGCAGTGAAAACATGGAAGTTGACACCTGAAGAAGTCAGAACAGTCCCACTATCCACTGATATGTCCACTTATCACTCCTAAACTTGCTCTGACATGAAAATCATCTCAGAGATGCCAAAATTTTAGGCTAGATACATGTACAAATAACTTAATCTGATTCAGCAGAATAAAAAGCCAGATGTGACAGGCTATGTACACTGCTCAGTAGCCAGCCCTGAGAATTAGGGGAATTCAGATCTATCATACCACCTTCCAAAAGGAGGAGAAGACACAAGCTTTCCCCAGCTGCAAGATAAGAGGAAAATAATGGCTTGTAATTCCAGCATGCAAGATAGGCAACTAAGCCCTGCACTCAGGTACCACCATGACCTCCGGAGTACAGATCTAGAGCTCCAGCTCTCCCACCATTCCTGTTCTCTACTCAAACTGCTATCTGGCATTTAGCAGATGCTTAGCTACTAAAGAAAGTAAAAAATGGAAAACTTCTCAAACTGCAGGACATCCAGGTTTGATTTCAGACCAAAAAGGACCATCCCACTTCAGATGTTGCCATGTCAGCTCTCTCCTGGCTATGACTGGGACAGATCATCAAATGAAGCAGCATTGTAGTGAGCAAAGAGAGCACACAACTGTTTGTCTCAAGTGTCACTCCAGATAGAAGGAGGGAACTTGAGTGTCTCAACCCACTTATTCAGTTCAGTCTAGAAATAAACACAATAAAGATGAAGCATTACCAAAGTATTTTTCTCTCTAGGTCTCCTATCCAGTGTGTATTTCACAGTCTGCAAAGACAAACATCACAAACACCTGCACACTTCCCCAAATTTTAAACAACTCAGATGTTGTTTAGACCTATTTCTCCTGGTCATGAGCAGGAAAAGGACCAGATTCATGTGAGAAGTTATTGACGTGGAGAAACAGAGACTTGAGGAATAAATAGGAAATCTAATCTGGTTTTGAATGTGCAACATGGGCAGGACACGGCAAAGACTGCTGACTTTCAATGTTAGGAACACATACTCATGCTTCTTAAGCATCCTTCACCAATAAAAGATGCAGGATGGAGCACCAAGCATAGAAGACACTTGAGAAGTCATTCAAGTCTCTGATTGTCTCCAAGTTTTATACTTGGCTTGTCCAGAATTGTGTGCTGTGAGCTAGAAATCACTTGCATGCTAGGCAATGGCAGGATGCTGCTCGAGCTTCTCTGCTTTCAGTCAGGGTTTCTTCGGTTGCCATCTCCCTCCTGCCATCCAAGGTTGACTACAAAAACACATTCACCTATCCTGTAACTGGATTTCCATAAAAAATTACACAAGAAGCTCTAGAAGTTGCAGGCTGAATGGTGGTTGGTGCATGTTTGGCAACTGGGAAGAATCCACTTATCTGGCAGGTTTTTGTGATTTGGATGCCAAGCACAGCAGGACTTGTCTCATGAAAAGAAGAGTTGGCTGTTTTTTTTACTTATGTCTTTGTGCCTCATGATTCTGAAACACTAAGAGGCCTGTAATCCAAAATTCTGCATCGTGAAGGCCAGCAAGAGGAAAAAAACAAAAAAGATTTGTCCATGCTGGCTGGCTGTGATTGGTAGAGGACTTTCTGTTCAGGGCTGTGAGACTGACTGGAATCAGGCTGCCACAGGGAGTGGGAAAAAGCTGTGGGAGAAAACATAAGGAAGGACATGCTTACTGATAAAAGGAAGCAGCGTCATGCATTGGAAGGTCTTGTACCAGCACAGACTGTATCCATACTGGCTCAGTGCTGTCCCCTTATTGTGTGCATAGGCACCATTGTGATTACCCATGGCTGCACAGTCACCAGCTGTGTTCTTTGGGCAATGTTTCCTCTCATCTACTTTAATCAGGTATTTTATGTTGGGTTTGAGATGAGACCATGTACACAGACACCTTGCAATGCCCTTCTCCATAGCATATGGTACAATGCAGTACTCAGAAGAAGAAAATAAGTAGAAAATAAATAGGATTGCTGGACAATATAGCCAGCACCAGGTATGCTAAAAATGCTTAGCCATTGAGATGAGCCTACAGATGTCATAGCTTGGGATGTAGGCCTGAGCATCTAGAGGATATGAAGTTGTTCATACAGAAACTTGGTGCTATAATCAGGAGTGATTTCCCCACAAATAAACTCAGATGCATAATTTTACAGTGGCATCTAAAATTTCTGAGTGCAGGAAAATGAATCCCAGTCTTTATGAACAATCATGCATAGAATTCTATGTCTTAAACACAGTTACAATACTCCACTTTATCTAAATAGAATTTATGCCCACTGGACACAGTAACTGGAGGGTTACTGAAATCTGAATAAGAAACAAACATTCTTTCTGCATGAATCATATTGCTGAAACAGCAGATTGAAATTGACTGCATTTCAAATTATTGTAAAGAGGAATTAAGAGTTTAGCTCTCTCTCATAGGTTCTATAAGGGCACAGCTTCTCTCTCAGTCACTATTCCAAAAACTGAAGTGTTGAATGTCCCTTCTTTCTTTCAGCTTTTTTATTACAGTTATTCAATTCAGTTATCCAAACTGTCCCCAGTGCTTATATACAAAAGCTGCAATTACCTTCTGTGGGCCAGTACTATGCAAAAAGGGAGAACACACCCCATTCTGTAGCAAAATGGCAGATTTTACCTTACACAGAATGGAGGGCTCTCCTGTTGATGCTTTCTTGTTCCAGGAATTATGTGAACTCAATACCGAATAAATACTGAGTGAATTACATTCACTCAATAGTGAATAAATTCTATTTTAATATTAAAACTTATTTATTTCTATTGGAACATAAAAGATGTTTCTTTCTAACCAGGAACTCAACATAAAAATAGGGTGGGCCTTTAAAAAAATCAAGAAACAATCTGGCTTTGTTATTATTTGATGTAATTGTCTATCCATGCATAAATTATTCAAGTCTGTATATTGTATACATTTCCAGCACAGCTGGCATAAGTGTATTCAAATAATAAAAACGTTATTTGTTTGTTTGGGTTTTTTATTTTTCACTTTGGGACTGTCTTTATTAGCTCTTTCAATATTTTTCTCACTCATAGTACATGATACATCTCACTGTGTGAAAGGGATGTTTTCTTCTATGGTACCAAAGGTGTTGGTATGAGAGGCAGGATGGAGATAGAGAGTTCTTCAATTACATATTCACTTCCCATTGCTCTCCAATGACACTTCTCTATTAGAGATAGTGATTTCTAGCTGCCATAGCCAAGATGAACTTGCCTAATCCAATTGCCTGTGTTAGCCTTTATATCCAAGCCCAAAGCTTCCACTTGCTTCCCAGAAATGCTTCCATTTAAATCATGAAGATTTTATTGGCTTTATCCTCACATGCAATTTTTATTTCCCCTCTTTTTTTTTTTTGCAGAACTCTAATAAAATAGGCAAAGCTTCTATTAATTTTCAGATGCATTGCAAAAGAAAAATCAATGTAAAGTGAAATGACAGAATTCAAATTTATTACTATTAGGTAACGAGTTTCCTCATCTATTAAAACTTGAAAAAAACATATTTTCTTCTTGCTTAACCTACCCTTTATTTCTTCTAGGAGCACTGGTTTTATTGTCTAATCAATACAATTTTAAATGACTGATGCAAAATGAAACTCAACTGGTTTCAAGTACCAACTGCTATGTCTGCCCACATGCATTATAGCATCACTTTCACTTTAAACAATTAACTAGCTGCAAAATGGTCATGACCAAATAAACTCCTCATTCAGAGAGGATTGTTTCTTTAGCTATCTACTACACAAAAAGTTGTATCCACATTTCTACTTCTAGTAATGCCATAGCCAACACCATTCTATACCAGGGTAAACATGAAGAATTCAGCTGTAGCAGTCATCTTAAACCAGAAATATTGGTAGTTGTACCTCTTTCATAACAAATGACAAAACTTCTCTAATTCAGTATTACACAATAAATTATTGAAATACATAATAGAACAAAACTGGTGAAAAACCTTGAGATATACATTTACTATTCATGTTAATCCCCTATATTTATTAGTGATTTCTTACAAAAACTTCCTCACCAAAATGGTTATTCTCTTTAAACAGTGGGATTTTTTCCAGAAATTTAAATTTTACAGAGAAAGTTCCATGGAGTTTACATTATTTTTTAAATCACCCTTATAACTTTGCAGGAATTCAATTACTGTTAGAATTCTGGGTACTGGATGACAATATGCAATTAGAATTAATCCAGTATAATTAGACTGAGCCAATAGATAACACATTTCCAATCTGACATGAGTCAGATTTTCATTTTTTTTACCTTGATATGTGTCAGCAAAAACTGTTAAAGTTCTGTTAAGATCAGTGTAGTTAATTATTCCTTTGCCTAACTGAAGCAGCAGCATTACTGGGAAAAGTTTGTAGACAAGAGGATAACAGCCTGCATATGAAAATCTGATGGATCATTGCACTAATGTACAGTAACTGCTCCAAAGGTGAAAAATAATTGTCTTTGCTTTGCTTTATGTCTGCTTAGCACATAGTCCACATCCTGTTAGGATGTTGGGCTTAAAACCCAATTATGAACAAAAAAAGATACATGTATTAGATCCCATTTCTGGCCTTGCCTATCTATGCATTTCCCATTCACTCTGGAATATAACTACATACCATAAATGACAGATGTTGGTATTTTCATCATATTGATTAAAATATGGAGCAGGAAGATACACAGAGTTATTTTTCACAGAGGTGAGTCATATAAAATGACCATATACATAACACAGCAATAACAATCTAAAGATGAAGCAATCCTATGATGTTTTTAGAAAAATACTTTAGGTTACATATCACATAGTTAATTAGTTTCGTGCAAGATAATCACTCTCAATCAGAGTAAGCAAGCAGAATTTAAAACACTTTTAAAATGTGTCTTAATTTTTTTTTATTGTATTTATGGCCTTAAAATACAGAAAAAAAAAGCCTTCTTTAATTCTCTCCTGAAATACTTAGACTGAAATCACTGGAAAAAATCCATCTTTTTTCTCTTAACATGGTAATGCCTTTATTATGTTGCTTCTTTATCTACACAGAAGTGTCTTTGGAGCTGACATTTGTAGGCATACAACCTAAATTATGGTCCAAATGTCAACTGAAAAAGACTCTCAGTTGTGTCTCCTGCTGTCACTCCCAGCTCAGTCTCTTTCACAGAGACAGCAATACAAACACCCCATAGAAATGAAAAGAATAAGGAAAAATGATGCATACAGACTCCATAGACAACCAACATCCCAGCAACTCTCTCCAAAAGTACGGATGTCCATTCTGAGGATAAGTAAATGTGAAGCAGTGTCAGAAATGACACTCAATTTGTCACCACAAAGTCAACCAGCCCTTCCAGATCTTTCACAGGCACTGTATACAGACTCCCCAGAAAAATTGCAGTGAAATTGTGGATACAGCTCAGTTACTACTCTGTGGCCTAAAGAAAAATTATTTCATTTGTCAGACACCCAGAAAAATCGCCTACGCATACCAGCATGCTCTGTTTGCATGTAATCAGAGCACACTGAAGAAGCTACAAACTTATATTTAGGCATCACTAAGGAAAACTGGAGGGAATAGAAGCACGCAGACAATTTGATGCAGGGAAAATGTACCCTGCCAAAATCTGCTAAATTTATTTAAAGGTAATTTGCAAAAGACAGCAGGAAAAAATAATCAGGAATTATCTTTTATACACTTTTCTAGCTCCTCCACTGCTTTGACTGCCTGTCTAAATTGAATCAGCTTCCATGGTTTGCCCTAATAAATTAAAGAATTAATTAATTAAAGCTGCCAGCTCCTATCCTAGATTCCATGCTTCATGCTATTTCTGCTATGACTGGGAATCTACTACAGTCTTCCATGCATGTCTTCAGTAGATCTGAACCCTCAACAGGGCTTTCACAAGCTCTCCCCTTCATCTGATCTGCTTCGACAAACAACAAGCAACCAAAGAGGTGAAAATTTCACATGCAATGGTTACATCCTGATCTCATTATAGTCAATTGCAAAACTCCCCAAAGACAAGTAAAATCTTTGACTTCCTCAATCAAGGTCCTAATATTGTTAATGTTAGCGTCACCCTCAGCAAATTTTTAGATTTCATCTCCTATCACCTCCTTTTGAAGTCTGCATTTTCTTCATGATCTGGATCAGTATAAATGACATGCATTAGCACAGGGAAGAAAAATTTTTTATCAACTCTCAGAAGTCCTAAAGGAAGTCTCATCACATGAATAGGCTGATACCAATCCACAAAAATGGATGTGGATTCTACATTATATGTATCTCACTAAAATGCTACACAAACCTAGGGTTACATACCTATTAGTTACATTAAACTTGTACCTTTTTTTTTCCAATTTCTGAAGAAAGCCTCTTGACCAAAAAAATCCATTTACTGACTTCACTTTCCAGTCAAAAGGAAGCCTTGAACTCTCGTTCCAACTGTTCAAAAGATAACAATATTTAACCACATTTTCCTAACAGAATTTCCTTTTTTTGGAGGGGGGTGAAAGCATATAGCCAGATGGAGTGGAAGACAAGGTGTATGTGATAGCATAGATAAATATAAACACTTCACAGTCTTCCAAGAGACTCTGAGTAAGTAACCTGGATATACTGAGAGCAGCTGAATATTCTCTTAGGTGGTTTCTTCATTCACAGTCTTCAAAAGAGACTAATATGTTTGAAATAGTAGAGCTAGCACCCCTAAAAGATTTTATTCATCTTTTCTTTGTTACACTCTGATCCACAGTACTTGGTGTTCTGTGCAGATTGTCCACCTTCAAGCATGGAATGTGCACATGCAAGAGGAAGGGACTGCAGGGCTGGTACTACAGTGGGTACCCATAAATTAAATTTACAAATGCAAATACCTTTCTCTGATTTGTATCTTGGCTTGGATTCCCCCCTGAACTATTCATTTTTAGGCTGTGGTCCTGATTGCCACAGGATTGTATTTTGACCATGTTTTTACTCTGCTCCTGTGGATGAGATTCAACTTCAGTCCTCTGCTGCTTCCTATTGCTCTGACTTTTATGGAAGGAAAACTGAGTACACTGAGGCCAAAAAGAATCCTATGGCAACCTCCAGCTAGATCCCTGGTGCTGATTATGGCGGTCAGGAGGGCAGACCTAACCCACTTTAAAGACTATGATCTGTTTTAAGTATTGAAAATTATTTTCCATTTCAACCCACTGATCCTTCAATTTATGTTTTCAGAGAATATATAGAGTAATTATTTATATCCCATATAAATATATAAAACAGCTTCAACTCCAAATGAAATATCAAAATCCTGCTTAACTAATAGTATGATTTATTAATCAATGTCAATGGTATTGACTGCCAAAAGGGAAAACACAAAAGATTGGAATGGCAACTGTACGTATTTTATACTGGCCACACATTCCTAAAATTTTAACTTATACATGGACAACTGAAGAGCTATCTATCTACAAAACAAACAAAATATGAATGATTTACACATTTTATGCACATGCTGCTTATTTCCCATTTCAAACTAAGTAATTTTTTTTTTCCTTGGAAATCTTAAATTCATGCCTGCAGTTCACCAAGCTGTTGCCAAAGCAAGGTTTAGTTCCATAGTTAGGTACTCTGGAGACTTAATGTTAACTGTCAAAAACTTTAATAATCAGAACTTTGTATAATTTAATGCCTAGACATACAAAAAATCTGTGTCATACAATTTTCTTAATATGCTTCTAAAAAGGAGATATAATAATGTGCTTAGGGTATTAAATAAAATTCCAATATCACATTATTTCCCTACTCCGAAATAACATGATTCAAGAACTTTCCTGAGAAGAAATACCAAATTAACTTTGTTTTCACGTAAGCAATAACAAATCCTTAAAAGCGTACAATAGTTGGAATTAATTTTATGGTTAAAAGGCAGCAAAGCTCTGCCTAATTTCTCATTCCTGGATTGTCAGAATTTGATGCTATTTACTGTTTGGTAGATTCACCAATATGAAGTTTCATGTTTCCACTTTACTAAAGCACTAGCCCTCATCTGGAATATTGCTTCCAGTCTTGCTGTTCCAAGGAACTGAATGAAGCTTCCTCCAGAGTCTGTCAAAGTAGGAAATGGCTGGAGAACTTGCCCTGTTCAAAGCTGAGAGCAGGACCTGTTCATCCTGAAGATGAGGCAGCCTTAGCAGGGACATAACACCAGCCTGTCCCTGCTTATGAGGAGCTTTACCAAAAAGATGGAGCCAGGCTCTTCACAGGCATGCACAGCGCAAAACTGAGAGAAAATACTCATTAATTGAAACTGGAAAGCTATGGCTCAACATAATAAAGAAAAAGTGCTATCAGGATACCTAAATATTGGGTATGATGGTCCAGAGAAGTTGTGGAATTGCTTTTCCAGATAGACTTAAACAAACCCCTAAACAACATGGTCTAAATTCTATTTTGACTGTATTCAGACCAACAGGTCCCTTCAAGATTCTGTGATTTAGTGTAAACATGAGCATTACAAAAAGTAACAGGAAATTAAACTTTCAGATTGAGTTTAATACAACCTAGGACACATCACTGAAGCTTTTTTAAAAAGAAGGTGGAGTATTACCACCCTTGGACTACACAATAAAGAGATTTCTGTGGGGCACAGACTATTATTCTGATCACATTTACTGAAAAAAAATCTAAATTCAGACTGAAGAGCATACAGAGAAGGACACACAGATATCTGGTGGAATAGAGATATTCTCACATATCTCTCTATCAAATATCAAAAACCAGAAGAGTAAATTCAGGCTGACTAAACAAATACTCAGCAGATGTATAATTTCTCTTTGACCAAGAAATAAAAAGAGGAAAGTTATCAGATAATTTCTATTTACAAAGTATAAATCGACCATGTACCAATCTATTTGTACACTTAACTAAACTTCTCATTACAAGTATATAAACATGTCTATGTCCCTTCCTGATTTAGTTGCAGAGTTTATAGCTGGTGACAAGCATCAAAGCAAACAACACGAGCTTCTTTAGGGGAAAAAGAAGGCAGAGGGAGAGCTAAAAACATTTAAAAAGGGGAAAGGTAACTGGAAAAGCAAAAGGAAAAAATTAAAAGGGGAAAGGGAAAGCTCCAGTGGCTAGTCAAGAAGAGAACTGCCAGTGTTTCCCCATTAAGTATCCTCTCCCAGGTGTTCTCTCCAGTGTATCAGGTGATGCACCTTACTACCTTTCCCACTGAAAGCACATAAATTTCCACATAAATTTTGTTCAAATTCCCTAGTGCCTGTCCCCCCTTATGATGCCATCATCCCCGAATGAGGATCAGTTTTTGATCGGAGGCTGGTGTTGCAAACTAACTGGCTGTTAAGTTTTGCATATATTACTGGGGAAGGCTGGGCAAATACTTGTCTTCCTCCTAATGCAAACTAAAAGCTGCAAAAAGCAGAGTAAGCAAAGGCTGGTGAAAGGGTTTGACTCTGACAGCAGTGTCAGTCACCTCCCATAACAGCAGTAGCACAGCCTGGAGGCACAAGGCCATGAGAAAAACAGTAGGAGACCAAGAGCATGAGGACAGAAAGGCAAACACTGCCCTAGAAGCTTTGGTGGAAGGTGACAGAGCTGCAATGGAAAGGCAGCAGCAAATGGAAGATCCTTGGCACTGTAAAAGGTTGAGGCACCAAGGGCACAGTGCAGCAGCACTTCCTTTATGAATAAATTCAGGCTCAAATCTTCACATATCTTGCAAGCACACAAGATTGGCATCCTCAGGGTTGCTAATTTCTCTTGTGTACTGGACCTTTTCAAAATACCCTTTAGACCAGGTCTTCACCTCTCTTGCAGGTTAAAAGAGCATGGAAACTAAAGCTGGGTTCAATGTACATGACAGTAGAGGCTCATGCATGCTCAGACTAAACCAGAAAACCAGACTCAAGTCTGAATAAGAGTGACAGTCATCCATTCTAGAGAAGGACCACTCTGTATCTAGAACAAAAATTAAATAAAAGACTGGGCATCTCAGAGCAGAAATCAAATTAATAGATATAGAATCCATCATCTTCAAATCCAAAACTGAGGAACTAGGGACAAATACAAGATGTGCTGTAAGGAGTCATCTTCTTACCAGCACTTCTGAGCCACCTTTACTGAAAAGCATTTTGTTTTCTTAAACAAAAACAGTTTATAGTTATGCAATAGATTTAAAACAAAGTATCCTGATAGTTGCTACATATCATAAACAACTTCAACAATGTATCATGATGTGAATGACCAATGTTAACATTATATTGAAAAATAACATTAACAATAAATTAGTGGAAAATAAGAACAAATATTTGCTTGCTATTACCTTTCCATCTTATAATCAACATCATACATTGAATTAATGCTAATTAATTCAAGTAAACATCTGCTTGAAGGTTGTGTAACAAAAGTTTTCAATCACTTTCCCCCATAAAGGAATGTCTAAATTGCATATAACCTTGTCCACCTTGACTGGGTAAAAATTCATGAACAGTAAAATCTAATCAAACTAAAGACTTGTCCAGAATCCAACACCTTTTCCCCAGATGCCCAACAGCAAATGTATAAGGAAAAGTGAGGAAGTGCAATGCAACCATCTGAATGGTACCTTCTTGAAACACTCTGAAGCCTCCAGAATAATTGCTGGTTAGGGACATTCTGATTCAGAAGCATTATATCTCTATTTTCTAGCCTTTGATATGGTTTGGCTTTTTAGTGGGGTTTTTTTGGGTTTTGGTTTTTTGGTGGTTTTTTGTTGTGGTTTTTGTTGTTGTTGTTGTTGTTGTTGTTGTTGTTGTTTTGGGTTTTTTGTGGTTTGTTTTAATCTAGGAATTTGTCCAAATCTTTTTTTGAACTCGTGTTAACTTTTTGCATTGACAAACTTCTTTGGCAGAAAGTTATGCAGCTACAAATTGTACCGAAATGGAGACGGATGGAGAAGTGTGGGCATCTCCTCACAGAAAATGTCTAAACTGGCCTCAAAGCATTGAAACATTAGTTTTGAGCAGTATTTAAGCACTATTTCACTGTAATTTTTTAGCTGCTTGAAGATTAAGCTACAGATTGGAAGCACAAATAAACTTTGTAATTTATTATTAAAGTTGTAACAATAAATTCAACATTAGTGCACTCTTACCCAGCATGAGCTGATGTTCACAACATAATATATTCTTTACAAGTAAGTTACGTTGAGTAAGGAAAAAATTATGTGGTCATGGATGAACATCCTGATTTAAAAACTCAAAACCAGAAGGAGAAAATGAAAGGTGATTTCATCAAGTGATGTTAGCTCTAAAATGCCTTACTCATCTATCAGTTTCAGCAAACAATATAACCTTAAGTGATTCAGCAATGCAATGTTCTCTGCCTGTTTACCTGGAAATCATTACTGAAGCCTTGAAGCATGACAAATAAGTTTTATCAAAGAATAGCCTAATGTCTTTACATGGGAGCTATCTTTAATTTAACTCAACAAATGTATTATGTACCTTCTACTTAATTGCAGCAGCTTAAAGAACATTTCCTTACTTTTGAGGAGACTGGACAACTCTGATGAATACTCATTCCTTTAATTTGAATTTATGTGGAAAGTTCATGTTAATGGCATGCTTATAGGACTCAGAATATAATCCTCAACAAATCTGTCTCAGAACTCCTTTGTAAAAATGAAAAAGCCTCACTCCTGTGATGTACTAAGTTCTCTCAGTTAAATGGTTCAGCTATGAGTAGCTGCAAGCTACAAGTACTTTATATTGCAGTTTGAACACACATATCCTAAGCAGTTTTAAATTATCTAGCCTGAACACCGATGAATATAAAACAAGAGTACACACACTCTGGTAAATATCTGCTTAATTTACCAATTTGGAGATGATTAGACTACATCCCAACTCTCTTGCCATTTTTCATTGGTTATGGTTGTTCATTCACAACAGGATTTGATTACTTTCAAAGCTGCATTTCACCGACTAAGCATTAGCTGAATACTAAGAAACTAACTACTGCAGCTACATTTAGGTTCCGTCAGCATTCATGGTAACACATACCAGAATTCATATAATTATCAGGACACATAAACTTAAATTTGATACATATTTTCAGCATATAACTTCTATGGAGCTAGTTCAAGTAGTGAGATGAAGAACTGAAAATTATTTTCCACTTCACATGCTTTTTAGAAAGTATATAATTTCTATAATGATCTCTTTTCAATGTTATTTTTATCAAGAAATTAGAAACTGCATATGCCACTTAATCATAGTATAATCACTTTTTTCACAGAAATAAATTCTAATAGGAACAACAGCTCTAAATGAAGCATGTACTGATTTCCAGCAGGGAAGATACTATTTCACTTTTGTTTTAAAACTGCTCTGGGATCAGGAAGATGCTGGTGAACTGAAGGTACATAGCAGCTTACAAATTAATGTTCCCATTTAGTCGTGCAGACCAAACTTCATTTGTGGAAAAGCAATTTAATGGAAATCCAAACACTACTGTTTTCAAAACTAACACTTTAAAGTCAGATTCACAACATTTGGGTGTATTACACATTCACACAGACTTGACACTGACACCAGTGCTTTTGGGTAGGTTTAACTATGGTGCTGTGTTTGCATCAAGCTGGTCACCAAGAAGAATAATGGCATGTTTTTCTGTTTTTTGGAATTCTGAACTGACAATGAGATTTTTGTTAAAAGACAGCCATTTCAATATTTATGTGAAGAAACTGGCACCGTAAACATGACTGACTGCAGCTTTTCTCTGGAGCCATGACATGTTTATTCCCAATGTTTTGGATGACATCTTTGCCATGACAATGAAAAAAGAAGTATTAAAATAGTATATTACTTGCATTATTCATGGTAGAAAGTTCTGTAGAGTTGGGACATAGTTATTTTACACAAATAACAATGCAACTTAACTGTATGAAGGGATGGAATCGACTTCCAAGACTGCTCTAATGTTATGACAGAGAACAAGCTGGCATCTCTGAACATAGTAGGTGCTCCTGGTACAAAACATATATGAGCTGGGGCCACTGATACAGAAATGTATTGGACATGAGAAAATTTAAAGACACTCAGCAGCAAGATAACTTCAAAAGATATATGGATGCTGTTGTGGAACTAGGTGTGTGGAGAGAGAAGATAGGAGTAGGACACGACATTTGAGCAGGACAGGAAATTTGGAAAACCTTTTTTTGCTCCTGAGTTCTCATCACATCTACAGGCCTTTATGAGCTTGCAAATTAAATCCTGAATAACTGTCACAAAACTACTCTTCTGTCACAGAAAACAAAATGTCAAGGAACTTAAGCTGACAGTGTTGAAAGACAAATGTTTAAAATTCCTGGTTTCTGTGTCAGCGCTTGTTCTGTGCAGTTTATAACAGAGAATCTCAACAGCTTTTGCATCAAAAAAACACATTCATGCATTTTCATATGTCAAAAGGTCTCCACAATTCACCTCACTACTTCTTTTTCAAAGATCAGCTTGTTTGAAATACTTGTCTATACTTAAATTTTCATGTTGTTTAACAGCGGGTTTAGACCTTTCAGAGCACTTAAAAATATGAATTGCTGTGGGCTCGGGGTAGATATTCAACTATGAATATGCATTTTGTGCATTACGAGCAATACCTGCTTTCTTCTGTAAGAATGATAAGCATGAATGATTACTGATTGCTATTCTGTCCCATTTCATATCAAAACTCAGACATTTTAGATGAGTCAAAACAACTGTACCTTTGCTGGAAACTACCTTCCTCATGCCCCGCGCTGCCCACCGGGAAGCTGCCAGCCGGGATGAAAGCACCGCTTTGCCATCGTAAATGCAATTACACAAAATTCTGACCACCCACCCGGCACGGGAACAGGACGGGACGGTTCGGGACGGTTCGGGACGGTTCGGGACGGGACGGGACGCACCCGCTCTCCGGTGCCGCCGCTCCGGGCGGTCCGACACGGGCCCGGTGCGGTGCCCGAGCGGGCTCACCCCGGCGTCGCCCACCTGCTCGGCCCCACGGGGCAGTTCCCCCGGCTCCCTGCGGAGCTACGCGGTCCCAGCCGACGGCGGGGAGCCGGCACCGCCCGCGGAGCTCCAGCAGCCGCTCTCCGGCCGGTACCGGACCCGCAGGACGAGGGGGTCCCGGAGCCAGGAACGCACCAACCGCCTGGCACGGCAAGCGCTCGGGAACTGCTTTTCCACTCACGCCACAGCCAAGCAAAACTTGCCAGGGGCTGCTGTATCCTCCCTCCCCCGCCACCTTGCCAGCCCTTACACGGTGCAACTTCCCGAAGCCTTGCCGAAGGTCCCAAAAATACCGCCCCGGCAGGTCGAGGACAACGTCCGGGCGGCGGGACCGGCCGGCCCCGCGCTCGCTGCCCGCCGCAGCCGGGCGGGGCGAGCGGAGCGGGGCGGAGGGGCAGCGGCGGTGCCACTCACCTTCCCGCTCCTCCGCCTTATCTCTTCGCTCGCGGGCTGCAACTTCCAGCGCTTCCCCCAACTGCCATCTTCCACCGGAGCCACGGGGGAAGCAGCGGCGCGGCGCGGGGAGGAAAAGTTGCGGCGGCGGCGATTAGGTGGCGATTAGGTGGCGATTAGGTGGCGATTAGGTGGCGATTAGGTGGCGATTAGGTGGCCATCGCGCCGGCGGGGCGAGCCTGTGCCGTGCGCGGCGGGCGGGCGGGGCGGCGGCGGCGGCAGCTGGCGCGGGGCTGCGCGCTGCGATCGCCGCCCGTGGCGACGCGGGGAGGATTTGCTAAAAATAGCGGCTGGCTCGGCTCGGCGCGGCGCGGGGGGAGGCGGGGAGCGGCCGGGCTGCAGCGCTCCCCGCCGCGGCCGCTGGGGGCCGAGCGGGCCGGGGCTCGCAGCTCCGCGCCGGGCACAGCGCAGAGCGGGCACAGCCAGAGCGCGCCCCGGGCGAGTCCGCGCTCCGAGCCCTGCGTTATCCCGCGGCACCCTTCCTGCTAGTGGCCCCTGCCACTCCTCGGGAGAGGGGACACACCTGCCCTGCCCTGCCCTGCCCTGCCCTGCCCTGCCCTGCCCTGCCCTGCCCTGCCCGCAGGGGGATGGAGCGAGCACACGCGTCCGGGACGGCGCCCGCGCTGCCCCAGCGGGTCCCGGCTGCGCCACGGGGAGAAAGGGGGTGTCACACACCGTGCGGGTCCTGCGTGCTGTGCGCTTCTCTTCCCTTGCACTGTCACAGCCCGGGATGATTGCGCATTTCTCTACTGCTGCTTTCTCTCACGGTCTTCTTATCAGTCTCAGTATCTCTTGGTGTCTTCATCTAGAGGATGCTCACCTTTCTGAATGCACACTAAGTCCCTTTGGTAGCGATCAAGAGCCCCCAGAATTCTCTTTTCCTAATATAGTTTTATACAGCATATAAAGCACTTTAGTCAATGTAATCTGGTTTAGCCACGTTTATTTCTAATCTAAAATTTTAAGGTAGATCTCTTCATTACTCAGGAGAGAAAGTATCACCTTTTATTTCTCTCCTTCCAGGGAAAGGTTAGGAGTTTAGTTCTTGGATATCTAAGTAATCAAATTTAAAAAAAAAAAAAAAAAACAAGCAAAAAAACTATCTTCCACTTAAAGTCTTTGGAAGTTTTCATGCTGCATTTTAATTGATTTTTTTTTTTTTTTAGATTGATTGAATTTATTCTTTCCAGAAGTTAAATTTAGAAAAGGTAAAGCTGCTAAAATTTAAAAATAAATAAATAAATAAATAAAAGAGGTTTGGAATTTGGACCTGAATGTCATTTATTGCTCAAGAAATAAAGCAGATGAAAACCCAGCTGTGGTCAACAGTGGTTTTTGTGACCCTCAAAATCAATCTCACTTCTCAGAACGAGAAATTGAACAGTGTCTGAGTATGTTTCAACTCAGAGAGGAATCTCATTAGTTTGTTTTGTTTTGGGAATCAGTTTCAGGGTTATTGCTGGATGGTAAGTCATGGAGTGCCATATGACAGATCCAGGTCCAGACTGGCTAATGAAATCCCACAGCACTGTTTCCCTGAGAGATCAATATACTTCAAACTGATCCATAACTTTTGTTTCAGGATATACTCTTGCTCTCTGTCTACTCAAAGGAAGTATCAGTATTATAATTAGATTTTAAAAGACTAGTCACAGTACTAGTGCTATATTGGGAACTCCTGAATTTATACTGGAAAATAACAGACATCTTTGAGACACCTCCATGTTTTGGTTACTGCTGTGCTTGCCCCACTTATTTCCAGTCACTGCTAATAAATATAATGGAGTGGTGGTGCATGGTAGTTATGTTCACCAGTCTTTATCTTGCTTTCCCTATATCTACTCATGCTGTTCCATTTCTTCATTATCTACTTCTAATCCTACAGATCAAAAAATGATTTATAGGCTTGACTGAGTTGCTGGAGTGAATATGTGCATTTTTTCTTTCAAATGTAGTATTCCCTATGTTATCACTGTCTTTCTGAGTTATTGCAAACATTTACTGAAAGTCATGGGAGTGACAAAAGAGTGTGTTGTGCCTGCATTATAAGCTTAATTTATAAAACTTGAGATGGGGTACTGAAATCTTTAAAAGATTTTTATCCCTAAAAAGAGACAAACATCATCCTTGAAGCTTCATCTCTGCCACATTGTGATCTGGTGTCTGCTGACTGTGAAGGCTACAATGCACTTCATATATACTCTAATTTACAATAAGTGCTGGATTTTTGAATGGGAAAAGCTGGCATATTTCTCATACAGATCATTAGAAAGGTCATTTTTTGGATGGCTACAAACAGTTCTGGAAACCACACTGAAAAAGAAAAGTTGTCTTCCCCGTGGCTCCTTACTTTACATAGTGCCTAGTGAAAGCACTAGGAGAAAAACTTTTTTTCTCTTTTTTCCCCTCAGTCAAATAGAAACACAGAAAATATTGAAAACTAATATCCATAAAACACTGTAACATTCAGTAAACCATTTGACACATATTTTAGTATGGTTAATACTGTGGAGAAATAGCTTTTGGAAATTCCATGCTTTCACTGGAAACTAACTTAGGTACTAAAAAGGCCCTGAGGTATAACACCTCATCAAGCAGTACCCAAAACACATCAAGTGGTGAGTACTTCCCTCACTATGATACTGAAAGTAAATATCTAGGATGTTCTGTACTGTGTGACCATTAAAAATTAAGATGATGTTCAGCTATATCCCTTTCCAGTCCAGCTCACAGAAAGTGAAACCCATCAAGATGAACAGAAAAATCCTTGGACATTTAACAAGACCAAACTGGACTTCCAATATACTCATACTTGTTAAATTGTGGATCTGTGCTTTTACTAAGAATATTTGAATTAAGGCCTTCTTTAAAATTTTAATATTTGTCTTCCCTAAGAAGACCATCAAAATTTGGTGAGGTGAAGGAGTGTAACTTATTTATGATGTCTGTTAGACTGAGAATTAGTTAAAGTCCTTCTTTTGCATGAGTCCTCTAGTCTTGCTCAATAGCTTATAAACATTTTTACATGTTTTAGATTGGGTATAATTGTTGGTTTTGTTTGCAGAAAATGGTTGAGTTTTTCCCTGTGAAAAGATCAGCCATTTAGTTGGTCGGTTTTACACAATTCATAAATAACTTCTTAGCTGCTACAGTTAATAGCAACATAAGTACATTAACACAGATGCCAACATTTTACAGATAATAGGATTTTTCAGAATAACATTAAAAAATTAATTGTTTTAAAAATACTTAAATGTCTTATGAAAATATATTTCCCACACACTAGAGATAATTTAATGTGTGATTAGCTCTTTCAGTGCCTCGACTTTCAGAAATATGTACACATACCTACATTCAACAGGACTATTCAGATGGTAAAATTAAACATGTAATTACACGTTTGTTTTAGTGCCAGTGGTTAGCCAATATTTGGAAATTTGTGGGCTATTTCTTAAAAACATGACAGAGTCAAGTGGTGTTTGATCCTGACCTATTTGTGTGCAGGGAATATAGACATATCTCGTTTCTGTGAGTGCAGTAAGTCATGAAATGAGTGGCCATACTGGGCTGCTCACTCATAATGCCAAGCCTACACACATCCATGCCCCCAAAGCAGATCTCACAAGCAAGGGTGTTTAAGTGCCCTCTAATGCTGCGGTGAGCAGCACAGAACTCACAAACAGTCATACAAAAAGGGGATCTAAGTACAGTGCTTGGGTGCCTGGTGAAAGATTTCCTGTTAGTTTTGGACTAACTGGAGCTGAAGCTGAGTCCTGTCCTTGCTTTTCTATACTGCTCTTGATCCTGAATCCTCTTCTGTCCATATCATAAACACCTCTGATTGCAGCAGTTTTGCCTGCTTTTTGTCCAAATCCTTTTTTGCCATTTTAAATGTTGCCTAACTTTCTGAACTTAGTCTTGAAGACATTGGTATGTCCCATTATACTGGTGCAAATCCCTCAGGTATTCTAACACTGCTTTGATCTCTGACCTGGTCTTTTACTCATTCTGAAGTGTCTTTCTCAAAGTCATCTGACAACAGATTCCAGTGATAGTCCTATCTGGAGTCTTGTTCAGGCAGAGGAGCAAGTTCTGTCACTCCGTCCCTGTTTACATATTCGTGTTGTTTTCTTACTGTCTCCTTGATTTTCTGATGTCCTTGCTTCTTCCTGGCATAAATATGTACAGTTCCAGCAAAGGAGCACATTTGTATTCATACCTTATTGTACAAATCTTGGCTTACAGACTGAGCACCTTTTTCTGTCTTATGCTGATCCCAAGTTTGGAAGGTAATTTGTATTCTTTGCCACTACTAAGCTAGCAGGCATTGAAATTTTTCTTGGCTTACCCTGAATCAAACATGGATAAAAGGATAGATCACAACTACATCAAGAATTTCCCATAGATCATAAACATATCTAGCTTAAAAAATTCCAGATGCATTAGTCTTTGCAAAAGTGCTTCATAATTGCAAAAATAAAATGACTGGCCTTTGCACTTGATGTGTTTTATTTGTTGCTCATAATCATTGTTAGAGGGTAAAGAATGTTATGGAGGTGAATTTCTTAATTCCTAACTGAACAAACTCTTTTTAAGTTGAGAAAAGGAACTCTTTGAGCAACACCCAGTCATTAAACCTCTCCAGATCGTGCTTGTGTCAGGTTTTGTTATGCATTTATTACAATTAACTGCAATAACAGATAATATGTGATTCTGAATGAAAGAGTGAGTCTGAAATTACACCAATCTTCCTCACTAGAATGATTCATCAGGTAGGATTTGTTTCGGCTTTCTGATTTATCTTTTTTTTTTTTTTTTTTTTTTTGTTATTATTATCCCACGCTCTGTAGTGATGACAGAGGTGGGATGGAGAACAGGCAGAAGTTACTGCTGGGTGCTTTTGTCAAAAGCTTGATACAGGCAGCCTGGACCTAATGATGATTCATTGAATGATCAAGTGCAACAAACAATTCCATGAGAGTATTTGAGCAAGTCATTTCCTGGGGTACAAAACAATTTGGTGACTTTATTATTCCTTCCTGTAATTTCTTGTTCTGAATTGCTAATTTCCAGTATTGTTTCTGGCCTGAGATCCCACAGCTTAGTCCCATAGGACAGTATGAACCATGATGTTCACAGAAAGCGAGCTTTTCCTGCAGCCAAGAGGAAAGGTCTTGGATTTTCAGACAGGGAGAAACTTCCATGACAAGGAAAGTTATTGGTAAAATAATATTTGACATGTAACTGCTAATCTGGTGGAAATGGAAGAGATGGTCTTATTCCCCTTGTCTTCTATGAACCTTTGCAAATGCAGTATGCACTTCCTGTTTACAGGTATTGCTGTCAGCTGTGTAACTCCTCTCTCAATTTAAGGTAGGGCTGCACACACCCTACAATTATCAGTTCTACTTGACAACAGCCTTGTCAGCTCCCTTTTGGTGTTCATGTATTATCAATAAAATAACACTAGTTTCTGAAAATGACCAGTTCCATTTACATTTCATAATCTGTTGAAAGGAAAAACGTTTGTGACAGAGTAAAAGAAGGAAGGAGCTGTCAACCCTGTTTTGTGATTACTGCCCACAAATGTTCTCACATTTTGCTTTAAGAAAGTGTTCTGACAAAAATATTAGCACTAATAGTACAGTATACATATGTTCTCAGAGTATAAATAGTGCAACTTCATCTCACGAGATAGCTCAAGGCTCTATCCAATGACTTTAATGAGGTTTGAGGTTGCTCAGCACCTCACAGTAGATGCTCAGCACACCCAAGGAAGGTGACATGGAAATCATGTGAGGTGAAAAGCACCACCCATACTCATCCAAGCCAATGGGAGTCACAGAGCTTTGGCACCTGCACCATCAAACCTTTCATTCTCCAATAAATGCAAAAAATTAATTTCTTTCTCTATCACACTGAATCAGCATACTCCAACAGATGCATCCTCCAAACCACAATGTGCATTGGCATCCTGCTTTCACAGAACTGAAACTCTTTTGCCATAACTTAGGTGACTGCATTGCCCTCAGCTCCCTGTTCAAGCAATGGAGGGAAATAGTTTCAGAGAACAACTTTTCATTCAATTGTAGGTGCTGAACACCTGCAGAGTCTGCTGTCTGTTATTCAGTTTTTACAGTTTTTTTTTTTTTAATTACATTTTGTCATACAGGAAAGTTTTTACCAGTCAAGTGGCCAGAAAATCTCATTTGTAGACCACCAAGAAGACACATGTCTACTCTTACATAAATTCTGAGTATGTAGTTATTATTAGTTTACAAATTCATGTGTATCATCAAGGCGATGTATTGTGTTCAATAATATCAAATGAATACTCCTTCTAAAATTAACACTACAGGATGAAGTGGACATCCACAATATTAATACATTCAATTTAGAGACATGGATAGGGTCCTGAAAAATCTGAGGGTGATTTCAGGGGAAGAGTCAGAAATGGGATTTACCAAGGAGTTTCTTTTACTTACAAAATATTAGTCTGTTTCAAATATTTCACTCAGTTTTTTTCTCCACAGTTTTATTCTTTTCTTTTCTATCAGTCATCATGATTATTATCTCTCAGCTACAGAAATTCAGGAGATGTTGCTGAAAAAAGCCTACCATTTCTTTCTCATGTAACCCAATAACTTTGTTGAGGTCACTTTACTGAATGAATTTCGGGTTTCTGAAAGCTTTCACACAATCTGTTGTACCTAAAAAAAAAAAAAAAAAGTACTTTTTCACTGAATACCACCTATTCTGTAGGAGTGACATATTCTACATTTTGGAGCCTCATACATTTTTTGTGGTAATGATTATTAAAAAATTGTGCAGTACAGTATAAAATCTTACAACACGTATATAAATATATATACATACCTGCATATGATGTCTAGCATATAGGTGTACCATGTAAATATGTATGTGTCATATTTATTCCTAAGTATGTATAAATGTATGTATAATATTTAAGCATGAACATCCAGGTTATAGCTGAAAGCTCCCTCTTCATCCCCCTACGCAAAATGAAAAATTTTATCTCAAATTCCTGCAGTCTTTTTATTGTATAAAAATGAATTCATGATTATAACAAAATTCACCTGTACATAACCTTTGAAACTCCTCCTATTCCACTGAGACACAGTACTAGAATTGCATAAGAAGAGAAGCAAAGGCTGTTCTTTCTGGATTTCTGCCTTTATATGTAAGGGAGAGAAACTCTGATCTCTGCCCTAAATCTTTCTGCATACAATGTAGCTACTAGAGAACATTCAGCCACTTTAAAAAGTGAGACTAATGAAATAGTAGTAATATTATTTGTTACAGAATTTATTTGACACTCACATTTATTTATGTAAGCCTGTTCCAATAAAATGTGTTATGACATTTTTTCTTAAGGGTTAAGACCACACAAGTTAAGTAATCGCTATAACCAAAATTTTAGAAAATCTTTAAATTCACCTATAAAGATTAATATTAAGAAAGGACTTATTAATTGAAAAGTCTCTATTTATTTACTGTTATTTGCAAAGCATAATATGTAAGGTGAGGGTCTGTAGTGATGCAGGGTCCCCAGGCAGGTGCAGAGAAGACCCTTTTTATTCCAAAAACCCAGCCTTTTTAGGCAATTAACCAGTCATCAAATACATAATTTTGAATCATTACAAACATAATTCAACCAACCACCATATCCCACAGTGTGAACATGTGATGGTGACATAAATTGTATTTCTACCTCTAATTCAGCCAAGTCACTTTCCCACAGTCATTTTCTGCTTAGCCAAAGTAGCAAGACTGAGACATGATATTACAAGGCCTTCCTTTTGTAAGGTTTTACCTATATGCAATAATACATGCACACATATTTCTATATGATTGTGCTCCCTATATATGGCATAAATTGTCAAAGCTATTGCTAATAGACCAATTATTATCTTACTTATGCATATATATAAGGCAAAATTTGAGTATTCTATTTTCCAGTTTTTCTCTCCAAACCTTCCCTAATAAGTTTTAATTTGTACAGCTTCTTGTCTAGGATGCAAGGACAATTGTCCATACTCTAGAAAGCCACATTTTGGTCATTTGCCAATGCCTTACAAAGATATTTGTGCATTTTTTGATGGTTGTTTTATGTTCTGATACTATGACACCATTAAAATTTTGGAGTACAGATGGCTCTTGGCATAATAAAAGAATCTATGAGGAAATTACTTCATTATGATGACTCAAACCCATTTTCTCCTTAAAGATGATGTACTGGTCAGCAATGACCAAACTTTTGGTTATCTTGAATTAAAAAGGATTTTTTTCACTCCTGTATCCTATAAAAATTGTTCATGCTGCTCTAATTCTGTGTCTGTGCCTGTAGCCGTGGCTGATGTCTGGCAGATTTAGTACAAAGCTAAATACTGTCAGCACTGCTGAAACAGAATGATGAAGCATTATTCCTGGTAGCATGGTAAAGAATGGGAAAACATAGAATCATAGAAAGGTTTGAGTAGGAAGAAACCTTAAAGATCCTGCTGTTTCAAAGTCCCTGCTTTTGGCATGGATGCCAGCAACCAAAGCAGATTGCTTAGGGCCCATCCAACACTTCCAGGGATGGAGCTTCCAATTTTTCTGGACAACCTGTATCTCTGCTCCAGTTTCCAGTGCCACACCACTCTCCAGAGGAAAGAATTTCTTCCTAGTATCTGCTCTAAATCCACCCTCATTCAGTTTAAGGCCAGTACCCCATGTCCTATCCCTACATAGTCTTGTGAAAAATCTGTCTCCAGGTCTCCTCTAGGTCCCCTTTAGCTACTGGAAAGGGCTGTAAGGTTTTTCTGGAACCTTCTCTTTGCCAGGATGAACAAACTCAACTCTCTCAACCTTTCTTTTTAGGAGATGTGCTCCACCCTTTGTAGGGTGAGTCTGTCTGTGTTCATGCCCCTTGCTCATCCATGCATGTCTCTGTGTGTTTTTGTTTGACTTCCTCTTTGTTGGGATGCATCACTGCTGAGTTTGAAGGAGGTGGTCCTTAACATCAGTCCACGGAAAAATAATTTTCTTTAGAACACCATCAGAATGCCAGTGCTAATAGAACCATCTGATTGAGAATTATTTTGGTACATGTAGAAAAGTAATTTTCTAACAGAAACTGAGGACTGGTATCAAGTTCAGCATCTCAGTGTTTCTTCATATTATTGACTAGTGACTATCTCTGATTTTTAATGAAAAGAGATCAGTAATAGTCCCTGTAAAAATATATGAAATGTGTCAGATATGCTTGTGACACCTCAAACAGTGATCAACAGAACAATTCAAACATTGTTATCTTTGTCAATCATTAGGTCAAAAAAAATTTGCTGTTTTCCCTTTGCTCTGTCCAAACCAAAAAAAAATTTGCTTTTTCTCTTTGCTCTGTTCAAACCAAACCATTCCAGCTATATTTTCTGGTGTTTTCTCTATTTCTTTTTACCTTCTCTTTATCTGAAATCACCTAGCAGTATCATGTTACATTTAAGTTTTTGGCCTTTCCCAGTACACCATTCATATAAGGAATGGCTGCTGTAGTTTCACCCTAGTCTTGCAGAAAACTAACCAGCAACTCATTAGGATTTGATTGTATACTGGGCATCAATATCTTGCAATATCTTACATCCTGTGGAAGTTTGGGCCAGTGCTTTTGGCCAATGATGTAGAACCAAATTACCTGCAATTGTAGGTAATTTTGAATGGTAGGCTGAGAAGCAAATTTTAAATTCCAGCTGTCGGCAGCTGGAGGGGGAGGAGATATCCAGTCATTTCTTCAGTACAGAATGATGGTCTTGTGACTTATACCAAATCCTTTCAAATACAGGAATATAGAACTGAGCACCCAAATCTACAGTTATGTGTTTTTCTGCCTTCTGTCAATGGAATACAGTGACTTTAGCTCAGATCATTTTTTCCTCTGGCATCATCATGCAGTTCATGTAGAACTTGCAGAAACCAGATGTGACTCCTTGTGCTCATTCTTCACCTTTCAGATTTCTTTACGTATTGGTCTGAAATGGGGTTATGGTTAGTCTGAGATGAGCTCAGGGAGGGAAGGCAGAGTCAGTAAGTCCTGGTAGTGCCTCCAGGGGACTGGAAATAAAACAGGACTGCCACACTCCTGTGTATTTAACCATGGTAACTTCAAGGAACTTGTACAACTTGAGTTGGCTACCATCTTGGTGCATGTGGCCTCTGTGACATTCAGAGCAGACACAGTGACAGAATGGCACAATATCCTTTTCCCTCCACAGCACCAACAGCAGTGCCATTAACTGGCTTATGTGCATCTCTAATGTAAGAATTTGGAGGTCATGATTTTGAACAGGTATAGTACAGATATACTTATATCCCTCAGCAGTGAAAGATCTATTTGCCTTGAAGAAAAGCCATTTATTGAAAGGAGCCTTAAAGTGCTTCCATCTAAACATGAATGTTTTGTTATTGCATTTTAATTTTCCCAGGTCCAGTCCCTGGCTCCCTTACAGATATTATATGAGAACATGTTGGTTATTTTATCCTAATGGGGTATTTTTTCCTTATTTTTTACTGTAATTAGAAATATGTGAGTAGATATAGGAGAACATGTCTGGCAAACCTCAAACAGTTATAATCCTAAAGATTAGTTTTCTGACACTAAAAAGAGTTGAAATTGTTGGTGCTTCTAATTTTCTGATAAGCTTCATAACAATCAGAATTACTGCCTAAAGCAGTAAAATTAGCTGGTGTACTCCCGTAGCAATCCAATAATGTGACGATTACTTCTGAAGTAGCTAATTCTTCTTTTTTTGTTGTTTTTTTCTGAATGCATACATGCAAATATGACATTTCCTTAAAAAGAGTCAGAAATATTCCTCGAACAGACAAACATTTTCCAGTATTTTATTGTGAACCAGGTTTCATGGATTGAATGATTGTGAAGAAGATACAATGTAATTTATTCACACATAGTCAGGAAGAATTTATTCACACATAGTAAATTAATCTATAAAGCCAAGAAGAGACATACAAGCTCAGCTGAGTAAAGAACTGAACAAATAAAAAAAAAAAAGTGACACGTTGCATTTCAGTAGTTTATGAACAAATTAGTTATGCATACCTGAGATATCCTGTTATCTTTTACCCCCTAAGATTTTTTCCTCCAAGTAAATAGAAAGGGAGATACCTGGGAATATACAGCTCTATTCATGAGGAGTTCTGAGATGCAAGACGATGGCCCCATTAAAGCAGTTTTTGAATAGAGTATAAATGAACCAAATAACTCAGTTGTTTTCCCAAATGAGGCAATAAAAGCTGATGTCTTGGAGCACAGAAACAGCAAATTTATTTTCACATTTGTGAAATAGAAAGCATTTATTTGAATGCATGTTATTAAGGCTAAGTGAATGGTCTGTAACCAGACAGAAACAGGAGAGTTACCCATTCAGAATTCACGGGCTTAAGCTGTATTACTCAAGATAGAACCTCACAAATATTCTTGAATATTTTATGATCTTTAGGAATGAACACAAGTTCATCTATATGCTAGTTACATAACACTGTCACTCTCATGAAAATAGAAAGTGCTAAAACTTCAGCTCTGCAAAAGGTATAGCTGCCCACAATGTTCCAGTTTATGGGTTCCATCCTCCAACGCAATGAGCACTTTGGTCCCAGTCCAGCAAACAGCTCATAGATCTGCTTAACAGTTTGCACGTGAGTAACTGTCTTGTGCTAAACTGCTACTATAGCTAAATAAGAGAATCACAAGGTCCTGATATCATAGATTACATCTCTTCCTCGCTCCATGAAATGTTAGCTTTACACTTACCTAATTCACTGGGGTTTTATACACCACCATTCATAAAAGTTGGTCTATAGTGTCATATTTCAGTGAGAGAGGACTACAAAATGGATAAGCAGATTTTTTTTTTCCTCTTACTAGTTTCTTCCAGGAAGAGATGCTTCTGGGAGCTTGAAGGGATTACTGGCATTTGGAGCTGTAGCTGCCTTCTTTCCATTAAATATATATAATGCAAGGTATGCTGGACATCACCTAACAGAGATGTTGCCTCTCTCTTTCTCACCTCTTTATCAGCCTTTGCAGGAAGTGTGAATGCAAAGCTTTTCACTGTCTGTGCTGGTTAGCAGATTTAGGCAGCAGCAGTTGACAAGGCTTAGGCTGTGCTCATTACAACACTGAGGCTGCTCCAGCACGCTCACCTTCAGAGCTTCTGAAAAAGTTCTGTCTGACACAGCCAGGATTCTTACCCATGGCAATATGATTCCTCTTACCTCTCTCTTCCCCATGCTGCTTGTCCTCTTAAGATCAAAAGCAATTTGAAATCCACGTCAGGTTTGGCCTTTAATGACACATGAAGTAGTTTATCATCACATGGATTGTGCTTTGTGATGCCTTTGTGATGCACAGTGTTATTACTAACACTTCATCAACATTTTGCACATCTTACATGATGAATGTGGGCTAGGGCATTATCCCATTTTCTGTGAGCATCATGAAGCTGCTCCCTTCAATCAGCATTGTTGCAACCTCAGTTATTTGCTTTCTTGCTATCTATCCATCCGTGTATAATACGACACGTTTCCTACTCTCATCTCAGTATGAAAACACCAAAAGAATTCTTACATCTCCAGAGCACCGTAGGTTACTTTTTTACCTAAAACAATGTTCAGATGGCTGTCACAAAGAAAGTTAAAGTGAAATGTCAAAAGCTGTAAGGATGAAAAGCTGCACATGGTAGATACAAGATTCAGTGCACGGCAACTCCCTCTTAATAAACAAGCAAAGATTTATTGGAAGGAAAATTTCCCTGCATTTGAAATTTAACTGCCAACCATCCACATCCTACACATAACTGTCAGAAAGGATGTCTAAATCTGTCCTCATTTATAACATGTGTTGTGACAAGATTTGACAGTCTCTGAAAGGGCTATAATTGCCACCTAAACATCCAGCATTTTGTCAACTGCGATCATGTTTAGAGAAAGCATTTATTTCACTTTTAAAAAGCTAGCATTTTTTCTTTCTTCTGAATGAGATGACAGATTTTTTTTTTTTTTTTCTTTTCTCATTAGGGGTTGCAAGTCAGATTTAAGGATTTTTTTTGTTCCTTTTTTCTTTTCAGTTTTTTTTTCCAGTGACAGGAGTTAGAACTTTTCAGACTCAAAGAATGATTAGCTTGAGGAAACCAACAGCAATTTCATAGAAAGGATGTTTACTGACACCACTGAAAATTTCTGAATGTCAAGCTGGTTTTGATAAGCACTCTCCTGAATATCACAACAGGAACTGAGGTCAAAAAGGGGGAAGAGTACCCCAGTATCTGTCATTCTGTTACTCTGTATAAATGCTGCATAGTAGTAATCTGTGCATATAGTCATGCTAATATGATCATAAACATTTGTACAGAATAGAGAAGGGAACTGTTGATGATATGCCCCCATCCCATGATGGGAACTGTTGGCCTGAGAATTGAAAGAACATTTTGGATGCGGGAAATGAAACCTGTCTCTTGGGCATTAACAGCCCATGTAGTCAGGATTGCAGCCAATGCATAACCAATTAACTGCCCTAATGGATCAGCAGTACCCGAGTTGTTACCAGGCCTGTGACTTAATTGTACTTTCTCCAAGTACTGAGCACTAAAACTCCCTGCTACTACAGCAAACGCTCCCCTGCAGTATTGCTTCAACTCACTCTGGCAGCATACATGGTTCTTCTGTGTTTATTTACTGAAAACAACCCAGCAATCAAATTTTATTAACAGGAACGTTGACAAAATTCAACAACAATCTGTGCTGTGGAGTGTGGTTACTAGACCTGGTGCTTTTCCATGCATGGTGGCTGCAGTAGAGACCTGGCAGCAGGGCAGCATGCAAAGGAGTCCTGGGGGCCCCCAATCCTGATCTGCTCATGCTTGCCTGGCCTGCCCTTGCCAGGGGTTTTTGAGGAAGAGCAGGGTAAACTCTTCCTCTGTTAGCTAGAGGGGTCAATAATGTGCTAAACATTTCCTCCTGACTGGAGTTTGTCTAAGAAATGGATTAGGAAGCCAAAAGAAAAAGATTTGCTGGACAAGTAAGAGCACAAGATTGTATTGAGCAACTT
Organism: Erithacus rubecula; assembly: GCF_903797595.1. Lineage (NCBI taxonomy): Eukaryota > Metazoa > Chordata > Aves > Passeriformes > Muscicapidae > Erithacus > Erithacus rubecula. The sequence continues at coordinate 30,047,924 of NC_136689.1, forward strand.
TCTCCACCTGTTCCACTCTAATTGCAAGACTCCTACACATTTTATCCTTTAACTCTCAGCTAAGGATCTCTTACTCTCAAATCACAACCATTACTGGCTCCTTCTCACACAGTTAATTGGCCATAATGGGTGCCCACAGCAATGCCACACTGCAGTCCTGAATGAGAGGTAGGATGGCTACACAGTCTAGTCAATCTAAAGCTCTGTTTCAGATCAAATAACTCATAAAATAATAATCTGACACCAAAGAGTCAGTTTAGAAACAGGAAAAGCCTCACAAACTATTAAATGCAATTAGCCAAATACATTTCCTTAAATGTGACTGGAAAGAACAGTCCAACATCTCCAACATCCACAAATGCAGCAAGGCATTCGATAGGACATCAGAAAATACTTAAAGAAAGAAAACCAAATGATGCCTCTCTCAGCTTTTATGAGTTTACACTGAGATACTGACAACCAGTACATTTTCTTAGGTGTATCCTTAAAAAATGGAAAACTTATTTCAGGAAAAAAGTAAGTAACAGATTCAGGTCTATCTGTTTCTCTGATCTATTTATCTGGGCATACAAAATTACTACTTCTGGTTAATTTAGATTTTCTTAAAGTTAATATCCATATATAAATCAGACTCTATTAATAATGAAGCAATTAATAATGAGAGTGTTGGGTGGGGTTATTTATTTTTTATTTTGTTTCAGATTATACATCCCTTATATGTTGAGGACTTCTCAACATTCTTGTGTGTCAGTGATGTTGCTTGCTCTTACCTACATGCTCTGATTCCTCTGTTGTACATAATGCAACAGAACTTTTGAGTTCCACTCCTGAGTGGCTACCAGGGTAATGGAAGCTGAAGGAGAAAATATTAGAAATAAAGGACAAATTTAGCAACTGACATTGTGAATGGATTTCCAGCAGCTCCAAATGCCTCTGCAGCTGAAGACAGAGGGATGTCTCAGGTTTTGCCAGCTGGTAAACTCTTCCAGAGAAACTATTTTTTCATAATCTCTCTATTGATTTGTACTATGCAGCTTGTAAACACCAGCATCCTGAACGACCTAAAAAGGAAAGAGTGGTATGGGGAAGTTGGAAAAGATAAATCCTAGTGTAAGAGGATGGAATAGAAATATTTTCCATGGGATGAGGGTAAGAAAAAACCACCTAGGACCTCAAAACCTCTGTGATAAATGCAATGCTCAGAATTTTCAGCTAATTCAAAGTGAATGACAGAGCCTCTTTGATGTCAGCCTTCAAACAGTTGGAACTTATGGTCAGAAGTATTATCAACAAATATAAGGAGAATTGAAAATATTTTTTTAAATGAGGTATTTTAGAAATTTTAAGTAGGTTGCTTTCCTTTTTGAAGGAAGGAAAGATCTGCTCTCTACTGGTAAACAATGAACAACTTCAAAATTTGACTGAAATTTACATTTCTAATTAACTCTAACACCAGTGCAGTATTGTAATTAAACAAAGCAATGATTTTTCACTGTCTTTTTGTTTTTATGGTTCCTTGTATATGTCTGCTAAATCAGACAGTATCTAACCTTGCAGTGGGAATACATCCAGGAGATGACAGCAAGCAGAAGTTTTAGAGAGGTTCCTTCTGAAAACATTCCCACCCTGACTTTGTATAGATATACAATTAGTATCAAAATGTAGATCATACTTCCAAACCTTTCCAGATGATAATTTGGAGTTCTCTCTGGGGAAAAAATATCTCTCAGAAAACCTGTGTCTAGATAGCAAAGTAGAAAGATAAACTCTTAAGTCTGTGAACCTATGCAGTCAGGTCAAGGAGCACAACAGAAAAGATCCTGCCTATCCTAAAATGTCATCCTCACTAGACCTTAATAAAGGGGTTTTAACCTAAATGCTATCTTCCATCAAAATTTTAACTACACAGATATGAAAAAATGAAAAGAAGCCTTAAAAAAACACAGTGAAAATTGCATTCCCTCCTCCAGGGAAGTTTTAATGGCTATAGTCATTAACGTCTGGTAGTAGCTGTCCTTGTGTTTATATGCTAATTACTCCATTGCCAGAGACTTTAGTAATCAGTCCTTGCATTTTGCTTTTGAGATCAGAAACATATTATGCTTTTTTTATTCTGAGTCACTTTTTTCTTAATGCTGAACAGCAAGCATTTGGTTGTAAAAATAAGGCTTAAATAGCTGTTTTGATGCTCAAATGGATGTTGTGCAGCTCTGAATGCTAATAAGCTGTAGGTAAAGAATGTTTCCTCCTGTGGGAGTTTGCTCAAGCTAAAAATAACCAGCTGACCTGCCCTCATCACAATAACATTGTGGAACTTGTTTCTCCTTGAGTGACTGAAGAGCAGGTGACACAGCCATACATTTTAAGAAAAAAGAGGCCATTTTTCTCATGTACAAGCTGGCTCGATGCTGGAATGCCATTATTTATGTATCTGATGGGAAACTTGCTTCATGAATTTGTACATAAAAATTATTCAAACGTAAGAGTCAATTCAGGAATTCTCCAATTGTCCTTTGTGACAAAACACCACTGTGTTATTCCTGCTTTGCATTCTCTGGTGTTGCTATGATACAAAGATGCTAACTTTAAGTGAAATGGTGCCAGCAGGCTAATGGCCACGAGAGGAGCACAGAGGACCTGGCTATCTGATAGGAAGGTCTGTTTTGGTACTTGTCAGAGGCTTCAGGTAATGTCCTTGCAATAAAACTTCTCTATGTGAGACAAAGAGCTTATCTTGATGGAAAGGGAGCAAAAGGTTTGAATTTGTAATCCTTACAAATGTGCTGTAGAAGAGCAAAGGAACTGGGAAATAAGTCAAAAAGACAACACTAGTATTTTCAGATTCTGAATGGGCCAATAATAGATTAACAAGCACTTAGATGAAAACATATTTATCTCAAATGGCTATGTTTCTCGATTATGTTTGTTCCACATTATTTCCCTCATTGCAGACGACTTAGATGACGTTTGAGAAAAGTTTTACCTTCTGTTTACTAATTCAACTGCAGGGAATGCAGCTGTGGTTGTTTATTGTTCTTAAAGACAGTGATGTTCGTGTTCTGTGACTATAAAAAGATAGAGGCAACAAATTAATTCTGTTCTGCAGTTTTTCTCACTAAGATTAAACTATTTATTTGAAAAATAGTTAAATGGGTACAAGAGTTCAGTTCATCTTTATCACATGTTCATGGTTTTATGGGAAAGGCAATAAACTGGAAGTATTTTCAATGCCTCCTGTCACCAGTGTTAAGTGCAATGCATTTTATTTTCTATAAGATGCTATACATGCTGGATTTTAGAAAATAAAATAAGTATCACAGAAAAATAGATAAGTGGTGCCTTGTCAGACTTGAGAGAGATTTTACTTTATTGTTGCTCTCAAAAACCTCTAAAGGAGATGATTACACAACCTCCCATGACATCTATTTTAATGCTTAGTAATCCTTACCTCAAGAGTGGCCTTGTCTAATTTAAACTTTCTCTGCTGCTGCTTTGCAGAAGGGCTGAGGCAGTTTGGTGACTCATTGTTACCTACAAAAGGAACAATTCTTTTTGCCTAGCAAAAACAAACAAACAAAAAAATTCCAACCCTCAAAGCCCTCATTTGACCTTGTAACCTGTATGCTGAGGCTGGAGTTTCTGGTAACCATCAGTGAATTCTGTGCAGACCATCAGCTCAGAAAGCATAACCTCTACAATTTAGTTGTGTCCAGATTGCCTGCACATAATTTATATATTAATTCTGTCTTTGACAATACAGAACACAACTGGCTTACTGGTGCCAACATAACCCACCCACCCTATTATATGAAAATAGACAAAGCTGTTGGTAAAACAACATAAATAAATAGAATTCACCTAAAATAATTGCAGGCTGTTCTTCTGGAAAATTGCATATGGATATCTGAATTCCTTGTGTAACTTCTTCATTCCCCAGATTTTGTCTTTCTCCCCACTGCTTCCTACAGTCACATACAATGGAGACTCTGAATCCCCATTTTGCCTAATGTTTTGGATTCACTCGGGCACCCACATCAATGCCCTAACACATTATCTTTGAGATATTTAATATCACACATATTAAATACTATAGAAAATATTAAATATAGATGCCTCTAATTAAACCTGTAATCTCCAATATAATCTTTACTGGATATCAACATGTCCTGTTTGGATCCTCTGTGATGAAGGTCATAAGAAAGAGAAAGGCTTTGCCTTCTCCAGAAATAATTTGAAGAGAAGCTTCTCTTTCCCTGTTCTCCAGGAATGAGAGCATTCATATGAGCTCCCTCTCTCACAGTTTTAGTTCCAGACTCCTTGTGCAACCACCAGTGCATGTGAGGAATAATTAATTTCTTTCCTCTTTACTGTAGTCTTCTATATATTTGTCTGGTTAAGTGTCAGCATATGAATTTGTAGATGACAATGATTTCTGAACTTATCCTACTTCTGTGTAGCTTTAACAACTCTTAGATATTTCCTCCAATAACAGTCTCTAAGCCATTCAATTTAATTAAGAATCATATTCTCTAAAATCAATTATCCTCTACAGAGTAACTGTCAAGTCTTCAAATACAAATCCCATGTAAATATATATCTTTCTTCAACTTTCTAGAATTTTACTTGCTTCACATAAAACTAACTGCCACTTTTGATTAAATATAACTTATTGTCTTCAAGATGAAATGTCTGTTTTTACAATAATGTTTTTGCACTCTTCTTTGAAGACTGAGATTACATTAAGTCACTGGCATTTTCATTTTTAAATTTAAAAAGTCAAATGATGATCCTGACTCCTCAGTGGCCATGCCCAATAAGCCTTCTTTCATTCAGACTCAATAGCAACTGCCAAAGTTATTTGAGATTTTTATAGAAGGAATTTAATATACAAATTTGTTCCAATGTGAACTCTGAGGAGAGAGATTACATTCCTCACATATTCAAACAGGATCTTCCTTCAAACAGAAAATATAAGAGGCACTGAATGCAGGAAAATGAAAGGCTGGAGATTTTTCAGTTCAAAGTATAATTTCTTGGAAGTGACAGACTCCCCCTGGAAGTATCACAGTCAAATATGATCACGTTTCTTATACAACACAGAGCTCAACAGGCTTTGACTTATTTATATGGAAAAAAATATTTTAAAAGCTGTAAACAAGTAACCTGATAATTAGTCATGCAATATAACATTGCCTTTCCATAGTTTATTTTCATCAGTCGTATTAATCGCTGCAGAGTAGATGCATTAAGTGTGTTCCAAGGTTAAAGCAAATGTAAAATAATATACTGGAGTCATAGTTTATAACCTGAAAAACTTTTTGATTTATAATTCTGAGACAGCCTGTTGTAGGTTTCAACTTCATGTGAATCTATTTCCTTTTTAATCAGTCTGTCTTTGATCATGGTGATGTTTATTTTGCATTAATTTTATGTGCCTTTGGAGGTAAAGTAACTGTGATAAAAGCCAATTAGTTTCACACCATCAAGATGGACAATGAATTGTGACTTGGCAAAACAAAGATAAAATTAACCATTTCCCTAAATTGTACTGTTCATTGTTGTTTTCTCAGGAGGCTTCTTCTGTAATGTTCAGCTCCATGAACAAAATAACTCAGGCAAGTTTACCTAAAGTAAAACACATTCTGAAATGAATACTACACAAATGTAGCACTGCACAGTAATCCAATGTGCATTTTCCACCAGACATTAGATCTGTCTAAAGATTGTATTTCACACACATGAATAAGTGATGCAGCAAGGAATAAGCAAGCAGTTCGGTTCTTGTGGTTAAGGCTTTTTAAACAAGCAAATTGGATTGGGTGGGGAATGCTTCATACCAACCACATGAAGTTAAACAGGGCCAAGTGCCAGAGTCTGCAGATGGGGCAGGGCAGCTCTAGATGTGCAGACAGTTTGGGGAACAGGATGCTGCAGAGCAGCTCTGCAAGAATGGGATCTGGGGGTCATCATCAGTGGCAAGGGGAACACGACCAGCAGTGCCCTGGAGCCAGGAGAGCCAACCCTGTCCTGGAGGGCATCAGGCACAGCATCACAGCCAGGCAAGGAAGGGGATTGTCCTGCTCTGCTCTGAGCTGGGACAGCCTCACCTCCAGTGCTGAGGGCAGTTTGGGTGACACAATAAAAAAAGACATTAAACAGTTAGAGAGGCAAAGGAGGGCAATGGAAATGGTGAAGAGCCTTGAGGAGAAACCATGCAAGGAGCAGCTGAGGCCACTTGGACTGCTCAGCCTGCAGAAAAGGAGGCTGAGGAGAGACTTCATTGCAGTAAGAACTTCCTCACTGAGAAAGGACAGGCACTGATCTCTGTGGGGACAGTGACAGGACCTGAGGGAACGGAGTTATTTTATCTGAGGGAAAAACAGACCTAAAAGGAACCATAGGTATGCTGAAACAGATCAGAACTCAAGTTCCTTTTGGGAGATTAGCAGAGAAATATGAAATACAATTACAAAAGTAAAAATACCATGCTTGGGCAAGGAGAGTGCAAAAATATGGTATTTCAGTTAAGGTAATTTGAAACAAGAGTTAAAAGTTATATCCTATTTGGAAGTGAGCATGAGTTAGCAGTTTCATGCTGCTATGAAAAAGCCCAACATCACACTAGAATCAATTAACAACAATAGAGACTGCAGGAGACCTGGCAAATATTCCTGTTCTGTTCAGATGGATTGATTAGATCACCTAGGTTGCATCTATTCCTCTTTATAATGCTGCCAGAAGCACTGTTACAATACTTACTTTATTTCAGAAAATAACTTTCCTTTAAATCCTTGAGATGTTGATTTAAGGTTGAAATGTTCAGAAAATATAAGTAGCCAACTGCTACAGAATTCAGAAAAGTTTGGATGCTGATAAAAATTGAGCAGTTCCTGAAATATTAGGTAACATCAGCAAATGCATAATCCCAGAAAAAAATTAGTCACTTTTTAAGGTGAGTCGAATTGTTCTCATAAATAATACTTGAATTAAATACTTGAAATAGAATAAATTATATAAAATAAAAAATATAATTTTTTTCATTAATTAACTCTATTTGTCTATTTGCTGCAGCCAAATTTACAACACAGATTCCTCTTTTTTAGGAATCCACTTTTGCTTTTATTAAGGGTAATAAGAACTGCATTTTAATCACAATTTTTCTTATTTTCAGGCCTGTGTTTCTGTGATAACTCCCACTGCTTCAGTGTACCTTTCTTTATATTCTGTATCTAAACCAAGAAATACTTAGGTCCATCTTTATTAAAACAGCTGAATTCTCTCATTTTTCAATTTTTTTTTATTGTTCAAAAGGAATGTTTTGGAAATAAATCTGTTTTTCAAAAGATCTTTGCATTTTCATGTATAAGGAACTTTCATATCATTAAAATAGTCCTGGGACTTGTTAGGAGCTTAAACTTTTAATGAAAAATAGTCCCATTTCACAAATTTATTTTCATACATTTCATTGTATTTATGCAATTTGTATTTATATAAATTATTCATCAGTCATAGAAACAACCGAAAAAATGGAGAATCAATCCACAAAACTATTCTGTCAAAATAAAACCTGCCATAATTTCAACTAGCAGGCAGGAAAAGTCTATTACAGTTTCTTGTTTTCATTACAGAGAACACAGGACTACATGCAATGGATAGCCAAATGCTAAGTGCAGTGATCTGTACAGAAGATAACACAGCATAGTGTTTCTATACTGATATTAAAGGAGAGCAGAGGAAGCTGCACCAGGTTATAAACCTAATTTGGTTTTTTTTAGAATACAGGCTAATTTTTTTTTCTGAATTTCATTCAGAGACATGGAAAATGAGTCTTCTCCAAGAATGAGGCTTCCTATTAGCACATTTGGAAATCTACTTGAAGATGTGCACCTCTGGAGGAGTTCTGCAGCACTGGAAAAGGTACAGTGGAGCTGTAACAAATGTGTTTAGCACAAGGGGAGGATGAGAGAAAGATGGATACTGGTTCTGTTGTCTTGAGTTTAGTACCTTTCTGACTGATATTTCTGGTTATCAATGACAAGTTTCTAGCATGCTTCTGTAGCAGGGTCAATTCAGGGATTTAACAGAATATGAGATGTAGGGAATAAGTATGACAGTTAAACTGTAGAAGAGCATAAAATTAACTACTGAGTTATTTTAAAACAATTTGTACAAATGGAAATTTGTACCTTTCCTGGCTAGCCTCTTTTAAAAGATAATTTCACTCTGTTCTTCATGTTGTAATAGAAATACTGCAATTTCAACAGTTAAATCAAAAGAATTTGGCACTGTTTTGATGAGTTGTAGTAATGATAAATCAAGATAATTTTAAATAATATTAATGCTTAGAGTGGTTTTGACCTGCAACTCAACATTTTAAAGTGACAGGGCCTTAAACAAAACCAGCTCTTAACTTCTCTATAAACATAATTTCAGGAAAATTCAATCCATGGTAAATCATGCTTTACCTTTATGCTTTCTATTATGGAGGTGGTGACATTTCTAACACATTCCCATGTAGAAAAAAAATCCAAAACTGAAAGAAGTACCATCTAGAGCTTATACTCATCAATCTAAACTGGCCCATCATTTTTTTTCTGTAGTACGCATTTTTGAGCAAAAAACTAAGTGACAGTATGTCTACCCATGCAAGAAGGTATTCATCAAAATGACTTAACTTAGTTTCTGAATCTGGAAACAGAGACAGAAGAAATCCTGGTAATGAAGTCCTTTCAAGCCAGAAGCCTAAGAGATCAGGATTTTTATATTTTCCCAAATAAAATAAAACTAAACCAAAAAGCTGAACCTCAAGAGATTCCTGTACCATATGGAAAATTTTAATAAAATTAAAACCAGACTGCCAACCCTTTTTAATGACACCAATTCAAGCACTAGTGCTGTTATCAGGGCCCAGTAGACACAAGAGCAGGAAGAGAATGGGGATTTTGAAAAGAGAGGTGACTGAAGGAGATAAGGGATCTTGCCTTAAATTGTCACCAGTGAGCAAAAAAAAAATCTATGAAAGGTTGTTTTAGGCTTGTTAGAGCTTGTTTTTGGCATCTTACTAAGAGTTACATAAACATTAGAAATTAGGTTATATTTTAGGAACCCCACATGCCAGTTTGATGCCCATGTCTCTCTGTTCCAGCTAGATTGTGTATAGTCTAATATGCCTTCAAATAGAGTAATACTTAAAATGAAAGCTTACATTACTGTGAAAAATTAAAATTCCCTTACTCCATTCAGAGAACTTAGACTGCCTGCAAGGATTACAATGGTCATCCACAGGGAGTTTCTGTCTCTCGTAGTGAAGTAAATTGTTGGGACAACTTCCCATAATCACTTGCAGCAATCCATTATATTCCTTAGTAATCACACTCATCTCAATTAGAGACAAGCTTGGGATTGGATATCTATGAATATGCAGCAATGCATTTTGAAATAGGTATAGCCACCCAAAACCTCAAATTACCTTTAAAAATCTATTTAAATTTAAAATTAGAAACTCTCTGTCTTGTCAGCAAGATCCATGTTACATAACTGGCTTGGATCAGCTGCAATGCACACAGTGACATAGTTCCTTAGACTGTTCCCTAAATATTCAGTCACTTTTGAAGGCAATATTTAGCTTTGGAATATGTAGGTCATTTTAGGAATACTGAGCATCACCCAAAGTATATTAAGTCTGAATATTACTGTTCCACAGGGATTTTACAACAACAACAACAACAAAATATCATTTCAACAAAAAAATATATCATTTCAGGCTAAGCTGGGGACTTTTCCTAGTTTAAGCCAAACAGCTGACCTATGGTAAGCCCCGCATGGTGGTTGGATAGAGTATACTGTTCCTACCTCAGTTAATGGTGCTGGAGTTAATGAGTCTGATTTGGCCACAACTGAAGTCACAGAATGTTTTTTTCACTGGCATTGGTTACAGAAGGATGGGATTGTTTGCTATTGAATCAATTAAAAAATAAAAATAAAAAAAAAAGGAAGAAAAAGAAAAAAAAGTCTATACATCAGTTTCTTTCTTGATAATTTTATTTCCTTCTCTGCTATCTACTTTCAAAATATACCAAATTAATACTCTTCTAACTAACTTTGAACATTTTCTTTTAATTGTACTTTTTGCCTTCCTATTTACTAAGACAGGGTTTAGTCCATGAGCCATAACTACTGGAATTTTAAATTTTACATTTTCCAACTGAAAATCACAGTCCTTGATCACTGCTGCATTTTAAATATATGCCTGAAATGTCATGGCATGTCATTTGAGACCACTATTAAAATTCTTCATATAGCTCAGGTCTATGTAGGATGAAAAGGAAATCTGTTCAGTTTTCAGTTTTCCTAACACATAACACTCAATAATATCCACTGTCTCTCAGTTATGAGTTACACTGCCAGCCTCAGTAATTACTTCCTATTAAAATGAAGGATGGACATTCCTTTCCCTTGGCTTTCTTAGCATGTGTAACTGAACTCCAAAGCCATCAGTCTGCAAAATGAACTTCTCTGCAGAGTAACCTGGCCTTGCTCCCAGATGACCATGCCTTGAGCACAAGGTAGGACTAGAACCCTCCAGGGCTTTTCCTTTCTAGTCTGAATTATTTTATGGTCCTGCATATCCTGAACATCAGAACCTTCAACAGTAAAAAATGCAGCCAGGGGCTGAAAAAAGGGTGCAGACTTCTCAGGAGCAGCAACCAACATCAAATACTTGAAAAAGTAGCAGCAAGACTACTAGAGATTATTTATTTAGTAGTTACTGACTGGTTTAGCCAAAAATATGGTAAAAGAAGAATTGCAGAAGTGTTTCAGAGTCAGTATCAGGCTCTTCCTGGCCATCTCAGAATTATAGAAATGAGTAATAATTCAGGAAATTAAAATTCTAGTCATACCCTCTAAAATCTATTTGGTCAGTGACATAGGAAGTGGCTATAGGAAGAAATATATTTTAAAAATCAGAATAACTGTCACCACAGCTTTATTTGCTTTCTCTCTCAGCATTTATAATATTGCATTTACAAAAGGGTGCTCATCACTATGCTTGTGCTGACTGCATTGAAAAAAAATATGGATTAAACTGCCACCTAGAGTTAAATCCTTGATGTTAATATTGGTTCCACTTATATTCAAGATAAATAGCTTTACTATTACAGTATTCAGAACCCAGGTACCAGAAGTCAGCATAATCTCTGAACACTGGCAAAGGAAGTAAACATTTGATATAGATTATAAATGGAATCTGATGATGTGCCTAATTTCTTGACTGATATAAATCCATTTAAAAATCAGTAAGGAGCTATAGATCATTACTGGCACAATGTTATTCTCATCCTGTTAATGGTGATCAATAGTCTGAGCAAGTATTATTGAAACCGGGGTGCCAATTTTTCATTTGGCAGTCACTTTCAGTCCATTGAGACTGCCTGTGTATTAGCAAGTCTCAACAAATTCATTAGCTGGTTGATTTCATCTTAGATGCATTTTAAAGCAAATGAATATCCACTGCCCCCTATATCTGCTGCAAGAATTCTGAATTTTGGGGTTTTTATTTGTATCTAAATTATTATTAACTATGTTAAGTAAGTGTGGTGAGTTGATCTTGTCTGACTGCCAGGTGCCCACTGAGCTGCTCTCTCAGCTCCCCTCCTCATCAAGGCAGGCAGAAAAGAAGATTTAAAGCTCATGGGTCATGATAAAGGCACTTTAATGAAAGAAGCAAAAGCTGTACGTAGAGGAAAAATAAAAACCAAAAGAAAGAGTAAGATTTATTCTCTACTTTTTATCAGCAGACATTGTCCATATTTCCTGGGAGGAAGAGCCTCAGTACTTAGAGCAGTCACTTCAGAAGACAAATACTTTAAAAACAAGTTGCCCATTCCCACCTGCCCCTCACCTTTTATTGCTGGACATGTTATCACATGGCATGGCAAATCCCTGTGGTGAGTGTGGGACAGCTCTCCCAGCCTCCCAACCCCCAGGCTGCTGGCCTTTGGCAGGAGGGATGAAGAGACAGCCTTGATGCTGTGCAAACACTGCTCTGCAATATCCAAAACACTGCTGAGCTATCAGCACTGCTTGGGCTACACAGAGGAGCCTCAGCACTACAGTGCTGCTATGGGGAAAGTTCATTCCATCCCAACAAGCAACTTGAAAGTGCTGACAGGTCCTCTGCTGCCCTGTAGGAAAGTCATCTCTGCATTAAGGCAGCTGTGACAGCTGAGGACAGCAGTGAATACTGCAGGTGGTCACTGACCAGTCCTTGGAATAATTATCTTCTCCAGACACTGATGGTTTGTGTAATCTGATTTCCTAGAGCAGTTTACACAGATATTGCATTTTTAAAAAATCTCCCTATTAGAGATACAACAAGAAGTACATAAAAGATGCATATCATGCAGTCTATGGCAGAAAGGGAGATGGAAGTTGGACCCTTTAATATCTTCCCTTGCACTAACACCTGTCAGTCCTTTAATGCAGACCAAACTTATTACATACACTTTTTGTGCTAGCATTCTGATACAACATGGTTGACCAAATCATGTCATATGCTCACAAGTCTGGAAGCCTGTTTTCAGTATGATTTTAATGCATTGTTCCCTAAAAATCAAACTGGAAGTAAGATTTCAAATTCTACAAGCTGTGAAGAAATCTATGATGGAGCAGAGAGGATAAATCTAAAGTAGTAGCCACCTATAAAGGAATGGCCAACAAGACCAAGCTGTTTTACCTCCCCTCTCCTTTCCTCTCCTTTTGCAACCAACTGATCAGCTTGTGAGTGAAGTGGTAGAACAGGTTTGGTAAGCAAAAATTGCTTGAAGAGAGGGATAAGGCAGACCTCCAAAACAAGGAAGAGAGGGGAAAAAAAGAAACTGAGGAGAGGGAAAATAAGACAAGCAGGGATTGATTTTATACCTTCTGTTTTAAATCAGCAGAGCTGAGTACCTCTTCACTTCCTGAACTGACATCCACAGGGAATGGGCAGGGGGAAGGAGAATGGTAGGATAGCTCACAGGACTGGACAGCTCTCTTGGGTGGATGTAGGCTTTTTAGGATAGACAGACTCAGGACAGCAAGGAGAGGGAACAGCCCCTCATGTGTAAGAGCAACAGGGATGGCCAGAACTCTGCCATGATGCAGTTGAAAGTTTATAGACTGGGGTGAGAGATTAGGATGGACAATGTTTGGTGGGTGTCTCCTACAGACCTCTGATCAATGAGGTTTCCTCAGACAACTGAAGTGCCTTCACATTTGCAATTATTCATCAGGAATGACTTGAACCACCAGTTATCTGATAAACAGACAACAGAGCAGAGCACAAGCAACCCAGGGCATTTCTAGAAGGCATGGGTGGCCACCCCCTAACATGGGCAAAAAAAGAATAAACATAGGGTAACTTTGGCTGCAGTGACTCCACTTGACATTGTGGAGTTCAGGATGTTGAGAGAAGGAAACAAATCCAGTAAACAGAATGATTTTCAGGACTCTTCAGAGGGTTACTTGGAAGAAAAACATAGGTGGTTTGCTCATATTCACTGTATTGTTACTATATGTTGGGAGCATGATGCCTTGCTCCTCTGTAACAATTTACAGAAGCCTCAAATCCACCAGTAAATTCTTTCTTAGACAGGAGCTGACATGACATAACCATGTTACTCCCTGTTTCAGAGATGTCATGAAGCATTAAGTCTGTCACTAGTACTTTAGAAGCGTTTGTAAAAGCCATGCTGTTACTGCTGCTATATCATCATCATGGTTTGTGAAGATTCCTCACAGCACAGACACTGAAAGAGTGAAAAAGTTTGCACAAAGCCATTCAATGTTAAAAAAGTTGCATCTATTCCTGCAATTGAAGTACTTAGTCCTTAAAACACAGGGAAACTGTGCAGTTCAGTCCATGTCAAGTGGTTGTTTATCAGGCTATAGTTATAAAGTAATAAATCACTATTTCTCTACTTCGTAAGTCTTGCTCTACTTGTAAATTTTTTCTGCCTCCTGCATGGACAGCAATTCCTTTCTTTTTCATCCATCTAATTTTGTTAAGATAACTTTGAAACCAAGGTTTTGACATGTAGTAATGGCAGATAATTCATTTCACACATTTGGAAATGTTTGTTTAGTTTCATTATCATTAAAAACCTTTAAAAATAGAAGAAAAAGAGGGAATATTATAAGGGGTATATCTTATCTGCAGTAGCTAAGGATCCTGTTTTTTGTTTTGAGCATACCTGAGATGTTCAGAATCAGAATCTCATTTAGTATTGTTTGAAAGAGACATGATATTTTCAAAAATTTAAAAATACATATTTTGCATTAAAAGTACATTTATCTTTGTAGATTGTTAGTCTTGAAGTCCTCACATACCTAGGACAAGCAGTGTGAATACTCTACTATCCATAAATACATGACTATTCTCTAGAAGCAGAACCATTATTTTTTTTTAGTGTAGAAGTGCTTTCATCTGTAGTATTTACATACAGGTTTCTTCAAGGACTTGTCCATCTCTGTTCAATGATAGACAACTATCAAAGCAATGAAAAGCATTTGAAAAAGCACTTATTTTTTTCATTCAGACAACTCCTTTAAAATAAAAGTTTCTAGCCGATCTTTTTTTTTGGTTTTTTAAAATTAGATCTATTCAGAGGCTGGGTTCTAACTCTGCTCAGGCTGCCCTTGTTCAGTAAGCAGCCTGAGTATGGGCAAGATAAGAAAAAGGAGGTATAAAAATAAGCTGCAATGACCCAATTCTAATGTGAACAAACACAACCTATGACCTCCACAGTCTGGTATTTTGAATCTCAGTCCCATCTGAAAGACAAGAGAAGGGGTCAAACATCCCTGTCTCTACCTGCCTAACACATTTGCTTTCCTGCAGTTGAGTTGATTTAGTAGTCACATGCTTTGCCAACTTCTTCATTTAAGACCATGGAAATCATGTCAGTGACACTGGAGATAGTGCTGCACTGAAGAGACCTGTTGCTGCACTCTAAATATGTCTCTGGCTGCAGAACCCTGTGTTTAGCAATTTGGAAGTCAAATTGCAGAGCTCAGCTAAAAGCAGCAGTTAATAACCTGCTCTGACATCTGTCACTGAACAGGCTAAGAGATAAAGTTCACAGTGAAGAAACACAGAAACCAAACACATACAAAATTTTCCTTACAGACTTTCTTCAGAAATTTTAATACTATTAATGTATACACCAAGTACTGACAGAGAGGAAGGATTAGTCTGGAAAAAGTTCTTGCTTGAGGAAAGAAGTTCTTTCATCTAAATTTCTCATGCTAAGTCCTGTTTCTTCAAGCACCCAACAGTAAAGTAGTACCAGTTAATGGCTGGTGGGTTTATTCAGTAAGAACAATTATCTTCAGACAAACAGAAAGTAGAGCTAATGACTAGTCTGGATAAAGGCAGTGAATTGGGGTAGGAGGACAGGAGGGAGCAGGCTGAGTCACATCCCATTTCCCACCCTGCAGCCACACTGGTGTCACTGGCCCTGCCAGAGAACCCCACAGGGCATTGGCAGACCCCACAGCACTGATGGGAGCTGCAGGAGGGCATGGCTATGGTCCCTTCCAACCCAAACCAGTCTAAAGTTCTCCAACACTTTCAGAATTATGCATGGCAAACAGATCAGCATGAGGATTCATAGCCCCAGTGTAAAAGTCATAGCCCCAGTACAAAACTAGCATCACCTGGCACATGTTGTGAAAACCACACAAGACCTTTTAAAACATGAGCAAGCATCCAATACCTTTGATTCTCCTAGGAAAGCATATTCTTGCTTATTTCACTCCTACTGCTTCCCCCACCACTCCTTCCTCTATTTTCTCAGATGCTACTGTGTAAACTTAGATCAAGCAATAAATTAGTTGCAGACTTTTAGACAGGGAACTTGTTTTACTAACTCTACCCTGAGATGCTGAGCAAGGGGGCTTGAGAAAGAACAGGTTTGTAGAACACATGGAAAAACAAGAGTTTTGGCATAGTTCTGCACCCATTAACAATCAATGGTAAGGGCTTTAAGTTTCAAATAAAGGACCAGATAGAGCTTAAACTGAGGTCTTGGGCCAGGGGCAGAAGCTGTGTGGGTCCAGGTCTCAGGTAAGGATCCTCACAGCAACTGCAGGCTCTCTGTGCACTTGTGGCCCTGACATAAACCATACATCTTCATTCACTGAGAATTCCTCTGGAATTACAATTATCCTGATGAAAAAAATTAACTCCAAAATTTTGCTTTGTGTGGCTCAACTGTTATCATTAAATAACCATTCTGACTCTGAAATCTCTCAGAAAGAGAATTATCCTAAAAGGGTCATTGAACGTAGGTATACTTTTAGAACACCAGCTGGGATGAAGACTCAGGAAAATGCTTATTTCCCATTGGTAACAATCTGCTTTGCATCAGAAAATGCAAATTTTAATCTTCAAGAGACTTTGTACTAAGCAATTGTAGTGATGAATAAGATACAGTAATTTTTGAAAACAGTTTGTCCCAAATTTTATAAGAAATGTGTTTTTTGACATGGCTGTCTGTCTGACAGATAGCAACTGCATTAGAGATATGCTCTGACTTTTAAACAATTTTGTGAATTTATATACCTATCAGTGTATACACTTTGTCCATTGATATGAGAGGTTTATATTTTTAATTTTGAGTCAATTCTTCAGTTAAGCATAAATGTAGAGCCATCATCATGGAAGGTGCAATGCACTAAATTAGGTCTCCTGGGGCCTATGTGGGAAAAAAGAAAGAAGGAAATGTGATTAAAAGGAAAATCAGACAGATTGTTATGAAGCTGGCAAAATAAAGAATCTTACGGTATTCCTGAACTAATGTTAGAAGCTTGGGAGAACATCAGAAACTACTACAGATTTTCATGAATAAACATAATTATAATTGGATTGACAGACAATGTAGAACGAGCTTCACAAGTGAAATGCTCATCAGTGACACCCTGTACTCTCAATCCAGGGATGGCAAAACTACTGTGGCAGTGGCAGACCTGGACTATTGTGCACTGGAGCCACAGAGTAAAGGGGCACCCCTAAATACATATCCAGGGAATATGGTGTGACTTCACAGGAGGTATATTGATTCAGAGGCTCATTCCTCTTCAGCTTTAGTTTGTTTCTCACTTTTTAGCCTCTCAAAATCATATGCTTAGCCCAATGTCACTTTAGGATCCTGTGTACTAGACTGAATGGGGTTCAAAAAGATCATGATCAGAATTAGTTCCATACAACTGTTCATAGGTTTTATGCTAAAGCCACAACGAAAAAATGCAAAAGAGAGTCAAAAGATAATGCGATTTTTTTTAAATTTGGCTCTTTTTTTGTGTACTTTCCTTAGAAATTATGAAATGGTTCTCCTTGTGCAAGCTCCCCTCCTGGTAACTTGGAAGCTGGTAGCATGAGTCACCACAAAAAGCACTAAGGTTTCACAGATGATATATGTCCTCATATTCAGTGAGAAAGAAAATGACACCTATAGAGAGAAAAGAGCTGCTACTAATGCCCATTAGAAGAAAGACAGATAGAATGGAAACATTCATATCCTATTTAGCAGAAGTGCTAAACTGGCCAGCCAGCCAGCACAGATGTAACTGAACTAGTCATACAAAAAAGACAGCAGGTAAAATTAAGGTAGATTTAGGATATGCTGAGTGCTGGGCTATTTGGGTTCTATTTGCAAATTGTGGTGGACATTGGAGATACCTATAGGGATGAGTGACTACATCATAAATCCACAGAAAATCAAACTTTAATATTAATTGTTTCTAAGACAGCTTATTCTGCTCCTTAGATTTATAACCAGCCTTTGAAAGTAAACCTTAAACTTAAAATTACCATGAATATTGTTTTGTCATTCTAGGTCTTGTTCGAAGACATTGCAGGTGCTCCCACCCTTTTATTTTGAAATCTCATACCTTAACTGAAATAGTAAGAAACTGTATCTTTAATAAGATAATTTTTTTCAGTTGTGTGTTTTGATTGTAATATCTAAGTAAATAAATATTTTGTTATAAAACAGTTTGGCTATAAATAAGTTTTTATGATTGAACTGTGGAATGCATCCACAGCAATTTAAAGTTCTTGATTAGAATCTGGTTTTTATATCAGTGGTCTTCCACACTAGTTTCTATAGCAAAATATTTTAGAAATACCAAAATTCCCCAAAAGTTCCATAAAAGATCACAAACTTCATAAAAGCTCCTAAATTCTTACTACGTAAATGCACCATTGCATGAAAAGCTACTGGTGTTTGCCTACAAAGCAACAGTTTCATGCATGGATGATGATGACTTCCCCAAATGTCCTTCATAATTACTTTAAAAGAGGTAAATAGCTGTCCTTATATTTCTTAGTATTTTGAGAACTTGGAAAATCTATTGCAAAATGAAATACCCATTGATTCAAGTAAGTATAGCAATAAATCAATCTCTTTTTCTCCTAATTTCTGTATAAATGCAGTTGCACATAGAAGAAAGCTTTAGTACTTTATCAAGCATTTTGCATATATTTGCATACAGAATAACCAGAAAAGACCAAATTACAACTTAGAACACATTTTTAGAGTAGTTATAGCCTATGCCAAGTGGAGAGTGTATTTTCTATGCAAACAAAAAAAACCCTAAAAGTAGTATGTGACTGCAGCACTGCTGTTGCTATGGATGTTCTGAATGTCCTCCTTAGCACCTTTATCTAGTTAAGACACACTATTAATATACAAGGACAATGTACAGACATATAATTTGTTAATCAAAATCACAAAAAAGTCCTAAATTATTTTTATAAGTGTGAAGTTGCATTTATTTCTTTTTTGATTTGCTTTTATGTTACTACATCATTTCTTAAAGCTTTCTCTTTGACCACAATCCAATAAACTTTTTTCTGTAGGTGTGGAGGTTTCAAGAAAATCAAGATAACATCAGCCTCAGAAATCTGACAAAAGTACCATAGACACATGTGATACTAATGAGAAACTTTCATTCTGCCATACAGTATTTGGATTTGAAGTATCAGAAAAATGGGGGAAAACCCCAACAACAACAATAGAGTCGTAAAATATCAAATGGGGCACACCCTGCAGAGTTTCCTGCACTTTTGATTCCTTTAAGCTATTAGATCTAGTGCTCTGCAAACCTCTGAAGGTGGCTGGCAGCACCAAGTCCCTGCTAGTACAGGGAGGTTGGCTTACGACTTCAAAGGTGAAAATGAGCTGAGAAACTTCTGCAAATCTATCTTTGGATGTTTCAGTTAATTATCTGACTGCCATGCACTACAGAGCATCCCAGAGGGTGGATGACAGGCTAGCAGGGCTGGATTCATGTTCCTGAAGGACACTGCCTATTAGGTGATGCTATCAGCAGGCAACAAACATCTGCACAGGCTGGATGGAGGCAACAGGCACCCTCTAAAACTCTTCAAGTAATTTCATGGAGCTGGGTATTCCAGGGATTTAACAGCTGTAACATCAAAGGCTGCATGTGAATGGAGGACTTGGAAATGCTCCCAAGATTGGTAAAGAAAAAAGACATAAAACTGACAGTTTTGCATCTTGAATATCTTAACATGCATCACCCAGTTTAGGTATCAGCCAAGAAGTCCCTCGTTTGAGATAGTTATACAGGGTGGCCTCAAGGTAGCTTCTCCAGTGTCTAATAATGTATGCACTTGCACAACAACTTTTCCTTTAACAACAACACTGATAAGATTTCCTTATTTTACTTGGCCGTTTCCCAAGCCTTGCAGGAACAGATTTATTTTTAGAACTATGGTCCTCAGTTAATTTAGTTGGAATTAGCCAAAGGGTTCAAAAGCATTAATGGAAAGCAGAGAGATGAACATGCATGTGTGCATGCATTCAACACACACACACATTTGAGCCCACACAGGCATTTTTATCATCTTATAAAAACCAATTTGAAAATACAATTTAAAACACACCCTTCAGCAGTAATCTGCATATTATACAACAAAAAATACATTAAGAACAGCTGACACTTTATTTAGTTTGGAAAATATCCCTATTGCTCATAAAAACCAAAATTGAGCTATAGAATTAGGTTTATATAGGAAAAGATATTATTTTTATACTCCCAGCAAGATACTTTAACTATATGTAAGTCCCAGCATAATGAAAGATTCCCTATTTGTCAAGTAACAGCATGGTGGTCTGTAATAAATACTAATATAAAATAGGATGTCAGAGATCAAAGTCTCAGTTATAAAAGATACAGAATAACTCATGAAATCATAATTACTGTTTTGATTTAATCCAGGCAGTTACAGCATTTTTTAAAGACACGCAAGCATTTCAAAGAAAACAATTTTCTAAAAGCAAAACAGGAAATAATCTGTTCCTCTGTCCTTCCTCTTTTTATTTTGTGGCACACCTATTTTTGATATTATATAAAAAGCCCATATCCAACCTACTAATTCCCTCATCACAGTTTTCCCCCAGTACTACCGTCAACTGCATCCTATTGAAGTGGAAATAGATTTCTTTAGCACAGGTTTGTGCTTAGTATCATATAAGCTCTAACATGATTAAAATGTGCAGTCATTTGAGATGCAAAACTCAAACTCACAGTTTTGCAGAATCAGGTCATGATTATACAGCCTGTTTAATGTGATTAAATCCTGCTGATTACATGCAAAAATGGGTGCATGTGCTCTTTAATAACTTGCCTGACTGTGCCCACTCAAAAGCCTCCCTGCTTGTAGCAGCACTAAGGAAGATGCTGGGACTGAGCAGCTGGGCACATGAGGAGACAGAGTCAATTTATGTCAGGTTAACTTGAGTGTGAGCCATCACTGCAGCCCCTCATTTGCAAGTTAACAGTATAGATGTAGTTTTGCTCATTTCTATGAAGCATCTCATACAGTTGGGGTAGCATAAAAAAGTCAGTTTTCCTTGTAAATGCTGCCATTTTTAGATAAACCACCTAAAAATATTTATTATGAAGAAAGTACATTATTAGTCATTTATTAGTTCCACCATAGGATTTTAATGTGAAAACTGTCAAATCGATGCTAATGCCTGCACACCTCAAAACTGTCCTTATGACAGTTTGTGGCCTGCATAACAAGCTGCATTTTTCCTTGTTCTTGAAGAGGAAGGTCTACCACCAATACTGGTGAAGTCAGTGAACATCTTAAATCTACTGTTTCCTTAAAAATCTAGAAATGTATATAATACATAAAAACTGGAAGCAAAAATAAATTTGGGGTTCTGTCATTCACAACAGTAAGTACAGTTCCACACATTAAAGCTGAGATTATTGGAAAAAGATGTAAGGAACCACATATCTGTGCCTAAAACCCTGGGAGTTCCAATCAGTAATCACACTAGTAGGCATATGCACCTGAGCCAACAAAATGTTATCTTAAAAACAGCTCAACTCTTAAAATTAAATGTCATTCCTAATTGGATAACAAATCACCAAATGCCACTCAAACTATTTCATTCTGTATATTTAAAAAGATCTTTCTTTGCATTCCTTTTGCAATCTTTTAATCAGCAGCTGTGTACTTGACATGCATGATGAGTGTGTTAACTCTAAAGAACATAAAAAAAGGAAAATGTTTTATGGAAATAAATAGTTTTGCTTTCTTTAGCTTGAATGCAGGACTCCAATTCATTCTAGATTCATTCAAATTCATTGTAATTCATTCCACCATTGAACTTTCTCTAGATGTAATGTAAAATTTAAGAAACAGTTTACAAAGGCTTTGCCAACCTCTGTGTAATTAGCCTAGTCCCAGCTATGTGGACCCTGATGAATAAAAGCAATTCTATTCACATTTCTCACCTAAGGTAAGGAAAGTATTTTTCCTTATCCTGACAGAAATAAATGTCCTTGTGGAACAAAACTCTGTCTCTTTATAGTTATTTTTGGACAAAGACTGCTAAAGAGGTCTTCTGTGTCCTGGAATTCTCCAGATTTAGGAGAAGAAGACCAATCACATATTTTTAAATATCAACCTGCTTGTGGGACACTGTTTGGAGTAGAGCTACCCAGTCAGTAGCAGGTGGCAGAAGATATCTAAATGTGCTCTAGTCACAATCCTACAGACACTTTAACATATTTGATTTAAAGTATAAGTTCTGTGCATTGAGTGATTATATAAGTTATTCCAGTAGTAAAGTTAAGAGATGCAAAAGTTTTTGAGGGCTT
Source organism: Erithacus rubecula (assembly GCF_903797595.1). Taxonomy (NCBI): domain Eukaryota; kingdom Metazoa; phylum Chordata; class Aves; order Passeriformes; family Muscicapidae; genus Erithacus; species Erithacus rubecula. Next base: position 30,070,112 of record NC_136689.1, read on the forward strand.
AAAGCATTAGGAGTAACCAAGATGGAGGGGTTTGAATCCAGCAGTACCCATAGCAAAAACTAGAAATGCATTTTTTTCCTACTTACCCAGTTTTCTAAGACTTTAGGATTCACATAAGTAAACATTTCTGTTCCAAGAAGGAGGACAGAAACTTGCTTGCCTACAGCAGCATCTTCCATCATCACATGGCTCAGGCACATGTCTTCACAGATGGCAGCTTTAGGTCAAGCAACAAAACCCACTCCAGAACCTGCTATAGTGAACTCTATTTGATTTATCCATCTAAAGCTGTTTCATATTTATTGAATGCAGTTTAAAGTTACAGAGAAAACATATCCTATCCCCATTAGTGAGACTATTCTATCCAGAAATGCTTTTGGTAGCTACCATCAGTTTTATCCCAGGGCACATTTCCTCTCAGAGACAGAAGCTCTTTGGTTTAAGGGAGGGGCAGAAGGCACATGAATCCTGGCAACTTGCTCACTCCCCTGGGATGATGCTTTCCCCACATGGCAAGCAAAAGACGTATTTATGCTGAGCTGTGAGAAAGAGAGGTATTTCTGAAAGGAATATGGAGTTGTTGCCACACCAGGGGCCTAGGAACTGAAAGGAAGCATATTTCCCCTCTGAAAATGGAGGAATAGAATTAAGAAAATATTACATCCAGATATTACAGGGTGAAGAATAAAAGAAAAAATAAAAGTAGCACAGGGTGAGAAGAGAAGGTACAGGTGGATGAACACTAGACTTCACAAGGAAGATGTTTATTTTCCACAGCTGGATGTAAATGCGATTGTAATTCTATTTTTTTTTTTTTTTAATCTTAAACTTTCTTAACAAGTATGTTATTTTAACTTAGTTTTCTTTCCTTTCTCTTGATATACTTTCTAACTCTTCATTGTGTGCTCATTGGACTGCTCCAGAAAGAGGCAAGAAAAGATCTAGTGCAGCTGATTTATGTTTCATAACTGGAAAATATTTGTTCCAGCCTTATTCTTTGTCAGTTCTGTCAGATAATTTGCAACTTAAATTAGAGGTGCTGTTTGGTTTTTAACTCTGGCAACACCTGAATGCATTACATAAGTTTTTAATTGCATTGTGTATTGAGGAAGAACTTGGTGTACCTAATTGTTCCTAACTGGCAAGTTTTTAATTTAATAGGTGGAAAAAAATCCAAAATAACCCTGTTCAGAGCAGTCATATATTCAGCTTGGACAGAACACATATTTTCTCTTTTCTCACCTCCAAAGCACTGGTGAATTTGGAATAAATCAGGCTTTTTCTGGCAGTTACCTGTGTAAACCCAAAATCTCCATCACTATGATGACTAAGCAGATCTAAATTTCAACTCAAAACTGCATTGCAGACTCCTGTGCATAGCTGCTAAAGAGATTTTAGCTTAGTTTTTTACTTTGCAATCTCAACTTTGACTCCAGAGTAGTCTGAGTCAAGTGATACTCATATTCAGTGTTTTCAAATACAACCCCTGTGATCGTACCTTTGGCTTGAGACTATATTTTGACTGCAGCATCTGTACAGCTTGTAATATGGGACATAGGTAAGCCTGAAGTACTTCATTCTCAGCTTGAAGAAAGAGTGATATCTGTTGTTAAACCCACTGACTTCAAGGAGAAAGGGAAAGACTAAACATGCATTTTAAGCTTATAAATTATTTTCAAGTGTGCATTTCTAGAGGAACTATCTTAAGAAAGAACAGGAATTATCAGAAAATTATGGTATTTATTATGGAAAATTTCACATCCCTACTTTAGGATATGCCTTGGCTGCAAGGATTAATGCTCAAGGGTGTGAGTCACTCTGCAAAATCCTATCTAAGATTATGCCTTTGCTGATCCTTTGTGACCTTAAGTGTATTGCTGATGTCCTTATGTCAGCAGTAGTGGCATACATGGTTCCAAATCTTTCACAATAATCTGTGGAGAAATGGGTCTGTCTTTCTGGGAACTGGATGTAAATTATGAGAAAGGATTAGTCCTTCTGGTAAAGTGACGGAAGAACACACAATCAGAGATTTTTTTTTTTTTTTCTTAAACAGCAACATTAGGAAAAAACCCCCTAAAACAAAAACAGAAAACCAAACTTTTGAAAAACTCAAGGAGAAAAAAAGAATGTCAAAATTAAAGCAAACATACCATGGAAACATTTAGAGGATCAAATCTATTCAGGGACACATAAAATGCACCCAAATGAAATTCTTCGTAATGGCCTCTGACTATGCATCCAAAAATGAGGAAGAGGAGTGCCTGAGGAACAGGTTTTTCTGGTGAAGGAAGGACTTGGTAGTCCTTGCAATGCATGAAAAACAACTTGGCATTGACATAGGACCAGGTTTTAATGCTCCTTCAGGGGAGCAGACACTGCTTTCTGTTGTAAAGTCCACAGGGGAGAGTATTGTGAGAATCCCAGACAACCAGAGGAAATGTTATTCAAATAAGGAAAAATTGCTGTACTCCTCTGTGCTGTCTCTTCCTAATGCATTACAAGCAGCATTTCGTTTGAGGTGTTTGAATTTACTATGGCTGTATCCATTGGTTAAATTAAATCTACATTTTGTAGTTACATCAGTGTTTAAGAACAAACTGCTCTAAGTGGGCAGGAAAACAAATCAGCAGAAGAATGCAGACAAATCCCAAGGTGGTTTTTAAGGTCCAAAGCTTCAACTCTGAGGGCACATACAGTACTAATTAAGTCCTTCACACATAGACAAAATGCAAATGTCAGTGACGAATGATAGAAGGAAAGTACAATAAGATCTCCAATATTGTCACAGTTTTTTACAAGTCCTAAAAGTTTACTATAACTTACAATATTTAGCTTCTTTCTTATAGTTTTTATAGCTAAATCATTTACTGTCAGAGGAAATAAGCTTTTAAAAGATTTTGTAGTGTTCATGATTACAAGGCAAAGCCTGAAAATACAGTTTCAGGTAACACAGAAAATATAAAAAAACTTTCAGTTCCAATTTAATGATTCTTCTGAACACCTGAGCTTGCTGATACTGCAGACAGAATATTTATTTTACTTATAGCTGTTCGATTCTTTTCATTTTCTCCCCCACATCCATCCCCTATAAGCAGATTAACTGTCCTAGAAATTTTGTTGATTATGGATTAGGCCTTTATGATCCAGTGGAAAACATCGCTTAATGGAAAAAAAAAAAAAAAAAAAAAAAATTGCTATCTCTTCTAATACTGCTCAGATTTTTTTTTTTTTTTTTTTAATTAATTTTCTAACCAAGAACCTTTTGTACTATGTGTTAACTGCAGTACAGGTAGTTAGGCTTCTTAAACTTTTAAGGATGATGTCTTCATATGGATTTACATAAAGAGGACACAAAAGACATCAATTTTACAGAATATAGATATGGGAAACTATGCTAATTTTTTTAATGCATAATGAATAACTTTGCTTCTTATTTGTATTTTTTTTTTTAATTTGTTGTTATTCTTATTAGTGGGTATTTCCTCCCAAAATGTTTTAGATATAATTTATTTCGTGTTCTCTGTGCCATTGACCATTGGAATTTTGTTCACTAGTCGCTGGCAAAAGGCTGTATTGTTGTAACAATCGCAGTGCCAGTATCGCTGTAGTCGCTACTGTAGCGGTTTGCAAGCTGAAAGTTCAGGCCCAAACTCCTGCTGGGGACCTGCACCTAAGGAAGGATAACTATGATACAATGATGCAAGCAAATCCTTCTTTCCAGAAAAGTAAACTGTCTTCTGGGACATCATCACTGAACAAAACCAAAACCCATGTACACACATTGTTTGCAGTTCATTCTGATACTGTACATATGTATACATGAGAGAATACTGAAAGAATCCTTTTGAAGTTTCTTTTTGATACTTTTTAGACCGATGGGCCCATCTCATAGGCTGATCTACCTGCCAGACACACTCAGGGGTTCTGATCTCAGAATTCCAAAAAACCATCCAAACCCTTTTGCAATGGGTAATTGTGGATAACAAGCTCAGGTAACAGCAAATAGTCTGAAGAGCAATAGAAATATCTTTAAATCACAGACATGCTTTCATGACTCTTGACACACTTGAAAGGAGTGGGAACATTTACCACAACATAGAATAAAAATTTCATTTAACAGTTTTATCTACAAATTCCCGTATCATTCAGATAAAGAATTGCACTGGTTGTTTCCAAAGGAATTTTAAGAATTAGGATGACTTTTCGAAACAGTTTGTTGCATTGTTTGCTTGCCTTTGTATCAGCAGTGTACAAAGTTCTGTTTGTCTGCAGTATTTTCACAGAAAATCCCTAGGCATAAGCCAAGCAGCTAATGACTAACATCTGTGTTACAATTCTGATATGACTCTCACTGTGATAGACTTCCGAAAAAGACACCATAATTGTGAATGTTCTCTTCGTATTAAAAATGCAGCTTATCTTTTATTCTAATACTTACTTAGACAACTAGGATTATTTGCTAATGCAAACAGTGTCTGTGTAGGCTGTCTAGCTGCAGACAGCTGTTTGAATACAAAATGTTCAAGACGTACACTGGCAAAAGCTTTAAAAGAAATTTCAGACTCCCGTAAACAATTCTGAGAACACTGGGGAGATATTGCATCCCTACTGCAAAGGATGATGCAGGAATTAAAGCTGCTGCTTCTTCAGTAATTATTTATCTAATGCCCAACATCCACATCATATTGCTTCAAGTAGACCTCTCACATACAACCTTGCATCTTCTGTCTGTGCTGAATCTCAGGTAAATGATGCTTAAAGTGAATGAGATTTAATTGGAAATTATACAGTCATCATCCAGACCAGAAACAAAACTTTTGATCAGGCTACTCTGACCAAAGAGCTTAAAATTGACAACACCCTGAAATAACAGAATATTCAAATTTCACATGTAAAAGATACTTCAAGTTCCCCTTTCAATCACGTTGCTTTGTAGACTTTTGGGTCATGTGATCTTATATGAAATAGAGTGGAATGCAATCACAGAGAATTGCTCCTAAACACCTAAAACTTACAACTTGAAATATTTAATTTCTACGAATTCTACAGATCTTCTCCACCTCACCTTCTCCCCCAACAAAAGGAGTGAACCCCAAACTGAACCACCCTATGCAAACTCTAACCATGCTGCCACAGCCTGAGCTACGAGCTCTCTGGAGCTTGTCACCAGTGACACAGTCACTGGAGCCTGGGCCAGCACACTGGGGACACACCAGTGCTGTGCCAGGTGTGGGGAACTGTCCCAGTATAGGATTCCCTGGAGGCAAATAAATATGGGGCAAATTGGGGAGTGGGTACAAACAATTAACCCATAAGGGATCCTTAGGGGAAAAGTGGAGGGCAGGGCCTTACAGTGTAGAAATCAATGAGGGAAACAGGGGAAGGAGAAGGGGCCAATGGGGCCTCGAGTAACAGGGGTTTTCCAAGGTGGCTGAGCAACTAGGCATTGGCCCAGGGTGGGACTGACAAGGAAGATACTGGAACAAGGGGCGGGGTTACAGTAATGGACAGGGAAGGAACTGGAACAAGGAGCAGGGAATACCAAACTGGGTTACTTCAGGGGAGGATACAACTTGGGAACAAACTGAGGAAAACATAGGAATACATAGTAACAAATCATTATAATAATTAACTGAATAGAATAAATATGTGCTGGAGCAATGAGCAATTTAAACCAGAGAACAGAAGTCAAACTTTAGTTTGCACCAGTTGTTATGGGCAATCAGAACCAATTACAGCATTCATAAACAATTCTGTAAAAGATCTTTCTAGATTGTAAAGAAGGTACAGAAGTTCAGGCTGGCTAATGTTAGAAACAGTTTTGTAGCCACTCCCATGAAACTGATTTGTAAAACAAAATCTAACTGTGGTTCTTTCAGTCAGCCCCTCCCCAATCTTGCCTGTAGTTTCCCCACTCCTTAGTCTTCACTTGTTTTCTTGTACAGGCCATGAGAGTGTATCCTTTTCTCTCCAAACGCAGGCTACTGCTCTTTCAGAGATTATTGGGATGACAATTAGGTCACCAATTTCATTTCTCATAATCTGTTGAGCTAACAGTTATTTAGGTTGTGGAACTGCCCTCCTTTCAGGGCTGGAAAATAATTTGCACTCCTTTGTGCTTCGCTGCAAGTTGGCACAGTTGCTCTTTTATTACTAAATCCTGCTTGTGCCCCTGCTTCTGTGTGTGTTGTGTCCTCCCCCTCATGACTATATTTTTGTCTCTTAACTTAGTGCACTTCCTATGCTTTACTTTACAAAACCTTAATAAGTTTCTGGATGTAGAGCCTGATGGCGCTATCTCTGTCTTCTCCTGCTGTATTTCAGATTTTAATGCTGCATTCATCCATCATTTCAGTAGACAGCCCCATGGTTCCCACTGTCCCCTGTGGGATTTCAAAATGTGGATCTAGACCATCAGACCACTCCTTGAGCTTATAGTGAAAACTGTAATGACTGCAAAGAACATTAAGATATTTGGCAACAGGTTGGAGTTATTTTATAACTATGAAGGTATTTGCAGCTATCAGCTTTCAGGTACTCCTTCTAGATGAAGTAAGCATTTGTCTAGGCCTAAGAGAAAAAAATTCTGTGAGTATTTTAAGGACTGTGTGCAAACACTTTCTGCCAGGTTTGCCTTTGACTGCAGATATAAATACTTGCCCTAACACAGAATTTCACACCGTGCTTGTGGGCTTGTGGAAGTGCCATGAAAAACAAGGCGTGTGCTGCTCTGCCTGGGTGAGTGTGGTGCTAAAGTGGCTGCCCTGCTGCTGTTAATATGCTGCCTTGTTGCACTGCCTGTCCCAAGCTGTCTGTAATGAATGCCAAAAGGATGACATGGGTAGAACTCTCTCATGGATGACTCATCAAGTCTAATGGAATTATTGTCACTTGAAGATGGGCTCAGGGAAACAAGTGCTTCTGGCCTACCATTGATAATTCTTTCGGTCTCTGTTGAAGCCTCATTTCCAGATTTGTTCACACTAATTTAGAAATATCCTCCTTTCTAGAAAAAATTGTGCATTTCCCATTTTTTTATTATAAGAATGGCAACTGGCAACATAACTGCTGATTTGTTTTCTCTTCCTCCCAGCAGTTTTTCAAGAATTCCCTGATATCTTCTTCTTCCCAAGCTGCTGCCCCTTCTCACCTCTCCTTTATGAGGCTTCTTCTACCTTGAGTCTATACGGTTCAGTCCTTCCTCACAGCCTCACTCCTTGCTGTTGCAATTACACTGTTTATAGAGATTGTAATTGGCCAAATTATATTTGGTCCAAATTATATTTGGATTATATTGACCAAAAATAAGAACAAAGGATTCTAGCATTAGCAACAATTTGAAACACTATTAAGGCTCTGTTGATTGCTGTAAAACAGAGAAGAGTTTTCAGCAGAAGTACTGGTAGGTTTATTCTAGCAGTACAAGAACAGAAGGTACTTTCCAGACTTTTATGCTGTTGGGCTGCCAAATGCCAAGCAGAGGTAGGGGCAAATTCAAGTAAAAAGTATTAATTGTGACTTCATTTCACTGGGAGATTTGTTTAAGATTTGCTCTTCTTTTACATCTATCACACTTAGGATATATACATCTTTGCAGTAAATTGTCAAAAGGGATTATTTCTTTTGAAAACCTGGGCTGCTGTAGCTCAACATACAAGGTAAAGAGATACAGTGCCTAGAAAGTTTGTTTTTCTGGGCTATTACCTTGGTTCAATTGCTGTTATTTATATATAATCATAAATATAATGAGATTTCTTATCTCCTGCTTAGCACTTACATTTTATGAAATATTAATTTATCTGTTCATGACACTGTGCCTTATTGATTCAATTATGTGTCAAGCAGTAGGTGCTTTAAATATTTTGTTTCTATTTCCTATGTACCTAAGTATGTGTTGAAGTTTTTTCATAATTACACACTACTGATCATTTACATCAGCTATTTTATGTGCCTTCAGTATTTCCTGTAACACAGATCTGAGCACAGGACATTATTTGCTCAACTTGAAGCACAGAGAAAGACACAAAAGTGCCTAGCCATGTGCATATACGTCTGCCAAATGAGCACTTACAAAGTTTTAGGGGACCAAAGCAATACAATGGAATTGGCATTTCACAACTCCTATTTCTCAATGGCTTTTAATAGTTTTTAATTTATCAAGGTGGTGAAATACCATGTGCAAGACCTCTGCATAGCACTTTATTGACCAGCCTATTGTTTAATGTCGAGTTGTGTGTGCTGTAAGATTTGGAATTTTCCTGAGGGATCAGATTGGGGAAAAGAGTACTGCTAACATGAAACATTTAGAATTATAGACTCAGAATCAAAAAACATTATACACTTAGAAAAATTAGTATTTTTTATTATTTATAAAAGGCAAATAATTCTGAGTATCAAGGGTTTGCTCTTTTTGCTTCACATGACTAACAGCTGGGGAAAAATAGTTGTATGAGTAAAACTGAAACTCAGTAATACCCACAAATAAAATTAAGAAGTGGTCAACCTTGAAATGTAAAGTATTTAACAATCCCTGGGACAATTACAGAACTACAAAACCCATCAGCCTCAAGAACTGCTTAACGTCCCTCACATTTCTGCAAGAAAATAGATTGTGCTTTCATGGAGAGAGAAAAAACACTGTAATTGAAGAAAGTTGATTTTCTTCACATTAGAATAGTAGTGCTGTTTTTCCTCCACGTTTCCTGCAAAACATTGCTATTTGGTGTGCATGTTGTGTTACAGGCACTGCGGAAAAAAAGCCCATCTTGTTCCTAATGCACTTAAGGTTAACTGTGTAACTTAAAGTCTAGTGAAAAAGCAAACACGCAACAAAAGCCCACAGAACAGTGCTTAAAGGAAGAACAAGTTTCAGACAGGAATCTTTCCGTGTATTCAAATACAAAGCTGTGGGGGCACATCACCCCGGGGCTCTCTGGGATGGGGCAGACATGGCTCTGTTTCTGAGGAGACGGCATAATTTATGCCATTACTTAACAATACTGTAGGTGACAGGCTTGCAAAAGCTTCTTTCACAGAATCAGTGAGTTTGGAAAGGACCTGAGATCGCTGAGTCCCAACAACGACTGATCACCACCACGTCCATGACACGAAGTGACACATCCAGTGTCACCTCCAGGGACAGTGACTCGACCACCTCCCTGTGCGGCCCACTCCAATGTCTAAACATATTTTCATGAAGAAACTCTTCCTAATATCTAACCTAAACCTCCCCTGGTGCAGTTTAAGGCTGTGTCCTCCCGTTTCCCGGGAGAAGGGACCGATCTCCGCCTGGCTGCTGCCTCCTTTCAGGCACCTGTGGAGAGGGATAAGGTCACCCCGAGTCTCCTTTCTCCGGGCTAAAGACCCGCATCCCTCAGCCGCTCCTCACAGGACCTGTGCTCCGGACAGGACACGCGCTCTGCCTTAGCACCCAGAGCAGGGAAAGACTCCCAGCGCTGCGTGCGTCACTGGCGGAGGAGAGATGTGCTGCTTGCTCAGAAATTTAACAAAATATTTCGATTAGCGTCCGCAGCACAGCTGCCTGACACCGAAGAGCTCAAAGACAGGTCACACCAGGGGAGATAGGGCGAAAAGTACGCCCCGCAGTTTCGAGCTGCGCGCCGTGCGCCGGACTCCGCCGGTGCGGGTGCGGGTGCGGGTGGCGGCGCGGCCGGGCCGGGCTGGGCGGGGAGCGGGGCGGGGAGCGGAGCGCCAGCGCCAGCGCCGGCCCCGGCAGGGGCGGCCCCGCTGGGCGGGGCGGGGCGGCGGCGCACGTAGCCGTCCCAAGATGGCGGCCGCTCCGGACCGGGCTGCGAGGGCGGCAGCGGGGCCGGGGCCGGCGGGCGGGCGCTGACCCGGGCGGCGGGGACTGGCGGCGCTCGCCTCGCCTCGCCTCCCCGCGGGGTGCGGGGTAGCTTTCCGCGCGGCCGCCAGGCTTCACCATGCTGCGGGGCTAGAGCCGCCGAGGCGCCGCCGCAGCGCAGCGGGGTAATAATGTTAACAGAGGTAAGAGCGCTGCCGGCGAGGTGCGGGAGCGCGGGGAGCGGCGCGCCGTCCGCCCGAGCGGGCAGCGCTCGCTGCCGCGGCTCGGCCCTCCGCCGGGGCCTCCGAGTTGTGTCGGCGCTGGCAGCGTCCCCCTTGGCCGCGGCGGGCAGAGGCGCTGGCCGGCTCGCCCAGGGCAGCGCCGGGCCCCTCTTATCAGCCTCCCTCCTCCGCTGCCGGCAGGGCCGGGCGGGAGCGGGTCCGCCGTGCCCTCTCCGTGCGGCAGCCGGGCCCGCTCCGCGTTCCGCCGCCGCCCGCAGCCGGCCGGGCGGTGCTGCCCGGCGGGGCCCCGGGGCCGCGCCCCCGCGGCGGGCCCGTGTCTGCGGGAGCGGAGCGCACCCGGGGAGGGGAGCCCGCCTCGGCCCTGAGCCGCGCCGGAGATCGCCCCGCCTGGGCCCCGCGCCGGCTGCAGCCCCTCTGGCCTCCTCTCTGGCTTCCTAAAGCCTCCGTGTTTGTTTTCTTCTCGGAGGGCTTAAGCCCGGAGGTTCAGCTGTGCTTGCAGGAGTTTGTGTCAGTAGGTAATCCCTAGAAGTTGGCTGCCCCGGTTCACCTCTGCCTGGTGGAGGGTTTCTGTCCCGAAGCAGCTCGGCTATGAGGCAGGCAGGTATTTGAGGATCAGCGTGGGCTATAAATGTCTGCTGTGTCCAAAGGCATTCTAAAAAGTGGAATCTGGCAGTGCTTCCCAGTTGCTGGAAATTAGACTTTTACCCTGTGTTCTTTTTTGTCTGCAAAGAGCAATTGATTTTCTATTTTTAATGTCAGCAAGGTGTCCTGAGTGCAGATACTTCTGCAATACAATGACTGCCTTACCCATGTTTTATAATTTGTCATTTTATTCTACAGTGGAGGTTATTCATCCCAAAGTGAGTTGTCTTAAGTCTTGCAGGGTAAAGGGTTGCTATCCAACACCTGAACATTTCAGCTTTTCTTTCATGGATGATATTAAACAGTATCTTCCAGGCTTTAAATTGCATCAGTTCAAAGTTTTAAGACATTAAGAAAGCAGTTCTGTAGAGCCATGAGCTCTCAGATTTCCCCAGCAGATTAAAATTTGCAGAATGAGTTAAACATGTAAAAATACATGACCTATTTTTGCATTGAGGGTATTTGGTGGGTGGTCAGGATTAATAAGCTGCATCAAAGAGAGTTGGTGAGTGTGATGCATAAGCATTAGCCATAGTAATTTAGATTATTTTAAGGGCAGCATAGAATGTTCTGGGTCGGTGCCTCCTACTGGACTGTTTGTTCCTTTTGATGGTGGATGTGTGTGTCCATCCAAGACACTTTATCTTGGAACTGAATTTTTTTTTTTTTTAATTGGCTTTGAAATTCTGTTACTATCAGTGTGAATGACAATCCATTGGCTTTTTGAGGTAAAGCTTAGTGATTTCACATGTGATGACCAGTTAGGACACTTATTCTTGGAGTCAAGGGGACAGGGTTCTGATGTTCCCTACTTCTAGTTCCTGTACATATCTTATTTGTAGACAAGATGCTTCAAGGTGAAGTATTCCAGCCTGGGTATCTGCCAAGAAGATGAATTTAGATTTTAAGGGAATCTAGCAAAATTGCAGCTTTGCCTGCCTGAAAAGCAGTTGTGGGGAGTTCTTGAGGCAGTCAGAGAGCTCTAGGCTGTCAGGAGTACCCCCCTAAGGTGAACTGGAAGAGTTTTTTCCCCAGTGCATTTTTCTGGGTGTTCCAGTGGTGCCTTAGTAGCTACAGCATCCTGGTGAAGCTGCACACAGTTGCACCTGTGAACCCTTACCACACTTTGGAGGGATATGCAGATTGTTTCAAGTCTACTGATACATGATTTCTTTATATATGAAAATTGAGATGGACTGTTTGGTGAACTGACATTAGAAGCAAAAACTGCCCTCGTTTCTGGTCTTGGATGTTTGTGGCCTTGTCAAGTTTGCTGCTTTCTAGAGTGGTCAAAGTCACTGTATTTTTTTTTTTTTTTTTTTTTTAGCCATTAAACATTTAGCTCCATTTCTCCTGTTATAGCGCCTAGTTTTAAAACTTAGAAATGTAGAAAATAATTTTTCTTAAATATGTTTGAGAAGGAAGTAAAGGCGGATTGGGTTTTACATGTATTGTTATCATGCAGTAACATAGTGTTGAGTTTCTCAAGGTCAGTTTCCTTCATCCTTTGGCTGTATCCATATATGCGGACCCCAGCAGATTCGTTTCAGTTTTGTGTGAATGCAGTTAGGATTAGGACTTTGCAATCAGTAACTTCAGGGGAAGATCACACTTCCTGTCAGGAAAAAATACTCTGTGTGTTTTTTATTTGGCCCTTTCTGCCCATCTTATTTTAGTTGCATTCAAAACCCATATTGTTGGATGCCAGACATACATATTTATTTACCTGGCTGGCAAATATAATTTCCAAATTTTTCACCATAAAACTTATTTCTGCTGTAACATTGCATATATTCTGTCAGCATGGTTTAGAGCCCTTCTGTGATGATCATTTCCCTAGTCTGTTGTGTTGGCCATTCTGTCCGTTTTCACTTGTTCCCCTTTTCTTGTTCATCAGATGTCTCCTCTGCTTTCCAGGCCAGTGTGGCCTGTTCCTGTGTGACTTATTGCCTCAGCACTTTCTCATCTGGCAGGGCCATGACAGACACAAGTAGCAGTGTTCTTTCTCTTGTCTTTTTGGACAACTGGTTTCATCATGCTCACCTCTTGTGCAGGGGTAACTGCACTGCATGGACTATGGGGAAGCAGTTGGTGCTTTACAGCTCTGGCTCTTGGTAGTCAGTAGTGTCTTAAATTCTGGTGGAACATTCAGTAGGATTTCGACTTAATTTTCAAGAAGTTTTAGGTGTCTTTTAAATTGATGGCCTGTGCTGTCTGCATTTGCAGTGTGTGTTACCTCTGAAGAAGGCACTTTATCTCAGCTGAGAAGTAGGTTCCTTTTTTTTTTTTTCTCTCCAGCTATTCATGAAACTGTTTTGAGATGCTTAGAGAGGACTTCAGAATTTATCAGCAGCTGAATTTTGGACAACTTAATTCTCAGCTTAGCAAGAGTAACTTGTTGCAGTACTAGTGACAGTTGAGAAGATTTTTGAAATTTTGACCAAGTAGGGAAACTTTTTTTCTTATCCACAACTGAAAATCAATCATACTAGAAATTTTGACCAAGTAGGGAAACTTTTTTTCTTATCCACAACTGAAAATCAATCATACTATATGAGCTCTGATGTGTTGGTATTTCTTGTTATTGCAGCTGGTCAAGATAATTCCCTTATCATTCAAGATAATGCATGTACTACCTTTCCATTAAATAATCTACATTTTTTTTATAAGAGAAGTTTAGCAACTTTTCTTTTTTTTTTTTTTTTTTTTCTTAAATTTTGGTAAATACTAGCCATTGAGAACTGTTTCTGAGCAGAACCAGGCAAATTAGCCTGATTTTTAAGAATAAAGGTTGACTCAGCAGCTTAACTTGCTCTAGAATAATAGTGAATTAGCCTTTCTGCAACAGTAGCACATTGTAAAGTATAAGTACAGCTCTGAAAGATGGAAAACACAGTTAACTGCTTGATGTACTGTAGCATTAACTTTTCCTGTTCCATGATACATGTCAGTGGCAGATTGCTCTATGCTTTATGTGTCTGATCTATGTTCTGTTGGTAGAGCCATTTTCAAATGTGTAGACTTTTATCAGGGTGCTGAAATAAATAAGTTTCCTGTCCTTTGGTGAAACTTGTGTGCTGTGGCTTTCTTTAGTACCAGTGTTTTTTTCTAGATGAGATCTAGCTGGAGCAGTAGTTGCAAGCCCTTGGGAGGTAAAAAGCCTCTTTCTCCTTCAGTATTTTCTGTCAACGAGGTTTCTCCTACTGCTGGTCTGTGTTGTGTCCCTAACTGTTCCTAATACAGCTTTTTTAATAACTCCATAGTTTAAGAAGTGTCAGTTGAAAGTGTGTGAGAAATGCTGAAATTAAGAAAAACTAACTTTTGGAGAGAACACGATATATTCTTAAGTACTTGTTTTTAAGTATTTTGCTGGCTACTAGTAAAAGATAGTGTCTGAACACTCAGGACTATTCTTAGAGTGTACAGTGGGGCCTAAACTACTGAGACTGAATGCAGAGTTCAGCAACAACTCTAAAATGTCAGTCTGGACCATTCCTCAAAACAGCATGGAAGAAGAAAAGTATGAAATTCATTTCTTCAACAAAAATAATAATAGCTTGTCTGGTTAGATAGCTGAAGGAACTCCAAATGATGATTTTCTCTGTCTGGTTGCACTCTAGGGAGTTATCTCTCTTTTAAATGTTTGTCATCTCCTCACCCTTACAAAGATGACAAAGCATGTTTTCTTTGAGTAGCATTGGGAGAACTGCTATTATTAGAAAAGAGAAGTCATTGATATTGTATCAAAGTTATTTGCAACAGTAGAAGTCTCACTAACAATTTCCCCCATTGCTTGGTTGAGAATACCAAGGCTGGAATGATGGCAAAAACAATTGAATTTGGCACTTGCAGTTATGTGAGCAAGAGGCTTCAGGAAGTACAAGGCATTGTAAGCTTGGGCCTGATGCTTGTTCTTGTGTCCCCACCATGTAATGTGTGATTTCTGAATTAATAAAACAAGGCTTTTTTTCATGATGTAAGCATGTTGACAGGTTTGAGCAAGAGCACTCTAACCGTGTTTACATAATTTCTGTGGAATCACATCTCCAAATGATGACGGCATGATTGTGATTTACAAGTTTGAGGTGAAATGGGTGTTTTATTAGTACTGTGAGGAAGCTTAGATGATAGATATGTTCAGCCAGGGGGACTCCTTTTATAACTGCCATTTGTTTTGGACAAGAGGTCAATTCCTAAACTGTCATAGTTTGGAGGACCTGTTAAAGATTATTATTGCTCTGAGACAGGAGCAGCTGTAAAATCTTGAGAGAGTGGAGATGGATTTCTGAAGAAATTGCAATGTTGATTGACTTTGTGTTCTGTGTGAAATGTGATGTGAACTCAGTGTTGCAGTTAAAATAATGTGAGCCAAATTTATTGCTGTATTCTAACACTGACATTTTACAAACACTTTAAAAAAGTCCCACAAATTTTAGCTACTTTTTTTTTAATGAAAAATCAGGGATTTCCTAGTATGGATTATGGAATTTGACCACAGTGGTTAGTACAGCAGTTTATTTTGAAGCTGCTTTACCAGAGGCACTGAAATCTTTTCAGTCCTGCTGTTTTGCCTATTTTCTCAGACAGTGAGCACAGTACTAATTTGATTTGAACCTCACCAGTTTGTCAGTCCACTAGTTGCCAGCAGGAGATGGAGATAAAATCATCTCTGCTGGCTTGAATCCTATTAAACCCCTTCATGCATCACATGGCTTGTATGATGTCCTTTCTTCAACTTCACTTGGAAGGATTTTTTGATAATCAGAAATACTAAATATCAAAACCGTTTTATTTCACAGGTGGAAATAGCACTGTTTGTTCATGTGAGGGCTCATATGCCTTAATTAAAAGTTCACAGGTACCATTGATGCCTGAAATGCATAATTCAGTATCCCATTGTGATTGGAGTTCTGAGTAGGAGGATGAGCTTTGCACACATTTTCTTTCCAAGAATGTTCATAAGTTTGGGAACATTTTTTGAAGAGTATTGATGGCTTAAATGTGGTTGAGTTTTTGTTACAATGTTAGTTTTTAAAATCTTTTATCTGTTCATTTGCAGTTCTTCCCCTAATCTCATGCTTCTTGGTGGAAAGGGATAATCCTGGCTCTATTTTAATCCAATCTGTTTCTTTCAGAATGTTTTGATTTCAGAAATCTTACTGTTGTAAGATCATGTATTCTTGTTTATCAGTATATTTTTGCAGTTTTAGGGAATGACTACTCAGCACTTTTGCTGGTGCCTTTAAGGCAGTGCAGGTTAGGCTATCTCTTGTAATGTAAGGGAATGAACTTGAGCAGGAAGTTTGAATTGCTACATATCCTGTAGGGCACCCTGCATTTCCACTCTTCCAGTCAGCACTGTTATACAAGGCCAAGTAAAAAATTAATCTAGAATAGCAAAATTTTTGCAGCAGTTGTCTAGCTGATAATGAAATAATGCCTCAGACTTGGAATGGTTTCTCACATAACCTCTTAAGTGCTACTAAAAGCAACGGGGAACAAATGTGCATGGTCTTTCCAGTCACCCCTTACTCAGGATTTGGCATTCCAGACTGTGCAGATGAGTTGAAAATCTGGTGATGCACATGCCTTGGGGAAACAAGTGTCCAGCCTGTGTTACTGCAGAGAGAGTGATTGCTTTGAAGTCTTGCTGATCCTCAGCGTGGTGTTGGAAAGGCCTGACTTGGAGAGGTGAGGAAGCCTTGCTTGCCCTGCTGCTGTTCTAACAATGGCAGATGCAGGCTGAGATATCTCTGAGACTTGAGTCTTTTCTCCTGTGTGAGGCCCACTTAAAACTTTACATTCTATGTCTGTTATAATAAATCAGAACTTTGTTTAGGTTAGGTTTCCCCAAAGGTTGTGGTGTTTCATACTGTTGTATCAGCTTACTTTTCTGAAGCCTATGTAATGATTTTTTGTGATATCTTGAAAACAATGGGAA
The DNA here is from genome assembly GCF_903797595.1 of Erithacus rubecula. NCBI lineage: Eukaryota > Metazoa > Chordata > Aves > Passeriformes > Muscicapidae > Erithacus > Erithacus rubecula. The sequence goes on from NC_136689.1 coordinate 30,086,742, forward strand.
CAATAAAAATTATATATATATTCCTTATTCACTGAAGGAATTCTTTGTGCTTGAAATTACATCTGTATTTGTCTGTATTTGTGTGATTTTTATTTTTTTTCTAAAAATCTATAGTGGTTGTGGTTCCATTTCCCTCTTTCCCAGTATACCTTGGTGTGTATATTACTGAAAAATATCTTAATTTTTAATTAAAACCTATTGGGGATTGAGGTATCCAGCCTCTTTTAACATAACTGGAAGAAAAATACTTTATTTTATAGTTTATATACTCAAATTAGTATTTTTGATCACAGCGCTGACAAATGGAAATGTCATTAACTTTGTAAAGTAAAATCATGTGCTATGGAAGTCTTAAGTCTTGTGCTTTAATGCTTGAATTGCAGGTTTAATTTGATGGTACATATAATGAAATGGAAATTGCTTTTTATGCTTGTTTATTTCTTGTATAAAATTTAAATATTTTTGTGGAGAACAATTTGGTTTATGTGAATACAATTTTTATTGTTTTGATAAGAAGTTATTTATTTATAGCATTGGGCTATTAGAATAAGGTTTTTTTTAAAATTTTCACACTTACCAAAGTTTTTATCTTCATAGCATTTTTTTCTAAATTGAATAATGTGCAGTAGGTGTGTCAAATTGTCCTTACTTTGTGTATACAAGCACTTAATACTGGTACCTTGCTTTATGGCCTTACAACTATGTGCTTCATTTCTTCCTTATTGCTTCTTGCTTGACTTGCATGTGTGCTTAAAACTTTGAAATAAATTTTATGTTTATTTCTTTATGTTGTTGTTAAAGTCTGGGCTTTAAATGGTACAGGTCTTCAGTCTGTCAGTTAGCCTACTGCAGCTTCTTAAAAATTCTTATGAAGATTATGAATTAGCAATAGTGATACCAACAGCAAGCAATATATCTATGAATGTTTCTAAGCTATTCTATTTCTTTATTGGATATTTTCCTTTATTAAATTCTCCAATTAATGATGGTTGGCTCTTGCCAATCACTGTTTCTTTTAATTGTGCTTTATTATACTTGCATCTTTTTTGTTTGAAGTATTTTTTATATTTTAACAATCGCAATATAACATGATGCTTGCAGTCTTCTTATTTTTTCTCTCTAGATTTCTAGAGAATTGCCTATAACTCTTATTTCCCTTATTTGCTATTTTGTAATGTTTTATGCCAAATGTTTTTTTGTTTGTTTCCCAGTGATAAAAGTAGCTGCATTGTTTATGTGTAGAGTTGTGTACCTGGATTGGTCTGTAAATGCTTCCACCTTGTTGTCTGTGCCATTCTTCTTTTGTTCATTCTTTGTTTTTCTCATGTATTGCCCTCTTGTTTATTATTTTCTTTATATATTTTTATTTGTCTGTTGCTGTCACTGGGGTGGCCATATATTTTTCTTTAGATGCCATCCAGGCATAAAGGCATTTAAGATACTAGGAGTGCATTTCATGTTTGACTTCACTGGATCTAGTTTGGCTGCTATTAAAGTTGTTTTCTCCCCTCCACCAGACACAAGCTGGTCTGACAGCTTCTTGTTTCAGGTCTAGCAGCTAAGTAGCAACTGCAAGAAGAATTCTTTTGCCTTGGTAAACCAGTCTTGTGGAGGGTGGGAACACAGAATAAGTTGCCAAATCAACAGCTGCATGGTTAGGCACTAGGGAAGTGCATAGTGTTAGTGTGCATTTCCTTCTGTGTAGATCTGAAATTAGTTGATATCCAAAATAATTCCTGTACTTTTGAAAACAGGGAGTGTCCCTATTCCTCCTGTGACTTCTGAATGTACCTCTGCCTCCTGAAAAAAATTACAAGTACAGGTTTGGTAGTTCCAATTAAGTTTCTTTTTTTTGTTTGGCCATGTGGCAATGATTGAAGTTTTTAGATATCTTCGCAAAACTTGCCCTGGGAGCTAGATAGTCAAATGACTCAATTAGTTTCAGTCTATAATCTTGAAGTGGCAAGAGCTGATGCACCATTTCTGTGGTTTCCTTCCTCTCCTAATTAATTTAAATTTGTTGGAAATATTCCATGCCCTTATGTATGAGAATGAAGTATTCCAGCAAGTTCAAAGAACTGTTCCTTTATGTAAATGTTATTTGTAGGTATTCACAGTTGTTTTCCCTCCTCTGAGTCTTTGTGGGAGAAGCAGTATGTGAACCTAGGAGATAGCCAGGAAATAGTTGACATGCTAATTCTGGGCCCAGATTTTGTACAAGGAGGAAGATGAGTACTTGAGGCTAAAAGATTGAAATAGGATACTCAACAGGCTCTTTGCTTCCATGGAGAGGCCAGATGGACAGAGGTCATGGAGCAGAGTCTTGGAAGAGCTTGTAGGAGACTCCACTCTACTTAGTTACCTGCAGTGCTGTCAGCAGTGTTCTGTAGCAAACCACTCAGTAAAACTCGAGTGGCTTGTGCAGGGTTGTGCAGGCAGCAGATAGTTTTCTCTTTTCTCAGCAACAGTGTTAAGGAAAAGACCGAAGTGCAGAGAGGGCTGTGAAAGAGTTGCACAGAGTGAGCAAGCCTTCCAACAGGGATGAGCAGCCAAACATCTCTGGAAAGCAAGCAGGTAGAGCACACAAGCAGTAAGGACTGTAGGAGGTATTGGAAAAGGGGGATATTAAGTACATGAAGGAGATTTTATTTGTTTCTGTTACATTCCCATTGCAGTTGTCCCAATGGAAAAAGACAATATTATTTAAACAATTTCTTCCCCTCTTAAGTAAGGGCTTTTTTTGCTGATTCAAAGCAAAATCAGACTGCTGATTTTCTGTGTTGGCACTCTCCATTCTGTGAAGAGTTAGGCATCAGCTGCTTATTAAAAAGGTTGCAGATTTTTTGTATATTGTGGACTATTGAAAAACTTGCTGACACTGGATTTCCTTGCTTTACTTTGTGCAACTGGATGATATTCTGTCCAGAAAAACTGTTGAGAAGAACAGGAAGTTTTTAGGCTTACTCTAGCTTTGTAGACGTTTGTGTCACTTTGTATAACAGCTGTTCCCATGGTTATTTTGTCTTCATCCAGTAAGCATGCTTCAGACGAAATTTGGCCCTGTAAGCGTTCAGATGTACTCAGAGACCACTGGGAATTTGTAGTGAAATAGTGGTTGTATCAGAGTTTCTGTATTTTGTAACTGGAGAAAACCTGTGGCACTATGAGAACTGCATAAAATTTAAACTTTTGAAGAAAACAGTGGAGTAATATCACAATCTCCAGAGGAAGCTGCTGGTTACTGTCAGTGTTTTAAGTTTGTTAAAAATGTATTTGCAGCTTGGGATACTACTTGTTAGTTGTGTACTGACAGCAAATTCTTTGTGGAGCATACTCTGATCTTTGGAGTTCTATTTTTAATATCAATTTCATTTTCCAGATTATAAATTACGATGTTGATTAAAAAGCACTACATAATTTTAAGAACTGTTATGGTACTATCAGTAGATTTTTGACAAGAAATCAGATATAGTGAAGGGGTGATACTTTAAAATTTGTGTTACTTCTCAGTCACATAAAGGGGGATCAGAATGTTAATTGGGAGCACCACCAATCTTTATAAATCTACCCTTCTCTTGGTGGCAGGTGTAGCCAGCGTGTGGCTTCATAACATGGATATATTTTATTTTAGCACAAAATCCTTTGTGGTGGGATTGGACATTTTGGTTGACATTGGTTTCCAGATGGATTTGTATTGTAACAGGAAAACCAGAACTGGATGTAGGAATCCAGGGATGTCCAAATGGAGAGGATGGTTCACTTTACTGTCTCTGCTTGTGACACTTCTGCTGATAGAGGGTAGAATACTGTTTTCACCTTACAGCCCACCTTGGGGTCTCAGGGTTAGTCCACCCCAGTGCAAACCTGTGCTTGTTTTTGTTGAACTTGATGAGGTTCCTGTCAGCCCCTTTCTCCTGCCTGTTGACACACATCAGAGCCCTCCAGTGTAATGAGTGCTCACCTCACTTAAGGTTTCTGTGCACCCTTTTACTGGGAACTCACTGTGTCACGTCACCCACATTGCTCAGGCATCATTGGTCCCATATTGATCCATGAAGGTTCCTGCCTAGCCACTGGCTGCACGCTGAACTATGTACTATGATGATATCTTTGCATCCAGCATTTTTTATTTGCCATTTAATCTGCTCATCCAGCCTGTTCCTCACCAATTCAGTGATAAGGAAGCTGTGGGATATTGTCCTAAAGGCAAAGTTCACATCATCTAAGGCCCTGCCCTTGCCCTCAGTGTCACTCACCTCGTCATAGAAAGCAATTGGGTTGGTCAGACATGATTTGCACTTGGTAAATCTCTCTTGGTTGCTCACAACCTTCCTGGGGACTGAGGTGATGCTGACTGGCATATATTTTTCCTTTCTCCCTGGCCTTGGCCTTTCTTGCTGATGGCCTTCTGCTGCCAATATAGTCTGAGAAATCATTTATGGTGACTTTCTGTTAAGTTTTTTTTTTTTTTTTTAATTCCAGAATAGCAATTACAGTATTGTCTTTAATCAAGGTGGCATTTTACACTACAGGTGAGAAATTCAATGTGGTTTTCCATTTTGAAGACTACATTATTGCTTATAGCTTTTCTCTTCCTTTTTACTACATTAAAAAAAAAAAAAAAAAAAAAAATCCAACCACCTTTTTTTAGGGATAGTAAAAAGGATAGGGATGTTTTAACAGCATTATTTCATTTGCCAAAAAAAATTCTACAAGGGTAGATAGCATGACTGACTGTATTTAGAGACAACAGCCTTTATCACTAGGGACAATGTGCAAATCAATTTCTAGTGTTGTTGAGTATGTCTGTTATTGGGGGACTCCTGGCAATTATGATAGATAATGTGAATTGTCTTCTTCACTTACATTATTTCAGATTTATAGCATAACCTAATAAGGAAAGTAGAGTCAATCTTTATATTTAGTACAGTCCTTGAAAAAAATATTCTAAAGCTGTATTTTTAGCTTAGTATTTTTAAAGTAAGTTTTTCATTTGGATGAGGAATGTTGCTTTTTTGGGATATATGAGATTGGGGTATAACTATTCAAAGAATACTGTCCAAAGCAGTTGCATCTTAACTTTAGTGGAATAATGATGAATATTTTGCTGCAAGTGGAAAACAGCAGCACAATATTACCTGTGGATTAAAGATTTAAACAAAACTCTTCCATGGCTAATTTTATAGGGGAAGCCAGAGTACTGAAAGGTTGATGAGAAATTAATGACTAAATCTCATTCGATAAACTTATGTTCTGGATTTTGTATAATATTATGTTAATATTTTGTATAATATTTATATAATATTTATGTGTCTGTGAAGTATGTATAAGCACATATAATACTTTTAACTCAGTAAAAAAAATAAAATCACACTTCATGCAAATATATATGGAAATATATAGTTTATTAATCTGTTTAGAAGAAACTAGTGATTTTAAGGAATTTGCTTGGACAATTATTTGTTTATTGCTGCTTTCAAATAAGTCATCAAGTGATACAAACAAAAATCTTAGTATTTTTATCAGTATAAAGTTTGAAGGCTTTGTCTGCTGTTTACATGTGATGAGTTGTTTAGAAAAAAGTAAAGCAATAAAGCTCAATGACTGCTACTGCAGTGTGCAGTTCCAAAATGTTCCAAATTTTATATAATTTGTCTTATTTTGTACCTTCATATCTTTGACACTTCTGTATTTGCAAAAACGGTGCGCCTTCACTTAATTTCACTTTTTGTTGTTGTGGGGTTGTTTTTTGAAGCAAGATTTTCCAAAGCAGGTAGTGTATTATTGTGCATCTTTTTTGTATTTATTCATTTTAAAGCTGATTCTTTCAATTCAAGATTGCACAAACCGTTTTGCACACAGCCACTGCTATGAAATTCTGTGGTATCTCCACAGAAAAAAAAAAGAATGGGTTTATTTTAAGAAAAGTAATCATTGTTCATCAGACCTCTTATACCCCATCTTTTCCCACTTTTTCCTCCCTGTAAAGATCATAGACAATAATGCATTGCCTTTGATCACAAGTACAAAATAGTGTTTATATAAATAATCTTTATATAAATTTTTTTTGTAATGGTATGTGTTGGGCAAGTGTAATGGAGATTTAAGTTCCAGTAGTAGGCAGATGCCTGTTGCTTGGCAGAAGGGATGCTGAGTTGAAATTACCACTACCATAGAAGAACAGCTTAGAACTAAAGAGATTTCTTCTTTGCCTTCTAAAAGCGTAGCTCTTAAGGGATGAAGAAATCTTTTTAAAAATGTGTCCCATGCAACAGTTTCTGTAGTATCTGTGAGCTCTGCCTTCATGTTTTTATTAGAAACATAAAGAGATGACCACTAGATTCTTGAGGAGAGAGAGACTCATTCAATGCATACAGTAAATTTCTATAGAGATAAATTATTAGGAGCTGGAGTGGTTGAAATTGTTCTCGAAGCAAAGTTCATGATTCTTGGAGTTCATTCAGTGGAATCAGGTTTCTTTAGCAGGGAAAAAAGAAAAAAATGGTGACAAGAACTTTTTGATAACCCCTTGCAGCAGGAAAGTAAAAAGCTGAAGATGCTGCTTGAGCAATAGTCACAAATGAAATACACAATAACAGTTTATTGACTTGCCACATGTGATCTCATTATTTGGAGCCATATAGGAGAACAGACTTTTATTTTTTCACCTGCTAAAGATTCTGGAGGATTCCCCCTCTCTCCCCTTTGCCACTATTTTCACCAGCAAAACTGAAAATAGATGTAATCTTTTTATCCAGAAGCTGAATGTAGAACAGTCTAGATTATCTCATTGGCTTGAATTCAAGATAGAGGGATCTAACTCTAGATCACCTTAAGCAATCCTGTCAAGCCTAGCTCTATTTCAATCACCTAAGGTGATTCAAAATGCTTTTATCTTTTTGTCTTGGTTTCTATCCAAACAAATAGATTAGCTTGGATACAGGTCAATATGGATTGTTACAAAGGAAAATGATCACTACATTGGAATTTGTATTGAAGATGAATTTGAATATGTCACTTTTATATTCAAAAAAGTAGCAGAAAGTGAGGCTTGCATCTCTTATTTCCCATTGTTACCAAAGATACTCAAATGCTTCTTTTTAATTTGACCAAAATTCAATATCCTTTAACTATAATATGATTCAGACTGGGTTTTAATGCAAGCATATTGTCAGCAGGTGTGCATCTGTGAAGGTTGCCTCTTTGTTTTTCACAGCAAATTAAGTACTTGGCCACTCAAGTAAAGGTTAAGTGGAATGAAACTTTACTGTCCCTTGCTGGTATTTCTGCTATATAATAAAGTAGCTGTGAGCACAGGAAATAAAGGTTAGTAAAATGAAGGTCAGTTTAAAATTAAACATTTCGCTTCCTAATTTTGTGTGATGATCAGCAATGGTGGCAAAGCCAGGTGTGAGAGAGGAAGAAAAAATAATCTTGGCTTGTGACTGTTCACTTGTGAAGAAAGTTCGACGCTGAAAATATTTGCCATTTCTTATAGAATTGTAAGTGTTAATCAAAAAAATTTTTTTTTCTTGCAAAAACACAGTTGTGTCAAAATATGGAATGTAACTTTTTGGTAAAATTATATTACAAGTTGTATAGTAATATCCTGATTATTGCAAGCAGTAAAGTTTTAGTATGGGAATTTGTTGTTCTCTGGATAAATGCTAAAATCAAAATAATGTGCACAATAACTTTTAATCTTTCTAGTTACACAGTATAATGTTACCATGTATTTTTGTTTAAATGTTTGCCTTCTTAAACTGAGTTTCAGGAATAGTCAAAACCACAGTAATAATGAATACAAATGAAAAATTGTCAGCTATCCATTAGAGCCTAGTACGTTAGACTGCCTTGCATAGCTGTAGGGGAAAATGATCCCAAAAGCTTTGCTGCTTCATGCAGTGTGAGGAACAGCAGGAAAACCCAAACTCAGAACAGTTAGACATGATTGTGTTTAAATTAATGCAACTGTTAAGTAATTAAGCCATTTGACATGCAGAGTGCATTAGCGGAAGAAGAGGAGGTGAGGTAGAGAGAAAACAGATGGACCCTGCTTGCAACAGAGTTTCCAGCCTCTGTAACTAGGAGGAATCAGTGGGAATATTACACTTACCTAGAAGAAACTTAAGTCTTAACATTCATTAATGTTGCCATCTTTATTTATTTAAAAGATTTTTAGTGTATATTTATATGTTTTGGAATTTTAAGCTTTCTTTTGGGTAAAAAAATCTAAACTTAATAAAAGCAAAATAGACTATGTAAAAATCTTTAAATTTTTTTTTTTTTTTTAATCCCAGGAGATTCCTTGGGAGTATTGCAGTAAATTATTGTGTAGGTTCATTACAATTATTTTTCCATAGTATGAAGTAGGAGTGGAGTTGAGGGTGGTTTTTTTTCCTTTGCCTTTTTGGCCTAAGGAAGGAAAAGGACAAAAGGTTAAGAAGAAAGATGTTAAAAAGATACCTTTAGTGTTGTTAGAAAATCGTGATATGTGGAAGTAAAAACCCTGCTGACATGTATTTCAGATGATTGCTTTAACTTTGGCAGATAGGAGAATGTAACTAGAAAGTTGTTAATGGTTTATTTCACAATTGTTAAATATTTCTCTGAGTAGTGTAACATAACAGTTTCATTGCACTGAAATTGGCACTCTGGTTGGAACAGCTTTCCAATTTTACTTGTCATGCTAGTGAAGAGACAGTAATTTGAAACCTAAAATAATCTTTTTAATCACTTGACAAAAGTGACACTCACCTTAATTATAGAAAGGTTTATATGTGAACATGTTCCATTTGCACTCAAAATGGAAGTCAAATTAAAAGGCAGATGTGTGGAATTAACAAAATTAAACTTGACATCTACTGTAAATGTAATCCCTGACAATTTTTTTAATGTGGGCCAAGAGGAGGCATTGGAAAAAAAAAAAAAAAAAAAAAAGCCCTAGTAATTTAAACTACTGACTACCCAAATGGCAAAAAATAGTTTATCAGTGTTGGCGAGAAACAGGTCAGCTACTGCTACTTTTAAAATGTTAATGGAAAAATGCAATTTTATAAGCATAGTAAAATAATTATGAGCAACGAAAACATGTTTTTGTTTTTAAATGTTGCTGTTCTTTCAAAGTTCAGATTATTCTGTTGTGACCATTAAATATGAAAATAATCACAAATTATAATCTTCCAAGGTGGTATAAATCTTTTGGATGCTACTGTAAGACTTACATTGTATTCTGCAGCAGCTTTAATAAGATTGACAAGCAGATGATTTCAGAGTCCTGCCTTCCTATATGGGTATTCTTTATTTCCTCTCAAACTGTGTCTCCAAACTTGAAACCACAATTCCCACTCAAACTGAATTGTGAAGGAAGACAAGTGCCTGGAGCGGGAGCTTCTCACTGGAGTAGGAGGGTGGTGGCACCAGAACCACAAGAGTGGAAGCACTTGTCCTCTGTTGAATGGCAGAGGGGGCTAGGAAGAGCCTGTCATCTGGACTTGTGGAGTAACACTTGTTTTGCCCTAAACCAGACACACGTTACCTTACTGCCAGTTGCAAACTAAAATTGACAGCACTAGTTTAAATCCTAACAACAAGCCTACATTACCTTGGTGAATCATTTTTAGAGAAAGATGTGTCAAGACTGAAGATCTTGTTTAAAAATAGGTGTGGGGTAAAAGTCCGAAAGATTATCAGATGGATTTGGAAATAAGAAATCTATTGAAGTTACTTTTTAGTAAGACAAAATAGTGTTTGTTTCTGGAAGAAATAATCCCTGTGGATTGTGGATTTCTAGAAACTTCTGTGTGAATGGTCATGTTAAGTCACATAGTCCTAGTTCAGCACTACTAGCTATAATGGCATGTTGCTTAGACCATCAAAATGCTGCCTTAGTATGCAGAAACCAGAGAAAGAAGAAGCAAATAGGCATTTAAAAAATGTCTTGGGGTGACTTTATGATGCTTATATCCCCAAATTGTCTGTTCTGTTGGTGTTGAATATTGAATTCTGTAATTTTAAGACTGGTTTCAGGAATGAAAAGAGGAGACAAGAAGTGCAAAGTTTGTTAGTGGAGACAGCACTTGCTCCCCTGCATTCTTCACACAGACTGTGTTGTCTGCACCGGACAGTGGGAGAGAAAGCTCTTTGCTTTTAGTTAGTTTTTCTGGTTAGCAGAGGTGAAAAGGGGTCCCCTGGACTGTGGATTTTTTTTTTTTTTTTTTTCCCTTTTTCTTGGAATTGTTCAAACCAGCTCTGGACTGAAAACCCAGAAGAGCACTGGAAGCTCACATCTGTGGCCCACCAGGCTTGGCATGGGCCACAGCATTTCCTAGCTGGAGGGACTGAGAACAGCCTGAGTGAGCTGGGCTGTGACCCACAGAGGGGACTGAGAACAGCCTGAGTGAGCTGTGACCCACAGAGGGGACTGAGAACAGCCTGAGTGAGCTGGGCTGTGACCCACAGAGGGACTGAGAACAGCCTGAGTGAGCTGGGCTGTGACCCACAGAGGGACTGAGAACAGCCTGAGTGAGCTGGGCTGTGACCCTTGGAAGGGACCCTGCTGAGTTTGGCATCTCGTCAGAGCGATACGAATTTTTACTGTTTGGTGTAGTTAATTTTTGTGCTGGGAAGTTTTTTGTCTGTTAAACAGTTTTTTTTCCCCACTTTTCTCTGATGAAATATTTCTCCCTGAATGAGTTGTGGGAGGCACTGATTGAATCTGTTCCCTGAAGGGCCCCTTTTGTGGCTTTCCTCCCAAATTTGCCCTAAACCAGAACAAAAAGCAAATTGTACTTTTAATACTTGGCTATATACTGTGGAAAAAGCATTCAGTGTGAAAAATTGATAAAACCTAGTTAAAAAAAAAAAAGCCAAACACGTGTCATTGAGATTACAGTTTTGTTATCTGTAAAAGCTGAATCAATCATATATAAATATTCACCTTTTTGTGTCTTCTCACACCTCATGAGCCTCTGGAGTGTGCTGATGGACCTTACAGACACCCCTGTACTTCAACTGCAGTTTATTTTGCTGAAGCAACTCCAGCTGTGGAAAGAAAATTGCCATATGTAGCCACAATGTGCATGAACCCATTATATATGTATGACCTTAGTAATATACTGCAGAAGTCTTTTTGCAAAATCTTAGTCTTGAAAACTAGTAAGTAATGATGGTGAGACAAACATAGCGTATCTGTAAGTGGTGGTAAGCAAAAGTGGCTGAAAACTGATGAAGTGGAACAGCTGCTGGCATGAAATAAACATCCTTTATTCATATGTATGCACCCAGAAAATACCCAACCATGCCCACCACAGCACTAAGGCCTGTGTATCTCTTTAGGTTTTAGGTAACTGTCCCTAATTCCTTGAAAGTCGGTGGACAGCCCTATGCCAGGTCAGCTTGGAAGTTTGCCCTGCCAATATAGGGCAGGTCAGTTTCTTTTAAAGGGTCTGGATAGCTGTGACTTAAACACCAGCAATTACACCATTTCTTCAGGAGACTGGTTTGTTCTTTGTGTTAAGAGTGATAAACATTCACCCTGCAGCTAACTTTAGTATGACTAACAGAGCTTCACTAAATATGTAAATATTCTAAAAAATTGACATTATAAATAAAATTTGGAAATAAGCTGTGAGACTTGAATTTAAATACCTGACCTGTTTTCATACTAACCAGCTGTATAGTCATATTTGTGTATGTTTGGACATTCTATTAAAAAATAGTTGGTTTTTATGTATAAAGAACTTTTAAATTTTCATTCTTTTTCTCTAGGAGTTTTACTGCTGAAGTCCCTTCAAGAAGTGTGGAGTTAGGGAAAGTTTTGTTTGCAGTCAGCAGAAAGGGTAGCATCCTGATTATTTAATCTGTTTGAATGTCTCGAAATCCATAAGACTATAAACCACTCATTTAGAATAATCAAGAATTGGGCCAATATCTGTTATGCTTCCTGCAGTGTACCAAGTTGTACAATTTTTAAGAAATCCTATTAAAATACCAAATGAGATTTGAATCTCTGTACTCGTATGCTAAATTACAAAACTGGAGCATAGGACAAAAGGTCACTGTTTTATTTACTAGAGTTATAGAGCTTTCTTTGTTAATTATGCATTCATCCAACTCTGGCTATACATCCATCTAGTTTAATTAAGTCATTTAGAGTGCTTATTCCATATTTAGAACTTAAACTTTTTTGAATGATGTGATTAAGCATAATGAGTTTTTGACATAAAAAGGCCATCATTAAATGCTATCTTGTGTGTGCATATCTTCCTCATCATGCTTGTAGGGATCTGCAGAAGTTTTAAAATGTATTTCTGAGAGTATGAATATGCTGGATCTTCTTTTTTTTATTGAAATGTGTGTAAATGGGATCTCATGTTTTAGTTTAATTGTTACATTTGCCAGGGGTTTTTTGTTTCTTTTTGTTCTACTGGTGTGTCTCTCCTTTCCATGTTCCAAGGAGTTTATGATAGAATCCTAGAATGGTTTGGGTTGGAAGGGACCTTGAAGATCATCTAGTTTCACCCCCCCTGCCCTGGGCAGGAACACTTTCTGCTAGACCAGGTTGCTAAAAGCCCTAACCAGCCTGGCCTTGAACACTGCCAGGGTTGGGGCATCCATAGCTTATCTGGGCAGCCTGTTCCATTGCCTCACCCTCTCTCACCTTATATCTAATCTGAACTTAGTCTCTGTTTGAAGCCATTCCCCCTTGTTCTGTCACTGCATGCCCTTGTGAATAGTTTCTGTCTTTCTTATGGTCTTTCTTCATGTACTGGAACACCACAATTATCTACTGCATTTACTTATTATGAGTCAACAAAAACAACAGGATCTTCTACTCGATTGTGATTTTATTAGTGCCAATTCAGCATTTTAGTTGTGTGGATTTTGTGGTTTATATTATCTATTAAAGCAATTCCTCAGCTTAAAGAGAATTGAATAACTTGCAATGCATTTTTTTTTAATTGCGGCACTTTAATTACACTCATCTACATGCTTGTATGTTTAATTTTTCCCAGCCTTAAACACTAAGAACAAAGCTAGTACAACTTGTATCTCTGGCAAAGAAGGTTCAACTAGGAAGAAAATATAATTTCATCTCAATGTTCCATTAAACTTTTGACTAGGAAGAATTAAACTATTATGACTATTGCAGTTTATATCTGTGATACAGTCTCTTTTCAGAGCTGTGCTTTTGCTTTTTGATCTTAAAAAATAATCATAGTATATGGGAGTCTTAATTTATATTATTTTCCCCTGTCTATATGATTTTTAAAACTTTTTCTGAAAAAGTTGATTATTTTTAATTCTCTGCCTAAGATGAAAAGATGAAATCTAAATAGTTCCTTGAGAGAAATGAGCTCCTTCATATTAAAAGCTAAAAAAGGGCTCTCTGCAAATCTGGTGTTCAATCTCTGTTTGTTTTCTAAATGTCAAACTGCAAGACGAGTTTATTTAAATACTTCCTTAGTGTTACTTGTTGACACAGTTGTCTGAGTTCCCATCAGGGTGTCATTTGATCACTGTTAGGAAAGGCGTAAATTAGACAACAGCAGCAAGCAAAAAAAAAACCAAAAAAATTGAGAACCTTAGAGCTGGAACAGTTTGGGTGGCCTATAAATACTTGTCATTATTGTGTTTCACACTCTTGGGACTTGGCTGAAACATGCTTTCCATATTGAACTAGAGACTAGATTGAATCAAATTTATATAAACTTTGTTGACTGCATTGCAGCATTGTGATGGTCTAAAATCTATTGCAGTAGCTCGGATCAGTCAGGTCTTCCCTGCCTTGCATTTTTAGGTTGCCGTGTATGTATGTGCAGGTATGTGCAGGCACACATCTGCATATAGACAGATAGATCAAGTGTGTATCTTGCTGCTTTTTTTGTACTCTTGGTGACTGCCAGTGCAGGTGGAGTTTTGTTGGCTGCATTTATGCCAGACATCAACCCCCAAAATTCCACTATCCTCACATATGCTCTTGTGACCTTCTTTAACTTCATTATGGACTTTTCAAACAACCCTTGCCACTGCCCAAGTATGAGTTTCTGAAGTTTCCCTCCCTTTTATTTATGTGGAGGAGTCAAAGTGTACTTGTGCCAATTATTTGGTGCACCTGTTGACCTGCCTGTGACTTGACTGGAGAAAGGGACACCTTTTTAGTCTTGCACCTCCTTTGATCTTGGGAGGAAACAGCATTGCTTGGTTGTAGAAAATAACATGTCTAGATGTGTAAAACAAGGCTATATTGTCTCTTCCTGTTCTATCACAAAGCTTGCTTTTCCTAGGAGATGGTGGAGAACTTTTCACAGGGTGGGGATGGGGGAAGAGGTGAGGGAGGAACCTCAAGAAACAAAAGTGCACAAAGGAAGAATAGGAAAGAAAAAAGTGGCACCTTAAAGGATGATAGTTTTATCTGAAGTGAGAAATGAGGAACGGTATTTGAAAGAAAAATGCTCTAATGTTGGCTAAACTGGGTCACTGGCCCACAGTATAATGGGGGATGTATTTGACAGCAGTATACTCTTAAAAAAAAGGTATAGAAAGTATATCTATATCTATATATATATATTTATATCTATATCTATATATATATAAAGTATAGAAACTGCAAGTATTGCTCTGGAGACTTAAAGTTGTATGAATATAATATTAATTATTCCTTTTCAATGTGTTCTTGTTTACAGACCAGTCGTTCCATATGGGGATGGGGAAGTCTTGTGCTTTTTCTAGCAACTTTTGGACCCTTCGCTGTATTTTACTTTGCATTTTATATCCTCTGCTTTGTGGGTGGGTAAGTATATTACTGTTGTGCTTAACTTGCTGTAAAAGTAAAATTTTAATGGGTATATTAGCAATGAGCTTGCTCTGAAAATCTGAAGTGACTTTATGTAATTAATATTTCCACATCTAAGCACCTCTTTATGAGCAAAATTTCTGTAATTGAAATCTCAATTTAGCTGTTTTTAGTGGATGTTAGAGGACTCATGTAAATGCTCACATAAAAACAGTAGTAATTTCAGTTCATACTTTTTATTAGTGTCAGGTTTTTTCCCTGTATTTAAGTGCTTGCCTTTCCTTTTCTATCACAATCTTATTTTCCTAAGGCACTTGATTCATGGGAGTGGATGCTGTCCTGGGCGTGTGGAAATAATTATACACTTTGAACAAATACATCAGTTCAGCAGCTGTAGACTTTTCATATGTTATATCTATATAGGTAGGAAGGGAGCAAACAGGTGAAGTTTAACACCATTAATACATTGTATATTATGATGTTTGCCTTGTAACCATTAAAACATTTTCAAGGGCAAGTTAGAATGTCTTAGTGGGATATTGTTTTTACCTCATTTGATACCATGCAGAATGTATGTATATTCCTGTATATCTCATAAAAATGTAGTAGAGTTTAGTAGAGTTTAGATACAGGTATGGTTAGCTTATTTTGCTATCTGTTTGTCCAGGGCAAAAGTCAGAGTTCAACCAAAGGGCAAGAGTACATCTGCTTGCTCTTCTATCTTACCACTTCCTTACTACTTGCAGTATGGAAAATAATATGGAAAATAATATGGGATATAAGACCTTATCCTTCATTCTTGCACAGTTTCAGTTGTTTGGCTTTTCAAAGCTAACAGTTGAAGCAGGGTCTCAGAGCGTGTCTGAAGTCAGCTACAGTTTTGCACCATTAAACTGCATGTGGTGCCTGAGCTCACTCATTCTCAAATCAGCTCTCATATCTCTTTGCTGTGGTTGTTGTGCTGCTTTGGTTCATTTTTGTAGCTAGTCAGTAAACATTGATCTTGTTAAGGATAAATTCATCTAGTGGTAGTGTATCTGTTAGAGCAGAGTGTTTACTTATATATATAGATGTGAAGTCCCAGCCCTTGCAGTAGAATGTCATCACTTCACTACTTTAACATATATATCTTGGCTATGGCTGTGATCTGGCCCTTTTTTTACCCTGTTAATCTTTTTCAGAATGACACACTTTAACACTCAGTATGCAGAATTGTGAATGCTAACTAGGCCAAATGGGTTTATATCTGAAATTTTCTTGCCTCCTTTTTTTTAAATTTTAATTAATTCCCTTGGAGTTTCACAGAATGCTTGGTCATGCTTCTGTTATAAACAAACAGAAATCGTTACGAAGTAATTTTTGCACTTATGATTAGCAATTATATGCCATAACATCATATATATAAATTGAGAAAACAAAAATATAGTTTTGGCTCATGATTTTAGTGGTGTCTGTAACACTTACTGTGCCCTTCTCTGGACCAAAATAGCAATTTTGGACATGGATTTTTGTGGTTGAATTTTTTGTTGAAACTTGGTGTTCTTATCAAATTTGTCACACAGTTTTCTAGGTCTTTATATTTTTTTCAAAAAAGAAGTGCCCTGTGTCAAAGGTTTCTGACTTCCACTAGCCAAAAGTCCAACTTCTGTCCCATTTTTCAGTTTTAGAAAAAGAAAATGCTGAATCACAGCTGGTTTCACTCTTAGTATTGACCTAAGCATTTAGATAATACATCAGTGAGCTATGCAGGAAGACAATGGTGATGCCATATCTGTGTCAATGTAATCAATCTGTTTATACTGTTTAATTCCAATTATGTGCTAATTATTTCTTTTTGATTTGCACTCAACTCTGTGGTTGCACAGCTGGTTGTAGTAAATGTACTATTGTTTTTGGGGTACATGGAAGAATACCGAAACCATTTGTATATATGAATAAAAGTTCAAAATCACAATTTCTCTATTTTGTTTTATTTCAAGCTTTTTTCCATTCAGGATCTGGTAACTCATAACATCTGGTAACTTAGGGAACGGAGCTCAAAAGCAAGAGGCTAAAGATAGATACTGTTTACTTAACCTGTGTAGAGTATTACAGGGTGCTATTCTTCAAGTACTGGTGTAGACCCCTTTACCTGAGTGCTGAGCCTGTATCTTACCATCCTACTAAGAATGATTCTTATCTTATTCTCTTTCCTTCCCTCTTTCAGTCCTAAGGAAGTGAAATAAAAATGATGTGAATTGTGTTTTTGCCAAATAAAAAAATGGAAATTACTTGGATCATCGGTTGATTCACTATTTAAAAGAGTTTCTTCTGTCATCAAATCCCATAATTATTGATACTCAATTACATCCATATGTATGTGGCTGTCAGGCTCCATTAATAATTGCAATTGCTGACCAAATCAGGAATGGTTCTGTAGCTGCTTTTTGACTTTCACAAAGCATTCAGCTGAGACTGTTACATTTCAGACTTGAGGGGAAAGTGATAATCTGTGGTCTTCATTTTCCTATCTTTTACCTTTGTTCTGTTGTTAATCTACGCTTGAAAAAAAGCTGGCCATCCAGTAATCTTTGGAAGAATTTTTGAAACGTGAAGCAAAATAAAATCTTTTCCTTTTTATGCTCTATTAATTTAGGGAAGACTAATATGATTTCTCATTCATGTATTGAAAATCCTCTTGATGAATTAAATAAGCATTTACACTAGAAGATTCAGGTTAGCAAACAGATGCCCTGAATGGTCAGACTATGTATTCTTTTCTAATGCTCACAAGATTTTATGTTAGAGAATAAAACGTGTTAGTTTCTGCCAGAGAAGAAGCAGCTCCTAGCTTTTCTAGCATAAAACTGAGAATACTTCAAGGCATCTAAGAAGGTTAGCATTTTTTAAAGGATATTGGTAATATTAGTAATATTATTTTGAATGAGTCTCAAACTTTAGTGAAACTAATATTGAGATTTTTCTAAGCAAGTTCTTGTCTGTGAACTCTCCTTGGTGATCTTAAAGGTAGCAGGAGGGCAATTAAACCTGTTTTTATTTGTTACTGTCATATGCAGGTAAAGATGGCTGTAATAGAGTATCTGGTGAACTCCTCTTATGCATTGTCATGTTACTGATAATAATTTGTGTAGCCTTTTTTGGTTCTTTCCTCCCCCTTTCATGGAATTAACTTCACAGCTTCTGAATTACTGGGCCTCCGGGGTTCTTTTGAATAATTTTTTTAATTTTGGGAATTAAAACCTTTAAATGACATATTTTAGCTTGGATAGGATTTTTTTTCTCAATATCTTATAAATGGGAGTATCATGTGCCAACAGCTATCTATATTAAAAGAACATATTACTTCAGCACATTTCAGGCCTGGAATAGCTTTGTGAGTTGCTGTGGTCACAAATGCTGGTCAGCTGGCCTTTAAATTGAATGCTTTGAAATTTGTGTAAAAAGCTGTGTGTGTTTAGCCATTCCAAGGCTAACCTATTTTCTTTTTGTCTTTGCTCAATGTTTCAAAGGCAGCATGCTCTGCTTATGCTAGAATTGGAGCAGACTCTAGGTTTTCATCTATGTCTTAGTAAAACCTGCTAGATATTCATGTGTTTTTGTGCCCTAGTGTCATAAATTAGTGTAAATAAAGTCTTGCTGTTCTAGCAAGGGTAAGCACAATGTCTAAACATATGCAGTTAGTTATGCTTGCTGCATCAGTTTATTCCTGGACTGTGATTTTGTGGCTTACACTACAGTGGAGCAGCCTGCAAAGATTATCTCTTCATAGTGTTGGAGACTCTCCATATAAATGCAACCAAAGCAACTTCTGTATGTACCCCTCTTCCCAAGTGCTAATATTTGTGAGCACAGGCAATGTGCCATCACAGCAGGCACACTGTAGCATAGACAGTGCTATGTAGATCTGTGTGGAAAGAATATATCAAGACAGACAATACAAGAGTGGGAAACTTCATACTTAGGGTTGTGTCAGTTATTTTGAGCAGCATGTTACAATGTGAAAAAGCACAAGAGTAAACATGTATTGTAAGAGTAAATATGTCATGTATTGTCATTTTATAACTTGCTGTTAAATATTTTCTAGACTTGATAAAATGTGGCTGTTGTTGTAGGTGGTATTTCTTTTTCCATTTCAGGGGGTTTGTGGTTACTCTTTTATTTGGAAAAAGCAATTCAGAAAAATATCTTGAGCAGTGTGAACATTCGTTTCTCCCTTGTACATCGGTTGGGATCCCTAAGGTAAGGAAAGTTTTCTGGTCTTAACTTCTAGATCAGATTTTATAACTTGGTTAGAAATAAACAGTTTTAATATAACAATTGTGCCCATTTCTGAAGGTAAAAGAGCCTGCTTTTGAGTCAGCTGCAATGTTTAAGTGAAATACAATATTTTTCCTTTATGAAATACAAGTTTTTTAATGGGTTATGGAAAGTTTGATTAAAGCATTGTTTCTTCATTGTGAGAGATGAGTATGGTATGACCAACTAATATCTGTGAGAAAATTAATAAATCATTCCTTTCTAGATTACTTGTGTGTCTTTGTTTGGGGAGATAGCTCTTTCTGGCTTTTATATGCAAGATTGTTGCAGCTATTTATTTTATTTGTCTTCCATCACTGGATCTGTAG
This sequence comes from Erithacus rubecula, assembly GCF_903797595.1. Lineage (NCBI taxonomy): Eukaryota > Metazoa > Chordata > Aves > Passeriformes > Muscicapidae > Erithacus > Erithacus rubecula. The sequence goes on from NC_136689.1 coordinate 30,106,164, forward strand.
TCTCTCCACTTTTGATTGTGGTCAAAAAGTTGTCTGCCTTAGAAAGTCAAACTTAAAAAGTCTAGATTTGCAGTACTTCAAGGATGTAGTGGTTATCTTTGGCTATCTTCAAGACCAAGCAAAAATTCTGGAAATGCATATAAGAATACAGAGCAGCAGTGGAATCCACTTTCAGCTTTTTTCTTTTCTGAATACCTAAAAGAAACATAATTTTTGTTAATGGACTTAAGTTCAGGGTTCCTAACTGGCTAAATCTTCATCTGTTTAGTACAGAAAAAGTCATTAATAGCCAAGAGGTAGAAGAATTTCTAGGAATTCCTGAGCCAGTGCATCTTGTTAGATGTTAGAAGTTTAGATATATCTCGGCCTAATCTTTTTGTGCTCATCAAAATAAACACTTCAACCCAAAGATTGCTAATTGTGTTTAATTTAATAACTGAAGCATCCTGTTCTTCCTTAGCTGTCAGTTCACTACACTTCATGTTGTCTGTCAAAGGGGGTGAGTGTTCAGCATTATCAGTAGCACATAGAAATTTACCTTGTGATTCAGCAGTATGTTTTCTAGTCAGAGAATTTTTTCTGTGATTGGATCATCGCTTGTTTGCTAAGTGACCTGTTCACTTAAGTCTTTGAATATTTAAAAATAAATCTGAATGTATACCCCAAACTGTAAAATAAGGTCACTTACTTTACACTTACATGCTCCAGATGAAAAGTACAAAGGTTAAGGCTGAAAAAGGAAAAGATAGCTGTCAGCTAATGTTTCTGTTCTGTTAATGAAACCTCACTTTGGTTGAGTAAGATTCTTGATGCTATATAGACTTTAGTGCTTCTGTTATATAGATTGTGGAGTGTTCTTTAATGTCCTGTGTTCTGAGAGCAGATTTAGAGAAGTTTTCCTGTTTTTTAAATTTACTCTATGTGCTGAAACTTTTTTTAATGTTAATGTTACTTTTTTAGATTCGGTGTGCATGTATGCTCTGGTTGCTTTATAAAAGAATAAAATCTTGTGGAGTCTTTTGTGTAATCTCTGCAAATTCAGTAGTTTGATATCTTTAGATCAGTAGATTTGAGTATGGACTATTGACACAGCACTTTTTTCAACTGATCCATCTCAACTAATCTCTGGATTTACGTTTTGTAATACGAAGGTATTTGTTTTTAGCTGACTCATGAAATGCTATTTGAAGCTGTCCACCAAATAAAATCTGTTTGTCTTCTACAATAGTGTTTTCTCTTTTGCTACTGCATTAAAGGGGTGTTAACGAGTGTAGGTGAGTTTTTCAGTAGCAGTGCAAGTAGTGATGAGTCCCAGCTAAAACCAAATGTGTTTGCTTGTGATTCCTATTTGCTATTTCTGTATTAAATTTCTGCTGACTTGTATGGAAGATGATAATACTTTTAACCGGAATTTTTTTTTTTGTGTTTAAAGTAATTTTGGCCTAAGTAGTCTTAAAAATGGATATTCTTTCTAGTGGCTCACATGGATTATACTTCTTCCATGAACCAAGTATAAGCTGAAATCACCTGAGCATTAAATTACTTTGTGATAGTCTGATGAGTAATCTGGTGATATTGGTTCTTCATAAGATGCACTTTTCATCAGAGTTTTATTCGTAGTTTTGGAGTATTTTTGGAATGTATAGATTTTCTTTAAGCTAAGATAAATGTTCAAATACTTGATTTTAGAGATCACTTATAATACAGAGCATCAAAGCTGTGGCTGGATGTAATGTGTAGAATGTACTGTACATTACAACACCAGATTTGGTGCTGATACGTGTCCTTGATTGCTGCAGATTATACTTATTAGCAAATATATAGTTAATACCTCACATTAAGGAGAATATTTAAGGTACCTTTGATGGAAGATTGTATACCTTTCTACAGTTTTTTTTTTTTTGTTTCTTTACATACACTCAGGGAGGTTTGAGACAAAACAATGTCAAATGAAAGATAATTTTAGAGCTTTCTGAACTGTTAAATGCTACTTTCAGTTGGAACTACAGTTTCACTTGAACTTGAACAGAAGTGTGAAATGTTTGTTTATGATAGTTGATGTCTTTAAGCTTCACCCAGAAGACAAAGAGTTTCTGCAGGCTGGGTATAATATTGCCAAAGTACAGTAAGAAAACAGTGATAACAGCTTACAAGCAGTAGTTGCATGTTGCATCCCTGAATAGTCTCTGAGTCTCTTTAAGTCGGTGGGTCATATCCTATGTCACAGATTTGAGGCAGATGTGTAAATACCCTGTGTCTTGTCCACTCATGAAACTCTGTGACTACAATTGAGGAAATAGTAGCACAGTCTAAGTGAGGCATATTTCATATTTGACAGTTACCAAACAGTTTCAAGAGAGGACTTCAAAAATACCCATTAGTGCAGTGGAACAAAGGTCTGAAATAACTCAGTGCAGTTAGATGCTTACAGAACAAATTTGTTTCTGCTGCATCTTACTTTGTGGAGTCTGTGTCTTGCATTCCTTCCAGGTGCTTCCTCCCTGCTTACAATGAAGCAAGGAGATATCAAATGTAGTAATAACAAGCAATGCCCTTATTTCCTAACCAATGATTTAATAATAGAGTGCATCAGATTAATTGTGAGTGAAGTGACAGTCAAATGGGATAGTTGTCATGTGAGTTGGGTCCTTCCTTTAAGTCTGTCTTCTGTGTCGGTCTCTGGAAGACAGAAATAAAATCAACAATGCTTTCCAAGTGAAACTACAGTCAGCTGTTGTACCTATAATGGAATAAAAGCACATACTCTCAATTTTAGATGTCTTCAGACATATCAAAAGCAAATTAAATTATACTGCAGGCACATAAAGATTTCACTGGAGATAAAGAATAAGAAAATATGCCCTTGTAATTAGTTCTGCTTTGAGCAGAAGGTTGGACAAGATTAATTCCTGCAATCCAGGTCAAAACCTGGATCCTATGAGCACAAGAACATTCAAATTTTTACCAAGCAATCTAGCATATTCTCTGTTTCCCTTTCTTTCTTGTGCCTGCTGCTTTTTTTGCTCTCTGCATTTTCCTCTCTATTTTCCAAATGTGGTTTTATGAATGCAGTCCTTCAAAATTATTTTGACAGTTTTGTCTGGTAATTTTTACTTTGCTGTGCTTAGTGAAAGCATTTAATTATTCAGTTCTGTAAAATTTTGCTGTTTTTAACACAATCAACACGGAAATACTTTGCAAATTCATTAGTCTATAGGTGGAATATACTAATTCTTTGAATGTGACCCAGTCTTATTTGTATTAAAGTAGCATTGTAGGTTCCCTAGTCTGGAATGTTAAGAAATACATAGAATTTTGCAACAAAATATTTCTGTGTTGTGATACAGAGTTGCTTAAATAGGAGGATGATTTTTTTTCTCACCTGAAGTATTTCACTGCCATTCACTGTTAACTGATTTGAATGTGAGATACTTTGGGTGAGTCACATAGAATAAAAACCTTGGATATATGGTTTATAATTCCTTCATTTATGGTTTGGCAGTTATTTTCTTTTCCAATATAGTCATATCTTTCTAGATCAAAGAGATTACTGGTTTATTTGAGCAATAGTGTAAGTTGTTGGGTTGTTATTTCTGTGAAAATTGAGTAGTTTATTGCCAATTTTCATTGAAATTTTCTAGAAAGACTCTGCATTAGCCCACTTGAGAGAAGCACTGGTAGAGGGAGTTCTTTTTCAGTATGTCACTTGCCAAAAGTCAGCTCTGATGAGGTAATTCTTGAAGTTAACTACTTTGAGTTGCAAATCCTTCTATAAAGAAATTTCTTTCCTTCCTCATCAGCTGCTTTCCAGAGGCTCATCCATTGAGTAGCAATGGTACAAAAAAGTAATTTCTCTTCTAGACTATAGTATAAACTGATATGGAAAAAGAAGCCATAACTCAGCTGAGAATTACCAGCCTGAGATTGCACAGTCAAGTTCACAAACAAAAGGGGAACTGGAGTCTTGCACAAAAACAACCTTGTGCTGTTGTTGTGTCTCCACCTTCCCTCTTCTAACTATTTGAGTTTTATTGGCTTCTGATTTAGTTTAACAAACATTTGCTCCTTTATATTAAGCAAGAAGTAGGTTTCCAGGAATTCTTCATCATTATGCAGTACACAGAAAAAATGACAGAAAATATTGTTGTCCAGAGAGGTGGTAGATGCCCCATCCCTGGAAACATTCCAGGTCAGGTTGAACAGGGCTCTAGGCAACCTGATGTAGTTCAAGATGTCCCTGCTCAGTGCAAGGGGTTTGAACTAGACCTTTAATCCAAATAGTTCTGTGATTCTTTGATTATATTTTCTCTCCACTTATAATTTATGCTATTATAAATTATAATAATATAGAAAATATATGAAGTCATTACTGGAAGTATACATATGTATCATAAGCAGTAGAGCTGTTTTTTAATTAGAGCTAAACCCTGCAAAGTTACATTTCCCAATCTCTTTCAAGTGCATAGAAGAAATGAAACGTGAAACCAGACCTATTAAGATTGATAGAAGACTGACAGGTGCAAACATAATTGATGAGCCTTTGCAACAGGTAAGTTCTAACCAGGAGTATTTAACCTACTTTTATTTTTTTGCAAGTATTGACTGTGTAATAAAGTAGTAGTTCAGTGACAAATAGAATTTCAAAGTTTTACCATATATTAAAATGATAAATGAAAAAACATGGGAGATGGGCCAGGATATTGGGCAATATTTGAGTATGTTTTCATTATATTTTATTTTCTCAGTGTAGTGGTGATAAAAACAATGTGTGCAAACCAGTCTGAAAAAGAAGTTTCAGTATGGGAATTTTATTGTTTCACTCCCAGTTTCATAATGGCAGAGGACTATCATTCACTCTGTTAACCTTTTAGGTCAACTGCTATTGTGTTTTCAGGCACAAAAAACTGCTGCTTTTTTCTTTTTTTTTTTTTGTCCTTTTTCATTAGTTCTTTTCTTCTTTTCTTTCCAATTTCAGGTAATTCAGTTTTCCCTGAGAGACTATGTGCAGTATTGGTATTATACACTAAGTGATGATGAATCCTTTCTTCTGGAAATTAGGCAGGCTCTTCAGTATGCACTTGTTCAGTTTTCTGCCAGGTAAGATTTATTTTTGTTTACATCAATATATCCTGTTGTGTGGTAGCAGATAAGTGATTAAGTTTATGTACTAGCATAGCTCAGTGTATTTTACAGAAAGAACATATATAAATTTAGGATTATAATATAAGAAATACAGTCTTTAGGGAAAAATTGTGATGATGGTGTTTGAAGTCATGATTTTTTGGAAAATGGCCATTTCAAAGTTTAGATTAATGTCTAAAATCACTGAACTGTTTTCTGGAGAGTTGTTTTGATTTTTTAAATTTTTTTTTAAACAACTTAAACATTCAGTTTGTGAACCATTGCCACTTTATATTCAGGTGTTTTTCATGTAAAGAGTAGGGCCACTCCTGAGGTAAGTCTAAATTCAGTCCAAAAGTCTGAATTCAACATAGTTATCAACTTAGATGATTTTTAGAAGTGGTTTTTAGAAGTGGCTCTTCCATATGAAAGAACAATGAGAATTTAAAAAGAATAGTCTGGGGAATGAAATACAATGTCACATATGCAAACCTGTTTTTTTAAAAAACAGGATTGAGGACAAATGGCTAGTTTGTCAATTACCCCTTATTTCTGCTACTGTTCCCTGTCTTTTTGCTACTTGATTAAGCAACCTGTCTGGAAAATTCCCTTCTTTAGAATGGCTGATTTCTCAGCCCAAGTACCATGTGCCTTTATATCCATACACTTGTTTATTAGGTTTCTATTTCAGGTATTCATCCCATTGTGCTTATTATTACTTGCTTTCTCTGCAGAAGAGGTTGTGGGTCACCTAAATATAAGTAACTTCATAGCAATTTTAAAGTGTTGTCCCCTCCCTCTGCTGATTTGAAAATGTTGGTTAGTGTGCTTTTCTGACAGTGAGGGTCACAGATGGAGAGCTGGGTTTAATACTAGAAAAAATTAATTATAATATTAATTACAAATATAATATACAATATATAGTATAGTACAATAATGAAAATCATAGGAAACAGTATTGAAATGGTGAAAACTATGCTAAATAAACTGTTACAGCAACTAAACTTATGGCTGCATGAAATGGACCTGGCTATCCAGCTTCAGTGTTTTTGTCTGTGGTAGAGTTACTTCATTGGAAAGTGTGGAGCACTGAGTTTGTGGCAAAGTAGGTCAAATAAATTCTTGCAAGTTTATTTTTCTTTCCTACAGTAGTATAGCTCTTCAAAAATAGTCACTGGTCTGTGCAGTTCTATTCTGGTGCAGAAAGCAAATCAATTTCACAGGCCTGCAGCAGTTCTTCTGCAGAAAAAAATTATGTAGTGTATTTATAATTCCTGTAGTTGGATATAGCTGAAGTAGTTTAGGTTAGTACCATCACCTATAGTTTCATGCAGCCTGTCAGCATCTGGAGAGAATGAGTACAGTGGGAATTTTGTATTCCCTGAGACCTGCAGCTTTGGGAGCCTGGGGTAAGGCTGCCACCCAGAGGTTTTGTGGGGTTCTGTCTTGTGCAGATGGGGGATCTGGATTGTTTGATCAATGGCCCTTTCAGACAGCTCTGCTTCTTATTTACACGTCTAGATTTTGCATTAGCCTTCCCTTTCTTCCAGAATTCCTTATATCTTTCTCTCCTTGAAAAAGGAAAGAGCTGGTAAGGGAGCAAACACAAAAAATAGAAAGTGTTGTAGAAGGATTTCTGCTATAACAAAGTGGGCATCTTGAGAAAGTTCAGGTAATAAAAAACTTAGTGTGGTGTAAGAGCTATTACTAGCATGAAGGTTCATTAAACCTATAATGCACAATCATATATTTAACTTGCCTAGTAAGGCACAGATATCATAAAAATACCTCTATCCTTTTTGCACCACTAAGGAAGTAGTTTTATGTAAATCTAACAGTGACTGTTTTGTGATCTAAACTTATGTGTGTTGTTGAAAGAGTATGATAAGTATATAACCTCATATAAGCTGTGGAATCAATTGTTGAGAATATTAGATTGTGTTTAGTTTCAAGAGAAATGTGTGTTTTGTCACTGGTACGTATTCTGCAAATTCAGAAGAAAATTATTTTGTTTAGATGTCTTCCAAAGTGGTAAAAAGTATGCCTGAAAAATACTCGGAGAGTATTTTAGTTTTATGTTGTGAACTGTTTATTTCAGGACTTCTCACAGATATTTGCAAGTGTCACAAATGAGAACACTATTCTAGATGCAAGTGTTGACTTTCACCTAAATCAAGCATAAATATTAATGTTGTGCAGGAGTGGTATTTTACAATATTTGGGTTTTCAGTGGATAGTCAATTAGGAGACTGATTTATTATTTTGCATTTCCATGTTTACTATCAGTGTGGTTCTTGGCAGGAAGGAAGGAAGGAAAAGTAGGAATTTATTATTGTTCTTTGTGTTCACAATAAAAGGATTAATTTCCATGGATGTCCTTTACTTATAGGTCAAAGGAAACAGACTGGCAGCCTTATTTCACTACACGACTTGTTGATGATTTTGGCACTCATCTTCGAGTTTTCAGAAAAGCTCAGCAAAGGATAGCAGAGAAAGGCAATCAGATGAAAGGTAATAAGAAGTATTTTTTTATTGAGTCTGAGTATCTTATATGTGTAAAATAAATTTAGGTTTATTTTATAATTCAAGTTGCTCTCAAGTTTCTAATCTTAAAAAAAAAACATGTTTTTTTTATTTTCTTTTGCACAGATCATGCTGAGGAACTTGTAGATACATTCTTTGAGGTTGAAGTTGAAATGGAAAAAGAAGTCTGTCGTGATCTAGTCTGCACTTCTCCCAAAGATGAAGAAGGTCTCTCAATATTTTCTTCTGAATAAATATTTTAGTGCAAGAGACTAGATTAAAATACTAACAATTATGTTCACAATATTAAATGCATAAAATCTTAGCATATGACTTTCAAAGTGTGGTTATCTGCCATATGTGTATTTCCTCTGGTTTGTACATATTAATGCTATAACTAAAATGAATCATGTATATATGTAAGTCTTCCTCCTTTCATTGGAAGAATTTTAAGAGAAAAATATTTTTTCCTGGGAAGAAGGAGATAGTTTTGCAGATTCTTACTGCTTTTCATTAGATGTACCTTCCTTATTACACTTCTGTAGCATTTTCTCAAAAAACACTATATTTTTAGGCAAAGTGTTGAAGGTGGAGAAAAAAAGTTGTATATGTTAAATAAGAAAAAGCAATTAGTGATAGCTTGTTGGTTTTTTTTTAGTCTTGCAATTTGGCTTTTGTTGTCTTGCATTTGAGGCTGATCTTTTTCTTCAGTGAAAGATGTTACTGAAATGCTTGTAAGAGATACATTATATGTTTGAACTCAAAATTCAAGATTTATCTATGGGATTTAGTGATATCAGGTAAGATGTGAAGTAACATAATACGAAATTGTGCTGAGGGGTTTTTGTTTTCCTTCTCTAGGATTCCTAAGGGATCTATGTGAGGTTTTACTGTATATATTGCTACCTCCTGGAGACTTCCAGAACAAGATCATGCGATACTTTGTCAGGGTAAATACAGACTCTAAAAGCTATTCCTAGTTTTCATGTCATAAAAAAAAAAAGTACCTAAACTGCTGGTCTTATTTTCTAAAATTTATCTAATTTAATACTGGGGTTTTTTCAGAGCAGTGGAGTCTTGATTTAATAGCAATGAACAGTTTGTCTGAAATGTTTTTGAAGGTTCTTTTAGCTCTGTCTTAACAAAAGCATGAGAAAGTCGATTTTGTTTTTCTCAAAGTTGTTTTTTTCTTGAGTTGTTTTTCTTGTCATTTCTTGCAATTACACATTTTCATTTGTAGTGTTAATTGGAAGAGAATGTAGTAGTGGCTATTAAATGTTTTCTGTAATTACACTTTTGTGTTTTAAGCTCTACTCAGTGATGTTTAAATTGTTGCAGTTTTAGTAGCTTTATGAATAAATGCATAAAATAATCTATTATCCTTTGTTTTTCAGGAAATCCTCTCCCGAGGAATTCTTCTTCCATTAATAAACCAGCTCAGTGATCCTGATTATATTAATCAGTATGTCATATGGATGGTAAGATTTAAAATGTTAAAAATTATTTGTATTTCCAGAACATTTTCATATAAAGCTCAACAGATGTTCTCTTTAATCACTGTGGATAGGTGTCTGGTATAAACGTTACCAATGGATATGTTGGCAGAGTTAATGATCTTAGGGCTGCTATATTAAATTTTATACACACACAGAAAGAGAGTTTAAAAATCTTCACTCTTCATTTTGGTTGTTCAGCAAAAGTTGCCTGACTGAGGACAAATGTATCACAAAATGTAAAGTTCACTCTTATTGTTCTGCTTAGCTGTTTGGGAATTATGGCAGTAACTGTGGAGGTGTTTTCCCCTGACTCTGTTTACAGTTTGGCCTTTCAAGCTTATGAGGCCTCAAGAATGAAAAATAAGAAACTTCGACTTTCTGCTAAGGATTTTCAGGGCACTTGTTTTAGAACTGTTTGTGTTAACCCTAAATGATTTAACTGAATGGGCAGAAACATTTATTTTACTTTGGTAATTCTCTAATGCACCTGCAAGAAGAGCTCTCAAACTTTTTGATGTAGTAGTATATAGTTAAGCTAATATAAATAGAATATTTGTGCTATAATTAATATTACTGGTTCTTTGCAAAGCAAGTTAAAACTTACACTTATACATTATTATCTCTTATAGTTCATGAATCAAGTTTAATTTTTTCCCCTCAGCTTCTCTCTTTTTATTCATATATTTAATCTTACAGTGTACATTCAAATTCTATGCTGCAAGCACCCTTACATTTCAAAGTTCTCATTATGTATGGAATTACAGAATGTCTTCAAGTGTATGTGTGCAATGTTTCCTTCACTCCAGCCTCCTCCATTTCATATAAAAGTTTGCACACATTCTACAGGAACCTAGCTTTAGTAAGAAAAAATACTGCTCATCTGGACCAGAATTTTCAATTTTCAATTCCCCTTTCCTCCTACGTGTATTCTTTATTTGTAACTTGGCCTCATTCTTTATTTACTGAGCACTGCCCCTGGCTGCATCCAGAGATAGGATTCTGAGTTTTTTTATAAAGCTTTCTGTTATAATAGTGATGTCCCAAATAACTAATTTTCAAAATTGCATTCTGAGATGAAGAAGCAAATGTGCAAGGCAAAAGATAAGGAAAACATTGTATACAAGTCTTATGAAATAGAGATTGTTGCAGAAATTAAAGTCAGAAGTAGAGATGACTGAAATAAATCCTGTCTGCTTTTGGAACCTTTGACATAAAGTCAGACTTGAATGAAAAGATCAGTTTCTGGAAAAGAGAAGTTTAATTCCAGGTTTCTAGGCATACCACAGTCCAATACTGTTGCAATAAAATACAAAGCTTCAATATAAAATTAGGAGTTAATTCAAACTTCTCTCTTCACTGTGAAATGCACAAATTTACAAATATTTTAAGTTCAAGTATTGCTTGTACTATTACTTTTAAAAGCAGATTTCTAGGGAGATTTTTCCATTAACTTTGATTCTATCCATTCTTTCTGCTTTGTGCAGCTCATGTCAATGCACTTCTTCAGTGCACTTCCTCTACAGACCAAATATTACATTTCCATATCAAAGTGAGCATTTATAAGAGATGTGGGTGAAGTGACTTTTTTTAGCTTCAGATGGTAAAGACAGCATTAGAACTCAACTCTCAGCACCTGTGTGCACATGTTGTAAAGCTGCCAACCTTTCCCTGATCTCCATGCTGCATTCACAGCACAGTTTCCAGTGACCTTGGCAGCACAGCAGGCTTCCTTCACTTGCACAAATTCCTTTGAGTCCCTAAAGCAGGTTCACTCTATGCCAATACTGGTAAAACAGTATGTATTTAAATAGCCTAATTGTATTTGCCAGGGTATCTGAATTAGGGTTCCAGAGAGGAGTCATGTCCTTTTTTTTCCCCTCAGTAGGTTATGATTACATGTATAATGTTTTAATTATTTTTGTAATTCTGTATCTTAAGGAGCCATTACTCTCAGAGCATGTGTGTACTTGCAGGGAGTCTTGATAAAGCTGAACTTTTTCAGTGGTCTCACCATTTTCTGCCTACTTAGCTAAGGAGATAATAGCAGAAGAAGGTGGAACGGATTTTAGAAATCTTCAGGTTGATGGACTTTCCATGTGTCTTTGTTGTACTTCTTGAAAACAGAAAGTGATGGTGTGAGATAGGTTTTAACTATGCATGCTTTTTCTGTCTTAGTCCATATAAAATTTCAAAAACAAAAGGAAGATTTAAAAGTGTCAAGGAATTTTCAAAATGCCACTTTGCAGTGCTATAGCAAACTAATTCACTTGAAGAAAAATAATATCTTGTACTTTTAGCTGTTTTCCATTACTTACACTGTAAAACTTTGTGTTTCAGATTCGTGATTCCAACTGTAACTATGAGGCCTTTATGAATATTATTAAATTAAGTGATAATATAGGAGAGTTGGAAGCTGTGAAAGATAAAGCAAGTGAAGAATTGCAATATCTTCGATCTCTAGATACAGCAGGAGATGGTTAGTGCTGCATTATTTTGCAAAATATGAAATGCATTTACCAGCATGATCTCTGTTGAATGTTGCAACAATTAAAAAATAAAAGCTCTGGTGCAACATAGTATGAAGTACTTTATTGAATATAGAAAAAATGTTGCGTGAGAAGTGATAAGGCTTGGGTTTCATTTTCTTAAGTGTTTTGCTGCTTGGTGTGTGTTTGGTTCCTCTTCATAAGTATAGAGAATTTGGTTAGCTAAGTGTATTTCTGTTGAATCAAAGCTGCCTGGCTGGTGGTTCTGAGTTTCAGTAATATTTAAGGTAATAATGGTAGTCAGTTAACCATTAATCTGAAAAAGGGAGGAGAAAAATATTTCTTCTTGTTCACTTTCATTAGCAAGGTATTTAAATTGAAAAAAACCCAAGACTTTATTTAGTCATCTGCATTGCTTAATTGTCTTTGTTTTTGCTTGCAGATATCAACACTATTAAAAATCAAATAAACAGTTTATTATATGTTATTAAAGTATGTGATTCAAGAATTCAGAGATTGCAGTCAGGAAAAGTAAGTGTTTTAATTTTTCTTTTAGTTTCAAAAGAGTGAGGTTGCAAATGACTAATTAGTTTTTCATTTTGCTTTTTTTATAATTAAGGAATGACTAGTGTTGGTATGTTTGGCTTTACTTAGCTTCTTGACTCTATTAAATTCGGCCTAGATGTGGTTCCAAGATAATGTAATATTCTGCATGCATTGACTATTAAAATGATTAAGCATTCTATAGCTGGACCTGAAGGCATTTCAATAATAGCAAGAAATGTCTTATAGGAAGAAGAAAATGTGACAGAGATGAATTCAAGATGTCATGACCTGTGGCCCATCAAATGCTGAAATTAATTCTTGTTAATTAATTTTGCTACTGTCACTGTCGATGAGGTGTTTGGGGTTAATTTGACCTGTGGAATATCACATGAACAGCAGTATTAAAATCCAGCTTATCATGTAGTAGAATATCTGCAACCTGTTTTGAAGGCAAATAATTAAGAAAGCATGACCTTCTAATTGAGGTCTTCATTTACTAGTGATCATGAAAATAGCTAATAATTCAGATTCTGCTTTATTATATGTAATGTAATTTTTTCAAACCTATATGCTTTGTGGTAAGTACAAGTTTTAAAAGTTAATTTTAAAAAAGTGCCTGTGAACACACTGGGCTGTGTCTTACAGGAAATAGATACTGTGAAACTGGCAGCAAACTTTGGAAAACTTTGCACAGTCCCTCTGGACCATATTCTGGTAGACAATGTTGCACTACAGTTTTTTATGGGTAAGTGATAATTTGTCTGATCTGTTTTATTTGTAAAGAATATGCTAACTCACAGGACTGGAATTACTAAATGTCAGTACTAAGAATATCCATTGGTTTTGTTGGTGGTTATAGTCCTTTTAATGCAGTAGATGGAAACAGTCCAGGAAGTTCCTGGAGTGTGTGGGAGGTACTTCCTGACACAGTTGGTGAGGCAGCCAACCTAGAAAGGCACTTGTCTGAACCTCTTGTTTGCAGATAGGGTGATGTGATATTTGAGGCTGTCCTGGGCATAAAATGAACACCCTCAGTCAGTTTGCAGATGACATTTAAGTTGGGTAGGAGTGTTCATCTGCTGGAGGGCAGGAAGGCTCTCTAGAGGGAAGAAGGCTGGATTTACGGTCCAAGATCATTTGTATGACATTCAATGAAGCCAAGTGCCAGGTCCTGCACTTGTGTCAACCTCAGGCAGTGCTGCAGGCTGGGGGCAGAGTGGCTGGAAAACTGCCTGCCAGAAAAGCACCTGGAGGGTGGTGATTGATAGCAGCATGATCCAGGAGTGAGTCCAGATGACCAAGAAGGCCAGTGATATCCTGGTTTGGATCAGCAATAGTGTGGCCAGCAGGATTAGGGCAGTGATTAACCTCCTGTACTCAGCACTGATGAGGCCACACCTCAAATCCTTTGTTGAATTTTTGGGACCTTCACTGCAAGAAAGACATTGAGATGCTGGAACATGTCCGGAGAAGGGTACTGAAGCTGAGGAGAGGTCTGGAGCCTAAGTTTTATATGGAGTGGTCCAGGGAAATGGAGTTGCTTAGGCTGGAGAAAGGATGCTCTGGGAGGACCTCATCACTTTCTACAACTACCTGAAAGGACGCTGTAGTGTGGTGAGGACTGCTCTCTTCTCCTAAGAAGGAAATTGCCTCAAGATGTGCCAGATGAGTTTTACATTGGGTATTAGGCAACATTTCTTCACCAGAAGGGTGAAGCATTGGCTGCCCAGGGAATTGGTTGAGTTACCATACATTGAGGTGTTTAAAAGACGTTTAGATGTGGTGCTTAGGAACATGGTTTAGTGGTGGACTTGAAAGTGTTAGACTGACAGTCTATATATTTTCCAATCCAAATGTTTGTATGATTCTGTAAATCTGTGTTTTAGAAATTCAGTTTGAACTTTGTTTCCATTTGTGTAATGTACATGCCCATTCACACAGTAACGATGGATTCACTTTTTACATGGGCATTTGAGAATTCATTACTTAATTCCTAGACTTTGCTCTCAGTTTTTTTTTTTCACTGATTATCACCAATATGTATATATGTATACATATATACACTTACATATCATGATATGTATGTGGGGTTTTTTTTATTGACTCTATATGGTAAGCATTCCAGATGTATTACCAGATCCTGGTGTTCCATATGTAGTCAACATAATAGAGAATTCTTATTCCAAGATCTAAACAATAACTAAGATCTCTTTTCTGTAGATTACATGCAGCAAACTGGTGGCCAAGCACATCTGTTTTTCTGGATGACAGTGGAAGGATACAGGGTTACAGCACAGCAACAGCTGGAGGTACTTCAAAGCCGGCAGAAAGATGGAAAACATCAGACTAATCAGACCAAGGGTCTATTAAGAGCAGCTGCATTTGGAGTTTATGAGCAATATTTATCAGAAAAGGTAGGAATAACTTCTGCAATTTGGTTTTATTCTTTGTACTGATACTACTTGGATATAGTAATAGCTAAGTTAATATGAAGTGGTTTTTGTGTGGCTCACGTTGCTTAGATGTTGACCTTTAAGCCACTGCTTTTACATCTTCTCTCTCTCATGTCAAGCAGTAAGGAAGTCTTCCTCTTTTGTGTTCCCCCTCATTTAAAAAGGCTCATATTGCCACTCACAGCCCTGTCAGATGCACTGAACGTGTTCCTAAGAAGTTGACTTTCTGGAATACACAAACTAGAGACAATGTAAAGACAGAATCAAAAAATGTCTCTCTGCCTATGCTATCTATCCTTTTCTTTCCTTTTATTCTGCCCTCCACCCTTGTCTGCCCCTTTAGAAGTGTTATTAAAAAGATGGAACTGAGTATTTGTCCAAACTTGGATTAAGATTGGGTCTCAAATAGATTTCCTATGCCTCTCTACAATTGTCTGTGTAAATTGCTCCAATATCACCATTGGGTATCTTTCAATAGGCAGCAAGGATTCCTCTGTGGTAGAAACCACTCATCAAGTTGTATTGACAAGTATCTTTGTTGTGAATTTGTGTGTGCATAAAAATCACCTCTCCCTTGGAAATGGGCAGTTGACAGTCTGTTAGCCTTTCCTCAGATGTTTCAGGACTTCATCCTGTTACTTTTTTATTGGCTTGTTCTTGATTTCTGAATCTAAATATTTTTCATAAATAGATAAAAACTGTTTATAAGTCTGAGTAAATCTGATTTAGGTACTGCTTCAAAATGTATGTATAAATTGTTTTTGATGTAATTCCTAGTGTTTAATACTGAAACTTCCAAATTTTAAAAGAAACTCCAAGCTTAATTTTGGAGGTGGAGGGGATCTGACTCCTGTTGTATGTTCTAGACAGAGATATTTGTGAAGAAGAAATTTAAATTACTTAGAGAGTTGCAGCAATGCATTGGATATTATTTGTTAAAGTAGAGCTTTCTTATTTTTATGCTACAAAAGTTGATTTAGATCTCTATGACAGGCATCTCCAAGAGTTAATATTGATGACAACTTAGTAGCAAAACTTGCAGAAACACTGAACCATGAGGATCCAACACCTGAAATCTTTGATGACATTCAGAGAAAGGTATACTCTGTTTATCCTTTATTTCATAAGAACTGTTAATGCTATAGAGTATAAAGCATAATTAGAGATGCTAAAAAAGGTGGAAGTCAAATATCTAAACCCTAAAACTTGTCTAAAATAGTCAGATTTTTCTTTGCCATTTGTTAGCCCATAGCAGTAGACAGAAGGAGTAGGTATCCTTCTTGTATGAATCTAAATATGAAACACAGTTTAGGATTATCATGTTTTTCTTTGTTTTAGTGCACCAATTTAAGAAAAATGTCATGAGTAGACTGATACACACAGTTTTTGTTCAGTTTTACTTCTCTTTTTCAAAGGTGAATGTAATGGTCCCATATTAAATACTATATTTGTTCCCAGAAATTAGTTTGGTCCTTTTCTGCAGTGAAGCACTCAGAAGCAGCAAGTACTGAAGAAAAAACCAGTGTATTTACTACCTGCATATGTAGACTCTATCACTCAAGTCTAATATATGTATTTAAAAAGGAAAAGTGAATTATTAATATTCTGGTAATAATTTACCCAGCCTGAAATGTTTTTATTTTAGATTGTTACTTCAGTGTTCTCATTCATGCTACAAATCAGTGATATGAGCTGTAGAATTTAGAATCACACTATTGTACTGGGACTTCCATTTAATTAAGAACCTCGTGAAATCTGGGCCTTGCTTGTGAATTCTGCTGAACATAAATTTCCCATAGGTTACAAAAGAATTGAGCTTCCTCAAACCTGGATGGATTGGGGTTTTGTTTTATTCTTACTAGATGATAGTGCTTGAACAGTGGTGCACGGGGAAAAAATCATTAAAATATTCTAGAGTTTGCATGAGTATCCAAACATTATTAATAAATTCCTGCTATGTATGGATACTTGTGTGTGTGTGTGTATATCTATATATATCTATATATATATCTATATTTGATTGTGAAGGTAAATTGTTTGAGGTAGTGTGGTTAAATCTTTTTTTAAATTGTGTTGGCTAAACTAGAAGTTGTCAGAAAGGTCACGTATGGTGTCTTTCCTCCCCTTTTTTCTGTCTTCTCACCTCTTGCCCTAAGTGTTTGCAGGTCTATATTTATAGTTTATCCACAAGGAGGGACTGAGATAATCTTTTATGAAATGGATAAAGACCAAATAGGTTTATACTGCAATTGGAAGGGTTAAGAGTGGAGGACAGAAGAACTTACAGCTATTGTGCTACTTCCCTTCCTAGATGTGCACGTCTGACTTGTTAGATATTTTCTGATAACCTTTCCATTAAGAGTAAGTCAGAGACACATATGCACAGGTACTTCTTGTTCAAGTAGAATTTATTTAAACACTAATCTGTTCAATTAAAAAATGCAAGAAGTATTTCTGAAGTTGGCATTTTCGTTTCAAAAGGTGTATGAGTTGATGCTGCGAGATGAGAGGTTCTACCCCTCGTTCAAGCAGAATGTGTTGTATGTGCGTATGTTAGCTGAGCTGGACATGCTGAAGGATCCCAGTTTCAGAGGATCAGATGATGGTGAAGGAGGTGAGCTCTGTATCTCTAAGGGGTATTTCCTGGGGTATTTCTCTGCTTTAAAATGAAATTTTTAAAATTATCCACATTGTTTTTTTGGAAGTTAAATCCTCCTATCGTGTCTCTGATATTTAAGTTAATTTTTCTCCTTGTGCTTTTGTGTGTAAATTGTTTTGGGACTCACATAGGGTTTTCACTGTAGTAAGTTTATTAATCTTACATAAATTCTTGTCAGATCTTGGTAACTAGTTTGTCACCAAAATAAATATGCGATTCTTCCATTCTGCTTTTTTCTTGAAAATATTTAAAACTCTTCAATATGTTGGGTTTTTTAATACATCACTATACTCCTCTCTGGAAATAGAAATTGAAAGTACATAGGAGATGTGGTTTTTAAAAGCAAATGAAATCACTGAGCTTGTTAACTGAAGTACAAATCCAGTGGAAATTGGTTTTGCTGTTAAACTAGCTCCTTAACAAAGCATTACAATGTGGGGATATAAATTTAAAAAATGTTACGAAAAAATGAAGTATTTGTTTAGAATCTTTATAAACTTACATTTCTTTGAATGTCTTTACTGGAAATTTGAAGCATTTGCATGTTGCATGCAGTATTTTTCTCAGTGCCACACTTCTATTTCATGTTCCATAATGTTTTGTGGATGCATTTTTATTTATGTGTGCCTTACAGTGGGGGAAAATCTTCTAAACTAGTTTTTCCCTTCCTTTTCCTCACTGCTCCCAGAATCTTTTAATGGGTCTCCTACTGGCAGCATAAATCTGGTAAGTGTCTGGATTTTTAAAAATTTTTTTTTTTGTCCTCAACAGTAGAGAAAGTGTGATAAAATAGTTTAACTTAATGTACATTACAGGTTTTAACTTTACAGCAGTTGAATTTCTGAAAGAGTTTTTGAATCAAATTGAAATGCACAAGTTATTAATTACTCTATAAGATAAAGCTCCTTTTTGTATTTTCCCATGTTTATTTTAATCTTGCATTGTTTCTCATAGAAGCAGTTAATTTATGGAAAGCATACTTTCTTATCCTTATTTATTCGTCTTAAATAGATATAAATCTGGAGTTACATAATAATAGGTGAAGATAAATCCTTTGAAACAGAATTTTCAAAGGATTAAATTCAACGAGACTGTAAAATGAGGAATTTAATTGCATTTTTTTGGTTGGTTTTTAATTTTTTTTCATTAGGACTTGATTTGGAAACATTAAAGTATCTGGAGTTTATTCCAGCCACGAGTCTTTGCTTTTTTAATCTGTCCAATTTCAAGTTAAATTTTATTTTTTAAATGATTCTTGACCTGTGTCAGTTTGTCTTTGTTAAATCACTGTTAAATCACTGTACCTAAACCGAATATGCAAATACAGTTATTTAAAAAGGGAAAATCATTAAAAGTTTGATATATATCCTCCCTATATTTCTGCAAGCAGTGAGCCACAAAGTATGCAAAATTCAGTTGGACATATGAGACTGTTTCCAAACCTTTTAGTTTTGTGAAGATTTACATAGAGATTTACAATCTGCATGCAATTTCCTGGATTATGCGGTGCCTGGGCCCTTCTAGTTTGTTCTTGGAAGGTGCTGGTCATGCTTGCATGCAAAGGAATGAGTGTTTTCTGAAGGAATACAAGTAACATTAATGTAAATGTGTTTCAGTGTGAGGGTTGGTTGTTTATGAGGTTTGGTTTTTTGTGGGTTTTGGATGGCTTTTTAACTTAAACTGGGATTTTCTTTCCTGTTATTTTCGTGTTGTTGACATTTTGAAACATAAAGAAAAGGGGAGGTGTTTAGCAATTTATGCAAACACCTGGAATGTGCAGAAGAAAAACTTAATTTAGCCTTATTTTTTCACAAGAGCCTTTTAAATGACTAATCTCTTTAAAAGTACTCTTTCTAATATTGTGAGATACCAGAGTTATGTTTTATGGATGAGGATTTGTCATTGTGGTGACTTATCTGCCTAGTGGTTATCTGCTGCTTTGTTTCAAGTGACTTTCCAAGCTAAGTTAGAAAGTTCTTAAGTCTTTACCAAGCACTGTTGTAGTGCAAATAGGTATTTGCATGGGAGCCTTCAAAGACTTGATTTTTGTTTTTGTTGTGACAAGTGTATTTATAGGATACTACATTTATTATGAAAAGTTAGGAACATTCTAGGAGAAATACATAAGTAAATTTCGCTTTATGCAGAACTACTTGTACTTTTCTGTAGTCCATATTTTTCAGGATGTTCAGTGCTTTTACAGGTGTTTGAATACTGATAGATTAGTTTTTGCTGGCTGAATTCCATGTCAAGAGTAAATTTCTGTACACATAGTTTAGCTCCCTTGTGTTAGTCTGTTACGTAAGAAAAATAGACCTTGGAAAGGTTACTTCAAAGGTCAGGGAATTTCTGTACTTGCAGCTAATGACAATGTATTAAATGAGGTTGGGTTGTGATGTGGTATTTTTAGGTTTTTAATTAACTTGTGTTCCTGTGAATATATCTAATGGCAGGGATATTAGCTCATATTAAATGTCTGTCTGTTGTGTTATCTGTTCAGGTTTCAGCCTTTTAATTTACTTGTATTAATAGTTACTGTATAGTGCCATACCACAGCAGCTGAGTGTTTCCTAAAGTTTCTGTTATAAAATAAATTGTCTGCAGTTCATACTTTCAGTGGAAGAATTTGTAAGAGAAGCTCAAAACTGTTTTGAGGAAAAGTTGTTTTACAAAAATATCTTAATTTCTGACTTTTTATTTGATACATTAATCTACTATATTAAACCAGTGGTTCACATTCGGGAAGTATAAAATCACTGTTAATATTTGTAGACTCTTGCAGATTTCCTCTAAAGGATCCATAATGAGAGCTTTGCATTGAGTAAATAGGAGGAGTTACACAGGTGTTCCAAGAGCTTGAAAGACAGCAGAAGTGGCTGGGTTGAACTTTTGGCTGTCATTTGCATATGTCAGCTTGAACCTCCACTCAGTATCACAGAGAAATCTGTACTTGAGTGACAGTGAAGGGAAGCAAGAAAAAAAGAAAGAATTACGCCTTAAAAAAAATTTAACAGTACCTTAGTGTCAGTGTTTTGTAGCAGACAAAACATTTGAGCAGTTGATAGTTGTGTTCTAACGTCACATCCCTTCCATCTTATTGATAATTAAATCCTAGAGCTTTCAGAACATGAAGCACTTTATTCAAGCTTCAACAAATGTCTTCTGTTAGCCATTCTCAGGTGATGCTCTGCTTCTAAATTGAGCACTGCAGTATAGAGCAGCACATCTGACAGGGTCATGGCTGTCCAAGGGACTTGCTCAAGAGTGGACTAAGTCCGAGTGCTGTGTCCAGCAATGACTGAGAACAAGGATAAAGATTAAAGGAACAGCCCACTTATGGTGATACTTTACCAGAATAACTCTCCAGCATCCAGTAACTTATAGATTCTTGAGGTAAAGATGATGTCTGCTGTCAAAATATTTTTGCATAAATTCATCTGTTCTACCGTTCAACAGACATAAACTCCTAGCACTATAGCATGTAGTGGCAAAACAGATTTCCCCAGAAGGGCTTTTCTTTTTTCTGGCTTTTCTCAGTCTGGGACCTTAGTGCTATAAGTCTACAAGCATATCATTCAGGAGACTCCCTACTGCAATAACAGAAATGTTATTTCCCTTGCCTTCAGTAGTAGACATTCAGGCCATTTATTTTAGAGAGGTAGAGGAGGAAGGGATGGAGAATGATGTTGGTTTATTGTGGAGTTGATATTCAGATGAAGAAGAGGCAATAGCAGAGTCTTTAAATAATTCGTGTTTAAGTTCACCCTATCTTTTGATTAATTTTTTTATGTTTAAGGAAACAGATTTAGGAAGTGAATTGATGTAGGTAGAGTTTCTGATATGGGCATGAGACTGCTAACAAGTTACCTCATCATTGTAGGTAACTTTGTGTGATAAGTCACTATTAAATTGGTTTGGTTAAATTATAAAAGATAGCAGATAGCTGTATTAATTCTGAAAGTGTTTCTTTGGAGAATTTTAGAATTCTGGGGTAAAACATATCAAGTAACTGGGATCACACTGTCAGTGAATTCTACTTAGGTAGCTCCAACTCTGTTTTTTTTTAAGCTGGTAATTTCAGATTAGGATGCATAGTGGCCTATCCTCTATTTCTTTCAGTTTCATATGCAAGTCTTTCAACAGTCTTGAAGACCTTTATTGTGTTAAATCTTAGTAATCAGATGTATTAATTTTAACTAAAAACAAAGCATCTCTAAACCCATAAGGTTCTTTTGATCCCATTAATTATTAAATATGGAGACAGAACATGTCTCAGCTGAGGATGTATCTGTTCATCTTTTTATGACAAAAATATTTCTGAGAAAAGTGGTGGCTGGGCTTTTTTTTTAACATAAAGCAGAAAACCTTCCAGTTTCTACTACTGTGTAACATTTGTGTCTTGTGTAAAGGCATTGGAAAGAAAACAGAATGCTATCAAAGTAAAAGCCAAAAGACCTGTTACACAATATCTGTATCTCCCCAGATGTTTGAGAGATTTTTTTGGTTTTGTTGGTTTTTTTTTTTCCCAGTGCTCAGTAAAAGACCATTTTTAGCTGTATTTCCATTAGAGTTGAGATATCAGATTGAAGTGGCAAATATGTTAGATCAAATATGAGTGGTCAACAGAACTATTTGTGAAGTGATGGAGGAGATGAAAGCTTCTGTACTGTGCAAAAGAACAGCTTTGATAACGAGCACCTGCATTGTTACAGTGCACTAAGCTTTTAATATACTGAACTGAAAGTTTGAGAATTAAATAGATTAATCAAAACACATCTCAAATACAATGGATTTCTGATCTTAGCATTTTTTCCCATTTTTTTCTCCTACATTATCTCCCCACCCTGCAGTCCTTAGATGACCTTTCAAATGTCCCTTCTGATGAGACAGTTCAGCTTCATGCATACATCTCAGATACTGGTAAGTGAGTTTTTATGATGTCTGCTTACTTTTTTTCCACCATTTATTTTGAGTTTTGTAATATTACAGGCCCTTGAAATCCTGATTGTCTTATTTTTTGGCCTCATAAAACATCTGAATTCATATTTTCCATTAAGTCCTTCTGGAAATCTTTACAGTATTTGTTCTATAGGTCACAGATTATATATCTGTTCTTAAAAAGTGATTTAATTTTTATTACTCATGATATTATTATTATTACTACTTTTGTCTCTGGAGAACCATTCATTATACTTACTATTGAGTAGGATTTATTTTAGCAATTATTTTAAGAAATTCTGAAATCCATCTCTCTAGTCACAGAATTATAATTCTTGACTGTTTCATTCTCTTAGTATAATATTTTTCCCTTATTCCTTCTACTTTCTTACTGACTTAGTTTAAGGAAGTAGCTTATGTCCTAATTGTGGTAGCATTTTTGGTTATCTTTTAAAAACTTTAGCTAGAAATTGTTTTTCTTTATTACATGAGATATTTAACAGAGATCAAAAAGATGTTTGCTTCTATTTCAGAGAGCTATATTCTTTTCATTTTTGAATTGACTTTTCCATACAATGTGTATGTGCACATGCAGAGAATGCATTATATATATGTACACATGTCTGTATGTATAGTGGACTAAAATAGCATGGAGAGTTTTTTTATCTGAGTGTTAATAACAAACTGCTGATGCCAATAACAAAACTGAATGCTTGCAGCTTGCAATCACTGTCATGTATTTATAGATTTTTCGATGGGCAGACTTTTGCAATGTGATTAGACTACTTTGCAGACTGGAATTTCTTCTGGTTTCACAGTTGTCTTTCACCTCCATCTTGAGTTCTTTACGTTTAATTATTTTTTTTAAGATCTATTTACTATTTAAACGTTTTAAAATTTTCTGTTTGTTTATGTTTTGCATGTCACTGAAAACTGTCTAGCTTTAAAGCTGCTTAATCTCTATTTAAGTTTATGTAGTAGGTTTTGGAGGGAATCATACAGGGTTTAAGTTAAAGGGATAGTTTAGTCTCCTGCTTGCATGTCCATTTTTGTCTTTCAAGCCTGTCATTCCAGACATTTCTTCACTTCACATTTGTGTCCTTTCGTCTTCCTTCTTTCTGTTTGTTCCTTTTTTGTTTTTGTTTTGAAAACCACTAGTCTATGCTGACTCTGACCCATATGCTGTGGCAGGAGTGTGCAATGACCACGGCAAGACATATGCCCTGTACGCCATCACCGTCCACCGGCGGAACGCAAACAGCGAGGAGATGTGGAAAACGTATCGGCGCTACAGTGACTTCCATGACTTCCACATGAGGATCACTGAGCAGGTAACCCACCTCATGAAGCTCCCTATAGGCATTCCTGTCTGTAGTTTAATAACCAGTGCTTGTATGATTACTCTATGGAAAAGAAATGGAACTTAGAAACCCCCCTCTTCCCATGCTGCTTAATTTTGCTTTAAATCTTTGTATGGAAGTGCTGTTTGTCTCAGAGGGAGTTAGTTATATTTGTCACAAAGATTAACAAACAAAAGCTGAGGTTGGGAAATAGGTATTTAGGTTTTAATTGAATGTTAAGAACTGGTGAGGTCCCAAAAGGGAGAGTTGGTAGCACTTCACTATACTACTAGCAATCTGCCTTTTACTGCTGTACTTGTATTCTCAGACTCTTAAGCCTCCTAAAATGAAAGAAGGAATAAATAGAGAGTTATAATTCACCAGCTTGTTCTAAGTGGAACCTACATGGAAAAAGGACAAAAACACATTTCCTTTAAAAAGGGGCTGAAGTGCTTTTAAACCAAGCCTTTGGAGAAGTCAGATTTGACTGCATAACCTTTGAACTAGTCAGAAGTGTTAGTTTATATCCCTTTACTCTGTTATTGAGAGTTATAGAGAACAAATTCTGTGCAGTTAAGTTAGCATTTTAAAGTTACAGCAATAATAAAAATTGAAAAAGCTTTACTAAAAAAGCGAACATTGAATATTTGGATTAATTATAAACGAAGGCCAACTTTCCTGTAAATTTTTGATGATCTTAGTGTGCTGTCAATAGATTTGATATACCACCTTTTGTGCTCCTTCAAATTGATTTTTTAAAATTAATTCAGTGTTTTGAAGAATCCTGAATCTTAGAGTGAATTAACATTCTGCTGATACGGGACAGTCATTTAAAACTGACATAACTTCAAATGAGTAAAATGAATGGCAAAAGCAAAGATGTTCAAAATATGAAAGCTCAACATTTCTGGTTGTTAAGCCTGATTGAACTTACAGAGACTAGAAGTGTTACCCTAGAGCACTAAGACTGAAAAAAGTAGGCAGATTTCTGTGATTTGCTGTGGCATCTCAGTGTGCTTATCTTAGACATTCTTACTGACATGTTAAGGGTAAAAGTTAGAATCATTGATTTAAAATTAATAAGAAGGGCAGGGACTACTTTTCAGAGAAAATAGGAGTTGATCCAAAATGGAATTTAAGTTAGCTGTTGAAAGTGAGTTTTTTTCCTCAGAGCACTGAATAGATTCACACCAGTTCCTTTAGTCAGTCATGTAATAAATACCATTTGAAGTAGATATCTATATTTAAAATAGAGGCTGTTAGTTGCTTACATTGCTTCTGCTTAGATATAAGAGTCCAAATGAAAACTAGACCATCTCCTGTTCAGTTATTTTCCCATATGACCTACTTGCAAGGGAATGGAATTTATAAAGAGCTATTCTTTGGTGCTTTCTACAAGCTATAAATTTTATATGAGCTTCATGGCCTTCCAAAGGTTAATGATACAGGAAGAGATCTTGCAAGGACTGAATAGAAAATATATCTTAAAATCTGTAATGCTGTGGTCTTTTCTAGAGGAAAAGGATAAAACCTGATTCCAGATTGTTTCTTAAAGCCTGAAATACTGTATGTTTCTCTCTTTACCACCTTAAGGATATTACTTACAGGAAGTCTGGATTCTGTATGGGGATAGTCCTGATTCTTCAAGTCCTGTTCTTGTTACTTTTTAATTTTTTGTGTATTTTACCAAATATATTCAGCCTTAATAAGTGTTAGGGCCTCTTCTTTCCTTTCTGCTTCCCTGGGACTGCCATTCTTCCTGCAAAACTGTATCAGAATGCATTTTGACCAATGCCAGTTACTGTCATTACCTGGAAAAAAGGCACAGATCTTGACATATAGAGCATGTTGTGATAACCTGTGTGTAAACCGGGTGCTGCCATCTCTCCAGGGAAAAAAAACTTAATTATTTCCTTAATAGGCTTGATCAAGATAGGAAAGGAAAGGGATTTTAAAAAGATTTTCAAGTTCCCTTGAAAATTTTTATATATAGTCTCATAATCCTAGTAATTTCATTCCAAATAATCATAATCAATTTTGAGCCTAAGCCTTTTGCACACTCTGTTGGTTTGTATTTCAAAAGTGTATTTCAAAAGAGAATTTCACAAGAAATTAAATTTTACCCTTGATCTCTCGCCTCCTGGAAATTTTCATACATTTGTTCTTGACAGCATACCTCTCACTTAGGCTTCTCTGAGAATTCTGAGTTCCAGGCATGATGCAGTATTCTTTCTGTCAGGTATTAGATGATATATAAGAATAGGTGAATAAAATGTCCTTATACGAATACTTGAAACTCTTGAAAACAGAACAAAAAAATCTTCTCTTTTTTTCTAGTTTGAAAACCTTGCAAATATACTAAAACTTCCTGGCAAAAAAACATTTAACAATATGGACAGAGAGTTTTTGGAAAAGAGGAAAAAAGATTTAAATGCTTATTTGCAGGTAAGCTGCTATTGTATTTTTTAGCTCTGTGCTTGGAATTATTTTTTGGAGGTAGCTTGCCTTTGTGGTTTCTTCTTTTGTAAAAGAGAAAAAAAAAGCCTGTTGTAGTTGTTACACAAAACTAAATAATATACCATAAAAATTTGATACTATAAGCTTGCATTTTCTTTGGTGTTTTGGTTTATTTTCAGCCAGTTCTGTCACAGCTTTGCTGAGCTGATTAGGTTGCAGGTTTGTTGTTTTTGAGCTTTATGCCTTTGACCTTCTCCTGCTGACATCTTTGTGGTCACTTTCTCTTCTGCTTCTGTGTAAAGATGTCCATGGCAACCACTCCAGCAGTGTAGCAAACCACACAGTTCCTCTGTTCAGATAAGGCCTGTATCAGCTCCCCAAAAAATTCCATTGTCTTCCTTCATAGGGACTTTCTGGTCACATAACACTAAAATATGTTGACCAAGTCAATGGACATGTAAACAGTAAATAATGAAGATGAGTAAAACACTGTGAAAGGACAGTTTGATGATAAAGCTGTGTATTTTTCTTTGAGATGCTATGATAACTGTAGTGCTTAAAATCATGGCAATAACTAAGAAACATACTGTTTCCATCTTGAGACTATTATAATGTTGGAATAAAATTCAGGAATGAAAAAATACATTGCTAGATGTGATGCCTTTGATTGTATCTTGTTCATTATGTATTAAAGTAACTTTAAAAAATTATTTTACTCAGCTCTTGTTAAATCCTGAAATGATGAAAGCTTCTCCAGCTTTAGCCCATTATGTGTATGATTTCCTGGAGAATAAAGCCTACAGCAAAGGGAAGGGAGATTTTGCACGGAAGGTAAGAATATTTTGTATAGTCAAGGGAACTTTAGAGAATTCATTCATGCAATGATTGCATTAAACAGACATGTTGAACTAATATTAAAGAGCTATATAGCACTTTGAAAGCAGCTTGCAGGTGAGTTGCTTTAAAACTTTCAGTGGCAAAGTATCTGAGGACATACAGAACCAAAAAATTACTATTTTTATAATAGGTAAATGTGTTTGTATGACAAGAAAATAAAATTTTGAAATTATATGCAGTGAATTGCACTGAGACTACTACTCTAAAAGTGTGTTTGTTGCAAGTTGCTTTCTGTCAGACATCTGTGATTTTTTTTTTCATGGTCTTATTCCTTCTGATTTCTCTTTTCAGTTCTTTACTCTGTATTTGCTGCTCCATGCTTTCCACTCTTCAGCCCAAAACCTGATATGCATTTCCCTTCAAAAGCACCTGTTATGTATTTAGATGTAACCATCCAGAGTCATTGGTCAAATTCAGAGCTCTGGGCTCTGCATCCTTTTTGTTAAGCCACCAGAGCTGCCTTCAGACAAGTGATTCTTTGTTCAGTTGACCGGTGTGTTTGACCATCTACTTTGCAAATGTAGCCATTTCTAAAGTTGAAGTGATTTAGATATAAAAAGCAACTCCGTTGTCACCTCAAGTTACTGTCCTGCCTATATTCTTTAAATAATTAACAGTGAAATTGTTAAATATTTATCAAGGTTTATATAATTGCTAAGATGTATTTTCCAGCTTACAAGATTCTTTATAATCATAACTTCTTAAAGGGCATCACTCTGGTATTTGTGCCTCTGTTTGGACTGAATTTAGAGTACATACTGAAAAAAAAAGTGTAGCAGTGTCTGTGGAACTACTGCATGTTTTTAATTTATACTTATCATGATGCATACTATTCCAGTGCTGTTTAGAAGAGGCATGTTGCAAAGATGAAGAGTTGAAAGCAGAATTGAAACATCTGGAAGTAGAAAGCTTGGAAGGGAGAGATGGTATTGAATGAAGAAAAGGAAACTAAAATTAAGCTAAGAAAAACCAAGGGATGGGAAATGGAAATGACTCAGGAAAACATCTGTTGAGAGATGTAAATAGCTGCAGTAGGGCTGTAACAAATGAGAAATATAAATGGAAGTAAAATTAAAACTGTATTCTGCATTCTGTAATGAATTAAGTAATTTGAGTTGTTCTTCTATTTTGTTCTCTGGAACAGAGCCATACTTCTCATAGTGTATTAATATGCTGGTGTCCTCATAGATTATACAATTCTGGTTAAACATCTTCCCCTTCAGATGGACACATTTGTAAATCCACTGCGTAACTCTATGAGAAACGTATCAAATGCAGTCAAGTCTATCCCTGACAGCCTGGCAGAGGGAATGACTAAAATGTCAGACAACATGGGTAAAATGTCAGAGAGACTGGGACAAGACATAAAGCAATCATTTTTCAAGGTAAGAAAATACTGGTGGTTAATACATACTAGTAAATTAACAGAAGAGTCACTATTGACTCACTTAAACTAATGTTATATAGATGAGTCAAATCATTAAAAAGAAGATCAATCTCTTTTGTACCTGCAACTTTTAATAAGGTTCAACAGGCATTTTACTACAAAAATTGAGATCTTTGCTGTTAAGTAACATGTGGCATCTTAAGATGGCATCTACAGACTGTTACAGTTCTCCTTCACTTAATTCAAAGAACTAACTTGAGAAGAACATGAGATTCATGGCTTTTCTTATTTTTTAACAAACCATTCTCAATCAGCTAATTTCCTGCATCTGCTATTTTCGTTAGGGAAAAAAAACCCCATATTTTGAAACTGAGAATAAGGAGATAGCCTCTTTTCTGCTTATTCCTTGCTGAATTCTTGTTTAAATTTTTTTTTTTTTCTGTCTTTCATGCCGTCCTCCCTCATCTCTTATATTCATCAAATATAATACTTTAGAGGTGAGGAACGGTAGCGTGACATGCAGTCTGGAAGTCCTGTGAAAATAGTTATGCTCAGAACATTTTCATCTTCCCTTTATTTCTCTGGTCTTCCTCTTTCTGTGTGTAGTTGTAAGGTCTGTGGTTAGGGTTGTTCCATTTTGTGCTACCAAAGCAGTTATATATGGCAGATGTAGAACAGCAACTGAGATGGGTGAATTAACCCTTAAATCATGAAAGGGAATAATAAATTGGGGCCTAGGGGGATATGTGAGTTTTTTAATTACTTGCAGAGTAAAAGAACTATCTTTGAACTTTCTCATTGCTGGTTACTTCCTATGACTAACAATATATTTGCAGTTGTACTCACTGGGAAGCCAGGGACTAGGCAGGAGTTAAGATCAGGAAGAAATACCAAAAAGGAAAAAGTCAGTCTGATAAGAATTTAGGTGTTTTTCAGTTGAAGCATTAGGCACTTGATTGATTAGATGTGGATTGTCTTAAAGGTGTTGGTAATTTTGGTAGCTATACAGAAATGTATACAGACTTGATTTTGATTTTGAAGGTGAAAGACCTGATGTATATTTGTCTGCATTAGTTTGCAGTTACTTTTGACTAAATGTTGTTTGTTTATATTTTCATAACCAAACTTCTTATCATTTTTTTTTCTGAGCTATGCATACTCTATAAAGTATTTTTTCCATCTTTAACATAGCCTTTTGTATTGCAGGTGCCACCTCTGATGCAGAAAACCTATTCAGATCCTGACCATTGCCGTGTTGCAGCACCAATTGATGACAATGTGAGTCTGACATTTGTCCTTTGTAAACTGCCACCTCTGAAACCAATTAGTTACTTATTATACATTCAGCTATACTTTTATTGTTTTCTGACAGTAGATCAGGCACTTCAAAACACTTCTAAGCTTTTTTAAAAGAAATTTGCATACTTCCTTTTAAAATTAACATTTTTTCTAGCACTGAAATGGTTTGGCACAACATTGAAGTATTGTGAAGAGTGCATGTATTACTGTTTCTGTGTTTTATGGCTGGGGGTTTCACTTTTGTTTGTTTTTTTTTTCTCTTTTCCCTCCAACATGTTTTTTGTAGGCCAATCTGTGTAACATGATCTACTATAAAAGTAAAATTATGATCCTTTTCTTAATCTTCAAGCATAAAAGCACTGGATAGTCAGGCAGGTTACAATGATGTCTAAATAAAGAGCAGTTCATCACAGTGAAATGTCACTGTTTTTAATGTCCATAAGAAAATAGTGCCCAAGAAATGCTCCTTCCCAAGTTTTTGTGTAAGGCAGTTGGAAACACAGCAACCAATGAAGAGGTCAGGAATAAGGTATCTCTTTAGGACATATTTACATGTATTAATCTTATTAAATTTCTGTAATAACTGTTGACTTTTGAAATAGCTGCTTCTTCTTGTCACATTTTAAAATTTCAGTGTATCTGGTTTTAAATTTAATTTTCATTCCTTCTTTGCTCCTAATGGTGTTATGGAAGATTTAGAGAAGATTTCACATTACAGTAAAATACAGAGTAAACTATTTGTCATTGTTGTGCTTATACTGAAGTATTTGACACATAAAGTAGCTTCTAAAACTGTTGTTTTCTTGAACTGAAATAAAAGTTTACTGTTTTTTCTTTTACTTGGTGGTCAGGTGGATGACAATATTCCGCTGAGAGTGATGCTCCTACTTATGGATGAAGTCTTTGATTTAAAGGAGAGAAATCAGTGGTTAAGAAGAAATATAAAAAATCTGCTTCAGCAACTTATTAGAGCAACATATGGTGACACAATTAATAGGTATGTTTTTCTTACACAGAGCAATCATGTGAGTGATGCTGTATAGTCTCTTTCTACACATCGTTCTTGGTGTTACTAAATTATTGTGGTTTAAATCTGTGCATTCCTCTTTGAAGAAAATTAATGAACTAAGTGCAAATATGGTGTAAAATGGAGATAAATACAAAGCATTATTGAAACAAAATACAGTAATTCTTACATGCCAGAGAACTTACAAAAGAGCTTTCACATTAGTTCACATTTCTATGAATGTAACTTAATATGTATGCTTTTTGCCCTGTTTTACTACTATGCCATTTTTTATTAATATTACTTATTACTTTCTGCACTATTTCTCCTTAGATCTTTTTAATGCCACAAATGATACACTAGCATTTTCAAGTTATGTGAACTATATTGAGTTGCTGTATTAAGTTTTTGCTCTCACAATTTGAAGATGGAATTGGGAAAGGAAAAGAACTTTCGCGGGGTCTGTTTTGGCCACTCCGTGTTCTTTATAATTCATATGTACACTTATTAATGCAAAGCCAGTTAATAGTGTTAATTAAGTAATGTTTCTTGCCCTCGGCTTAGAAATATACAGTTTCCAGGCTTGCCTTAAAATAATTTATTTCTGAAATTTGAAGAAATATAAAGAACAACAACAAATTCTAGATACAAGTTTAGAGCTGCATTGTTACTTTTGATTTAGTGCCATGAATCAGAAACTTTATTTCTAGATTTTAAGAAGTAGCTTCCTATTACATTTTTTCAGGACATTCCTTACTGTATCATTTCCTTTTACCCTTCACAATTATATTTGTGATGTTTTCATCATCACTGTTAAACATATAGACTTGTGGTAGCAGTAATGATGTAACCATGTGATAAAATAGCACCGGTTTTTCTCAAATAATTCCTTACAGCCAGTTGAAAACTGTCTTGAGAACTGTACTTCCAGGAACATGCTGCCCTGTTGAACAGCTCTGTATACTTTTTTGCTTTTTCCAGATTGTAATATATGCATCAGAGTTTGTGCACATGCTGCTGCTTCCTTATGGCAGAGATGGCTGTAGTGTAGTACTAGTTTGCTTCTGCTTCTAGAGCCATTTCAGATATTCATGGCTTTTTCTGGTCTCCAGTCATACCTTGCCCCATCAAGTTCTTGGGATTTAGTGGCATTCTGCAGAAAAATTGTCATTTTCTGTTTCTTAGAAAACTAAATTCA
Organism: Erithacus rubecula; assembly: GCF_903797595.1. Lineage (NCBI taxonomy): Eukaryota > Metazoa > Chordata > Aves > Passeriformes > Muscicapidae > Erithacus > Erithacus rubecula. Next base: position 30,137,970 of record NC_136689.1, read on the forward strand.
AATTGAGGTTAGAGAAACAGTCCTGGAATTATGGTGATACACAGATTGTATCATTGTATCATTTCTGTAAGCATCCTAGATTGGGGTGTAGAGCTGTATGTATGGGTTGGTGAATGGCGGCCTGGTGAATGATGAGTCACAGAAGCAGAATCTAAGAGTGCTCCATGTAGAGCATGTAAAGGAGTGCTCTACAAGCAAACCAGTTATCTTATGCTGGTGGGAGATGCAACAGCAGCTTTGCAGCCAACTTCATGATCATATATTTACCCAAAAAGAAAAAAGCTTTACCTTTAGAGAGTGATCAGTGAGCTTAGATTTCTATCTTGAGAATCAGTGACTTCCTATCATGCAGTATTATAGAGTTGGAGAAAGTTGAAATTATACTTTGTTTGCCCTAGAATGCTCTTTAAAATGCTTCACTTATGTGTTTTCTGCTTTAAAAATTTAACAAGAGATTTGTTGCTTTGATTTTAGAAAAATAGTTGATCATGTTGATTGGATGACATCTCCTGAGCAAGTAGCAGATGCAGTGAAACGCTTCAGGTATGTCTTTTATCATAATGTTAAATATGAAACACTCACCAATTGATGTCTAATATTTATATGTTTTCCTGTTCTTCTTACATGAGGAAATTATTGTCATTCTCCAAAATACAGTTGTATCATACGCTGCTTTTTACTCCTGTTAAGTGAGAGAAAGCAATTGTCACATGGAAAAGAGTATTTTTAAGTTTTCTACTCTACCTTAAAGCATCTTTGTTAACCAGTCCAGAAGAGCTAGAGTACAGGTATACTTAGAGATTTCATCATTTATCACTGTAGTGATGTAATGTTTGTCTTGATGAAGGCATATGTGACTTGCTTTTAAAGGAAACAATTCCTGCTAAAAGAGTCCCAGCATTGAGATAATGTTTCACTTTGGATAGATACAATGGAACTGAGATCTGAATTTGAAACTATCCATTTCCTTAAAGTTTTAGTGACCTCTACATTGGTATTGAGAAAGTGCTATGTGCATTTTTTCTTTCTAGTTTGTTTTTTTTTTTTGTTGGAGTGAAAGTCAAAGTAGGGTAATATATTCTCCAAAGGGTCATACTTTACAAGTGTACTGTTATTATTTGATTAAGCTGTAAGAATGTGTACTTTTTATTCAGAAAAAAAAAAAGTCTTTCCCTGAGGCAAAATAGCTTATTAGAGGGATTCCTTTTACACTGGACTTTCTACTATACTGAAACTATTTCTTCTTATCTTTAGCTTGTTGAAAGGCTAACTGCTAGTGTCAAAATTTTGATGAAGCAATTAGTAGACATAGAGTCTCAATAGCAATAAAGCCTAGTAAAAGCAAGGCTTAGGTTTATTTTATGTAAGAACTATGCAGAATTTGAATGATTTTGATTTGCATTGTTTTATTAAAATTTCATTTCTTCTGATTCCTTTACTAAAAAAGTATATGGTAGCTACTGATAGTATTGCACTACTTGGTTTTGATTTTTTAATCTTCTTCATTATTCTTCATTTTTTTTTCTCTTCTGATATTTGAAGTGTGTGTTAGGTTTTGTGCAAATTTCTTTCTTGTATTTATTTTATGAGCTAGCCTTGAGAGATTTAAAAGAGCTTTTCATTTGATAAAACGTTAATGTATTTTGACAGATTTGCTTTTGTTACAGAGATGCTTTTTGGCCCAATGGCATTTTAGCAGAAGCAGTTCCAAGAAGGGACAAAGCTATTAGAATGAGAACAAGAGTGGCAGGGAAAACCAAATTGCTGGAGGTAATGCCAGGTAAGTGAGTCTGGGATAAAAGCCTAATAATACGTACCATACATTGTTACTGAAATTAATGTTGATTGTTTTAATTACTGAGAAGAAACATTGATATATGAACTGTGTTTAAAGAAAAAAGTTTCTAATTATTACAGCATTTGACATTTTCATGTGTACTGTCAGTAATTCTCTTACAGCCAACCCAGTATTAAGTTTCTAGAGGATTGAATTGTACCTGAAATAGATATATTCAGAAACAGTACTTTTTCTTGCAAACATGGTTTCCACTTCCACAGGGTAAGGGTGGAGTAATTTTCAGAAACACTGTCTTCTATAAGAGAATTTTTAGTTTATGTAGAGGCACTGTTACCTCGAATTTCAGGCTATATTTCAGTAGTCAGTTTAAGTTTGTTGTTAACATGGAAGTAGAATTTAGCTTTAACTTCTATGTGACTTCCATTTTTGTAGATGAACTGAAGCACATCATAGGCGCTGAGACTACGCGGAAGGGCATTCTTCGCGTCTTCGAAATGTTCCAGCACAGTCAGCTGAATAAGAGAATGGTGTATGTGTTTCTGGAGAGATTCCTAGAAACCTTATTTCCACAAAATAAGTTCCCTGAGCTGTTCAACAAACTGCATTCAAGGTCCAAGCAAATGCAGAGATATAAGCAGAGACTACACTCTACTCAAGCGCCTTCCTTACAGAAAAGGTGACACTTCAAATCCATTAAGCTGGTGTTTGTTTGTCCAGGATTAATTACTTGGGCAGATTCTCTGGGGCTTCAAACTCACATGCCGTCATTTCTGCACCAGTCTTCTAGTGTCACATATTAGATTATTAATGCATCTGTAAGACCTGTGGATCTTCTCATCTTCACTTGTAATTCAACCACTACCAGAATGGTTTGTGTCTCTTAAATGATTTGGTGCGTCTTCATGCAACATAGAGAAGAAAACTGGCCCAGTATATCAGAATGCTGATCCCTTCCGTTCCTGAGTCGATGTTTTGCCAGCAATGCAAAGTGCCAGGCTGTTCAAGTAAAGCACAACTGTGGTGACACAATTGAAGAAAAGAGTGTTCTGGCACTGGGAGATGGTGCAATGTGTGAGAGTCAGGTGGAATTGTTTGGCGTTACAAGTGTTGAGGCTCTGTAGGGCTATTTTAACATTCCTGTAAAGGCTGAGTTAACCAGAAAAGCAGTCTGTGGAATAGCTGGTTCAGAAGAGTGGGGAGAAGTAGCTATAGCCCCATCATAAAAGTAAATTTATTAAATAAAAGTGGAGGTAAGGTGGCTTTGATGCCACATTTGCATCACCTTTCATATTTTGAAAATTAAACTAACCTTATATCTAATGGGGGTTTTAGTGAAAGCAGAGGTGCAGTAGAAACAAACCCTTTATTCTGATTATTCTGTAGCTTTAAGGGCCATATGCTGCTCTTACAGCACCTGGCATACATTTTGCATGTAACTTCAGTGGAGAAGGAGCATCATATTTATGTTCAATTGATCTGTTGGAACATAAGTTGATATTGTAGAAGGAAAGGGATATATATTTCAAAGAGGATAGATACTGTGTTAGAAGATGAGGAAATTGCACTAAGACACAGTTTACACACAACTCTCCACTAAAATCTGGAGCTTTTTTGGGATGTGAAAGAACTATGTCCTACTTAATTGAAAGATTCCTTATCTTTTAGTGCGTAAGCCTCATACGGAAAAATGTTAGAATTACTTGGTTCCTCACAGGTAAAAGATTTCATTAGTCATATGCAAACACTTGGAAATTTCTGAATGCATCTCAGTGTATATATGAAAATAAAAAGGAAATAAAACAACAATATTTTTTTAAATAATTTTTTTATTTTTTGCATAGTGTAAAATTTTAATAAAAATTTGACATCAAGGCCCCACATCCATCTGTTTAGTTTCATTGAAGAAGTTCTGTCCGATTAAAAATACAGTAACACCTGAATAATCCTGTTTGGCCACAGCATATCTCAGTTTATGTTTTCTTTTTTGTAGTCCCTGACTGTTTGAGTACTACTATCTTGAGTGAATAGAAGGTAATCTTTCAGAGTCCCTTTTTTTTCTGAACACTAAACACAGGGTAAAATACAGTTATAGATCAAGGATCCCAAGGATCCTTGTTGTAATTTGTGTCTTAATGGGAGCAAATGGTCCTTTTATGCAAGAGAGAAACATAGACCTTTGATGAAAGTGTTCTGAGACAAGATAGAAGGCTCTCAAAGGACCTTGTTAAATTGACTGACACCTCTATATAGATAATTTTTCTCATGGACTCTATTAATGAAATGTAGCCTTTTATCATATTACTTAATGGTGATCATATTGTACTGTTAACATTCTCATACAGTATGCATGGGCTCAAGTGCACTTGTTTTTTTTCTTTATTGCAGAACTAAATGCTGTAAATTAAATCCGTTTCTTTTGTAATCCCTAGTAAGATGACTTGGTAAATATAGAAGAACCCCTCTCCCTTCCTCTCTGCAGGTTCTGTAGAAGTGTGATGGTTAAATGCTTTTGAATTTAACAAAATTCTTGAGTTCTGTGTGAAGTAATCAACATAGCCAGCTCCTATTGTTTACATGCCTGTATCTTCCTCTGATGTCAGGGTGCTCAAGCATAACTGATATCTGACTGACGAAAGATCATTCAGCAGTTGTTTTCTTGGTGATACAGTAATTATCTCATTAATCCTACCAAATCTAATTTATGTCTTTTAAGTCACTGAATTTGTTAAGCAGTATGAAAGTGGGAAGTTCAAATACTGTTTTGTCAAATCTGTGGAACCTTTACTGATCTGTAGGTACCATGAAAAATTTCAAGAGGATAGTGATAATATACAAATTTGGCTTTTATTTTTTTTAATTATCTGGTACATTTCTGTACAAAAATAAAATAATATCTCTAGGAATGTGAAATGAACATAATACACCGTGCTTATTAGTTGTTCTATTTAATGAATTTATTACATATACCTATACACACATTTATATACGCATGTGTGCATATGTATATATGTATTGAAGTTTTGTCTTCTGTATTTAATTACAGAATGTGGCTTCCTAATTCAGTGGTGCCTGTTGGCTGGCAAGAACCATCAGAAATGAGTAATTTTTGTTAAAACGAGTTTGTATGTATCTTTATTTAAAAGGTTTTCCTGTTGACAATTTGAAGTACCCACGCTGTCAACTCATGAACCTATTATCCTAGGAAGTCTCCAAAACTGAATGTTAATCTACAGCACTTAAGTGTCTGGGTGTATCTTCTGGCCTTTAGGTGCTGTGACTGGCCGCTGAAAATTGTGCCACTGTCAACAAATGCACTTGTTTTAGCCTTAATTATTTTTAAGAGAAAATGAGCAATTGAATTTTTCATTTGGTTTATCCTCAAGCTTGTGCTGCTGGTGTTTGCTAGAACTAAACAGTAAATTTTAAGTGCTACCAGAATGTGTACCAAAATGAAGCTATATCAATTCCACAATCTAAATTTTAATTTTGTGCAATATTTTCATTTAATGCATGTGTATTTGAATAGCTGTAAAATAAATGAATTTTTAATGTTCTGAAGTCTAGGTTAAAAATGTTTTCTCAGGTGAACAATTCTGCATTCTGTTGTTATGTTAGTTTATTTAAGGACTTGTTTTAAAAGTCTAACTTGTTACTCCTATGTTAATTCCTTTGTTCTCAATGATCCTTGCTCTCCTGAGCAAAGCTCATATATTACAAAGGAAGAATCTGAAGAACACATCTCATAAACTCATAGAGCTGTTATAAATTACTTGTGCATATCATTGTACAGTAAGTGTCAGCTGTGTGCCTAATTGTTCTATTGATGCTTTTTCCCTCCCCTTTCCCTCCTCTTGTTTCTGTAACAAAGAATGAACATGAAATGGACTGCCATGGTCACTTCTACTGAATGGCAGAGGACTCTGAATTTTTTTTGGAGTTTGCATTTATGTTCTGTCCAATAGAAAGCTAAAAAATTACACTAATAAAGTATTAACAGTATTAGTTTGAGTCTCCATTTATTTTTCAAATAACTTTCTCACTAGCAGGTACAAAAGGTTGCTAAAGATAAAACTTGCTGTTTAAATAAAACAACCATTCTTTGATTTTTTTGAACATTTTATAAACTGGGTTTCCTTCTAACAAATTAATCTGTACATTCATTTTTGACCAGTGATTGCAGTAAGTCCTGTATTTTAAAATAAAGCAGAAACAATGGGACTGTCTGATGTAGGAGGGGTTTATATTGCATTTTTTTTTAAGTCTTTGGCTTTTTCCCCCCAGGTTTATTTTTGCAACAGCTGGGTCTACCATGGGATCACAATTGTTACCCTTGATATGTTTATTCCAGCTGTTTCACATTCATCAAAAAGATGTCCTGGGCTGGAGAGATGTTAGTTTTTTGACCCCTGGTAAAGTGTTTACCACTTTCTCTTGCTACAGGATATGGACACATATCAGGAATTTTACTAGCTGACTGGAAGTTCTTATTTGTTGAACCTGTTATCCATGGGTAATTTCATGGCAAAAAATACACTCCATAATAAGTTAATTTTTGTATTTTTTTTTTAAGTCTTTAAAATATTTGCCCTTTGCTAACTGAGGCTTATGTGTTTCTGTGGCTTATTTAAATCTTCAGTTTTATCAGATTATTTAATTTTGATTTTGATGTCTAATGCAGTGGAAATGCCAAGATTTTGTGGAGTTCAGTAGTCAGCATCGATCTTCCTTAACATGACTAAAATTCCATAATTTATCTCTTGGAAGAAGGGAAATTATGTCATGGAAGCAAATAGTTCACTTTTGTTATGTATTTCAAAAGAAATTAAGCTTTAATAAACACTTGAAATACATAGGCCACTACAATATGTCCCTCCCCAAAATACAAGTTTAACTACTTTTGTATTCAGATGTCTCAAATAACTGTTTCCCAGTTATTTGAGATATTTGCCATGTCTCTGAATTATTATGGCATGTTGGGCTTGGGATAATCTGCATGAGTCAGTTAAATCATTTGATAGCTAGTTCAGCAAAGTCTAACTGGAATTCTTACTTTAATTGGACTAGTCCACAAAATAATTCTGAGGTTGGTTTTAAGCAGAGAACAAGATTACATTGAATTTCTTGGCAGTCAAGATGTACTAAATGGAAATAAAAAATGTAAATTTCAAAAATTGCATTTTTTTTTCTAACCATAACACTTATAAACATGAATCCAAAGTAGTCTTTAGAGGTTTTTGTGCTGAATTTTCTCAGCATTACCTCTGGAAACATGTTAATTCTGAATTAAATTAAGAGATAATGATGAAATCTTTTGTTACCAATTTTTGGGAGTTTTAGGTGAGAGATTATCAAAATTGCTTAAATTGGGAACTTGCTTCATTTGGAGCATGTAGAATATGGTTCTACAAGTTACCTGATAATTCCATGTGCAGAATTGCTAGAACTTCCACTTATTTTGTTCTTTTTCTTAAAATAGCCATTGATTTTATTCAAATATAAAATATGCCATCTTTAAGGCTTTTTTTAAAGAATTATTTTTGGTTGATTCTTTTCTTTTTTTAATCTGATCAGTACTTTTATACTTGTAATAACCCCTCACATGAAAAATGGCTCAAAGAAAAAAAGAAAGGACTGGTATACATTTGCATCTTTCCTTTGGCTACATGGAGTGTTTTCAGCTATTTGGAATGTTTTTTCGAAGTTGCTCCTAAAATATGGACGAGTGTAAACACGTTTATGATGAGTGATGCCGTGCATCCATACATTGCTTTAACAGCAGTGGGAGTAGCTTAAAGGCAGAGGGGTTAGGTCTGAAGAGGATTGTGGGCAAAGAAATGTGTTTTGTGAGTGTTACAGATGTTCAAAACATGGAGATACTGGAGATGTATACTTTCAAAGCAGAGGAGGACACAGAGTGAAATCTTGGCTAGCAGAAGCTGGCTGCAAAACAGTAATGCACATCCTGGTGGAGCAGGAACGGGCTCCCCAGGGAATGGGCACAGCACCAACTCTGGCTGAGATCAAGGAGCATCTGGACAGCACTCAGGCACGTGGTATGATTTTTGGTGGTGTCCTGTGCAGGCATCCAGGAGTTGAACTCAATGATCCCTCTAGTCCCTTCCAGCTCGAGATACTCTTGTATGATTCATGAATTGCTGTCTGAGCCTGTTTTGACTGTGTATGCTTTTGCCTTCTGCATGGTGGGCAGTCCTTTAAGTTAAATAAGAATGAAACCACAGTAAGTACTTCTGTTTCTGTTTTTTATGGTCCTGGAATAATTTCATTTAAATGAATCTTCTCCCTCCTGTTAACAATTCCACATGTAAGCTAAATTCCATTCTTAATATCCTGCTGCATCTTTTAGGTAATTTCAATTCACGAATCGTAATAAAAAGATGCTGTAAGGATAATTACCTGAGCTTTTCCATACTTGCACAGTGTATACCCTAATACATCAAGTTAAAAATATTCCACCCTTAATTTTTTTATTTAATTATGTTTGAAGTAAACCAGGCAATTATAGTATTGTTTGTGCTCAGGAGGTTTTACAGCAACAACTGTTTACTCAGTGCAGGAATCAGTTTGAAAGCCTGTTTTTTGTTAAACTAACATAAACTTACCAAAAAAGTAAAGTATTTCCATATACAATTAAGCCTGATATAACAGTTTTTAAAATTTGACCTTTCTCAACTCTACAGTCAAAATTTAACTTTTTTTGTTTTTGTTATTCTTCAAGTTGTTTTGTTGTCAGTACAAGCATGGGATAGTATGTTTCTAAAAGCAGATGTATTTTGAAGGAGATTGCATAGTACATAGGTAGAGTTTAGGGATGCATGTGACAAAGTACTTGTGGAAGGCAGTGAAGTTTCTGAGCTCAGTTAAGAAGTGGAGTAGAGGAGCTGAAACCCTCTTCAACTGTAGAGGTTAAAAAGAGGTCAGGCACTGGAGTTCTTGGATCTATACCCCTTCCTCTTGTACATCCTTCCCACTCCCTGCAGTGTTTTGGTTATGCTTTCTGGCTTCAAAATTCAAGAAGCTTGTCTCCTGGCATGATTTGCTGCTGACATTTCATGAGAATAATTGGTTGTATGAGATGAAAATAAATACTTCAGAAATATTTATGGATTTGCATCCAAAGCTTCATGGCAGCTAGTTCCAGGCCTCTGTTCTCATTTATTCTAACCCTGAGCCACGTTCCTGGTCTACATTCCTCTCCCTTCACAAAGTGTTTTGTGCTCTGTGGTTTTTATCAATGTGTATGGTCCAATAGAGCTGAGATCTGCTTGTTATAAAGAAAGTGGTTGTGTATGTCAGTATGATCAGTGCATGTGGTAAGGGAGCTCCACTGGGGGAAAACTGACACACAGCAGGTGTGCAAGGAATAAGCAAAAACATTTTACTATGATAAAGATCATGAAACTGAAGTCCAGAGAATGTCAACTATTTCTAAGACCCCTGACATTTTCATAAAGTGGTCTTATGGTACACGCTTGCCATCATCTGTTCAGCTGTGGAGGGTTTTAGAAAAAAATGTTAATTCAGTGCTGCTGTCCTTGATAGGGTCCCAGAACTTCATGTTATTGCACAAAAGTCAGTAATCTTAAAAATTACCAGAAGGTGTCATTTGAAGTATTTGCTTCCAAAGCACTTGGTCTTTGTGCATTGTAGCATGTTTGGTGGTGTTTGTGGGTAGGATCATGCTTCATACTTTGGTTTGAGGAGTGCAGGGGTCTGTGTTTCTGAGCCCCACAGGATGGGGCTGAATATTTGCTACAGCCAGGTGTGATACAAGATGGGCACAGTTTCACACAGACAGAAGTAAGCTCCACCAAAGGTGTTTGTTCTCATAATTCTGGTGCTTTTGGAAAGAGGGAAAGGTCTGCTTTGAAAGCTGCACTTCTGAAGTTCTCAGTTCCCACAGACCTCCTGATCCTTTTGTCTCAGAAGAGGCTTTTCTGAAATTACATGGACTGTGAGTGCATAAGGAGGTTGTCCTGGATTTAACAGTTGGATGTGGCATATCTTCTATTTAACCTTATCCTACCAAAAGTCAGGGATCTCCTTGTCAACTGAGTTATCAAGAGGGATGTGTTTGCAGTAAATTTGCTAAAAATCTGCCATAGATTCCCTCCTAGGAAAGAAGCTTTTAGTAGGAGTGTGGAGCCTGCACTGAGCAGAAGCCTTGAGGAACCTCTGGAGAGTCCCCCAGCTAAGATGGGCCAGGCTCAGTGCTGAGCCCATGGGAGCCTCTGAGCCTGAGCAGGAGAGACTGCCCAGGCAGTGGAAGAAGAGTTTTGCACCCCAGCATGTGGAGAGACTGGAGGAATGGTGTTCAGGTGTAGTGGTATCAGGGTGATCTGCACCCTTGCAGGTAAAGCCTTTCTTTCCTTCATGGAGCCCCAAATGGAGCCTAAACAAAATCATGGTTCTGCTTCCAGGGGCACAGAAAGAGCACAAGGCTCTGCAGGGATCAATTTGGTCCATTGCTTTTCATTTTAGTCCTTCCTAGGAACTTCAGGAGAGTGCTGATGGGTTTCACCTTATTCTCTGAGCAATAATTGTAGGTTAGTCTTGAATGATGAAGATAAATAAATCCATGACTTTTCCAGCCTGGTGCGACTGATGCCTCGAGAGGCTACCTAGAACAGGGACTAGACAGTGTTAAAGGAATAAAGTAGGTATTTATTGAAATTACTTCAGAGGACACACCTTGGGCAAGAGCCTGGGTATGATTCCACCCAAGATGGACGGCGTGTCACAAGTTTTCACACTTTTATCAGTTTTGGTCCATTTACATATTGAGGTTAATTGTCCAGTTACAGCTTCAGGTTATGAAGTCCCATCCTCCCAGATTGCTTTCCTCAATTTACTGTTGTTTACACAGCCTGAAGCTGCAATGGTGTCCTTAGTTCTCAGGCTGGAAAAGGATTGTTTTACATAACTAAACTGTGAAGAGAACTTGCTAACACTTCATATAAAGTTCATAGTTATATACTAATGTAACATAGAATCTGAAAAATATGAAAGGTAAAACTTAAGTCATCACTACTTTAAAGTCCGGTCTTTAGTGCTCTTAAAAAAAAAAAAAAAAAGAATTTAACTGGTTTCATCACTATATTTTGCTTCAGTGTATCTGTCTGGCCAGCCCAGCTTCACAGTAGTTGGCACTTTTACCCTGTTGGAAAAAAAACCTTCTTGCTACAGGTGTTTTTCTTTTTCTGTAAGGGGGTTCTAGAAGGTCACAGAAGCATGAAATCTATCCTAATTCAGCTTAGCTGCTAATCACAGAGAGAGAAAGGAAAGTGTGACTGAGTATTGAGTAAATGTCAGTTGGCACCTGTTTTCACAATCTCAATTTGTTTTTCTTCTCACACCATATTACACCTCTTAATTTAATTTGTGACTAGCCTTTTCTCCTTCCAGCTGTCCAGGGCTGCAGGGCACACGTTCCAGCTGGTGTTATCAGGGGCTTTGCTTAGCCTGAGGACTGAGCTGAGCAAATCACCCAAGTCCTGCAGCCGCCCAGGATCTGGGTACTCTCTTGCTGCCTTATCTCACTTACAGGCTGGTAACTTGATCCCCAGGACCTGAAATGGAATATGCATATTTCAAATACCTTTAAAAAGTCTTTCCCATCCTAACTATGTTGTTTTGGGATTAAAATGGACTTTAGCTAACAGAGTGACCCATTCATCAGCTTTGCAATAATTATGGTGCTAATGTTGATTTAAGTTTGTTTTTTGAAGAGAAAGGCTCCTAATGGCATTTGCAGAAGGGTAGGCTGCCTGGCAGTTGTACTCTGAGTGTGTCACGTGCCAGGGCTGCATTCTCCTTCTCTCCCGTGTGAAAGCACGTGAAAAACAGCAGGGCTGGAGAAATCCAACATCCCACCCCCGTGCCCCAGAAAAGTTTAAGACAGTCCCAGAGTGACGTTCAGAGAAGTAGCAAATTTAATTTCTTGGACCTCAGGCTATGATAGCTTAATCCTTCCTCTCCAGAACAGCTATCTTCAAAAATAAGATGCATGACTGTCTGGCAAAATTAGCAGGCAGACTGAGAGATGATGAATTTGTAAGATACAGAAGCCAGTGTTATCGCCAGAGCTTCTCTTTGTGTAGATCTTGGCATTCCAGATCAAGAAAGAAGGAAATTGCCCAGCCCTGTTCTCCCTGAGCAAATGTTTCTTGTCTTCTGTCAACTCTCTGAATTTCTAAAAATTATAGTATATGTATGTGTTGTAGTACATATTATTAAATGGGTTAATAATTTGCTGTACAGAATCAAATCTCTGACTACTGTTAGCAATTTCTCCTATTTTAATATTATTTAAAGTCCTGTACAGTAATGTGGTCCCTATATTAAATGATATGCCTTATTTTCCTCTCCATAAGTTGTTCCAGAGTGAAAATGTTGGCAGTTAAACGAGTAGTCAGATTGAAAATGTGTTTCTGAAAATGGGTTCTAAATTGAAGAACTGCATGAAGGGCTTTTTGTTGACAGTGTTTGTTTGTTTAGTTTGTTTATTGCTGATTTTTTGGAGGGTGTTGGTGGCTTTGGATGGAAAATAAGATTGAAAAGCATTGAATTTAGATGTGATTTTGGTCAGCAAAGGCTGTGGTTACAGGTGGTATTGGCAGGGCAGGCTCAGAGGTGTTCTTGGAGGTGGAAAAGGCAAAGACCTTGATGGAAGTTGCTGTCAGCCCTGCCAGCTCACAGAGGCTGTTTGAGGAGGTTCTAGAAAGTCTTTCTCATTTTCCCAAACCCCAAACAATTGCATTTTTTGTATTAAGATGACCCAATATTGAATGTTCATTTCAGCAGGTTGTTCTCTGTTGCCCTTCTCTATCTTTTTTTTGGCTTTGTGTAAAAGCTCCTGGTGGGCAAAGGATCTGACATCTATTGAAATGTTACCCCATCCTGCACGTATTTCATGGATGTGAGATGGATATTTGAGAAGAAACAATCTTTCAGTCTTCAGGTTTTGATTTTTAGTAAGTCTCTGCTTGCACATGATGACTAAAGAGGAATTTTTAGAAAAGTCACTCTTGTCACAGCTGGTGACTGCTTGAAGCTTGAAACTTAACACATGTTGAGGCTATCATCATATAGGTTATTGCAGTTGCTTTGTCCCCCAGCCTTGGCAAGGGCAGTCTTATCTCTGCAGAGTGCTGCCACAAGGGCTGTATTTTAATAGGAGCTATCATAATTTTCTGCTTTTCTTGCTGTACTTGTTTTCAGAGTACACAATCTTTTTAGTCCCCCAGAATGTGTGGAAGCAGTAACGGGAAAAATTAAGCTGCAGAGAGATCCCATAACAAAGTCAGAAAAGTATACTTTGGTGGTTTTTGGCAAATGATATCTTAAAAAAGCTCCACATGCTCATTTTGATTTGCAATAGTCCTCCTTTTTTTTTTTTTTTCTTTTTTTTTTTCCCCCAAGAAACTGTCCCAGCTGTACTCCTTTATAGTTCTCATAGACCTGCTTTCTGTCTGTAGCAAACACACATTTAGCAATGTGAAGAGTCTGGTACCCAGGTGCAGTGTGGTGGCTGCTTCTGCAACTAGTAAAAACCTGGGTCTGCTCATAGCACCATCTTCCTAATCTCCCTGGTGCAATGCATGAGATGGATACATCCACTGAGGAATAGATTAATTTTCATTGATTTTTCTGATGTTGTCATGCCTGATATTTGGCAAAATTCTGCAATAGAAATTGAAAGCTTCTCTGTTTTGAATATTCTTTTTCTTTTTCATCTCTCCCAATCTTGCAGATTTGCCATAGTAAAATTATTAGGTTGGGGTTTTTTGCATATATTTATTAATATTTTATTCTGACTGCCACTACTTTGAGTCAAAAATGTTCAGATGGCAACACAAATTTCCAACTAAACTCAGAAAGTAGAAGGTTTGTATCAAACGTTGGAATATCAAACATTGGAAGAGATTTCTGACTTGAGGCCAGTCTCCCTTTTCTCTTGCCTCACTTTTCCATCTTTATTTTAACCCTTACATTGAACCCTGCCCTTGCAGGAACGTATCACAAGGCTGATATGGCAAATAATTTTACTTGTGTGCCTATTGCTGATGATAGAAATGTCAGCTTGAACTGGAGCATCTGCAGGTTAGCTTATGGAGGCTGCTGAACTTCTCTTCCCTTCTCTCTAATGAAGGATTACTGCTGCCTAAGGTTGTCACACTGAGATAGGGAAAAGTGAAGCTTGGAATAGAAGTAAACACTGGAAAAATTTATTTTCCTAATTATGCCTTGTGGGAGAAGGCTGGATTGAACTTCCTAAGATCCTTCTGTGTTCTGGTGAGCTACTATTTTTCCAAGTGCCGAGAAATTCCCTAACAATAAAACAAGGACTAAGGCACTTGGCTTTAAAGTAGGACCACTTAAAAATAAGTATTCCACTTTTCCTGCAGTAAAAGTTGTTGCTATTCTGAGTATTTCAGGCCCAGCACATCTTGAAAAGTAATGAGGAGAAACATCCAAACAAAGTCTGTATGAAGTGGTGCATCCTTTTCCTGCAAGGAGGAAGAAGCTTCTCCTGAAAGGAGCCATATGTTCAGTCAAGAGAAGCAAGGTTTCCTGGTTGAAAGTGCAGCAAGATTCTCTAGAGAAAAAAATACAGTGATGTATTTATTCAACTCTGAATAATTGACTCAAATCTATGAAACGAGTCTTTTAAAATAATTACCTGTTTTAGAAAGTTGCTATTATATGGATCCTGTGCTGTCTATATGACTTTTCTGTCAGACCTGAACAACTCTTGTCCTGTGTCTCTTAAATTGCTCACATACAGCTCTGCTCCAAGCCCAGCATGGTGGGGGAAAGGCAATAAACCTGTTACTGGCAGAAGAACAGCTACAGAGCTGGGGAAGAGTCTGCAGCCAAGTCTTATGAGGAGGGAACTGGGGTTATTTACCCTGGGGAAAAGGAGGCTCAGGGGAGACCTTATGGCTCTCAACAAATGCCTGAAAGGAGGCTGTACTGAGGTGGGGTCGGTGTTTTCTTGCAGGTAACAAGTGACAGGACAAGAGGAAATGACCTTGAGTTGCAGAGGAGGTTCAGATTGGATCTTAGGAAAAATCTTATCATCCAAGCATACTGTCAAGCACTGACACAGACTGCCCAGGGAAGTTGTGGAGTTTCCATTCCTAGGACATGGTTTGGTGGTGAACTTGGTTAATTGTTGAATTCTATGGTGTTAAAGATCTTTTTCTATCTGAATGATTCCATGATTCTCTGAAATGTGTCTGAAGCTTCTGCTGCTGGAAGGACATGGCCTGAGCATTCCCTCATCGGTCTCTGCATGAAGGATTCCATTTCCCTGATTCAACCATCTGTGTTCACCTTTTATCTGTGTTCATCTTTTTGCATGTCTGAGAATTAAAATTGGTGTTTAAGGTCTTTTGATGGCAGTACCTAATACCTGAGAGCTCCTGTCTGTTCAAGCTACCTTTGTTTATTGTGCCCTCCTGCCTCTTTCTGTTCAGGTTTTGTAAATGTGCAATTTTAGGTTAGACATGCTACCAAATCTGCTCGTTAAGGGAAACTTTTCTGCCTCTGATTTTTTATGGCTGACTACCCTGACAAACACAGATGCAGGTTTCCCTGAAAGAACATCTTTTCCAGGGTAATTGTGGCTTTGCTTTTGGCTGCTGACTCCTGTGCCAGTATCATGGTGTATAACTAAGGCAGGAAATACATGGATATAATTGTTGCCTATCTTGTACTTATCTTGTTACTGGCAAGCTCTCAGACACATGAAATGTTCAGAGCAGTGTGTTTCTCCCAATGTTCATTGGCAAATCAGGGTTTAATAACAGGTAATATTTGGGTGCCTTTAAAGAGAAATCTGTCTCTGTTGAGCTAAAACTGCAATTGATAACTGTAACTGCATTTGTTTTAAAAGTTAATCTTTTATGCAAAAGACTTCTGAAATAATACTCAAAGTGATGGATATCAAGCATTTATTGAAAGGTGATCTCGACTTTTCATGTGTAACCCTGCCTAATCTCAGCACGCTGAAATATAACAATAGTATCTAAATCCAAGGGGAGAAATTATATTGGATTTTTTGCAGAGTTTGTCAGTGTTTCCCCCCCCCCCCCCCCAACATTTCCCCTCACAGAAAAACGGCTGCAGGGCTTTCTGGCTATGCAGAAAGAAGTATGCTGCTTCTTTTTTCTTTTCTTATATTTACCAAGAAGGAGGAGTGCTATCAGCAACCATAACAAACTTGAGCAGAAAGCATTTCCCAATGACCTGATAACTGACTGGTTTTAATGACCCTTAGCTTTTCTCTGGGTCATTAACTCTCCTAGGTAGTTATTAATCCCCAGGAAATATCCTGGTCTCAGTGTTTAAAGACATGACAGTCTCTTGCAGATATTTTTCCTGTAAAGCATCCAAAACACATATTCAACTTTTTTTTCTGTTTTTCTTTTTTTTTTCTTTTTTTTTTTTTTTTTTTTTCCCAGATGTTCCAGTGTTTTTCAGTCTCCAAGAAGAATCTTCTCTTATCTTAGTGATTTATTTTGGGCTTATGCTGCATTGGTATGCAGCTAGTGTACATCTGTGAATTGAAGGTTTCCACAGCTTCTGATCTTGGTGCCTTTGCTCCCATTCCATTAAATGAACTGCAAATGTCTGTGCACAACAGAGTGATTGCTGTGCTTTGAAACATTCCATTTATTGACCTGATTCTTGTTTGCTGTCCTTTACAGTCACTGTGCTGCACTGATGCCCAGAACAGCAGCCTCTTGCAGAGGGTGGAAGGATTGATGTTCTAACAGGCACAAACCCATCCATTAACTATGAGGAACCCTGGGCCTCAGCAGCCACAGCAGGTCTTGAAGGGAGGTGTCTCAAAGCACCAGAAATTCTTTGATTCTACTCTTATGTGCTTTTATTTCCTTTAATATAGGACTGCTTAGAGCTATCAGCAGGGTTCTTTGAAAAAATCTACATGATGATGAAAAAGCATCTGCTGCAAGGCACAGCTGAGTCCCAGAGAAAACAGCCCGTTTCAGGTGCTGCTTTAGGAGGTGAACCAAACACCTGACTTGGCTGTGGTGGGGATCCTGACACTGAGCACCTCATGAGACACTGCTGACAAACCTCCTGGTGCTGTCTGTGAACCAGCTCTCCCCTTAGTGTTGAGTGTTTTGGAATCTGCACCACCTGAAATGCAAAGGTTTGTTACTAATGGAGATCTCTGTGGAGGATGATCTCTTGGTCTTACACACACCTTGCAAGACAAAGTTCTTTTCTCCAAACACAAAACTTGAAACATTTTTGGGGTAAAAAATACAAAGCCATGTCGTTTTGCTTGTGTGACAGCAATTCCTCTGCAGAGCAGAAGCACAGCTGTGATGCCTGTGAAAGTTCCCAGTAAAACTGTTCTCTGGGATATTCCTCTGTCCCTTGGTGTGTCTCTGTCTACACCCAGGACCTTGAAAAGGCAGAATGGCCAAACTTTCTCAAAATCCATAGAAATGCTGTGGCAGAAGAACAGAGCTCAGGGAGTAAAAAATTATCCCAGGCTTGTGTTTCCTCCTGTTCAATGGGGATCACAGGGTTTGTTGTCATAAATCCCCCATTTCCTTACTGGGTAAGTGTTGCAGGTGGGATAAGGGATCAGGCCCTGTGTAAGAAGTAGCTCTTTCCTCTTTATTTGCAGGATTTTTTTTTTTTTTTTTTTTTTTTTTTTTTGGCAAACCAGGACTGAATTACTTTGAAGTGTACTTTTTAAAGTACCTATTCAAATAATGTTTTTGTGTGTTCAGACATCTACTAATGTTTTTATTTTACTCCAGGTTCTTCCAGGAAGCAAAATTTACAGTGTCTTTCCCATACTGAGCTCCTCTGTGCTCATTGTGTGCAGAAGGCAAATCCCACCTCCTGTAAAGAAAGAACTTTCCATTGAACCTACTTCCACTTTAAAAGTTCTTCTTACAAAATAAGTCCTAAATGTGATTGTAAATAAAAGACCAGTTGCAAAATAATTCTACTTATCAAGAACAACTTTATAAAATTATGTTATTGCCAGTTGGAATGCTCAACTTTAATATGTCTTTATTTCTAGAGATGAGGAGGTTTTCTTCCTCTTTTGATGTTGTGCCCATAATAAGATGTAGCTGCCAATTAAAAATTGAGTTGGTTTTCATTATTTATTCTGCAGGCGTGCACAGGTCAAAGTCCTCGTGCTGGAGTCTGGCTGAAGGCAGCACAAGTGTGAAACAAGATTGCCACCTCCTGGTTGGAAACTGAGACAAATTGGGTGGATTGCAACATATCTAAACAGATTTTATATCACAATATTAGTGCCTGCATTTCTGGCTCTGTGCTAGCTAACTGCATGCCTGGTTAATGACTGTGCTGAGTTGGGATCCCTGGGAGAGGCTGTCACACAGGGAAGCTCCCACAGTCATGTTTATTACCTTCAGTCAGCTCCCAGAATCCAGAGAGGCATATATAATGAAAAGTTCAGGGATATTAAGTAATTATAGCTGTGGGAAATACAGTTAGAGTTGTCTTTTCTGCATTAAAAATGGAGAAATAATTATAGTGCCTCAAATATTGCTGTAATGAGAAAACAAGGCAAATATTTAAATTAGACCTCTTTAAATTGTCTTGTGGAAAAAACAGTGGTGAGCAATATAGATGTTTACCAAAGTAGTACTTTGTTTTCAGAATTTTGTGCTAATTCTCCAATTTTTGATGTCTGGAAATGAAGCTAGCAAATATTGTTTTAAGCACAGTGACTTAAGTAATCCCATATTCTGTTTAGGGTGGTATGGGTAAACATTTGCAGATCTATTCAGCTCCAGGCCAAGGGTGACTTCCTTAACAAGTAGGAACTGCAATATCAAAACTGAATCACTTCACTGATCTGGCATTTTTCTTGTGGAACAAGCAACCTTGCATTTACATTCCTACTGCTCATACTATTTTTAAAGGCATATATTTAATTGTTGGCATAAGTCAGTCTAAAGAAAGAGAAGCTGTAGACCTTAGTACACAATATTTTACAAACAAACTGTATTCCTAATGGTTTTCAAGGGAGTATTTTCAAAACTGTCTGGCTGGGAGTGCTGTGGGTGGAGAGCCTTGCTCAGGTCCCCTCTCTTGGCTGGTGCCTTTGCCTTGACCCCGTGCAGGGGTGGCAGTGGCCAGTCCTGTCCTCAGGTGCCCAGTTTTGCTGTTTCTTGGCTGCTGGTTCTCCCTGTGCCTGGTGTCTCCCTCTGGACACTAAGAAAAGGTACAAGCAGCATTTTTGGTTCTTTGCATCATTTTTGTTAAAACATAACTTGTCTTCTTGCCCTGTCTTC
This sequence comes from Erithacus rubecula, assembly GCF_903797595.1. Classification (NCBI taxonomy): domain Eukaryota; kingdom Metazoa; phylum Chordata; class Aves; order Passeriformes; family Muscicapidae; genus Erithacus; species Erithacus rubecula. The sequence continues at coordinate 30,157,107 of NC_136689.1, forward strand.
TCAAAGGGCCACAATTACTGTCAGCTGTTTTCTGACATACAAATGGCTTCTGAAATGACACTTTTGCTGTAACAACCTAATTAAAAATTATACATGAAGGCTGAAGTTACTCCCTTGACCTTTTCTCAACTGTAGGAGAAGAACAGACAGGCTCTATGGAAGCTGTAGACATACATACAGGCTAAGGCTAAATCCACTTATCCAAAGTGTATGAGCAGTGGTTAAAGGCTTTATCATCCAAACAAAACCAGGTAAACTCCATTTACCTTAATGACCTACTAAATATGTCAGTGTGCTGTGTTCTACCTCATGCATTTAATTTGAGCAACTACAAATATTGATATATGGTTGTAGATTACAACACCTGCCTTCAGGTTAACTGAGTTTGTCTCTACTTCCTACAGCCTACTGAAATTCCCTTACATTGTTACCTGGCCATAAGGAAAAGCTGCAGAAGAAAACTTACCCATGAGAGAAACATTTTCAGTGTGCATTTTGTTAATGGAGTCCAGAAAACAGATGTAGAAATAATACTGAGGGTGCTAATTACTTATTATTGCTTATTGCTGAAAGAGAGAATTAAAAAAAAATATTCCAAGCTTTTGAAAACTGGACCATTCCAGTGCTTGGAACTTTATTTTTTTGACCAGCATTTTTTCTGGAAGCTGAAATATCCTCCTGCAGTGCACAGGATGTGTGAGGTGCCAGGTAATGAGCTGTCTGAAAGGACCCTTGGTGTTGAGCAGACAGAGCATAATACTCTAAAATGTGTTTAAGGTGGTGGGTGTTGCAGCTGCTGATGCTCTGGTGTAGTTTGTGTGGCAGGAGCATTCAGGCATGGTGTGGTTGCAAGGTCTCAGTTGCAGGGTTAACCTCACACTCACTCACTGGGGTTGTGTGCAGCTACAGCAGGACAAGGCTCACATGCTCAGTTTCCTTCCCAAGCCTGGGTGAAGAGCTGAAAGGGAGAAATATGGTGTCATTTATCTGCTGGGAGTTGGACTGAACCATCTGACTCAGTTAGCAGAGGTCATTACTTGGAGATTTGCAGCTGTCTCAGTCACATTGCTGGGAGGAAGACTTTAGACTCTCAGCCATGAAGCACTTGCAAAGTAATGCATTAACTCCTACTAAATTCAGCACTTGTTCTTCCCTTTTCAGGGTTTGCTTGGTGAAACAGCAAAATGAAAGTGCATGCCTGGAGACAGAGCTCTAGCACTAAGCACTGCTGAAAATTTGAGGAGAGCTGCCAACTAATTAACACATCCAAGCAGTAAGCCTTCCTGCTGAGTTACAGCTGCCAAGGGACTATTCAAGGAGCTAGTTGGGAGCACAGTGGTGCTCTGTGCCTTTTTCTGAACTTTTGATATGTGAGCAAGTGACAAACTAGAAGGAAAAAAAAACCATTCAAATAAATACTTTTAAAGGACCTCAGGAATTGCTCATAAGCACATGTTCCTTTGAACAGTAATATATGATTTTTAAAAAATATCTTGCTTGAAAACATAGAAAATATGCTTAATACAGAAGGGTTGGTTTAGGAGGGATTTTCATCTCTCATATTTATGATTCTGACACCTTCTAAGAGTCAGATTTGCCCCATCTCCTATTTAATCACTTAGATCCAGACTTTCAGAAGTAGTCAAACTGGTAAAGTGTGTTTGAAAACATAATTGTAAAGGGCTCTTGGTCGTTTGGAAACCCAGTGTATGATTTACTCCTTGAGCAAGGCTGGAATTGGTCCCGTGGGAAGGCTGGGACATGCATGTGAATGGGCCTTTCTGTTCTGTGACACACAAATGAGATATGAACTGTGGCCTTCATAAGGCCCTGCAGGAGGTTGTGCAGCTCTGCCCTGTGTGCTGGGTCCCTGTCAGACCTGCCCTGGCATCCTGGCCTCTCCTTCTCATGTCTCATACAGCACTGTCTGCCATTAGCTCTGTCTCATGAATAGACCACAGAGCACTTAAAGCTGTTGCTCATGATGTAAATGGCCTTTACATCAGGGAGAAGATCCCAAGGGGAGTGGACTCTGGCTTTTCATGGGGGACCATTGAGTCTGGCTGTTCCCATTGCATCCACAGCCCATGGACAGAAAAGCTGGATGGGTCTTCAGGAAAATTAACCAGCCAAGAGTGATGAGAAACAGCTCAGGTGTACAGCAGGGCTTGCTGCTTTCCTCTGCTATCAAAACAAAGTTGATTTTCTTTCCACCCTCGTCTTGGTAATCAGCCTCATGAATCATTGGCTTGCTGGCCAAACCAATGCTGGAGATCAGAGCAGGTTTCAGTGTTTTCCTCTACCATCAGTCCTGCTGCAGGTTTTTGTGAGAAACCCTTGGGCTGGCACATCCACCCTCCCTGAAAGTGTGTTGTCTTCACTGGATATTGTGTCCCAAGTTATCAGCTCTGCAGGTTAATAAAAGTCAGGCTCTAACTTCAATTCCTACCATTTTCACATTTTTTCTTAATAAAGATAAACAAATCTACTACATGGGTTATTACTTTAAGTTTTAGTAATCAATAAGTAAATAGATACAAGCAAAATAAGTACCATATATTACCACTATTATTGCAGCTCAGATTCTCCATCTAAACATTTGAAAAGGTCAAACTTAAGGCACAAATTTGTTGTTTCTTCCTCCCTTCATGCTGGATCTTTCAGTTTATGAAGTTTTATCACCATTCAGAGCAATATACAAATGAAGTGATTTAAATGCTGCATGTTGTGGATTTAATTTCTTATGGGAAAATTACTTTCCTGCTTAGCATGACAAAATATGTCAAGTTAAACCCCCAGAAGAGCTCTTAAAAAGGATTAAAAAGATAATATTGCTTTTTCAGACAAACGTTTGCAACGACTATTGTAGAAAATATTGATGAGCTTTAAATTCACTGGTGGACTCATAGTGCCACCTAGAGAATAGGGAAGAATTAGCAACTTTACACAATCCTTTATGAAACAGATCTATTTTTTACAAATATACCATGACGTTTAAAAGAGTAGCTTTGAGAGTAAATATACTTTCACTGGATTTCAGTCTTGAAATGCTTGGACATTAAATACAGCTTGTATTTAGCCTTGTGAAAATGCTTGTCTACTGGACAAAGTATTGCCACAGGGTGATATTTATCATGTAATAGACTTTTTTTCCAGATATGCAATTTCCCAGAAAGCCTGTGCAAGTTATTTTTTGTGACCACTTGAAAATTTTCCCATTCTGTGTCTGAGTAAACTTGTTTATGCTCAGTGCTGATCACAGGGGTAGCTTGTGTATTTAATATTGTTCCTGAGTGACATTTTCACTGGTGAGATTTAAGGATATGGCATCAGGAAATCAAGAGCAGATGAGCTATTTTCCTGTTTATTTGGTTGGATGTTTTTTGGGTTTTTTTGTTTTGTTGGTTTTTTGTTTTGGTTTTTTTTTATTTATTTTTTGTTTGTGGGGTTTTTTTTGTTGTTGTTGTTTTGTTTGGGGTTTTTTTTTGTTTGTTTGTTTTTTTCTGTGTGTTTTTTTGAGGGGTTTGTTTGGTTGGTTGGTTGGTTGGTTTTTGGTTTTTTTTGTGGTTTCAGGTTTGGTTGTTTCTCTGTTTTCGGTTGGTTGTTTTTGAAAAGAGATCTCCCAGGTGTCAGATTTTGATCTGCAATTTGAATCCATATTTTGTGTCTGTCATTCCCATGGTGACTGCTTTCTGCATTGTGCAACTTTTCACAGAGATACCTGCTGTAAATATTTGGTCTTACACACAGAGAAGACATATATAGGATAGTGTTTTCCTTTCTTGTATATCACACCTTGGGTGAATGCAAACAAGTTTTAAAAGATACTTGCTTTAAAATATGAAAAGAAAAAAGGGGGAAATTCAACTAACATGGAAGGAAAAGCAAGAACAAAGATTGCCTCTTTGTATTTGCAGAAGGATTCTCTGTATTTTGCTATTTCCACTTAAGCCATCCGAAACACTAAATTCTTACTGGAACTAAGGACATTTACCATCAGTAACCTTGATGAATTACAGTGTTTGCTTCCTGCTTTGAGCTATCTGTCTTTTGCAAGAAGAGAGAGTCTTAAAGAAGAAATTTTTTTTTTGTCGTTTTCATCCACTTGCTTTAATTATTTGGGGGGAAAAAGTCTGCATTTCATTCCTGTTGTTTTTGTTTATTTTGGTAATAATTGCTGCCATTTCCTTTCTTATACTGTTGTCCATATACTAGGAGCTCACTGCCTGTAGCTGACTGCAAATAAAAGCTCCCTTGTGGCTCCCCTGTATCTCTCTGTTGTGGGGCAGCTCTGATTTAGTTTTATATTATTTTAAGTTTTTCCCCGCTCCCCTGCTCTGAATAGATCCCTTTGGTTAATTTTACTGGGATGTAAAGGTTTGTGATTGCTCTGCTTGGTAGTTCTTTCTCAGCCAGAAATAAGGGAGCAGACCCTGTCCCCAAGTGCCTCAAAAAGCTCTTCCAGGTTGGATCAACCCCTTTTTGAAAGGGGCCATGGCAAATTGTTGTGGAAAGGAAATGCAATTAGGGAAACATCAGCCCGAGCTCTTAGATATGAGTCTTCAGGAAAACCAGCCAACAACAGATGCACAGTCTATTGCTGACCTCCAAGGTCAAAAACTGGCACATTTAAGAGAAAAATGCTTTGGTGACTAATGGAACCCTTGCAGTAACATCCTTTCCCAGCCCTGGAGAGTGGCCATTTCAGCTTCGTCAGAAAACTGCCTCTGAATTGTATCACAGCCCTGATAACTAACTCTTTCAAAGCAGAAACAAATTCTAAAGCATTCAAAAGCATCTCTGATCTTTTATCTTTATCCACACTGAAGTGGTAAAGAGTGCACTCTGGGCACTCTCTGAATAGGGAGCAATAAGTGTGCTGGCAGGTACTTTTTTTCAAGGAGGCCATTCTATTCAATGCATTGAATCAAACTGCTATGAAGTTAAATTTAAGATATAAAACTGAAAAGTGGGAATTTGGAGTTCAGGTGGTTTGTTGTTTCTTTAATATCTATTTCCCTTGTGAATAATGTGCATTTGTTTTAATGTCAGAATGGCATAATCATGTAACTCTGACTAGCCTCGCCTACTAATATATTTGATAATACTGATCATCATGTAATTTTTCCTCTTCAAAATGTATATTTTTAGTGTGAAAATAGGAAGACAGTGAGTTCAAATTCTTAAGATTTTATGTGAGTTTTAAAATGAATGTAGTATTTTTCTTTAATATTTTAACAATGCTTTTCTAAAATTTGAGATTCTTGGCCCCAGACTATGCCAGAAAAAAGCCAAGTTGAAAAGGGTGAGGATTCCAGGCTCAGGGAAGGTCCTGGCACTCAGTGTTGATACAGGCTGCTCCCATGGGATGGAGACAGATACCTTCCAAGCCTGTTCTCACTGAGAGCCAGCTCAGGCCTTGGCGTGGGATCACACAGCTCAGGCACTCAGAGGAGCTGTATTTGTTTGGCTGCATAATCAGAAAAAGGACATTTGCTTGTCCACTGATGAGTCAAACCAATGGTTTTCCAGGTGCTGTTGAATTAATGACAGTTTCCCAGAGCTGGGGAGAGAATCTTGTGTAATATTCCTGTTCCTAAATGCCCCTTGCATGCTCCCATTCCCAGCCTATCAACCATCAAGAAAAGTGGTGTTTGAGCAGCTTCTCATCGTGGCTGCATAGAGACACTGCTGGGGAGATAGAAGCCCCTTCATGATTCCTCCCACCCAAAGTGGAGGCAATTTTTTCTTCCCCTGCTTGCTGCTCTGGGTCCATCCTGAAGGAACAGGTTCACTCACCAGAACAGCAGCATGACTTTTAACATAGCTCTGCAATAAATCCACTTCACACCAATAATAATAAATCAATCAATTAATAAATGAAGTTAAGCTAATATGTTTGAAGTGCTCTGCTGTGTTTTGCTGGTTTTCCTACTTTTGCTGCTAGCAGTAGTTTCAGAAGCACTTTAGCTTTCTGTGTACTCTGTCTACTTCCATTTAGTGAAAGGGCTGTCTTTTTGGAAGACAAAAGAAAGAGACTGTCAGTAAGATTTCAAGGCCATTTAATTTTTGTCCTTCCCAGCTGAGATAGCTATCTTTAGTCCTAAACAACTATAGTCAAATGGAAACTAGGGAGCTGGAATAATTTTTACTATAAAAAATATACTGAGGATCATGTATATTCACCACTGATTTCAGGCTACTATAGGCAGCTTGCTTCAGTATTCTTCAGAGGGTCAAAATCAGTAGCCTAGACTTTTAAATGCAATGCAGATGGATGTAGATATTAACTATGCATAGCCACAAACAATCACTAGTGTTGCTGGGACTCCAGAGAAAATTCATCTTGCCTCCTTAACTTTGACTTGTATGCCAGCTAGAGCCGAGATTTCTGTGTGTCTTTCTTGTTTATATGCACTCTTTGTTTCTATTCTGAGTGAAGGAACAGGATTATGTTTTTGTAGTACTGCATTTGTTTGCCCCTTTGAAACTTGTGCTAATGGTGGAAATATATAAAATTTAGACTGACTTTCCTGAGCTGCTCTTACCAAGCAATGCCTCTGCTTTGGCATCCAGTAAGTGCCTTGATACACGTCTTTCATAATAATTCTCCGTGAGTCCTGCTGAAAGACTCTCATGGAACTTTCCTACTGCACCAGGACTTGCAGAGATGTTGGGAACATCAGGCTCTGGCTGGTGCCATTATCCTGTGGATGCATGTCTGTGCGTGCCTCTGCTAGCTGATGGTTCAAAGATAACTCATTTTCCACTGTTGGATGGCATTGTGTCTTAGGGCAGAAAATTCTGCACAACTCTACACTCAGTTTTATCAGCATATCTTTTCACTTTGTTTTATAAGCTGATTTTGTTATTGTTGTTGGTTTATTTTTTTTTTCCCAAACAGGAACATTTTTTGTACTCTGATGCAAAATACCTCTGCAGTTAAAGATGTGTTATTACTATGGGTCACAATATAGGGGAAACCATATCTCAGATGCTTTATTTATAGTCAGTACTTTCTAAAGGTAACTTGCAGCTTTAGGCTTCAAACGTGGCTATCTAATGATGGGCAGTGTTGTGCTTTTGGAAAGCTTTCATTCTGTTGCAGAATGATTAAAAAAAATGAGAAGTTTACTGGGTGGAAAAGATGACTTGGGTACTAGAACATGTACCTTTAAACTGAAGCCATCCATTCACACATCTCATATGATTTGGCAAGTTAATACAGAAATGCATCAAGCTCAAATCTAACCTTGCCTCATTGAGGGCTGGGGTGGGGAGAGAAAGGAAAAGTTCCACAAGGAGTAAAGCAGAAAATTTATGGCTTCAGCTGACAGAGGCTTGGCACAATAGGTTGACTTCAAAGTGTACTAATACTCTGCAGGGATCAGTAAACATGATTAATATATAGTCTGTGGGATATTATTTTCTGTGTGTGAAGTTATATAAAAACAAAAACAGCTTTTATATTTAATGTCTAATGTGTTCCATATGAGGGAGTGTGTATCAATATGTTCCTACTAAGGGACAGATTGGGGACAAAGTGCACATGCTGAGTAGTTACTTAGTCTGCAAATAGTGCAACAGCACTCTTCTAATGAGAAAATAATTAGCATATGAGTTTAAATCCCCATATCAATATGTTTAGAAAACCAGCAACACGTTTCTTCAGATTTTCTCCTCTGTGGTCTCCTATTGGTCTCCTGTACTGGTTTTCTCTGTATTTTCTCCCTGGGGTCTCCTATTGGTCCCCTTCAACAGGCAGCCTGGGGAGCTATGTAGCTCTGATACTAATTTTTATTCTGTGGTGGGTCTGCTGTCTGACTATGTGGTCTGTGCTACTCATGCCAGTGTGGCTTCACTGAAAATTCTTTCCCAGAACCCAGTCTTCCTTTGTGAATCTTTTTTTAGCTTAATGGGTGATACATCTTCTCATCAGCGGATGCTGTGAGCCCAGAGCAGTGCACTGGTGGCTTTTGTGTCTCACATGGTAATTATGCTCTGATTCAGGTGTACTGAGTCATCTCTTCATCTTCCTCTGCTTTCTTTAAATGTTCAAATGTATGAGCTTTGTGAATTTGTATTTTGTAGACTTTAGAAGGGTCTCCTTTAGCTATTTAAAGCAGTTAAACTTCAGCATTTCTCCTATCTAGCTAAGGGTATAATCTGTTCTGTTCTGTTATCATTGGTCTTTCAGCTGGTACAGAAATGTGTCTGTAAATGGCCATGTCACTTTCCTGCAATACTCTCACTTCCTTTTAAAATGGTGGGGGCAAGAGGGAGAATGTATGTTTAATGTGCTTGCTTTCTTCTTCCATTTCTCCTTGAAATTATTTGTACTGAAGCTATATGCTGTTAAATTGTAAAATTTCCCTGTTTCTCCTCCTTTCCTCTGCAGCTGCTGAACAGTTGGCAGCCAGCTGCAGCTTAAAAGGAGAATTTTGATGGCGTTTGTGATTTTCTGCTGGCATCGAGGCCAGCTCTGCCTGCAGCCCCTCTTGGGTTTGCTGGGCTTTGTGCAGCATATGTGTGTTCCCTGTGCCCTAAATGCTGTAATTACTGTGAGCCTGGAGAACACAGCCTTTTCCTACTGTTATATAAACTACCTTGTTGCATAAACTACCTACCTGTGTCATCTGTCCTTTCATCTACAGGCACTGCTTGCCATGTCCTGCCGGTGAATGTAGTGAAAGGTGCTGTATTTTTCTTAATTCAATCTTTGTAAAAAGCTGCTACCAAATGTAAGACATTAACTTATGAAAACTAAACACTGAAATACTGTAGATTCCAAAATGAAGTCCACAAAATGCTTGTATGCAATGTGCAAAGAATTGCCCAGTGGTGCAGTATGGATTATCCCCTTCTCAAAAGGCAAGGCAAATTTCTATTAGTTCTAATCAGAATGTGGCACAACTAATGTTTATAATAGCATTTTTTAAAAAAAGATCCTTTCTTTTTGGGACTGTAATTTAAAAAAGAAAACACTCTGAGATGTAAATTTCATCTGGACATCTCTGCTGGTGTCCAATAGAAGCCAAGCAGGTGGGTTTTTTTATGACTTCAGTCCATTCTTCACCTGTACACTATTCTGACAAGCCAGTTGGCAAGGGTGGCAAGACTGGGATGTGGCTCTTTATTGTGATATCCTGCCATTGCAGAGGAGATTTCACTCTCTGAACTTCACCTGTCCATTTGGAGATGGACCATGAGTATCCTGGAAGTTGGAGCTCTCCCACTCTGACTTTCATACTAACATTGACTAGGGAAAACATCCACAGCTGAGTTTATGGAGAAAGACTCTTCTTTACCAGGCTGAAGGCTGGGATTGCTGTGGAGCATGGCTTTCTTGCAAGGTGGAGAGAAATTACTTAGGATGTTTCCAATGCTGCAGAGCTACCAGGAATTGTGAGTATTTGACTGATGCTGGTGAGGCATTATGTAGGCATTTTTATTTCTGACCCATGACATGAAGTTAGAATTACAAAAACAGTAAGCACTTGCAAGGATTTGGGTTTGCTAGCATTGTTTTGATTTTGTGTCAATGACCGAAATTTGTAACTACAATTTTAAAATGAAATTTGAAACTATAATTTTTATTGTCCTGTAATTTGACCCTGGATCAAAAGATCAAAAGAATTATACCTATTATACCATGTGTTTGACAGCATGTTTGGTCTGAAAATCTGTTTAAGATCATTCAGTATGCTCAAATCTTATAACAGGTGCTTTACCCAATAGCAACAATCAATTAACCCGGAAATTTAATACATGTGACATTTTCAGTGGGGTTTCCTTGCCTGTGCAAGCAGCACAAGCACATGCAGCACATGCATCATGCTTTGACAAAACACACTGTGTAACCAAGACCAGCAGAAAGTGAATATATGAGGTTTCTGCTGGGGACAGTGAGTTCTGGGAGGGAAATAGTAACTGTATTCCATCAAAACTAAAGTGATTAGAAAAAAACAATCAGTATGACAGATATCTTCTTGGTCAATGGAGTAGTTGCTTGCTCAATGGAATTCTTTGAAGGTGAAATTAAAGGCTCACAACATTGAATGGAGAGAGATCAGGCAATGAAGTTTTCCATAATCTACAAGAATCTTAAAGATTGAAATCCATTCTTCTTTGCTCTTTGCTATCTAATCTTGATTTGAAAAGCCTTAAATGATCCCAGGTTACATAAAGTTAAACATTAAGATGTTTTAATTAAGGGTTTCAACGCTGTGGATTTCACAGTACTCTATCAAAGAAAAATACCACAATGAACTAAATATTTTGGAAGATATTTCTCCTCTGGGAGAAAGACATTTACAGAAATTCCGTACATGAAAATGTCAAATGTTACTCATCTTCTCTGCAGCTTTTTTTTTTTTCCTTTTTGAAGTATATTTACTTCCACTTGCTAGCTGAGGGTGTCACTGCTTGTTATTTGATATGTGGAACTGGGGCACACAAAAGGGTGACTAATCCCATTTACTGGAATTTTACAGTTTTCATCAAGGCCACAGTTTCCATTTCAAGCTTTATAGTAAAAGCAAAACATCAACTGGAAAACTGACTTCTGGTTATTGTTGTAGTAAATGAACATGGATTACTATTAAAGTAAAAGGGTTCTTTTTGAAGGTTGTTTTTTGAATTGAAAAGAAACTTACATTTAAATATTTTCTCAGGGGCAGTTTATAGTAACTACATTGACAGAACAGAAAGCTCCCTGTCCTTCACCCAGCAGTAACAGGCAGCATGTTGTGTCCTTTTCAAATGCACAATCTCTCTCTTTCTCCCTTCTCTTTCAGTCTCAGTCTCCCTCTCTCTTTCTCTCCTTCATTTCATGGTTTCAAGACCAGTGGTTTGCATCCAGGCTGAAATGAACTTCTTGTTGTAGCTATGTGACTCTTAGAGTTACCAATGAAAAATGCATGCACCCCTTGTACCTTGAATAATTTTTCCTTATAATTCAGCAGATCTTGAGGAAAAAGAAAACCTCATAGTCGCTGTCTTAAACTGTTCCTTGCAAAATCCTTTTCTTTTTCCAGTTTCTCATGCTTGTATTTGCAACGGTGTTTCTAGAGCCTCAGTGGGGGCAGGTATTATAAGCTGTTCTGAGCTTATAGTGACAAATTTGATGCCCCCTTTTTAAAAAAAGAAATCAAATTTTAAGAGCCACCAGTCTGCATTCCAGCACTACATCACTGTGGTGAAATCCCCTCACTAGGCACAGATCATACCTGCTGCTACTCCATCCCCTTTCTGCTCCCATGAGTTCCAGTGAGCCCATGTTTTGTTTCCTTCCATCCTGCCCTCTCCATGTTACACCTATTGTGCACCCCTTTCTGGCCTCCTTTGTAGTGGGCTGCTACAAAAGAGTCCAGCCTTTGGAATAACAAGACAGAAAAGAATATATTAGATTTATTTAGAAATACAATTTGGGTTGATTTATTCTTTACCTTATTGAAAATCCTACAGTACATGGTATTTTCTAAACTCCCAGCTGCTGTGGGGTTGTCTTACTAAAGACCTCACCTGGGTGAAGCTGGGGGATTTAACTAAATAAATTCTCGGGGTTGGTAGTCACAAGTTTGGAAACTTCATGGGTTTTAAACCAAATCTGTTTGGATAGATCAGTCCTGAATATATGACTTTTTTATTGCTCTGTGGATTTTTCTCCTCTTTTCTTCTGGAAAATGGGTCTCAATAGCAAAGTCTCCTTTTTGTGATGTTAAATACAGTTTATTTTTGGGAATGGTAAAGTGCTGTTTCTGATGTAATCAAATAAACTATAAACACACAAGGCATAACAGAAATCTTTGGAAATAAATGAAAAATTGACTAATCTACATGGGAAAGATCCCTGTAGTAAAGTCCTCCAACTCCTGAAGACTGAAGTCCTCTCTTGCTGGCAGGACTGAGACAATTTTCAGTTTCTTGAGACTGAGTGCAGGTTTTGGCCACATGCTGGTATCATGTTGGAACCAGATTGAAGAGTTGTGCAGGCTGACTTGCTTTTGAGATGGGAAATGTGGGATGTCCTGCCAGGCACATCAGGTACAGCCTGTCTGCTTGGGTGTCAGGTCCCACCACACTGCCAGCCTGCCCCATCTCTCAGGGATGAGAGCTGGCACTGCATCACCCAGGTATGTTTTGCTCTGGGCTGAGTCACTGCCAGCCAAGCCTGGGGATTTTGGGCACAGGGCTCAGCCTCCTGTGAGTACAGCCCAGCACACCTGACTAATGCTTTATTTTGATAGTTGTAATGACTCCTTCCCATGTAATACAAATTTCCTCTCCCACATGATCCTGTGTCCAAATTAAAGGTCAATCCTCATCTGGTTTAAATCATCATGGCTGTGCTGATTTCATGCTTGCATATATAACTAATGAGCTGGAAATTTACAGCTAGCACTGTTATACAAATGGATGGAGACTCATGGCACAAGGGTCATCAGTGACAACGTGAGTAAGGATGTTGAGACATTTTGGAGCTGCTTCTTGTGACGTCAGTAGTTGCAAATTTGGAAAATCACCCTGCCATACTTTTTGTGGGGGCCTAACAGCTCTGTTTTCAGTTAGATTTCAGCTTTATATAACAAACTGTCTCTACTCCTACACCATTCTTGCACAAGCTGTTCATCAACGTAACTCTGCTAATGAACCGAACGTGGCCATCCCCAGATCCCAGACCTTCCTCGTAAAACTTTCATTTACTTAAATGGCAGCCAGCCTCAAAGCCTTCCTTTTCTCTAAGTCTGGTGAGACACAACAGGGCCACCCTTGTGACAGTGTATTGAGAGTGGTCTCAGAAACTACTGCTGCTGCTGCCAGTGTAACTCTTTTGTGTGTTAAACATTGAGGGAGCCTCCCAGAAACTGGGAGCTCTGCCATGACAGTAGGTTGTCAGCAGCTGAACTGCTCTCTAGAAGTGGAAACTGTGTTTTCACGTCTCCTGCTAGTCTTCTCTAATGAACTTTGATGTTTTTTTTCCCCTGCTTTGCTTGCCTGATCAAGCAAATTGCCCAATCAGCTGAACCTGTGTAGTGCAGCCACTGTTGTCCCTTAAAAACTTAGTATTAACACAGATTCTCTTAGCATAGAGAAATATTTTTAGACAGTATCTCAAGCATAATAAATGTTAATCCAGCAAAAATAACTACTTCTAGCTTGTTTTTTTAAAAATCTCTGTGAGATTCTAAGAAGAATTATACTATGACTACCCAACACTCTAATAACATTTTATGGCAGAAAACAAATGTGACTGGATTAATGACATGGCAATAGATTTGTTTTCTTGGAGAGAGCTGAACTGTAGGGTGTCTGATGTATTTGAACATCAGAAGTCAGCCAGGAATAAGTGTTCCAAAGCTGATCTGCGTTGATTCTCATCTGTCTCTTACAAACTCTTCCTCTATGGAGCAGTTTTCCCTCTCCTAGATTTTCCAGAAGGTGTCACTGTAAGGCAGTGATGGTAAAAATCCTGCAGATTTGACATTAAATGAGTGAGAAATACTTAATGGCTCTAATTTTCTTGCAATTATTATTTAACTCCTAATAAATCAACAAGAACAGTTTAAAATATTAGAATAAGAACAAGGAATGGGAGTATCAAAGTTTCTTCATAGTTTGAATTTACAGCCTGTCTGAAAACATGTCATCCCAAACAAAATTCAGCTGCTCAGGCCATTAGTTCAAAAGCTGAGAGTGCAAAACTACCAAAATGACTGAGCAGTTTTAAAGCTTGCTCTTTTAATTCTGTCTGCACATGGGGGTACATCTGAAGCACATGTGCACACCAGGGGATGCAACTTCATAAGGAAAAGCTGGAAACTAAAGTATCTTTTTTCCCAGGTATTCAGTGAGATGTGGTTTGCTCGCAGATTTCAGCTTCCACTGATCTTGGGGGCTCAGCAAAACACACTGGGGGCCCTTACAGAATGAGTGGGTTTGGAAATGATGCTGCTGTGGGCAGAAGGATTGGAGGGTAGCATTACAAGAGCAGATGAGCATGAGGGCTCCAGCCAGGTGATATACATATTAAAATGAATGCAAAGCCTCAGACTTAGGAAGAATAAGCCAAAACAATGTCTGTAGGCTACAAGTGAAGAGATGAGAAAAAGGCTCAAGTCACACTGAAATCTAATGGATTCCTGATGTAATCTGTCATGAAAAGTGAGTTTGGCAAAGAATCAAGGGGAGGAGATCCCAGTGCAGCTGGAGGATCTTTAGCACCTCTGACCTGAGGCTGGCTGAGCACTCACCTGGAATGTTGCAGCCAGCTCTAGTCCTTTGCCTTGGGAGGTGGTGAGTGTGAGCTGAAATGGAAAGAGCACTGACATGCCTGAGGAGCCAGCTGTAGCATGCCAGAAACACAATCTAGGGTGCAGGAAAGTGACACAGACTAGTTGGGGGATAGTGGCCATTTGAGCTGTAAAGTAAAGAAATAAATAGATTTTGCTAATGGCGCCCTTTGATTACTGCAATATTAACTGTAGTTTATATGATGTCCATAATTATAACTCAAGACTAAAGAGTTCTGGAGTTGCCTGTGTCCTTCCTGTTTCCTCAGGAGATAATAACATGCAGATGCTGGGTCATTCATTCCTCTTCCTCCTGACAGGGGATTGGTGCAGGCCTAGAATTGATGCTATGTGACCTATCATCTATTTAATGCTATCCCAAGCATAAGCCTTTCTGGACTGTTTTTGGGGAGGAGGAAGAGGAGAGCAGCCTTCCTGTGCACACCCTGCACAGATATTGGGGCTGTGCTGGTTTGCCAGGGATGAGCCCTCCAGGTTTCTGCCAGTCTCCTCCACTGGATGCTGATATAAAATGGAATCCATGAGATAGGACAGCCACTTTGCTCTGGTCTTGGCAGTTTTCCTGGAGGAGCTCTGTCCTGTGAAAAAACCCTGTGACAGGAACAGCTTTTGGGGCAGGGAGAGATTGGTGAGCTTCACTGAGTGAGGAGGGGATCCCTGCAAAAAAACCCCAAGGGATACCACAACAGTCCTGATTGCACTTTATGCAGACTTGGTTTGTGGGTCCTTTGGAGTAAAAAGCTGTCCTGAAAGATGGGCATGAAGCCATAATGCTCCTGTGATTTCTGCTTTCCCAGGACAGTCATCAGTGTAGCAGGAGGGGGCAGGGGGGGAGCCAAGGCAAATATTGGAGTTATGTCCCTGAAGGACCTCGCTGGGGCAGACTTTCAAGCATTCATTTTTACAGCAAATTCTTTAGCAACAAATTTTCTATTTAACCAATGTGTTGACAAATAAATCCTGATTTGAATTTGTACATTGCTTTGATTCTTCAGGCAACTCTTGGATATGTAGCCAGATTCTTAATATAGAAGCAACTGGAAGTAGGTCATTTCCGCCCTTCAAATACCATTAAAAAGTTTCTTTCTCTTATGGAAGAGAAGGAAAAGTTTTCCCTGTCTTTTCATCTTCCTGGATTTCTGCTGTGCAAAGCAGACTATGAAAATAAATTGGCATCAAATGAAAGTTGTTATTTCCTTTTTCCTTAGATTTTACTCTTCATCAGAACAGTTTTAATGAAATCCACCTATTTAGTTTGTGGGATTCTAGTAAGGTACCTTCTCATTATACCATAAATAATGGTGAAGTAAGAATCTTACGACTATTACTTTTAAATCAAAGTTATGGGTTTCCTAATGGATTCCATAATACAGATTTCAAAGTTTACAGTAGTTTAACCATACACAAACATTGTATCCTCCCCTCCTTTGTAATTCAGCTGCTCTTTATTTTCTTTTGCAGCTTCATATGGTTGAAACATCTGGGATTTGGGAGCTGTTCCATGCCTGCTCCCCTTGTTAGAGGGTTTGGTGCTGGAGCCTCCGACTGAATGCCAGAATCCTTCCCTTTGTGCTCCTCAGTGACGTACACAAGAACTTTGAGGTGGTGTAAGAACAGAAGGATTCGTGGCTAATAAATACTTCATCTAAATGGGTGAGTGTTCAAGCTGGGCTGTTAGCTTAATTCTAACCATAAGGAGAAGTAACCACAGCATACTTAGGGTGGGAGAAGATATCAATCACTGTCACTTTTCAGCAGAGCAAAATGAGCAGAGAGAAAAGAAGCTGGGGTAGATTTTAGCTTTTGAAAAGCAGGATGTAAGCTTCTCATCCAGGCTAATTCTCTTCTGGGTTATTGGTGTTCCTAATGTTTTATTTCAGCAGTAACATTTCTCCTGTTACTAGGTAAAATTAGTTGATTAATACATGTATTGTGACCAATACATGACCAAGCCATGTATGATGGCTACAGCTACATTATTCCATTGTCTTGGATCTTAGGAAGACCATATTGGTGCCTGGGTGTGTACAGAGGTTTTCAAAGTAACTCCCTTGACAAACCAGAACTGGCATACCTCTGCTGTGCTCTGAAGTTTATTCCAAATTATTCAGCCTTGGGAGAAGCCTTGTGAATCTTTTCACAAGTTAACAGGCTGCTATATAAGCATTCAATAATTTTAGATGCTTCCTTCTCATGGTCATTTTAATTTGCATCACTATTTGTAGGCAATTTAAAGATTTGGTTTTAAATCATCATGATATGTTTATCAGTGGGAGTGATTCCCTAACAGAATTCCTTCTGAGATGGAAATTATTTATTCCCTTTAGTAAGTTTTGCATTCACTATTTTACATACAGAGGATGAGCTCCTGGCCCTGTAGATGCCAGGAGAAGTTTTGCCTTTGACTCCAGAATTTCAAGACATCACTTTCAGTTTTCAGTGCAATCTGTCTCTTCATAACCCTGATTTCCCTGAAAATCTCCTCAGCATTCCTATGATTAATAAAAAAAACCTCATTGCCACTGTCTCTTCCTATTTGGTTTTGGGAAACAATGTGCACCCAGGGAAATCTCATTTTCGTCAGCAGCATCGGTGCTGTCACAGGCGTGGGGAGAGGGGGCAGCTGTGGCACTGCATCACTGTCTGTGCCCATTACCAGAGAGGAAAGAGATCTCCCATATGTCTCATTCATTTAGAAGGGAGCCTCTTACAATTGCAAAACTTCAGCCTCCTAACTATAATCACCAGAGATGTTTTTTCTCGCAGACATATTCTGCCACGTTGAAGCAGTTGAGTCTTTTTACAAAGAAAATGTTTTTTCCTCTTTCTTCTGGAAAACTGCTGGCATTCAGATGAGTTGCTACTTCTCTCAAATCTCTCCCTCTGCCCAGCTTGAGAGCCAGCTGAGTAACATAACAACACATAAATGTGAATTAAGTGAGAAGGGCTTTTGCTTTATGTTTTTCCCTAATCATTATTACTCTATCCATGTCAGCTTCAGATTTACACCAGATTAAATTTTGAATAGAAGGAAAGCTGACACAATCCAGCAGGATCTCATAATTAAACTCTTTCAATCAGTGGGGTTTCTTTCTCTTTTGGTTGTAACTTTTCAAGTTGAGTAGCCTGATCAGGTTGGAAATGCTCTGCTTGTATAGTTTGTAAAAGCATGCATGAAATTTCTGTACTTAAACGGTCATATACAGTTTTCCTGTTCACTTCAGTGGAGCTAAGAATTTTTTTGATTCGACAGATATACTGTAATACCTGTTGATAAAGGAAGAGATAGAAGGAAAAGAATCACTTATTGCTTTTCAAGTGCAACAAAAACAAAGTTTTATCATGTATTTTTTTTCCCAATTAAAGCATTTTTGGAACAGAATTTTTAATTGAAAAGTTGGGTTTTTTCACATTTAATTTCAGCCTGACTGATAAAAATATAGTTGATTGAAGGGATCTTTTTATACTTTATTGCTTTTTTGTCTCTTTTCCACCACCATTTCTTAGAATCCTCCTTCTATTGCAGTTTGTTTTGTCTTTATTTAGGTTACCATTTTTATTTGCTTATGTATATCTGTATGGGTGTTTAATTTTTTTCCTTTTGCTCTTTGTATCTCCCCACTATTGGAAGCCTACGTTCCCTTCCCTCCCCTATCATCTTTCTTGACCATGCTTCTGCTCCTTCATTCTGAGGAGGTAACAGGAACCTCAAAACTATGTTTAAGATCAGAATTTTACTCCTCTCATTTGAAAAACTGAGTAGCTTAGTACCTCTATCTATCATGCAGCTACTAAGGAAGGAAGGTGATTCACCTGCCAGTAATATCTATAAAATGGAAATTGACAGTTTAATTAGCAGTTTAATTTAATTGTTTAATCAACAATTCCTGAGCTGGTGTTAATAATGTGAGTGCCAGAGGAAGAGAAGACCACCAAACATTGTACTTGGCCTCAGCTGTGGAGAGACCCAGCATAAGGTGGAACTCCAGTTCCATGGGGCATGGAAATTCAGCAGAATTACCAATACCTGGGAGGGTATTGGATGATTTTGCTGGGCCTTTCTGAACACATCTGTGCATGCAGAAACTGGTAATTTGCTTTGATAACTTCAGAGCTTTACATGGTGAGCAAGTTTTGCAGTAGTAAGAAAGCTGCAATTTTGGTGCACATGCAGAAGATGGAGAACTAGAGAGATGAAGCAGCTGCTGAGAGCACTCCTGATGCAGCAGCTCCCAGAAAGGACTGGCCGAAGACAGTCTTGAGCTGGTGACTGCAGTGTGCACCAGGAGCTCATCTGGCTTAAGAAAATTCCTGTCAGTAGCCTGCCTTCTGATAAGGAGTTTTGGGGTCAGGAAATTAGGCTGCCTCTTGCCTTAGTTCTCTGAAGGTTTTGTTTCTAGTTGTGTGAACTAGGTTGTTCAGACATTTTTCCAGGAACTAGATTACGTTGATTTAAAACTCCTTAAGAAATGGAACCAAAGTCCTACAGCTGTAAACACTTTTCTTTTTTTTTTTTTTTTTTTTTTTTTTGTTGAGCTATTATGAGAAAGCCTTAATAATTTTAAAATGTAGTTTTTTGTTCTCAGACTCTTACTACAGACACTTTGGGAGATGTATTTTATAAATCAAATTTTTCTTTCAGTCTATGAGACTTTGAAAGGTTATATTTTTCTTTAAGCCAAAACAGTGGGTTTTTTTCTATAATAATTCTATTCTGTTTTATTCAAATCAGTTATCAAACTTTTCTGATTAGCTGCTTAAATAGCTTATTTTGTGAACATAATAAGGGAAGCAAAGACTGACTGCTTTGAAAAAGTTTATTCCTTTCTTCTGGTACAAAAAAAAAGAGGTGTCTGAGCAGACAGAGTCTGCTCTTATTCTTGAAATAGTTCTGAACTGGGAACACTCAGCACCGTGGTTTATGTGTCAATGTGTTTGCCACTGAAGAATAAACATCTCCATGCCTACACTGTAAACAAAACACTCTCCCTCCCCCCAGGTCTCTTCTGGGTCTTCCTTACTGACCAGGCACAGAAAAAGCATGTTAGCACTGAGAGATTGAGATGATTATGACAAAGGGAGAATCCAAACCACGTACCTAAAAATGTCTGGAAACAGTTTTGATATATCACTAAACCTGAAGACTACTTGTCTTTTAATCTCTCCCATAAACAACCCCTCCATCCCTTCCAACTAAATTATTTAAAATATTTGGCAATATAATCTTGACAGTCTTTCAATTCATTAGTTTTGGAAGCATAAGCTCTCTTACAATAATAAGGAAATTGATCTTGGCATCCAAATTACTTCTGCCTATTCCACACTGAATCTCTGCAAATGACTACTGCCACTAATGCTCTTGTAATTCATGTGAGTTACTACATATCTTTTAATCCTGTTAAGAAGAGAATAGTGATTATTTAGTTAAGGAGCTCATTGGAAAAATTATCTAAATTCTGCTCTGAATCATTAAACAAAGCTCATAATTGAATTTTGTCACACTGCAGAAAAACTTCTCTGATTATTTCAGTGGGTCAGCAATGAAGATCAGTTTCAAATATATTTAACTCTGAATACAAGTATGAAGAAGGATGTTAGCCTCTGTCACTCTTTCTTATTTTTATCTATGTCACTTCGAAATTAATTTAAAAATTTGGGATTGTGTAGTTCTAAAAAAAATATTATCACCCAGTTGTAATTGTTCCGAGCAAATGGAAACCTCTGGCAACTCAGAGGGATGAGAGTGTGATTATTCACCCTCTCGTAGATGTAGTCCAGTTCATAGTGCATTCAAAAACTCAAAACTTAATTGTATTTTTATTTCAAATATATAAACCTAATTAATTTTAAATAAAGCAACTGATGTACTATTGCTCTCTGGAACACCATCCCCCCCAGTTCCCTAGTGGTTTTTCTACTGAAAAGCCTGTATCCCTCTTCACCAAGCACCCAGCAAAAGTCAAGACACTTGAGGCACATTTAAGAGGAAAGGTGAAAATCTGAAGTGCAGTGGTGAGTGTGTCTCTTGAGAAAATCTGACCAGTCTTGCAGGAAAAATATTTTTCCATTTACCTGGTACCAAATGGTGAATCAAACCCTGCTTTTAACTTTGCTTTTCTATGAATATCACAGGACGAATTAAGAGAACAGACCATGACAATTGGTGCTTTAAATGACAATTTTCAACATTTAAAAAGTTAAGGGGATGTCTTTTTACCTGTTTCTTAAATTGGAAAATGTTTCTGGAATACTGAGCCATCTGCTGAACCCACCTTGTTAGGTAAAAGGGAATTTCCAATTCAGTGTTAATGTCACTGTTAATACATCTTCAGCAAAATTACATTAGGCATATCAAAGCAAAAGAGTGCTCAAACTAGCAAAAAAATGTAAAAAACAGCTTCACATTCCCCCTCTCTTAGTACTTTGAAAGAACGGCTTCATAAAGCTGAAAACAATTAAGAGCTAAATCTTCGGGGAAAAAGCTTTTAAACAGAAAAATGTGAATGATAATTGAGAGCTGCTTAGGAATATTTTACCAAATGCTTCAAAAACCACAAATGAGAGAGAAGGACATATTGGTTTAAAAAAAATACCACCAAAACAAAACAAAACAAAATGAAACCCTGGCTCAAAGGGAAAGTGGAAACAGATATGAAACAAACAAATAAAACAAACCCAGGAAGAATTACAATTTATATAAAAATAGAAGAAA
The DNA here is from genome assembly GCF_903797595.1 of Erithacus rubecula. Lineage (NCBI taxonomy): Eukaryota > Metazoa > Chordata > Aves > Passeriformes > Muscicapidae > Erithacus > Erithacus rubecula. The sequence goes on from NC_136689.1 coordinate 30,178,131, forward strand.
TGCAAATTTGGTAGTGGTAAAAGTAAAAATCATAGAATGGTTTGGGCTGGAAGAGACCTTGAAGAAGGTAGGAATTATTTAACAGTTGTTAAGGGGAAAAAACACAACAGAGAGAACAGGTAAAATGTAAGAGGGAAGTTTTAAATTGTGCTAAGACAAGTTGCAATTATATTGTTCCACTGCTAAATGAAAGTGTTATTATTGTCTATAATGACCCAGAGAGGCAGAACTGCTCTGTAAGTAATAATTTCATCCAGTATTTAAGGACATCAAACACATACCATTCAAGTTAGATATTTTAAAATAAATTAGTTTGATAAGCCTCCCTATAAACATTTATTCTACTCTAGAGATGTGAAAAATTGATACTGTACTAATGCTTTAAAGGAACTGCAGTAGCTCAAGGATTTGTGGGAAGCTGCTGAAGAACTTCTACATGAGAAATGAAAGGAAGGTGCTAGTGTCAGCATCAATTAACACAGACTTGCAGCAAACAGCTTTTAATTTTTTTTAATGAATTGAGATAACTTTGGTTAATAATGACAATGGCACTGACATTTGGCATTCTGGTTATGACAAAAAGGGCAATTGGTAATACAGCATAGACTTAAAACTGATTGTGATAGCTCACATTTTAATAATTTCTGGCAGCTGTTAGAGGACAGGTGGCTCCTGTCTGATCTATCAATGCACAAAGAGAAGAATTTATTTTGATATGGGGAGATTATTCATCAAAGTATGAAACATGGCAAAAATGCAACAGAGGAGATAATGGCTGAGGAAAAGTGGTGGCAATCCTGTGAGCAGCATCAGAGGATGGCTCTTCTAAGACATTCGATTTCTGCTTTTCTGTCTGTCTGTCTACAAAAAGTTCATTAGTATGGCTAGCAAGTACTGCCATAGTTTGTCCACTGCTGCAATTCAAACCCACTTCTTTGTTAGGACTTAATTGTGGGAAGTCCTGCAGCCTGTGAGAGGGTCAGGCTAGATGGTCCCTTGCATTCTATGAAGTTACAAAGGAAGAAAAACCCATCCAAACCAGGAAACTCCCAGCGGGAAGGGGAGAGAGCTACCCAGGCTTGAAAATACTGCTGCAGATGTCACAACTCACAGAACATTTGGAGAGTTTTACACTAATGTAATCCATCTCCTGAAAAATGACACATCTGTTTCCACTTTCTGTTTCTTATATTATCTTTGTAACATCACTGTAGACTCCATCTGGAACTGAAATTCTCTTTAATTTTTTTAAAGCAGCGTTCCTGATAAAATCTGGCATTGTAATGATTCGAAGGCAAGGATAAGCTTGGAAAATGGAACATTTTCTGTTTCCTGCCCATGTAACTCTGGTCCTTCCCTCTCTGCAGGCACACATGGTAAAAATATACAGAAATATGAATGCATTTACACTGTGAAGGGAAAATGAACACAATTAGACAGAGAAGATAGATTCTTTCTTTTTTATTGATAACGTTTTACTAATCCTAATGACAAATTAAAATGTGTATTTGGAGAAGTGTTTTAAATATTAAGTGGAATGATTCCTAATTTCTTAGTATTAATAATCTTTGTACTGTTCCCTCTCCTTATTAGTCATGTTTTAAAATTTCCCTTGGCTTTGTAGTCAATCCAGGCTGCTGGGGTTTGTTGTTCTCTTACTACAGTTTAAAGGAATTTTGACACTGACTTCAGTAAGGACCAACTCTACTTTTACTTTTGCTTTGCAGCCTCTTTTAATTTCCTTTACTGTACACATTAGCCCAGAGGTAATATTCCCAATCTTGTTATGGAAAGGTCCTTTCTAAATTTCAGCATTTAACTGTTTCAGTGGAAGTGTGAATAATATTTTTTTGTATGTGTGTGTGTTTTGATGATTAATACTGAGGGGAACTATTAAACTGTATCCTCAAGCTGTTTATCTATGCATTTAAGAGTGCAAAATATATTTGGAAGTCTAAAAATGTTCTTGGTTAATATGGAGTAACTTTGGGTGTATCTTATTGCACTAGGAAGAATTAATAAATGTGATTACTGTAAAACCTGTTTAGTCTCATATTATATTTCCCCTAGAGGTCCCAGTACAAAGTCTCCTGGAATCAATGAAGGCTTGGAGAGCAAGCATTCCTCCAGCGCCTTTGATTTAGCAATAATAGTGACTTATTAATTTTCAGTTGCTAGACTAGGGTGGATATCTTTCCAGGAAAAAATGAACAGTAATATTTTGCTCAAGGGAAAAGAGGAAAAGAAAAGCAATTTAAAAAAAAATTAGATTTTTGAGAAAAAAACTCAATGAATCCCCTTTAAATTGAGAGGGAGATAATCAGGAGGTTTTCTGGTAACTTAGTAGTCTCTCTATGTCTTTTTCCTGGCTGAGTAGTCAAGCACTTCAAACTTTTTGCTGGGCAGGAAAGGAAAGAATAAGTAATGCCAATCATGTGACAAAATTTGAACATGGAGTATAAGAAGGAAGCTTCAAGGAGGACTGAAGATTGCTTCTTGTCCAGGCTCATAGCTCAGTTTAATTTAGATTTTTTTTTTTTTTTTAAGGAGGAGAGGATGTATTTTGCAGTGTCACATGTGGTTATAATGGAACTTCTGGACTTCTCTTTCTTCTTTTGTTTCCTTGCACTCACATTTCCTGCCTCAGGTTTGGGAAGGAAATGCACTGCAGCCTCAACACAATGCCTTAGTCCTTCACAGCATGAGGGAAAGGTCTGAGAACTTGTAAATGGGGATGACCTGGCAATATCCTTTCTCTCCCTATGAGAGCTGGCACTACATAACTCATCCTTATGACTTTACTCCTGCTTTTTCCCAGCAGCTTATCTGTGTGACAACAGTACTGAAATGGCATTTTGCCTCAGAAGAGTCAAGTAGCATCTTGAATCTGTGTACATTCAGTTTTCCCATCAGAGAGGGTTTTTATGTGTTTTTCCTGTGCTCCAAATAAACAGTTATTCAAAAATTATGTCATCAATACACTCTGTCCATCTAGAACTTCTAATTTTATTGTCTCTCTCCTTCTGTCCTAGGCAAGTACTTGCCTAATCTGGATAATTATTATCAATCTAACCTAGTGTGTGTTTTGATGGATGCAAGTAACCAAGGCCACCATGACCCACAGCTGAAGTGCAACGAGATTTATTCCATCACCCTGCTGGCTGGAGGATTCCAAAAACAAGAGGGGACACACACACTGCTGAGTTTAGTCCATGCTAACAGGTGCAAAGAGCTGGGAGCACATTCCCACCCTCAGCATCTCCAAGGGCTCAGGACTTCACAGTGCTGTGCTTTCCATAACCCCCAGCTCTTCATCTCTCTAACACACCTGGCTGTGAACAATGCCCCAAGTCTTTGGCAGCTTTCTGTTATCCTCTATGAAAATTCCACCTCTCAAGGCAGACAGAAAACTATCCAAAGCAAGCACAATACACAAAGTTTTCCACACAGGGTGTTCCTAGCATCCCTGGGCTGCAAGGTCATCTCGAGAGACCACAGGTCTACTTTCCCCCCTTGCCAAATCTGCTTTCAACCCTTTCCCTGCAACACCTAGACAGATAGATTATTAGATAACTAAAATAATGAAGGAGTTATTTTAGCAGCTTTCAAAACATCCCAGACAGCATCCATGGGGGTATTTAGCCTTCAAAATTCTGTCTTTCAATGAAGACTTAGAACAGAAAATGAAGTTTCAAATACTTCACAAAGAAAAAAAGAAATTCAAAGAGTGGGAAGATTTCTCTCCATTGTAGAGGAGACTTGATCAGTTCTCTGGCCACATCATGCAGACTAGAGATACTGATAAATATTCATAATAGTGTTGAAGATTATGCAAGGCAAAATGAGCATAAATCTACACATGTCTTGTGAAGGTTTTAAAAATCTTGTTTGGAAAAAAAATTAAATACCCAACAGTTTAATTTTGTTAGCAATTAAAATCAGGCTTACACTGAAAAGCTCTGAAAGTCATCAACACTGAATAAAAAATCTGAGTTTGCAGTAGTAAGGTATTTGCAGAAAGGGCACCATCACAAAACTTGCCCTGATGGCCAAGACAGTTTTCAGTGGAGGTTTCTGTTTTGTTCTTGAGTAGAGAATTGTCATTCCAAGTCACAAGGAGTTAGCTCAAGGATTGCCATTTTACCTCCCTTTTGGCCATGTGTGAAACATTAGGTGGTGTCAAAGCTGGAGCCAATAGGCTCTGGTGAGTGCTCTGAACTCTATCTGCTGCAAAATTATCATTACATTATTACTGAAAGAAGCTTTATGTCAGTATAACTTAGATTTACACTCTATGTTAAGACCCTTTTGACCCTTTCTAGAAGGGACATGGGAAATTAAAGTGAAGATAAATTGGAATGATCTGAGTATACCTTACATTGCTACTTTTTTTCAAGCAGTGAAAAGAGTACTCACTGCAAGTGGGAATCTGTTGTCTTTAGTCAGAGCTCAGGAGTGTAATTTTTCTGTAAAGTTCCTTGAAACTTCCTCTGTTTAAATGTGAGAAATGTTTAAGGAATTGATCAAATTTTCTGGGCCCCATTATTCATCTGTAATGAAGCAGTCTGAAAATTTTAATTTATTCTATTATTTGAGCAAAATTGGCCCATGGAAGGAGAGTGCACTATTACTTTTTACTGTCGCATGTTGAATTAAATTTTGCATTATATTTGTCTTTATGTTTGTCTTTTCTTTTTTTTCACCACAGAAATGAAAGTGACAGCTTCATGTAAGATTTTCTCATTTGCAGAATGAAAAAAAATGAGTACTCTATAAATTGTAGGTTTACTTTTGATTTATTTAACACTTCTTTACATTAAAAAATTAGTTTCAAAAAGAAAATAATTTCTCACCAAAATGCCAAAGATACTTTCTTATTGGAAATGTTTGGTCAGGCTAAACACAAATTTGCAAAAGCCTTGGATTTCCCAGAAACTTTCATACAACTTCAGCAGCTTGTCAAGAAAACTAATCCAGTGTTAGTCTTAATTTGCTCTGATGTGAGTATGAGAGGAGAGTTAGGCCACATGTTTCTGTTTGCTCCCTCTAAGCCCTTTTATGAAGTGTCAAATTTCAGTACAACCATTCCAGATTTGAGAGACCCACAGATACACTCTGAGATCAGCAAGCTAGAAGCATTTGGAAGGTGGTGATACATGAGTGTGTGTGCACACATGCACGCCTTTGGAGGCTTCCTTTGAGGCTATGAATTGTGATTTCGTCCAATTTCACATAAGCCACTAAGTTTTAATGGAAGCTTTGATCACTGATAGAAGAAAATAGTTTTTGTTGCTCAGATTTAGAATGCAGAGGATAATTCAACAGTGAAGTGTGTGCTTAATGCTCACACCCCTGCTTCAGCCCCAGTGTGCTGTTTCCCTGTGCTTTTCCTCTCAACCCAAGAACATCACGTTCTCTTCTAAAGATTGAAGTTGATAAGACATTAAGAAATGTCTTTCAGTAGATATTGAACCCAAAAATTTACTAGTTTTGTTTCTTAATCCCACTTCGGAAATTTTCAAAAGTCATCATTTATGGAAATTATCAAAAGCAAGAGCTGTGACATTACAGAGAAGGATTTCTTGTTTGAAATGAAGGAGAATGGTCATTCAAGGATTGCCAAGGGCCAGGGAACCATGATACAATTTAACAGACAGCCAAAATGATTTTTTGCTAAAGTAATAGTTACAATAATAATAAACAGATCCTCTTAAAATTAAGAATTTTCTGATAATGAATCTCATGTTAGTTTAGGTATATTAGACACTAGTAACAGAGTCAAATTGCAAGTTATTGGCACAACAAGATAGAAAGAAAATACTAAAAGAAAGACCTGGTCTTGTTCCCTGCTCTGCTGTTGGACCAGTGGATAATCTCAGCACCAGTAAAATTAATGTGGTTTCATATAAATCCACAAAATTCACTTGATCCTTGTTTTTTTCTTCTTTCCCTATTTTTTACTGGCAGTGTGTGATGTATGAAGAATTAAATCTGTATTTTCATGCATTCAATGAAGAAATTATGATAGTAGAAAATCCCCTGATCTTTGTTAGTCAATAATGATAATGATAATCTGAGTGGAAGAAGAATTACTCAAAAATTAAATTAAAAACACCTGTAACTGTAGGAGTTTGCTCAGTAAGGAAATGCAGGTTTAGATGGATTTCTTATCATTAACTGGGTCTGCATATTCCTAAGTATCTAACCATCCCTGTTTTTTCACAGAAGTTAAAGTATGAGTTGATACTGGAGTTTCAACCATAAATTTTGATTTCTTCTGCCTGTATATATACAAGAAAATACACTAACATTGAGTTTTGTAACTTTTCTGTCTTTCATATGTTTTGTACACCATGTAGTCAAACAGCCAGGTCAGAATGTAAGAAGGTCAGCCCCTCTTCCTTTTTGCTTTATGTATGACACGTGTCAGCAGAAATGGGCACAGTATGAGTGTTGTCAAGTTGTTTTTCCATGTTTCTTCCAAAACCCAGTGTTTCTCCTGTAGTCTTCTGAAGAGAAATTGCTTATATTTCCAAAGGTTTGTCCTTATTACTGTGTAACAGTGGATAGATGACACTATTGAATATAATAATTTTCATCAGAGTGCTCTCTCTGAACTCTTCAAGACATTTCCTTGGGAGCCTGCTGCTAGCCCAGAGGATGTCAGGCAGCCAACCAGGAGCTGATTCAGTATCCTCCAACTACCTTGTATAACCAAGTATTGTTCATTGTGCTTGTGCTACTACATGGCACCATAATGAGCTCTGAAAAAGAAAAGGAACAGAAAGACTATTCACCACCTCTAAACATGATATTCTTGTCTGGATAAATTTTTTTTAGCTTTCATTCTTAAGACACTTCAAAAAGCTTGTAAAGGTGATGGATGGGAGAGACTTTCATGGGAGATTTATCATGTGGTTAAACTATATACCCTCCCACACAGGTGGTTTTGGTTGTAATGAAGAGCTTGTGTTCTGCTCTAGCTGCTTGAGTATTCTCAGCAGTGGATCTGCTGTGATCTCAGAACTCCTGAGCAGAAGTCATCCCTCTGATGTGACCCCAGGGGGAGTGATGGGATTTGTCCTTCCAAGGATCTTTGCTGTAATTCCATTCCATCTCCTTTCTGTTATCAGGATGTTGGTCTCACAACTCATTCACTGGTGAAGCAGAGGAAAACCAGCTGCTGTAAGACTGCTTCTGAAACAAGTCTCCTGTTATGCCCACTTTCTGCAGTTTGTTCACTCCAAGACAACATTGCACTCTTGATCAAACTGAACAGCTTTCAATGAGAAGAGATCCAGCTGGTTCCTCGTGTGCTTACACCCCTTCTGACCAGCTGGGCCAGACTAGAACTAATCTGCTGTAAAATCCTCTCTACTGAGGATTCTCAAAGTGGAGAAGCTGGCTCTTCAGGAACTGCTTTGTCTCTCTAAAGGTCTGCTCCTATTAGAATCCACCACTTGCCCAGGCAGACACAGTTCACAGTTTCTTGTGAACACAGACATTCATGGTAAACTGATGACAGAGCAGCTTTGCCTGATAGTGCTTTCTGTGCACAACCTTCCTCCAGAGCTTGACCCTGCCACATCCACCATCTAAGCAGGGATGTTTCCCTCCTTGTCTGCTTCTCATGACGCCAAGCGAAGGCTGTGGCTTCCTTCCTGCAGGATCAGCTGCCACGCCTCTCCATTGATGGATGGAAGTGTTCTCAGGCCTGACCTTGCATTCCCTCCAGCTGCTACCATGTATACCATTTTTACTAGGCAAGAATAAAGGAATTTAAGGGAAGAAGGAATAAAAGTGAATTTTCAAAGGAAATCCTGCTATTGGTTTCCACTGTTTCCTTCTATTGTTGAGTGTCGCAGATGCTGAAGTAAATGTCTACTGAGATGGGAATCCCACATTAACTATTGTCATCCAAGTTTGGTCATGGCCAGCAGTTAAATCATTCTTCCTTCTCTTTTGAACAGCTGGAGTCTACAGTGATATTTCAGATATTTTTCTGAGTAAGCATGCAGATTGTTTCCCACAGGTCACTGTCCTCCAATATGGGCCAAAAAGATTGAAATAAAAATGTTGAACCTTCCATAAAATTTCTGGCAGTTTCTATGGAATTGCATAGAGCAGGATGCTTGCCAAAACAAACAACTTATAAGTGCCATATTTTTTCTTTTCTTTTTTTTCTTTTGCTTTTTTTTTTTCCCTTTCTCTTCCCTATACTTTTAGCTTATTTATATGGAACCCAATTTAATCCCTCAGTGATGTTGTTGATTTTCTCCCTGATGAGATGGCTAGGAAATTTCTAAAAATCCCTTCCAATCCTAAAAAGCTCAGATCACTCTCCCTTGAAGGCATAAATTCAGAGTATGGGGCAATGTCTGTTTTTACATGCTGTGTGTAAAAGAAGATTTAGAAACCCCATTGTGCATCTCTTCTAACAGGGCTATGAGAGTAAGGGGAGTGCATGGGCATCCTCCACTGACCACACATGACACTACCTTTGCAGACTTGATTGTGTTTTCTCTCCTTCAACATGAATACACTTTACTAGGAAACGTGGGTTACAAGTATTCATTCTGCTCTGCAGTTCTGCTCACAAAAGACACAAAAATTATTCTGGTGAGAAACCACCCCAGGAAAGAATCAAAGTAATAGGGTTAGCTCTAATGCTTGTTAAAACTTATTAGCTATTAATGCTCCTTAATACTGAAGATGCAAAGAGTGGAACAGTAAAAAGACAAATAGCAACCCAATTTGCAAAGTGATATAGCAGGCAGTGTATTTAATAACTATTTCACTTGAAGGAGGGTAAGAATTTAAAAGCTGTCTGAATATAACCTGTAGATGTTTCATTCAGGAAATGTGTTAAATCTGCTGATTCTCAGCTTCCCACCCCTTTCTCCTCTACAGTAGTCAGCAGCACAGGGACTGAAGGGTCCCAGCTGTGCCAGGACTTGCTGTGGGCACAGCCTCCATCCATGCCAACCTCAGCCCTGTGAATTACTGAAATTACTCAGGACATTGGCATTGCTGGAAGGGATGGGTTCAGAAGTTTCCAGCCACCCCCTCTGCCCTGGTGCTTTGTATCCTCCATGCTGGTGTTCACCATCCCCTGAGGTCACCCTTCTCTGACAAATCAAACAAAGCTGAGGCAACACAGTCCCAGATCCATCTTCATACTTTGCTCTGTGTCTCCTCTCTTGGGCTGCTCCACCATGAGAGTGCCAGGCTACAGAAATTGCTGGTAGCTTTCTGCTAAGCCCTTTGAACCAGCTCTGAGCCACTGGGAGTTGCAGTGCCAGCAGCAGAGGGGTGGAGATCACAAGGGAAAGACAGGGATGCTGGTGGTAAAGTTGGTTTAAGCTGTTGAGAAACCCCATCCCCATTGCACAAGAAGAGCAGCATATGGGGTTACTCAGTGAGATGAATTACTGAAATAAACAAAGCAAAACACCCCCCTCCCCTAGAAAAACCCAAATCAAAATCCCCATTCCTGTAAAAGACTGTTTTGGTGTGGCTTAAGGGATAGTGTACTACTGCAGAGAAGCTTTGGGGTCACTGAGGCTCTCATTTCACCCCATAAGTTTCATCCCACAAATTGCCCCCAGAGCTAAGAAGAGCATAAAGAAAAAAAAAAAAAAAAAGCTAAAAAGCCTTTTTTTAAAACTGAAAGTGGTAAATTTTGATTTAAATTTGAGTTACTTAATTAGAATGTCCAATTTTAACAGCGTGTTCAAAGTTATTGAATTTATATGTTGATATTCTGCACCACAGTTTAGTCAACAAAAACCTGTTGTGCCTTTTAGAAAAGATAATTAACACTCCTAAATGTGTTTGCCAGAAATATTGGGACATAAATCATCCCACCAGAGTGGTTTGAACAAATTAAAACCAGTCTGTTAGAGTGACAACATGCTTATTTAATTCAAGATACAGTAATAAGCTCTTTGATGTTTTCCTAACTGAACCAGATTCCCAAAATTATTTTCTACATTTAATTTTAAGGTCTTTAATTATATTTCTATGTCTCATTGAAATAAAATCCCATGTGTCTTGTATTTTTAGATGTAACACCACCTGTTTTGAAATATTTTTGGATAAAGTATTTTAAATTGTGACAGAATTTGAGGTGGTGGATTATTATGCTTATGTTTTTATTAATGTGAAGGATAGAAGACCTTTCTTCCATATCAAGTATACAGATAATCTGAGTAGATAAACAAATGTTTCCTTCATCTTTGTTTTTGGACATCTCCATGTAGGGATAACATCCTGTGTTGAGAAGCTGTGTTAATAGTTAAGTGGATCTTTTGACATTGTACACTTCCACCTCCCAGGACAGGCAACACAACAGGATTGTCCTTAGAATGTGCTGCATCCAATTCTTTTGCTGTTTATTAGAGAAGGACATTATGACATACCAACTGGCTTGCTGGGTGCCTAATGATGGATTTTGCCCTACTTGTTCAAGGTTCTGTGCATCTCTCCCAGTCTCATTTATTCTGTTCCATTAGCACCCATATCATGAGATGCTTTAGTTTCCCAGGGTTATTTTCAAGAGAATTTCCAGAAGATAAAAATGCTCCATGGTACCTGTGGTTCAGCTCTGTGATTTGCTTTGACTGTATGGCATTATTTCTTTAGTATAGCCATGCTTTGTGTTCTGACATTAAAGCAGAGTTGCCTGTCTTTTGTAGAACAGAGTGATTAAAACAGCTGCACTCCCATTGGAGATGACAGCAGCACTGTATAATAAGTGTGGACATCAAAATTCAGATAATTCCATGCATCATCTGAAATGAATGGAAGAAGGGTGTGTCTGCTCCTCATGTTCTGCAAGGAAACCTTCAGAGCTCTAAAAAAATGGGATTCATCACAGGGCACAGCTATGTCCTAATCACTTCCCTGCTCAGATGATTTCAAAGAAACAAATGAAATGCAAAACCAGCCTTGTGGCACAGTGAGCTGGAATGGATGTCTTCTGCTGAGATTTATGCTTTTATCTGAGTAAAAAGTCTTTCTGTTCTCTGTCCTAAAAGAAGCAACAGCTACATTACAGACATTGTGGGTGCTGGCTCAGGAGCATTTCTGTCTTGAAATAAGGGAAAAAACAAAGAAGAAACCTTTAGTGGAGGTGAGAGAGAATATGAGCATTTTTAGTGCTTTGTATTACATACTTCTGCTAATTGTCAAACAATCCTCATTTTTATTCTATTCATAGACTACTTTGCAGAAAGCAAACCGTAATAGCATCTGAGAAATCCATAGGCAAAATAAACTTTAAAGGCTCTTTTGAGCCAAACCACAAAATATACAATTTATTATGTTAATTTGAATTAATGCACTTTGACAACAAGATTCAGAGTTGCAACACTTCAAGTGGAATAAATAACAGAGGATTGTTTTCACTGTTTCTGAACTTCTGCTGTTCCCAGTAAATTCAGCAAGAAAATGGAGCCCTAGAGAAGAAAAGATTTTTCCCACATCCATTCCCAGTTCTTCCTTCAGAGTAAAAAATCTCCCCAAGGTAACTGACAGTCTATGCTTCAACTAAATATACAATAAAAATCCCACTGGATAAGCCAAACTACTGAAGTCTCAGTACAAGGGTTTAAGGTGCTGTTGGCTTGATCCCAAACCAGGGAATTTATCTTGTAGATGTCAGAGGTTGGTAGCTGTGCTCTCCCATGTTCCATTGACGTAGTTTGTCAGATGACAAAAAAGGTGTTTTTCTGTAGAATTATACTATGGAAAAACAGTGCCTGTCCAGAAGCAGTGGAGAGTCACTGGTTTACTTTTTCTTCTCTTATTATTGTAATATTGAACAGGTTTTTCACTAATTCTTTAGTGTGTGTTTTCTGTGGCAAGTATGGCATCTCTAGAGCTAATGCAGAGGTGCCAGCTGCTACAGTTGTACTCAAATGCATATACATCCTAGTAATTATCCTTTATTTGACATAAAATTGCCATTTCTGATCTTAATTTGTAGTATTTTTATTATTATAGTTATGCATTATTAAGATTCAGAATAATATATTTTTATAAGTTTCCGCCATCCTAAAGCACAGAAGAACATAAAAAAATTTACTGATGGAAAGTTACCTTAAAGCACAGCAAATCACACTTAATTTCTTTTTATATAATTGCTTTTATGAATTTTGTTTTAAAATTGTACTTGCTGGCAGTTTTTTGGAGTTTTTTCCTGAGATTTTTTTTATTTGAAGCAACCAAGACAAGGTGGTAGCACTCAACCTTACAGTGCAGAGCCAAAACTGTGCCAGGCACAGCTGCGTGAGTCTTTCTGAATTTAATTTTTAAAGGGCTTGAGAATGGGCAGAGGAGAATGTAATCTCTGAAATTCAGCAAAGGCAGGGAGTTGAATCAAGAAGAGAGACTGAATCAAGATTCTTGATGTTATGTGTGAAATCTGAGGTTAAGGTGCTGTTCTCTAACCTGCCAGAAGTGTCAGTAAGGCTCTTTGTTCCTTAAGTAAACTGTCTTCGATTTGACTGAACTGAAATCTTAAAAAAAAAGAAAGAAAAATAAAAATAAAGGTGTTCTAAATAGGAGATTTGCAGCAGGACCAGTTGAGTTTGTGCTGTGTGTCACTGCACACAGACACTTAGCTGTGTATGAGCTTATGCCAGCCTGTGTATGAAGTTGAGAAGAGTTTGGAAATAACCTTTTTTATGATGCTTAAATATTAATGCAAAGTGAGGTTGACTGTGTTTTCTACCTGCGGTTATAACACAGCAAGGTTACAAGGGTAAAAAAATCACAAGAGCTGCCTATTTTCCATGGTGCTTTGACCCATGGGCCTCAGTTAGCTGCTGCAGCTTTCACCAATACTGACCAAGCCTCACTGAAAATTCTGATTATTAACTTGAATAAAGCGCTCAGAATCTCCCCCATAAAGACTAAACTGCTCAGTTCTTTATTGAACTTGAACTCTAGTGACATTTTTCTAAAAAAACTTTGCCAGAGTATGCTTATATGAAAATGTATGCATAGATAATTCACATCCTGAACATTGTTCTCCAAAGAATGGCATACTTTTACTCCAAGCAGAGGAGAGTAATTGATGAGGCTTAGATGTTTAGAAGATTAGCTGCCAAAGTCTGGTTTTAGTTAAACCACTAATAAAGAAAATAGTTCTATATTTTCCATGCAAGAATTTTGGTGTGGGTGCCCAGAAGGTACAGTGATGTCTTTTTTTTTCCTTTTTCTTTTCCTTTTTCTTTCCTTTTTTTTTTTTTCCAACAAACAATCTTCTTCCCTTGAAACTGCAAAACCTGACAACTGCTATTCAAAAAATATTGTAAAACAACACTTAATATTCAGTGAAATATCCTTAGCACCAAAACAACTCTTGTTAACATTAGCACTGACCATGTGAAAGATCAAGACAGCAGGAACATTCCACCTATTAAAGAAATCACTGACACTCAAAGAACAGGTATGTGAATCTCATGATGCTCATCTAAAATTTGAGAAAAAAATATGCATTAGGATATGGTGTTGAGTAGCTTTATTTTTATCTAAAAATTAGATTTAGTTTGATGTCTGAGTCATGAATATAATGTCTATCTTTTCAACATATGAATTTTTGCATTTCATTGGGCAATTTTCTGCTTTTTCACATATGGCCTAATACTGTATCCCTTGTTTTAGGGAGTGGTGCTTAGCCATATAACTAGCTGGGATTAAGTGCATGCCTAAATACTGAAATGGAACTACTTGCATAAGGAGCTACCACTCAATGGGAATAAAACAGAATTGGGTGTAGAATTATTTGTTTATTACTCATCAGACAGAACTACTTGACCACCCAAATGGAGTCCCTGAGGCTGTATCTGAAAGCAGTAGTTAAAAACACCCAACCAGATTACTCTCTTGTAAGTGGTCTGTACAGTGGATTTTTAATTTAGTTTTGTTCTGGAGAGATTTATTACAGTTTATTAATGATGGGGTTAACAAAAGAACATTTGAACTTAATTAGTGATGTAAGATAATACATATAATTGCAGTGTGAAGAGAAGCTAAAATATCTTGGTACATACAGTGGCTGTATTTATTCCCACAGTAATTAGCTCACATATAAAAGAATTTTCAGGCCAAATTCTTGAAGTTAGTGACAAATTTAGATAGCTTTCTAAAACTATGAGAACCTCACTGGAGCCATCCGACTTCCTCTGAAGTCAATGGAAATTTTGCCTGCAACTTCACTGGAAGTAAACAACAACATAGTTTGGAAAACAAGATGAAAATGTCGCCATTAGTGAGTCATGAAATCTGGAATCAAACTCCTAGAGAGTGTCCACGTCCTTTAGTGTCCATGTAAATGTACAAAGCAGAACTTCTGAGTTCTTTCCTTTCCAGGAGTGCTGAGATAGAGAGCAGTTGTGTAGTGCATTTACATATGTGACCCATCAAGCAAAGGTTCAAGCTGTTGTACCCCAAACTCTGATTCTGCATTCCTGCCTTTTTGAGCCTGATGTATCTCATGTATGGCCAGAGACGTGGGTGTTCAAAGCCTGGAATTGTGCAGAGGTCTGGCAAAACTATGTTTGCCTAAATTGATTTGTTTTGTATTAAAATTTAGAAGCAAAAGTCATAATTTTTATACTCTAAATGTTTTCCAAAGTAGCATTTCAGTAACTTGAATGAAGAAAAACCATGGCCCATAAAATTTTGAGAGTATTCCTTGGAATAAGCATGCATATAGAACATGGGATTAATGCAAATAACAACATGATTTTTCACTGTGAAAAGACCTTTCTTTGTAAGGTATAAAGGGAAACATTTTCCCACACAAGATCCCTTGTTACTCAGAGAGTGAAAAATGCTCACGTCAGGATAGAAGACAGGAGAAAACATGACTGGCATGGAGTTAAATCCCCTGTGAAAATACTTGGGAAAGGCCACTTCAATAAGTGCACAATTGTGCAGATAAGGATTTCATCCACTAGTCTGCCATGGTTTCTCTGAACACAACAGTGGTTCAGTTTGAATGTATTGTGCATATATCTGAGTTCTGCACACTGGATGTCAAGGCTCTCTCTTCAGACAAAGCCTTATTGTTTATTAAAATGTTTCATAAGTCCTCATTGTGGGAGCAACAAACCTCTCCTCCCCACCAAAGCCAGATCCCGTTCAGAGCACAATTTGGAATGCATGTCCCTTTTAATTTAAAGCACAGAATAGCCTCTCTGTGGTCTGTGCTGAAAATCCATCTGAATGCAATATCTTTCCTCCAAGCTTAAATGGGCCATGATGTTTTGTGTCAAAATAAAAGCATACACTGTCCCTGATGCTCTGCTCTGGGCAAACCATTTTCTGTCTAAAAGCACAGGAGAATTTAGAAAGAAAAAAATATTATTATCTACTTCTTAGTCTACCTTGTTTTGCCCCTAGTATAGGAAAGTACAACTTTATTCAGGACCCTGCTAAATTTTGCTTCACTGTGTTTTCTCCAGAAGATATTGAAGCAGAGGAATCTCCCCAAACATTGGATCTACCATAAGCATCATCATTGCAGGCCTTCTATACTGGGTCTCTCAAGTGGACAGCACAGAGGAATTGTGCTCTTTCTTTGTTCCTTTGCAGCATCAGAAATGCTACAGAGGCTGTAGTATAGCAGAATTAACCTTCACATTTTCTCAGTTTTAATCTTTTAAGTAGAAATGTGAATCATTCAGTAGAGATGTTATTTCTTCATAAGTTTCCTATAATTACTTAGCAATTACTCTTAAGGCTATTTTAATTGTTCTGGTGGCCTAAAATCTGTTTTCATGGTTTTACTTACAGCAATCATATTGTATGGATATATTAATTTGTGAGTATCAGACTTAAAATCTTATTTCCTTTGGAAAATGGAATGTATTTATGGGTAAAATTATTTTACAGAGAATCAGAAGTGTGTCTAGTGGCTAAAATGTCTTTTATTATTTATTTATTATTGTTGATACATTGTTATATTGAATCACAGCCCACTGACTCCTTACTATTTATTAAGAGGACTACAATTAACACTGCAGCCCATGGGTTAATCAACTCCCTTACTGCTGGGATGTATAACCCTTGGATAAATGGTCTTAAAATTTTAAATTTTAGAAATATTTTCGTGCTATCTAAAAAAATTTACTTTACCTAAGATAATTTTTTTGATTCTTGATTTCACTGTTTTCCAAAGTCTTTTAATCCAAACCAATTCTGTAGGTGGCTGGGGCTTTATCATATTATCCCCTCATCTCCTTGAGATTAGGACCTTTACTCAAGACAGAATAACTTCCCTTTTATTTATTTAGCGGGGGGGGGGGGGAAGGGGAGCAGAAGGTGAGGTAGGAAAAGGACAATCCCTCTGTGGCCCATACCATATGTTTTAGGTCAGACTTTTACAAAAAGATATAGGACAGCAGGATAAGGAACTAAAAATGTAACAGTAAAGTGCATCTTGGATAAATGCATGAAACAAAGAATTCTGGCCTTTCTTGCTCAGAAGTATATTTTAAACATAAATATAAGCCAGTATTTTTCTTCTGAAAAACCTCAAATCCTAAATGCAAGTACATTCCAAAATAACTCCTGGAGTGAATAGCCCAACATAAACAATAATGGCTCATGAAAAGCATTTTTCTGCCATTGATGAACTTTCCATTTTTCTTCAAAATGACAGCTCAGGAGACTTTCCAGTTGTGTTGGTATGAGCAGTTTATCAGCTAGAGAAGGAATGCTGTCACTTATTCATCAAAATGAGAATGCATCAACCTCAGCTCCCCAAAGTCCCTTATGGGATGCATGGAAAATGTCCATCCCTGAAAGCTTTCACATTTCAGCACAGATTGCTGCCTCTCTGCCAGCACTGTGTGACCTTCCAGTGCAGCAAATGTGCAAGAGGCTGCTTGCTGTTGTGGGAAAGCAACATGTTGTGCTTGCTGCTGAACTGCCACATGGCAAAAGGGGAGATTACAGGTTAGTGTCACTATTTTCTTAAATTTTATTTTATTTTTTTTTTTATTTTCCACATCTCAGCCGTAGAATCACTGTCTGATGTTTATTTTTAATTCAAGAATTATATAGGTTTTGATTGAAATGAGCAGTTTTCACCAAACCCTTTTCCTCCTGCCTGTCCGTATCACCTGTTTTACTTTGATGGCTTAATCACCTGAGCATTAGACACTTGCTGCTTTGCTAAATTGGGATTTGTCTGGCTGCCTGTTTTTTTTTCCATCCTGCTATTATCTAATAACATCACAGGGCAGACATGAACGTGTATGTGTATGAATAAGTACCTGGGCAACCTGGGTGTGGGAATGACTCATTCTCCTGGTTTCAGTGGGAAAAGGGTGCTTTTGTTTTTGTAGCTTTTTTTCTCAGAAGTGAATAAACTCCTTCTTCTTCCTCTTCTTAGTGAAATATGTGCCCTTCCTGCCCTACAAACTATGGCTGGGCAACACTCCTCATGCTCTCAGCATGGAGGGTGCTGAGGAAGCATATCTGAGGGGGAGTTGACTTTATTTTGGGCTTTTGAGGCCAGTAGTGTTTCTGCCTTTGTTTGAGGATCCAGCCAATACTGCCACAGTTCCTTCTTCCACTACATGCCTTCTTTCCTCCTGACCTTTGCCTGGCCAGAGGAAGGAGAGGAAGGGAGTGGCAAGAGATCTGCACACCCAGAAAACATTTAATAAATCACCACAGCTTTGTTTTCTGTATTGTGTCCAAGAAAACACCCACAAAATGAGAATCTGCTCACTACAAAAGACCACAGGAATCTCCTCTTCCTGTACAGTGTATATAAAGTTGGTGTCTTTACTAAAAGGAAAAATCAGGGTTCATAAACAGACTATTTCACAATAATATCTCCCCCTGAAAAATCCTGCATGATAATGTGTCTTTTCCTTTTTAGTAAGGCATGTGATATTTGAGGAACAAAGGAAGCTTTTGTGCAGGTGTGATTTAAAACTTTTTGTGAGCATTTTCTATTACATTCCTTGCATTTAGGAAGGCTCAAGAAAACACAATAAGAAATTAATATTTACTGTGGCATTTATTAAATGAAATGTAGTCAGGGAAGTTTAAAGGTATTTGAGATTATAAAGGTGAGACTCCAATCTGAGCATAACTTTAATTGATGTACTGAAGGAGCCATGTGTGTGTCCAAAGCACACTGCGCACAACACTTTTGTGCTGCCTCTTTCTCTTTTGTTTTTTTTTTTTTTCCACTCACCAGTTCTTTCCTGATGACTGACACAGTTGCAACATCCCTGCTCTGCCCTGCCAGGTACCAGTCCCCCCCTTCCACCTTCAAACAGAGCTCCATGTGCTCCCTGTAATTAATGATGACAGCTTTCCAAAGAGAAGGAGGGCCTGGAGGTTGGGCTGGTCTGCAGCCTTTGACTCTAAAGCCTTTTGATTTATTTACACATTTTTTTCCCTCCTACTTCTCTATCAGAGGGGTGAGTCATGCTCATATGCATGTCCATAGCATTGCTCAGGTAAGCTCTCTCATTGAGTTCAGGGTGGTGACACACACAGACATTTTCAGACTGGTCACAGGACTGCAGGCTTTGCTGATCCTTTTCAACATTAACTGCATGTCTTGGTCTACAGTGAGACTCCTGGGGGTTTCTAAGTGTAACTAAAAATACATCCAGACAGTAAAGAACATGGATATTTCCTGGCCTGTCAAAATTAAAAAAAAAAAAAAAAAAAAAAAAAAAAAAAAAAAAAAAAAAAAAAAAAAAAAGAGAACAACTCACTGCTTTACCAACTCAGAGTTAATCTTCCATTTCTGGGAAGTATAAATGGCTAAATATGAACTCACCAAGGCCATATGTTCCTAACACATGTGTTGCCTCTCCATCTAGCTGCCAAAAAACTTGTCTGTGTTTGACTCTAAAGGCACTCTCTTCAAAGACTGAAACATCTCATATGAGGTCTTGAGGATAACAGGTTTGCCAGGTCTGAAGATAATAGAGAATCAAGTCAGGACAGCTGGGCTCTTCTTCCTTCAGAGTCACTGGGATAGCAAAATCTGATTCTTGTAACAGAGGAGTAACTTGAAAATTTTCCATCTCCCTCTAAACCAGAGAATTTCACCCTGGTGACACTATGTTAGGTACACATAAAAAGCAACAGTGCTTTTGTTTTCTGGTTTGAAACTTGAGGTTGCCAAAGTTTTGTGTGTTGTACAGAGCTGAGGGAAGGGAGTTAAAGAACATTGCAAATATTTACTATTGCTGGCTTTACCAGCAATTAAACTTTATATTAGTCCCTGCTTTCTGAGTAGTGTCAGATTGTAAAGGGCCTGAAGTCACATTCTAGCACTGCAAAAGGCACAGAGCAAGGGTCTTAGTCAGATATATATTTTATGCATATACAGGCTAGGACTTAGATAGAGATGGTGAAACCTGACAGATGGAATACTTTGGGTTTTTTTTTTGATCAGGAATATTATCTTGTGTTGCAATGCCTGCCTCACAGAGAACTTTTCTGCTTTAAGAGCTAAATTCCCATTTCAGGAATGAAAGCAAAAATAAAGCTCCCCTTTATACAACGGCCTTTCTAAATGTCCAGCATCTAAAGCTACAGACAGTGCAGCATTTCTTCAAGGACTGGAATCAAGACCATATACCAGAAGTAAAAAAACCTGTGAAATTATCTAATATGTTTAATGATACCATAAGGTCATATTAGCATTAGGTAATCGTGTTCAAGACTTTATTTTTCTTTATATTTTTTACATTTCAGATTTAATACATTTATTTTTTTTTTAAATCCAGAAGTTATCTAGATTCTGGAGGTTTAAGAAAATGAATATTTCTTGTGTGAGATTAAATTTATGTTTGTAATCTCTGAGAACACAAAGCAGATCTCTATCATAGTGCTTGATTAGGATGAGGAAGAGAACAAAACCTGGAAGAAATGAGGTTATTTCTAAACTCTTTGTACAAGGAATGGAAAGGCAAGGGCAAAGCAGTTCTTTGCTGGCCCATCACACCACAAGGCCAGGCCCAGAGCACTCCTGGCTCCCCTGCCCTGATGTCAAAGGCAAATAGATTTGAGCAGGCTGTGACCACACCAGGCAGTAACAGAAAGTACCTGTACAGAAAAACCTGGTACCCTTCCCTCCCCACTGTTCTGACACAACACTGTTCCAATGCCTCTGTGGCTCCACCTTGTAAGCAGATTTAGGCATCCTCCCTATTCACTTCCCAACAAACCCACAGTTTTTCTCCAAGGAATGTTGTTATAGAAGCTGCAGTGCCACTATATACAATATTCAGAACATTGAAACTAAGAATATTCAGGGTGGCAAAGGTTTTGCACTAGCCAAAGAAATCAGTGTATTTTTCACATCATCTGTCAGCTTAATTCTACCCTTTCCACTACAAAAATACATTTGTTAAAGGACAACTTGTCTATCTACTCTCTTTAGAATTTCTCTCTGCTATCAGTGACAGAAAACCTAAAGTATTTTTTGCCTAATGAAATTAAAGCTGCTGCCTAAGGCATTAATGCACAGATGGCTTGACTGTTCAGAAGAGAAATGCCACATCAGCTGCTGAGAGATCTTGCTATATATAGAGTTAGAGCAAATTATCTGTAAAAAAGAACCCATATGACAGAGCAACATTATTTTTTAATTTTACTGTGGTTTCTTTCTCTTAAAATCAGACTTGATAGAATCTTGCTTTATGATACACACAAAAATTTCCTGTGATACCTGCAATGGGATGAAAAAAATCTTCTCTCAGAAATTTCTCAGGACTAATATCTTCTGTTTACAGATCCAGCAAACACCTCTACTTATTCTGTTTGCATGCTTGTGTGAGGGTCTCAAAGAAGAGACTGGGTGTTGGTAATTAGGACGTGCCCTGTCCAGCAAGAGGAAAACATTGAACAGTAGCATTAACATAACCTGGTGGCAGAGGTGGCACAGTTCTCTCATTACAGTTCCAGGGCTGATGTTTTTTGTGCTGTGCACTGCACAGTTCTTTCTCTTCTGCTTTTTGACACACACATCTTTTGAAGTCACTATTGACATTCCTTATGTGGTGCTGCAGCCTAACAATAGAAGCTAAAATTTAGTATTTTTAATAGCATGTCATATACTCACAGTTTGCATGATTTTGAAACCATTGGTTTGGAACATGAAAGCTCCTGACAGAACACTGTGTTTCCAAAGAGTGCTCTCCCTATAAAAGAGGTTCTTTCCACTTAGACCAGTCTCATCCTTTCCCAAAATCTGTTTCTCCTCATGAGATCTGTTTTTATTTATGCTTACATTCCCTATTATATTTAATTATAATAATATAACCACATAATATAATAATATCTAACTATAGTTCTACATCAAATAGAAAGTTTTTTTAAAAATAATACAAATTTTCAGTGCAATTAGGGAAATGAAAACACAAGTTCACTTGAAAGTAACATTTTTGCTTTGTTAGCTATGCGTATCTACTAGTACATTTAATGGCTTATTTTTTATACTTTGACAATACATTGAGCTGTTTAGCCAGTAAGGTTTTGTTTCCAGAGTTCAACTGAAGCTATACCAAAGTTAGTTAAAAGAACATTGGACATTCTAGTATTCAATAGAAAAGTTGAAAGTACTTAATCAAAGACACATCTTGCCTGAGAAAAAAATATTTGAATAAATATCTATTTCCTGCTTACCTTCTTGGTTCTAGATGAAAAACATTGTTACTACGCTCAAGGGGAAAATCAGGTTTGGTAAACTTAAAAGGAAGTACCTAAAAATGGGGGTTGGGGGGGAGAAAAAAATTTAATTTGAATAGGGTTTTTTTTTGGTGAATGAGAGTTTTCAATCTAAATTTAGCATTTTCTTCAGAAGCATCCTGCTCTTCTATAAATGACTAAGACTGTGTACACACAGGCTTTCCTGAATGTGATGTTTACTTGCAGATGCCAAGATGTCCTTCAGACAAAAATCTAACACAATATTATAGAAAGGGGATGAAGACTAACTCTTGCAGTCAAGGACAGCCAGCTGGCCCCCATGTGTCCCAGCCACAGAGACATTCAGACTTGAGAGAAGCTGATGGGAGGTCCATCCTCCCCAAACTGCTAAGGCTGTCAGAATCATAAAAATTCCTCTGAGAGTGGTTTTGTTTAGAAATTCAAGAGTTTAAGATTTTTGCTATTAATATGTCCATGAACTAACTGCAGCCTGAGTGTCAGTGCAGAGTGAAGCCCTCTATGGAAGCCAAAATTAGATTTGAGTGGTTTTAAGCACAAAAACCAGAAGCTGTTTCTTGAGTGGTGACAACACAAAGCAATGAAGGAAATCAGGTCACAGAGAGCTGAGATAAGGTTTTGATATGGAGGACTCTCTACTCAAGACACAAAAATTAGATCTGTTTTTGGGAGTGGCTGAGAACCCACTGAGCTGCAGCTCCAGAAAGCAGCAGGGCACCTTTGAAGAGATCAGACCCATGAAGTACCATACACTGTGCTGCTGCGTTTTGCTTCAATAGCAGCAGAAAGCTAAAATCACCTTTTTTTTTTTTTTTTTTTTTTTTTTTTTTTGTCATTGAAATTTTCTGCAAACACAATTAATTAAATCTCTCACTTTCCAATGCAAAAAGAGAAGCATCAAATTATTAGGGCACAGAGATACCAAGCTGCAATTTACAGAGAGCATTTTGTTGAGACCCTGTTGAACAAGTGTCATCGCAGAAAGTGTAAGGTGGAAGAGATGGTCAGACCTTAGAATCCATCTGATTCTCCTTTGAGAAAAATTTCTTTCCATTTTCAGAGCCCTAAATGTGAGGTGAAATTTAACAAGATAAAAACTGTATTTTAAGAAAGGAGATATTTTCCCACAAAGTCTTATCTTAGGAGTGTATACCATGTTGATATTTTTAATATGGATGCTTTACAGCTGCAAAGAGAACCTTGAAAAATAACACCCAAATGTCTTGGATTTGGATGTCAGAAATAACCTGATAATAATCTTAACCACTGGATCTAAATATTTCTTGGTGATGATCTCCTAAAAGAGCTCTTCTATAGTATCTGATCCTGGTACTATAGACTCCAGAAATAGCCAACATTTCTGTCTACAAATAGCTGTTGAAAGATAGAAATGTAGTGTTTTATCCTCAAGCAGTTATTTTCCATTTTAAATCATTTATTCTCTGTCAAAATAACTAAATTTTTTACTGAAAGTATATTTACATTTGAGGCTCCCAATTTTTACTTAATGTTGCAATTTATATCCCTAATAGTTATTATTATAATAATAATTGTTAACTTTTACTTATTTCCTTTTAAAAAATTTGAATGTTTTCAAAACTTCTGTGACTAAAACAAAAAAAAGTAAAAAAATTCCCCCCAATGGGGAGGGAATGATCTTCTGTTACATTGGCAATAATATATTTTAGTTTTTTATATACTATATTGAATATAGTGATCTGTAACAGACTGGTTCCATTCTATCACTATTTTAGAATTCAGCTTCTCACTCCTCTTCTTACAAGTCTCTATTTCTTCTTTTTAAATTGCATCTTTTAAACACCTAGTGAGGGAGAGGTGACTCATCTGCATACACACCCTTCAGAGCAAGAGAAATTGCTGCTTTTGCTTCTCCATCCTCTTCAGCTAGCTCTGTGCCTTCTAGGATTACTCTTCCTTCCAGCTGCTGTTCTGAATATTCTCTCCATTGCTAACATTAGCCTTGCCCCCATTCCTGATTTACACAGTGTTCTTTGGCTCCTGCATGCCGTTCCAATTTTCTGCTACATGCCATCCACTCACTTTCCCTCTGTCTGCAAAGCCAGATTTAGTGAGCTTTGTGAGATCTATTTAATCACTAAAAAAAACTGTGCAGTCCAGCAGTAAATGTAATATGTATTCCAGAAGACCTACAAACAAGTTTTACTTGGCACTCACAGCAATGAGGTAAGAGGATAAAATGAGTTTGTGGTCACATTACCAGACCACCAGCAGAGAGTTATGAGAAAGCTAGACCCATTTTAATTAGGAAAAATATAAAAAGTTTACATGAGAGCCATCATTCTGGTCTTCTATGAACCACAAGCTGTAATTATAAACCCAAAGTATGAATTTTTTAGCTTTATTCTTGGATTTTAATATCACTGTGTGAAATAAAAGTTGAATCTCTTTAGGTTGTTCAAAGTATCCCTTTATTAAAAAAACATTTTTTTCCAAAAAGCCCTGCAGGAAATTAGGCTTGATAATCTGCATGGTCTCCTTTCACTCCAAAATAAGTTCATGCCATGCTATAAATCTGTATAGGTTTTTAAGACTAATTTCTATGTAACTAGAACTGTACATCTTAAGAATTGAACCCTTTGTCTTGTGTGAGGGGAGAATTAAAATCTTTGGCATTTCTCTGAAACAGTTATGTCCTAGGAGTTGTTTATATTTGATTTTTACAGTGATCTTATGATAGGATGGACTCTTGTTTACGCTGAGTGAAGGTGATTTCTTACCATGCAGGAGTTAAATGCAATTTTTTACTCTAGTAATGCAAGGATCAAACTTTGATAAAAATATTCTCAAGTAACAATTTTGGGTATTTGTTTACAGCAGCAAGGATATGGCTAGATGGAAATAATTCAGTATCATATTAGAAAGCTGAAACTATCACCAAACCAGCTGGCATGAGACTGTGGCATAGTGCCACACCTTGCTCAATTATTAGTAACCAGCTTGGGTTCCAGGAAGGAATGTAGCTCAATAAACATTATGCCATACCTGAATTATTTAGCCTCAAAAATGGGTGTTCTGATGATAGTGGGCCTGTCTTTGCTTTCTTTGAAACTATAACTGTTTAACAATGTTCTGCTTAGCAAAAACATGGATCTATGTTTTGTAAGAGATGTGTCATCTCTTCACCAAGTACATCTACACCATAATCTATAGGAAACTACAAAAGAAAATCTGAAAAATCATTACTGTGGTAGATTTAACATATGAAGCAGTGGAACTGTGGGACCTGGTGAAAACTTGGAGTGGAAAACTGGCTATTATGTGTAAGGAAAAACTCCCCTGAAGAGGAGAGGCATCACTGCTGGATAGCCTTTCTCATGTACCTGTTCCTTATGTAGGGGCTGTCATGATATTACAATACCCATCTTTAATTCAATGGTTCAGTGATTTGGACACTCATGTGAATGTAAGATCAGCAAACTCACTTCCTCCTACTGCTTGCTGAATTTTGAGTCTCTGTCAGCTTCCCAGCAAATGCAATGAGCTTGTGGCAATTCTATCAGTTTACATAACTGCAGAGGAAGGGACAGGCAATGACTGAAAGGAGTAGAAATCCCTTGTTGAGGCTGTTTTACTTCAATTAGACATTTTTGGTCTCACAAAAGTGACTGCTATGAAGATGTCACAAAATCAGAGAACAAGGAAATCTGGATTTTCTTCTGTCAAAAATAATTTTGGTTATTCTACAAGATGGCAGAGGTTTAGGAACAGGGACTGAGAACCATGTAAGGAAGACTTCTACTCAGGATGCTCCAGTGCTTGCCCAGAAATTATGTCTGTATGTACTTGGTCTTCTGTACTGGGTGTCCTGAAAAGCTGTCACTGCAAGGCTCTGGATGCCCTGCTTAGCCTGGTGCCATCAGCACATCCCATTGGAACAGCATTCCTCTTCTGGCTTCTGCCACTGGTGCTTTCAGTGCCCTCCATGGGTAGGAATTTTTAGAGTAAGCTGGGATGTTGATCAGTGTGACTGGGAACTCAATAAAGCCCTGGTTGCACAAAAGGAAAAAACTGGAACTTTCCTAAATGGCATTTCAAAGTAAGATTTTTTTGGTTTTGCTCATGTAAATTCATATCTGTTCGCAACCAAGATAAGCTGCTAAAAGCCAAGGGACTGATTTGAATTGCTTTTCCTGAAGAAAAGAGAAGAATGCACTGTCTGAGGTAAAGAAATGGAATCCTAATACTTACTATTTAAAAATTACATCCTGGTCATGGCTAATAATTAATTTCTATGACTTATCTGGCAGACAAGACCAGTAATTCTGAAAATGTGAGGTAATCCAATGGCTGTCTCCTTCTTTAATATATTTCTCTACTTCAGGCTAAGGAATTAAGATTCATTTTGAAAATAGATCTTGCTTCCTTGAGTTTTCCTTGGAAGGGTCTCTAGAAGAATTAGTGTTCTGCATATTATAGTATTTCTTAAATCTTTAATTATTTCCTTACGCTTCTATCCCTATATGTCATCTGTGGTTTTGCCTCTCTTATTTACATTAGCCAGAGAACAGATTTTATTTTCTGAGTTAATTCATTTATGTAGCATTGGACAAATCCAGCTGCAGACTAAATCTCTCTGTGGAGAGCTGCAGACTGACCATAGGAAACACCAAGGAAATTATTAGTCTAAAATTCACTAGTCCTGTT
This sequence comes from Erithacus rubecula, assembly GCF_903797595.1. Lineage (NCBI taxonomy): Eukaryota > Metazoa > Chordata > Aves > Passeriformes > Muscicapidae > Erithacus > Erithacus rubecula. The sequence continues at coordinate 30,204,540 of NC_136689.1, forward strand.
CTGCTCGTTGAAAGATTAGTGAGTAATCTCTTCAAAGTCCAAAAACTAACTGTTGATGAAAACATTACTTGTAGGAGTAAAATTTTCTGATTCCTTATCTTAATTTCTGAAAGTGACATTTCCTCTTCACAATTTTAAGAGAAATTTCTTAACATTAGAGCTCTGATCTCATCTGGTCCAAACTGAAATTCTTCTATAAAGTCAGTTATACTGATTTAGACCAGCTGAGCCACTCCACCTCCTTTAATGTCCAGACTTTGTGCTTGCTCTCTGTGCCTCCAGCTGTGTGCTCCTGTGTACGATGGCCTCCAACAGCTCACTAAAAGCTATTTCAATTTTTGTGTTTTCCTCCCATAAAAAACCTCATGGATGAATGTCATTAACACAGTGGAGAAAATGCTGAGCCTTCCTGACTGTATATCAAACTTTTGTCCACCTTGTAAACTCATGGGGTCTACCAATGATCTTGGTTTCTACCAGACCATAATTCTGAGGTCAGTAACATGAAATTTTTCTCTTTTGAATTGCTTAATATTATAAATTTGATAGAGATTTTTCAGGCAATTTCCAGACTCTGCTGGCCCTCCTGGCAAACTCTGGGATGTCCACTAAGATGGTTTAGATGGAGTCCAAAATATTTGTGACAAAGGAATAAATGTTCAATAGTTATGGAGAAGTTTATGTGCTGTACATAAATATACATGTGTGTATATTTATATTTATCCATATATATATATATATATATAATGAACTGTAATATAAAGACACACATTACTATCTTTGTAAAACACTTTACTTTGAATTATACAGCCATACATAGCTTTGGGACAGAAACCAGTGCTGAAGAATTTTCTGACAGATTTAATACTCTTGTAATTTAGAGAATGCAGAAAATGCACCTACTTTGTGTGCTTTATGTGTAATATTTCAGGAATAGTCAAATTGTGTAGTTAACTTTGTCCCTTGGCCAACATCCTCATTCCTTGTATGTGCTGTAGGCAATAGTTGCTTATGGATTCTTTATCCATACAAATTCCCAGACTTACACAGTGTAATTTCCTGGTTAGGCCAACTAACCCTTGATTGCAGAGAGAGTGGTTTAATGACCCACAAGGTATGGTTTAGCATAACTAGAGGCAAAATGAATACTAAAATTTTGCCCATCATAATTCCTTTCTTTCCATCCATTTGATAGATGCTTAAAAACAGTAGCAATTTTAATATTAAATGTCTTTGCCAAAAATCTCTTTAAAAAGAGAGTTTGCTGACTGATTATCAGTTCAAGATATCCTACAGAATTCAGAAATATTTTCACGAACATAAGCAATTACTATATTTGGTTGGTTGGATTTTTAAATCTACAATTGCAGTTTATGAATAGTTTGATGGCTCTTGAATGTTCACTAAAAACACCATGAAGACTGAAAGTATGGTGAATATTAACAAAAATTCTCTGAATTGTTATGGTGCACTCTTAATTTCCAAGTTCTGTTGCTCTAAGGGCCCATGCTGGTTTTCAGTCCTATTAACTCTTTTATCCAGACATTTTTTCTTCATGATATGCACAAGAATGAATTCTCATATGCAGGCTAAAATCACTCCTGTGAAACAAGTCCAGAAAGGAGAGATCCCAATTGCTCTGCAGCTAAATTTAGCAATATAATATTTTAAGAGACCCCTTATATACAGATCTATATTGGTCAGGTAATAACTGACAGCCCAAAGAAATATCAAAGTGGATTTGGTAAATTATTCATGTCTTTGAATATAAAATGGGAAATGCTGGCTTGTGGCAATGTAACTATGAGCAGCTGCCTTGGCTTGTCAGAAATGCCTCTAATCTATCTTCTTAAACTCTATCTGTTTTTCTCCCCAAAAATAAGGCTTGAGAATAAACATTAAAGCATTCTACAGGAAAAAACTTCTGATCATTAGCAGCAGACATACCTAGTTTAAAGAAGGTCAAAGACTACTAGAACTGGAATGTATCTTGTCCTACATGGAGAGGGAATACCTTTAGTCTTTTGCTATATAACTTTTGCTCTTATCAGTTTGAAAAACTACAGCTACAGGGAGGATGATCTTTTCTAAATTGTATATCTCTTTCTTACAGCTGTACATAGACAAGCTCTGAAACTTTTCACTCATGGTGATAGTTCCTTCTGTGGGAAGTAAAAATCAGGCTCATTTACTGGACACTATAAATAAAATTGCCTTGCTCTGGCCAGATGCTTTTCAAAATTGCATCCATAGTTGATTGGAACTTTTCAAAATCGTTTCATCCAGTTCTTTTCCCAGATTTTATCAGAGTCCCAGCCCTTAAAAATCAAACTAGACTATTATCTGCTCCAAGGGTGAACAGCCACAGAGAATCACATGCCCTGTTACATCCTTTAATGTCTGCTGACATGAGCCATAGTCTCAAGTAATTCAGAGAGGCATTTTCATCCCATTTAACTGCATTTATGTATTTAAATAAGGGGTTTAGTCCCATCTCACTCTGGATGTCCAGAAGTTGGGTATTCTGAGCCACAAGTCTAGATGTCATGTCTTGGTAGGCAATGGAGAAAAGGGTAAGATGACTTTGCTTCTGGAACTGGTGATTTATGGCTCCTACCCTGAGATTAAATCAATCTCTTGAGGGTAAGGAGTTCTTTATTAATAAGGACTGAATTTAGCTAAAAGTTAATTTTTAAATAGTTAAAAATATGCATGATCAATCCTGTTCTCCTTGGCAAACTCTGAAGAGAGAAGCTGTGCAAGAATTGCTTTCTATGAAGAAAATGTTAAAGGAATTGTAATCCCAGATCATCACACCTTAAATCTTTGTTCTCATGGACCATTTGCATTTTTGCCCCTTATCATGGCATTGCCTTTGGTAATGTTTTTAACATTCACTTTCTGAAATTATAATAACAGAGTATGTAAAAATAACTTGTGATAATTTGTTTAATGTACTATTCTATACTGCTAATATGACCATTCATGAGATAGGGATGTAGAACATTTAAACATTTACTTGAAACACTCAAAAACTTAGGTATAACATTTAGATAGGCTATTTTATAATCATACTCAAGGCCTGGCTGCTTCCTCTTATTTCTTCCCAGTGATACACAGTTCCCTGTCTCCTGTGCTGAGGACAAGCTATGCAGACAGGCATGGCAAGTCTACTGCACTTTTGACCTGCTAGTTGCCTTTGTTTCCTGTCTACCTGCATTAATTTTGGTTCATTTTGCACAAGTCTTCATGCACAATAAAATAAATACAATCTCACAGTGTAGCTTCTTCCTGCAATTAAGTTGAATAATTAACAAATATTTCTCCTTCATTTCTTTATATAGTTTTTACACGCAGAATAGATATAAAAAGAATAATGCCAGAGGTCTCACTGTTCTAGGTCATTTGGCTTTCAGACTCTGAAGCTGGCCTCTCTTGGGAAGGTCTGATATCTTCCAGTGGAAGGCAGGAGGAAATGAAAACAACCCTGTGGAAAAAGAAGAGAGGAATAGTTTTCCTTCCTTGCTAGATTATGTTCCCTTAGGGCTCAGCAAAAGTCTGTGCTGCATACTGAATATGCAATAGATGGTTTTTCTATTGCTAATTCTGTGGTAATTACCCAGCAAGATAAAAAGCTAATAGTCTGTTTATGTGTTTAAAATGGTCTTCCAAAAACACATTTTAAAAATAAATGTATTCCAGAAGATGAACTGGAAGGAGACATTTTTTTATATCCTAATTAGAAAAAAAAGCCAAAACCTACTTTAAAATTGATGTGAGCTTCTCTACTGAATTCAGTTAGAGTAGAATTTTAAGAAGCAGTTCTTGAGAACTGTTCAGAAAATGTCTAATATCAATGCAGAAGCAGATCCATGGCAAATCCCAATACCTGTGGACTATCTGCTTCTTCACAAGTATAACAGAACCTAATAAATAACTACAGAATAATACATGCCTACATAATTCTGTTTGTGAACTTCATTACATCTGAAGGTAGTAAAAGGTTTGATGGATTTTGTACCCAAAAATCCCCATATTGGTAGGTCTTTTGCTGCACATCTATACCAACAAATATCAGGGCTACCATCTTCTCCTTTGGCAATTTCCATTCACTTCTGTGCTGTTATAGCTTGCTTCTTCAGCAGTTTTTGCATTCTTTTTGTGTTTTGCCTTCCCTACAATCCATGTGTTCCTTGTAAATGTTTGTGTTAGCTTTTCTCAAAGCCTTCTTCTTGTGGTTTTGTGTGGCAACACATGGACTGCTCCCTGCTCTTTTTTACCTTTCAATAACAAATATCTCTGCCTTCCCTTATTGCTTCCACTTCTCTTCCTGTAATCCATAAAGGTGTTTTCTGTCCTTTTTTGCTCTGTAGACCTCACTTTCCATATTTTTATTGTGCAAGACACTGCATCCAACAGAAATACTAACTGTGGCTAAATATAATCCATCATCTGTGGAACTTCTATCAAAAAGGCTAAGCAGTGACTGACAATTAAGCATGAAGGTATTTAATAGTTACATAAAGGACATTAAAGATGTTGTCTGCATGTCTGTGCAGTTACTGGTCTTTTAGAACATATTTTAGCCTTTCTTACATAAACAAGGGGGAAGTCATCCACCATTGTTCGTTGTTGGGGTCCAAAGTGAGTGTTTTTGCATGTGAATCACTCTCTCTTTTGTATAACTTGGTTATTATTATTTTTGATGTTATTATTCATTTTCTAATTTCATTATTGTTTCCAGTAATTTTTTCTTATCTCAACAAATGATCTTCACTTTTTCTGCCTTTAATTCTCAATTCCATCTCACTGCAGCAGGAAGGAGGATGGGAGACCAGTGTGTGGTATGGGAGAGTCCTGGTGGGGGCACTGATTTGGGGAACACAATTCCTAAACCACAGCACCTGACTGCATAAACTAATTATAGGTTCATATGTAAGCAAAAAAAAATAAAGCAGATTATATTATTCTGTGATCAATTTATCACAATATTTGAGTGACTTTGGGATCTATAAAAAGCTGAAAGGTAAATATTAATGGATATATTAAAACCAAATCTTCATAAATGCACCTATATTTTGAAATGTTTTTTGTCAAGTCATTAGTCTGTATTAATTACAATCACATGACTAGATTGCTTAGTCTTGCCAGTTCAACAAATGAATATGATTTAATTTTAATTTGAACCATGCTAACATTTTGTTTTAAATAACAGCTTTTTGATCTCCAAGTACATTCATAGCATGCTAACAAAAAGAAAACTGTTACTCTAGAAAAATGAAATGTGGTTAGCTTTTCTCATACGGATGCAATAAAGACCACTTCTGGTGGCTTGACATTGCACAGCTGAATAGTTTTTGACAGGGAAAATAACTACAGTTTAGTCTGAGCTTTGGCAGTACTACAAGTTATTAAATATTTGCAGTAATCCAGTAAGTGAAACTTTATTATAGGCAGGTTGCTTCAAAGTGTATTATCTCCATAGTTACAGACATTTTTGTTATGTTGGCCTTTTTCTATATGGAGACACTCTTTGTTTCTTTATTTTTATATTGCTTCATGGATTGATCAATGGTCTTTTGGAAGTTTTCAGCTTTCCTTATTTCTCCTCTTTTATAAGTAAATTGAAGTTTTTCTGAAATATGCAGAACAAAATCTGGCAAACAAAAACCCCAAAGCTCAGAGCTGCTGTTCAAATCAGGTACACTTATTAAGTAATTTATTTTTCAATATTGAGTTTTATCAAGTTCTTTCATGACTTTATATCATATATATATCATATATAGTAAAGTATCACTTTGCATATGTTACCATAGCTGTCCTTTGGGCTTCCACTTCCACAAATGATAGTTCATCAATCTTAGTGTACATCTCTGCTGCTGCAGTTGGGAATCTGCCTCCAAGAGCAGATATGGAAATGGGGACACCTGTGTGGGAGCACCCATCACCCAGCCCAGGTGTGGGGACAACCTGGGGCAGTCTGAACAGCAGAGCTCTGGCACTGCTGGGAATGGCTCCAGTGCCACATGCCAGAACTGTTCTACCACAGTCAGGATCTCAGGGAACATCCCTGCTGGGAACTGTGAGGTGTCCTGCAGGTGCACCATCTGCTCCCAGTGCTGCTCTGCACTCCAGCCCCACGTTGGCAAACCCCATCTCCTAGCAGACAAGCACAGCTCTGCTGCTTCCCTTCTGACCTCCAAATCAGCCAGGCTGAAGGTCACTGGGACACATGAAAGGAACCTTGTGGTTTTGACCAATATCTATTCAGGCCTGTTGCTATAAATCTTACAGGAAGGTCTCAACTAGGTGAGCTCTACTCTTCTTCCAGGATTTGTTTCAGGATTCGAAACAAATGTCTTCACACTTTGTAGAGGGAAAAATGAAACACTGTTCTTTGGGTTGATTGCACAGATAATGTGAAAAATGAAAGAGGAAAGGACTCACATAATGGAGCCATCTTGCTAAAGCAAGAGAAATCTGTGAATGAAGGTGGGACAGCTGTGATTGATGTACGTGCATGATAAGAGTAATGAAGCATATTAAATGTGAAATGTCCAAATTATGGTGCCAACATATTAATGATTAACATTCTGTTTCATATTACAAGAATTGTTCTTCTTGAGCCATAATAATTTTTCCATTTATTCACATTGCCTTGGACGAGACAGGCATTTTTTACAATTATCTGTGAAATAGATAATGTTAAACTTTCTATTCATTACACTAATCAAGTGTTTTTCATACAGTTTTGTATAAGCCCAGTCTAAGGACTTGTACTGTGGAAAAAAAACCATGCAATTTTATGCTATCTGTTGGGGCCTTTTAAAATTAATTATCATGCTTGTGGTACAAAGTTACTCTTTTTCTTGGTATTCAAAAGAGGCCAATATTAGCCTTCCAGAGGGGAGCTAAAAGAGTTTCTATTTAACTGTAATTGTCACAATTTTACAAAAGTCAATTAGATATTTAGTAGAGCTGCAGAAAATTTTGCAATTGGCTAAATTTTAAGACAGTTGCTTATGTTTTCTGTTATTTTTAATAAATACTCAAAAGAAAAATACTTACTAGTTTTGTAAACCCTTAATGGATTTAATGAGGAAACTTAGCATTGCTCACAGTACCACAAATCTAAGGCCTGAATATTATAAAGGAAGGCACCACTGCAGGTAACACTTCAGCCAGGTACCTGGTAGGTGATAAATTGGGGGACTGGTTAGAACAGGACAGGGCTAAGCTTTATGGCAGTCATGATCAGAGCTGGGAGATGCTGATCTCAGTCATGCAGAGCAGGGGGAGGGAGGGGAAGGTGAACCTTTGTACTGAGTTGAGAGGCTGGTTCCAGGTTACAAAGGTCAAACACTTAATAACACTGTTTTATCTTACAGCTCTATTGCATGTGTGAATGCAGCCTAGGAATCCAGCTTTGATAAGGAAAAGGCAGAAACACATATTTTTCTGAGCTTTGAATTTTGGTGTTTCATGTTTCTTGACTATAAGACTACAGCCTAGAGGAATGCCATGTTCCTGCTCAATAGCCTAACATTGAATTGTGACCTAAACATCTATACTGCAGTGCCCTGCGTTGAAGGAAAACAAAAAGAATAAATTCCAGCTATTGCAGTTGCTCTGAACTGCCTGGTGGTGGGCACAGAGCCATTTTTTTCTATTCTGATTAGTAAAAATGGATTAAATATACAAGAATTTCAGTGCTCTGTAGAGACTCCTCCTCACATTCAGATAATGTCTAGTTATAAAAACACAGCTCTCCATCAAAGAATTTTGTACTAGTATCAAAATTAACTGTATTGGGTTTGATAATTTCCCCACAGCAGCCCTCACAGGGCTGTGCTTTGTATTTGTAGCTAGAAAGGTGTTGATAACACACCAGTGTTTTGGCTGTTGTTGAGAAGCACTCACACAACCTCAACATGTCTCTTCAACATTTTCCCCTCAGCAGTCAGCAGGTAGTAGACATGGGTTTTGGAGGCAGCACATCCAGGACAGCTGACCCAAACAGACTACAGAGATACTCCATACCATGTGTTGTCTGCTCAGCAACAGAAGCTAAGAAAAAGAGGAGGGGGGTATTTTTTATTATTACATTTGTCTTCTGGAGTAGTTGCTACTTGTACTGAAGCCCTGCTTCGCAGGGAATGGCTGGATATTGTGTGCTGATTGGAAGTAGACAATAAATCTTTTGGTTTTCTTTGCTTCTGTATGTGCAGTATTTTCTTCTGCTGTATTAAACTGCCTTTTATCTTGACCCATATTTTTTCTTCCATCTTGTTTTGTCCCTGCCCTGTTCTAATGAGGAGGGGAGTGACACAGCAGCTTGGTGGACAACTGGTGTCTAGTTGAAGTCAATGCATGATGTAAAAATGTGTTGCATATGTTTATGAGCTTCTACCCATTTCTTTCCAGCTCAAGAGCAGTCACCTAGAAAAAGTCACTCTAGTTGCATCCAGACTAGAGAAAGGAAAAAAGTATTTAAATCCTCGACCTACAGGAAATAAAGAGGGTACTATGACAGGCAATGCTTCTCTGAAGGCCATGATGGAATATATGAACACAGGAAGGAGCAGAAAAAAAACTGCATAGAAGTTTTGTCCTTCTTGGAATTGTAGCAAAACCCTGTTGGCTGCAGCAGCACCTGCATTTAAATATTTTTTAAGCTCCTCAGTGGTAGATTGGTGTTCCTATAGAAGTTGTGTACCTGGAACTCTGGATGGTGTCGGTTTGAAATCAAGAGAGGTTGTGTGGGGTCTTGTTTTGCATCATCCTGTAGGAGACCTCATCTCCTCTGACACATTGAATCCCTTGAGATTAGCAGCTGACTTCAGGACTTCTTTTAATTTTTTGAAATGGAATTACCATGAAAACCCCAAATGCTGAAGTGACCCTCCATTCCCTCAGTGGAATTACAATGGTCCCATCATATAAAGATAGATTGCATGTTCATATGGGCCAGAACCAACAATTCCTTTGTATATTTTAGATGATCTAGCTCAGTGGATCTCTGTGCTAGTTGATTCTTTTCCAGATTAATGAAATATAACTTTTTAGCCAAAAGTGAAATACCTCTAGAATGTTATGATGTTCAATGACTCGTGTTTTTTTTATCAATTTCTTAAAAAATGGCAACATAGACTTGGTATCATGGTCATATCTATAAAAAACAGGACACAGCTCTGTGAAATTATTCATCATTTGTGCAAATTAGCAAAACTGGAGTCTTTGTGCTATATGAATTAATATTATTAACCCATATTTCCAATTAATTTAGATTTTGTCCCAATAAGTTTATCAACACATTCAACGTTTTCTACACTGACCTAATCAGTGAAAATGGATTTACTTAGAGAAATGAATCCTTGCTCAATCTTACCATAGATCAGCCTGTTTATGGAGAAGAGAGAGAGAAAAGGGGAGAGGAAAGTGTTTGTGGCTGAGGACACCATTTGCTCTTATTGAGCTTGGCACCCTTTATTTTTATTTGTTAAAAGCTCTTTGACCTGCAGACTAGAACATGACTGTTAGTAAAAGGTCATGAAACACATCTGAGATGGTAATAAAATGAGTGAGCAGAAACTGCAAACATTTTGCTAGAATCCTTTTTTCCTCGATGAGAATGGACTGCTTCAGAAAAGCTAATACTGAGAAATGTAATCATGTGAAAGAAATGCATGTTTTAAGGCAAAAGCTTGTTCACTCACTAAATTTCCATGTCTTGAATCTTGACTAGATTTAAACTTTCTCAGGGGTCTACAGAAATAAGTAATTTATGTTTATGGAAAGAGGAAGGGATTCTTTGCACGAGCACAGTGGTAATAGCTCTGGTATGTACTTTGAGGTCTGCAAAATTGCTTTTTCTAGGGAAAGCAGTTTATGAAATTTCCATAGCTAAGGCCAATTTGCACAATCCAAGTAAATGTCTTAGTTATTCTCTGAGGTCTAAAGGGCTGAGTACACCCAACATACCTCATCCCACCAGCAGGCAATCATGGAGGCCCAGAGTAATCAGTGTTTGCTTTTACACATCCTCTGAGGTCATCTCACTTCTGAACCCATATTCATGCCCCAGTCTCATAAAATTATTATCATTAATATTTATTCTATATAATAATATTGAATTGCTCAATAACACAGAAGCTAAATGGAGACTGATTTCCAGGGAATCTAAATAAAATCTGCATAATCTTTAGGGTGGTGGCAAGTTCTTACACAATGGGTGTGGACAAATTTTTCAGGATTTTGCATGATGTTCCTTGCATTCAGTACACATGAGGAAAGGATGGAAATTATACAACTTCTCTCCCTACTATACAGTGTTAAAAGACAAATATACTTTCTTTCTTTTCAGCTTTGCGTGAAGTGTGTTGTTTTCACCTTCCATATTGTCCAACAATCTGCTAAAATTTCCAGCAGCTACATTTTCCAGTGAAGCCAAGTACAGGATGAGGTTTTCCAAAAGGTGAATGAAACAACCCATTGAAAATGTCAGAAGCCAGAACATAATTTTATTTGGGGTTTTTGATCCTTGTTCAGAATTCATATGATTAGCATGTGGTGAACTGTAAAATGAAGTGTAACAAAAGTGCCTGAAATAAATTTCACCTTGACCTGATTTCCACTTGACTGAATTTGTTGTAGTAAACTGGTGACACATAGTGGATAAACAGTAACACATGTCTGCATTCAGAAAAGGAGAACAGATGGTAAACACACTGATATAAGGGCTGTTACACAAGAGCTCTGTGTATAATTCAGAAAGGTCAAATCCCCTGAAACACGAGGCAAGTCTGATAAGGGAAAGGGATTCATTGACAAGAAGGAGTCAAGTGGGCACAACTGAAGCAGATAAGGCTTCTGGCTCCTCAGTGGGTTTCACTTAGGGAAGGCATCTGGCCACATCTGTCTTCTTATGTAGAACCACTGTCAGAGATGTCATTCACTTGCTCTGAACGGCGCTTCTTCAGAGGATAGACTGCCGGTCCACGGTTGAATTTGTTCCACTGGCCTCTGAATAGTAAAGACTATATTTTTTATGATTTGGGAATATAGTTTGACCTTCCAAAGACATTGATTCCCTAGATCTTGTCCTCTGCAGCATAGGCCATCTGCTCCCACTTGTGACCACAGCTGGTGGTGACTATGTTGGGTAAAGGATTCTAAGATGGGTTTGGTGAGGCAACTATCTTTGAATATCTTCCCTGCCTGCATGTCCACTGTGTGCAAGAAGGGTTACTGTCCTTGTTTCTCATCCTGAGAACAAGTAATTTTTCCAGCGGCCACCTGGGGTAATGAGTAGAACAGAGATCTCCCAGATCCTAAGTAAATTCCCTGCCTTCTGCCAGATTGTCACTGAAGGATTTGGTCATGATGGACTTGAAAATGAATGGGGTTACTCAGCTTCACATAGAGCTGAAGGGAGACAAAGGAAAGATGAAAACCCAAAGAGATCATTAGCCGATGGTGGTAGTGTCGTTCAGCTTCCAGCCTGGGCTCCAGCACAGGGTACCAATTTAAGGAACCTAAATTTAAAAATTATGTACATGCAAATATAATTTTATGTACAAGCATTTATATTTTATCTAGAATGGTTCTAAAATTGAAATTTTTGCTGCTCAGAAAGCATGTAAATATATGTAATAAGGGACAAAGATAATAAGCGATTTAGGAGACAATAATTTCCACAGATTAAGAAGATGTTAGTTTTCAAAAATATTCAGAGGAATTCCATTAAAATGTATTTCATGTTATAATAGTTTCTCTGCTTTAAAGATAGTTTCTACTGTTAAAAATATACCTAGAGAACATTATTTTTAAACCATATTTTTTCAATCAATTCTTGGCAGGAGACTATAGATTTAAAATTGAAATTTTCTGTTTAAGGACTCACAGAAAACAGAGATAGAGTGAAAAATTAGGTGCTGAAGTCAGGCATGTTGAATGTTCAGCTTGTATCTGCTTTCAAGAGTTAACAATGCCAAAGTCATTTCACTTGTGACTTATTTAACAGCTGTCTGCAATTGAGGATCCAAATTTAGTCTCTTATCACATCTTTTACTCGAGGGGCTACTTATTCCCTTAAAACAAAATCAATGCAGGCCAAAAAATTTACAAACAATACAAGATTTTCTCTTCGGCTAAAGCAGCGACATTGCCGATGTTTCTGCCAAACAAAAACATTTCTTTACTCTTCACCAGTGTGTCTGAAATTTCTTTGATGGTTACAGCTCCAAGCCTAAAGAATTTGTGGCTTTGATACTTGTAGAACATAAGATGGGTAGACATGTTGTTCTGTTTTCTTCCCCAGCTACTCAAATATTGGAAAAAATGTTTTTATCTACCCTACATCTCCATCACTGGCTTCTTTTGGGCATATTTCATGTTGGCTTTTACATATTACTTGGGGGATCCAAGAGAAGCCAAAGTGTGGTACATCTCTCTCTATACTCCCTGGGAAATTTGCAGAGGAAAAATAAAATGTGCCTCTCTATGCACTTTTCATGCTGCAGCGACTCTGAATTTCCTATGCACCTCCATCAGCTTCTACTTTAGCTTCATTAACAAGCACCCCAGCTCAGGTACTCTGAGCCCAGCCTGGTCTGTGAAACAAAGCACAAAAATATGCAAAACTGCACCAGTAATTTTATAAGTGCATTTGCAATCTAGATCAACATTGGCCATAGCTTTAGTCACAAGTCCAACATTCAGATAATGAATATTGAAGAGTTTATTGGCAATTCTTTGACTGAAATTCATTTGCACAGAGAAGGTCCTAAATGGAAAAGCAAATCAATTCAAATCTGGGTCTGCTTCTGAAGGATTTAAGGATCCAAGCACTACTGACTTCATGTCATAGTTTAAAGCCAGATTGAAATAAAGCACCACACAGTGTGGGTGCTACATATATGAGAAATCAATTCATTGTCATTAGCAGAGCAGCCAGCACATCACAAAAATACTAATTTCACTTTCTGAGTCCCCTGGGTGATACAGGTGAATATCTAGACTATTTATGTAAAAATCTTATTACTCAGATATCAAATCTACAAGCAGTTGTTAAAAACTAGCCATCTGAGAATCAAATCAGCATTTTTAAACAAAGAAGATAGAAAATAACATTTAAAATCTCTAAGAAGCATTTTCTCTGAGTGAGTGTATATAGAAGAGAATGCCTATAAGTAAGAAAATATGGAGGACCTCTGGAATCAGACATTAAAAAATAGCAGTATGGTGTCATATTTCTGGAACAGCAAATTGACTTGAACATAGTACTAGAGGTAGCTTTATTCTATCTTTATTACATCTGGAAATATACTGCGATTTTCTTTTTTTTTTTTTTTGCCTGAGATGACATTTAAGAGAGAGGATCACTGAGGTTACCTGAGTGCTGCTCTTTCAGAGCCGCTTATTAGTTCTGTCTTTAAAGGTCACCAGTAAAGGGTAAAGTTCCTGGCCTTTTGCTTTTAAGAGTATTTTTCTCCTTTATTTTTACTTAATGGAGGATATTTCAAGTTTCTGTACACCAACATAGGGATTTAAAAAAACATGGCCAGTTAAATGGCTGTCAAGTCTGCCATGTGTTTCATAGAGGCAAATTTGCACTGTTATCAGTGTATCACATAAATTGTTATCAGTTTCCCAAAAAGGACACATCATCAAATGGCATATTTTTTGTGTTCACACTGGTATGTTCCATCTGTGCATCAAACATCTCTATGGCTAGGTTGCATTAATTTTCTTTCCAGGCATAAGCTTATAGTAGGGAATATTATATATATCTGAGGCCACATGATGAACATAATTACCTTTGAAGTATCTCTAAAACTTGTTGATTTGTTATAAAAATCCAGCCTGGGCAAAGAGAAGACAGAGTTCTCAGAACATTGCAGTGCAGTATGCAGCCATGTCTGGTATGCAAGAATACAAACCCATTTGGGGAGTACCCCAGGCAGAAGGCAGAACAGCATGAAATGGTTCCAATAGGGATTCCAAAAATGTAGGCCTAGGCAATAATCTATGGCTTTGAAAGGAACCAGGGTAATTCTGGAGGTTTGTCAAGAGCAGAAATTCTCCATGTCTGTACATTTTGCTCCAGTTCCCATCTGCATGGGATCATTCCTCCCTGACCAATATAAGCAGCTCCTTGTAACTAAAGTTACTTTTTCTAGTACCTGGAGACTGTTGAGGTGAGATAATAACTTTGCTATCTGAGAAGTGAGTTGACCTCTTGGAGGCCTGGGAAGGTGAGTTACAAATTTTTCTTTGAAGTCAAACACAACTGGAATAAATTTTGTCACTGCCACTTTCCTGTCACCATCATTGCATGATGTTGTGATATAAATGACTCGATGAGAATTTTAAAAATAACAAATGATAAATAAAGTCATAAACCAACTAGTAACCAACTTCTGCCAGCTCCTTATTTGATCTATGGAAATGCTTCTTTTGACCATCCAATCTATCAAGTAAGGCTGATTGATAAAAGTAATTCAGTTGCTTTCCATTTTGGAGATAGCTCACACCTCGGTGAGACACAGACCATCAAATGCCTACAATGAAAATATAACATATTTGTCCATGAAAGAAGCAAGAAATTAGTGAAATATACAACAAAGGTTCAACAGTTGGTTACTTTTTAGAAGTTTACTACATCCCACTGCAGGACACCAACAGATATATTGAACATATTATATTTCAGCAATTTTGACATGTACAGCTTTAACAGTTTTGCTATTTAAGGATCATATCAAGAGGTCCTTAAACACCAAATTCTGAATAATAATGGTCATAAACACATAGCATCCACACATCTTTAAAGGTGCATGGAATATATATTACCAATTATATTCAGTAGGCTCAGGCACTAAGAGTCTCTGAGCTGTGAACATGTATCTTCAAATTCTATGACAAGTGGCTTTTACAGAACCTTTAAGAGTCTGCTTTGTATCTACTGCACAAAAAATTGAAATCAAAGCCTAAAAAGCAAATGTAGATGTGAAAAAAAACACTTGAATTATTTTCAAAGTATTCAATACATTTATAGAGCTAAGAAGGGCTTTACTCTATGTTATCATACCTGGAATCTTTGGAATACATCAGAAAGGTTGATTTTGCATTAAAAATGGGCTAATAACTTTTGTTTTTCGATAAATTCCTCAGTTTTTCATATTTGTCTTATTTATTATAAGAGTTATCACCAATAAAACAAAAAGAAATGGTCTCTTTAACCTGCAGAAAATTATATTGTTTATTAGTTGTTATCGTTTATTAGTTGTTGTAGACAACAGCTTAGCAGAAAATTAAACAAATTATATGTCTGCAAGACAAACTATTGGTTTTTTGCCTCTTTTTGTATGAAGACACATTTGTCTTCTAGACCTGTGAACTGAGAAATGAATATGTTGCCATTAGGTATTTGACAAAATACATAAGCTCTATTTAAAGAAAGCCTGTGTTGCAGGAAATATGTTACAATTCTAAATGTTCTTTCTTTTCTT
This sequence comes from Erithacus rubecula, assembly GCF_903797595.1. Taxonomy (NCBI): domain Eukaryota; kingdom Metazoa; phylum Chordata; class Aves; order Passeriformes; family Muscicapidae; genus Erithacus; species Erithacus rubecula. The sequence continues at coordinate 30,220,049 of NC_136689.1, forward strand.
TTCTTTTCTTTTCTTTTCTTTTCTTTTCTTTTCTTTTCTTTTCTTTTCTTTTCTTTTCTTTTCTTTTCTTTTCTTTTCTTTTCTTTTCTTTTCTTTTCTTTTCTTTTCTTTTCTTTTCTTTTCTTTTCTTTTCTTTTCTTTTCTTTTCTTTTCTTTTCTTTTCTTTTCTTTTCTACTGGACCTCTCCTTATAGTAGAGCTACATGAGGCATACGTGGCACATGAAGCCAGGTAAAAACATGTACCATAATTAAAGAGGAAATCAAACTCATCCAAAAATAAAAGCCAATTAAACATTCAGGGCCTCAGTGGGAAAGACAAGAAGGATATCATGGTGGAAAGTTCTGTGTGTGTGAGGATTGGATACCTCGTCAAATGTAGGAAACAGCAAATGCAAAATGTCAGCACTTGAATTCCTCAGTGCTTTTTATTCCATTTAAAATGGCAGACAAAAAAGACAACAGTTTTGTTGAGGAATGACATAAACTGGAGATGCAATTTTTACATTGTAAAAAATAATGTACACCCTTAAAAATATTACTATTATTATTATTGTTATTATTATTATTATTAGCTTTGATATTCAGTAGTCTGGGACAGTGAAGTCAAGGTGTTGACTTCAACTATAAACATTTTAGGGATATAGCAGCTGCCCTCTGTAGAGGGCTTAAACCACCTGGGATTCCACCCTGCAGAGCTGAATGCTGCAGTGCAGTGATAGGTAGAGTGCAGTGGGAAATGATAAAAAGCTCACACAATTATGAAGGAGTAGATAAATAAAATGGGTAGCTGTTCTTCACCAAATTTTACAGTGAAAGGATAATCCAGAGTTGGAAACTACAAAGGGAAGTGGATACCAAACGAAAAGTAGGAAGAGATTGCAACAAATCTGAATGCTGGGGAGAACAGCAAGTGTATACCACATAAAGTGCCCTCATTATCAGGTGTCTGATTCTCCTCTCACCGTGATTTCAACACAATTGGACTGACCATAATGTCTCACAGGAATACAGGATGGAGAATTCCCTGAAAACATGGGATTCACTCACTGAAGCTGTGTAGATGGTTCATGAGACTTCCATATTTTAGCTCTACTCCATTATGGTTTTCCAGGACAAAATAAACATGTCTAGAACCACAGCCTTCCCAAACTTCTAATGCAGTTGTTTAATATATAAGCTCATTTACTTTTCTCATAAATTCAGTACTAATGAGTTCTGTTATGGAGGTTTTCTACATTCTATTGACTGCATTTTACCTTGTGTAACACTCAGCAGAAAATCTCTGTAAAAAGTGATTATCTAGAACAACACAGTAAGTTACTCATTGTGGATTTACCTTGATGCCTATATTCAAAAAAGAGGACATAAAAAAAGAAAAGGAAGCAAAAAAAATCCTATGCCTGAAAGTTATTTGGACAGATTTTTGAGATTTATTGGAACTCTACATAAAAGCCCAAGAATCATGTCTGCAGGAAATTAGCTATGCATTCCAAGAGACATTTTAAGTGGAAATTCGGAACTAACTCGTCTCTAATCTTCTGTATGAAAATATAAGACTAGAGAAACTTCCTGTCTTTCATCCTATCCACTTATACAGAAAAGGAAAAACTTGACAAAGAACATCTTATCTAATCTCCATATGCAGTAAATGTTCTTTCAATGTCTGTCAAAGGTCTAATCAGCAGTATGACTGCATCTCTGTGTCTTTAGGGTAGATTTTTAAAGACATTTCTTAAAGTTCTTAAAGTTGTTACCCACCCATCAGAGATATTTTTCTGTTTCTGAGGACAGCATGAAGTGCAAAGGCTCCTGTAATGCCCAGCTGGGATTGCAGTCCTTTGCAATAAAATCTACAGATATGTATTCTGTTTATGTGCCTATAAGGAATGGAAGAGGGGCAAAATGAAATAAGAATGCACTATGTTTGGTGGAATGTCAGAACTGAGAGTATTGAAAGGGGAAAAATTTAAGGTGCCAGTTCTACCTTAATTGTTGCACCTAGGAACTCACTGATACCAGCTCTCCATGTGATTCAGAAGAGCCCTGACCTGAGTCCCAACAGCCCCCAATATTCCAGCCACTACTGCCCCTAATCCAGAGGAATAACAGGACTCACACTGCTCACCACTTCAGGGCTGACCTCTTTCTCCACTGCCCCCCTCACTGGAGGGCTCTCCTTCCCCTGCCCACCGTGCTGGGATCACTGGTGTCTCTGGGTGAGGGAAGGGCAGGGTGTGAGGGTGGGGGAGTTGTCAAAGGGAGGAAATTGTGTCTACTGTCATGCAGTTTGGAAATGTGTGCAGCAGGGCTGAACAGATCTGCAAAGGTGATTGGCAGAAAATAGCCTTCTACCTGCAACCTTCTGAAGCATCTCTCCTTCTGAAACAGCTCTCCTCTCCAGCCTCTTTTTCAATAAATATACAGATACCTATTATTATCAAACATAAAATAACATATTATTATGATACTGGGATGCTTTCTCAACATTCCTGCATCAGAGAAGGCTCATTTGACACTGAATATTAATTTTGTTTACAGACTTAACTTGACTGCCTTACTATAAAATCAAATGATAACTCAAAATTATTACTGCAATAATTGAGAATCAGTTGTGGCTCTTATCTTGAGGACAGATGTTTATTTCCCAGAAATGCGTAAGTTTGTAAAATCTTTTTGAATTTTATTTCTCTCTTTCTCTGGGTGCAGATGGTATGTGTCTTGTTACCAAGTCTAACCTCATAACCCATAAATTTGGGAAGAACATTAGATCTTCATGTCAGCCCTATACAGGCAGCTCAGTTCCTTGGTTTGCCCTGTAATCAGGGATCAGCTTGTGGCACCTCAGGTTGTACACAGAAACAGGCATGTAAGGACCAGAACTTTTTTTTTCTGTTTTGAAATAAACAAGATCTAAATACATTTGTCTTGTACTATCTTGTTAATACTTTACTAACTGCTAATGGCTTTGTGTGACACTTTTCTTAATTCCTGCACATGAAAGCAAATGCATTACAACTACATGTATTATAATTGTACTAGATAAGAGGAATTTAGAGGTGCCACAAGTAAAGATTTCACCCAGTATATGGTAATCAGACTAACTAGTGTGTTAGATTTACATTTACTGCAACCGAATTTTTCTTCATTGTACTAATATAAACATTTTATCTGCTCTAATACTTCCCTGTTACCAGTCCCCATTAGTGAAATGGCATTGCTAGAAGTGAGAAAAGATCAAATAAACAGCTTACAAAGATAGTTCAGATCACTGTCCAGATCCTGTGCTCCTGTAGCAGTGCATTAGAAGCAAAAGCAGTTTAATGAAGAAAGTGGAAACTGGTTGCTCTGTCTGTATAAATTCAGTTTTGTATCCACCATGAGTTGCTAAAGCTGGTTTGGTGTGACTTCAAGCAACTTTTGTCTTCTTTTTGGCTTAATATATGTCTTGTTGAGACAGACCTTTAATTTGTTGTCACCATTGTCACCAGCATTGACAGAGGACCACAGAGGAATCAATGTAGGCTTTACAACAGTCTTGTTGTGACCTATTTGCCAGGGTGCATGTGTGGCAGGTTAAAATCAGAAGGTTTATATTTGCTACTGAACAGACTGACAAGTTAGTTATTGTGATGAAGACCATTCCTGTGAACGGTGAGATCCCACAGATCTGTCCTGGGGCACTCTGGGTGAGCTGGATGGATCCATATTGAATGGTGGTCTGGGACTTTCTCTGCAGAGCTGACTGATAAGTGCTCACAACACACGTGCAGCGGTGGTAGGTTATGAAGCACTAGCAGAGATGGGGAAAGATGGGATCAGAAGGTTTATGATACAAGGCATGATTAAATAGAGCTGGCTGCCCTCCAGCTTTGTGTGTGACAGTCAGGAGCAGGCTGGAATGGCTGAGGAACAGATGGCTGGTACGGATGTCAGAAAGGTTTGTGTTTAGGCACCCCATGCTAAGCCAGCTAATCTACCTCACAGATGTCCTTGCTTTTGCAGCTGTTTTCTTTAGATGTCCTTGAAAATTCAAACTCTGATCTAGGGCTACTCCTAGATACACCTGATTTGATTTGTGTTTCATGCTGCTCTCACTGAGTGATAAAGCCAGTGTTCAATTAAGCACTGTCAAATTGTGGTACTATGATTGTATTTGGCTACAACCTATCACTGGTCCCATTGCCTCTGCAACCAGAATTGCATCTAAGATTATCTGACAGAGCACTTACTTCAGGAAATGAGGTTTTTTTCCCTGCATAAATATGAAGAAACTGATACAATTAATTAGACTGTGTGAGCCTAGCAGATTTCTTGGTTCAGTCAGGATCTCAGGGTCTCTGGGAGAAGCATAAATTAAAAGAAGTTTATAAGGAATGAGGCAAAAGTAGCTAATAGACAGACCAGCTGGCTGTTGTACACAAGTTGAAAATAGATAATCTTGATAGAATGGCCTAAAATATCTCAATATTTCTAGACAATTAAAACTTTGGCTCCAAAAAGGAAAAATACGGGTTGGAATTAGCTCATTTATGAGTTAGAGCATGATGCTGATAACAAGGTTGTGGGTTCAATCCTTGAATGGGCCATTCACCCAAGAGCTGGATTCAATGATTATATGGGTCCCTGCCAACTCAGAATAATCTGTGATATCTATAGGGTTTGAAGCCTACAGGTTCAACTAGAGCTATAGGGTCAGGAAGGACAGTACCTGTGCTGCCAAGGACAAAAAATGTATTTAGGGAAGGAGGGCCCATATACAGTGCCATTTTAAGTTGTATTGCAATATGCAGCTGTCAAAGTGCAAAGGTGTTTTTGATTAGGGGCATGCTGGACTGCAGCTACATGCAAATATTGGGTGCTACTTATACATTCAGATAGCAAAGGCTATGGAATTGGAATTGGCACTAGTGAATGAAATCTGCAGAGATTGTCACATCAGTTAAATTTAAACACAGACCTGAAAACTGAGATTTTATGGATCCTGGATTTTCAAGGCTTTGCTTGAATAGTGGAAATATTAACCATGACCATAGTTTTTACTACCTATTAAGTGTTATGCTCTTTTTTTCCTAGATAATCTATAGAAAACAGACACATATAACACATGTGTTATATGAAGTGTAGTCTAGTATTTACATCTAGCCATAGGCTAAAAATATCTGTCTCATTTTTCCTTCTGGAAAATCTCTAAAGAAAAAAATATCAAATTTAAGAATCTTGTAGGATATGACATCTTGACATCTTTTTTTATTCTTCTCATGGCAAATTGGAAATCTTGGTGTAGGATTTTCTAGTAAAGAGACAAAGCATAATAAAATAGTAAATAGTAGGGAAAGAATACCTTCCAGCCTGCAATATTTACAGGAACTGTGGTGTTTCATTAGGGCTGTGTGAGCATGGCCTGCCCTTGGTACCTGTAAGAAAAAACTAACATGGGGCTTGGAACACACTCAAGAAAGTGATTTGGACAGGAACTGAATTTTGACAAAGTGAAACACTTCCAAAAAAGATTGCATATGTTTACATGTCAGGGTTGGGTTTTTTTCCAGCACTAATAGTCTGTCAAATTATTTATCTTTCTTTTTGTTTGGATGGATGATTTAGGTGTGTCCCATTTAGGACTACTGGAACAAAAGTATGTAACTGTGGTGGATTTGTCTTTCAGCAGAGCTAAGGAACTCTGCCTGCTTTTGAGGTGGCTGAAAGAGAGAGCTAAGGCTGTGCTTCCACAAATGAAAACCCAAATAAAATTCTTTTCTAAACTGTGTATGCAGAAAATAAGCTTCTCAGTTGGAGAACAGAGAAGCAGATAAAGAAAGGAGCTTCAGAAAATTACAAAGGCCTGTCTTGAAGATGGTGACCTTTGGGGTGGAGGTGCTGGCTTCAGACTGTGTTTGTTTCATTGTATATCCAAGAGAGAAGGATTTTCTACATTTTTTGACATGTGTGTCAGCCTTAGAACTTGGTAGGAGGCAAGGACTTCTTTTTCTGTTCCAACCACATTAGAGGTGCAGCACTTATTTTGCATTTGTGCTTTTCTCTGCTGGAATTTAGTGGTATTGTTTCTGTTCTAACCAGGGCTTCTTCAAAGACACTAGCACTGCTTCAAGTCTAGCATTACTTTTTTTCTCTTCATTGAAATATCCCAAGAAAACCAGCTATTGGTTAGACACTGATCAGAAAAGTCACTGCTTCTAGCTTTATGATAAGATTTTTGCATAACTTCTATCACCATGTGCCTAACAAACTGCACATACCCTCAAAACAGTGAGAAAAGTGGCAGTTGTCTGAGTGTCTTTGAGTATTTTCTTCTGCATGACTGAAGAAAGTAAATTACATTAGCTTTTTATGATGAGAACTTTGGATGGAAAAATAAACAAAGTTCTAGTTTTCTGAACCAAACCAGAAGTTAGACTTTTTATAAAGTAACTATTTAGCTGCTGGTCAAGATGAAATCTTTAACATTAGCTTAGAAAGAGGTAGATCAGATAATGGAGTTTTGACAATTGATACATCCTTTCCTTTCATGGGTTTATATTTTCTGCGCCACTAAACTCTGAAAACTCAGTTGTCTTTTCTAGTCTTGCTCCTTGTTTTCGATGTGGTCTTTGTAAAGAGAATTTCCTCACAGATTTCAAGGAGCCTGGAGTGTCTTGTGATGGCTTAGATACCAGTAGGTGCAGCACTGCTGAGATGTAAATAAGCCAAATGAATGAAGTATACCACTTGTTCTGTAAAAAAAAATACATTAAATTTCTAACATCAATAGTTATCAGAGTGACAGCTTAAAATCTTCTCTGAAAAAAAGACTGTAACTATCTAAGACGAGCTGTGGAGATACAAAGGAACGCTTAGGGAGGAGTGATATTCAACAGTCCTCAAAAATGAATTTTGCACAGCTTTTATTCTTTCATATTTCTATGATAATGCAGATAAGGTCTTGTTCTTCAAGAAGACAAGAAATGTCTAGCATGAAGATGAAAGGAATCTTGTCTTTCATGTTTTGTATCCAGGACCCACAAGAACTTCTACAGCAGAAGTAGAGGATGACTGCAGGTTTCCTACCTGCTGTCTAAGCCTCCAGCACCAATCCATCTATTCACTCCTACATTTTTCTTGAAAGCATGGCTGTGCCAGATGCTGCTTCCTCATGTAGGAGCATCACAGGAAGATGTGCATGGGTATTCTCAAGCAGCCTGGATAAACAGGCTGCAGACCAGGGTGGAGTAGGCTTAGCTTAAAATCTTTGGAATTTCAGGGATACACCAGAGAGAGAACAATTAGAACAGCATCACTAACATGATGCACTGTTAACCTGCCAAGCATGAAAGCCACTTTCTTGTTAGATGTTCATAATTCCACAAATCCACAACAATATTTTGGTTTAAACATCTGAACGGACTTTGATGTTTACAGCACAGGTTTGCTTATGATCTGCTGTGAAATTCACCCCCCTGAGATATGTTGCAGGCAGGTATGACCTTTTGGGGAAGCTGGTGGTCTGGTTTAATGCTTTGTTTATTTCTTCTTCAAAGCTATCAAGTAAGTAACACAGAAAGCTGTCTGCCTTTTCTGATGTTGGAAAAGGTTATTTTGTTTCTTTAGTATGGAGAGTTGATTTATTGTGAATATCTCTGCCTTGCTCTTACCAGCAAAAATTTTCAGAAGGTGGGGTGGTTTGGGTTTGGTTTTTTTTTTTCAGTACATGAAAACTATGATATTTACACAGTATTTTTTTACTCAGATTAAGAATATTGAAGCAGTCCCCTGACTTCCCCCTCTTGCTATACTTTGGTGAACAATATTTGTAGGACTTCTGAAACTGGACACTTTTTGGACAAAGCTAAACAATGGTATGCCCTGGTGCAGAGCTGATGTGATCCAGCCATCACTGGGTATTCAGTCCACTGAAAGAAACTAGAGATAGCCTGAAATAAAAGGTATCAAAACATTTAACATCAGGTCCTTGTCACCAGATGAGAGATTCAATTACTCAGCAGACCCACTCCTATCAGTCTATGCTATTTCCTAATGCTGGCAGTCAATAAGTCTCTTACAAGACTCCAATGTTACTTGAACTCATGTGGAAAAAAACACAAATTCGTAACTTATACAAAAGAAAGAGTGGTTTAGATTATACAAAGGTTTCCTCATGATCTCAGTACCTATGAAAATGTTTTCTAGTTTTCCAACAAGTGTGGACAGCTTAAAACTTCATGCTATCTTAGCAGTTGTCTGAAATTACAAGGCTAAGATCTATTAAGAGAAAGCCATGCTTATAAAACATACCAAACTCCTTATCCTGTCTTTAGAAAATGGCAGAGCAATAGCTGTCATGAGCAGTAAATGGAATGTATTTCTTCAAGTACATGTTACGAAAAGCTAAATATATTAAAAACTGATTTGCTTTGCTTTACATATAAAGGTCCTTTTTTATTAGCTAAGTTGTGCTTTGTGCAGAGACTTTATAGAGTGCTGTAATTCCTGGAGTTCCAATAGAAATCAGGACCTCCTGATTAAGCAATTTCTGTCTCAGTTCTTTCAGTCTAAATTCAATCATGAATAAAGAAATCAGTGAGTTGAAGTGATGTGCACAGGGTTACACAGAAGACCTCTTCAAGTGCCAGCTGGAATCCTGATAGTATTCTGATACACTGCAATCTTTGCTATGCATGCAGGGACTGTGGGACTACCAAAAAATTTTGGCAGTAGTATATTAAAAAAAAAATTAAAAAAAAGTAATGAAATATCTGTCTTAATTTCATTTCAAGGGTAGAGTTTCTACAATGCCCACACTACCCTCTGAAAAAAAAACAAAACAGCAAAATAAAAAAGATAAATCATTATTGAGTACCACCGCTCACTCAAGATGTCCACTATTTAATTTCTGACACTCTTTGAGAACTGTTGCTTTTTTTCAGATTGCAAAGTTTTGCTTTGAACCATATTAAAGCTAACAGAATGTAAATGAAAGCATTTATCCTAATACATTTGGATTGACTTGGAAAACTGTTTAATAAACTCTGTGTAATTGTCTGCATAGTAGCAGCTGAAATGAAAACAGTAATGATGTAATAACAGTAATCAGCTGAACATGGCTCAACATTTGTCTCTCAGACACCACAACCCTATGCCCCACCAACATCTGCCTCAGTTCAATACTCCTTAGATGTAAAAGCTGTATTAAATATTCTTTAGATCTACATTTATACTCTCAGATTTTTTTAACATGGCAGAATTGCACTCTTTGCATACAAAGATGAGAATTGTGCTTCTTACAACATGAGATCGCACTATTTGATTTGTCTCAATTGTGTTCTTTGAGGACAAATTATAAATTTGTCATTACTCTTGCCTTCCCAAACTCCACCAGGTTATGCAACCCTCTTGTTTTTGCCACCTCAGATAGGTTTGCTGCCTCCAAGAGCTCATGTTCAGACTAGTGTGGTATTTGTATGTATATGCAGTGGTGTGTGAATTTCTTCTGGGTACTCCAGCATAGCTGTGACCAAGCAGACAAACCATCAACAATCCACTTATCTATGTACCTATATTTTTTGTCAGTGATTCCTAGGTAATTTGGATGCTTATCCTTAACTGGAAATCTGTTTGGATAGTATCTTCTCAGATGCTATCATAATATACATGGTTCATGAAATCTGTATTTGTGTGTTGTCCAAGCCCAGCCAGCAATACGTCCAAAGCAAGGGATAAACTCCTAGAGCAGGGAGAACTATTCTTAGCACACAATTGACTCAGCAAATGTATCTATTTTCTCCTTTTGAGTTACCTATTGGTCCCTGCTGGATGGCTCCCAAACCCACAGAAGAATTTCTAATAATTGCTGCATACCTCTGGCATGAGAACTTCTGTAAGCACATAATCATGACTGCCTCTCATCCCAAAAATACCTTTGCAGATAAAATTAACATAAAGCCCTAGACGAATTGAATGTAAAGAAACTTTCAGTATAAATTATTCTATTGCAGCCTGTATCTAACCAATGGTCCACAGCTATATATGTATGATGTTTGCTACCTACAGAATACAGAAGACAGTTATGCAAAGATCTTCCAGTACTTACTCAATTCTACAAGAGTAAATGGGAAGTTGAAAATATCCATGTCTACACCCCCTACTGGAGAGCGCATTGGCTAATGTCTTTTTTTATTGAAGTAATGCAATGAAATGTTCTTATTGTGGCTAAATCTTGAAAAGCATTTTTTAAAAATAGACTTCAGAGTGGTTCTTTGACTTTTCAAACACACAATCTTGTTTCAATGACCCTGTCTTTATCTTGTGAAGTAACATTGGAGTGAACAGTGAACATACTTCAAATAAATATTAATCCTTGCCACAGTGGAAAGCTTTTTTATCTGTTAACGGGGCTAAATTCCTTACTCTGCTCACACAGTTAAAAAAAGATCTGCTTTTAGGATATGGCTCTAGTTTGGAGCTTAAGCAGTGACAGATTAGGGTGTCAGAATTTCTGCAATATGATATTGCCTACTTTTTTGTCTGTCTGTCTCTCCCCATAACACCCTCTCTTTCTTTCCCCACCCTCAAGTTTCCAGAATTTCTCTCTTGTGTGGGGAGACAAGAGTCATAAAAATAAATGGTAGCAAATGGAAACAATTCAACTAACCACAAATGTGGCTGATTAGAAAATTAGGGAAAACTGTCCCACTCTCAGGGGCTTCTGTTCTTGGAAAACAGTGGGGAAGCAGGAGACTGTATGTTTGCTATTCATTGTCTCCATTTATTACATTAAAATAACTATCCCTTTTTTGTTTGTGCCTCAAGTCCAAACGGATAGCAGAGTACAGAGAGTGAAACATCCAACATACAACTGAATATACAAGCCAAGTTGGCCATTAATAGTTCACTCTCAAGCATCTGGATCCTGAATATACAGTTATACAAGTTGAATTAATATGGTTGTTTACTCACATTCTTCCGGAGCATTTGCAGCCATCAGCCCTTTGCAATAATATTATGCCCAGCCAGGCTGAAGTCTGGCGACTGGTTATTATTCTTAACCAGATCCCTGAGCAAATTCCTGAATAAAATGATTAAAATACAGTGTTATTCCTTTTCACTTCTGTCCCAGATGTAAGTAATGCAATTTAAAGTCCATTTGACATTGAGTTATCTGTGTCCTTAATAGGTATATTAAGTGCAGTAAAAAGTTGCCTAGCATAGCCATGGTTTGTAGGTATTTTGATATTCCTTGAATTTTTGCCCTCATGGGCCTTTCTAAATACAGCCTGTGTTTCAAATGTTAATTTTGTTTGGAAGGAAAACTGAAGCTTATTCTCCACATGTAATTATTTTTAACTTTCCTGGATCTTTAGAAAGTACCACCCTTATGGGTGAAATTCAGTCAAGGCAGCTTTGTCCAGCCTGAGGATTATATTTGAAAGCCCTCTACATGCAAATTCAGCCACTGATGCAGCCTCTTTTTATTTTACTGCCCATTTTCATTCCATATTTGAGAGCTTTCTGCAGGGCTGTGTACAAACTGTTATTTCACTGAGTTTTCCAGCTACACTAAAATTTTAGTTTCTGTGCTAGGATACCCTTACATTAAAATGTTTCACATTTCCCTGAAAGGAATGTTACAATTATTTGAAACTCAAAAAACTCAAAATTGTGTGATTTTCTTCCCAGTGGAATCTAAATCTCAGCTCCATAGAGAGCATCTGAAGACCATCTATTTAAAATATCCAAATGCCACACTTATATACTGTGTCACAGCATATGCTTTGATCTATAAAAGGAGATAAGATGTTTCAATCAGCACTGAATAACAGCTGTCTTTCATGGTTTTAAAGATAGAATAGACTATTTCAACTATTACATAGTGTCATCTTTAACTTCTCAGTATTAGAGGTGATGAGGTGTGACTCTTAGACACATAGTGGGGTATGGGGTGAAGTTAAATTTCTCTCAATTCAGAAACAAAAATAGTATTTGAGATAGTATTCTGAAAATAATCTTTATTCTAAAATAACCCTTATGAAAACTTATTTTTATATTTTCTCATGAAGCTTCAATTTTTTGAACAAAAATTATGGAAATTTCAAAGTTTCTCATTGCATAAAAATTCAAAATTTTGACATGATGTACTAGAAAACATGAAAAAGACAGCTGCATGTTGACTTTCACTCCAACATGTGGGTAAAAGAGGAGACAAGGATATGTGGACAGAAGAATCCCAAGTTGCTGTGGTGTTAGTAAGATAGGAACTGCAGAGCTATAACCTTTGTGTTTGTTTATCCTGGTTTATCCTGGGAGACAGAGTTCAGAAAAGTGCTTTTTGTGAGGACCATAATCATAGCAATCTGTTGATTTAGTTCAAAAGCAGAGGTTAACAGTTCATTTAGTTACATATATCTGTGAAAATCAGGTTTTTTTCTATACTAAGGGGATCTCCTGTACAGCTGATGAAAGCTTATCAAGGTTACATGGCTGTAGGGAGAAGCATGAGCAATTCAAAGATCAGGTGAAGAAACTTGTAATTAAGACTACTTATTTCACTGGCAAAATATTGTTTTGGGGCTATCCCAGAAATTTTTAAAAAGAAATTTGTAAATTGTCTTGAAAGACATTCTGCAACCTCTTTGTGCATCCTCATACTGCACCCAAAGTACCCTGAGGGCTTTGCAGGCACGCTGAAAAAAGCTGAGGACAGCCTTTGCTATTCTGCTAAGCCAAAATTGTCGAGGGATTTCAGATCATTCAGGAGATACCGGAGTGATCACAGAATTTGTTTTCTCCAGGGAGTGGCTTGCACTGTAGTTAGTGACAGCAGAAATACCATCCTCTTCCCTTGCTTTCTTCTTCAACTTTTCTCCCTAAAGTAGAGAATTTTTTCCCCCATCAGATTTGTTCACTGTTTTCTATGTCATTTATGATGAGATCAAAATTTTAGTGTTTTTTCTCTTGAAATCTCCCACTCACGTTCCTTCACCCTACACATTCTTTAACAGCCCAAACACTTCTACCCACCTTCTCTTTCTCCTGTTCCAACTCTCCCCTTTTCTGTTTTCCTTTGTACTTCAACAGCAGAATACCGCACATAACACAAACCTTCTTCCTTTTTGCATCACCTTCTCCAAAGTGAAGATTATGGCAATTGCTTTTTTTCATGAATTATTGCAGCTCAGCACAGCGTAATGCATTTGCTACCTAGGCCAATTTCCTGAACAGAGACACAGAACATGATATTTTTATGATACAAAGCATCATCCTAATGACATTTCTTCCCAGAGGGAGAGAGAGGCTGAGGAAGAGAGAGACAATTTTCTGTTTTCCTGCTTCCAGCTTTATCTACTTTGGGATCAACCATTCAATCCAAGCTTAATAAAGTAATTAGGTCAGTGTGAGGCGGTTTCCCAAGGGCAGAACCTTTCAGAATTTTTTTGTTCTTCCCTAAATGCAGAGATGCTATCCAATATAGCATGATTCCTACAAACACTGTTGTGTAATGTATATTGAATTTGTATACATAACACAGCACTGCAGCAAGTCATGATTACTCAAACTAAACCTGGTGACATCTCAGTGCCAATTTCTCTTTCCCATTTTCCCTTTCTCTGTTATATTTCAGGGGCCAAAGTACTTATTTTGTTTGAAAATATTCTCTTTCTCTATTGCTACCAGCAATGGAATATTCCTCAACCCTGAGACTGTATTTGAGCTCAGTGCAGTGCTTTGTCACTGTCTAAATGAGCACCTTGTGGCAGCAAGAGACCATCCTGTCTACACTACCCTGTGCACAAAGTTGTATCTGGATGGGGTATGACAAAGAGGACACATTTCACTCACAGTGCCTTTAATATGTTTTCCTCTTACTAAATGATATACTCCTCCTGTGACATCCTCACACTGCAATTTTGTTTACATTGTATTTTTCTTCTGTTGATGCAATTAACAGTCAATTAAGTGTTTTTGTACTGTTTTCTGTACAAACTAGAAATGCTACAGTGAAAAAGATACTCCTAAGTCAGTTGAGCTATAAAGATTAACTGCTGGAAAGCCATAAAATACTTCTGTGCTAGCTAATCAGTTTAAGGAGCAATAATCTCTCTGAAACTAGAAATTCATTAATTAATCATCCCAACTGTAAATGCAGTCTTGGCAGAAAAATCAATAAAAACCCCAACCACTCTTTTAAGGTCAGACGTTATCAACCAAAACTGTGCAGTTTTACTTATGCAAGACTGCACATCTAGATAGAGATAAGGCAGCCACGGCTAAAAAACTGCAGATACAAAAAAGTAACGGAAGTAACGTCCCTACCCGGAAGTAATGCGGAAAAGTGAAAGGAACTTCCCAACCCGGAAGTAACCCGGAAACCCGGAAGTAGCCAGGAAACCCAGAAGTGAATTCCCAACCCGGAAGTAACCCAGAAGTAACCCGGAAGTAACCCGGAAGTAGCCAGGAAACACAGAAGTAACCCGGAAACACAGAAGTAAATTCCCAACCCAGAAGTAACCTGGAAGTAAATTCCCAACCCGGAAGTAACCTGGATACCCGAAAGTACATTCCCAACCCGGAAGTAACCAGGAAACCCAGAAGTAAATTCCCTACCCAGTTAAAGACCTGGGGAAAAAATTCTTCAATTTCACTGAACTTGCTTTTTCCTCATTCTTCTCACACTGTTGTTGTTGCATTTTGAGCAACACCAGCAGCAGAGAAGTGAGTAGGATTTCTACTTACCATAAGGAAAAAGGGCAGTTTTGATTGGTAGTGAATTCATAGTCTTTACAGTTACTGTTCTTTGGAAGGACCTGGGAGATTTTCCTAAGTATGAATATTAATTCTACTTGGTGAAAAGTTTTACATGTGTTCTGGAAATTCATGAATGATTGATCAATAAATTATTAGCAGTTTTTCATAAGAAAGGATAGGGTGGGGAAGCTTAAAGATAATAAATGTAAAACCAGCTGAAGACATTATTTTTCACACATATGATTACAGTGTGGTACTCAGTAAGACAAGATGCATTCAGTACTGAATCCTAAATTGCTGCCAGATTTAGCTAAATCATAAAGACTTATTTTACAGAAGAATTTTGAAAGAAAAATCCATCATGGAGTATTAAACATCTTAAGTATCTCGAAGACAGATATTTTGCAGATACATGAGACATATATTCTTACAGTTTTCCTGCATCCTTTTCATAAATTTCAGCTTCAGACCCTGACAGAGGGTCTTTTGCCCTTAGTCTTTATTTAACGTGAGTATTTCTTATCTCCTCCCTAGCTTTTGCAATCTGTGACTCACTCGTCCATATTTCTGTCAGCAGATGGCAAAACTCAACATGACCCATGAATGTAAACAGAACAAAAGGGGCTTGATTGCTTCAGAAGAGGAAGTCTTCATCAGAGTGCAATAACAAAGGGATCTGATCTATTTTCATTTTGGAAATTTCAGTTTGAAAGTTAGGCAGAAGAGAATGAAATGGTTCTGAAATACATACCCTAATTAATTACATTGCGTAAAGCAGGAAAGTAATTTTCCAGGAAAAAATGTGAGTTGGAGTGTAGGATTTAACTCCAGTCTTTACTATAAGTGCAAATGTAACAAAATTTCCCAAATTCTGCCTGTCAGATCTGTAATAAAAGATTCTTCTGGTGAAATTAATATGTATTACCAAATTATATAGTTTATTCCATTAAAAAGGCAATTTTAAGGAATCCAGCTTAGCAAATTAATGACTGCTCACTACATATTTTACAAATGTCTTTCTGTATGAATACACCAGATGTAATGTATGTGACTACTTCTGATAATGATGCGTGTAGATTTCTTTCTCTCTTCTAAAATTCCCAAAATAATTCTGATTATCAATGGGGAATTGCCAAGTGAGGTAGAATAAATAATCTTTTGGGGGCTTCTGTTTTTTTTCAACAAAACTGACAGGGATTTTATGAATATGTTAATTCCCAAAAAAGCAGAATAAATTGAAATCTAGAAATACAATGGCAGCTGGACTGCATGAAGGATTGCATTCAAAGCAGGGCTAAACCCGTGTAGCTCACCTCTGCCTAGATTGGCAAAACAACTCATGGACTTTGAAAGAGAGGCAGGGAAAACTTACAACCAACAACACCTGTTTATAGAGGTTACTCACCCAGTGAAGTCATTACTCGGTTTGTGAATCATTCCTAGACATTCTGATCTCTTCTGAAATGTCAGGAACCTTCTTAAAAAACGTGCAAGCCACCCATAAATTTACAGGCTTTCATAAACTGCTTTTTTTGAGCACAATATGTTCATAATAAACTTAAATTGGCTTTCAATCTTGTTTCGCCTTTAGTATTGCCTGTTTGGGGTATTTGTAATTGACATCATGTGAGTGATTAAATAATTTCAGACACCTAATGGGTACCACTCCTCATCCTCCCCCTTTTCCTTTCCCTGCCCTTTGAAAGCTTTCACCCTTCTCCCTTTAACTATGAGGAGAAGAAAATCTTCTCAGTTTGCTGAAACACACCGAAGCTGCACACCTAAAAATGAGACAATGCTCATATGCTATGAAGATGCTAATTTTTTTGTAAACATATGGTGCAGAAAAAAATGCAGAGTAATCCCTTTGGAAAAATACACCATTATGAACTGACAGATCTCTGTCATGGCCCACAAAAGGGAATTCTTTCACTGTGACAATTTTTCCAAGCAGCATTTTTTTCTCATAAAAAGACCTCACTAAAAATTTAATGGAAAACTTTCAAAAGAATTTATTTCTTTATGCTGTATATATTTTCAAATGTTTTCAGAGAGTGAGCATGTTCGACAGCATAATGTTTACAAGGATTATTTTAAAAATTCTGGGAAGAACTCTATGCGACGAATCATTAATGTGCTGGCATGTTTAAAAACAGAAAAAACCTGATAAGTTATCTTTGCTTCAAGCTGGAGTTCTGCAGCTAAAATGTTATGCTGTTCAGAATGCAATTTACTTTGTTGTCAAAGTCCTCTTTGCAGAACTGAATGCATTTAAGACTGCAGTTGGGCAGGATGATTTCAGTCTTCATTTAAACTTCATAAAAGTTTTCTCAATTGCATCCTTACTTCAGGAATTTCTTTCTGAAAAGGTTTTTTCATTGACTTTATGTCTAACAAGGCAAAATAACTTTTTCTAGATTAGCATAATGAAAAGAATTGTTGCTCTGTTTTTACTTTTCTTGGTAAAAGGGCAATTTATTTAAATGATAATTTTATGTATGTTTTGCTAAAACCGGAAACACATTGAAGACTTTTATTGCTCCTACTTCTGTGCAGTTTAAGGGAAATAATTTTATAGAAATCTTTTTCATCAAGAAATAACCAAGAAAATTAATTCCATTCAGACATCTGCAGCATTTCTGTGTATTCCTAATTTGGTAGCTCTTGCAGGGGTGATTTTCATAATGTGCTTAGCACCACCCTCAGGAAATCTTTTAAGATGTCTCACATGAAACTAGAGAAATATCATATCACTACTTTCTAAAATATTTGCTTATTTCTTTCAGGGAAAGCTAATTATATGTGACATATGAACAAGCATGAGAACTCATGCATATTCCAAGTTAAAAGAAATATATAGACTAAAAAAAATATTTCCACAATGGGTAAGATGAGCAGCAGGTGAGAAAAAGATGTATGGGGGAGAATCACAGACTATAGCTACCCATAGCTAATTGCTGTTTAGATGAAACATGTGCATCTGTTTTCAGCAATTAGAGTGGAGATCAATAGAAAACATATATATTTAATTAGACATATGGTTCATTTTACTGTAATTGGAACCCCATGTCACTTCTGGCTCTCCATATGCAGTATGGTCTAAAATGTATTCTGGGATGTGTTTCCATCATATGGAAGGTGAAGTGCAGACACCAGCTGATACTCAGATCTCATTGTCTTGTGGTGCTGTTAAATTCAGACTCTTATGGTGATTTAACCAGACCAGAAACCAATAAAACTTTGATTTTGAATGTCGTTTAACCCTTTCCCTGATGACTGACCATACTGCAAGCCTTTTAACAATCACAACTGTTAATACCACATCTGTTTGCCAGTATTTGAGCTTACTAGTATTTTGTATTAAGCCATTTCACAAATCTCTAAAAATTAAAGAAATTTCAATTTTTATAGCATATGATAAACAGATGCATTCAGAATAAGGAAGAATGGCTGTGGAATTGTGAAATTTTACTCGCTGAATATCCTTTATTCAGGGATTTCAGTCAAAAACTCAAACTACACCGAAAGAAAAAAATCACAATAATTTTTAAGCAAATTTTGAATTGACAAACCTACCCTAGCACCCCAAATGTGTGTGTATATATACAGTACTTGGTTACTGTATGTAAGTCTCATAAATGTTAAATTGTTAATGAGGGGAAGCTTCCTCTGCAGATGCAATCATCAAGAGGATGCAGGAGGGAATTAGTAAAGCTTTTTCTCAATGTCCATACTTTCTGTATATGTGTGATATCATAAAACATGTTCATAAGCATTTTGAATGTTTGACTCCAGTGTCTATCCTAGCCTATTTTATATGCTCATTTAAATATTCCAGCATTGCTTACCAGATCGTTTTTATTAATTTATCAGATCTAAAATGAATTAAATCGGAACAATTTAGTGAAAATCAGAGCTTTCACATAGTTCTTGCTCAGAATCCCTCACATTGTAAACATCTGCCTGGCACAGGCTGCTGGATCTATTTTAAGCAGAACTAGCTAACGGGAAGAGGGAGAAAGCTCTCTTAGAGAGGGTAAGGGAAATGGTAGACAGAAAGTTGCATCCACACTAGTTGACTTACATGTTAAAAATCCTGTGTTAAGTCTAATAAAAGATGCAGACACCAAAAAATGTGACAGTGGAAGTACTCTCTGAAAGACAAATGGGTATGTATGACCTGATAAATGACCCCATATCTAAAGCATACAAACAGAAACTAAGAACTGGAGTAAATCAGATCTTTCATCTGGAAGAAAGATTTCAAAACCACGTATCAGGACAAGCAACTTTACAACCAGATATGGATATTCTGAGTGAGGGAATTTCCTGGTTTTCTGCTCTGGTAACATCAGGAAAGGATTGCAGTATTATGTTGAGAGAAGAAGAGCAAAAGCATTAAAGTATTGAATCTTACCTTTGGAACCCATATATCTGCATTTTCTAAGGTGAAATATTCAATGTGCATAAATTCAATTTGTTTCCAAGATTATGATTCAGGACTGAGTATCTTTGAACCAAATATTATAAACACCAGAGTCAAAAATTAATATTTCTTTCCCATGTGCTTCACTAGAATGTGCATATGCACTAAAAGTATTATTTTTTCAGTCTAGCATGACTATAAACAAATTATGGCTTCACTTTTCCTTAACATATTTGCCTAAAACTTCTGCAGTTGCTATACAGCCTTTTGATAAGAGGTAGAAGATACAGATAGCATGCCTCAAGCTGAGGAAAAATTTAAACCTTTCCTTCCATTTCTTAGGGAAACATTCTAAACTAGTATTAGACAACATCACCATCATTTTGGAAGTGAAGTCTGGTCTTGCCAGAGAAGATCTAGGAAATTATTATTCTCAGGAACCTTAAATTTAAAAATCTTTCTAATTAATTTGGGGAGAAATTAGATAAAACACCCTTTAAAGCAGAGCAAGGTTGGATTTTGGTTATCTGAATAATCGTAAAATTAAAGAGTAAAGGAGTTGTGGATTTAGAGCAAGTTTATCAGGAAGTTTCTAGGTTGCAATCTTGGGTACACATCCTGAAACTCTGTCTATATCTCCTGTAAAAATTTAAGTCCTTTTCTTTTTATACACATCCCTCTTCAACTGTGCAAGCTCCCTAAGATATTTTCGGGCTCCCTCCTCCTGTCTTTATCCATTCCATATTGTTAGAGGAGTCCATTGACCCAAGAAAACTTTCTTCCTAAGGCAATAGATGTATAAAAACATATTTTCAGCAAAAAAATGGAGTTGTGTTTATTTTTTTTGTCAGAAAGTTGTTCTTTATCTTAATTATATAAATGGGCTCAGAACAGGACAGCCAGGGAACAAGTGCTAGAAAAGCCAAGGAATATAATTTAGTTTCTTTCTCATGCATTGCTTCAAAGATCCACGTTGTCCTGCTTAATACTTTTTTCCTTCTTGACCCTTAAAAGTGAAGCTGTGCAGAACAAAAGTATTAGTCTTGGACTGATGCCTATGTATATTGTAATTAATTGAAGGAATTAATGGGAAATTCTGAGTATTGTTGCCATTGAATAAATTTTCATCATTGTTTTACAAGGGGAAATTTCCTTCATCAGTATCTGAGTTCTTGCTTGCCTCATGCTGCTGCCTCGGATATTGGTGCTGGACAGAGGCCTGAGCATGGAGTGCACTGAAGGCCAAAACAGAAAGAAAAACAAAAGAAGCAAAAAACTCACCCTGGTCCCTGTAGAAATCCATTGAAATTGAAACAGGTTATGAAGTTTTGTTTTTGCAGAGTTGACAGAAGTGCAGCTGGTTCAGCCAGGGAGCAGAGGGAGCTGTGCTGAACTCTGGTGTGGGTCTCACCTGCAAGAAGAGGAAGGGAACAGCTTGCACGACAGTACCAGTCACTGTGTGAGAGATATTAACAGTTGATTTAATCCTTCCCTACTTTGTTCAAACTGGTTGAATAACTCAGGATAGCATCAGATATTTTGGCTGACAAGGCCAGGTTTATTGCAGGGGACATTTGAGATACCTTTGCTCCAAGAGCATGTCCCTACCCAGGATTTGCTGGGCTTCCCAGCTGTGTCTTGGCTGCACAACAGAATGTGTCCCACAGCTGGTAGACATAATAAAAAAGTATAATTAGGCCAAGATACATGAGCAAGAGTGTTTTTCCCAGCTCTCAGGTGGTAACTAGCTCAGTGGTGTTGATGAAAGCACTGCACTGCTCTGGAAGTTGTTCCAATAGCAATCCATTTGGCAAGGCAGAAGGGCAGTTTCTGTGTGAGCAGCACTGACAGTGACTCTCTGTACCCACCTGGAGCCTCTAACCAGGACTTAAGCACTCAAGACTGATTCAACACCTTCTGTAGGTTACCACCTACACAAAGATTATACCTCTGTTCAAACTCAAGTGATTATGTTTTACCCCACACTATGCCATGGAGTGGGTGCTGTCAAATAACTCATGTTTTCTGCCCACTCTTAAGAACTGCTACTTACTCCTACTACTCTTAAGAATGAAAGAGAAAATAAGTCTAAATAAAAGTTTGTAACACAGTCTTGTGATTTTTCACATTTTATGCATGAATTTTACACTTTATAGAGAGTGATGAGCTTATCATGTTCTTTAAATTGATTCTAAAGGTATTTTGTCATCAGGAGGGTAGGTCAAGTCCAGGTAAATGTTAATGGACATAACTGCATTGCCTAGAGATCATAGATCAGTGCTAGGGAATGCAAAAACCTTGCTGCCAGCTCAGTGGAAAGCCCACTCCTTGTAGTCATCTCACTAGCAACTTCAGTAAAGCCTTAGCTGCTCCAGGGAAATGGGAAAATGCCATCCCCTCCCAGCCCACAATTATTTAAATTCTCCAGTGTCAACCAATATTATACTGCTTTTATGTTTTCTCCATTAGACAGCTGCTGGATCTGCCTTTATGAGAAAGCCACCCTTGAAGTCACTTGACCTCTTGATGCCTCAGTCAACACAGATGGAACATTGAATAAAACCAGGATGTTACTAGAATTCATATGACTCATTTGAACAGAAAGGGAGGGCATTTTTGGGAATTATTTTTTTTTTTCTCCTTGGGCAAATAAGAGTTTGGCTTATCTAATTATATGCAAAGGCACACAGATTGTGTTTTGCAAGAATGTATTTCCACAGTCCAGCAGTCATCCTTAAAAGGTCAACAGTTGTATAAGAAAAACCAGCATACATTTTGATTTGAAGCAATACCCTGTACTTCTGTTCGATCATAGGATCACTGCATGGGAAGTATTGGCATGTAGATGATATCTGCTTTATGCAACAAGACTTATTTTATAGGTCTATTTAGAAGTATAACTGTGTTCTTGTTGCATATAAAACAATTTAATAAATGGAAAATACAATTTTTTTCTCAGAGTCAAGATGCCACAATCTACAGTGATGACTCTTTGCTGTCATGATCCAGCAGCCTCCCCAAAGACCTGCCAGCAATTGCCTGGAGGTCATGAGCTTGTTTCCTTCCCTTTTTTCCTGGCCTTCTGCCAAAGCAGACTTGTTCAGACATAAAAACCAGCTCTACTTGCTGCTTCAATATACCAACAATACCTAATCATCCTGCTCTGCCAAATCATGGAGTGGATTTACTAAAGTACCACGGGAAGTAGGACTAAAGATACCATGTTGTAATGAAATTCATTCAAATCAAAAGCCCTGGCAACACAGGTGGAAGCAGTAAAGCTTGAAACCCCAATGAGAAAATGAGCACGTTATCTATTAATCCATCAGATAGACAGTTTATAACTATTTTTCTCTCATCTTTTTGATTTATATCACTTAGATATTCCATTATCTACACTACTGCAAAGAACACGCATTTGAATATTCAATTTTTGTGAAGTTGTCAAACAGTGAGCAATCCCAGGAAGCTGACTCTTGCATTTAGATATTTGCAATGCAGACTGAGAAATTTTGGAGGAGTACAACAGGAATTCCAGTACAACCTCAATTTGATATATCTGGGCACAGAATATCTCTGCTTGCAAGCAAAGATCAAAGTGGTTTTGTTTGGAATGCAACATTCTACCATTTTTCATTATTGTGGCACACTGCTAAGCAGTGAATGATCAAAAGTTTCCCTCTCAGGATGCCGCAAGCTCTTTAACATTGGTGAAGGGAACCTTCACCTAATCACTCCTGATATTTTCGTCTAGCTTTCACATTCAGTTTTAAGATCAGCAAAGATTACATTGAAACCATGACATTTTTGCAGTTTCACATGTCTTTTGGGACCACCAAAACATTATGAAAGTTTGTGAGCTTAATAGGTCAATTGATGCCTCAAGTCTGCTCTATCTTCTGAACAGGAAAAGATCAAATGAGGATGATATCAGGATACCAAAATGTCTCTCATGCTCTGGCCTCTTAAAATTCTGACATCCATTTATCTGTCATAATGGTAGTAAAATAAATGTCTGCACACACAGTATGAGAAAACTACATACAGTGTATGGCTTGAAAGTTCACAAAAGCAGCACAGAAGAAACAGATGCATCAGTAAATCAGGAAATAAAGGATAATAGCCAATTCTAGAGGACAGGATACACAGACAGTTTAAAGACATGGCTGGAAGCCCAAATTATAAGAGCAAGCCTTTGTAGAAAGGGTGACATTAGCTAGCATGGCTATAAAGTAGGAGCTTTGTTCACTCTTGGGGTCTAGTGGTTCTGCTCGCAGAAGGTGTTGATAGTGTCGCTGAGAAGGGACCAGCCCACTAAGAGGGACAAAGAACAGGCTTGCAGCTGGTGCACACTCCAAGTTCCCACCACAAGCTCCAGTATCTTGGGAAGCATTTTAATCTCTCCAAGCTCCTTCAGGGAAGGTGTAACTCAAGATGGAGCTGTGCCTGAGCAAAACAATTAATCTGTCTTAACATGACAGATACTCTTTAAGTTAAACATACTCACAACACAAATTGTATGGATAAGGCTGCCTTTATTTACAGTGTACTTCTCTGAATCCCAGCTTGTCTCAGTTGGTGATGTGTCCTGTTAAGTGCCCTATTCATAAGGCAAATGAAGTTATATTGACTATGACCACGTGTTTGTTTCATAACCCGTTGCCTATTGTGAAGCTCTGGTAGAACTGTGTAATCCAGAGACCTCCCTCTTGACCTATTTCAGTGATAACTGCTTTCTCTTCTATCCTTTGATAAACATTATTTCACATCTGGAAGACAGTCCCAGAAATTTTAATATCTGTAACAGATGTTGTGGATATAATTTAAAAATAGTTCTTAAGTGAAAGTTTAAAGAGCTGCTGCATATTATTTTTATTGCTGTTCTTATTTAAAATAAATAATGTATGTTTGCTTCCTCCACCATTACAATAGAAAAGTACAACAAAATTCATTTAATTACAATAGAGTTCACCAGCCAGCAAAAGTAATTTTAATGAATTTTTTTGAATAACTCTATTATTAACCATCAATGCAAAATCCTGCTGTGAAACTGCACCCCACACATATATCACAAGCAATTATCTCACTCTGAATCTCCTTGTAAGCTATAAAAAGTACTTATACTCTTCACAGTCTGTAGGTAAGTGAAAGTAATTGTTTATTTACAAATTTCAGAAGTGGATTAAACTCTGATGTTAATGCTGTTACGAGGGTATTTTGTGTGCAGACACACAGTCTCTAGGCAGAAAACCTCCAGTAGATTTCACTCTCCATTCCCTTTCATTGACTCTCACTAGCTTTCAAACCTTTGTTTTTGTGATTTTGCTTCAATTCCTGTCAAGGTATGACAGAAATCAACGCAGCAGATGATGGCAGTAAGCCTTTCTATTTGAAATCTCAAGGATGGAGTAAGTGTGGAAACAGCAGTATTATGACAGACCTATTTGCTCTCCATAAACCACAGCTGGATCACACTAATCAGTAATTCTGTTGCTCCTGCTCTGGCTGTTAAAAAGAGTTTCAATCCTCAGTGTGCTATAGATGATAGACATTTTGAGTGAACTCTTGAAGAAAATCATTCTCACCCAATAGTGTCAAGAAGAGTTAAGAAAAAAATCATCTCTCCATGTTTATTACCTAAACACCAAATAGGTTAGTTCTTTTTATCTGCGTATCTGTCACCACCCAAACATATGTCTGCAGAAACTTCTGGTTCATAAAGTAGCTGGATTGTTCATTGAATTAGGCAAAGTGACTCTGAACTTTATTGCTAATGGGACTGAAATATTCACAATACAAATATTCACTTCCTTAAAATGAAAAAGAGCAAATGGGAAAAAAAGAAAACTTAATTCTGCAACAATAACAGCATGAATATACACTGGGAAGTTTATTACACTATAAACTGCTGTTATAAAACAGTTTTCTTTGGAACAGTTATAAAATAAATTAATGAAAAAAGATAAACAGAGTGATTCATATGTTCATGTGAACTCTGCTAAGCTACTTGTGAAGTGAATGAGGATTAGTGGTTTGTAAGAAGTCTCTGCTTTCTTAGCTATGAAATCTTGGTGTTTGATGGAAGTGTCTGATTGAAAATAATGACCTCATCCACTGATTTACAATTGACCATTCTGTTACTAGGGATATAAAGAGGCTTTCTGCTAATTATAGCTTATTTGGGCTCATTAGGTAGAGACTGACATTTCTTATAAAATAAGAGGGTATGGTGGAGACATGTATGTCTCAGTTATAGTCTGGAATTCTGGTATCATTTGAGGACTGCAATTTTGAAAAATAACTGAAGACCTCATGGGCTGCAAAGAGGAGGAAGCAGACAGAATAAAGACTGGGCACTGTGCCACAGTAAATACAGAAGTGTTTGCCATCCATCACACCACTGGTCTGGGCAGTACCCAGAGGTTTGTCTACAGGCCAAACTCAAAATCAGGTTTCGTGGCTCTCAAAAACAACTAACTGAAACAGGTATTTTTTTAACCATTAATTGCTTATGGATCTTATATGAAATATGTCTGTAGATGAATAAAATCACATGCACTGACTGACATTCATGATGAAAGAAATTAGAGTGTAGAAAATGTACAGAGTAAGAGCTATAGTGCTGAAAAATGTTTCTTCTTACATGTGGAAAGACAGAAAGAGTTAAAAAAGCAAAATTTAATCCTGAAATATTGCAATAAGCCTTCTATGATCTATTATAAAAATGGTGTGAGTTTTTTTTAACTTTCTTATTTCATAGGCTTTTTGACACATTTCCAAAAGTTTTGCAAGGCCAGTGAAGTCAATGAAATTTCTCAGTTATAACAGATATTGAAAATATATCTTTTTGAGCTTGGTTATGATTTCTCTTTTGAGAATAAACATAGAAATCATGATTATGAAAAATTCCTGTCAACCTCTTTTTATATCCAAATATTTTTGTAATATTTGCAAATAACTGAAGTTTTGGGCCTTTCTTCTAATGTGAGGAATGGTGCATACAAAAGGTACGAATGTATCACTCCTTGCTTGCTTCTGAGTAAAACAGTGATTAACCATGCATTCCTTTTCCTAACTGTGTAGAAAGAATATTTTGGCAGATTTCCCACCTTAAAGCATTTGTATGTCTCAGTGGAGACATGTGGTCTGAGAGCAACTTTTAATATTAATATAAGCCTTGTCATAGCAACAAGTGTTGCCACAAAAAGGCCACTTAGAAAAATAATTTGAATTACTGTGGGGAAAATTACAGATTAAGACCAGTTTCCCAAAACTGTTGTAACATACAGTTGTTGCAGTCTCACACTGTGGCTCAATTTTGTATTCTCTGTCCATTTGCCATTACCATTCCTGGTACAAGTCAGGATGAGTTTGGCCACCGGGCACACTCGGCTCATGTTCAGCTTCTCTCCACCAGCATCCCCAGGTCCTTCTCCATGGAATAGTTTTCCAACCACTCTGCCCCCAGCCTGTAGAGCTGCATGGGGCTATTGTGTCTAAGAGATTTGTCTTGAAAAACAAGGAAAATGACTGAGCTGTGATGTTATTAAGGGCGCCAAATGAATCATGCAAAAGAATAATTTAAAACACTCACATCCCCACCGAGTATACATGGCAATAGGGATTTTAACTAACTAGTTTAATTGCTTCTAAAACCTGATGACATGTCAAGTGTACAGGATGGCAGTGAAACAGCTCTGCTGAAATCCAGATCTTCCAATATCCTGTCACTTGAGACTTAGGGGCACAGAGCTGTCTGTGTGCTCCTGCTTCCACTGAGCTGGGAAATATACAGAAGTATCCCACATGGTCCTAAGGAGTGCAGGAAAAAAAGGGAAAAATAAATTCTGTCTTGAATAGCATTTAAACAGTGTAGAATAAAAACACTGTGGGCCACACATTCAACACATAGAAGAGACTAATTTTTATAAACCTAGTTACCATCCCTCCTGAGCATAGGGCAGGGCAAGGGTGGTCTGGGGTCCTATCTTGAGCATATGCACAAAAAAGCTGGACTTTTCTCACAAAGATAGTCCTCAAGTCTATTTCCTAACATCTGAATTATCTAGCTTTAGATATTGTGGTTTTTCAAGATAGGCTGTGTGTTTACAGTTTTACTACAAAGCAGCCAAGGAATTCAAATGAGCAGATCTAGCCTTTCTATAAACCTCTTGAGAATTTTTCTGTTCATTGAAACTCATGAGAGTCTTTTCCATATTTGTTTGGGTTTTTTTTTTTTTGTTTGTTTGTTTCAGCATTAATTTCTCACCAGAGAACATGAATCTAAATCCATTTTCTGCTACATGTTCAAACTGAGAAAGTTTGGAAAGATTGATTAAACTTTCTGTCCATTCACCTCATACTCCTCCCTGACTTGCCTTTGATACTTAAAATTTCCAGAGCCTAAGTTCTTGCATATTTCTGTCTAAATCTTGACATCATAAAAATAGTGTGTAACTCCTGACTAAGCTCTAGCATGTTAGAGAAATATCTTGGTTTGCCTTCTATCTCAGCTACTTTTAGGACTGTAGACAATTTTTTTCCAACAAAGCACACTGATTCAAGTCCATGTCTTCTCCTGTCATTCACCACTGAAAAATCAGTTTTGGGAGGGCTAGAGATTCTTCCTCTGTCTGATCTGTGTATAGGATTTACACCTAGGTCATCTAACCCCTGCAGAGCAAAGCTAGAGATGTTCAGTTCTGATATCCTCTCAGTCTCTCTTGTTCTACTGTGCAAAAATACTTAATTATTCATTGAGCTTAGATAGAGTGTGAAAATTACTATATTTAGATCACAATCTCTGCTCATGCAGCTACTAATATGTGTGTCAAGTGGGTCACCTTCAAAAAACACAGACTTTGCTCAGCATATTCTAAGTGCAAGGCAGCTCACTTGGGAGGAAAGCAATTTTATATCAAAGCCTTGCTCTAAATCAAATTTATGGGCACTTGAATTTCAGGATTCACTTCTTTGAATTCAGCTGGGATAACAGACTTCCTCTTTTGACTTTTTTTAACACCACTTTTGCATCTACCCTACTTCTGGAATTGATTTATATCTGTGAAGTATATGTTAACAGAGTCCTCTCTCTGCCTCCCTATTCAAAAATCTGCTGAAGAAACACCTTTTAAAAAAGGGTAGAACCTTGTTCTTTCCTGGGAATCCCCTGCTGGCCAACTTAAGTTACCTCAGGTACATTAGGGTGTTTTTTCTGAGCCTCCTGGCTTCACATATTTAAATGCACTCTATCAGTTGCCTGGCACTAATTTGGCTGTTGAGAATTGTCCATTTGTGCAACTGGGATCCATTTCCATTTCTGTATGTGCTCAGGCCAAACAGGAAGGGGGGTGATGGCTCTCGGGGCTCTTGGAAGGTTTTGGGGACAGCAAGGGTGGCATTGCCTCCTTGGTGGGATGGAGAGCCTGGAGACACTGGGAAAGTTCCAGTGGGCTCCAGGCCAGGAGGTGGGCACAGCCCAGCTCTCTCTGCGGCACCACCTGGGGCAGAACTCAGCCCTGAAACTTCAGGCAATTGGGCAAAAGCCAAGGAGAAAACATATGGAAAGAATGAAACCAGGGAACCTTATAAAAAGACTGCATTTAGAAAGATGCAAAACATGGAAACAACCTGCGAGGCTTTGCCTGAAGCAAAGGCTGTGGGTACTGCCAGCCTTTTCCTGTGCAAATAGAAACCCCTGGCAAAGATTTGAGGTATGAGGTAATTGTTAGCAATGCTATGGTTAACCAATATCAGATTGGTACACTTGCAATATTCTCATTTTAGCAGGCTGGATTTTAAGAAATGGAGTGAGACTTCCAGAATTTCCTGCACTTGATAAAGCTAGTGAAAATTATTTGGATTCCTCAGAACTATTATTCAGTTTCCTCTCCCGTTCCCATCCCTTCACATTCCCATAACAAGCTGTGATCTCCTAAATAATTTTTCATATGAAACCTTCAACTTGGCCCAGGTAAACTCTGTCAGGATATTATATCCCTGTTTCATTTGCTATTTCTCATTCCCTTTACTTGAAGAGGGAGAGGAATGTGTTTAGTGTGTCTTGCCCCAGGGAAGCTCCTCACCAGAGTACAACAGAGACAGCACCTGAACCAGTGCAATTAAGTTCTTTGCTGACCCACCATTTATGACAGTGTGTCTTGCATCTTTTATAGTGGTTACTGGCAAAATAAGGGAAGGCAAAGGTAGTGTGTTCATGGCATATCTGCAAGCCCAGCCATCTCCTGTGTGTGTGAATGTTTTGTTTCATGTGCATATGGTGAATATGGGTGAGGAAGTGTCTTTCTTTGAATACAATTGTTATTCATCCTTCAAAGCATAAAAATGTTTTGGGATGGAGTAAATTGTAAGCATACAATTAAGTGAATTATTTTTTTGCAGCTGAGTTGCTGGGGATTTCATCCATGCTTATATTGGACAGGCTTTCATTATTTTGCTTCCTGGTTTATGTTTGCTTTATGATGTGTAAATATATCACAAGGAAGGCTATTGCCAAGTGATACAACAAACTAACATTTTCTAATTAATAAATTAAGAATCAATAGCAGGTTGCACCTAATCTTTCTGGGAATCTGACTTGGAACTTTTAAAGCTGATAAATGTACATCAGTGAGCAAAGCTAACAATGATTCATTCTCGTCAAATAAGTCCTGTTTCTCTTCCACAGGCAAATGTAAGAATTTTGCTTATATAATAAGAATGAAGGGAAATTATTTATGAAAAAAAGATTAGTTTATGATAAAATACCACACACAGATTAAACAAATGAACTCATAAATGAACATATGTTAAAGAAAATGCAGATAAATTACACACTCCAGCCCCACTTTCCCAGACCATTAAAACTGATAATACCTTGTTCAGGCCAAAATATATTTGAGCCCTATTCTGTAACAGACTTGAAAAGAACTGGGTTGTGTCAACATTCAGCTTTCAGCTGTTGCACCTGAAATGCAGAAAAGATATTTTGCTATTATCTGTACCTGTCTGAACTTGCTGTACTCACTACTCCAGGGCTGCTTTCCACACCAGTATGTCTGATGTCTCTGCTTTGAAACAACCAGCCTGTATTGTGGGAAATAAACAGGTCCATGGCACATCTACTTAATTTTTTGTTTTGCCTGCATTATCAGAGAAGGAATGTACACATTGCAACCTCTCCTGTTCTATGTTAATGTAGAGTGGCTATAAAAGTCTTCCTGGATTACTCTGCAATCTGCAGGAACAAGTAATTACAGTAGGTACAAAGTATTACCTATCAAACATCCTGTACATATCATGTAAGCACTGAAGGATTATATGATAGCCACACTCTGTAACTTAGCTATCTAAAGCCCTGTTAAATGTTTTAAAAACCTTTTCACAGGGTTCCCCACCAGTATAAAAAAAAAAAAAAAATAACATCAGCAGATGATATGTCACAGCCATGTTTTTAACAGGACTGGCCACTGAAAATAAAAGACAATGGTTTATGAGACCTAAAATAACTCTTCAATAAAAAGCAAAGTGGACATTCTATTTATTCAGTCAAACTAAAACAAAAACATTTGCTTCAATAAAATTCTTTAAAATATTTTTTAAAAACTGAGTTAGCAATCTAAAATGAATGCAAGCAATCTTTGATTCTCATTTGGACAGTTTAATTCTGATCTAAATTATAATGAGACAATTATTTTTTGTACACTCTAGTGCTTTTTTTAAATTCATTAAAAAATAGTCATTAATAGCCACTTTACATGTTGAAAGCTGACTATTTTTCTTGTTTTATAGTCAAATTGTTATTAATGATAGAACTTTACCATTTATGTCCTTGCCTCTTTGCTGAATTAACTCATTAATTAAAAATGTTTCTCAAAGTGAATTTGATTATTTATAGGCTATTCCACAATTTTTCTCAGCCACCTGAGAAAAAAAAAATCATTCAGCAATCATATTTTTGTACATATACATATATGTCTGGTAAATTCAGCTTAATTTTCCATGTGTTTAAGATACAAATGACTAGTTTAAACACAGTGGACAGACGCGGGGGATGCATGAGGGATCAAACTCATGTAAAATCACTTTTCTGCTGTCCTAGAAGTTGTCAGAGCCTCTTTTACAACATTTGTAATCCTTTAAAGCTGGGACTAAATTACATCACTATTTCTTTACATGTACATGTACATGCTCTGGGACTGGCAGAGGTTTGGGCACAGGGAACTGAAAGATGTTCAGACAGAGAAGAATAGAGTGAGGATAGTTTATCACATTGTCACCAACTAATGGAAAGCTTGATCTTGCACAAGAAGTTCTGTATTCCCTGTAAAGTGCAGGCATAATACTGAATGAAAAATATATAATTTTCAATGGCATATGATGCATAAAACACCCATTCTTGAGCCTTCATTGCATAAAATCCTAAGCTCAGCGTGCCATTGTTATCTAAGATAACATCTGTCCTTCATTATCTTCACATGCAGACTTCTCTCTGATATCAATAGCTTTTTTTTCCTCTGATAAACCTGATATTACAGTCTCTCACTTATATTAGAAAACAAGGGTTCTTTTTGTTGAATTACTAGTAGTGAGCCTTTCAGAGTTATGTTTTTAATGAAAGTTTCCATAGACGGTGGCTTTTATTTGGATGGCATTACACTTCCATAAAAACAGTAGGTCTTTATTGTTTCCATATATACTTCTTAGAGTAGTTTTTGAGCTGGTCACAGGGAAAGCTTATGTCATTTAAAACTTCTATGAAAGGATCCTTCCAAAATTTTTTGGATCATTATCACAGAAACAGAATCAAGAACAAAAGATTCTGAGAGGCCAAAGGAATTTTTACCAACCCACCTTTCTCATATTGAGGACAAGGTTCAGCTTAGCTGTTCTTGTTCTCAATGTTCTTAGCTGTCCTTACACTCACATGAGCCACAGAAATACAATGAGTTTGATGTTCTCTAGCCATGATTAATTTTAGAGCTAAGTTTCAATTTCACCTATAGTGTCTGAAGATCTTTACACATAAAACTTCCAGTAATCTACATAAAATGATTTCTAGGACAATGTGAATCACTAGCATAACAGACACTTAAGTTTTATCAACTTCCTGTTCTCTTGACTAACCCCAGGATGAGTCTTATCTGTAGCTTCAGTTGAGCACTAAGTGGGTATGATCTCAAACTCCATGTATCTGGAAAACATAAAAATGTTTCCCAAAGTTTCTGAAGATACTAAAACAACTGCATGAAATAATATTGGTGTTATTAGGTAAGGATAAGAAGTGTCACAACAAGATGAAATAAGTGATACGAATGTGGCACAAAGAAAAGCTAAGTATATCTTTTCTCTATCCTTGAGATGATGCTATATACATATATAAATATATGTATATTTCAGCAGGAGTATTCATGGTACTTTGCAGACATAAGAGAGCTCCTAGAGTATTTACCATTTAAGGTTATTTGTCACTGCTTTATATAAAACTACTAAACTTGGCAGGATCCGTATTCTTTTCTAATATTATGAGGGATAAAATAAGCAGCCAGGGATCCCATAGACTGAGTAATGCTAAAAGAAGGTGTTTTATACTGTAAATCTGGCACCCTCCCCTTCTGTATCTGGATGCATCTGGTCTCAAGATGGCCTGGAGTGGAAGTGGACATCATGGTTGTGTAAAAAAATCTCTATCTCAGCTTGAGATCTTGGCTGCTCCTGAGCTGCAGGTGGTCCTCTGCTGGGGACTCTGTCTCTTGCCAAGAGCCCTTAGTTGAGATGGGAGAAAAGAAAGCTCCAGAGTTTCCTGTTTTTTTGAACTGAAGTGTCAATGAACATTATTTATTAACTGACAAAGGGGCCTTTTTTTCCTCTCTTTTAATTAGAAACTACAACAACTTGCTTTTCAAAGCTGAAAATACTTGAAATGATCCCAAGTAATATTCCAAAACCACTAGCCTAAAGCTGGCAGTTAGAAACCTAATGAAATCTGATCGACTGGCTGAGCCCTACTTTTCCTACACACATACTCACATGCACACACACACTCCCCATGCCCCAAAAACACAAAAAAATACCCCAGACAGGGCCAGGACATTCCTTTTTGACAGTCATCTGAATTTGTCCCACATTTAGTGGACATTTTGGGATCTATCCATAAGAGATTACACTTACTGCTTTAAGAGGCAAAATCTCTTTTACGAAACCACCCAGAGCAGAGTAAGAAAAGTACATTCGTTTCACAGGCTATATATTATTTCACTCCAGGCTCATCACAGGGCTTTATAATCTTCTGTGCAGAACATCTTAATGGTTTGAACTCCTCTTTAGCAGGGTAGATTTAGCATTTGCTGTGGGAGGGGGGAAGATCTAAATGAAGCTGTGCTGAGTTGCAGCAGCTGCTCCACCACAGGCTCTCCTCTTCCCCATGTAGCATGATCTCTATTCCAGCTCAGGTCTCTGCAGCACACACAAACACACACACCAGCTCACAAGATGTGAGGGTTTTGTCTTTTAATGGCAGAGTCTGACAGGCAGCTTGCTGCTGAGGTTCAGATAGATACAGCTGGTCAAAGCAATGCTCATTTACATCTGTCTCCCATGCACTGAATTCTGCCAGGGTTTATTTGTCATGGATGGAGTTAATTGTGAAATGCTCAAAACTGAGAGAATATGGAAGATACAACATAAAACAAACATCTTTTCTGTGAGAAAACTGAAATGCTGACACAAAGCAGGGATAAAGCTCAAGCAGTTTAAATGGCAGCATGGGTCTCATGTTCTTGAGAGGTCCAGGATTATTTAGTTTGTCTCATTCAGTCCTCTTCCTAGTAAGTTCTCTCATAGCCTGCCCACAGAACCAGCTTTTGGGTCTGTATTTGCACTGTTTTGCATTTCAAGAGAAGCTTGAAGATTGTGATTGAGCAGAAGTAGTTAAGACTGTGTCACAGGTATATAAAGAGCAGCCAGTTTAGAGATGGTGTAGGATTGAAATGGTTTAAGGAAGGGGAACTTGGGATGGGGAGTGGGCAGAAAATGGGGAGGGGAGAGATGTGTCAGCAGTGCAGATGAGAAGTAGGGACTTCTGAAGTTTGGCTTGAGGAATGCCCACAGCACCTCAGGCCTATCTGGTATTGATGGACTATGCTTCTTTTGCAGAGGAATGCCTGTCTGCAACATGCTCATTTAAACTCATCAAATCAGCTGTGTGTTGTCCACCTGTTCCTCTCCAGTAACAGCAGGATCACTGTTAGCTGGTCACAGAGACTTCATGATATATTTGCCACCAAGCAGAAGCCAATTTTGAAGACTTTTCTGAAGACATTATGGTGCCCAGAAGTTTCCACAGGGATACTTTCTATAAATTTCATCTCTCTGAAAACATGGAAATAAACTTCTTCTCTATAGATCTTCAGCCAATGACTGCCTCTAGGAAATGAAGGTTTGAAGGAATATAAAAATGACATGTGGAGCTTTTCACACACTTTTTAAAAGTACACATATTTATGAGAAATCATGTTTCTTTTCCATTTGCACAAAGTTTTATCACATGTTCTCATAGCTGTGTTTGATTACTTATTTGATGTCTCTTCCTATAAAAGCAAATTTTAAAAAAGAAAATTTCAAGGATAACCCTACCCAGTATAGTTGTGATATACTTTTTCCTATGCTAACTTTTCTATAGGTACAGGAATATCAATGTTTTCAGAATATTCACAACACATATTGCATATGCAAAGAGATACAGTTAAATCTTGTTGATTCCAGTGTGACTTCAGCATTGTAAGTAAAATACACATTTGAACTCTACAAATGGTGCCTCAGACACTTGTTAAAACCTCCTTATTTCATACCAAAGGGTCATAATAACTTGGAGTTAGTGCTGCCACTCTGAGTACTTTGATCTATGCAACAAACTCTTCCTTGTTGTCTGCTGCCCATCTGTTCATCTCCTTGCCCCAGCTGCACTCCACAAGATCCTGTGGGCTTTCTGAAGTCTAACTTATTTAGGTGGGATGCAGCAGAAATTCAGTCCTGATCCACCAGAAAGGCTAAAACTTTGAGTCAGGAATCAGAAACTGTATCAAATGTGGAGAGGAACAAATTGCAGCTAATTGCAGAAAAATGCTAGCAATCTGTGGATTGCTAGAACTCAAACAAGAAATTCCACAAATTTTGGGAACCTCAGAATTCCTCTTGCCCCTGGTGTCTTTACAGTCTTTCTCTAAATTCATCCTCTTGTCCTTTCAATGGTAATTTAACTGCCTCTTTGCTCCTTTTGTGTATGTCATTCTTTGCCTATTTTTTTTTCACAATCCCTTTCCCATCCTCCTCCTTACCTCCAAAAATATACAAGTAGATAATTAATCAGTGCCTGGAACCTCTCCTTGGCTTTGCTCTGCTTCCAACAGAAACAGGGTGCTTGAGCAGAACTCATGATAATTTTAATCCTTTTGAAACAAATGCTTCAATGTTTCTGTCATTTGGAGCCCTAGGATAAACTTTGGAACAAGAATATTCTGTCCATATTTGTTTGCATTATTTTCAAAATCTTTATGTCTATTTGGTTTTTATTTGTATACAGTATGGTGCTCACTACCAAATACAAACAGTGGAGTCTGTGGAGTCATAGCTATCTGTGGAAAGTCATACAGAAATTTGGAACTTTCTTCCATGTTCAGGGACTTCAGCAGATCAGCATCACCCTCTTCCAAGCCATAAAAAGCAATATTAAAGCTGTTATGATCACTAACTGGTTTGTCCTTTTTCTTTGAAGTATCATCATATGGAAGTCTGGCCAAAGAGGAGATTTCTTTTTTGAAATTTCCCCGTTTCTTTATGTCAACAATTCTCTGTCCTATGTTTTTTTATTATTTCTTATATCAGCAGTTCCAGAATAACAAAATCTAACAAATGCCTAGTTTGTCAAAGATATGAGAAATTTTGCTTTTTCACATTGATCAAACATTTGACACGTGGTAGGCACTGCAAAAAGTGGCACACACCAAAATCCTGTGACTGAGCATTCTACAGAATTCAGAACTCCATTCCAAGTGCAATTGGCAACTAATTTTGGACAATTTGCCATGTGTTTTCCAAAGGAACTTATGGATTTGCCTGGATTGATAGACTGCATAAATTATTACTTTTTATTATTACTTATTAATTATTAAATAATAATAATTATTATTTATTATTATTATTACAACCTTGCATTGGGCTTCACATTGTGAGTGTATCTACTGTAAAATAAAGGAAGGCTAGGTCTCATTTTGTCCAGCTGGCATATGTCAGTATTTACACCTTTTTTCCTGCATTAGGAATTCACAACATCTTAATTTAGAGAACTTTAATTTGGGTACTCAATACATACTGATTTCTTTGGGCCTGTAAATACATTAAAAAAAAACCAACCCAAAACCAAAAAAATTAAATAAATACAAATGTATAAGTGTGTTTGAATTTTCCCAAGCTTTAATAGTCAAAGAAAGAGCTTCAAACGTACTTATTTCTAGGACTTGTAATACAAGACTGAGATTAGGAAATTTTAAAGAACATAAAATTTATTGGAACCACATTGCACTTGTTCTTAAAAACCAACATTTTGGCTTTTAAACTCAGATAATTTTTATGGGAAATTAATGTTTATTGCTAATAACTGGATATCATTTCTAAGAAACCCAGGAACAGTCTTCTGATAAAAAAAGATAATTTGTGAATTTATTACATAGCCCAGATTTAAATTTGATCAGATTCTCTACTGTCTTCATTTGCATTACTGAGAGCTATGTTCAGAATTAAGTGGTTTAGTGAGTTGCAAATTTTTGAAGGACAGAGATGATGTTGATTATTGCATGAGCAATGCCTAGGATTTTCGAAGAACTTAGGGGAATTAAAGACCCAGTTTGCAGTGGAATGTAGACACCTAAAACTCCTAAAGCTTATTTATATTATGACTAAAAGATGTTTTGTTACAGAGTTACCTCCTCATAGATAGTAGTGCTAATATTGGTTAAGTTTTGACCCAAGACATGAGAAGTGCATGACCTGCAGTGTTACAGCACTGCCTTTCTGGACCTCCAGCCACCACTCATTAACAAAAAATTCCAGGCATGGCAATGTGAAGAAATATCCTGTCAGAGAAAATCTCCTTGTTTCACATCATGCTGTCTTCATAAATCATGGACATGAGCAGAACAAGGACAGCAAAGAAGATGAAACCTCAAGGTAATGGTCAGTGGGTGAACACACCAGCTTCTGCCACCTCAGTAATGGGGCAATAGTATCAACTCCTAGAACATGTTACTGGTATTTCTCCCATCCAAAACCCACCTCAACAATACCTCGGGATAAAATGGAAATGAGAGAATTAGTAGTTTAAATCTGAGTGTGTGTATAACAGAAAGGCCTTCTATTTTCCTTTTTCATTTGACATGCCCCTGTGAATCCTCAAGCTTCCCCTTGAAGTGTTGCTTTCAGCTGAAAACATGGCACTGTGCAATCCTGTATCTTGGGTACTTAAAAAAAAAAAAAAAAAAAAAAAAAGAGGGAGTTTCTTAATATCAATTTTAGCCAGTTTTAGAAAATCAATCTCTGGTTTTTCTATCTAGAGTGTTACTGCAACAGCCTTCTGCACACCAGTTTGTGGTGCCATTAAAAGCTCTAGAACACCCTTCTCCTAAACTGTGCTGGCCAGGGCAGTGGGAAATGAAAGGTCTGGAACCTGATGACTGCTAGCAATGCATGTGGATGGACAAGACTAAAAGAACAAAGCTGCTCTTCCAACTGTTCCTCTGAATCCTGGGTAGCCAAGAAGAAACACTGCTTAGGGAAGTTCAAGGTAAGGCAATATTTCAGTTAAATATGGGGATCTGAAGAAGTGAGGGAAAATTCCTTTTACTTACATGGGAGAATAAATTTGGTGATTGGACTCAGGAGTGTGAGATGAGTTTTCCCACTGGTATTTAGCATAAAAACTTTTGAGGTGAGCAAACAGTGCAATGCATTGCTTACTGCATTAAATTTAGTGCTTAGGTTAACTAGGATGTCATATGTAAACTTATGGTATTATTCAGCCCACTCTCTCCCATAAAAAGGGACTTTTTTTAGCTGTAACTAGTAATTATAGAGCATTAACTTGGAGCTGTGGTCCAGATGACAAGGATCTGCTAGCAGTAGCACCTTATGATCTGGTCTGGTCTGTGTCACTGATTGAAAGAACAAATAGGCATAACCAGCATTTTAGACACATATTTAGATCACACTTGGCAACCCCCAGAATAGTTAAGAAACACACTCTCACTTCAGATTATGTTTCTAATTGAACTGACACCTCTCTCTGCTCATTGACTTTCAAATCAAGTAATAAATCTTTGACATGCCTCAAATGAGAATCTGCCTAACTCTATTATTTTTCTTGAGATAAAAAAAATACCCACAAAACAAAACCTGATAGCCAGAACAGAACTAGTTTAGTTGAAATACAATGGATTAAGTTTTTGTCTGTAAACCCCATTTATGGTGCACTAGAGTACACCAATAATTCTTCTTGGATAAGACAAAAATGTATATGGTTGTTCTAAAGCATATACACACAGAGAAAAAGTCCCAAACCTTATTCATTTTGGCTGTACTTGTGCTTATCTAACCATAAACCATGGTTGAAACTATTTTGGCAGTGTAACAGTGCATTATATAGTTTATTGCTTTTTGTTTTGGAAACTGAAAGCTGCTAAGATATTGTGGTTTGGAAGCTGTTTGCAGAGCATATACAGTATTTCTCAGAGGCACACACTTTCCCTGTATTTTTGTTTTGTCAATGGATTACAGACATCTCATACAGTTCGGCTTTTATGTACCTTTTCAAGGACCCTTAAAAAGCATAGGTGGACTTTCTGCTCAGTTTAATTTGAGTCACTCTTATGGTATTAAAAGAGTTATATCAGAGTAAATACAATAAAAATGCATTACACCACCCCAGAAGTTTTTGGTTTTTATGGATTATTGTAACAGGTTTTGATTTCTTACTTGCTAACTGAATCTTTACTCATTTCACCTTTCCTTAAGGAAGGTTTCCTATCTATAAAAATACTTCCCTTTCTGAAAATTATTGAATAAATGAGAGTGGAATTCCACAGTCTTTTTTTTTTTTTTT
This sequence comes from Erithacus rubecula, assembly GCF_903797595.1. Lineage (NCBI taxonomy): Eukaryota > Metazoa > Chordata > Aves > Passeriformes > Muscicapidae > Erithacus > Erithacus rubecula. Next base: position 30,259,361 of record NC_136689.1, read on the forward strand.
TTGTGTGTGTAATGTGTGATGCCAAAACACACACAGAATTAATAAATGGAGATATAGGTGAATAAAGAAAAGGAATTAGAAAAGAAATTATTGAATAAAGAAAAGAAATTAGAAAGGAAATTATGTCAGGGGTGTGTGATGGGTGCAGATTCTGTGGGATCCAACAGCAACAACAGAACTAAATTTCATATTGAGAAGGATCACAGTGTTTATGGCTTAGGTTATTTTTGAGGACCCTGAATGTACTGGGACCTGTGAGGGGTAGCATCAGCACAGAGGTGGTGCTTAATATTTAATTAGAATTGAGAAGTCTGTTGAGTATCTTTTCACATAGGGACACTGGAGCCATCAGGATTGTACCAGAGTCCTGCTTTACCTGGAGACCTGAAAGGTGGCCTGAGGCCACTGGAGTGTTGATGGATTGTATACATTGTTCTCACCAGTACTTCCAGCTCTTATGGTTGTGTTGTAATTATCTCCCATCTTCAAATCAGGATTGTTCCTGCATCCACTCTGCTGGGGAAACTCCTTCTCTATTTTGCTGAAAATTAAACCAAGTGTGGTGAGATTTCAAGGATTATTAGGGTAAAGATAAAATGCTTCTATCCAAAGGTTACAGCAAAGATGCAAACTCTATCAGGCATCCATGGACCAGATCTCTGAATTTCCCAGCATGGTCCCAGTGGTAATTCCTAACATGGGATACATAAATTCAGTTTGAGAAAGGTTTCACAAGGATTTCTGTGTTTCCTCCCTTTTATGAATAAAATGGCAAACTACTGTTTAAGTCAATCTCAGGGTCCTTTCCATCCTTTTGACCTCCCACTTGTATACCACTATCAGGGGAAGAGTAGCTTGAGCATAATTAACAACTTTTAAAAGGGATAAAAAATTTCTTTCTTTCTTTTATCTCAGGACAGAAAGGCTGATAGAAGTACAAGGAAATAAATTACTAACTTATTAAAGTGCTTGTCAGAGAGAAGAGGTTCCATTTTGCATGGTGCAATATATGAGCGGAGAGGAAGTAGGGAAATATTTTTCTAGAGGAAAAATACTATCTCCTAATAGTCATCAGAGTGAGCAGAGGCTGAGTGGGGCCAATTTCCAGTCCTCCTACCCCAGCCATGTCTCCCAGGCTGTGCCTGGCACTATTCAACCCCAAGCACTCTGGGGCAAGTGCCCCAGATCATGGGCTCCAGGTATCCTTGGGGCCACATCTGCAGGCATGTGGCACATGGAGAGGAGTCTGGCCATGAAGAAAAGCCTGATCCAAGATCATGTACAGAAACACAGAGCTAGAGGAATCAACCTGAGGACACAAGTTTTTAAAGACCACAACACATGGTGAAATACAGACTGCATTTATATGTGGTGAAGTAAAGCTCATACTTTATAATATAATCAAGCAGCTATCACAGTGATTGTATACACAGTGGTTCTCACACTATTCCTCTTTTATTGCCTTCTGTTACTTGTAGTCATGCATTGACATACAACAAAGATATGTGTATAATAAATATTTGGATGCTCTCATTTATGGGATGCCACTGAAGCGAGTAAAAGCAATATAAAAGAGATAAAAAAACAAATTAGTCTTAAAGACTGAAGCTATAAATCAGCATTGAACAAAGTGCTGGTCAGATTTACTTGGTGCTTTCACTGTAAAAACATACATAGCAGTAGGAATTGGCTTGCATGAGACAGAATAGCAGGTAGGGCACACAACCACACCTTTCCCTCTGTTGCCAAGGTCTGCCCTGCCAACCAACCATTCTCTGACTTACTAAAGGTCTCTATTTTTATGTAAATGCATCTTCTAGCACCCTGGCACCTGCACTGGGCTGGGGGCCCTGGCTGTGTGGGGGTCTGCAGAGCCCTGGCAGACTGCAGGGATGACCTGGCAGGAGTGCCTGCAGGCCATGCTGCCATGGTTCACCCTCTATTCCACAAGAGCATCCTCCTCCTTGTCTCCTCCATGGTGTAGATGTGCAATTCCTCCAGATCTGTACCACACACTGATCCAGGTGAGGCACACTTACTCCTGCAATCAGTGGGGCCCACATATTCCTACAAACTGGATGCAAACATTCCTTTTCCAGGAAACACAGTTTTCCTGCTGGCCTGACTAGGAAAGCTCAGTGCAGGTCTAGGCTGGGTTCCCAGATCCTGAAGAGAACTCTGGGGAAACAGAGGTGCTTTTTTCAGCTGGGATAAGTGCTTTAGCCCTGTCAGTGAGCTAGGGACACTGCCAAGGGGCCCCTGTGCTGTGGCACTGTTTAAAGGGATGTGTCACTCATGGATGCATTCAGCGTGCCTTGCAAATGCCTCTCCAGCCATGGCTGTCGGGGATTTAGGATGAGGAATGCCTGCACCCACAGCTGTCAGCCCTGTCAGAAATGGGCCTGTTCTGGTGATGTGCTGAGATGTGAGCCCTGTCCCCAGGGAGCTGTGGTGAAAGAGGAAAGCATCTCTGGTGTCCTCTGGCTTCTGCAGCAGCTGTGTGCTCATTTTGGTGCCTCTGTGCTGCATTCACCACTCAAATTCTGTTTGAGACCCCCACTGTGAATCCAGGGTCTGGATCTGCCCCACTTGGGGTGCATTAACTTGCTCACAAAATAATACCTATTCTTTCTAAAATGAGTCTTCTCTGTCAATCTTCCTTTGTTTCAACTCCAACCCTTTACCTGGCCCCTAAACTGGCCCTCCCCTTTTGACCTGCAGCTCTGGTCCCATCCTGACAGGTCCCAGTCCATCCTGTGAGTACCTTGCCCAAACCCAGGTTTTTCTCTCAGTCTCCCTCTCCAGGGCCTTTCCTGGCTCTGGCCAAGCATTACACCTGTGGCCTCAGATTATTCCCCAAACATTTCCAATTTTCTCTAAGGCTGCAGTCAGGATGCTTCCATGATCTTCCAGTCACAGTGACTACAGCTGCTCTTCACCAAAACTGTGGGGCAAACTTTAGTTTCCAGAGGAAAGGGATGATTTTATAAGTGAACTGCAGATTTTTAATTTTTCTTTCTTTATTACTTCCTTTCTGAAAGTCTTCTCTGTGAAGGTGCCCACAGGTAATATACAACAGTGCATTGTGTAACCTGGTGCAATTATGTGTTTGATCTGGTAGGGAGCAGAACCCAGCCAGTTTCCAGATTTCACATTTTTCCCAATTGTTTTCACAGGAAAGAATTCACATTTCACTTCCTCTCTTGTTGCAAAGGTTCAAAGCATTTATACTTGGCATATTGTTTTATTTTTTTCAGAGCTTTATTTATCCTTGTTTTCTCTGAGTATAGAAGCCACCATAATGAAACTGTTCTGTATTTCAAATATATGTATAACTACACAGTGAAAAAATGAAAAGGGAATTTAAACAAAAAGTGAACTCAGCACTAAACCACAGCATGTTTCCAAATGAAATCCCATAGAATCATTACATTGCCTGTGTGGTGGGATAAAATGAAAATAACCTCCATTAATGTTTTTCAGCAAAATTAGAGCCATGACTATATAATCATGTTTATAGATGTATATATAGATATATATATATGTATAACATAAAATTGTCCAATACCACTTGAACTTTATTCCTCTCCAGAATATACTTGTTTGTTCAGTGATTACCTTTGATTTATACCAATCTGAATAAGAAAAGGCATACCTACCACTTACAGACAATAAGACCATCCTAGTGTTAAATGTAACCTCTATAACAAGCCTATTTTCCATTTTTTTTTTTCTTCTTATATTGAGAACTTTACTTTGTACTTATCTCTTTTTTGATTTTTTTTTCTTTCAAAAATTATTCTTATGTGGGAAGGATGACTGAGCTAATTTCAACAGCTGTTGAAATTTTCAATAGTAGAAAAATATTTATTATGTAGTACAGCTTTGAACTAAATAGATAATGATGTCCAAAATTCATATTTCTGAATTGTTTGGAAACAAATTGTACATGGCACAAAAAACCCCTCCAAACAAGATCAAAATAGATAACCCCACATTTTACATTAGATTTTAAAATTTAGGGGGAATCTCTGTGTGAAGTGAACTTCATACATTAGAAAGAGAATACCTCTTGGCTAAAATAACATTAAACATGGGATTTATAAGTGAAGTCAGATATCAGACATTTACCATAGATCTTATTACTCCTTTAGAACTTAATGCTCAATGTAGATTAATAGAATTCTTAGCAGTCACAGAAAACACCACTTTCCAACTGGAGAAGAAAATGTTGACAAAATATGGGAGTGTCATACTTACTCCCATGGAGAACAATGAGTTCTTCAATAAAAAAAGGGAGTATCCGCACTGCAGTAATTTTATATTCCCCATTTGAAATTAAATAATGATCAAACAGTTTGCTGATGCATTCTCATTGAATTAATTGTGGCAGGGTGAACAAGTTCTAACAATATGGTGATTAAAACCAATCACATTTCAATCCAGAGCAGGAAGGTTTTGGTAGGCAAGTACTGCAAGACAGCATCTTTCATCTTTTTGTAGCTGGCTGGAGGCAGCCCAGAGCAGTAGTAACCCAAAGGTTTTATTGTCCTGAATAAAGATCTACTGGTCTGTTTTCTTGGAGACATGAAGCAGCAGTTTCAGTTCTATGAACCAGTACAGCTCCCACTGTCATCAGGGGCTCTGTGAGCTGTTTCAGAACAAGAGCAGGAATTCAGCATTCAGGACTGGGAATTTAGATCTCACCTTTAGGAATACTCACCTGAAGGACAGGTTGGGAGAGTTTGCTGTGGGAATGTCTGAAGGAACAGACAGCATTAAAGTCACCTGGGCTAAATTAACATGTAAAATATACAAATTGTTTCAAATACTTGTACTTTTCTATTTGACATGTTGACACCTGCTACAGGCCTGCTGCAGAGCTGCTGAGCATCTTCAGAGGCTGCAGGAAATGAGTTTGTCACATGCTACATGATCTTAGCATCAAACTGCAGAGTGTGGGAAGACTCTGCTTTCTCTGCACCTTCTGCACTCTTTTTATGGGCCGGTATTTTGTAAGAGTTATATTAACACTCAGTGACAATATTATTCTGCTTGTGTCTGAATTTGAACCAGTCAGGAAAAAGTCTGCACTAATTTAGAGAGAAAGCCTCGCTTTCTTTCTTTATTAGTGAAAAATTATTTTGCTCTGAGTCAAGAGCTGCCTGACTTACAGGAAATTATAAATAGGCCTCTGCTTTACATTCAAGAGAAAAAAGGCAGGAGGGAAAGCCCCTCTAATTTGTTTGTATGAATGATAGCATATATCTTTTGCACAGTGCCTGAGGTTGAGGAGCTGACACTTCAGTTTTGGAAATGACACTGTGTAGTGAAACTAAGCAGATCTACAAAGTTGGTGACAAAGAGGGGGATGGCTGAAGGGCAAGAGCAGTGCACATCCCTGTGCAAACAGGTACAGTAACAGTGGCTCAGTAAAATATAGTAAAATATAGTCTTCAACCCGGTGGACTGAAACAATTTTTTCACCTGATTTTGAAGTGCCCAGGCCTATGTAGATGTTATTCCTCCTACTGAGAGCTTCTCTGTGGAACTGCTCAGGCAGTAGCTGAGTTAATGAGTTAAATCTGAAACTGAAGCATATAGTCAATGCCACAGAGAGAGTGTAGGTCAGACTCAGATCAATTTGGAGTGAGAGGGAATTATTTTCTAACTGTTCTGGAAATAATTAGTTAAATTTTTGGACTGCATGTCTGATACTCATTCTCTTCTAGCTTCAGTTTCTGTAAATATCTTCCCAAAAAAAACCAAGCCTGTATTCCCACAGATCTCAGTATGCTTTCAAAGAACTACTGAAAAACATCACTTGTGGAAAGGACTGCTTATGACCCTCTGCCCTCCAACTTCAGTCTCAATATGACCCTGCAAGATTTTCCCATGTACTGAGAAAATCAGAATGTTCTAGAGCAGATTGCAACTCACCCTTTTGCTTCTGTCTGTCACACCATGTGCCTTGATGACCAAAGGGGGATGGGGGGTGGGCAACAAAGTTAATTCTGAAAATAATATAAAATCTTGCAAGCATCACAGGTGGGAGCCTTAGAGACAGATTTTTGCTTTTACCCTTGAACCATAGTAAAAGAACATTTTGGACAAGAGGATCTACTTGACTACTTTGAAAGTTCAAAATGTATTTTTAGAGAGTTGAGGAAGAGTTATAATAACTCCAGGTTCAAGAAATTTAATCTTTTGGAATATGAGCAAAGCCCTGAAAATCTTGAGAAATAAAGAAGTTTAAGAAAAGTAGCCAAACTGATACAGAAACATTTTTTCAAAGTTGTTTCTCATGCTACCAAAAAATATAAGAAATTCAGAGTCATTTTGCACACAAGACTATGACACTTTCTAGCAAGAAACTGCAAATTGATGAAGACTTTTCACTATAAAGGCAGGAGTCTGAAGATGCTTTTTATTGTGTCCACAATAAGCTTAACCTTGGGCAAGCATGAATTTGATTATAAGAAAGCTGACTAAAAGGCAATCAGAAAAATCAAAAGGACACAAATTAGAACTGTTCTTGCTGCAAATGAACCACATTCTGAACTCTAATGGATTCTGGTTTGTCCACAGTGTTGTGTGCAAGTCTGAATTATGATGTTTTATGTACATGTAGTGGTAGGTTAAAGCTATGTGTTTATTAAAATAAAAGCTAAAAGGCTTAGCCAATATATGATCAGCCTAGATAAAAGCTGATTCACTTTGGCCCAAGGGCAGAATCACTGGGATAAATCCTACTAAGCACTAAAATCAGAAAGAATCAAAGCTACAAATCTGGCATGCAAAAGCTTTAATCTAGAAGCACTATGTACACTGTATTATAGTTCTGATTTTAATGTACTCATTGCTTGAGGAGAAACCATCTGCTTTGCATTATGCCTGTGGTGCAGAGTACATAGATTTCATCACATCTCTGCACAGAATAACAATAGATGGGCTGTGAACCATTCTTCAAATATCTTCCTTAAGAATATAACAACCACTATAATATTTCAAGGTATGAAAACCACAAAGAGAATGAAACTGAATAACTGCAAAAATGCACTTTGAAAGAATGGTTCAGAATGGCCTTGGTCATGTTCCCTGTATTTTATTGTCCATTTTGACAGTTGGCCATCTTCAGCTGTCACTGAAAAGACCGATTCAAAACTTTCACTTTATTCCTGCTTTAGAGATACTAAAATAGAAAAGAGTTATTATATTTGGAAGATATATTTATCTTCTGCATTATAAAAAGTGCTGGACATGCTCTGTGGGGTTTTTTTTTCTCACAAGAAAGTTATTAGCTAAAACACTTTGAAAAAAATTTGCAGAACTTCAGACTTTCAAGAATAGATTAAGACAGAAAACTTTTCTAGGCTTTATAAATAGCTGGGTTTAAAAAAGTTGTCAGGTTGAGTTCTGAAATGGACTTTTATAACAAAATTTAAAAAGAAAAAAAAAACAAGCAAAAAAGCTGGGTGCTCACAAGTGTTTTCCAAAAGAAGTCAGTGACCTGTTTTTACACAGAAGTAAATCTATCTGGAACTGTAGGAAGAGCAGCATAGATGGGATGATGACCATAATGTTGCACAAGCTATATAATTGTGCAAGCATTATCTACATCATGAAGTGACATACATCATTATTATGGTTGCCAGCCAGCACAAAGAAAGTTCAAAGGATGAAGCAACAAGTTGGAAGTAAATACAAGTCAATGGCACAGTTTTCCACTGCTTTGGTGAAGAATGTATGCTTGCTGCATGCAGTGCAAGGCAACTGTACTACAGCATCCAGAGCAAATGTCAGGAAGAGCCTGTAACACCAGTAGTAGCCAAAACAGAACTGATCTGGGATTGTGGGAGTGCATGGTGTGCAGAGTAGGCCCTTAGGTTCCTGTTGTTCTATCAGTGTGTGATCTGGAGTCCCTGCTTTGGAGGATAAATGATCATTACCCAACCACAGCTAGGCCAATAATTAGAAAATTTGTCCTAACTATCAGAAAAGCGCAGTGGTGCTTGATAACTTTGTGTATGGGATGATATGACTATACTCCTTTACCACCAAAGATCTAGTGCTGGTGACCTGGAAATCCTTCTCAACTGATACCAGAAGCCTTTCTGTTTACACTAGACCAGACTTCAGTGTCTGAATCACTCTCCAGACTTGACTGCAGGTTGAGATCTTTGCTGATAATAACAATTGAAGTACCGACACCAGGCTCACAACTAGATTCTAAAATTAGGCTGGTGCTGACTCCACACCCTTTCAGTCTGCTGTTGTTTCTGTTGCACTTTTTCAATTGTGTGAGTCAAGACAGAACTAAATAATGCTCATGCAGACTAGCTGGCACAGATCATTCTCATTCATCCATGCATCTGTAAATCAAAAGAACTTTTAAATGCTCAATAAAATAGTCTCATATGCTGAGGTTTGCATACACAGAATATGAAAACTTTTTTTTTTTTTTTTTTTTTTTTTTTTTTTAACCAAGCTGTAATTAAAGGAAAGGGATGCAAATGTAAGTAGGGAATCTAGAGAGGAGTTACATTTTATCACTGGGGTAATCTCCCCTGGTTTGGGCAAGCCCCATTACTTGACTCAGTGCTTCACAAGTGAGCAACCAAGAGTGCAGGCTCTCCATTTCCATCAAGATCTAGTCTTACATATGGGAGAAGGTGAATGGATCGCTCTGGAACAAAATCTGCCATGCAAAGACAATAAAAGAAAACAAGTATCCTTTACCATGGGTGCCCGCTCTTTCTCCATGCTCAAACCAGAAAAATCAATCTCTAGCAGCTTCTGTGACTGCAACTGACTGTGTCAGAGGAGAATGGACCAAGCTCTTCTGTGAGTACATCAAAGAAGATACATTTCTTTGAGTCCAATTTGACATATTTGTGAAGACAGAAAAAACCAGGAAATGTATAGCAAAAAATGAAATATATGTAATGTGACCCCAAACTAATTTACCTAACATTTTATTTTAGCCTGGGACTGAAAATTATTTGGATGCAGGAGATCATATAGCCATAGGGTACGTCAAGTTGGAAGGGTCCATAAGGTTCAGGTCATACCTTAAGCTTTAATTTTTCCTGTTTGTGGACAAAACACACTTCTTCCATTGCAGTAAGCAGAGGAAGTGACTATACATTCTAGTTCCCTTTTTGGTACCTAAAAGAAGATTATGAAACTAAATTAAATCATGCTAGCACTTCATCTGATGTGACATTGTGTATATTCTTTTCTTCCTCAGTGTAATTCAGTGCCTCTCAGCATACAGCAGAATCCAATTTAACATAATAAATCATTATAAACATATATTCAAGTGGGAAAGAGGGCTTCCCCAAAACTAATCAAAGCAATAGGAAAAGACTACTAAATGGGTCAAGGGAATAAAGCAAAATATTATGCTATAATTACACTAAATACAAAGAAGGAGTCTGAAGACCTGGCATCTGTTGGGACCCAGATGTCAGAACCCATCTACAGTTTTCTGCAATGTTTAGAGTCTGGCACAAGTGCCTCTATGACTTCAAATGGCAGTCATCCCCAAGCAAAACATGTTGAACAGAAAAAAAAAAAACCTTTAAGTAAATCTTTCTGGAAAAAGATCATGTTGGTATTTCAGGTAAATCAGATAGTGTTTATAAAGAAAAATGCAGTAAAACCTTAATGAATGCCTCTGCATTTGGCAAAAAGCCAAAGAAAAATGCTGTACCACTGCTTTTCAGAGAAAGTGAAGTTATTATTCACTTCATGGGTGTGGGATAATTGTTATGCACTTCTTTGAAGCCAAACTTTTTCAAAGGCAATTTAAAGCAACAAGTAAATTGCATGTGTTTTAAAAATAAAATACCTCTTTTATTGACAATACAGACATTTGGCCAGGAGGAAATCTATAAAAAGAGCAGATTTATTGGAAGAAGTGATAGGGTTTTTTAAAGATTAGAACTTGATAACCTACTTTTTTTTTTTTTTTTATCCTTACTGCAAGTATTCTAACAAGATGATTTCAGTGGTAACTTGGTTCCTATCTTTCTATGTATTTAGGTAGGTATGTATGTATGTATGCATATGTCTTTCTACCTATCTATCTATCTATCTGTCTTAAAATTCTTGATTCCCCTATCAGCCCAGACCTTGATAAAAAATTGTTCTGAGCCATATTCACTTCATAGTGGAGATTCTCAGTACACTCTTTGAAACCACTCTGCTCATATTTTAACTTTATTTAAAGTCTTTTCTTGGATAGATAGTCTGAATGATTTAATCACTTGCAACAGCTAATATGAGGGTTTACATTCTGCATATGTCCCAGGTGAGTCTTTTCACATAGTTCTCAGAATTCTTTGAATCATAGATCAGTTAGTTTATGAAACTGTGAGGAACTGTCCACAGAATTTTTGGCCTGGTCATCAAGCATGTCTTTAGCCAATTACCTCATCTGCAAACAGAAAGTCTCTCCAGAATGAGAAATAGGAGATAAGATGGGAATGGTTATGGCAGATTCTATTGGAGAAGTGGATGCATCATCTATGAAATATATCCAGCACTGTCCCAGCTAGCTGATGCTACCCAGAAACATGCAAGACATATCCTTAAGGGATCACAATCAGCTTAAAAAGACTTTGCTTGAAAAATACCTCTTAAAAAATGCTCCTCCACACCAGGCCAGAGATCTGAAGAAAAAAAGGATAAGCATAGAAAACTAAGCTGAGTGCCAGCAGTTCCAGCAGAGCTCAAGTGCTGGGATCACTCTCTGGCTTTCATGCCTGCCTAAGGCAGCCTGCACTGATTGCTGTAACACCCACTGGTACTGGCAGGCAGCCTGCATCCCTGTCACTGTAAAAGCTTTCTGGTCGACTTTCATATCCCCTGTCACAGAGAAGGGAACAGGCAAATTGCCACTGGCAGCAACAAATGGAGGATTCCCAAGGATTCTGCTCAGAGAATTCTTAGAAGCAGGATGCAACCTAGCTGAATGTGTTGGATAATTGATAGAATGAGTTTATTTTGATGGCTGAGCACCAGAGGCCAGAACAGACGTGCTTTCATGGGGTCACATTTGGACATAAGTTCTGCATTCTCTTTAGTGAGAGGAGATTGACAGTTTCTTGTACATAAAAATATAAGTTGCTTCTGCATTCCAGATGCTGTGGCAACACAATTAAGTCTTTCCAACTTTAAAAAGTTTTATTGCACCAACATTGACCAGTTATGAGCACAAAAGGACTGTGACTTGGAGATGAATTATAAAGATAAGAAATTACTAATAAGAAATGAAATTCAGTTTTGCTCTCCTGATTTCCATGTCTGTGAGATGGTATGTAAATCAAACCAATTGCCTATTAACATGTTAATCAAATCCACATGCTGATCATGTCTAAAAGGAATGTAATTATTTAATAACTTTTTTCCTCCTAAGTGCTTCTCAACAACATGCAGATGTCTCAGTGTGGTGTGATTCCTATATCTGGAATAGGCACCAATCTCCCCTGGCTTACCAGCTGCTTCTGTAAAAGTTGTGGAATTGCTTATGTAGATATTTTGGATAGCCTATAGCTAAAATGGCACTAGATATCTGTGTTTTAGTCATTGAATATCTTCCAGTGTGTCATTCATTGACGTGCACAGGAGATTGAATTTAAGAGTTCAGAATTTCAAGATTTATTTGTGTAACCACTAGCTATGTATACTCTGAGTAATTAAATGGCTGATCTTGATCTTACACCCAAGTCATGCTCTTTATATTCTGTAAAATACAGAATAAAGCTACATCTAGCATTACATCTGGTAGGAGATCTGTTCCATTTCCAACAGTGAAGAATTTCAAATAGTCACTTTTCATTACTCCAAGCTAAGAGCAAAGTGGATGATGACATTATCGCTGAGCAAAGAGGAAAAGATGCATACCAGTAAGACTGTGTCAGTAGATTGCTAATTGCTGTGTCAGTAGATTGCAAAGGTTTCAATTTCTTAGTGAAGGGCAGGGATTACATTCTCTGATGTTGAGGACAGGCTGAATGGCTGAGGAAAAAATAAAATAGATAGGAGGAACAACACAAAAGCTGATTTCTCCACCTGTAGAAAAGATAATCCTCCAAAGGTGTTTAGAAAATAAACTAGGTTTTTTGTTCTATTGCCTCAACCTCTTCAAATAGTACAGTGTCATTTATGAAAAACATCTGCCAATTAGTAGCAGGACTGAAATGTGGAAAGATTTGTGGTTTTGTTCTACTGTCATTATTTTCTATCTTCCCTTCTTTGATGCCAGAACAGCTGTAGCACAGGTCAAAAAACAAAGGTTTAAAAAAACCCACAGTCAGTGTTTTTGAAGGTATAAATATTGATGTTTAAAACAGGCATAAGAGCTTTTCCCTGTAATGTATGAATGACAATAATCTCCAGTTTCAGAGGCAGTAAACATTCCTGCTGGGATGGGAAAAAATTTAGGAGACCCAGAGGTGACATTCAGAGCCAGAGACTGCCAGAATTGTTTTAGGTGCATATGGACAGTACAGTTATTTTTTTTGCAAATATGTTCTGTATTTTTCCACACGAACAGGAAGAAGTGATCTCTATCCTAAGGCACAGTTACCTAAGTAAGGTAGGCCACTTCTAAACTCACCTGTCAACTTTAAACAAGGTAATTTTCTTACTTTGCAGACTGAACTAAATCCACTGTGACTGGGCCTCCAGGTGAGGAAGAACAGTCAGGGTACAGACACTGACAGGGATAGAGGGCAAGACAGAAAGTGAGTAGGTAAATCTATACTTATCTTTTTGTTTGTTTCTCCCATAAGCCAAAAGAGTTCCACAAAACATTGTCAGAAATATTTAGAAATGTGAAATACAGGATTTCCCTGCAGTTTTTGCAAAGAAACTCAAATAGCTTATGCTGCAATTTGACAAGTTCCATAGGGTAAATGAGTATCATGAGCAAAGAAATATGTATGTTCAGCTGCTGTGAAAGCATCTCGATGATAGCTGAGAACACCTGCTGCAGGCTGAGATATGACACACAAAGGCTGTCAGCTAGGGAGTAAACACCTCCCTTTTCCAATTCTTCTGGATGGATTTTGAAATGTTTGTGTGAGTCATTTCCAAAGGTTTGATATGAATTTCAAAAACACACGAAACCAAAAAGAAAAAGCAATTCTGCAGGCAGCTATGAGCCCTTTAAAAGCACACAAGCATCCACTCTTGAGCTGTGCACACATGTTTTTCCCACAGAATGAAAGACCTCAGTCATGGACCAAGCTGAGTCATGAATAAAAGATGGGAGAAATCCAGTTAAGTCATATAAATTGTTTGCAGAGTACAAGCTAACTCAGTCGAGGTCTGAGTGTCTGACATGATGGCACCTCTAACTCCCAAGGGACCATCACTGGATGTCCTATTACTCCCCAAGCTTCCTTAATATTTTGTTCTTTCTTCCACAGTTTTATGCAGCTCTCTGTTGCATCCTCTTCAGCCAGAACAGATCTCCCTTATCTTTTTTATCTCAATTGTTTGGCAAATGCAGACTGTTAACGCTTCCAAAGTATGAAGGAATCAAGGAATTCTTAGTGGTGGAGAAAGAGGCATTGGATAGGCCTTTGACATGAGTTTTCAACATAATGTTCAGCAAAATCAAACCAATATAAATCCTGCATGCATAAGGAATTACCTCATATAAAGGAGGCAAGAGATTTGCCCATTTGTGCAGCGTGATGGAGATTCACATTCACTCTGAGAAACAAAAACAAACACCTTAAACCCCCTAAAAACCCAGCTTGTTGAAAGAAAAGGATTTCAAAACACAAGAAAAACAATGGGCTTGTGTTACAAGGGGAGAGTTTTTTTGAAGAATTATCTTGTCAAGAAAAAAAATAATAGCTCATCATCTGCCACTTCTGCTGGATCATATTATTTCTTTTTACTTTTCTCTTCATACAAATTATTTTATGGCATGGTGTATGGAAATACCAGTTCCTAAATACATACTATTCAAATTGACTAAGGGTGATCTTCAAGAAATATTTTGTTGTGTGCCTCTCTGGAAGGCAGTTTCTTGAGATAACTATATAGAGACTAGAAGGAAGAAATGAAGAGGAGAAAAAATATAAAACAAATAAAGGGAAATCCTTCTCACAGGGAGAGTTTTTACAGGCCTACTGGGTTCTTGCATGAAGAGGATGTACCACAGTGACCCTAGTCAGACAGATGAAGTTTTTCTACAACAATGAGGAATCCTGTTCTGTCAGTGTAAGGAGATGATGTAAGAGATCTTTGTATCATTCTGTGATCCATTAGGAATGTTTCTATTTACTGATGCAGTTGATTGAAACTAATCAGATAATGTACTTCTACTACAAGCTCTGCAGTAAAGTAGCCATTTTAAAGGTTCCTGACTAATAAGCAGAGATTGAACAGTTTGATCACAAGATATAGAAAATTATAGATCATAGTTGTTCGTGTAGCTCCCCAGGACACACTCAGCAGAATGATGACAAGACTTTTCATGAGCAGGGTAAAGAGCACAATATAGCTGTAATTCACAACACTTGACTATTTTTAGCTTCTAGTGCTTAAAAAAGCAGGCTTTGAGACATTAAAAATCCAAAAAATCAGAACAGGATGCAATTTATCCTGCAAGGCCAAAAATATTAGCCTAAAGATCTCTTTAATGTGATCTTAATGGCACTGTACTGACATTCATCTGACATGAATGATTTTATTTAGGCAGACTAACAAAAAAAATCTTGAAAGCCACAGAGCCTGCACTGTGGTTACAAATGAGTACGATCCCAGAAGCAGATAAGTAGTTGATTTGCTCCCAAATGTGCAGGATCTCAAAATACATTAATGGTGTGTGAAACTTTTTTAATCTCTAGCCAAGAGTTACTATTTTTTCTCCTTCTGCTACTAGGCAAAATGTGCCTGGACATTTTACAGTGTGTCATAAATTAAAGAACACCAAAGGGACCTTTCCTCTTTACTATAGCAATCTACACCAAAACCACAGCCTGATTTTTTATTGTAAATAGAAAAACATATCTGGTTTCTAATTCCAGCAAGCTGAGCAGCAAGTTGTTAATGTGGCACTGGAAAAGCATTTCATGCATGATTTAAGAAGCTGAGTGCAGATAATTGTATCTGAAATTATACCACTAAAAATATAGTATGGTAAATGAAAGGTCAAATACTAGCTCTTGAGAGATGAAAGGAGGGTCCTTCATAATTTATTGCATGCAACTTTTAAAGAAGTGTTTCTCAAGTTTTAGGTTACAACTAGGAAGTTATAAAAGGCTCTAAAGACGTAATGGGTAGAAGAAGTATGTACAAGTTTTATTCCTCTAATGTGAGGAGTGACAAGGGAACATGAGTGGGCTGTAATACCTGGCTGGGTATGTTTACCTTAGCCAGAGAATTGCCACCTACCTCTCACTGCTGGCAGTGGCTTGATTTCTCCTGGGCAGGAGAACTGACTTGGAACTGCATGAAGATTGACAGACCAAAGTGTTGAGAAAGATTGCTTTGAGGGAAGACGTGACTCAGAGGCAACTGAAAAAGAGAGAGCAGAACTATTGCCATGTTCTCAACATGCAGGGAGCAGAGGAGGAAGAATGATGACAAGGGACAGTCCAAAAGACAGGTATTCTACTTGCCAAGTCTGCTGTAAGACTGATGGTCAAGACCTAAAAAAAAAAAAACAAAAAACCCAAAAAAAAACCCAAACCGAAAAAACTCAACAAAACTCAATCTCTCTGCTAAAGCAGAATAGAGGATAGATATGCAACAATCCCCTTTATGCTGAAGAGCAGGAAAAGCTGTTTAAGCTAACACATAAAAATATATATGTTAGTTATCTGTGTTATTTTCAGTGCTCTGAGCTGCTGTAGCAAGAACCATTCACCAACGTGCCACAAGTAAAGATAGCAGCTGCTAAAACAAGGAAGAGAGGGCAATGTTGCAAAGAATGGTAACAAAGTTTGAAAAAGCTACAAAAAGCAGATAAGCCACTTAGCAGCTGTTCAAACTGGGTCATGTTACCCAGTAGATTTTATCGATTGAGGGCTGCTGTTTAAGTGGTATCTCAAAGTGGACGAGAATTGACCTAACAGTTGCCACATAAGAGGAAAACAGATTCTAAAATAGTGTGGTATTTGCTTTAGGCATTAGGTGTTATAAATCATACTGTTTAACCGTCTTGCTGGAATTTTCTTTGTCATCCCCCCCTCCCCCTTAAATAACAATTGCTAGGTGATCTGTGTCTGATAGCATGGGAGTCAGTCATTTGGAATATGGAATAATTCAGATCAGTTATTCCAAGTTCTTGGGTGGAAGTTCAGCTGCTGCATTTGTTGCAAGGATCCACATTTGAATGCAGTCCTTCCTGCTGCCAGTTGAGCCCTGGCAGAAGGCTGATCCTAGAACCACAAGGCTGTTGCATAAGAGGGAGTCACCAGTCAGACAAGTTTGGTCTAGGAGCTTACAGTTGGCTCTGGGCCCTGAGGTGTGAGGAGCACTTAGCACTGTGGATCTCCCTGCAGCTCCTGTACAGAAGTTAAAAGTCATGGCAGCAGTTCTGAGCCATATTTGTCCTTTGTATATCCTATTAGGGACTTCAGCTACTGTGCAGTGCTGCTGCAGGAGTCTGGGTACCTTGTTCCCTGACGAAACAGGAGACTGCTCCAGCCATGAAGCAACTGTTCTTGCTCTACACACTCCCACAGGCTAAATTCTTCACCCTCCTTTGCTGTGTGTCCAAGTGATTTCAAGACACTCTTATGGGATACTTCAGCCCTTACTGCAGAAGCTACACAGTTGTCATTCAGAAGAAGCAGAGAAAAAAAACTACACCAACAATACCTAAACAATAAGCTCAAACTGGTCTCATTCCACTGATATCTATTGGAGCAGGTTCTGTAAGATTTATATGACCCCTGGAAGTGAGTAGGTAAGTGTGTTCATGAATGCAAAAATAACCTAGTTCTAAATATAAATAAAAGTAATGAAAAATGTTACAGTGGTAGATCAACTCAGATCTGGATCTTTTGCCACGTATTTCACTTTTGTCCAGATTCTAGCAATGGGCATGCTGACTTCAAAGCACTTTGAACTTCCACAAGTTTTGAAGTCACAGCTGAGTGAGAAAATCTTTCTCATCTGCAGCAAGAAACAGTTTAAATGCTGGGATTAGATATCTGCAAAAAAAAAAAAAAAAAAAAAAAAAAAAAAGGAAGGAATGGAACAAACTTGACAAAGTCACTTCACACAGTAATATTTAAGGGGGAAAGTCGGAGCTTAGAAGCATTTGATGAGGTTTATCTACATTCTTTAAACTGATCATGTCCACATTTTTTGCTGCTTAATAATAATATTCTTGGTCTAAAGGTCCTATGATTGCTATTTTACTTTGCAATATTAAAATTGAAATACAAAGTTAACAAAACTTTTCTTTGCCTGAGAACTTCCTTTTATTTATTTTAGTAAGAACTATTGAGGGACTGAAAAGCAGATTTGAGCCATAAAGCTAAGTACATAAAAGTTTATGTACTGACTATAAGTCTAGGTCTGAAGTTTAACTCAGATCCTTCTATATACTGAACGAGGTGTCACAGGCACTTATTAGCCTTTCAAGTTTTGATTAGATGCCAGTATAATTAAAACATTCTTTGGCACACGATCATGTGCCTTCATGATCACAGGCTGCTCTGTGTGCATGCATGTGCACGTTGCACAGCACTGCTACCACCACCCACCAGGGACTCACAAATGCTACACCATTTCATACAGTAATTTAGGTACTCCTGCAAATAAAGGACTGTTCTATTTTTTACAGCAATTGGCAGTACTGGGAATTCCTGACCAGCTCTTGGCATTGTATTTGGAGCTCCACCGGCAAAAAGTCATCCTACACTTACTCTACAGTTCTGTTTATAACTTGGAAGAGCAACTTGCACCTTCTGTAGAAAAATGTTTGACAGTTATGATCATGATGTTGATGAGAACTTTCAGTATTTGTGCTTGAAAAAACAACACAGCTAAAATCAAAGAGATAAACTCTCCAATGAGGCCATTTGTAACATTTCAGCTCAGAGATCCTTCATCTACTGCAGATGTAAAACCAAATACGAAGGTTACGCTGTTTTTTATTTTGTTTGCAGGCTTTTATGTCTAAACCTCCATCCAAAATTGATTACATTTCTCCCCTCAAGAGAAGGAAAAAGATGGTGATGAAGAGCTGAATGAATGTCCTAGTTGCTGAGCTATAGACCATCTTGGGAATCTCCTGAAGAATCCAATTGTCTTAATTGCATGTCCTAGGTCCTAGACCAAAGGATACATCCCTCTCTGTGTTATTAATGAACTACTTGTTCCAAATGGAATGACTTAAAAGCAGAGACTTTTTCATTTCAGAATATCTTATAAACCATTCTGGAGATGATTTCTTTAACATCCAAACTCCAAACAAAGTAGAGGATGGAGCTAACTTTCTTTGCTTGCACATTAGCTCCCTTTGACAGACTTTCTGGCTGCTTTCTCTTGGACAAAAGTTCACAGTGTGTTCTGAAAACACTTACTGGTTTGGGCCCCACAGAGATGCAGGCAACACCTGACATCTAACTTTGAGGTCTTGGTATCCAAGTAGCTTGGTATTGCGAGGATCTGAGCAGTTATGGAATAATTAAGGCAGTAAGGACTCTGAAGATTTAAATTTTGCCCTTTAAAAAAGCATGGACTATGATTTAGAAACTAGAAAATAATACAAAGACCTTCAAACATCTTTCAAGTCCACTGGGACTGAAACCATCCTTTACTGACAAGTATCACAAATTTATTTCATAGTTTCTTCTAACTTAGCTCTTAGTTTTACTAACAAGGATTCAAGTTCTTCTGGTTCAGACTATGTACCAACAGATGCCCACTACTCTGTGTTGTGGGAAGTCTGACTATCCATAACAAGCAAAAAGGAAAAAATTTGATCAAAATTTTTCCTTCTGTAAGAACAGGATGAACTTCTACATTTATTATTATTCCAGCAACATTCCAATTCCAAGGATTCCAATTAGTCCGAACATCCCTCGGGCATCCTCTACTGTTTTTATAATTTATTTTTTCACTAATGAAACTTCTCAAACTTATTTTCATAGATATCAGACATCCAGATGATTATGATCATATGCAGCCTTCAAAATGTGTTAAACTATCTGTTGAAGTTATTCATTTTGAAGTCAATTTAGTAATTAATGAAAGTTATAAGCAGTGTTGTTTATACTTTTATTTCCATCCAGGCCAGATTTGAGAAAAGAGCCAGTCAGCTTCAGCAAAATAATAAAAAAGTTTAAGGTTTAGGGACCTCTCCTTTTCTCAAAGATTGCCTACTTTGGAAACTAAGTGTATATAACTTTATTTAATACTAATAACATTGTGTGTTGGACATTGAATAAAAGGTGAGGTTATTAAGAAAAAACTTCATAATCTCATAAGACTGATCACATCTTTGATTTCACAGATTTGGGTGAATCTTTGAAAGTTTTTCACATAGTTATTGATGCCTTAATACTATAGTTCTTCACTTGTCAGGAAGACAAACTTCTAGAGATAAGAGGATTTGCAGAATGTGGGTTTACCAGAAAAATCAATGCATCAGAACTTGCTAGAGTGAAAGAATGGATGTCTCTCTGTAGACCTCAGATTCACTGATAAGCAATCAAAGTGAGCATTGCTTCCTGGAAGGAACAGGAATGAAATGGGTGAAACTGAACAGTGCCCCATGCTGGAGATTACTTGTTTAGATTGTGCAAATTATACAATGAGGGGAATTTAATTTTTAGTTTTAGATGTCAATTTATATTTTGGGTGTCTGAAGATGTTTTGGCCTTGTACTACTTAGTTAGAACTGCAAGATTCAGCTAGTAGGGAAGAATGACTGGGCAGAGAGGAAGGAAAGCAGGAAGATAATTTGCTAAATGAATCAATGACAGAATAAAAGTATTAGAAGTAGAATCAGGCCCTTACTCTGGATAGTAGAATTAACTCTACTTAAAAAGCCAGTTCTCAGATAAACAAAATCACCCAAGAATAAAACAGCTCTCAGTAAAAGCGTGTGAGTGGAAGAGACGGTTCCTCACCAGGAAAATCTCCAAAAGAACTATTTGGAAAAGCTTCCCTCTGACAAAGCCTTGAGTAAGATGATGACTTCTACCAGCAGATTGTCTGAGCTTTTGATGCAGTGCCCTACTGCTGGTTTGTTATCACCATAGTTGTTAACTTTCACACTGAATTAGAACAAAGAAAAAATTTCATAAATCATTAAGAAAATGGCTTTCTCCAGAACAAAGTATCTCCTTCCTTCAAATAAAACTGGACACTAAGCTCCTATACTTGTGGGAACAGGTCGATAGGTGGCTAGAAGGTGTACTTTTAACAAAAGCAACCGACTACAAACAAAAGGATAACCAGTGTTGCTTATATTATTGCTTGATTATTTCCAGATGTTACTTTATAGATTTTCAGTCTTGTTAAATTATACTTGTACCTTAGCATATCTTTTTGTGCAGTGCAAGAAGAGTAAACAATAGGACTGACATACAGGGTTCACAGCCTAGTATTGATTCCGGATAAGACATTTGTCTTAATACATTTTACAAGACAATGGTGTAGTTCCAGCCAATTAAATTATTGTCCATCATGTCACTAAACTGAAGAACTATTGTAAATTCAGTAACTGCATAGGGAATTACAGTGAAACATTTGATTTAGCGTTACAAACAATTTAAAGGATTATCATGCAAAGCCAACAGAGCACACAGGAACCAGTAATATTAGCAAATATTATTAGAAATAATCTAATTGTTTTCTTAACTTAATGTTGCTATGAACTAGCAATAAACAGTAAATACCAGTGTACTGTAAGTACCAGTGGCCAGCTCCAGATCACAAAAAAAGAACATGCTTCTTTTCAGCAGTATCAATGCAGAAGTCTCTTTCTGCCTCATTACTGTTCAACTGTGAATTTACTGTGACTAAGCAATGAATATAAGAGCCTTCCAACTACTAATTGTGGCTTGCTATTTACAAACTTTATTTATAAACTCATTTTCATGCAAGTATAAAATACTAATTCCATGGACAAATACACATTTGTTCACTACTCTAAATTATATACATTGTATTTGCATCTAATATTCAGAGAAGTGCAAAGTCCACAGTGACGTAAATAACAAGTTTTGTAAACTATTTTAGATGACAAGCTCTCAAAAGATATTAGTAACCATATGGTAACATATTTTTTGTATACTGCTGAAATCAAACATTTTTGTAGTAAAAGAACATACATTTCAGCTACATTCAAGTGAATATTTTATTACCATGTATTATGTCTTACAAACTTTAGTGGAGATGAGCAAGAGCGCTACAGAACCATACCTTAACACAAGAGGTGTACTGCATGGTATGTGCAGGCATAGCGAAGGAGAAGAACTGGAAAGGAAAACAAGGTAAGAAAACTTGTACAAAAATGGACAGTAATACTGACTAACACTGGGTTATAATCTTACTTATAACAGACCTGAAGGGCTAATAGAGATCCAATCCAGAAACACCTGTGCACTGTAGGTACAGTTTGGTGCAGATCAAGAGTGCACGAATACAGTCACCGTTGTACGCATAAGATAATGCACAAAATACGCTGATATGCATATAAACAGCTAACTTGTTTACATTAAGTAGGGCAGCACAGTTGTGGTACTGCATCCTTGGCACTTAGTGATAGGACAACATGTATTTGGTTTAACTAAATTAATAAACAGGATAGATAATGGTTTGTAAGATGGAACACATACATTATCCCTTTCAACCTTCTGGTTTTACAGCATTTTTCTAGTTTTCCAGTTCAAATGCAAACATGACAGACTAGCTAGATATGGAAGACATTTCAGATATTGGCTTCAATTAAAAAAAACAAACAGAATCAAGGATTAATTCTAATGACAGTAAGTGAATTCATTGCTATCGTCTGATGCTGAAAACAAAATCTGAAACATGGGGAGGGGAAAAGCGCGACCTTGTAATAAAACCCACAATGTCTTTATGGGCTTTTCCTGAATAGTAACCATTTCCTTAATGTCCCTTTCATATATGCTATTTTCACCTAGAAGAACTGCTGAACTATTAATCTGAAAAGTTGTGACTGAGTTAGAAGTTTGGCTTAATGTATCACATCACATAGAATGGAAGAAAATATGCTCTTCAAAGAAAGCATGTTTCAGCTATGAAAAGATTCCAATTTTAAGTGATTGTCCTTTATTAAACAATATTAACATCTGTCTGGAGGGAGCCAATTTACTTTTGCCTGTTCCAAACAAACTCGCTAAATTGCCATTTTACATTATATATAACAAATGTAATAAAATTGTTCTTAACACATAACGATGTAATACTTTAAAATTAACTGTTTAAAATATTTTACAAAGACATTTTATTATATATGAACTATACAACACACAAGAATATGAAATATCTTGAACATATACACATTTCTGTATTTTCACGTAGATTATTATTTTGCACCAAACATTGGTGTCTGCATTTTTACAGTCCTCAGATAAAAGTAAAACAAAACCCCAGAATGTTTAGTGGATATGTTTAGTTTGGGTTTTTTTCTGAAAATAAAACCAATTGCAAGGAGAACTTCTCTAATGATTTTTTTTTCTTTCCATGATTTTGTATTTTGCACATAGCTTTTCAAATGGATCAACATACACAAGAAGAATAGCCTCTGTTCTTTGCAGTGCAATTTGCCAGGGATAAAACTGAAACCAAACTGACCCTTTCCCCACTATTAACATTGAAAATTGCAGTAAAAATAATGTCAATGCCAATCACTATTGAGACTCCTTTACCCCTTTTATTGAAAATGCAATCCTTTTCAATATCCATTTAAATGAAAATATTTGCATAGAGCAGCCTTGTATTATTTCTAAAGAACATTATGAGCGTTTTAACACAAGATAAGGCACATGTTTTTCAGTATTAATAATCTAAAACTAATCCTGAGGATCTGCTCCTCCCACTCAGCAAAATCTGCTTTTTTAATATACCCTGTATTACCTGAAGAAAGCAGAAAAGCAGTATAGAATAAACTCAAATTCTTTAGCTGAACTAAATTCAGAATATTAACAACTCCTGATAATAGTGTAACAAATCCACAGATGAATTGTCACTCTCTAAACAAATAATTAGTAGAGGGAAAGAAAAGAAAAGACACAGCCAGTAGCACTGTTATATTAGCTAAAAGTTCATATACTATAGATGACATTTATAGTGAATTTTGCTAAAATAAGCTTCCATCAGAAACAAGGTAGTAAAATTGTGAGGCACTTAAGGTTGACATGAAAAGGAGGAATGCAAGGGGTCTGTTTCATAGAAAACCTGAAGTTGCATATCATATCCTTGTATTAAGCCTTCTATTAAAGTGCTAGAAATGGAGACTTAAAACAAAAGGATTCAAATACAAAATAAGTGATTACAGAGCTCAGTATGCATTAAAATTAAGTGCTTTTGATTCTCATGAATTTAGAGCTTTTTATTAGTTTTTAAAAAATAAAGTCTGGAAATTATCCACGTGTGAAATCACCTTTCTTGTGCCATCAATGCTATTTGTAAAGTGCCCAATTATTTTCTAAACAACAAAACCATTTGCCTTATCTTATGTTGTATAGCATGCCATAGTCTATAGTATGTGTGTAATCCATACTGCAAGGACTCAGGCAGCCTGATGGAAAACAGCACATGCATACTTTAGATTGGAAGATTTCATTCCACCTGCCATTCTAAATAGCCAGGTCTTGAATTACATATCCACCCGTATATAGTGCAACCAACCTCATATTCCCAAAATGTCATTAAGCTGTTACAGTCTGATGCTCAGAGAGAGACTTATCAAGCTTTTCCTCAGAGCAACCTGATGCCCAGACAAAATCACAGATGGAGCTCTAGATCTGAATCACATAAATCCACTAGATGCCAAATCTGAGAAGGATCTGGGCTCTTTTGGATGATGAAGAGGCTGAAGATGTGTGGCAGTCTGTGCATTACTGATCACATCTAACTGAGAGGGATATGATTCGTTTACATTTCCTCCATTGAAACCGTTTTGGAACTGGCAGGAAAAAAAGAGAATAATAAATAGTTAGTATAGGAAACCAATTTGTTTATAAGTATTTAAAAATCCTCCTAAAGACACATTGGATGAAATAATCTTAAAATACATTGATTAGCTTTCATTGTGTTTTTTTAATGATGAATAATGAGAATTTAATTTGCATTAAAAAGGGACTGAATCGTCAGTGAATCTTACCCATGTTGAAGTCAATATGAGCTCTGCTTCTGGCTAAGTGAAGAAATAACTCTATTATCTAAAATGCAATAGAGTTTCTATTTCTAGAAAGTACTGTCTGAGAGCTCCTAATTGTTACATCCAGCTGTTACATTTTAAAAGCAACCTATTTACATCTTTCCACGCCTGCAGTGGGATCCAGACATAACAGCTCCTCCAGGAATGCACACACAGTCCTATTCATAAGCTGAAGCACACTGTGTGCAATCCACTAGCTGAAATACTGCAGGGTGGGCTTTCTGACACTCTGCACATTGACAAGGCCAAGTAAGAGCAATGAATGGCTTTCATCAGCCTTAACATAATTGTTCATAGGATTATTTTAATCACATAATGTAATGCTTCCTGTCATGCTATGGACTTTATCTCCAAAATACTCCATTCGGTCATGCAAAGAAAATACAACAAAGTATTTCAAACATTTCCATCATCTCTTTGGGAGTAGCTTATATTGTAAGCATTCATTCTTTCAAGGTTTGTCTTTAAGAACGTGTTTCATACATTCATTCATCATTCATTTATCAAATTATGCTGGATATTAGTTCTTTTTCCCTTCTATGCAAACACTGAAATTTGACTAAGTGTGCACAATCCTTCTTTTTAACAAGACTATAGACATGTGAATTATGTTTTTAATCAAAGCTGACACACTAAGAGTATACACAAGGATTATTTCAGACAGAAACAGGTTATTTCAATATTCTTCATTAATAAGATGCTCACACTCATTAAATTTTTTAAAGAATGCTCCCAACATAGAATCAAGTACTTAGGAAGGTTTCTCCTGCTTAATAAGGGAATACTGATCCTAAGCAAGCAGCCAAACAATCACAGGCCTTTCTGCCCTTCTCCATCACTGAAAGTGATTTTAGAGTACACTGGCTATGCTCCTTCCACTGTTACAAGACAGGCAGAAAGTCAAGGCACGTGACCACAACAGACCCTTCTGACTTTCCAATTCCACAGGCTTTTCATGTAGAAATCCATGGGAGTTAGAAGTCTGGAAACATACCAATCATGGCTTGTATAGCAACATCTGCCCTCTCTTTGGGCTCTAAACACTGACAGGGATGTCAGTGTGCTAAAGCAGCCACCAAGACTGCCCTGCTTTGGTTTGGCTGTGTGACTGTGGCTCAGACAGCAGCATCCTACATGCTCAGTGACATGAGGCTTCTGCTTATGCAGTGCTACTCAGCCCCACACAGCACAGGAATACCCTAACAAGAGGGGCTGAATTTTCCTCTGAACAACTGCAGTAAAGATAACTTTTCACACAGTGCCTTTTGTTCATTTTTTAACAACATGCTAAATGTCCTATTATTATTGCAGCACAGCATTCTAGTATATATGAAGAAACAGACATAATTTCTTCACAGGTGCTGTCTAGTCAATAACTTTTTATAGATAGATGTGAAGAAAACACAAGGAAGAAAACTTAAAAAAAAGGAGTCATAACAAAAAATATTAAGGAAGTGTAACAACAAAATAATCTGCAAAATAAAATTAAACTAGCCATTAAAAATAAAGAAATGGAATTGCAAATACAATGGCTGTTTAAAACTGATGCATCACATTAGTACAGCTTTTTTGAGAAGAGTAATTCTTGTTATTATAAAGACAAAATTGGATGGCCCTGGAGCTGCTCTGGAACTCTATTAAGAAGCACACTGAAAGACTAAACACTGAGCACAGCCAGGCAATGCACAGCCAAGCTGAGTTCAAGCTTGCACAGTGCAGTTTCTCAAAGTTACTTCATGCAATTTCAACCCCATGCACTCAGGGAGAAGACATTCATCTTGCTGGACTGTACTATATTTTAGGTAAATTTCTGCAATTCTGCAATTACATTCTTTTCAGCAGTGAAGTAGTTTTAAAAAGGGAATGCTTTGTGCTTGCATTAAGCATGTAAAAAAATGGGTACGTTCTAATTGCATTCCTCACCTTTGTCTTGCATAGGTTAAATGCCAATTAATACTTTAATTCTGTAAATGCTTATGCATGTGCATAAGCATTTTCAGGATCAGTACTTGAGAACATTAACTCATTGAGATAAAAGAAAAAAAAATTGTGGCTCTGTACTTTCACAGCATTAACAGAAATAAACGGTACAACAGAAAGTACTTCAAACAGGTTATTCAAAATCAGGAACTAGTATTTGAATTTTATTTCTAAGTTAATTTTACCAGTGTTTACAACTGTAGTCTGTGCTAGAGCCAGGATCCTCTCTTCTATGGCTTTTATTGTGCCCTTGGTGAAAAAGGACCATTTTACTGTGAATATAACCTTTTTCCAACTCTTTTTGCTTCAGCAGTTAATTTAGACAGCAGCTTGAGGAACAAGCTCACTTTCACTTATAGCAATATACAAAAATTAGTGCGATAACATTGTGTATAGGAGTTAAATACTTCATATTTCAGGCCATTTTTATGATACTTTAATACTTTCACTAATCCTAAAATCATTGAGGACTCTAAATAGCTAGACAATGCTAACACTTCAAAAACATTTATTTTTTATCCTTACAACATATTTAATGGAAAGGAAACTCTACTCCTCTCAAAAAGGTATATTAGCAAATTCCAACAATTTAGTTCTTTCACACTTGATTAATACTGCCAAAGACAGTTATCAGACTGCAGGTGCACATATATATAAACTTGACCAAATACAACTCTCTCCACTCTAATGAACAAATAAAGCAAAGACATCCACACACTGCTAACCCATCCATTTCAAACTAAGCAATTCAGTCACCAGCAGCCACAGCAGTCACAATACAAACTCAATCCAAAATGCAAGCAGTGCAGCAATGCTGTTTACCATACCTTGTTCCCCAATGTTTGTTGTTGCTGATTTGTCATCACAGACTCATATTGCATTTGATCCACACAGCTGGGCTGTGCCTCCTGCGTGCACGGGTACATAGAAACAGCGCCTGCATAGCATGTTTGAGGAGTGAGCATAACTGACTCAGGGTTTATCCCACACTCCAGGTTTTCAGGGACTTGCTGCAAACAACTGAGAAAATCCTCAAAGTTGGAAGAAGCAGAGTAGGTCGATCCATCAAACCCTGCTGCAGGAAAATCCATTTGAGCAAAGTTAGAGAGCTGCGGCATCATCGCTGTGGGTTGCTTGTAAGGAACAAAGTCTTGCCTGCACTCATAAGGGGAAGAGTTAACTTCTGATTTGTAAGAGAACTCAGATGTGTTGGCATGCATGCCAGGGAACATGTATTGCTGGGGCTGCTGCTGCGAGCAGCTAAGAGGCATGCCAGAGCTCCAATTTGTGAACATCCCATTGACTTGCATATGTTTCATTTTTTGACAGAGCTGCTGTTGCTGCTGCTGTTGTTGCTGTTCCACAAGTTGTTTCTGGTGCTGATGAAGTTGATGTGGATCTAAGTCTTGCTGTATCATGCACCCTTCATTCTGGACCAAGGGCTGCTGCTGGTTACAGTCTGAATATAAGAAGTCAGATTTATTTAAGGAATCCTGAACGTAAGTCAGGATTTCGTCAGTTATGTTGATGTCCCCAATATCATCCACATCAGATAATTCAGTTTTAAAAAACTCCTCATCCTGCTGAATACACTTTAAATCTTCAAAGTCAATACCCAGATTTTTCATGATGCTGTACAAATCACTGGTTTTGTTATCCTGAAAGAGCGCTGCACTGTCTTCAGGAAGTGGAACAGTACTGTCCTGGGAACACTCCAGCAGCTCCCGTTTGAGAATGCTGTGATTTCCAGCAGGTAGGAGATTGTCTGTCCAGCCACTGCTAACACCACCCAGTTCATCCCTACTGTCTGCAAAGAAGTTCCGCTCAAAAGAAAGTTTATGTGATGCTGGAGGGCAGAGATAAACAGACTCGTCCTGCCTCAACATGACACCTAGGAGGGAGTTTGGATCCACAGAATCATCGTGCAGCGTTGCTTTGGCTCCTTTTCCCACTGTGCTTTTACTCTTCGGTTGAGAGGGGTCCATAAGGCTCGACATAGGGAAAGACACCTCATACAACACAGCCTCACCAGTGGCAAACATGAAGGGCAACTTCATGTTACGCTTCCGTAGATGTTCTGCCCCTTCTTCATCTCTGAAAATAAATCAGATATATAGCATGGTACTGCAGGACTAAACAGTTACTCTAATCTTTTTGTCCCCTGGAATTAACATAAAAAATGAACTATTTTATTTGTAGGCATTTTTCGAATTCCTACCTATTCCAGCTCAACTTGGCTGAGTTAAACCAAGAGGCAGATTATGAAATAAGGAGCTTATGACTGTAATGCCACATTTACATATTACATTTGTAATTAAATCTAGATAGCATACACCATTTTCTGTGCATTAGGGACTGAAATGAAAAGAAGTGGGCTTTGTTCCATGCATTAAGCTTTTCTTGGTATAGCAAGTAAATCAATACTCGAAGTATCTCTTTTTCTCCATTTTACAGACTATTATTTTACAAATTATTTAATCTATTTAACAAGGCTGAATTCCATATTACACAGAACTTAGTTCAGCACTAAAATTCAGGACTCAATTTCTTTGTTATTTGTTGTTCCTTCTATACAACTGCAGTTGGATTTCTCAGTTTCTGCTCAAGGGGATTGAATACGGTGGATGGAATAACTTCATGCTTCTGTTGCTGATCTTGTTCTTTATAAGAAATCAATGTCTAAAGTTTTATGCAAAAGGACTATGCCACAAGTTCTGAAATATCAGAATTATTTACATGTTTGTTAGCAAACTGAAAGAATTTTAGGAATTTGGAATGTAAAGGGTAATAATTTAAAAACAAAACTTCCTTTGTGAATATAAACAGCCTCAAACTAGTTTTCAGTTTTCGAAGCACACTACTGTATGAAATGATGACTTACGTAAGAGGTCTTTGCGTGGCAATGATGTAATCTGGTCTTCCATTTTTGTAGACAAGACGTGCATTTGCCTGTACCCAGGCCCATCGATTTTCTTTGGTTAGAAGCCTAAATACAGTCATTCCACTCTCACCTGTCTTCATCACTAAAAAGTAAGCATACTGTTTATTGTCCAGCAAACAAAATCATGAAAATCTGTATGCCATGAAAAGAATCCCATCTGCAGAGAAATTTTACAAATGTCTTGTCCTCAATCACCCCATTCAGTGTCTGCACTAATGTATTCCCAGTGAATCTGGATGACTGATCACTTCAAGATGTCTAATTCACTCATAAAATAGAAGTCAAAACTGCAAGCTATCTGCTACAGATTGGCAGCGTGCTAAATAGGACTTTGTCCATTATTTCTTCAATAACAGAAATTAATAAATACTAAAACACGTAAATGACAAAAGCCTATTTTCTCTTACCTTCAAAAACCAACTATAACAAATTAGAAAGCACATTAGTTCTGAATCCAAATCTTTCACATTTGGACTGGTTTATGCAGAGATACTTAAAAATCTTATGCTTCATTCCCACTACCAGTAACAATGTTTGATAAACGCATTCAATTTTCACAGTATATTTCTGTATTGGGTTTGTGTGGCCAGGTTTTGGTAGTGACAGAGAGGGCTACAGGAGTGGCTCCTGTGAGAAGCTGCTAGAAGCTCCCTCCACTTTCAGCAGAGAAAATCCCTGGAAGCTCCAAGGTAGACATGCTGCTGGACAAGACTGGAACAATTAGAAGTTGTGATAATGCCTCTGTTATAACATTTAAGAAAAAAAATAAAAATTGTGCAGATGTAATTGTGGCCAGAGTGGAGTGGGTTTAGAATAGGTGAGAGGAACAACTCTGCAGATAGATAGCAAGGTCAGTGAGGAAGTGGGGGCAGGAGGTGCCAGGGCCGAGATTCCCCTGTAACCCTTGGTGCAGACCATGGTGAAGCAGCAGAGCCCATGCAGAGCCATGGGGATGCAGAGATCCACCTGCAGTCCATGGAGGAGACTCATGCTGGAGCAGGTGGATGCCTTAGAGGAGGCTGTGAACCCAGTTCCAGTGCTGGAACAGGCTCTTGCAGAGACTTGCAGACCCATGGAGAGAGGAGCCCATGCTGGAGCAAGTTTCCTGGTGGAAAGTGCTTTTAAGGCCTTATTTTACTTCTCATTATCCTGCTCTGGTTTTGTTCATAATCAATTCATTTAATATGCCCAGATTAAGTCTGTTTTGCCCATGACAGTATTTGGTGAGTGATCTCTCCTGGTCCTTAACTCATGAACCATTAATTATATTTTCTCTATAGAGAGGCTTTGGTGGGTACCTAGCATGCAGCCATGGTCAAACCACTACACTCGTTTTGGTGCTAAAATCCAGGACCATGAGAATTTTGAGAAAAGGATAGTAGCTAGGAGAAGTGACAGGCAAAGCAAGTACTGAACAATGTTAGAGAGCAGAATTATCATGGGGAAGTTTTGTTGTCATTGTGGTGAAGGGACAGAGGTGAATTTTGTGCAAATTGTCCAATTTTGTTCTGTGTTGGGATGAAGTTATCTTGGTTTTTGTGTGGGGAGCTTTATTTTGACTGGTTTTGCTGTTCTAAGTGAGGCTTGTGTGATGAATGTGGATTTTAAAGATAACTGATAAATATGTGATTCACAGAGGCAAGGGGTGGAAGTAATACAATTGCTGAAAACCCTTGCATTTTTAGACATAAAAATTAAATAAAATGTATTAGAAATGGCTAAGAATCTAACCAAAAATTCTTGTTAAAAAACTTATTTTCTTCCTTTTAATCTTAGCAGCAAAATGCAGCAAAATTAGTTTTAAGACAAAGTTTCAAACCATTCCAGTTTCATCCCCTTCTACTCTGAAACCATCTCTTTGTTTTTTCTTTATGAAAAAACAAAACCACTGATAAGCAATAGCGAGTGAGCTACATGTGAAACAGAAAATGTGCTTAAATAGGTTGAGAAAAACCTGCTGAGGGGCATTATCTAATTATCCATGAGAGGATAAAAGAAAAAAAAAAAAGAACTTTTCAAGAAAAGTCAGTTGAAACGAAGTATCATAACATTCTGAAGATGATTCTGTAGGTTCTGAAGATAATTATGTTATAACTAACAACAAAAGTAAAAAGCAGAGTCCCCTAAATAGTTATACATCAGATAGATTAGACTTATTTCCTTATCACTATACTTCTCTTCATAACTGGTACTTAAACCAACTCAAGCTGCCAAGAATCAAACCCAGAACTGTTTGGACACTAGCATGTTAAATCAGAGATTAATTTCTGGTAAAAATCTTACACCAATAACAAAAGAAAATGCTTTATTTAACTTGCTAACAGGAAAGCTATATTTGGCCAAAGAAAGTTGTTGAAATAGCAGAAGCTGGGTTGAGCAGAGAAGGAAGTAAGAAGAGCAAGATGTGACAGAGACTGGAATATTTATCCTAAAAGGGTCTAAATAGGAATATTACACATTTCTTCAACCAATATAAGTTTTTAGAAGGACAGATAGAACATACTAAATGAACAGTGTTCATTTTATTAACAACTTCTGGTTTTGTTTTTTTCTGTAATTCATATTGCATTCATACTGAAAAAATACTCCATGCTTTGATTTTTCAGCCTTTCCTAGAGAAAGAAACTTACTTCGGATGTGATTTTCAGCACAGTAAAGCATATCAGCTGCATGAATAAACTGGTATCCTGTTCCTCTCATACACAGCTCTGCTTCAGTGTATCCCAGGACAATCTTTCCTCTGCAAGGTAAAACCAAAAAATTGCAACCCTGCTGATGAATCAGTTCACAGAATGAATGTCAAGGAAGTTAATTATGTCTAGAACATTTCAGATGCAAGTGCTAACCACAGTTTGTTGCTATATCAATTGTATGCGGAAGCAGAACAGCTCTAATAAAAATAGTCAACAAATCATAAAACTTTAACTAGTCTGCCAGGTTGCCTTCAGTGACTAGGACTGGGTTCACACAACCATTGGACCATAAAAAAAGTGGATGCCTACAGCCACTCTCAATTCCATACTCTGAACATATTCACTCCTAGCAGGCAGCTCCCATTAATTCCAAAAACAGACACTGTTTTCTTAGCCCTGTTTCTTATCACTTACCTGTAAGTGCTTGTGTGTAGAATTAAGTAGGGATTTACCTTCAGTTATCTAAAACTACTTTCCTAAATTACAATTTTTAATAGCTGAAAGTTGGAACCCAGATATATCTCAGAACTACATCCCTTTTGCTGTTGAGTGGTTTGAGACCCCTGTGTTTGCATTTAAACAAGATATGACTCAGAGGACCACTAGCAAGAGTCATGTTTGACCCTGGCAGCTAAAATTAGAGTACTTTACTAGAAGTTGGGGAGATGAAATACTTAACAGAATTCACGTGATCTCTATGTGATACATGATAAAAAGACATAGTCAAAAAGAGGCTTAAACAGGACCTGAAACAAAGAAATGGAGATTCAAAGACAAATGGTAAAATAAGGGGGAAATAGGGATGGGGGACAATATATATAAAACTAAGATATGACAAAAACTGAACATTTCAAGTGAATAAAAATATCAAACAGAGGAAAGAAACACTTGTGCTAATATTTTGTTAACTTTTACTTGTATCAGCTTAGAGAAATAAAGTATTTTGGTCTCTCAGTAGACAAAATACCAAGTAATTCAATTCTATCTTGCAAGAAGCATGGAAACCCATATGAGAGACTCCAATGAAAATGAAAGAATTGTCAGTCAACAATAGGAGGGAGAGGAGAAGGAAAGAAGCAAAATGCTTTTATTTTGGTAAAAAACCATCCTAATGGGCTTCTTGCTATGTTGATGCATAGTAATGTTATTTTGATCTAGTATTGCAGTAGTGTTTCCAAATTTTACATAGGGAAAAGAATGCTTTGGAAATGGGTAAAAGTCATAGTATAAAAAAGTATTTAATTTGTTTACTTTGAAGGAAAAAAAATTATATTGCATTTTACACCTATTTGAACTGATGAAGAAATGCAGAATGAAATTCAACACTTGTTCTAGCGTTTTTAAATCAAATTTCAAACCAGTTTAACATGAAGCTTTTCTTCTTCCCTACTTCATTAGTATGCTGTCTTTAGGTTTTTCTATTTTGCATTGGTTTTGTGGGTTTTTTCTTTGTTTTTCTAACAATTGAGAGTCAGAGAACTGTTGTAATTTCAAGGAAATAGACTATGGCAAACCCATTTCCCTTTACTTGATAGCAGGGCTGGAGAGAAAAACCTTAACAGCTTCTAAATAACTATCACTGAAGCAGTTTATAAGCCAAAAGAGAAATATGAAATGCTTAATATTTCAAACACATACTTGAAACCTATTTCATTGTCAAATTATTCAATAATTACACAGAATAATTTACACCTACTTTGCATCACAGCCTGTAGGTGTGAAGTCCAGTTTGTGTTTAGTTCTGAAGATGAAGTTTTTGGTTCGTATCTCAAGGATAGATGGTGGCTGCAGGGGAGTAGCTACTGCAAACAGTGCAAGCTGAGGAGACAAAGTGGCACCATCCTTCCCTTTCTTGTTTTGTCCATGGAGAAATTTCAATCTTCCTTGAAAATTCATAGCCTTAGGATGAGGAGAAAAAGTAATTTTTATATGCTGGAGATATTTAAAAGCAAGATATTTCTGGTATGATGCAAAACATGTACTTTTCATTTTTTCTTAAGATCCACCACATTCAAGCTTTATAGGTTGGCACACATGAAAGTTAGCTAACAAGTACAAAACACTGTTGTTATACCCCTGAGTGTGTCACTTCAATATCTACTA
This sequence comes from Erithacus rubecula, assembly GCF_903797595.1. Lineage (NCBI taxonomy): Eukaryota > Metazoa > Chordata > Aves > Passeriformes > Muscicapidae > Erithacus > Erithacus rubecula. The sequence goes on from NC_136689.1 coordinate 30,293,481, forward strand.
ATAAACTTACTGAAAAGTTAATTAATGGGAAGATTATTCCACCAAAAAAAAAAAAAAAAACCCAAAACTGAGGCTCCTAATATTCTAATGAACATATATGCATATAATTATTTGCCTTGCAGATTTGTATGTTCAATTTTGCAATTGTGAAGAATTCTATTTTGTAAGGTATCACAAAGAGGGTTAACAAAAAATGCATTAAAAAGAGCAAGCAAAAACTTTTCCAAATAAGGAAAAACTATGGTCCTCTTAATTACCATAACACTGCATATCAAGATACTCAACTTGATACAAGAAAATACTCTTGTAATGCTTTTTGATCTACAAATCACACGACATTTTACAAAAGCAATTAGTTATTTGCATTTCATTGACCATGAGAAATGAGAGAACTTGCACCTGATAACATTTTAAATGGGGAGAAATTCAGTGTCCCTAACTGAAACACTATGGTTCAAACAGCTCAGATATCTTTGGAGACAACAAATAAAGTAAGTTGCTGCACCTCTTGTTAGGATAATACAGACTTTTAAGTCTATGTGGAAGTTTTTATGTAACTCCATACTCACCAGGAATCCAGATGAATTATCCAGGAGACATCGTAACCTGCAGATGAAATTCCTTTCCATAAAGGAAGAATTCTCTGGAGGAAGTTGGTCTGGGTTATAATAGGTTGCTGGCTGTGAAAAGCCATTATCTCCTGCAGGAAAGGATTATTTATAAGGATTATTTTTAGAAGAACACCTAGTGAAGGCTATCTATAACAAACAATCTTCCATTTCATAAACAAAGCGTTAGGTCACAACCTGAGCAAGAACAATGTAAACTGGAAACATCCTCAGAACCTATAATGATTGTAACACTGAGGTTAAGCATCAATTTTTCTGATGGGATTATGTTTTACAGGCTATGGTATTTGAAAACTGAATGTAATTTATTTTTAAGCGTTTTTTCCCTTTGGGGCTTTTGTTTGTTTGGGTTTTTAATTTATTCATTAGGTTTATCAACAGCCTAGATTCTGGACCAGTTGCAAAGAGCAGGAATCCATGTTCCTACAACATCAGGATCTGCAAAAAGGCACAGGAACTACAGGAACTGAATATTCAAAAACTCAGTAATGGTATCAAACTGTGAAACTTTCTTTCCAGACAGCCAGGTGAACGCAGTAGCAACAAATAAAAATCAGCAACTTTAGGAAACCACCACAAAAAAATCAGCATTTTTCTCCAACGAAGGTAAAATCACCCAACTAAATAGTGAAAATATTTCTGGGCTCTGCTGATCAAAACATCATAATTACATCTCCAGATATACCTGGAGTACTTGTGTTTTGGGGGTTTTTTGTTTTAAAAAATACTCAAACCCTGATTGTTAACTAGGATAACAACATGGTAACCTTCCACCTCATCAGGACAAGCATTTGCTGCTAAGTGGTATTTACAAAACATACTTAAACATTTGGAATATAAAGTAAAACTAGAAGGTAAATCAATTAACTTCTGATAGAACATGTATGCTTTACATGAGACTATATACACAAAGATACCAGAGCATGACTACTCACTGCACATTTAGCAAAGCAATCTTGTTTACAATATAAATTAAACAGTAATTCCCTGGAATTCATACATGCAGAAAATTGAAAAAAAAAATCCAGCTTAAAAAGACATTTTATAATAAAATAATCTTTAATTTTGAAAAACAATCAATGTACTCTTAGAGAACCGATCATCAAGTATGGACAAAATAATAATACACATTTTAAGAACCCATATTGACCTTTCAGACATGGAGACGAGGTCAGGGAGAGCATGTCACTTAATAACACACCACATTAGATTTTCTGGAATATAATTTTGACTCATGAACAGCTGGAAAAACTTACTGATAGGCTCAGAGGTTAGAACACTGGCAAAACAAACCCAGAGGTAAACAAATCATTACCAAAAGCCAGTTCAATTTCATCTCCTATGAATTCAAGGGACTTAATTGGAGCCAAATAAGATTGTTGATGTCTCACCCATAGGCCTTGCAAACTAAGGCCATCTAAATCCTGCAAGTATGCTGAGTTATCCAGCTTTTCAGATGAAATCAGGAGATACCTTTTCTCCCCTAAAAGAACTGCTATGCAAGGTAAATTTTCGCTGAATAAACTTTGAGGTATGGAGAAAAAGAAACCTTTTCCTGTCCTAGATGGTAGTGTGACAAAAAGGGATAATCTGAAATTACAGCCATCTAATGAACTGTATTGGCCAGCCACCATCAAGAGGAGATTCCACAGGCAGACAAACTCAGGTATGTGTAGAACAAGACAGTTACCATACAACTTTGAAATTAGAAAATAAGAAACTCCTACACTCATCATATGGATGGTTCTCAACGGACAAAGCAAACTTCCTTACTCTCTACTGCTTCAGAATTTTTTGCTATAAATTGCTTAATTGATGGTGAGAATTTTCAACACTTCTGAGAGGGGGCTTCTCTGAGAAGCTCTCTGAAGAAAGAGCATCAAAGAAACAGCTTGAAAATGCTAAATAATATTTCAAAAATGCCAGCTCTGACCAGGTGCAGATCTAGTAGCCAATAAGCACTGCTAGGGTTTCTGCTGGCATCCTTGGCACTGGTAGGTGTGCTCTGCAGCATTTCTGCCACAGGAGAAACTCTGTGTTATTCTTTTGGTAAATACAGAGCTGAAATTTGAAAGTTCAACAAGTCCAGCTGGATGCTGTGGAGCTTGTCAAGTTCCATAGTAAAATGCACAGCTCCCAAGAGTGAGCAAAGCCGTGGTGGAAGAAGTGGCTACTGCCAGGGGATGAACAGAACTCAAAACAGGAGGCAATGGGCTTCAAAACTGAACCTCCTACACTTGTGAAAACAACACTGCTGCACTTTTCCAGGCAGACAGAAGGCAGGAAGGTTTTACTGCCAGGATCTTGAAATGACTCACTGTAAGAAGGCAAAAAAATCTTACAGAGCATCTACAATCCCTAGAGCAAAACTACCAGTTAACACTGCAGGGGTTAGACCCCAAACCCTTCATGAAGCTCACACTGCATCTCATCAAAGCCATGGAGCAATGTCCAGAACATGCAGTGCATTAAGTGCTTGTATTTAAACTCAAGACCATATGGTTGAGCAACATGCAAGGTTCAAAAGATAATCTGGACTTAATGCCCCAAAGCAGATATTTGGGACTGAGAAATCAGAATTTTGCAAACTTCTCTGGGAACAAGAAAAGGACTGGGAGGCATGTCTGGGAAGCACAGTAATAGCTGAGGAAACCAGTGGTCTAGCAGCATACCAGAGTACTGAGTGAAAAATTACCAGTCCAGGCTAACTGAAGCAGAATCAGTTCCCAGACTCGGGATGGAATCTGTGCCTGAGCACAGTTGTATCTATAAATATCTACGTAATGCTAGCTGAATGTATTAAAACAGAAATGGATTAAATTAGCAAAAATGGAGGGATCCCTATGGTCATAGCATTATCCTTTGCTATAAATATGAATTCAGTTTAAAAATCCTCAACATCCAAACATTTTATCCTACATGAGGCTCAAAAGTCATCACTAAATCATAGAATGTGTTGGGATAGAAAGGACCTTGGAGATCACCTAATTCCAATCCCCCTGCCATGGACAGGGACGCCTTTCACTAGACCAGGTTGCTCAAAGCCCATTCACCTACGTCCTGAATATTTTCAGGAATGTAGCACAACTAGCAGCTTTTAGCAAGCTAGAAATACAAGATACAAAACAAAGAATTGTTTGTAATCCTGTTCAGCATTTCCTGTGGGTCAGTCAAATCTGAGACCAATCCAACCTGGTGTCATACTTTTCAAACAACCTTTTCTAAATTCATATGCACTTGCTTAAGGTCCATAGAGCACAATTTCATTCTAAAGCAAACAGGATGAAAATCTGGTTTCTGAGAACTGTACTCTTCACTGTACTGAACTCTATATCTAGAGATGATATAACAACGTTGACTGCTAAATGAAAAACTGAAATATACAGAGGTGCATTACAAACCAGTAACGTTTCTCTATCAAATCATGGCATTTCCATACTCTACTTTTCAAAAAATTAGGTTACTTTAAGGTTTATTTTAAAAATGGACTTTTTATGGATTAATAAACCCCCTATAATCAAGATATAGTAACAGAAGATTTTACCTACATGTTTAAACAACTGTTGTGCAAAGGGAGCATTAAAATGGAGCAGTTGTCCCAGTGGCTTTGTTGTCATTATGATATAGGCACAGGCTTCCTGTATTACACAAAACTACCTGCACTACATATCTTTGCTGTGATACACAGGCAATGTGTATCTAAGGCAATCCTTAGCTGTTTCTCAATATAGCAGCCCACTTAAATCTGCCAGTAATATGTGACAACTCTGCTCTAACTACTTGATCTTAAAGGCTCATTTATTTAATCTTTTATTTCTCTTCCCCTTTTATCTCCAAGAGAAGTAGTGGTCTATGTGGCAATGAAGGCATTATTCCTATAGTAACAGTAACTAATACATTCTTAGACTGATCACTGTAAGAAACATTGTCACTTATATTCCAAGTTAAAGTCTTCCATTTTAAAGTATAATTAGTATTTTAATGGTGCTGTGCTATGAATAATAGTGCTTATTTAAAGTGCAAAAAGTAGTAATTCTCACTATTGGCTAATATGTCCATAGAATTCAGATAAATTTGAACTATGCTATTTCTTCCTTTATTCGTCTAAAATTATCTAAACTTTTTTAGAGAGATAAATTTTAAAACCAAAAAACCAAAGAACTAATCCATCAAGCAAATAATAAATTCTGTTCTCACCTTGTACACTTGGTCCAGAATCTCCTGTCTGGGCAGGATTTAATGCCCAATGTAGCTGTCGTTGAAACTCAGGTCTGTCTTCTGTGTGAATCAACTCAAACACACTCTGGTGTATAATATCTGACTATGAACAAAAGGAGAAGGGTGTGAAAGAATGACAATAAAAAAATTATATGACAATATGATACAAGTTGTCTGATTGACAAGGTTGTTATGGATATAGCAAAATCCATTTTGCTCAGGGATAAATACACAATCACATGCAGGTGGCAAAGCTTCATGAAACAATTTTTAGCAGCACAAAGAGCAGTTCAGTTACACCCATGACTGTAAACATGGGAAACAATAAAAAATATTGCCATAGGAAAAAAAATTACATTATGTCAACTATTTCTTTACCTGCTTTTACCTAAGAAGACCTGGAAATGCTATGCTTAGGTTTTGTTTAAATTATTTCATTTTACATATTGGTAAATAAAGCATTTGACCCACTCTAGGTGGTACAGGAATACAAAAGAAGCTAAAGACCCTAAACCAAACCACTGCCAAAACTAAGGCAAGCAGATTATAAACAGTGGATTTCTTTGCCTGAAAGCTTTGTCACTTCCTAAGGATGCATTAAAACATGTAATTATTAAGCTCTTATTCCACTACCAGTTGTATGGTTAGGAATGTGATCTATATGGCAAAGGCTCAGGAGAAAGGATCAGTGCTTAAATGAATTTAAGGGGTGAAAAAAACACACAGATTATTGAAGAAAAGACTCAGTTGATTGAGAAGAGTTAAGATCTCTGGTTTTGGCATGCTTCAAAAACCCAGCCATTATATTAAGAGAAAATATCTAAATAAAACATAGATCTAACATAATTGAACTGGCAAAAGCAGAAGCCTAGGTCAAATTTTGCTACGAATAATTTCATAAAACAATGAGTATTTTCCAGCATAAATTGCTGAAATTATAATTTTTGCAACTTTAAGACTTTATTTCTATATCATGCACTTGATTTACTGACATTACTTTACGAATGTTATGCCAATTTGTTTTCCAAGCTTTTGTCTTTTTTCATTCTCCAACACTGAAGGAATGTGTAACCCCAGGAATAACAGTGGGGGCTTTTTGAAATATTTCCTTTTACACAAACTCTTCCCAATCTCTTGTCAGTTACCTGAAATTGAGGGCTGAGCAAGGTTTCTTGCTATTTTTAGACAGCAACTCAGTCTACAAATATGCAGTACCCATGGATATACATCAAGAACTATAACTATCATCATTCTATCATCTCCACATAAAGTAATCCCAGGAGTTTTCTGAAAAAGGCAGAATTTGCCTGCTATGCCTCAATCCTTAGTACTTTGGTACCTGGCTTTCAAGCCGAATGAAGTCAGCCATATGTGACCTGCACCATAAATAGTTAAAAAAACAAATGCTTGTCTTGAAATTAATAATTAAATAAATAAACATGAGCAAGAGAAAAAATTCTAAAAATACCAAAATTACTCACTTGTTATTTATAAATCTCAAGGCATATGGAAATAATTTTTCATGAAAGGTTCCTATTAAAATAATTACCTTCCCATTGAATTATGTCTCACTCAGCATCATAAACTGGGTAACACCACAGTATAAATTTCAAACAGTTGTTCCAGTAAAGAATAATTAAGTGTGAAAATTTCCTATCTTGCCTAATTCAACTTTGGAAATTATATTCCTGTTGTGCTTGGCCTGACATCCTGGCTATGTAAGCTGATAGCAAAGTTATATGGTTTCAAAGTAATTCAACTTAAAGTACCTAACTAAGATTTTTATTACTAAAAAGTTTTAAGACCCTAAATATGAACACTGATGTTCTCTGGAATTAAGCAAAACCTCTAAAAAATAGAAAAATAAATAAAAACTTACTTGTTGGAATCCCAAGTAGTCTTGGATAGTAGAAGAGACATAAAAAACCAGAGCATCTGCCGTAACAACTAACACAAATCCATTTAATGCCTGGGGAAGAAACACAGCAATTTGTCAGCTTCAGACAAAAAATTCCAGATAATTACTGTGGCTCTAGGTCTACCTATCCTGTACTCCCCCAATAAAATGTGAAGCATGCAAAAGCACATCATTATCTAACAGACAAATAGAGAGATTCCTCACTGCATCTCTCTACAGTATACGTGTTAAAATGAAGAAAACTGGACCTAACAAATAAAACAACAAAAAAAACAACTTCTTAAAAAAATTCAGTGGAGAAGTCAAACTGTTTTGATGACTTTTAAACACTCTTGATTGCAGGGATGAGGGACAGTAGTATGAAGAACTACATGTTCATTTAAAATCAACCACTGTTCACAATGCTTGTGTGTCTCAAACCTTGGACATCCCCAGCTGCCCACAGCACAAATGAGAGCCATGTCACAAATCCAGTCCCAAAACCCATTCTATTCATAGTGCAGACAGGCCACTGTGGACAGGAAATCAAGCTATCAAGATCCCCTATATAGTCCAAGAAAACATTTTATAGTTCACTTAAAATAGAAAACCTCTGCAGCAAGTAAACAGTGTTTTTGAAGAGATTTCCCCCTCTGTGGAGCAGCAGACCAGGCGGCTCCACACTCAAAGTCACGCAAAGGGCATTTATCTGAGCTCCCAATCAATACAGTCCATGGCAATTGTTGTGATAGCAAACAGCACATTTGTGACTTGGCAGCTCATCTGAAAGGTGCCGATTTACTTCGATGGATTTCAGTCAAGATTTAACAAAAGGCAGTCTCCAGGGGCTGGATTGAGTATATTGTGCCACTTAATTTCCTCAGCTGCATTCAAAGGCAAATTTGGCCAGCATACTCAAAACACTTTTTTAAAAAAACCTCTTCATTTATGCAGAATTATCGTACATAGGAAATTGATGTAAGTGCAAGGATATCCTATATCTTACCGCAACAAAGTAATAATATATAAATGAAATATCTGATTAAATGACTGCTCTTCAAATGCTGTGAACCACTCCAGTTTAATGTGTAGATATTATTTAATCTACTCTCATAAACAATTGTTAGCTCTACAAAACTCCTTAAAAGTTTAGTAAATTTTATGTTAACAAAAATGAGCTCAAAAAACCCCAATAATAATCTGAAATTAAATAGCATAGCCAATCCAAGAAAGCTCTTGTGGTTACACAGAATCCTTGGTTTTGATGAAGTTTGCAGTAATTTCACTGGAGCAGAATGCCGCAGTGGCAGGTGCTCGTGTCCTCTGCTGACCTGTTCTGCAGGGCATTTCACCTCAGCTGGTTGGTATGAAAAAAATCTGCAAGCTGCACAGCATCTAGCTTTGTCTCAAATGATAAAATTTGTTATTCTGGTCCATTTCATACAGGGCTACAAACATCTTCTGTACATGGATTCAATCACAGTTTGCCGTGGTCCTGGTACATGGCTCATCTCGAACCCAGATTGTTTCTGAGATAGCCATAGGCACTCTTTAAGCCAAAAATTCTGTAAAATGCATATATCTGGGTATACCAATAAGTGGGAAATGGGTTCTGATGGAGGTTTTTGCAAAATGAAATCCAAAAATAATTATGTCTTAAAAGACATACAGAAATTTCTCAGTGTGTTCATTATTCTGGAGAACTGAAGATGATATTTGTGCATCTAAAGATGCTCCTAATAAAAAGGTAATTCTAAAATTGTTCATTCATGGTGAGAATTCAATTTAAAAAATTTCTTACAGGTCATAATTTGTCTTCTTATCATAAACACAGATTATGTATTTAAAATAAGAATTTGAATTAAGCTAAATAATTTTAAAGAAAATGTAGCTTGATTTTAAGGAACGCACATTTGATCTCTACTTCCAAAAAAATATTGAATTTATAAGACAGTTTCTATGTTGGAAATAAAAGACAATTTCTGATGGTTAGGAAGCAAGCAAAAATCTGATAAACATATAAAAGACAAACAACAGGGTCTTTATATCACATTGAAAAAACCAAAATAGTAGGGAGATAATAAAAGGAAAATGTTCATCATCCGTTGTAATTTATTGACACCTGTGAAAGACTTCTAAGCATGAGTGGAAGACAAGGACTTTGTCAATATTTATAACTTACTGATTCCCACTATCTTCTAGAGAATTCCCAATTTCATCACACTCATGACCTGTTACATAACCTAAGAAAAACTCTATCTGCATATTCATTCTTATAAATTTTTTTATATATATAAAACATTTACAAAGCAAATTCTTTTAAGACATTCAGTTCATTTACTTCCCAAAAGAGGCAGAATTTTCAGTAAGAACTGCATCACCTATTTAATTTTCATACTGGAAAAGAGTTCCCTCATATAGCTTACCCTCAGAAGTCATAAAAACCCCTGTATTGCAGATTAAATAGATGCCTCCAATATAAATTATACATTTTAGCTTTTCAGGTTTTTTTTCTGTTTAAAAGAAAGCTGGCAGTAACTCCACAACAGTTCTTTGTCATATACTTTATTAAGGTTAGAATATGAAATGCATGCCCTAGTTTACATATCTGTAATTTCTTGAGTTTAATCTGAACTTGGTAGTATATAATTATCCATCTGCTTTGGCCCTCTAGGACATTAAAACAGGCTAAATAATATAAAAAAACCCCAAAAACAAAAACAAAAAAAAAACTACTACTCTAAAATTAATATTTTCCACTAGTTAATATAAAAGTTTTCAAAGTATTTTAAAATTTGTCCTGGATCTACACTATGTATGCTGAGTTCTTCCAAACCACTGAGAAAGCAAGATATTTCAGCAAGCCCTAAGTTTTTTAAGGAGAAATTGGTTTTTTTTCAGACAATTATCACCAAATTTACATTAAATTGATAACTTACCTTGCCCTTATAAAAGCTGTTCCTTTATATTAACATCTTTATTGACAACAGATGCAAAGAGATGGGAATAAATTACTTTAATAAATTACTTAGAAACAATGAAGAGAAGCCCATATTCTAACATCCACTCTAAGGTCCCTACTACCAAAGAAAATCCAAGAGCTGTTTAGTATTACCCTCAAGAAAATGAAAAAAGTTTGACAATAAGAAAACTTACTTTTTGTATCTCATCAGTGAGCATCTAGTATGCTAAACACAGATGGGTTTTTTTTTTTTTAATTTAAATCTTTGTACAATATGTCTATTGCAAAGAATACCTGCAATAGGAGTTCTCCTTCCAGAATCTGCATCCCTTCTCCAGACTTTCCTGTTCTAGAAGTTTCCTGAATGCCATTTCTTTCTGGTCTGGTAGAGTTAGAAGATTTTAATGCAACTAGAACAAAGAAAAGAAAAAGAAAATTGAGCAATCTTTGAAAGGTTCACTAGAAATTCAGGCAATTATCTACTACTTTGTGTAAGAAAATATTGTATTTAAATATACATATAAATATGCTTATATATACAATAAATTCAGTCCAATGTAAGATTTTTGTTTCTATGTTGAACTTTTTTCCTTACCTTTACAGTGAATCCCCCAATTTTGCCATCCTTCTCTTTTCTACATATAATACCTTCACAGCAAAATCAGTATTATTGCAATCAACCCAAGTCTCATTATTTTACATATTTTTTCCTTCTTTTCCTTCTCTTTACTACAAGATTCACTTCTAGTTTTTCACAGTTGTGACAAATAAAAGGCACTTATGTTTTCATAGGCCATTCTCCTATGATGATAGCAATTCTGTGTTAAAGTAGGTAAACACTTGCACTTTTTCTTATCCCACCTAATTTCAGACATCAGACTATGGTTCATCAGACATAAAGCTCCCTTTGGGAAAAGGAAAAAAAAAGAAACATGAACTCTAAATGCATGCTACATAGTAAAAAAGCCCAACAAAACAAAGAAAGGTATTTCAAACAAAAAGGTGTGGGCATTTTGTGTCATAGTTAAAATTTAACCTTTTAAACAACTAGGCACTCTTTCCAACTTCTGATAAAATACTGTAACAATGAGTCATCATTATTCAGATCACAAATGTATCTAATTGAAAGAAAAAAAATTACCCAATGACTAAGAAATGAAGAATCAGACCACATTGCTATGAAGTTCCTAAAAGCCATTCCCATCTCTACATCTTTTTAATATACAAGATACTGTCAAATAAAACTACATACTAAAAGATCATCCATAACTCAGAATACACCTACTTTTCACTGCTCCAAAAAAGAGGCGGGGGGGAAAAAAGGCTTCAAATCTGAAATTAGTCTGAGTAGGTCTGGAGTATCTAAACTGCATAAAATTACTTGAGCAATGCACCTTAAACCTTTACCATGAAACTAAAAGCCACCACCTCCCAATTCCAAAATTTCTATGCTGCAAAGCAATGGAAATTTATAATAGAATAAAATCTATAAAAACAACTGCTCTTCTGAAAAATTCAAATTTCTCAAAATGATGGGATATTCAGCCTAAATTTCAAATGATTTTTATACCTGCTGAAAACCTTTATTTTTCCACTGTTCAGAACTTTAGTAAGAATCCTGAAGAACTTCTGTTCACTCACTTTTAAATATATTAGATAATATTTTACACTACATATATTAACTGAAAGATAAATTATGCCTTTCACTTTTTTTTAAGCTATCATGGCAGCTAAGAACTTTCAAACGAGACAGTTTTCAATAAAATATACCTTAAAGGCACCACAGAGGAAAAACATGTTCTAAAGAATTCATCTAAAGGTTTGCTTTGAAATTAAAACCCTAATGCTGTTCTTCCTACAAGCTAGTCAAAATGTCCTGCAACAGGCCACACAGAGGTTCAGTTGCAAATTCATGTTAATAGGTTACATAGCAAATATTTTTTCTAGCATTGTTTCAAAAGGATATTTAGATTATTCACCAAACACCCCTGAAGCCAATAGGCAGTAAAAGAAAATGTTTTAAAATTTATATTGTATGATTATTGAAAAAGTCCACACTCAGCTGTGAAAGCTGCAAGAAAAGATGCCTAATCACCCTTGCCATTCTGCAAAATACTGTATGTCATTAAATACAAGTGGGATTTTCCTTTCATAATGTCTGATAGGATAAAGCACTGTCAGAGAGAAAATCTATCAGAGCTCCTGAGCTCAAAGGTAGCTGATGCATTGGTGGCTATATTCCTCCTAAACTTCAAGGTCTACAAGAGGTACATGTGAAGTTAAACATTTTCCTGAATTGGAATTTACACCTTTTACAGAAATCAGAATGTGAATGGAATCAAGCTGTTTACAACTAAGGCACATGGAAAATTGTCAACAACCTGGATTAGTAAAAATGGGAGATAATGTAGAAATTAGAGCTGTATATCCATAATTTTGTACACAACTCCTGGAAAAAAAAAAATAAAAGAAACTCAAATTTACCATGTTCTGACAGATAAATCACAGGCCTGTCAGTGCTTGCTACAAGTCACCCAAGTCCCTGGCACTGAGCAACCCCAGATAGCAGGATGCACATTTGTAATGTGTGCTTCTATGCTGTCAAATTGAAGCTAACCAGAAACAAGGACCCTTACAGACCACCTTGCTAAGAAGCAATTCTAAGCAGACTTAGCCACACAATGACATGGCCTCAGAAATACCAGCTAGAGATATAATAATAGCTAATGGAAAGGAGAACTAAATCTTAAAAAGCATAACTCATCCAAAAATAACATTACAGTCAACATCACCTAGCTTAAAATCAGCCATGTGTGTTCTGCTAGTTCTCATAGTCTATCTTACTTATCATCAGACAAAATAATTTCAAAATAAGTTCATTATTTATAGTCGTTGAATCTCTGAATTAAATACAATTCATTGTGGGCTATCCTCTTAATTTTCCTACACAGGGAATTAAAACATGAATACTCCCACAGATTAAAGAGGAAAAATCTGTACACATACTCTAGAATATATTCACTATTAAATTACTTCTCAATTTCCCATTAATAATTCTAAAGCATCAAAAATAAAGTAAATTTTCTTACACTTGTAAAAAATCCCCAAAACCAAATGAGGAAACAAAAAACTCCAAACCAAAAAACATCTGTTACACAATTTTAGCAGGAGGGTTGGATTGTAAGCACCTGCTTTCCAAGTAGGTTAATGATTGTCATTTAATCCTATGTCCAGCCATAAGCATCAATTCCATTGCCTAGACTTCCCTGATTTGAACTACAAGCTGAATCTCAAAGACAACTAGATAGTGACATTTAGACATAAAAAAGTAAAAATTATATATTCTGATACATTTGTTTTATGATTTTGAAATGCTTTAGCACCCAAGCCAGCAAATGTAAAAGACAGTTGTTTTTACATTACATCTACAAAGATAAATTAAATAACTATGGTTACATCAGTATTTACCAGCTTCTTATCTCTGCCTTGAACTGTTACATCCAGGTGATAGGAGACTTTTATGGAGATGTATTGTACTTTATTAGACTAACAGTATAGAGTGGGGGAAAAAATATTTGACATACATCTACTACTTCAGGTCTGAAACAGAATTCTAGCAATTGAGTTCTAAATACTGCCAAAAGTCATATTTCATTTTAAAACCATGTAAGTCTTCGTTAAAAAATTATTTTTAATATGTAAGGACAACAGATATTAGGCAATCTTCCTTCTTTCCAGGCACCAACAGTCAATAAAAGAAACTGCATGAGTTATAAGCAGCTTGCTGAATCAACTAATAATTCATGATAGATTAATTTCATTAATTATCTTCTGAGATGTTCAGATGGTAATCTGAGAAAAAATATTAAAAAAATAAGTCTATCCACCATTTCATTTAATCTCTATGCTATCTCATTTAATCTCTATCCTTCAAGAGAGACTCCAGTCCAAGATGAAAAAGGTCTTTTCACCTTCCAACACCTGATTTCTAGGGTTTACACTTGGTAGGTATGCTCCCCTGGAGCTTCAACCCACAACCAGCATCCTCTTCCTTCCAGGCTATCACTCCTGTTCTCACTAAGAATCTTTGCCATGACTTCCTCATTTGGCAGGCTGCTGTCTCAAGTCCCAGCTCCACTGTTTTATCCAATTCAGCTTGCAAAATCAGTGACCAGGCAGCCATCTGTAGCTGCCAGAGCACCCTCAACAGGAATCCTGTAAATGATGATTCCTTATTCTCTTTACCAGAAGTTACAACAGTAGAGCATCACAAAATTGTCACAAAGCAAGTTCAAACACACTCTAACTGATGCACTTGAGAGAGCCCTACCTGTACTAATTGTTGCAAAGTTCATAAAGTGGAGATACAGAGGTAATGTGCATATATATATATATGTATATATCTATGTATGTATATATATGTATATACATATACCTTCATCATAAGGTATGTATGTTAGCAACTATCTAGAAACGTTTCTGATGAGCATTCATGCAGAAGCCTGATTTAACACATACATACTTCAATTTGATGTTACTTTAAGGATGAAAAATAGATTGTTAAATTAAATACAAAGGGGTTCAAAAACTGTTCCACTTCCCCTATTCACGAAAGCAGTGACACACCTACAACACTTATACAAATATTCAAAAGAAATATCATAACAAGGGAATCTAATACAAAATGCCTTTAACCTCAATGTGACATATTTTATGCAATAATCAGTTTCCTGACCATAGAACAGAGAATCATCCATCAATGGGTATCACTGTCAATACTCAACTCAGCCAAACCAAGTTTATTATACTGCTTTCCTCAAATTTAGTAGTTTAGAAACCACTAAATTTGGAAAAAAATTAAATTTTATTTTCCAAGTCATGAGAAAGAGCAAAGTAAATGAGAAAAATAAATAAAAGGGGTTTTTTTCTGTGTTGAGTGCAAAAAGAAGTTTTTCTGACATAAATACACATTTGCTGGTGCTCAGCTGTCAAGTCTGGAGAGATGTTTTACCACTGAAACCTTAGCATTCACACACCAAATGTCTCTTATTATCAAAGGAGTGAAAAAAAATGTATGATTAAACTTTCCATCTCAAAATTCATCTAATCCAGCCACGTGTTATTGGAGTGCTGAATAAAACCATTTCAGCAACTGCTGGCTTAAAAGCTTCATGGAAACCATACCAAAGTATGATGTGTTTAGAACCTTTTCCTTTTCCTACCTTTTCTTCCCTAAAGAAAAAGCATAGCAAATTATTTTAAAGGTGTCAGAGTAGCTCACTATTGAGACGTGTAGAAAACAGAACATCAAGATGCCAAATTTTAAATCAGACCTTTTACATATTGAGATGCAACAAATTTCTTTGAATCAGATTTTAACTAATTTTTACTTTTAAGTGAATGATCTGTTCAAGCCTAAAACTGTATTGAAGTAACACTTGTCTAATACCACAAATATATCACTAGCACATCAGTCATGCAGCCCTGGAATTTAATCTTAAAGGGTTTCCCAGAACTGCTTTAAATCAAATCTTGGCACGGTTTCCAAAATCCGGCCAAACAGGTCAAAGTTTGCAGTCAAAGCCAATTGAGACCGTTTCATAACCTTTTCAGTAGATTTATAAATTCTACTTGTCTGTTCTAGATTACTGTACAAAAACAACAGATCTCTTGAGGGGGGGGTGGTCTTGCTCCAGCAACAAATGCTAAGCCTCAACACGAAGGTCACCAGTTAAAACAAGAAGGCACTACTGAGAAAACAGTAGTTTAATATTAAACTCTTGCCTAAATCATTAACATAAGCTAAACTGTTTACACTGGAGAAAGATCCATTTTAAGTGGGAGAAAGTATTATATATACACACACCCATGTATCTTCATGCAACTTTATCTATTTCCATTACTTAAGATTATATAAAAGATTTTGAAATCTCTGACACTGTCAAGGCAGAAATGTTTATGAAAGTTAAGTAACAAAAGGAAAAAATGCAATTATTTTTCTAGGAAGATAAAAGATGCATCGACTTCATATTTTGGAAATATACTTCTAGATAGCAAAAATGAAACATTTTAGTAATAAAACTTGTGAAGGATTGCTCTGTATTAGAGATACAAGAGAAAATAAATAAAATTCAGAATTATCATAACTAGTTCTAAAGCTGTAGTTATGTTACATGAGGCAAGACTGACTCCTGTGTAGGCTGCACTTAGAAAAAAAACACATTACATATTGGGGAGAAAAGGTTTTCACAGTGTTCTGCATCCTTAAATTTTCCATTTCCTACCTTTTCATTTATGATTCTGAATAATTGTCAAAATAGATTTACAATGGGTCCTCTTCCTTACATGTCTGAAGATGAAATAATTTAAGAGTAGTCTTCCTGGTAAACTGTATTATAAAGTACAGTACAGCTTCTAAATTGCAGTAAACTGTAGATGGATGGAGCAATGTATAACAATGTGTGTTCTCCATTAGTACTGAAACAGTAAATGTAATGCAATGTAAATAAATGTAAATACATTAATAAAAATGAAAAAAAATACATCACTTTCCTGATGTGCAGAGCAACATCAGAAGATTTCAGAGCAATATCAGAAGAAAACACCTTACAAAAGTAGCCATGGAAGTCAAATAACCAGATTTTGTAAATATAAGCAAAATTAGGATGAAATTTTGCATTTGTGACAAGTAACAAAGGATACATTTTTCCACTTTAAGCATCAAGGAATACATCTAATTATGAAAATACTGGAACTGCTTTTGAATAATATTTTTTAAAGCAGAAAAATTACCATTAAAACATACCAGGAGCTGCCTTTACTTTCCATAAGAAAACCAAATATACTTTAAGAACCACTAACAACCAACCTTCAGCCTCAGAAGATGTGGTACATTGATTCATAAGCATATCTTCAGCTTATCACAAGAGGATAAATCATACCACAATTAATATTTTTTAAAGCAATGTTAGTAGGTTATGGTTGGTGAAAGAAGAAAAAAATGAGACTGAGAAGGAATAAAATATTTACCAGAGTAAGTTCTAAGAAGAGAGAGAAAAGAGAAAAAAAAAAAAAAAAAAAAACAAAAGAAAAAAAAAACCAACCCTGAAAAATTATTTCCACTATTTAAAAAAGGAGAACAGAATGAGGGTAAGTGGTCAGGTTCTGGCCATTTCCTGGGCTTTTTTGAGTCAATAACATAACTGCTGTACAGATATAGATTGCTCACTGATGTTACAAATCTCTAGAAATCAAATATTTCCAGGTGTACAACCAGAGCCCAGCAGTACCACAGACCTGCACAGGATGCACAAGTTCTGTGCATGTGCACCCCTCCATTTCCAGTCTTTCAGTATTTTTTTTTTTAGCTCAAATTCAAACCAAATAAAATACTCATCAGCTATACAAACACAGCAGAGAGAGTACAAGTCTACCCATCTGCAAGGATGTTCAAGTATAAAAAATTTTATTTAAGGGAGGAAGAAATGTAGGACTTGCCCAAAAATGCTTAGGCTAAGAACAGGAAAAGGAAACTTTCATCTCCAAAGCAGATGATTCCAAAGATTAAAAGTGCCTTAATACCAAATGTTTCAAGAGAAACATTAGGGTTTCTATTGAAACATTAGTGAAAATGTTTTAATAGAACCTGTAGTGGCTGCCACCAAAGCACTTACTACAGCCATACATTTGCTAGACTATGAGGAAATATTCATATTTTTGGCACAATCAAGATAAAAAAAATTCACCATTAAGGGTCTACTAAGAATTCTACTAGAACATTTCAGAGACCATGGATAAAAACAGACCTACAAACCAAAAATAAACCAGTAAATATTCTGTCTGGACTGAAATTACTCAAGGCACAGCTTCAGAACTTCCCAAGGGCCCCGCTGTACTTACACTTCAGACATGTCTTCATACATATTTTACACTCAACAAGAGAAAAGCACAGAAGTGGTACACATTACTTGAACTGCTGCAGGAGTCCAAAATAGTCTCTTCATTGCAATCAATATATAACAAATATACGTGAGGATAAAAGCAGCACACAACATTTTCCTCAATACCAAGTACCATGATTTTTGAACGTGTGATATTTCACATTCACCTAACAAAACCCATCTAAGTTTAAAATGACCTTGTGTTTCCCCTACTATAAAAAAAATGTCCAAAGTGAAAAATACTATTTTTCATTTGTGTGTGATCAAATAATATGCTTAAATAATTTAGCATGAAAGCTATTTTTGGCATAAGGAAGTCTGTTGCTTGCCCTTTCAAACTTGACATGTCTGGAGTTCAGATCAGTTCTACTTGGTTTCCAGGTCTACAGCAAGGATACATTTCCAATGTTCAGAGCTATAAATCATAAAACTGACAAAAACTTGGCGGGAGTATCACCTTTTATTCTACCTAAACTTCAATCAAATTTCATTGGCCAAGACTCAAAGGGAGCCACAAATTTGCCAGAAATTACATTTCTGAATCACAAGATTACTTATAAGATAGTAAATGCGTACACTCATTTGCTCTACTGGGGAGGAAAAAAGAAATAATCTTTTCTCTAAATCTAATTTTGCTGCTTGGTAAAATTTACCAGCACTAACAACAAACAAAAGCAGGAACAAACAACAGCTTTTGTTGATAAACCACCATATCTTAGAAATACTGCAGCATAGTACTTTAATTCCCCTTACTTTATGATATTCTATATTTGAACATATTATTTGAGCATCTTCTAAACAACAAGATTTTCATTTAAATTTGTGATTTTTTTTTCATTTAAATAGTGATTAAACTACATATATATAAAAAAAAAAATATACAAGTCCATATCAGCTACTTCTCAAAATAACTTGAAGATACAGTGAACTAGAAAGTTGGAAACTTATTTGCTCTTTTACAAGTTGCATGTTTAGTGGACCACAGCTTAAATCCTAAAACTCATTTATAATAAACCAAGCAGATGCATTTTAATAGTTGATTGTTCTGAAAAGTTACCGTTCTGCTAAATTAATGAGTACATGTGAAAATACTTAGTAGGAGGAAGAAAATCATATATTCTTTCTTTTGAGCACCTGAAACATAGGAAAGTCTGTATGAAACATCTTTAACTCATCCTGGCAGTATTTTTATACTGGCTAAAAGCCTCTTAGAAGAAATGAACCCTAACCTTAGTCTCCTATGGAAACTGAATAGGTAACAGCAGGTAACCAGGACAGGAATTAGATCTTACCTAATGAGTTTATGATGGGCTAAATGTATAGCAACTTCCTGAGCCAGAATTTGGACAAGATACTGGGTCTCCACTGTTATTTTGGTGAAATATCCAAAACTGCATGGTTAAATATGCTAAAAGAACAATGCTCTAACTGCAATAGCCTGCAAAAGTGGCAGATGTCTCTTCCCCGTGGCTTCAGTCATGGCAGCAATTTAAAACAGCAGAACTCTGCATCCAAAAATGAGGAAGGCAATAAAGAGTGCACAACCTATGGCTTAGGTATATTTTTTATTTTTCACACAGCAACAGGCACTATTATACCTTTCAAGTAACTACAGGATTATAAGATACACTACAGTGTATATGTGGGGCAGGCTTGTTGGTCACCAGGCAAGAAAGAGAAAGACTGAGAGGCTGGATACAATGAGGAAGTTATCAAAAATATGCCTAAAAGTTGAGAGGAGGAATGGTTTTGTGGTTCTGACATCATCTTCCTGTGCATTATGGTGGAAATCATACAGGCACTGTACACTTCATTTCCTTAACCATGAAACCAGAACAGGAGCACTTCAGCTCCACCAGCAGTGCAAGGATAAATGCAGTAAAGATTTGGAAGTTCAGATTCTCTAATTGAGAGAGATTTCAGTGCTCCATATGAAAATCACATTAGATTACACAAAGCTTAAAGCTTATAAATGCACAGTATTTCAATATCATCTTTTCTGACAATTTTGGTGTGCTATGTTTAAAAAGTTTATGAATTATAGACCCATGAACGATTATAGTCTCCATATAACAAACAAAAATTTCAATGGCTTCCTATATAGAAAGGAGAAAAAGAGAAAAAAGTCAGACTGGATTTTATCCCAGAGACTTTTATTGAAAACTGTGCCTAGGAGGTTGCACAGGACAGAGATCTGTATTTCTGATCTAGCATCAGAAAACAGAAATAGCAACAGCAAGCGTTATGTAACTTATGTTGCTAAGGGTTAGGCTGTGACGCAAAGGAAAACTATATTTTATTCATTACAACCCCAAGGAGGAGGGAAAGAGAAAGCCAAGGAATGCTGCAAAGAAGGGGAACTGGAGCACACAGACAAACTCTGGCAGAAGAGGACTTGGGGTAACAGGAACCTCTACCTCTGTCATCTGCTCTCCCCCACAGGGGCTCCTTGCTAGTCCGTCCATAAGTAAACCTGATAGAAGTGGTCTGATAAAAGCACAGACAAAGCATGGGTGTAAGTTTGCAAAGCTTATTCCAGTAATTCTAGCATGACAGGATTTTATATAATAAGTTTTTAAAATATTTAAAACTTTAAATATTAAAAAACACCCTAGACACAACAAGTATTAACAAAAACTTACAGAACAACTCATTTACTCATCTTTCAGAAACAACTGCTTAGTTGAGTCAGACATGAAGTTTCAACATGAACATTAAACTTAAAGCAAAATGGTATTTTCATTAATATGCTACCTACCAGTTCTCATAGACAGATCCTTTTCTTCAATACCATAAAATATTTTAAAATATTTTATGTTTTTAAGATTCTAAAATTAATATATAAAGTTTTACTTATTATTTTAAAAAATCACTCCAGTTAAGGTTCTATTCCCAATAGTTCTAAATACAGAAATAATAGGCTCCTTTCATAGAAAAAGCTTTTCAGTAAACCAAAAGGTACACAAAATTTTCCTAATATATTTTAATGCTTCCATTCTACTTTTAGTAAACTTCTTCAGAAATCAAGACAGATACTTAAATGCTATTCATTAAACATCACCACTTAATTGACTCAGAGATTCACATAAGCACAGAAAGCTCCTGCCTTGATGAGTTTGCCCTGGAGGGCAACCACACACACAAAGAAAGATGAGTGATAGAATAGTACCAAGATTTAAATTTCTCACTGCAGTTTTATGCTCTAGAAGAGCTATGTGGCAGAATGTTTTTTGGCTGGGGAGAGGAGAGATTGGGGGTGTTGAGAGTTTAGGGATTTTGTTTGTTTTCTGTTTGTGTTGTGGGGAAGGTTTTTGTGTTTTGAAACTGTCCAGAAACACAAAGATTGCTCTGGGAATCTAGCAGCAAAAGGGACTTCTCTGGAGCTGTGACAGCACCTGGCCAAGGAGCTCATAGTGTGTTGCTGCAGTGTCTGCTATCTCTGAAGTTGACAATACTGCAGAACAATTTAAAAGGGATTTCCATCTGCTTCCACATAACTTGGTTCCACAGCTTTACAGTAAACATGAGATTTTGCTAGATGCTCAGAAAGAACAGCCCCTTTCACTGACTCTTCATTTAACATGCATTCCTTTCTTGTTTGGGAATTCCATAAATTCTTATTTCTAAAGAAATTACAACATTGGAAAGGCTGTATGTAAGTAATTACTATTTCCTCACAAAATGCTTTTTGAAGCATGTTCACCTTTCACTGCACCTGAAATGTCATTAAAAAGCTAAGCTGGAAGATGCAGTGCCTTAAAGGGGACAAAACAACATTTTCAGACAATAACTGCTGTTACATCACCTCACCACAGTAAATATTTAGTTAAATCTCAACAATATTTAGTTCTTCCTGTTTTTTAAAATTTTTTCTTCCCCTCACTGACATTCTAGTAAGGCTTATTTTGCTTATTTTATTAGAAATCCTCAAATTACCAGTGACCATTTGATCATGTCCAGCTTGATAACATTGCCCATTAACCTCTCCCTTTTTGGCATTACCCTACTTGGTATATTCACAGACAGCAATAATAACCCCTAACCTGCATTCTGCCATGCTAAACATGACAAATGCAGTCATCTCCTGTAATATGCACTCTCTAGGGCTTCTTTGTTCTTGTTCCTGGGATATTTGTAAGTGCCTAACTTGATTTGACAAACTGAGTGACATCTCTCATATCTTCTGGAGAATCTCAGCTGTTTTAAACTGCTTGATAAATGGAGTAATCCTGCTCTACAGGAATGCACTCCTCAATACTACCTCAAAAGAGAATCTATCAAAATCTTTGGAAGGGAGGAAAAAAAGACAGCTAAGTCAAACTTAATAAAAAGCCTTCCACATCACTTGTTTTAGTCCCACCAGAAAAAGCTGAATTGAGAACGACTACAAGTTTACAAAAAATACTTATGAGTATTTATTAATTGTAGCTACTGAAGTGAAAAACATTCTTAACATTTTAGTTTAGCCAGTTACTGTCTGGCTCCCAGCCTTCTGAAAGCAGTTATGTAACAGGAAACATTGTTTTAAAGTGGACAATTGCGAGAGAGATGGATGTGGCTGTAGGCCAGAGTACTGCAGAAGGCCAGATCCATACAAAGGACCTGATACATGAAATTTGGGGTTCTATATCCAACACACTATGGAGAAAACTCTTAATTTAAATACCACATGTACTTCAGTTTCCCCAGTTCCACTGTAAGCCCCACCATTCACAGATGCTGTACCTCCCTCTGCATGGGTAAGAACAGCTTGGTACTTACTTCACCCTGACCCTAAGCATGGGCAGAAACTGGATTTCTCCTGACTCTTCCCCCATATGGCATAAATTCAGGTTCCTCTGACAGCTGGGAGCCACTGAAGAAAATTACATATCTCTTTTTTTCAGTAGCAGGATATAAAGCAGGTTTTATTCACTCCTCTGCCACAAGTAGTTCCCACTCCTTCCTTTTCCAGTGCAGAAAAGTCTGGAAGCTGGGGGTACAGATAATATCTACTCTTCCTGTTGAAAAATATCTCCAATATAGAAAAGAATAATTAAAATAAAATTTTATCAAGTCTGAAAGATCCAATCAGAAACGTGTTCCATATGGGACACTGACCTAAAAAAGACAAGGTCAGGCCCTGACCTAGTCCCCATTGAAAAGGGACCACTTTGTTATGGGATGAGTGTTTCATGAGAAATGCATAATCTAGTCCAGAAAATTCAGTTTTCAAAAGACTTTAGATTTTGCAAAGTAATAAACAAAAATCAGAAGTTACGTAAAGGGAGCATACTGAATTAATCCTGACAGAACATTTTTTATGTTGTAAAAAGTGTTTTTTATAGGTAAGACTACATCATCAGTAAGGCTATCTGCCCACAGAGTGGACACTGCAATACAGAATTGGCAATCACTGATATTGGCCTCCACAAAAAAACAGAAACAAGATTAGAGCCAAAATTTGATTGCAGTTTTATTTATAATAGAAGGAATAATGTGCACATATTTTCTTGTGAACACCTGCATGATATTAAATCTGTTTTTACAGTTACACAGACTATTCATGTTCTTACCAAGATAAATGTACTTTGCTTCAAAATTTCAGTTAGAAGTTTGTGCCATGCCTTTATCAAGCATATTCAGATTCATATTAGAGTAAGCACAAATCAAGTCATATTTTAATGGTGCCATCTGTCATATTTTTTGTATTCTGCTGCCAAAGCAGTGAAAGATCAAATGAAATAAAATCTAAACATGAGGTTTCATTTACCCTGCCACAAGAAATAATTTTCAAGGTGGCAAAGACAGATCTGTTTGATAATTATGTATTTTCTGCTAAACTGTTCCATATGCTTAGAATATTTGGAATTTTGCCAAGAAGAAAAATCACTTCTCATAGTTGAGCAGTTCCTCCCCAAAATACACATCAAGTTATCCTTATGCAGTCGATTCGTAGAAAAAAAAAAAACCAAACTTTTTCTTTCACTATGTTCATCAGAGAAAAAAATCCAACAGTTACAGAAATATGTGCATTTAGCTTAACAATTTGAAATGTAAACTAAAATAGAGCAAAAGTACTTTGAATAAGCTAGTGACAATTTCACTCAATTGACTCCATCTGCACTACTAAACCATTGGAATTATTAGGAATGACACTTACAAATATGTTCCTTTGACAACTGTCACTAATGGCAAGATATATTAGTATATAAAATAATCCAGTTGCAACTATTCACCATATTTGTTTAATCTTTTAATAGAATTTAAGTTTTGCTTCCATATTTAAGACATTTACTTTAGTCCCTAAAATGAATCCATCAAATTACAGATTAGCTTTGATAAACCAGAAAGAGAATCTATTATTAGTTTTAATATGTTCGTGAGGGAGTTGCATATAGGACAGATGAAAAGATGACACAGAGCTCTCTGCAGGATTCAGATGGTGACTGTTAGTGAGATGAACCTCACTTCCTTCCTGCAGCCCACTCTTTGTGCTGAACTCACCAGAAGTGTTTTAATTTAAGCTTATAAATTATGGCATATTCTGATAATAACTTTTTATTTCAAATATACTGCTGTTATGAATTGTTTTGTAGAAATAAGTCCAGATTGATTCCAGGCACAACTTCATACTAATTTCCCTGACCTTATAGTGCAAAAGAAGGAAGAGCAACATGAGAATTTTTGGCAAAAGCTATACACATCCCCCTTACTGCCTTGAACTTCACAATTTTTTAACACTACTGCCAATCATAATTTAAGGATTTAATTTTGCCATTATGTTTAATACTTCACAAATTTATAAAAGTATGTAGAAGTATGTTTCCATTTCTATGCAGTTTTCATCTCTGTTGGAGAAGAGCTTGCATACAAACACATTCTGGATATAGTTTATTAATTCTGCAGCTCAGTTTCAGATATCCACATTCTGAATGAATATAAACTTGAATGATCCTCATCCTTGTAGCAAAACATAAGTAATAAGATGACAAGAAATGAAATGTTTTGAAGAACAGAAGAGTTTCATTTAGAAAGGTGAGACAGCCCTCAAACACTCCCCCCCAGCTTGCTTTCCAACCTGAGAGCAGACACAGTTCACTCCCCAGCTTGGGTAGTTTAGCAGGGAACATATTTGCCTTTAAGTTATGACAGCTCTCAGCATACAGTGCTCAGGTAAAACAATCCCAGTGATTCTTCTTCAACACAGTGAGTAGTAAATCACAAGATTTACCATCATTCAGCTTCAGCCATTATTATCTTTTCACTACAAGTTTTAATATTCCATAACCAGTTCTAAACTCTCCCTGACCCAAACATTCAACTAAAACCAGGCTGTGCAAGGCTATTGGAAAAATTCATGACTTATTTTATTTTACCAGTTTAGGAAAAGTGAAATGAATCTATACTGTTTCAGCTTTGTGGTATATATACTATAATAATATTTAATAAATATAATTACCATATTAATGATGAAGACTGTACTAATGTATGAGCAGATGAAGGTACTGACCTGTACAAAGATAAAATAACAGGTGGGATAGACATGGTCTGTTTTGCACAAAGGATATACACAACTTCTGAGATTTAATTGATCTTGTTCAGTCTCATCAAAAGACACACAAAATTGCCAAGCATTCTTTCTTCAGGACAGCTTGGCTTTGCAGGGAAGATAAAAAGTCAATACTTCAATGAGCTGTCCTAGTCCACTTTTAGCTCTAGCAACAAAAGAAGTTATTAAAAAAGTAGTATGTAATGTATCAGGTTTATTTTCCTGCTCTTCACGCAAGCTGTGAAAACTATTGATACTTGTCTCTCTCCTCAAACATAGCTGGCATAATTTATGGGTGATTTAAAAATAAACTATATGTAATTCAGTAATGTATTTCTCATGAAAGGAACTATGGGTGTTTAGTCTAGTTAGTACTGTAGTAATTTACAGTTTTTTGCTTTTATGTACCAAATGGCATTTCCATCCTTAGATCCTAGTGCCAACAAAAATCTGCTATTTCATTCCAAACATTTAGCAGTATTACATTTTGCATACATAAATATATAACTGCCAGCCTTGCAGAATAAATTCAAGTAACAAATACTTTACATCCAATCTGGAATCAACTCGCTCTGCAGGCAAAACAGCAAAAGCTTCTGCTACAAGCAATTCATCTGCTCTTAAAATAAACAAAAGAATCAGAACTGATTGCAACTTTCACTGTTGCATGGCGTAAAAATACAAAAATAATCAGCTTTCATAAAATAATTTATTATTAGCATGTCTTAGTTCCATTTATCTTATGCATGGAACTTTATTATACAGAAACTTTAAGTGGGGCAACAATCTTTAAATTTGAGTAACATGAAGTCCTTTATCACATTCAGAAAGTAGACAGCAATATCTATTTTAAGAGATGTACACAGAAAAGGTGATGCTGCAGCAATGTTATATTTGAAATTACTGCACCAGCTAACCAGGCTGAGATTCATTTTTGAGTCACTAGAGTTACAATTATCATTTAAGTGTAAATTGCTTAAGGCTATTATCAATGTCTTAAGAAGAAGAGAATTCAGTGGCCTTAATATAATCTAAATGAAGTAGATATGCCATTAGATGGATTTTTCTTTTTTTAATTTCTGAGGTTGTTTTTACAAAAGTAAGTGGCATTTTGGGAAACTAGTTAGTGCTTTGGCTCCAACTGATTACAATGATTAATATCAGATGGAAAATCATTGAAAAAAGGAAAAGCTATTGAAACATAGAACTGATTCCCTAAGCATCTCAGATGCTGCCACATGCAGTAGATCCTGTTAAGATTTAAGTTTCTAATTAGGGGAGATTAAATCATCCGGTGTTATATCTTGGAAAGTGATAACCTTGACTACACATCTTCCAGAGACCTTTCCACAGACCTATAAGCCTGAAGTGTATCTGGGCACACTAAATTGTATGTTTCACATTTTAGAAGTTCCTTGAATGCCAAGTTCAAATTTTGGAGCGAAGAAGGTTCTCAATAGCACCTACGGGTTCTTACATCAGAGAAGACAAATAGAAAGGAGAAAATTTGGTCATGACATAGAAAAGTCAGTAAACACCTCTATAAAGGCAGGAATTCCCACCAGGGAGTCCTAGAAGGATCCTTGTAAGGATCACATAGCTGAGCAGACAGTGCCATCATGGAACCACGAGTCAGAATATCTGAAAATGTCTGAAATGTGTGTTCTCACTTCTGTACCTTCATAAAAAAAAGAGAGAAATTGAAGCAATTTCTCCAAAAGTCTCTTACACTTAAGGTGTCTCTACTTGGAAATTTACTTTAATATGTCTACAGAGTGGGGTTAGCTATTGCAGACAAAAAATCTTCAGAATACTTGAAAGATATCTCAAGTATGAAAATATTTATATGTAGTGTAAATTCCTGTGTTTTATTTTTATCTAGAATGAAAACATGACCCACTTTATGAAGACAAGTAACTGTGGGCTTGGAGGCCATTACCAAATCCAAAGGGAGACAAATCTTTTCCTGTATGATTTCACCCAGATAAGAGTTTTAAACAGCACATGGCTTTGAACAGCACTGAAAGAGCCTGCACAAGTCATTTTCTCCCACATGGGTTTAAAACAGTAGTGTTTTCTGAGCAGTTATAACCATCTAATAGTGCATCATCTGAATCAGCCCCCTTCCACTTGATACTGCCTTCCCTCCCCATTCATTTATGTTCTTTAATCAGACAAATCCTCTCCAAGAGATTAAAAAATAATTTACATATGGGTTTCCTGGGAGGGAAGAGGCAAAAATTAACATGGCTATATTTTTTCTAGGACACTTAGGAGCTTAAACTGGGAAAATAAGGCAAAGGGTTAAAACTGAAAGACAGTCTCAGCTTTTAGGTTAGTCTGACCAGCTTAGTCACTAACAGCCAGGTATCCTCAGTTAGAGGAAGTCACAAAAGGACAGCAGATAGTTTTCTGTCTCTTAATGGAGAGAGACACTATTTGAAGAGCAGGAGTGGGAGCCCTTCCAAAAACCTGTCGTTGTATAATATGAGTGAGATGTAGTGGCTCACTTGAGCCATAGTATGCCAGAGAGAAGATGCATTTCACAGCTTTAGCTGCCCCTCAGCACTGCTACTTGATCCCATGAATGGGAATGTAAGCAAATATGTGTACAAGAAACACATACAAACAGGACTGGCATGGATGTTACAGGTGACATAAAAGGATAGCAAAGTAATTTGAAGTTGCAAAGCACGGAATGAAAACATTTGCTAAGGTTACTCTCAAACACAGCCATGGTTTCTTGATTTTGTGCAAGTTTTTTGTTGCATTCTTCTGTTTTGGTCTAATTCAGATGGATTCAAATCCTGCAATAAACAAGCTTATAAGCCTGGACCAGTATTCTTCCACACAACAGGTAGAACCTAATTCTGTTATTAGTATCTCTAATGTTTTTTCTCTTTAGTTACAAGAGGCATTGTAAAACACATTGTATGTTTTTACATTGTTAGCAATCCAACCCTTTGTCTGAAATTTTTTTCCTATATAGTTTATAGCATTTATTATAATATTCCACTGTTTTCCAGGCTTCCTTATTGCTTAATGTAAAATTGTCCTCTTTGTTATTTTAATCATACTTTTAAACTTCTCATTTGTGCACACTGATTTTATAGCTTTCTCTCTTTTATGAGATGTGGTTCTTATTTAATTCTCTGATATGCATCCGTATGATTTTGCAAATGCTCTCTATTTTCATCCAGTCTTCCATGCAATTCCATTTTTTACACTCTATATTTTACTGGGAAAGCAATTCGGGAAGAGGTCAAAAATACAATTGATCCATATCATGCATTCATGATTTCCTGAAAGTTTGCCACAACTTTTGATTGTAACATATTCTAAATCACACATTATGATGAGCAGGCAGCTTGGAACCATTTGATGAAAGGTGACCTGCTTGCACACACTGGCCCAGAATTTTTTTTTTGTCTACAATCAAGCCTTTTTATTACTTTCAAAAGTTAGCCTAATTACTCGACCTGTCCAGCAAAACCAGATTTTCTTTTCTAAGCCTATTCTCATTTCAGCAAGCACTTTTAATTAAGCAAAACTTGTGTTTGAGAAGGAAACCACCTAGCACAGCATAATACTCAAAAGTCCATACAGTCATCTTTTTTTAAAGATTTTCATCAATCCATATTCCTTTTTGTATCACTAATGTGAAAACATTAAATCAGCAACAGAAACACCCAAACTTATCTGTAACTGAAACTACCTAGCGAACTTTCCTTCCAATAGGGCTTCAGAGAAACAAATGTCTATTTTGCTCTTGAATTCTGAAGTGAGTTGAATATGTAAGCAGTGGCTTTAAAATTATTTCAAAATATACAAATCAGACTGCAATTGTAAATTTTGTTGACAACGTTCTGCTGAACTACTCCCAATTCAGCTCAAACATGCAAATCTCATACCTAAACTGCAAATGAGCAGTTTAGCCTCAAAAACATTCTTGGTGAAGATATCTTGACTTTTGAGGTACTAGAAATGTCATGTCTCAAAGATCACATTCTAGTGCTAGACCCACTAAAATGGAAAAGCCAGCATGAACATCAGTAGTTTGATGTCTGAGTTCCTAATGTCCTTTTTTCCTCCCACTCAGATAAATGTACAAAATGCTGGCTAAATCTCACTCAAGTCACAGCCCCTACTGTCTATAAAACTTATTACTAACAAACAGTAAATCTGCATCAGGAACTACAGAAAAATTATGAATTAAAAAAGCCTGCTGCATGCTTAGAGCAAAATGCTTTGCAAAATATTAGTTGTACAGTAATTGAACCCTTTTCCCTACAATATCACACCCATGTAGAACATGTTTCTTTTAAAAGCATTAACAGTAACTATGACATTCTTAAATTTTGGCTGAAGCAATAACATTGAAGCAACACACTTACTGGTTAAAAACTTTTTACAGAATTTAGATTATACTAGATTTACCAAACATATATAACATACTTTGTTTTAAAACATCCACCTAACCCAAGAATTTGAAGTTTAATCAGGTTGTGCATGGGATGATGTCCCTCAGCTTTCACAGCATACTTTCTTTTGAGCCATTCCCAAAATACAGCTCAGCAAGCCCTAAACTGCTTGTTGAACTAGATTGGTGTTTCTTTGAAGACCATTGAAATATTAAAATAAATAAAATATCTGCTGTTAAAAATCTGAATTGCTCACAACACTAATTAAAACCAACCCAAGCTCTGCTACACAAATCAGCTGAACTCAGGTTTTATATGTTTTTAGCCTTTTAAATGTCGGTTTTTGAAGAAAGAGTTAATGTCATTATTAAGTGTGGAATGTTAAGTGTTTATGCAGTACATTCCCTTAAATGGGGGACATATTCTCAGTTGCTACAAAGTGGTACTTAACCCTGTTTTCTTAAGTAGAAGGTAAAACCAACAACCACATTGTATATTTTTTTCCTTAAGTGACTGATACTGAACTTATTTCACAGCATAATTGATCAGTCCAGAAACACCACACTAAGTCAACATGCACTACAAAAATGAGAGTTCAGTCATAGCTTTTGGAAGACTCAAGTCTTTGCTCACATAAACAGTTGCACTTCCAATACCAGATGTTCCCAAACCATGCTATGCATTAGGAGCCACTGCTCCTGATCTGGGTGTGAGAATGAAGACCAAATAAAAAAGAAGACAAAAATAAAAATGGAATCGTAAGTAGCTGCAACCACTATGCAATAAATGCTCTTTCCCTTAAAGCCTAAAAGCATGTGTGTGCATCTTGCTGAAAATACCCCCATAAGGCTCCCAGATTTCAGAGAAGGCAAAAGGAAGGCAAAGTGAGATTTATATAGGAGCTGAAAGGCAGTTTGCAATTTCTGAGAGCAAGAAGTGGGCAGAAGGTTACAGGACCTTGCAAGTACAGGATCTGGAATAAACTATTATGTCTTTGTCAGAGAGGGTCAAATGTGGGTGGGAATTTCTAAGCTTCTAATGCATCTGTGGTAGTACTCCTCAACTTAAAATAGAGTTAAGAAAAAAAACAAAGCTCAAGAAGGACTGCATATGACATATGTATAATGCAGCAGAACTGCAATAAGTGTGCAGTGCTCTTATGGTCAGCCAGCTGTACCCAGTCATCTGATACAATTTTGGTTCAGATTTTTTTTAAAACACACATAAGGAATAAAACTTCACTATTGCTTTTATCTTGTACTTAAAAACAGAAGTAAATCTCGGGAAACGTACAATTGTTCATATTTGTAATCTCTCACTTGGGCTTTGAAGCTTAACAACCACATACCAAACTGTATACTGCTTGTGGTTTCGAGACTTAGAGGCAATGAACTCTTGTCCCCTAACTATCACAGAGATGACAGTCACCTGCTGAATCAACAAAACCATATCCTGGCATACACACATTTCTTCTGAGCTATTTCCCATTCAGTTGCTTCTCTTGGTACATCTTCTTTGCTTCTTCAGGAAAAAAGGGTCATCAAGAGGTGCATGCTGGTAAATTGTAACTTATCATCAGACCTATTAATGTGATACTTCTTTAGCCACAAAAAGGGGAGGAAAAAGGTCTTCCTAATTTTTTTCAGGTATGATAAATCGAAGAAGAAAGTGAAGTAATTTAAGTCCTTGTGTAATAAGATCTTTGGGAAGTTGAACCTAGATTAACAGTTTCCTACTTTGGAGCCTTTCGTTTCCTAAAATCAGAGTTTTTTCTTCCTATAACAATTTTTCAATATGTTAGAACAAAGCAAAAGCTAATTAAATATTACATATTGTTTAAACTCTATTTGTTAGGCTTTTGATTTGTAGAAAAGACAGGTTAATAGCAACAAGAAAATGACAGCTAATACCATAGGATATTTTTTTAATAAATCACTAATTCTGAAATGGTTAAACTATTTGCTGAAGAAAAGAATCACATTGAAACAACTTCTCCTTTTAATACATCAGTATTAATTTTTATTATAAAGCCTAGGAATCAAAAGTGGATTTTAAATTCCCTTTACAGTTCTCAGTTGTTTTCTTATCCATCCATTCCATTAGGGAATTCACTGCATGCAGACTTGGACCTGGTACTCAAACACGTACATGAACTCACATTCTCTTTTTTTTTTTTTCCTACTGAACAATGACTTAACTTTATCTTCATTGAATGATGGCTCAACAGCAACATCATAGGATTTCTGCCTGGGGGATTTATCTACCATTTTAACTGAAAAAAACAAACTCTCAATTATATTCCATACATGAAAGAGGACAGCTTATTCTACTAGTAAAAGGCAATGTTGAGTTTTACAACTACTGCATTAAAGTGGAAGTGGGTTTGGAAGGCTTCTTTACAGGACCATTCAATTTCAACTCTTGCTATATAAAAATATTAATAAATAAGTGCTTTCTAACAGAAATATCTCTTCTTCAAATTGAGATAAGAAAACACACATTTCACCAAAAGAGATGAAGCTGTATTTTTATACCAGTTAATAACTTCTCAGTAATTTAGCAGAAGGCTTTCTGAAATGACTGAATTATAGCAAGGGAATCAAGTGGGCTTTTGGAGTATTGCTTCCTTTCCAGACCAAGACTGTCTTTTCTCTATTTGGGATATGGAAGTTACTCTCAGTCTTTTTCACTGCCAGAGCCCATGGGCTTATCTCAATAAAAGCTACATGCATGTCCTCAGTCTGAAAGATGATTCCTTCCTTGTCCCTGCAGAAACTTCTAGAGACCCCCTGAACTTCACAGGCTGCCATTTACAGTGAGACCTTGGTTGTACAAAACAGGGGGAAGTGAAATGGATAGCTTGGACAGAACTGGAGAGATTCTCTGAAGAGATGTTAACTCACAAGTTTGGTGATACAGAAATAGCATCGAAGACCCCATAAAAGTCAAGGGAAACAATATTAGCTGCTCTCCTGCTGTAAATAAAACCAGGTGCTATTCATAAAAGGCAGTCTGTTTGCCTCTAGCCTATAGGTGAGACAAGTATTATCACAGGATAAAAGTTGAGGAACAATTTCTTCACTTAACTAAGGCAGTAGCTTTTCCACAGCCATGTTACAAGAAGCACTGAGGGGCTCAGTGTAGCTGATGCTCCTAATGCCAAAGGTAATTAATTGCAAGGGTTCCTGCACAGGGCTTACAGTCAGCTAATATAGACCAAAACAAACAGAGGGAAGGGGGCACTTCAGAAACACACAGACTAACACACTCCCAAAAGCTCTAAGCCACGGCACTCAAACCCTTCCTGCAGGAGATCCTGGACTTTTACCTTCAAATGATGATGGGTTGCATGAAGAGGGGGAATTATTTTTTCCCTTCTACATTACTAGGTAGAGCTCATTAGCATTTATGCCACCTGATAACATGCTGACCAAGAATGTATATTAGCATTGTTATCCTTCTGAAGGATCAACTACAAACCACTCAATTAAGTAACTGATCATCAGACCTATTAATAGACTTCGCCTGTCTGCAAAGTTCCCATTAACTAGGTCAAGAAAGCATATTAATAAAAGCCTTCAGTATAAATGTGCTGTATGAGTTTTGTTCTAGGCATGTCTCTTATTGTTTAGTAAAAGTAAATCAAACAACAAATGGTATAAGCAAGGAAGAAACTGGGGGCTAACCTTATTTTTTCCTCCAAATAAGTAAAATCTACATCTACAGCATATTTAAAAATATGGCATAAAGAAAATAATCAATAAAGGAAATATATCATCCTTCAGCTTTGTAGCTCAGATGGAGACATCAAGAGGAAAAAGGGAATTGACTCCCAAAACTAGTATCTTCTGGTGGCCCACTGGAACTGTACTGCTGAAGATGTGACAACAGAATTTGATGAGGAAGTCAGACTATTTGACCAGTCAGGCAGTGGAGTTACTCCAGTAATCCCTACTTCATGCAATCAGTTAGAATTTGTCTTGGAGGGGCCAAGTATGTATATATTTCAGCTTATTAGATGTTATACCATGCCATGAATAAAGTGTGCAGTACTGTGCAATTCAAAAGGCACATGGGTTGAATTTCAAGAGGCAATTATTCAGTGGAAAAAAAATGAGCATCTCTGTTCAATTAAAAACAGAGTTTAGCATGCATCACTAAGGGCAACTAATTCCTATTTGTAGGTCCCCTTTAATGCTCGCAGCTGGCAGGCAGCAAACCTACATTTTCTTAAGGCAGTTTCAGATAACTATTAATTCTAGTTCTTACAGTTTACTTCATTTAATTTTCTAGAATAACCATGTTAAGTTTTATCATTAACATAACACCTTGTTAAACATACAGACTGGACACAGCCCTGATGTGTAGGAACTCCCTACAAAGGAGACTTTTCCCAGGAAACATTTATCAATACATTACCTGAAACTTTGAAGAGCGCATTTGAAGTAATTTTTTTAACCTCTTTTTGAAGAGGTAACTAATAAATTAAACAATTACAATGATCAAGCTCTGGTAAATGCAATTAGCTTCTAGTTACCTAGCTGGATCTCCAAGACAATTCACAAAGCAATCATTCTTTAAGTAAGTAGTTTATCAAAGTATGTACACAGCAGAAGCTGTTCTAACCGAGGTGAAGTTTTTGTTTATTCAGGAAAAACAAACAGTGTTATAACTGGCTAGAACTGAAAACATCTACAGAGTTCAATCACACATGCCTTATTTCCTGTTTGACTTTATCTGTATTCTGATAAGGAAAAACTAGGGCATTTCTCCCATTGGCAAGCAGACAGAGGAGGAAAACTGCTGAGTCACAAACAGCACAGACAGCAGCAAAAACTATTCCAGTATTAGTGGATTATTTGTACACATTTTTAATGTGTACTCATACTGAAGCCTTAAATAACTAGGACATATTTCTAAGGTCATAGTCAAGCAAACCATCCTTCTACAAATTCAGATGGATGATTCATGAAGCCCATGGGAGACAGATGTTGAGAGCCGAGTGCAATCTCTAGTTTTAATTCTCCACTCAAACTGCCATTAGAGGAGGGAGCAATAGTTGTGGTAATTTGTATAACAAAAACAAAAAGCTCCAAATTGTATTATCTTCAGGTGCTACATACAGGAATAGCATTATCAAAGATTACAAGACTTGGAATACACAAGACCAGAAGCAGTGGTATTTCCTGAAGCTAGACTTTTTATCTTGCTACCTGTTCTAGGTTTGAATGTCATATAACAGTCTCAATCTCCAGAACACTGATGTTGGAACAGGATAAATTATATTTTAGGCTCTGATCTTGCAAACAAGAGCCAGGAATCCAGAGCAAAGCCAGAACAGTATAAATGAATCTCTCTATCAACAAGGCCTACAGAGAAAAAACAAATGCTCTGCATACTGGGACAGAGTTTTTCAAGAAATTTTACAAGAGCTTTTTGGAACATAAGAGGCTTCTACACTGACTTTTCACATGCCTTTGATTAAATAATGTACATAAGGCAGAGAGGAAGAGATAACCTTTCATTTCTCTTCCTTGCAAAGGGAGTTCTAACAATGATTAACATCAATCACCGAAATACCAGAATGCAACAGGAAAAGAAAATCCAAAGAACACATTAACTGTTAGTGTTTGTACCTGGTTTTTCCTCCTATACTACAAATACATAAACATTAAGTTCTTATTTTGTTATATAAACTGCATTTTCAATTTTAGATGTTTGGTTTGGGTTATATTAAATTGCATCAATCCATGGGGGTATAGAGCTGCCCAGCTGCATCAGATGCTTAGTGACACAGCACTCCAAAAAATAAAAGCTAAGATTGTAAAAACATACACATTTTGAGATTTAGAGTGATGTCACAGCTACATGGCTCTAATCATCATTTTTGAAGACCAGAATTTAGGGCTGCAAAGCTTAAATCCCTACTTATCGTCTGTTACGTAAAATACAGGCTAAAATAGTCTGCAGCAGACAGTCCCAAATGGTCAGTGTGAATCTCAGGGGATTGGGGGCAAGGGGGGAGGTTTGGAGAAAAACAAAAAAACAAACAAAAAAAAAAAAAGAGAGAGATAAGCAGTGAAGGAACAAGCATTCAAATAACTTGAATGGTATAGCAGTCTGATACTGAAATAATTAAACAATTCCAAGGTTTGCACTTTGCATTAATTATGGATTTGGGCTGGGGGAAGACAGTACAAAAGGAAACAGAGTTGGTTTGTTTGGGTTGCGGTTTTTTGCCCCCAACTATTTTCTTTCCTTCAACTCCCAGACAAGATTCAAAGAATTTAATTCCAAACTGTGAAAATTAATTCATGTGCATGGTATAAAATACCAGATACAGAAAAGGTAATTAGAGAACATCCAAACTATGGGGTGTTTTCTACCTTGGGTGTAGAAAAACAGCTCAAGGCAGTCATGAATCAAGTATTACTAGCCAGGCCCACTAGAAGCTGCTGGCAACAACAAATTTCTATGCAGCATTGAAATAAACAAAAGCAATAAGTGAAGCCACTGCTCTGCAGGGCTTTAGCTTTTCCAGGTGTAGAGGTCAAGTATCTATGTGTGAAGCAAAAGGAGCAGGGAAATGAGGTAACATGAAAGGGACATGACGTTTTCAAAAAATGAGGAAACCTTCATGAGACAGGCACAGCAAGCAAAGATGGTAACTGTCTAAAATAAAAGCAAGTCAGCACAGAGCTACTACTGCTACTGTATTATCCTGCTCTTACTGGGCTGTGTTTTAATAACTTTTATACTTTCAGGTTTCTGTTCCAGATTGCCACCTGACACTTGGCAGAAAGGCAATCTGTATCTGCTAGACTGGAAATATGGTGCTGCCCTTCTCAGCGGGACAGAATAAATACATTGTCTTCTACTTTGCCTGTCATTCCCATTTCTGCATCTTAGCCATACTCTCCAGAACAGGAACCACATGCAGTCTATTCTCTCCAGCACACAGTATGATAGAACAGTGGGCATGACAGGAAAAATACATTATCAAAAAAATATATTTTATGTGATGACAATGGCTGCACTGCAAATTTAAGCCATACGATGCCAAGGAATGTGTGTTAATTATATTACAAAGTTAAAGAATAAAGGCAATGCAAACTTAGTGGAAAAAAAAATCTTAATTATTTTGTTATTGCTCTGCTTGCCAGAATCACTAGCATCCCACATAAGAAACCAATTCTAAACTAATTTTGAGCGGAAACTTTCTTCTATAAATGCAGAATACTGCCCAATAAGCAAGAGGGGGAAAAAGCCCACATACTTTAAACCACAGGAATTCTTAGTGAAATGGATGAAAGGACAATTAATAAGCAACATGTTGAATTTTGTTTCTAATGTATTGATACACACACATAGCACAGCTACTTCATTTTATATTCTACAAGCCTCTCCTTTATTCTCAGTACACCTTTAAAAAGAAAAACCATGCCTCTAACGTTAAAAAAAGTGATCAGTCATACAAACTCTACTTTTAACCCTTTAATCTGTTTCACCAAAATCCCAAGAAGAACAATTAAGAATGCTTTACCACAGTACAGTATTTAAGTGATTATCAATTCATCATATAAAGCTAGAGGCAAAAGGGCTTTTTCCTTCAGTATGCATGGGGAACACAGGCTATGCCTAAATGATTGTCCAGTTGTGCTCCAGATGCTGAGCTCACACTAACCTGCATCCACACAAAGAGCTGTTGTCCCACATTCTACTTTATATTTTTCACTGCTGAATGCACACACGCATGGGCACTTAACAGCAAAATGAACTGAAATAATAGCAAGCAGGACAACACACAGTCTTTGCTGATTGTCAGCAGACACCTGCCTGATTCATCCTAGTCTCTTAAAAATAAAAAGCTTGCCTTAAGCCACTTTCAGAAAGTATCTTACATGCACAAAATAAACACTCCAGCTGTGATTTAAGCCAACCTGCTTGACTTTGAGGACTGCTAATCCACTTCAGTACAGCAGATTTAAAGTGCACAGCTGAAAAGTGACACCACCCTAAAACACTTTTTAGCTTTGAATCGCCACACAAGACTTTATACAGAAACAGACTTGAGACTCACTATTTTAATCCACTTCTACAATTTCCTTCTTGAGTCAAGGTCAAATCTGTACATATAAAAGTATGCCAGAGTGCCTGACATGAGCATACAGAAAGCCTGTTGACATAATGTGGACCTGAGACTGACCAGATCACACTAAACTATAGTGTATGTTTAAGGTCATTTAGCAGCACAGTAACCTCATTTAAAAAAAAAAATACAAATCAACTGCTTAACAGAATACAATCACTAACATCAAGATCCTTTGAGGCTGTGGAAGAGTAAAATGCATACAGCTATTTCTCACAATCTGAAATATGGCAAGCATGCAGAGGTCTACCATATTTTAGTAGACACTACAGAAAAAACTCACTTGTCTCTGGCTCCAGAGAACATTCTGTACCACTCCACCATCTTAATAACTAGGGTCAAGTGAAGGTGTTCTTTGTGGTGTTCTTTTATTATGCATATATATGTATATATATGTAAATACACACACATTCATACACATAAAATAGATACATACACATACATATAAAATATATATACACACATAGATATATATGTATACACACACACTTAGCTTTTAAGTAACACCAAAAAACCATTTAAGTGAGACACATTTATTCAAATTCATGTAACTTTTTGAGATCTCTTACAAACATTTCTTTTTCTTCCCCCAGACTTCCGCCTTCAGAACACAGCCATTCACTCTAGATTATTTAAACTTGGAAAAATGCAAGTGTTTTCTTTGAAAAAAATATCCATTGTTACAGCAAAAACTCGGGTTTCCTTTCAAGCACGATCA
The DNA here is from genome assembly GCF_903797595.1 of Erithacus rubecula. Lineage (NCBI taxonomy): Eukaryota > Metazoa > Chordata > Aves > Passeriformes > Muscicapidae > Erithacus > Erithacus rubecula. Next base: position 30,331,946 of record NC_136689.1, read on the forward strand.
TATGATTGCGCGTTTATATTTTACTTTCCGCAGGAATTTACACACCCCCCATTTGCATCCTGTTATTCATTCGGCGTTTCCCTTTACTTCAGCATGCTGTGTTAATAAAGTGGAGCCTTGGCTCGGTCTAGGCACTCAAGGTGACAATCAGTGCTCCCTCTTAGATTTATTCCACAGGGTTTTCTGCATATATCCAACTACACAAAACACTCATTCTGAAAAGCACTGCATAGACAGAGCATGAAAATCAAACTTAAGGCTTTGGGGGTTTTTTTTGCTAATTCTGTTCTTCAAAGTACTAATTTTCCTTTTGGAAGGTGAATTTTACTGAAATACATTCCATGTTATTTAAGACAACTAAAATAGTATAAAGATCTCATTTTCACTCTTCTGTCTGTCAATCAGATGCTAGTCTTTAAATACCTTCAGATGGAGACTGATACTAACCTGATTTGTAATCCTACAACACAAAGGCCTGAAAAGAAGTAGCAAAAATACCTTTTCTGCTCATAGAGCCTATTAAAGACAACTTGTACTGAAGGTATCAATTCTTTTTTTTCCCTGTAGAGAAATCATAGTCTTAAACTTTATTTCAGGACCTTCAACTGCAAACTGAGGGGAAGAGGCAGGAAGAATAAAAATCAAGCAGTTCATTGCAGGAGAAGTTGAGATGAGAAATTAAGATTTGCTATTATCACTCCATCCCAAGTAAGACAAAAACTTGCAATCTTGGAATTATTTCAGAAAACATAATTAAAACAAAAGACATTTAATTTAGGCTAGAACTTCAATTCACCAAGAGAACACAGACAAGCAAAATAATTTCTTTTAGAGCATTCTACCTGAGATAACACTTTGCAAAGATTTTCATGAAACGAAGGTGCCAAGAGAATTCTCATTTGATGGGAGGAAATATTTGCACTTGCAAAAAGCACTGCTGGAAATATTTGGCCAACTCTAGTCTTAGAGCTTAGACTTCACACTAAGAATTGTCCTGAACAAGCACAGAAATCAAGACACTGATATATTCTTCAAGCCATAAAACAGAGTAGAAATTCATAAGCACTAATAAACCAAAGCCAGTTGACACAAAAAATGAAAATAAACACTCTGTATTCCTGCAGGAAAAAGTGGAACTATTTTAGACAGGTTTCTTGAATCCTTTCATCCGTGTTTTGGAGGCTGTGACAAACTTAAACTGATGAGGACAGAGGTTATTTTAATGTTGAAGAAAGTTTAAAAACAACTTGAAATTTGTATTAACTCCACTGCAATCAAGATTCTTTAGCTACAGCTGATTAATAAGATTTCATCTTCAATATAATAACTGTAAAATCTCAGTGATTGATAAAAGCAATAGACAATTCATTAAATAGAAACTCCTTGCCTTATTCCTGCAATGAACAGGATCAGACTATTCCTACCTTAGAAGAAACTGGCAGGAAGCCAGCCAGTGCATCTCACTTTACAGAGCAGCTCAGGTAGAGAAGGAGAGAGAGGGACAGGACTCCTTGGTCAGCTGGGAGGTGACCAAGGACACTCTTGTGACCCCATGACTACTCTGAGTGCTGCTGTACTACCCTTGCCAGGACTGGGGTCAGCACACACCTGCCCACGTAAGTGGAGAACCTTAGCTGTCGTTTTAATGCCTCACGTCCTGCATTAATCAGGGTTTGGACATAGGAAAGATTTTGTCTCTATTCTTTACAAGTCACCTTTGTAATAAACTGTAGGAAGGGGCACTATCAATTACTTCATATCAAAGCAAAGTAATTTTTGATGCATCATTAAGCAAAATACAGCTGGATGGAAGTCATATGACATATTTTGAAACAGTAATAGTTTTACTAAGGCAATTTTCAGAGGGGGAAAAGAGAAATCTCTTGGGTATCTTTGACAGTCCGATGAAAAGGATTGGAGGACTCATTAAGGGCAGTATTACTTCCAAATGCAAAGCTTTGGATGACTGGTGACCTAAGTGAAATGTAAGTAGTTACATTTGGTTTCAAGAAAGTGGAAAGCTTACTTTACACAGTTACATTGTATATATTCACAAAACTGGCGGTTCCATTAAAACACAGATAAATGTAACAGTTTTAAGTACTTAAACAGCTGAAATCAACACACAGTATAAACTGAATTTTACGAGCAGTTCAAACCCAAATAAATTCCCAATGCTTACCATCAAAAAAACTTTTAGCTCTCAGGTAACTGACGCTAAGCCTAAGCACAGACAGCTTATCCAATTTGGCGATGACATCTTGGGGGAAAGGCAGCAGGCTGGCCAAGCGGTCCAGCTCGGCGTTCAGGCGGTCCCTGTGCCTCTTGGATGGATTGGACTTGGCTCCTTCAGCTGGGGACGGCTTCACGCTGTGGCAGAAAAGCAAACACACTGTAAATGCCAGCTCCTTCCCAAAATGAAGGCAAATATTTGCCATGCCTAGCATGTATTGTCTCAAATAACAACCAAAATGTTTTCCCAAGTGACTTCGTTTCCCATTGGGAAAAAAAAACCCCAACATCTAAAATGGCCTAATCTCCCCTCCAACACACACTTTGTTAAATGAAGCAGTTTGAGCTACAATATCTATCTGAACTTTCTAATGAACATTTGAAACTTCTGAGATTCAGCAATTTTTACAAAAAGTTTCCTATGTTTTCAGTCAAATGTCACTTGAATTCTTCCAAATGTTAGTATTCCAAATACGCCAATAACTTTTAGTAATATTTGTGTACAAAAAAAAAAAAAAAAGTAAAGAAAGTACACGTTTTCACTTCAATAATAATTTTTCACAGATGTCCTTAATTTCTATCACTTTGGAATAGGCTAGTATTAATTGAATACAATGAAAATTTCTAGAAACTTGCTAGGCATGCAAAACTGTACTGAAAACCATGAGATATAGCTCAGTCAGCATGTAAAATCATTGCAAGAAACACTACGAACTCATCCTTTAAGTCATCTCTCAGCTGAAGGCATTTCATTTGAGTACAGCATGGCAAAAGCATGCCTTTGTACTGTACAAAGAACAATTTAAAAAGCTTTGTGTTATGAATTACATAATGAAGTTTTTGTAAACTTGCTTTTTTCCATTCATATCCACCCCGAGCTCCAATTCCAGATATTTGGATACTCAGCCCTTCCCAGATACACAAGAGTCTGGGAAAAGGTTTAAACCCCTACTCAGTTAAATTATAACTAGTCATTACAAGCCAATACTGAAACCAAATAATTTATCTGCTTAAGCCATAGTACATTTTATGTTCTTTATTAAAGAGTTTTCTAATTAAAGAATGACTCATTGTCACTTTCCAGTTCTGCAGTTCTACGTGAAATCTACAGCAGTTATCAATTTGTGCAGCTCTCACAGAAATGTTGGTTCTGCAATATGCATCACTCAAAAATATTGAGCAGAAAGACATTCAGCAGCTAATTTCTCCAGTATTTCATTTAGTCTGCTCCCAACTGTCATCCTTGTATCAATTATATGATGAGCAATTGCAAAAGTTCCGACAGTTATTTTTGCCACTGCTTAAAGTAAACCATACAGAAAAGTAATTTCATCTTGTGTTTTCAGTCAAATGAGTACTGATAGAGTTGACTTATTTTTAGCTTGTTTTCACTTTATGTTTCAATTACACCTCTTGTCAGTTTCAATCCAAGCCCTTCTTTTTACAGCCATTGCTTGCCCAATTGCCACTTGTCAAAAACTTGCACTTAAGCCTGGCTGCCTGCTCTCCAGCACTACAACTGCCCTTTTCCACATTAAAGGAGCCTTATGTGGAGCCTGGAAATGTAAAAATGCCATTATGCAAAATGCTGATAACAGATAAATACAATGTATCAGGAGAAATTACTTCCCTGGTGAATAAAGTTAAAACTTGTTTTAAACTTGCTGCAGAGTAAATATTGTGAATTAGTAGTGCTTTAGCCTAAAAACATTTGAAAAGTAAGAAAAACAGTTGAAGAATTAGGAAAATTCTCTCTCTTGGAAAAAAACATAGGCTCATCATTGATGGCAATGGATGTCTATTTGGTTAGATGTGTGCTTCGGTCACAAATCATGACTTTGATACCAGCAGTTCACCACATTCCCAAGTGAAAACTAAACTTTAAATAATTTAGCAAGGTTTTCTTCATATTCTCTTATGCTGGCATAAAAGTAACTTTTACAAGCCATATGATTAGCAAAACTTAAATACAGTCCTGAAAAAATAAAATCGTCAAGGATTAGCAACAACATTAAAAGGTATTTCTTAAAATTTTTATGTATTAAACTGTTTCTAAATGTAGAAACAAAATAATGAATTTCAAACATTAAGCAGGTAACAGTTGTATAACAACCAGTGAACAGCTAACTACTATCAAATCATAGTGGTCTTCTTCTGAAAAGCAGAGGACCCCATAGAAACTATTTAACACACACAAGCTTTATAAAATAAATCAGCACTAAGTAACAGGCTTTTTTATCTTAACAACTGTCCCCTGCTTTGCTTTAAAATTGCATATTGACCAAGTAGTTGAAACTATGTTCAACTTGCATTCATCTCATCAGATTGTCAGTTACATGTGATTGTTTTTCTGCTTTATATTTACTCTCCAAAGATTTCTCTTACTTTTAACTATCTCAAAGCATTTCTGAATACTAAGTTACCAGTTTTTGCATCATAAATCTTGCCGTATTCTCTCCCCCAAATCAAACACCGATTATCCCTAATTTTCCCCTTTGTCACCCAACTAAAATTCATTATATAAAAATGGATTCTTCAGTGATGAAGGGAATAAGGGCAGAAGTGCCAGGGGCATAAACAACAACTCAATCATTTTCCATCCACTTACATAAACCCTCGATGCTAAAGACAGCCCAGTCTCAACACAGAAAATTATCTTCAAGGCAAATTATGTGTTATGTCAAGATTAAATCCATGCAAGTGCTTTATTTAAAGGGAAAAGAAAAAAAAAAAAAAAAAGAGAAAGAAAAAAAAAGGGAACGTATTTAAGCTGATCTTTTCAATCTTAATCTTCTACCTTTCTTAGGAAATCTGAATTCTCTAATCAAAGGCCAGAGGTCTCTGTACACTCGGTGTCTCTAGACTTATCTACAACCCTTGTTACCCAACAACTGCAAGACAAGCAAGAACACAATTTTTGATTTAACAATTTTAAAGGATTTGCCATCACAAAAACAGCTGACTGTTGTTTTCACAGGTCTGCTACAGCGTACTTAATCAGAAGTTTTCACTACACATGCTGATCAATGCACCTTCACAAACATTAACCCCAAATTTTTAAAAACTGCACAATTCCCTGAGCCTTAATTATTAGCAAAAGGTAAATTAAGTTTCAATATTTACATACTCATTTGTATTATTTTAGTGTGAAATTTTAGCAGTTTCTGAGAAAATGCAAAGGGAACACAAGTTTATTTTATTCATAACAACATAAAACACTGGGGAAAAAAGTAGAAAACCCAACAACCAAGCAATGAAAAGTATACCTTAGTAACAAGACTGGAGTGTGAAATGAAATCAGACAATAAAAGAATAATCGAGAAGAACACTAGAGATAGAGCCGTGTTTAAAAAACAGCTAATTTGTTTAAAACCCCTAATTATTAGTTCATCAGTACTATCTTATTGCATAGGAACATAGGACATGAGGAAAAATGTACAAGTCTAACTAATGGATTTAATCTTCTCATTTTTGAATATTTTTCACCTCATATTAAATATGCAATAATTATCTTTTTCTTATGCATCGGATTGCACTCAGTCAAGGCCAGGTATACAAAATCAGTTATGACACTAAACAAGTAATAAAGTCCTAAAAAAAAATAAAATCTTTACTTTAGCAACCAAAAAAATACTTCTCAGCATTTATTTTCCACACTGAATTTACAATTACAGAAAATTCAGCTGATGATTTCTTTGGAAATAACACGTATGAATTACAGATCATCAACCTCTTAAAGTCATTGTCAAGCAATCTTGAAGGTGCAGAGACCCCTTCCAGTGGCTCTCTCAGCAGAGAATGAAACCAGTCAAGATTCAAACTGCTGAAGGGATAAAGTTGTTTTACTAAAAAACCCTCCATCAGTGACATGCTACTCATCTGATGCTCGGCTACTGTTTGTCATCCAGTAGTAAATAGTTCAGGTTGGTTTGGTGCATGAAGGATTCAACCAGAGTGATAGAAACATCCAGAACACCAATCAAGGATGAAAGTTTGACACTCAGTTTTAACATATTTCACAACTTTCTAAGATGACAAGCCAACATTTATTGGAAAAAGGAAACAAAAAATTATGTTCCTGTCTACTGACTATGTTACTTATATATGCATACCTCCATTTGCTGCAGATTCTCTTTTTAGAAAGTATTATTTTGCAAGAAACATCAACCAAAACCAACCAATTAAAAAAACATAATAAAATAAGTGACTTTTAAGAAGCAGTCCATGTAACACAAAGCTACCCCAAGACTGACAAATATATTTGTAAGAAGTTTACTTTATGTAAGACAACAGTCTTACTGCCTCCACTTCAAATAAGAGGTGCAAACTGCTTTGTAGCAGATAAAGCTTCACACAAAGGAATATTTCAATGATTATTTTTCTTTTCTGATAAACTTCCTTTTTGAAAGCTTATTCTGGCACTTTTTATTTGTTTGCCTTGAATGGAAACATAAATAGTTCCAATTTTTTAAATAGTCTCTGCTCTGCTTTCTAACATTACTAGGACTACTCATCACTAAAGATCAGTCAAAACTCTGGAGTACTTAATGTGACAAATACATTTAAGATGACAAAGAAGAAAACCCTATTGTATTTTTTTTTAAATTTAGTCTACAACATAAACAAATTATTATGCTTTTTTTCTCTGCATAGCACAAAACATTTAGAACTCCACACCCCATTCCTTGTCTATTACATTTATCCAGTTATACAAAACAATTCCTATCCAAATACTGAATAAAAGAAAAACAAACCAAATCAGCAGTAGTAGGCAGAAAGACATAAAAACTGCAAGTTGGAGCTGTAGTTATGTAATACCTCTCATCTCACGTTAGAATCTATCTGCAGTAAATCCCCCTTCCATTAAACTTGCATTTTTTTCCCCTCCAACTACAATGCTACTTTATCAGTTTCCTTAAGAATCACTCGAAAAAAAGAAGTTGCAGGCTTGGGGAAAAAGACAAAAGCAGAAAGCAGGGGCCACACATTGGTCCCCAAGCCTCAGTGGGGAGTGAAACATCCCCCAGCCTTGCTGCCACCAGGGGGACTCACAGGGTTTAAACCTCAGAGAGGGAGGAAATTGAAAGACTCCAAGGTATTGAGAAAGTGATTTCTGTAGTATATTACCAGCAATTGCAGTGCAAATGTTTAGCATCTTTTTTTCTCTTCCCTTACATGACAAGAAAATAAGATGAATTTCAGGAACAATTACCTATTATGTTCCCCTGCAATTGCTTTGCTTTTTCAGCTGCAATACTGTAACTCCCAGCTGAATCAAAAAAGCACATTTCAACACTTGGCACACTCAGACAACAGCCTGTAATTCCCTCTCAAATTCAGTTCTTTACAGAGCACATAGTAAAAAGGGCAAGTAGTAAGGAGGAAGTTTCTTAAATTGTTCTAGAGTTATGACCATGGCTTTCATGAGTTATTTGTACCTGAAACAAGAAGTATTTCTTCTGTTTTATTTTTTTCCCATGGCAACTATGGCATTATATTTAGACTTTCTTCCATTTCTATAGGCTGTCTACAAAGATTACTAATCATTATGCTCCATTAAGAGGTACACGTATATGGCAAACAAAACAACAGAGCTATCAACAGATATAATCTCTTCTACAAAAGATACTAGTTCCAGTAATGCATCACCTCTACCTTTTCTTCTTTTTCTTTTTTTTTTTTTTCTGAATAATTGTGAATTCTACTGAGGGGAGAAAAAATTGAATTCAAACAATTTAAAATGACAGTAGTGCCAAACCTTTATTAGCCAGTACCAAGCACATCTTTCCTCTCTGCTGCAATCAGTTCAAGTTTATTGCCTGTCTCACTTTTTTTGGCCTAAAGGTGCGGTCTGTAAGTGGTTATGTGAGAAATCAGAGCCCTATGACCTACTAGCAATGTTCTCCAATGCTGGCTCTACAGAAGCAGCAACCAGAGAGAATAAAGTATTTTGAGACAGACCAAAACACATGAACATGGTAAACGTGTTAAAAGCAAGATAAACATCATACATAAAAATAATTTCCAGTAACCCTAGCAAGGTGGGTTAATAATCAGCCTCCACTTCAATTGCAGGTGAACAAACTGTTTCAATATCAATACTTTTATTCTGAGAAGAAACTTCTCCCTCTGATCCTAAGGCAAAGTCCCTCAATAGATAAATAGTTCCCATTAGTAATAAACCTTCAAGTTCAACTAATCACAGCAGTTCAGACAACTTACGTAACAAGAAGATACAGGGAAAAGGATTACTGACATAGACACTACAGTAAGGTAAAACAAAAAGGTCTCACATCCTCTAGCCAAAGCTAACCAAAATTTAATAATAAGCTAAATATCCAGTGAACTTACCAGCAAGGCAGAACACCTCACCCTTTCACAATCAGAACCACTTGCCTTTAGCTATTAGTAGGCTACAAATGCCACCAATACATTTCATTTCCTCATGAGGAAACACAGATTTTATTCTTAAAAATAAAAATCTACAGTGTGAATTTAATTAAGTACCTCTATATTTTTATTTGGAAATGAATGATCAAAAAGCAGGCACTGGTCTTTTTCTAATTAATGCATTTTCTAATAGGGGAGTTTTATATATATATATACACATATATATAAACATATATGTGTATATATATACACACATACCCACATTTTTAGACATTTTTTTTTTTAATTTGTGGGGTAAAAATCCCAAGCTACATTCATTCTAACAACTCTAACCACAAAGAAGCAAGTAGTCAATCTAATTCCCTTCACCCCAAGACCAAGTTGTCTGCTGTAAATCTAAAAACACATAATTCACAATACGATTTCATCAAATATTTTTCATTCTCTCCTTTAATGCTTTTTTAGCCCTTGTAGTTATTTTACATCTACAGAAGTAGCCCACAGAAAATGCACGGGGATTTTTGAGCTTTACTTATTTTTCTTGCAACTCAGTAGTTTACCTTTGCTACTTTTCATGACCTATAGATTCTCGAGTTTCAGTTGAAAGTGCAAGTTAAGCATCTCATCTAGCCCAAAAATTCCCCTCTCATGAGAGCAACGCTTTAGTGTAGCATATAAAACCTAGGATGCAAACCTAAAACAGGTGCATCATTCAAAATTACTTTGGCACTAAGCTGCTCCCAAGTTTCAAACATATAAATTAATAAACAAAAAGCCACCATATAGCCAGGGTTTCTTGGGTTTTTTTTTTTTTTTCCCCTTTCGACTGGTCTACAGCACTTGGGCTTCTTTGGCTCCGCGCAAACAAACGCATCCCATGCGGTACCGGAGGATTCAAGAGGAGGTTCAAGCCGGGGGGTTCAGGCCCTGAACGGTTCCCACCGGCCAAGCGTTTCCCTATTCCAGCCCCGCGCTCCCGCAGACACCTGAGCGGAGCGGAGCGCGGCACCCCCAGCGCGGCGGGGCGAGCGCAGCCCCGTCACCTCAGATGCCTCCCAATCTAGGTCAGCCGGCTGCGCCGCGCTGCCGGCACCGCTCCCTCCTTCCACCGACCCTCCGCGCCCCGACACTCCCTTCTTTCCTTTGGGGGTGGGTGGGGGGAAAAGCCCTAGAAGCAGCAGGAATCCCGCCGGCACCCCGAAGCAGCGGCACTCCCGGCTGCGCTCCGCCGCCCCAGCCGGGCCCCCGCGGCGCGGCGCGGTGCGCGGCAGGACGGCGCGCCCCCGGGAGCCCGCCGCTCGCTCTCCCCTCCGTGCCTCGCCCCCCGCCCGCCCGCGGCGCCGCTTACATTTTCTGCACAGGTTTCCGCCGCTTGCGACTGGCGTAGGTGACATTGGGGTTCATCCTGCCGCGGGCGCCGCCGGCCGGGGGCCGCCGCCCCTCCCGCCCGCCTCGCCCCGGCTGCCGGGAGCGGGCGAGCCCCACCGGCGCCGCAGCTCTCGCCTCGCTCCGCCCGCGGCCCCGCTCCCGCTGCCCGCGGCCGCCCGGAGCTCCTCGCTCGCTCGCAGTGGCGGCGGCGCCTTCCCCGGGCGGGCGAGGACGGGAGGCGGAGGCGCTGCGGGGCGGGTTCCCAGGTGATCGGCGGCGGCTACACCCACTCGCCGCCCCCGGAGGGCACAGGTATGGGGGCGGTCGGGGCTTTCCAGCGCCGCGTCTCCCCGCCGAGGCGACGCCGTCTCCCCGTCGGCTCCTCTGCGGCGGTGGGAGGGTGCGCGGCGGGCTCTGCACCCCGGCGCGGCCGCCGTCTGCTGGCCGAGCGCCTGTCAGAGTGCGCGGCGCCGGGACCGCCCCGCAGCGCCCGGCCCGGCCCCGCGCCCGCTCCCGGCCGCGGCCCGCCCCGCCCGGCTGACAGCCGCACCGCCCCTCGCCGGGCAGGCCCCTCGCGGCGGCGGGCGGAGGGAGCCGGGCCGGCCGCGCCGCCATGTTGGGAAGGTCACGCCGGGAGAGGGAGGACGGGCACGGCGGGAGCGCTCCGGGATGGGCACGGGCACGGGATGGGGATGGGGATGGGGATGGGGAGACGGAAAAACCCCGACCCTCTGGTGCCCGGGGTGTGATGCGAGCGGGGCTCCGCGGCCAGTGAGAAGGAAGGTCAGCTCCGAGCGCTCATGTAGCCCGAATAGCAGAAAACAATCGTAAGGAGGAAAAAAAGAATCACGGCGTTCAGGTTGAAAGATAAATGACACCAGCTCAGTGGCACAGTGAGGTCCGTGTCTGTCACTCCCCCTCCCCGGTTCCCCCCGCTGACACCGTCACAGCCGCAGGTCTCCCCAGCAGAAGAACCCAAAATAGCGCGCAACTGCCCAAAATAGGGGGTTATTGGGGGAGAAGCGGAAAGGCACCGGGCTCCACCGAGGACAAGGACAGCAGGACACCTGGGGACAGAGCGGGAATCACTGGGGCAAGGTTGCCGCTCGCCAAGCACCGGCAGGACCGGCGGGTCTCAGTGACCGAGGTCGCGGCTCCTGTCTCATTAGTGATGAATCTCTCAGATATTGCGCTGACGTTTTCGGCTAAACACTTGTTTCAAATGAAAGGAGCTGCATGGGAAAGTTACTGCCCCAATACTGACTAGTAAAACCTTCCGAGGGGAGCCCCGGTGCTGCTGTGACCCGCCGTCGCTTCCCCCGCCCGTTCTCTCCCTTCGGTCCCTTTCGCCGCCGCTGCCGCAAGCATCAGAGCTCTTCCCTCTCCTGAAATAACCGCAATAAATTTTGTCTCAGCGCTAAACTTGAGAGCCCGGGATCGCCCTGTGTAAACACGGGTTGTTCGCGGTCACGGCTGAGACGAGAGTCTGGAAGAGCAGCACCCTTTCCCCCTTTCCGACGGACCCGCTCCCCATGGGGACGACCCTGCCCCGACCGCAGCTGCAGGCTCGGCCCCGGCCCCGCGGTGCGGTCCCCCCGGGCAGTGTGTCCGTGGCAGTGTGTCCGGGACACTGTGGCCAGTGGCAGTGTGTCCGTGGCAGTGTGTCCGTGGCAGTGTGTCCGTGGCAGTATGGCCAGTGACAGTGTGTCCGTGACAGTGTGGCCAGTGACAGTGTGTCCGTGACACTGTGGCCAGTGACAGTGTGTCCGTGGCAGTGTGTCCGTGGCAGTGTGTCGTGGCAGTGTGTCCGTGGCAGTATGGCCAGTGACAGTGTGGCCAGTGGCAGTATGGCCAGTGACAGTATGGCCAGTGACAGTGTGGCCGTGGCAGTGTGTCCGTGGCAGTGTGGTCGGGGCACTGTGGCCGTGGTGCTGCTCTGGCTCGCCCCTTCCTTGGCTGCTTGCTGGAGCCCCGGGTTCACGGGCGTTCCTGCTCCGCCCTGCCGACAGAGGAGTCAGCGCTGGTCCCGGTGTTTCCGCACGCTTTCGGTCCCGCGGGATCCCTTCGGGTCGGGCCGTGCCCCTCCGGGTCCCTCCGCTGTCCTTAGCCGAGGCCAAGTTACTGGAGCCACAATAGGCAGATAAAGTTAATTTGACTAAACCTTAACGATGCTAGGTGGACTTGTCAAATGCCAGGGGTTTGTCAAATGATGTTTTGAAAAATTAACTCTTCAGAATACAACAGTTTTGAAGATATATAGTGGGAGGACCCTGCATCTTATGAGGTCAATGCTTTGCAGTCACAGTCCTGCCAACTTTCTTATCTAACATTTTTGCAGAGGATGCCAACTTTTTGGTAGTTTTTTTCCTCTGTCTCTTTCCTCCTCACTCTCATCTCTCTTCATAAGATCATACCAGCAACCTAGAAAAAAACAAGTGGATAATACTGTATGTGTCTTACTTCCTTCTCTTTCCCTGCCCCATTCTTCTTTTAATTTTATTGCTGAAACTGGAAATTCATGGACTTTCTTCGCTCCAAACATATCCATCTATGGAAGCACTCAGTTTCTTCCAGCCTAAACTTCCCAGTGCCTTTCTCTTTTCAGCCAAAGTCTCTTCCTATTCACTGGTTTCTTTCTCTGTCAGCACAAGTGGGCTGTGATCACTCCATACAACATAAATTGCTGCTCTGCTTTCATTCTTCTTTTCACTTACATTATCTTCACGTTGAAAGGTTGCAGTCATTGTTCATGACTCCTCTTCTAATTTTTAATTTAATTTTTTATTTATTCACTTTGAGATTGAACAAAGACTTCTTATTCTCTTCTGGCCTCTAGGTCACAACTCTTCCTTGATCACTTGTGCTAGCTAGGTAGCAGATAGACATCTGTACTTATGCTGTTTTATTTGCTAGCTCCAAATCTACTAGGGGTTACATGAGGAAGGAAGTAGCCTCCCATGATAGACTTCATCTCCCAATTCCCTTCTGAGGCCATGGGAATTGCATAGCACTAGCAAGGTACTGTGGTTAAGTTAGCCCCCTAATTCAGAAATAGAGAGTAAGGTAAATTCATGCTGCTAGGCAGAAGTTGCATCTTCTGTATATTTGTAATCCAATCCACTGCCTGCTGTTAGAAATCCACTCAGAAATGTCATATTTGCTGTTAAACAGGCAGCCACCTGTTTAACAGCAAGTATGAAACTTCAGATGTTCAGCACACAGAGAATTGCAGAATGCATGGAGAATGTCCTTATACGTCACTGGGGCCTTTTAGGCAGTTAACTAAAGAATTCCAAAACTTACCCACAGCTTTTGCAAATCAGTTCTCATCTGATATTCTTACTGTCTCTTTGCCTAATGCACTGTCTCAGTATTTTCTATTTGATAATTTGGGTACAGTAGGGATGTTGCCTTATACTGCGTGTAAAACAAGGAAAACTGTACAACCATTATTCAGCAATCTTAGAATCTCCTTCACTCCTTTTTGTTGAACTTTTTATTATTTTCCTTTTTTGAACTAATTATTGTCATGTTTAACAGCATATTTGTACTTGCAGAGGATGACTGTTGTTAATGTTATGTGGACAATTTAAAAATGTTTCATTCCTGTGGAGATCACTTTCTTATATATAGGACTCTCATCTCTTCTCATTTTATCTTTATGCTACTATCCAGGTGTTGTATTGTGTCTAAACTAAAGAACACCTCTTCCTGGAATAAATTCTCTCAAACTAGTAGCAATCATTTTTCTCCTCATAATCAAATCCAACAATTTTGCACTTGGAGATATGAACTATGGTGCCAATCAGTAACTAAATTTTTAAGAAAAATATGTTTGTGCTTCTAGTGAACTGTGCCTTTCCCCATCTCCAGCATATGTGAGGTACAATATCCAGTATTCCTTGCCTTCATTCTATGAAACTTCCAGAGCTCTCACCTGTCAGCAGTCACACCTGTTGCCCTAACTCCAAAATGAGCTGTATAGTTTTATTCCACACAATTCCACATTCTGCCAGATTTCTGCATCTCCTGCCCTGAACAGTTAGTTCCCTCCTAAGCTCCTAAGCTCCATCTCCTAGCCCCTCACTCATTTCATAACCTAGGGACTATTTGGAAGACTTCTACTAAACAGACAGAAATTCCTGAGAGAGCTGGAGATTCACAGGGTCGCTATGAGACCAACAAAAACCTTGTCATTTGGGAGGAATTTATAAGAATTATAAACACTCCTTTTTATCTTAGGGCCATCTCTGACTCATTTCTAGCTTTTATCCTACTCTTTCTGTCCGTGGCCAAAATTTTACTTCCGTCAGCTTAATTCTGTGTGCTGACTTGTTCTAGCTGTTTGCAGTGTAAATAACACAGAAGAAATCTAGGCTGGCTATCTGTGATTTCTCCTTCCCTGGAGACATGGAAAGAAGATTGGGATTTAAAACTGTGATTTATGCATCTCAGGTTTTATGGCTGTAGAACTATTGCTGATTTTGCTGCTGTTTTCTGTGTTCTGCTAAGAAGGAATATCTATGGCAACTCAGCAGAGTCTCTTCCTGCTCATTTCAGGGAAGTAATCATCTGTGGAAAATGAATGGGAGTTAGTGAATTTCCTATATATGGATTCTTTGTTGACTGGAAGGGTCGTACAAACATATCACTGTTGGAAACAAGGATTGTTGGGGGATATTCTACCCCACTTTTTAAAACTTAAGCAGAAGTAGTTATGTAGAGAACAAAGAAAGACAGTAATGGGACTAATATTACAGAAGCCTCATTTGCTGGTACAAATGAACTGTCTAGAGTTTTAATGGGAAGATGGGATTGACAATAAACTTCCCCTTCCCTCACCCTGCTATTTACATTTTTGTCAGCATAGGACAGAACCACCACATTTTTTTTTCTTTTCTCCCATCCAGACACCTGCCTCTCCACTCCCACTGCTCTTGCACATGCTTCAGATGTGTTAGTATTTAAAATCACACCCAGTTTCTATTGAATATTTAATTTGGGGAGCATTTCCAGAAGTTGAAAAGCCATATCAAGGATGGAAAAAATGAAACGTAATTAGAAGCAAGTAGAATATAATCCTCACATAGTGGCTCCTGCTGATAGGTCTTGGTTAATAATGGTGTTTTAATTATTTTAAATTCATTGACTTGCACTAACCCAATGTAATCTATACTCTTAATTGCTCCTACACAGCCCCCAAAAATTCTTGAGTAGATGAAAAACACATTTGAAAACTGTGTTCAAGATTTTTCAACTAGGGAAAAGTTTGGGAAATTACTAAATGTTGTCTGTAAGGCAGGAACATGATTTTGCTCAGATCCCATGATATATAAACCAAAAAGCATATTTTACCTCTAAGAACAGGGATAAAGGAGTGATATCATTACATATTAAGTATAAAAATCTGTACATTGCTTACTATTCTAAGGTTTTTTCTTGTATGCAGAAACAAGTGGAAAAGAGAAAATCTATACAGAAACTGCCTCTTCATTTTAATCTGAAACTAAAAAGTTCTGAAGAGCTGTACAGATATAACAAGCAACTTAAATGAAAGTTTCTGGCCTAAAACATTCATCAGTCCTTTTTTTCCCATAAGCATTGAAAGTAAGTGTTATGTTATGTTATAGCTAAAATAGTCTTCAATATTATGCCCAAGGACTTTTGTCCTGAAAATTATAGAGCCACTCATTTGAATTCAACATAATCCACTCCCAGTCAAGTACTCTAAGACATAAAGTAATCAGTGATAACAAGTCATCTCTTCCCAATGGCAAGTCAGGATGACTCAAGAGAACCTCTTAACCAAGACACCAGTATGACTGACAGCCACCCCTTCTCCTCCCCTCCTTCCTTGTTGATGGAGTAAGTTTATGTTTGTTACATGGGTATACAAAGAGCTACGTCTGCAGCTACAAATCTAGAAAAATACTGGTTTTGCATATATTGTATTACATTTCCTGCAGGATCAACAAATGCATTATGTTCCCAGGATCCTTCCCTGCCTCTGAGGCTCACTGGCACAAAAGGAATTGGATCCAGACTGTTATATTTTCTTAGTTTCCAAATTAAGATGGTTGCAGGCAAACTGCAAATGACCACTGACCTGTGCTAGCCCCTGAGCTACTCCTGGGAATCATGTGGGAACATGCTGAAGCTGTCTAAAGGCTGATTTTAGCTATTTAAATCTACCAGTAGTTGTTTTAACATCCTGGAATTCCACAGCACTTGTTAAATTTACTAATACAGATTTAACCTCAGAAAATATTTGTGATGCTTTTGGCCATAAATGTTTCAAATAGCCTACAATCACTAGGATGCAGAAGCAGGAAAGTTCTGGTCACAACAATAAATCACCATGACAATCAGCAAATGTGGGCAGCATATGATCCAGATGCACCACAAATGCAATCTTGTTGCACCAAGACCTGTTTTCTTATAGACAAAACAAACACATAAAGAGCTGATCATTTTACTTCTGCTTTAAAAACACTACTGCATTCTATTTATTAGCAGGGCTTTGTTGCTAAATTGGCTTATAATTTTAACAAAATCTGTGGTTTGAGAGGTCTTGAAATAAGATTACAATTATGATGGTTGACTCAGTAGGCTGCAAATTCTCTTTCTGCTCTCATTAAGAGGAAAGGGTATACACAAAGTATGACTAATGAGTAAAAAAATTATCTAAATTAGACATGACAATACTGTTTCTGTGCCAGATTAATTTCTGTGAAAAGAAACTTGAGCTAATTTTAATAAATAAATTTAGGTGTCATGCATTTTAATTCAACGTTATAAAACCTTACCATGATTAAGATGAACTAGAGGTATTGTATTGATGGCAATTGTATTATTTCTCATCCTAGTGGGACTTCCTATTGAATCTAGTGGGTATACAAATAGAAGAATAATACAAAAAATAGCAATAGATACACAGATATCTAAATGACAAAGATCAAGGCTAAAACTAATATGAGATCTGTATAATTACACAGAGAGATTTCCACAAACATAATGTATGATTAATAATAGATAAAACAAACAAGAAAGCCCAAACAGTGATTTTAATACCTGTGCAGGAAATAGCCTTTTTGAGAATAAAATTGTGGTCTGTGTTAGTTTCATTCACATTATTTTCATTGACATGATACAATGAAGTAATTCCTTGAATCCATAGTTCTCCAAAGCATAGTGAGCTGAATCTGTGTCATTCCTAACAGCTAACTGCCCTACTCATCATTTACTGCCTTCTGTCACAAGGAAACTGCAGCCTCCTCAGGTAGTGTGCTCAGGGCTTACTCCTAGAGCCTTTTTCTCATTGAGCAACTGTACTTTTATAGGCTTTTTAATTTAGACATCTAACATACTTTCCCATCCAGAGTGACTGCAATTTTCTGTCATTCCAGCTATGTTTTGGTTTTTTTTTAATTTCATCTCTGGCTGAGCCTCCTGAGGAAGTGAAGAGAGAAGACAATGCATCTGCTAGGGCAGGAAAGTAGGGAAACATCTGCCTTTGAAGAATTAGAGCCAGCATGGATCCTGAGAGCTGCCACATTGCATAGAACAAACAATAAGACTGGAGAAAGGGTAACAGGAGCAGGTATCTTTTCAGTGGGAAAAACTTGAATGTTTTTATTCTGCAAATAGCAATCATGGCTTGTTATTTCATCTCAGCATTAATGGAGAACATGCATGTACTGAAAACTGCCCACAAACCATTTGATGTATTGTTTGCTTTATCCTTTCTATTTTTTTCCACATTTATCCTGTTAAGTGTCCTGACCAGACTGTGTTTACATGTATCCCTAAGCAAGCCACAACTGTTGCTAGCTACATATCCTCTTTAAAGTCTCATTATCTCTGGTTCTCTGAATTCTGTCTGGCTCACAGACTGACTTTTAGTATTTAACACTTGCTTGTAATGAGTCTTCTCAAAGCCTTCTAATCAGTGTGCCCTGCATGCAAGATAAATTTTTAGCTCCTCTTTGTAGTGAACTGCATGTTAATTTCCCCAACTAGCTATCTAGCATCTGCTTCAGAGTAGAGCCTTGAGTGTTGTCTGAAAAGTGAGATTTTAACAATCTCAGCTATGTAGAAGCCGTCTCTTAATTTTTTTAAATGTTATACACATGCAAAAGAACAACAAACCAATGTCTAGTGTGTTCTTTTGTCGTTCACAGTGTCCTTAAAATATTTTTCTGTTTACAATAATAAAGATACTGACTAATGAAGATACTAGATTAGAAAACTATCTGTTCAGTGGGGAAAAAAAACAAACAAACTGTTCTATTTCTTCTAAGGAATGCTGCCTCATTTATAATTTGTATTTTGGATTATATATATATATATGTATATAACAATGTAAATAAATGACAAAATACTGGAGTGGATAAGGGATATCATGGGCATGCTTTGCAATAAAAACTTTTAAAAAGAAGTGCTTGTTTTTAGTGTATGTCTTTAATCTTCTAAAAATGCTAGATTAAACCATCTTTAAAACCAGCAAGTTAGCAGGTTTTTTTATGTCAGTTTTCATGGCAATTCTGATAATCTCAGCACAATAATGTCAGAACTGTTTCTTCAGAGTTTTGCACAAATATTCTTATTATTCAGGCACTACAACAGATTGCGTCAGCAAGATACCATGAAACTTTAGAAGCTCACAATTTTCCCTAAATAGTCAATGGGTCTATTTTCTAAACTATCTACCAGAGATTAAAAGTTGCTCATTTCAGAGGTATAAAATACTGCTTGTTATTTCTGAGAGTGTAAATCAGAGCCAGTTCACAGCTTCTTTCATAAGGAAGACCTAAAAAAAGGGATGTCCTAGAGGCAGCAAAATTCCTGCAAACATTACTTTTACATTATTTTTTGCAGGATTCCTTTTATAGGAATTCCCTGAATCCACACTTAGTAAGTTTTAATCTGAGCTCTTTCAGTTTACAAAGTTAAGGGTGAGGTTTTCCTAGTAATGTGCAGCATGATAGATGATCCTTCAAAAGTAGTTGATAGTCTTTTCATGGAACATATGACAATATTTTGAACTAGAGTGGGACTTGAAAAAAAAACAAGCAATAACCACAGAAATTGGGTGAGGTGATGTCCTCTATGTTAAGAAAGACAAGCAGCTGCATGTTGGTCTATCTGAACCTTTCAGCTGGCCTTCAGGCTTGCCTTAAGGTGGCCCATGGTCTGCATAATGTCTCAAGGTCAGTGTGATGCACTTTAAGTGAGTTTCCAAAGATGAAAAAAGTAATTCCTGTATTTGTTTCTACCTCAAGCCTAAAAGAATCAAGAGTTACAACTGAATATTACTTCAGTTATTGAAGTTATCTTATTGAATGAAATGCAACAACTCTGTTAAATCTTCTATTTTCTGTTTTGTTTGCTCGTTTCCTGGTAAACATTCCTACCATACTTACTAAAATACAAATAGTTATAATAATATGAAGTGAATTGAATCTATGTTGCATTCAGTTCCCTAATTCTATCAGGTCAGGGAATCAGGGAAAGCATTTTGCATGCTAAATAATAAGACAGCACTGTGTTGTTCTTGGTATGTTTATTCATTCCTTATCTGATAGAAGTAATTAAGCATCTCTATGCAATTTTGATGTTTAATAAAAAAATTCTTGGGACAATTTATCAGAGTCACAGAATGTTTAAGTCTTACTTTCTAAAAGTGGGATTCCTACAGTACTTTTCTAGAAATGCAGCCAGAATAGAACAGGAAGATAAAACTGATGAAAAGCAAAGAGCAAATAAGGAAATTCAGAAATAACAAGACAATAGTTAAAAGAGGTGGTTACTGAAGAGAAAACTAACAATGGATATGGTTCAACTTGAGACCAAGAAGAAGACATTGAAAAAAAATCTGAAATAATAGACCAAAGAGAAAATCATTGAGTTCCACTCGTAGCTCATAGAAGCATGGAAGTAATTAACTTGTAATAGATCATTTAGAAAAGTCACCGTAGGAGCTAATCATCAATTAGCTGCTACATTAAAAAGAATTTTCATAGAGCTTTTAAGCCAGTAGTTATGGTGGCAGAGAATCATACAAGGAATTCTACAAATTTAACAGAGTACATATTTCTGAACAGCAGTATCTGGGTCATTGACATCATCCAAACTCTATTTAATTCCCTAGGTATGTTGCTTTTCACACTAATGTTCTAGAATTAGCCAGTCCAAAAAAATGGACAAAGAAAGGGAATGATATGGAAATAGTCTTCAGCTTGTCCCCATAGAATCTTCTTGTGTCTTTTGACTCCCAGAGCATATTGTGAATTTGCAATCACTCTTCCTCAGTGAAGCCCTCAGGGAAAAGCACACACAGGGAAACCTCCAGCTCCCCCATCACACAATCCTTCTGCAATAAACTGAAAAAATAAAGCTTTTCTAAAAGCAGACCTGAAAACAAATTTTCTTCAGGATATTAGTCTTCCTGTCAGAACCTCTCCCTGTAACAATTGTTTCAGCAATCCATGTGCCAGAATGTTATGGCTAGATAATATTTGTTAAAAACGTTTTGCTAGCCTTGTATAAAATATTTATGTTATTCCCATAATATTCTCAATAAGTAGTGAATATATATTTTGTGGTCTCCCTTGTTTCAGGCCTAAATTTGAACCAAAGTAATGAAAACATTTATAATAAACAGAATGAGACACTTATCTTGATCAGGGAAGAACCTGGTAGATACCTCTGTGTGTTTTTCCCTTGTTTTCCTTCCCTTTGTAATTATACATATGGAAGAAATACAGCTCAGTGGGTTTTTTTGCCCTTCATCTCATATTTTTCTGTTGTAGGCAGAGCAGAATAAAGAAAACTGCCAGTTTAGGATTTTACACCTAAAATAGTGCAGTTCCTGTTGATTGGAAATATGAGTACCTTAAAATCATGGCTGCAGGTCACTTGAACTGCATTTATAAAATGAAAATAACAAGAATTTCAGATATGTTTATGCCATTTTACACCTGATGTGATTATTGATGCACTGACTTTGCTGAGTTTGTTCCCTTAATACCTATGTACATTCTATCCACAAGCAGCTAAATAGTCACTGTCCTAACATATTTCACACAGGATGATGAATGGCATTAAAGATGAAGATTACGCTCTAGATTTTTGAGGCTTGTGGTGTCTAGAACCACCTCCTGTGATCCTCTCCAAGCTTATTAGACTTGCATTTTATATACATATGTAAATGCACACACACACACACATGCACATATATATCAAACTATCATACAGTGATTTTTATGTGCTTAACATAGAGTCAGATAAAACAATAATTTTTTACACCAAGCTATATGACCCAGAGCAGAATTTTACATTAATTAATTAATGCTTCTGATTTAAGCCACAGTGTGTCATGGAGGAGGGGAAGGAAATAGTACAATATCCTTTTTGCTGATGAGTTAATATTATTAAAATAGGGTTTTCATGGAGATTCTTGGTATTCACATGCTGTGAGAACATCCAGTGTTGGTAATATTTGATACATTATTTTCATTTATTTGTGTTTTTTTCACATTGATAATATATTTGCAATGTCTCCAAACAGCAGACATAATATGTGTTTTCTGAAATACTTTATAAAAGTGACATAATTACATAACTTACAGAATATGCTGTGGATAGTACTGCATATTCTAAGTCACCTGTGTTTTCTTTATGAAATAAAATATTATTTTTTAATAGCTAGGTCATTTCCATCTATAAAAAGCACAGAAATCAGTGTTTTGTCTGATAGTATTTTCCAATCCCTTCAATCTATTTAGCTTAACAGATGTACCAAGGCACACAGATGGAAACAACTCAATCTTTTTCAGGCTTGATGCTCAAGAAAATAATCAGGACAGCGAGCTGGTGGCACTATGCCTTGTCTTCTTTGTAACTGAAACTATTGCAATGGTGATACGGGAAAACAAGTATTCTTTTTTAGAAAACTATGGATTTGGTGTTGGTTATCTAATATCCAACCTATATCATCTCCAGAAATCACTCCAGTTCAAAAGAAGTGGCTGTCCTATTCCACTCTGAGCATTGTGCTGCTTCTGTTGCAATTCATGGCTCATCCAAAGTGCAGGTGCTGTTAGATCCTGAGCCTGGGTGCAGGCAGTGGCTGCATTCTGTGGTGGAATAAGGTGAGCTGCAATATTTTTCTCTCATCCTCTATCTTTATTTTTTGTATTCCAGTTTACACTGGAAGACAAAACAACAGTAGGGAGGAGAGTCAGTGTGTGCTGTACACCAGGGTATTTGACCTGCAGGATCAGTTACAAACTGCTCAGGATTGTTAGTCTAAATGCAGTCCAGGAAGAGATAATAATGAATATAAATTCAATACAAGATAACCATTGAATGTTACATTTTGCAATTTCATTATACTTTTGTACAGAATTATAGGATTCAGCATAAATCTCTGATGGTGCTCCTTGGTTTGATGAGCAGCCACCTGTACTGCCAGATGTGCAGATCCTCAGGCCTTTCTGCCTTTCAAGTCAGTGTTCTGCAATCTAGTCACTCCAACCAGCAGCCAGGTAGCAAATATTCAGCATGGTTCACTCAGGAATTTCAGCTGGGATTTGGACCCTACAGGACTTTCCGTGGGGGAGCTTGTCACAGCGTGTTTGTGCTGACACAGGGTTTTAGAAACAGAGTAATTTATATTACCTTTTGCAAGGTAAAAAGCCTTTGGGAAAAGTAATAAATAAATAAATCCTCTTTGTGAGCAAATCCCTCCACTGAAAAGAAAACAAACAAAAAATCATCCTATTGTTTTGACCTTATATCAATGGCACATTTTTGATAGCTTCTTCTTTCTTTTAAAGCTTTCAGCTCTTTTCAGGACTCTTAATATTTGTGGTTTCCCCCAATTGAGGAGTACTCGTTTATCTATGTTTTACTCCTGTCAAGCATCCTTATCCAAACCTTCAATATTCAAACACTTTTCTCTATATCTTTGAAGAGATAGAGGGAATTTGTACCAGTATCATTATTGTACCTTTCTATCTCACTTTTTAAAGTCTTCCTTTATTGCTTTCTTTTATCTAATGCCTTGTTGTTGAGCAGACAGGCAATAACACAAAGCCAAACACATTAGTCACTGAAAGTACCTCCCTCACCCTTCACCAGAATCTGTTTTGTTTCTTCTGCAGCTGTATCTTACACAGAGACACATTCATGAAATCGCACACAACTGTGATTATTTTGAAGGCACAGAGAAAATAAGCTACAGGAGAAAAACAAGCAAAAAATCCAGAAGTAGAAATATTCTCTTTAATTGCTTTCGTACTGAAATGAAATCACATTCTCCAAGAAAATGCTCAGGATGTCTAAACAGAATACTTGGGAAATGATATGAGATGTAATGAAAACAAGTACTTTTTTATTAATAGTTTTTCTGAATATGCTTACCTGCAGTTTTACCTACAGTGACACTTACTGTGTTAATAGACAAACACAGAGGCTGAAATTAGTAGATATAAATCACTCTGTCTTGTAAATACAATGGAAAATTGCAGGTTTGGTATGTAAGTTGAGACTTTTATTTTTCAAGAGGTGAAGAAGAAAGGTGGGAGGTAAAAAGAAAAATTATTTATTTGGATTGAACATAAACAGCAATAATTCAGACTTGTTAAAAAAATTAACACTTCCACATCTCCAAGTTTATTATACAAAGGAAAATTCCTTCATTTGAGCATGGGTTAAGGTTTCCAGCCTTTGGAGCAAACACTTTAAAAACTCTGCAATCTTTTTTTCCTTTTTTCAATGTCAACTGAAGCAAAGTCAGGATTAGTGCAGAGTGGATTTTCTGAAATAAGTGAATCTCATACATAAATAAACTGCTTGGATCCAGCTCTATTTAAAATGGTTATAAATTTGCTTTTTGCCATGGGTTTATGCAGTACCAGGCACAATGACTACAACACAGTTCAGGCTCAGATATTGAGTGGAATCTCAGGCACATTTCCCATGTGTTATTTATTCCACATGAAGCTATCCAGATGAAATACATATAAATCAGTTTATATTAAAATTATCCTAAGAACCTGGGCCTGAAAAGTCAGAATTAAATTGAACATTGTTCCTGAAATCTAACAGTTATGGAATACCATACATTCCTTAATATACCATATTACAAGTACAAACACAATTAGCAATGATACAGATAATAAAAATATCAAAACCCAGTAGCAATATATTAATACCCAGTTACCAAATTTCTTCTGAAGAGCTGCTGTTACTGCCTGGAAAACAATACAGAACAGAAGAGTTCCCAGGGAAGTGTTGCTAAGGAATCATTGCCCTTACATATTTATATCTCAAGTAAGCATATGGAAAACAACAGCACTAATTTTAAAAACTATTAAGCAAGTCCTGAAGCATAAGCATAGTGCATAAACCCTGCTTATGCAAAACCCCAAGTCATGCCTGTTTTCTTTAATTCCATATTTTTATCCTGGATTTAAACAAAGTCCACATTCTCTCTCAGCTCTCCAAATAAAACCTCCAGGAATCACCAGGTGCTTCAAGTTCAACACAGGCAACAAGAAAGAAGGAGGATGTAAGGCTGTAGGGTTGTTGCAATCAACCACAATAGGAAATTCATATCTATCATTTCAAGCACAGTAGCAAGCATTTAAAAACTTCTCTAACAGTAAGCTAAGATTCTAAAATCCATATCACTTTAGTCTTAAGGGAAGTTCTGATGGCTCTGGCTCTGCAAGCAGCACTGCTATTAACAGCTGTTTATTCTCCTCAGTTTGTGAAGAAGGAAAGAGATCATTATTAATGCCAAAGTGAATTCTTTCTATGTATGGTACAACCAACTAGTAACAAAATAAAAAGATACAAAAATGAAGACAGAGAAAAGTCCTAAAATATAGTGTCTAGGTAATGTTATCCTCCTGGAATCAGGCTATATGGTGGGAATGGACCTATAAATATTAATAGAGATCAATAAAGCAATAGGTAGTATTAAATAAATACAGTATGACATCAATAAATTGAAAAGAATAGCCTGGAAACACACAAACTGTTTCCAAAATCAAGGAGAACTGATCTAAAGCTTGGAGGCAATGAAGTCAAAGAAAGGTTAATCTGATCATGCAGCAATCCTTATGACCTCTTTATGTTGATAGGATCATTCCTCTTAAGCGGAATTAAAACTTATGGAGGAATAAATATACTAAACTGTGCTGAGATGGAAACGATTATCAAATTATATATTGCTGAAAATAGCTGTGTTGTGAAGGCTGCCCAAGAGACATCACTGCATCACTACCTGCTTCTGAAGGCAAGGTGCTGATTTTAAATAACCTGCTTCTGCAGGAATCTGTTAATTTGTCCAGTGTTACTTCATTACTTCATCAGTCCTCTCTTCTCCAGCAGTTAGCAGACCACCATGAGGCACTTAGGTTTTGCATGTACTTCAACTAAAAATAATGCTAATGAAATATCAACCAACTTCCATTCATGACAGATCTAATTTTGACAGACTGAAATTAATAAATATTTTTTTGGTTTTATTTTGTATCACAGTTTCTATGCAGACTTGAATTTTCAATAAAAATTTAAACTAAGATGCCTATCATTTAACATTTTGAAAGGAATCCAACAAATACAGAATTTCTGATACAGATTGTGAACACAATATTTTGTGTAGTGTGTATAAACACTGAAATAAGGTTAAAAAGCTCAATCAGCTTTCATACTTTGAAACATCTGGAAGTCAAAAGACATTTTTAGAGGAACAGCAAATGAACTGAATAAAAGGGAAAAATAGATTTAATGAAAATGCTTAAGAAAATACTTTGATTGCAAAGTATTACTGTTAATGACATTCACTTCAAGCTTTTATCTCATTGCAATTGCATCTTCCTTTGGACACAAGTAATCAAATTGTATCAGTATAATTTAATTCTTTTGGGTTTAATAAGCTTAATGCTTTATATAGCAGTGCTAAACCCAACAACTGTACAGAGTCCTGAAAGAGCAAGGAGCAGTTCCTCATTGTATAAACCATCGTACACAATTACAATTAATTTGTTCAGACAAAGCCAAAAAACACTGCAAGAAAGACTGCAGAGGAGGCAGCACCTGGCACAGCACAACACTATTTCTGCAAGAGAATTTTCCAGCCACTAAAAATGTATTTGCATAGCAAATGGAGACTTCTTTTTCCTTCATTTTGTAAGACTCCACATTGTGACAGAGTATGCACTGCACTCTACACACACTAAATGCTCAGATGCAGTTTCAGAAATATGTTAAGGAAAATGAGCTATCAATTGCTTGAATATAACTACCCTCAAATATTTTCTTATTCTTTTTCCAGCTGTGAAAATTTCTGAGTAATAATGCTTTCTGGGAGCAAGATGAGGAAGGAAGACACCTTATATCATAGACTCTTTTTACCCTAATGCTGTAGGCCAGGTCTGTAGTTGGTATGTGGCATATAAAAAGACAAAGTATCAGTAGGACTGATTTTTTTTTTTTTAAACCTGAGGTGACTTCTGAGTATATAGACAAATCCCCTATGGACAAGCAGGCAACCTTCTATTTAGAAATTCAGAAAAATATTTTACTTAAAATATAGTTTTAAAGTTTTGTTTGACCATGAGGATCAATATTTGAATTGATATCATACATATACGTTAGCTATTCATTTTGGAGTATAGCTACTATTATTAAGATACATTCATAATATCTTTTATATTCAAATTTCTTTTCCTAAATTGCTTTCCAAAATTTCCTCAAACTGGGAGTCCCCTCTCCTTGACTACTATAAAACATAAGTTCTGGCAGAACTATTTAAAATATCAATTAAAAAAACTTGCTTCTTATTCTAAGTGTAAACACAGTATTCGGATTATTAGAAATAAAATTGCAATATGTATTCCAGTTCATCCTCTATGGCATTTGCTGTTGGTTTTTATTTTAATTTAAAAATTCCTTCAAAATCAAAGCAAAACAAACAAAAAAGCCCCCAAACAAACAAAAAAATCTTGCTTTCTTAGTCCTATACAAGAGAAAATACCAGAACAAACCTCAGCATTTCAGTACTTGGTGTCATGATGTATTAATATTATTTTGTGTGTGTGTGAATTATTTTGCAGCAATGTGAAACTCATTTGCATGTTTGTCATGGTTATGCAACTTACTTAACTCACATTTGAAAAATACATGCCACTCATACTGAATCCAGTTTTGGGGAAAAATTCTGGATTCCCACAACTCCCAAAAGAAGGAACCTATGGAGACCTTTTGATTTGCCTAGGTGATATGACCAACTTCAACCACTTCTCATCTCCAAGCAAGACATCAGTTGTTTCAGTTGTTTTTGAACACTAAATTTAATATACAGGAAATACTGAGCTTCAAGGTGCTTCCAGGAAGAGGTGCAGAGAAATGGATCCCTCTTTGCATTGTACACTTGGGGAGGTACTGAATGAAAGCATGAACCAAAATACAGTGCTAAGACCACTCTAAGGGTGTAAGGATAATGTCATGCATAATGGTGTCAGTTCTCCTGAATAAGGTAAAAGAAGGAATAAGGTAAAAGAAGCATCATAATGAAAATTGCTTCTTCTTCAAAGAGGCACTGTCCCACTTTAGTAGTCATGATAATACCCCTGTATTTCATGTACATAGATTTTCATGTCAAACAAATGCTTCTGATTATTCTAAGATTTCAGTTTTCTTAACTGTTTTACTCAGCAAAGAGTGGAAATTTTTTTTTTAATTGGGACTATAAATAGTCATTTCTCTATTCAATTTGACACGTATGTTCATTCTATCATTTTTACCAAAACAAGGGAAACCAAACAAAGATTTGGGGAAAAAAATAAAAAGAGGAAGAATAGTGAGGTAAAGTGTTTCCTGGACTTCGTCAGACTTCTTTATTCTCAGAATTTCTTCATCTTTTTCACACAAGAATCTACTCAGAAACACACTGACAGTGCTGACAAGTCCACTCAGTTCAGGTTTACTTCCCTTTTCCCTTAAACATAATAAAAATGGTATGAAGAATAATAAAGATGTTGCCACCTACTAGGTTCACAAGAAATGGAACCAATATTTAGTGTGTGAACAAATAAAAATTTGACAGTGCACTTTTAAATTATTGCTGTAGTTTTTTTCTTAACTGAAAAGATCTGTATTATTGCTTCACAAGTGATCCATGAAGGCCAATAAAAAAAAAAAAAAAAATTTGGAGCAGCAAGATAAAAAAGCTATTTAGAAAGATGGGCAAAGATGGAAAATTAAGACCCAAACCTGAGACTCAAACACTTTCAGGATTTGCGCACATTCAAATCCAGACATGAAAAAATCTATATATCTACTGGCTCTGACCTAAAAACTCATACCAAAAATCCTGGTGAGCTTTTTGGCTAAAGCCTGTCTGTATTTAATAATCTTTATTATTGGCTTGAAAATCTAAATATTTAACCTTTTTTGTTTGCAGGAGATCTTTCTAAATTTGTGAATGAAAACATTACCTCCATTAAGGAATACTGATACATACTGACCTCCAAGGAAAAAGAAGAAACATTTTAAAAAAAACCAACATCTGATATGGACCTACACTCTTAGATGGGGGTAGATTTCAAAATGCTCTCAGGAGTTTCTCCAGCAGATTAAATGCCTTAATGAGAATGTCATTTATCTTGTCTGTCGTGCCTGCTAACATGTAAGACAGAAAACATTATTTCTTTAGCCACCACCCAAGAACATTCTGTATTTTCACAAGAAAAAATACAAAAAAGAGGTAAATTCTCATATTCTCATCTGTATCTAAAACAGTTGGATGTAGTTGACCTGCAGGGCTGGAATGGAGAAGACTGAACACCTGTAACCATCCTCTAAACTCTGAGGAAGCTGGATCCTAAAGAGTCAGCATGTAAACTAAAGGAGCTTTATTTGATCATTTTATGTAGAAATAGCAAGGGCTGGTTATTGATTAGATTATCCACCTTTATGTTAAAGCATTGCATCAGATAAAAAGTAGGATATCTATGTTAACTCAAAATAAATTTACAGCAGGAGGAGTCTCCTGTAAAATGAATTGAAATGCAGACAGGAAATGAACAGTAGTAATTTTGTCAGCTTCTACCTTGATCCTTATTTTAGGGATTATTCAGTGATTTACTCAACACAGGTATATATGTACATCACCTATGGGATTTATATATGGGCTTTTCACTAAATGAATCCAGTCAAATATTATATTCTGGCCTTTATTCCATCCTTCTGTGTTGTTCCTGTGACTGGAAAAAGGCAGGGATGGCCAGCTCCCCAGCATCCTGCTCTAATCATCATTTCTCAAGGGAAAGCAACTCCTTGCAAATCAGAAGTATTCACTCCTCAGGTGCTTTCCCACAAAATCCTTCAGATGGGAGGCTTAAAATAAGCCCTTAAAGGGATCAGATTGTGCTCCTGGGGAGTAGTTGCTTTTGTGTTCTCTTCTTTTTCTGAGAAAAGGATCAGCAAAACATCTGCTGTAGGATATAAAGTAGTTAGAAAAAAGAGGCTTTTATAAGCCTAAATTAAAATAAAGGGGATGAATCCTAGAAAATTGATAGGAGGTATTAATATACTACTTGAATGCAGTTTTGTTGAACTACCAAAGACACTTCCATCATATCTACCACTGTTACATACAAAAATATAATAAATTGTACCTTACTGCAAAAAAGACCATAAAATTTCTCTCATTTACAGTTGTTTGAGATACCTTAAATCTTCCTTCTTATGTAGCTCTTGAGAGACCAGAATAAACATAGAGTGCTATGGAATAAGATCACCCATGATCATGTAATTGAAGGCAGTATCATAATAAATATATAAATGCAGCAAAACACTACTGATATATTTTCCTGCACTATAGAGTTTGTCCTCTAGACTCAGTAGTGTGTAGCATTTTACACTAAGCAGTCCTATCTTCACATTTTTAATTTCCATGACTTATAACATGTAGGACAGCCCTTAAGATGTCCTTGACTTGTAAGACACCTTGGCTGTGGAGAAAATTTGAAACTGTGCTGTAGTTTTATACATTTTGATATAAAATATTAATAGGTTTAATAGGGTAGCCAAGAAGGTAATTTCCATGAACTATACCTACAGTATTATATTGGCTTAAATAATTTCTGAGAAAAAAAAAAAAAGAACCTTACTTAGGATGTAAAAGAAGCAATTGCAATGTAGGTCTCAAAGATTATGAAAGCCACACTCGAGCTCTGCAGCAAGTTCTGGCTTTCACAATTACCTACTGCTGCTAAGGTTTGGTTGCTCAGCCTTAGAAATTCCAGGAAAAATATGTGAGAAAGGGATTGAGATTTTTTTAAAAGTTTTATGACAGTAGTCACTGATGCCTGGAGTGTTTCCAGTAACAACTACCCTGAGGTAACAGCACAATCAGCAGTTATGAAGTAAAAAATTAGAAATTAGTTTGGCATAGAAATCAGTAATTTTGAGGAAAGGAGCCAACTGAAGAGTACTTCATGCATCTGGCATCTGGTGAATAGCTGCTCTGTACAGCATAGAAGGATATTGTAGGAAAAGATTTAAAACAAACTGGAAACAAGTAGCTTAAAACAAGCCTTCTGGGGACTGAGAAAGATTCTCTGTTGATAGCAATATGGAAAAGATAAAATATGAGGCTTCTGGGAAAAGGGTGAACTACAAAATAGGCATGACTTGTAATATGACTGAAGTGTATATGACAGAATATAACCCTAAGTATCCCTTTCCAAAACCTTAGTTTGCAGATAAGCTAAAAGCACTTTTCTCTTAGAAATGAAAACAACTGAGATTATTAATATATAATTAATTACATGACAAGCAAAATAAA
Organism: Erithacus rubecula; assembly: GCF_903797595.1. Lineage (NCBI taxonomy): Eukaryota > Metazoa > Chordata > Aves > Passeriformes > Muscicapidae > Erithacus > Erithacus rubecula. The sequence continues at coordinate 30,362,802 of NC_136689.1, forward strand.
TGTTCTTTTCAAATGTCAAGAAATGCTAATATTAATCTGTAAGTTCTTAAAATAGGCTATTTTCAGTGTGAGTGGGAAACATGGAACTGGGATCTACAATAACAAAGCAAGTCTGAATAATGATTTAACACAGGGCTTTGTCTAGTGTTAGATGAAAGAAGGCTGTGAATAAACTAATATTCTTTAAGCCCTAATGGGATTAAGGCAGCAACATGATGCAATTTGATTATTCTTTCCAATAAGAAGCTGAAAGCATTTGGCTTTCACTGCCATAATAGAATCACTCTTTTCAAAGCATTTTTAATTTTGATGGGATATCCAATATAACATTATGTGGATCAGCTTAAAGGCAATTATATTTGATTATTTTCCTCTCTTTGTTTATTATGTTCCTACTGATATTTTAAATGAAAATATCTCTGCAATTCTAAGACAAATATTCAAAAGCTGTAATTAACAAACTCTAGATATGTGCAATATCTAAATATATGCAAATACAAGAAAGGTCTTGAGCCAAATCTGAGCCTGATGAGTAAATTATTCCAACAACCATTATTTAAGTATCATCAGAAATGCCAGGAGCAAATTCTAAATTGGAAACATGACTTTATATTTTCCCAGCTGCAGGCAATGACAATTTTCACAGCCTGACCTGCTTGTAATAGTACACTCTTAAATCTCTGTTAGAGATCCTTTGACCTCAGGCAAGTGACAAGGCCACAATTCCCTTTTGTAACTCCTGTGGCCACATTGGGTTTGGGTTGCTTCTGCCACCACACTCTAAGAGGTGATGCACTTACCAAATGAGTCTGCAAGGCTCCTTTGGCCTTTAGCAGCAGCAAGTTCTTTACCCTCTTTTATTCCAGGCCTTTCTTCAGCTCAGCCTCTGATTTTGGTCTTTTAACTATATGATCACCCACTTTCTGGAGCTGATCATGAAAATGTCTGCTTCACTCCTCAGTGGGCTCTGAGCATTAGCACATCAACATTGCCCTGCATGTTTGCACTGGGTAGGTGTTAATGCTCATCTCAGAAGTCCACCTATCTGTCAAAAAGACAAGGTGTTATTTCTATTTTTTCAGATCACAAGTCAGTGGCTTTCACATACACAAGAAGCAAAAAAATCAAAACAGAATGTCAATGTGGGAGACAATCTTATTCAGTCATTCCCCGAATCCACAACTTCTGTACAGGTTGAAGGAACTCAAAGGTCTCTCTCAAGTGCAAACATTTTCTAGTGGCAAAGAAATAAGGAATTTTGCCTTGGGACATGGCAGTATAAAGGGCCAGGTCAAAAGATTCAGAGAGCAGAGCTTTTTGCTACTTTCAAGTTGTCAGGTTTAGTTTGTGCTAAAAGGCACTATGGTCCCCGGTGAAAGGTAAGAAGCTGCTTAAACCTCACAGAGAAAAGAAACCACCCTTCACTGAGGTTCGTGAGACATTTCCTGCAGTCAGAATCCTTCATAGTGCAGAGACCTTGTTTACGTGCCCCAGCTCCCAGGGAAGCTCCTTGTGCTGGGGACTCCATTGGCTTCCAGGGGTGGAAGGTTCTGACCAAGTGCTGCGTGAGTTGTTCCTTCACCTCTCCAATTACTCCCAGTTTTACCAGACTTGATAAATAAGAGCAGCATTTGGTTCTAAAGTTTCCTTCTTTAAAATAATGTTTTAAAAATAATTTGGGGGGGCAGGGTGGTTTTTATTAGTACTTTAAAATTTATACTTGAGTGGACATAGTGAGCAGAAAATGCTAATCTTTTAAGGCAGATTTTAATTCAGTGACACATTGACACTAAGGTCTGCTATACTGTAGCAAAGCCCTTTTGTTTTAGTGTTGACATTTCAACCTGATATTCTTGGTGGGCTCCAAAACATCTCTAAAAGTGTGGCTGACACCACCCCTGCTCCTTTCCTTTTTATACTCACCTGCCACTGCACAGTGTGAATTTGGCTGGATAAATTTCAGACCAAAGCAGCCTAGTAATGCTCTAAGTGTTGTTCTTGTGTTCTACTAATCCCTCTGATTTAGACAGGTTGTTCTCTTACCATTTTTGGCAGAGTTAAATACTGAAGTACATCAGCCCAGGAGTGAAAATTTCTGCCATTTCTTGACATTTATGCCACAGAGATATTAAACCACTTGATAGACAAGACCTTTCTATATTTGTTAATCAGATAAAACAACGGAAATCCAACCACAACTGGAGTCCTGTTTTTATTTCAATACCAGGTGTTCACTGATACAATCAAATAGTGAAATATCTATCTGTAACTACATTAATTGTTTCTGAATGTGACAAAATCTTGTGTAATTTCTAGTCTCACTATATTTTTCTGTACTCCTCTGTTTAAGAGGCTTTTTTTCTCCACACAGAGACAATAATGAATCACATTTCCTTCATAACTAGGCTATATCTACCAAAAAAAAAAAAGGAAAAATATTTTAAAATTGAATAACTGGAGTATTAGCCATTATGTTGCCAGCAAATGCATACCATGCAGTTGATTGCTTACCTGTGGTGGGATGGGAAGGAGAACCAGAAAAAAGGGAATACCTGTGGGTTGAGATAAGAACAGCTTAATAATTGAAATTAAATAGAATATTGCAATAATAGTCATGGAAAGGGAGTTAACAATTAAAGAGAGAGAAATAAGACCCAAGGAAGATAAGTGATGCACAATACAATTGCTCACCAGTTGCTGATCAATACCCAGCTCATCCCTGAGCAGCTATGATCCCCTCTGAGCCAACTCTCCGAGTTTATGTACTGGAATGATGTTGTCTGGTAGAGAACATCCCTTTGGCTGGTTCCAGGCAGCTGTCCTGGCTGTGGTACTTCCCAGCCCAAGGCACTGAAAGGCTTTGGCTAAGAATAAGCTCTGTTTGCAGCAACTGAATGTGAGTGGGTTGTCTACACTATCCTCATTCTGAATAAAAGAAGCACAACACAGTAGAACCAGTTACTCAGAAGAAAATTAACTCTACCCCAGCTGAAACCAGGACTAGTTTGTCCAAAAATGAAAACAGAGAAACATGACTTCTCAAAATGTCACCAGGGACAAAAATTCCATGAAGGGCTTTGAACCAGGTCGTAGTTTCATATAAACACAGTATATGCTGTGCTGATCAGACTGTCAGCTCCCTGTCCAAGGGAGCTTCCCTCTTAAGAGCATCTGATCACTTCCATGAAAGAGCAATCCATTAGGGTGAGAGGAACATATGATTGTCAAGATTAGCTCAGCTTATTAAAATGTCAGAGAATAGGGGAACACCCATATTCACTCTATGACTGCTTTCTTCAAGTTATGTCAAATCAAAAGTATTCTTTTAGTGCTGGCTAATATCAAGAAAACATATAGGATACACCTATAAGTTGTGCAAAATTGAGCTACATTTCTAACTGTAAAAAAAAGAAAGAAATCCAAAGAATAGTATTAAGAGAAAATCATGGTATAACACCACTGAAAAAAGTTATAATCAATGATGAAACTGTATTTCTTAGAATTGCAGCTGACTTCAGTCTTTGACTACCATGCTGCTTATCAAACATAGTGCATATTTCTGCTTTTCATAGTAGGAAGCAGCCAAAGGAAAAGAATCAGTCTAGAAGGAGATAAAACATCTGTTACATTAACTACTTATCTATGGGAATACATTTTCACATGATTTAAAGAACCAGACAGGGTATATGTGCATGTTTTAATATGCCATATCCTCTACAATCTAGAATTAATTTAGTTTTAATAATTAAAATTATTAAGAAATTAATTTGAGCTCTTCTATGGACAAATGAGCATACTATATGTAGCATTGATTTTAAAAACTTGTTTAAATGATTAGAGGACAGTTTTCAGACACTTCATTCTTCTCTCTCTTCTTGTTAAAGAAGTGTAACTTTTTCCCATGTTTCAAAGCATTATCATGATAGTGGGGAAAATTTATTTTCAGTTGTGGTTTATATGAGATATTTAGCATGGAGAGCATGTACGCCTGAGGCATTCAGGGTGGGAGGGATTGTGAAGACCTGTGAAACTTCTGTTAAATGTGTGAGGCTGAAGAAATAGGAAAAAGAGAAGACTGAGTATGAAATTAACTATGTAAGTTGACTGGATGAGTACTTATTTATCTAGAGTGATGTATGTGACAAATATTGCATCATTATCCCTTTGTCTTGATACTTGCAGTGGAGTTGCTTGAGATGCCTAACAAAGCAGATGAAATGCTGGCCTTAGAGTCTGCTGAGCAATAGTTATACACAGAAAATTTATAATGTTCTAGGAACTAGCACACTACTTATTTTTTTTCTGAGAATTCACACAAGCTTGATCATATGAAGGGTTTGAGGGGGGCCCCTTCTGGAAGTTGTCCCCAGTTAAGAAAAGGAGTAGAGAAGCATAGGGATGCAAAAGTGTGGATTTCCAGTCTAGATATATGAAATCTATTTGGAATCTTGAGAGATGCCACCAGTAGTAGGTAGCTCATGTCAATGAGTACTCATGATGTAACTTAATAGACAGTTCCCACTTCAGCCTGATAATCTGCAAATGGATAAAAAAACCTCTCTGCTCTTAGAACTTAAAACTTAATTTCCAGTTGGACAAGTGTTTCTTGGTATTATAATGAAGCTTTGCTCTATGTAACAGAAATTACTATATTTAATAGAATATCAATTTTGATAACAAAAAGTTAAATTATATAAATAGTTTTCTGTACAATGAGAATAATCTTTATGCATATTAGAATAATCTAATATGTATCTACAACCTGGAAGTGTGCAAATCACATACATATAAATATCATATGACACCTTTCTTTCTAAATAGAAAGAATACTTGATCATGTTATTAGGAGACAATGTGCCAAGAGTGCAACTGTGAGAATAGTGTTGTTACTTGTCTTGTGACAAGTCTGTTCTTACTGGAGTAGGTTGTAAAGAAGGTTTATTTCATCCACACACCACAAACTATGTACATTTCACCAGATGTTTTCTCACAGCAGAAATTTTGGAAACAAAAAGTCAGTCTTCCTAACCACAAGATATGAATCACACTACCGTAGCATGGAAACCAAGATGATGCACATTCAGAAATAACAAATGAAATCAAAGATAGCAGTCTATTGTGATAGCTATAATTCTTAAGAATTTCTGAAAACCCTGTTTGCTTTACGAACAAATTAAATTCTATAGTTTACTTATGAATAACACAGATTAAGCTCTTCTGTCTCTGAGTAGTTTTTGTTTACATTTAGTCTCATATTCTAAATTGTTTTTCACTGAGTTTTATGGACATGAGAGGCACTTATATTTTACAAGAATTAAAAGAGTAGAATTGATTTTCATTTCTTGAATCCTTTCATCAGTTTTCTTTTTTTTGCCATACCATGCTCTAAATTCTCATTCTTTCCTTCCTGCAGAGCTTGATTTTATTCTGACCCTCAGGTATCTCTGAATTAAAAAAAAAAAAAAAATTAAAAAAATTGAAGTTTCTGGGCATCTTTACTTTTACATAAGGTTTGTTGCATACCAGCTGCCACTTCTGTAAATGGATGTAACCTTGCAGGGAGAGTCTGACCCAGGTCTAACCCAGCTGTGCCTGGTCTACACTAGGATACAAACAGCAAATGCAGCCCCAGTATCACTGCAGTGTGGTTTGCTGGAGAGATGCTGGATCAGCCTTTGCTGTGCTGGAGCATGTGGCTTTCCCAGCAGCTGCAGAGCTGGTCCCAGTACAGGGCTCTGCTGGGGGCACTGCACCTCACTCAAAAGTTCTCCACTTCCTTTGTTCTTGCACTGTGTCCAGCACTTCCCCTTCTTCCCTTTGCCAGTATGCTTGTCCTGCTGTCCCTGAACACACAGTACTTTTTCTCAATACTCCTACCAGTTACTCAATATTAGCATTGCTTTCATGTCATCATACAGTCTGTGTTGTAATCATGGCATAGATGGGTGAGGAGAGAGGAGAGAGACAAGACACTCAAAGAGATCAGTCTCAGACATAGAGCAAGTTTGGTGTGCCTTGTCTTCATGAAGGAGTTGTAAATCTGACCTACTTGGGGTTATCATCTTACCTCCCACAGGCAGCTTATCTTTAACACGTCTGAATGTCCTACATTTGTATAAGGCTGGAAAAGAGAGATCAGCCTGTCACAAAAAGTAAATGTATAAATACAACCCCCCCCCAAAATATGCATTTTGTTAGCAGTCAGAAAAGATTCATGCAAATAAAATTCATTCATCCTACCAGAATTATTAGAAAAAGCTCTGCTCTGGATCTCTAGTTGGATCCAGTTTGATCTGTAGATTTTATCACATCACAAATTTTGAGATTTTGGTCTGTGAAGTAGAGGGCAGTTTGGCAGAATGAAAAATTATGTTTACCCCCCTTTTCCCAGCTCTTCATAAGCAACTATGAATTATCCTGCATTTAAAGACTCTGAATTATATAATAAGCATGTAAGTATTTAACAAAATACTAATTGAAATTTTAAAAATTTAATTAATACTAATATCCTTTATTGTTCTACCATTCTGCAGGGCAGAAACCATGCAAATAAATAAAACTGAATGCAACAGAACTCTGCCTTCAGCTGAAGTTGAGATTATTAATGCATGCAGACAGGTCCAATACTGTTGTGGTTTCACATCAGTTTCTTCTGTTTTACTTCCAGATTTTTGAGAGCTTCCCTTAGGTAAGGAAGACATCTGTTTATATCTGAAAACAATAGATATGCTCAAGCTGGAATGTGGAGGAGGTTTCTCTTCACAAAACAAGCACAGCACTCTCCTGGCAGGCTTGCCACAGGGCACAACATAACTAAGAATATGAACTGCTCCACTTACCATCTCTATACAAACACAAGGTTTTTCTCCAAACATGCCCTTGATGATACCAGAGATTGTATCTGAAGCTAACACTGGAATATTCCCATTTATTTCCTGACATTGGGATAAACCTATCCATCTAACTCACAAAAGTGGGTTACTTCCTGCATAGTATCATTCAAATTATTACACTGCAAAAACTCAATAATAATAAGGAGGCAATGTGCTGTATCAGTAATAAACTTATGCATGAACAGAGCAAAATACTGTCCAACCTACAGTAAGAAATCTTTTGTCCTCATTTTTCATGAAATTAGTGTCTAGCCTTAAATGTCTAAAATTATTCATGCAATTAAAGATGTAATCCATAGAAATAAAATCAGGTCTACATTAATGTTTTCTTTAAATTTGACTAAGCTTTAAAGAATCGCTCATAAAAAGTTACATTTACACTACTAGTATGAGATCAGTTAGAGATAATGCCTTGGCAATATTTCCTTCAAGCTATGGTGAGAATAGAAAAACACATTTCTAGTGCATCCATTAAGTTAACATATTCTATAATTAATAAAGAAACATGAGTCACTTTCTGGGAACAACATTAAAGAAACTTCGGGACATAGTATTTGAAGAAAGAGAATTCGGGAAGTCCTGTGATAGTGTGGAACTGCATTTCTTAATCATCCAGGAAAGTGATTTTAAGGGGAAGGGAATTGGTGATTTCTTTTAGTAAGAATGAATCATAGAGGTGCTGGAATCTGGCAATCAAAATGAAACCTCACCAAATTATACAAGTGACTAGCAATATAGTTCTGAGACATAAGGAAACCACAGGTTTCTGGCAAGTGCTTTCTTAAGAAAACTTGGAGCAGCTGGAGAAGGTATAAAGCACAGAGCAATTAGACTGTTTCATCTTTTTTACCTTTGAATCCTTAACAGTTTAGCAGATGATTATGTTAAGGAAACTACTATTTTTCTATTCACGCATGTTTAAATGCATATTGACATATATTTACATGCTTTTACATATACTTTCCTTTAAGATTTTTCAACACAGTTATTGAGAAACCAACAGTGAATAGAAGTCATTTTAATTCATATGTTTATTTCAGATGCAGCTTCAGTATAAGATTGAGGTAGAGGTCCCTGCTTCCAGGAATGGTTTTGGTTTTTTTTCAGTGATGATCTAATATGAATGCATGCATCAAGGTGATTTAATATAAATGCATACATGGCATTTTAGTTTAGGAGGTGTATTGTTTCTGGCTGGGAAGGAGTTAATTTTCCCCCAGCAGCCCTCACAGTGCTGTGCTGTGCACATTGAGGGCTGGAAAGGTGTTGATAACACACCAGTGTTGGCACTAGAGCTGAGAAGAACTCGCACAGCATCAGCTCTGTCCAACATTCCCCCTCACCAGCAGGTTGGTGCTGGGCAACATCTTGGGAGACAATATGGCCAGGGCAGCTGACCCAAGCTGCCAAGGGATTCTCCATGATATTCCACACCATGTGTATTCTCAGCAATAGAAGCTAAAAGAAAGGAGGGGGTGAGAGAGTGGGGTCAGGGGTGATCTCTTATTTATGTAATTTTTCTTCTGGAGCAACTACTACGTCTCCTGAAGCCTTCCTGGGAAGTTGCAAGACATCCACTTCTGGATGGAAAGCAGAGAATAAAATATTTTTGTTTCCTGTGCTTTTGCATGTATGACCTTGCTTTTGCTTTATTAAATTGCCCTTATTTTGACCCATGAGTTTTTTCCAGCTTATTTTCTCCCTGCTCTGTCCAAATGAGGAGGGGGGGTGATAGAGTAGGTTCAATTCTCTCCAGTTTGAAGAGTCCTGTACTACCCACTTTCTATGGCAGTGTCAACCTTCACTGGACTTAACTTCATATCACACTTCTCAGATTTTCCTGCAAGACTTTGAAAAAGTAGCTCTTTCCAGGACATCCACTGTGAGCAAATGTTCTCAAATTCTGGAAATGCTGGTCAGAGGGGGAAAGATCTGACAGCTCTGAAACTTTTAATCTACAAATATTGTATTCAAAGTCTGGCAGTCCCTGAAATGGATGAATTAAAATTAAAATAATCAGATCTTCTTTTCAGCATCATTCAGACAGATTCTGCTGTACTTTATTATGAACTGATAAGAAAGCTAGTCCTGCTTGTATTGAGGAAGAGGAACTAGATCTCATGCCAGAATTTCACACTTCTCTAATTTACTTCAAAAGAAAGGAAAAGCAGATTAATATGTTCCTTTCCTTCTTCTCCAGCTAAATTACAATTCTTCCCTGAGAATTGTTAATTTATCATAAAATTAATAGTAACAATAACACATTCAATAAATAGTACTTTTTATTAATAAAAGCTGAAGAATTTTATAAAGTAGAAACTTCAAAGGTAAATGGAAAAGAATGCATAACTTATCTTCTCATCTTCCTTTTCCATTCTGTTTTTTTAAAGTCTTTTTTTCCTGAAATTGTTATCTGTCTCTGTCTTCAGATTCCAACTCTCTTACACAAAAGCTCTTACTAAGCCTTTTTTTTTAACTCTAGTAATATTTTTTCTACCCTCTAGCAGAAAGATGAAAGGCAGGTAATTTGTCTGCAAAGTCTCCAGACTGATGAGAAGCAAGAAACTCTGTGCACAGAGGAAGTTCTAACAGTACTAAAGAAAAGATCCCAGCAAAGTGTTTCTCAGGGACACAATTATTATTTGAAACAACTCATTTATCGGGGCATACATTTTTATATTGGAATGAGAAAGTAACAATCTGTATTTTGCATTAAAGATTAATTTTTCCACTGAAGGCCAACCAAAAAAAAAAAAAAAAAAATTGGTTGGAAGTAAGAACCAAGAAATTATAATCACATCTTTACAATCTTCCAGAATAGTAGTACTCAATTATCATCTTTAAGAGGAAGTTTATGAGTATGCTTTGTTTTAGCTATTTATTAACTATATTCTCCTTAATATTTGAAACATTTGTTTTCAAAGAGGGAAAAATTTGCTTTCTGAGAGCTAGGCACATCGATACAGTGTTTTGTTGAGCCTTTTACAAAGTTTGAGGTGCAAGGTGCAATAGATACATCCGTGCTTTTGTCTTTTGATAGAGTTTCAACCCAAAATGTGGAAATAACTGAAGTCAGACTGCTCCTGGAGGTCAAGTAGATAAGTCCTGACATGACCAAAAGAAACAGACAACCCAAATTACTTTCAAGAATAATGCATTTTATCTAAAATGAGTAGTTCACCTGCTTCTTTTCTTTCCGTTGTTTTAAGACTGACTCTTCATTTGAAAAGAAGTTTTCTTTCCTGATGGGGAAATATAAAGAATGGGAACTGATATCAAAAGACAACAAGCTTTACAAATGTATCCTAGAGACAAGTACACAGTGTCTGGGGGGGAAATAAAAAAAAATAAAATAAAAAAAAAAAATTTAAAATGAAAAGGAAAAATAAGAATAGGTTATTTACAAACTTTTTAAATTTTCATCAATCTCTCCAATCTCTCCATAAGAGTTGACATTAATGCCTCCCATAACAAATCCCCAAATCCCTCAAACTTAAGAAAAATTCTTTTCAGTTCCTCTGTATTCTTTCATCTCTCAGAAGAGAAGCTGAAGTATAACACAACAGGTAGCTAAAGAGAAAACTAGCAGAAACTAAAGTTTACCATTTCATTGTGCAAACCAGTCTGAGACTTTCAGTGAAGCTCCTGGCAAAGCCCAGGATGTTTCCACTGGCAGTTGAGTGCAGGCATTGACTAGGACCAACTACTGCAATCATTTTTTTGCCTTTGTGTTCTTTTACTACAGTGACCAGCAGTCAATGCAGGTAATTGTGTTCCCACTAAACCCTTTTCAAATATTAATTAATGGCCTAAATAATTCTGCTTATTCTGCATCACATAATTGCAGGAAATGTCATTCCCCCTCCTCTTTTTTTTCCAATCAGTAATTTTTTTTAAAACGTTTGCATTCCAGACAACATAACATTTGCACAGTATAATCAACAGGTGACTTCTTAGGGATCTCCTCCATGCCCTACCACAGCTGTCCTTCCAGCCAAATCTTCTTCTCCAGTGTCTATTCTTTCATTCTAACCTCCCACTGCTGCCAGTATGCTCTACCATTTTCCAAAGGCTCAGTGGAGTATTATGGAAGTGTGGTTCAAGGCCTATTTACCACATAATACTAATGTTTATTAGCTATAAATCCTGTGGCAGGTATGTGAAATACAGTTGTGTCAGGCACCACAACTTTTCAAAAATAAAGATTATTCAAAAAGTATGGGCAAAATATATTTTCTTCATTCTTTCTTCATTAAACAGTAAAAAAATTAAGATAAGGCAGATGATGTCTTCTTTGTTTTATTACAAGTGGTATGAAACAGCTCTTGCTCCCCCAAATCTACTATCATCAAGCATTTAAAAGATGAGAGTAAATGCTCACAAGTGCAATGTATCATTGACAGAATTCCACCAGGTCTCTTTTCTTTATGTATGTCACAGTCTGAAGGCTCCTGAAAACACCTCTATTGCCTCTGCTCTTTATCAGTGCTGGTGTAAATACCCTGCATGTCTATCTCTCATCTGGTCATTAACTATAGTAATTAAAACAGTTTCAAAAAAGAGTATTTAAGGATCATTCTGTAAAACATGTAACTCCATGGTTTCAGATGAGGGCTCTTAGTTTGAAAGCTTGCACATCAATCTTGAAGGAAAGTAGAAAGAATAAGAGGGAAGAAGGTGAGTTTCTCTACCATCAAGTCATAGTATTTTTCAACCCAAAAGCACTCTCTGAATGGTCTACTTCAATAAGCCATATAATACTAGCAGCAAGCTAAGAGTCTGCATAGGGTTTTGTGAAAATTCATGCAGTGAGATGATCACATGCATTATAACACATTGCTGACTCATTGCTAGTGCAAGAGAAAATAGTTTGCCCTCAGGGACAATAATAGCTTATCTCATTTGCAAAGATAAAAAAGAATAACCATGAAGTCATAGCAAATTATCTCCACCTGTGACACTGGGGAAATTCTGAGGTGGAGCTGGCCAGGTGAAACTGTAGAGGTGGAAACTAAAATAAAAACATCTGTCTGGAAAAGTTTGTGCATTGAGACACAGAACTTTATTTGAAGAAGATAAACAAAAGGGCAATGTTCAGTTATTATTTCTGTAAAGGAATATAATGAGTTGAATAACCAACAGTGTATTTTGTAGCTGGAGGGAAGAGTGGGAGTATGTGTGGGGAGAGGAGAAGACAAAAAGACATCTACTGCCTGAGTCTGTCATCTATGAGAAACAAGAAGTTCCTTTCATGAATTAAGTTTCTCTTCTTAATAACTTCCTAAACTCCCAAGGTATACTTTTTATTTTGCTCCTTAACTAAGGAAGTAGAAGCCAAAAAAATTGAGAAAAATAATTGCTCAACCTCACAAAGAAGAGGCTAAGTCTGGTTTAGAGAGGGGTCACATTAGTCTGTGAAAGCAGAAACTTGGTACTTGTGAAATTTAAATGTCAGTATAAGCATTTGCTATATTTGAAAATATGTAGACGCTGTATACTTGTGTTTGGGTTTGTTTATCAAAACTTCCAGGATTTTTCTCACCCTTGGTCTGCAGCCAGTGCAACTTTACTTCAGTGTGTGCTGAGGCAACCGTGGCTCCCCAACTTGGCTCAGATGGACTGCAAGCATGTTGAGATAGACAGTGTCAATCACTCACTGACTGTGTGCAACTTCAGGAATTATCTTGGTGAAGAATCACTCTTCTAACTCACAGCCTAAGTTTAGTTCTGCCTTCTGTGCTAAGTTTATCTGTGGTGGAGGGGACTCCACCAAAAAAGATCCTTCATTTCCTCTACAGTCGCTAGATAGAAGGATAAATATTTGGAGACTGGGAGAAGAAAATCCAGTCCATTTACCATAGATGATTTCCATCTCTTTGGATGCACAGCCAATTTATAAAGTCTTCTGCAGTTAATTTTGGACAGAAATCTAGCTCTTGTACTGAGGGTATAAGGGAGTGAAAAAATATTAGAAAAATCAATCTTCTCATAGATCAACAGATCTAGCTTTCTTCTGACAAACCTGTCTTCTAATATGGCTCTGTAAATGTGAAATAGTTATTAGACCTCAAATACTTTGGATCATCTGAGGTACTGCTACTGATAAAAATAAAGACAGAGCATAAACAGGCATTAATTTTTTTACTAGGATTCTTCTCTGTGAAGATTTAGTAGGTAATGGTAGCACATGGAAGAATTACACACATTTGGGAGAACTAAGCACAGCAGTCCATGAAAAGCACCCAGTGAATCTGCATTGATGTAATCTCTAGAGTGGCTGAAGCCTATAAGAAATGTAAAGCTATGCTGAATAGCTAGGAGTATATATTAGGAACCAGGGAAAATACACTCAATTGACTAAAGCCTTTCTTACTCAATCTTTGAGTCAACACAACTGCATTTATGTCAATCATTTTAAGCACAGAGATGTCTGGCCCTTCACCAATAAGTGTGGGCTTCTGTTTTCCAAATGTTTATGGAGGATTTATTAAAAATCTGATATTACAAAAATCAAGAACCTTGTATCAAGTCAAGCTTAGGGTCAATCTTGGTTTAATTGGGCCACTAGTTTCACATATTCTTATGTTAAAATTTCCTAATTGTTGCTAACAACACCATGAACTGGCATTATGTGGATTACATTGTGCTTTTGACTGTACAATCTCAACATTCATGTACATATTTGCAGGTGGGAAAAATCTGGAAGTTTTGGATTCCAATTTTCCCCTCTGCAGGAAGATTTATTGAGCACTATTCAATGTAATAGGTACCAAAGAGGAAGCTACTTAGGTCCATTAAAGACATGAAAAACTCTGATTTACTTAAAAACTTTCATTTCCAAGTTGGCAGGATATATGCACAATTTCATGAGACAGGAAGAGAGTAGTAGTAAAGAACACTGTGTCCTTGCTTTGAAACTTTTGCTAGAAGCTGTTTTATGACTTAATTCAACTTAGAAATAAAAGGGTATGGAGTGACCCAACAAGATCTTTCACAGTTGAGTGTGCTTCTATAATTTAAAACATGCAGCAGAAAATGCAAAAATTAAGAAAAGTAGTGGCAGTGTTAATCCCAAGAAAATAGTTTACACATTAACTTAAACCAACTCTTTATTCTTCCTTAAGATGGCAGCCAGAACCAGTTTTGAATTTATTAATTTTGTTTTAACAGAGACAAACATTTCACAAAGTATTTGTTAGAGCATAGATAATTTTAAAAATTATAAATCAGTCCAATATGCAGCACAGCACTTCTCTTCTGAGGAATTTCTCTCAGTAGAAATGCAAACATTAATTCAGACCATGTAATGTGAGTCAATAAAGCCACACTCCATCACAGCCATTACACAGTCACTTTGTCATTGCCCTACACAACCCTAACTGTTTTTTCCTTCAGCATTTTCTTGGTGTAACTCCAGAGGACTACAAGCTCAGGAGTGTTAAATGTATGCAACAATCATCACAGAGACCTGGCTAGATTGCTAATTCAATGCAATCATTTAACAGCAGAAATCTAAACGACAGCAAACATAATTGTCCATAAATATAAATGCTGCTGTACATACGTGCATCTAGAAATGCCCAGATGGCAAACCAGCAGTATCAATTTCTTCACTTGCTTTACCAAAATTTGCTCAGGCTCTCCCTGGTCCTGCCTGATCAAGGCATGCAGTTTGTCATATAGAACAGAATAAACAAAGCAAATGGAGAGTAAAGCTTTTGGTCTCTGTCTGGTTCTGTCTGGTGGGACAAGGCACCAGAACCTGGACCTAGTCCTTTTCACTGAACTCCTACAGGAATTCTAAATCAATGTAGAATTAAATTTATGTGTACCTTTACAGCAAATATTTCAATTCATGTGATTCAATTAATGTGACAATCTGAACTCTGATATTGTTTTGAAAACTTCTGTTTAAAAAAATTTCAGTGCTGTTACTGATGATAATGAACCCATATATGTACATGTATACATACACATATTCTAACTAGACAATTTCATTTTTCCCTCCAACAGCCTAGTACTTCCTACTTTAAATTGTGGCATCATGTTTTAAATTTGAGGGAGCTCTTAGTTTGTCAGATTAGCATATCTTATCACTTTATTTTTATTTGCTATCAAAATGCATATATTTATTCACAGTAAAAGCTGCTGTAGTTCATTTTCCAGCACCGCATGTAGTACAGTGTGTGCTTAAAGCGAGTGAGTTCTTGTAAATTTTGTGAGAGAAATCCAGAACTCCCTGAACTCTGCTGAACTTAGTGGTTTTGCTGCTGGCCATGAAGATGGTGTCCTTCTACCCTCATCCTCTCTTGTTCTCCAAAGAACCTGAACAGTCATTAACTCTGACATTAGCCAAAAGAAACAATAAATGTTGGTTGTTAAAATTTCCTGTTTTCATGGTCTTAGGAAGTCTAATGGCAATCAGACCCTTACCACACACTTGTGAATGCTGTGAAGTGTTCTCCTTCATCCATCATTTAAAAACTGTAATCACTTAGAGTATGTAAATAAAAGCCAAAAAACCAGAAGCATAACTCTATTAGTGATTCACTGGTGATTCAGAGTGTCTCATTTATTCCCTATTTCTCACCAAGGGAACTTGACAACCACTTCCTATCACATCATTGTTACAACCATGAACACCGAGCCACAATATTGTTTTGTTGCCATTTATGGTTGCTAAATGCCAGTTTCTAAAAAAAAAAAAAAACTTGCAAAAAATAGGTTTTCTTAATATCTTCATTAGGTTCTATGGCTTAAACCTATCAGTGGCCAGCTAGAAAGCACAGAGCAAGAGAAAGATAAGATCTGCAGATCTGCAGCTTCCAATCTGTCTTCTGTGATACTTCAAAAAAAACCAAAACAATTGGTTCATCTCAGTCAGTTGAACCTTGGTACACTCTGAATCTTGAATTGCGTAAGGAGGTTTATGGGGTGTTGCTGAAATATTTTCTTGACTTCTGAAACTATCTCAATAAGAAATAAGCTAGAATTGGAGATACTTGAAAGTGTTTTCTGGTTTGTAAAAATATTTTGTTGGTTTGCTTTTTGAATTTTTGTGGCTTTGGTTTGGGTTGTTTTTTGGTTTTTTTCTTTGTATATTTAATGTATTTTACATTAAAAATAGATCAAATCAATCTTTTTCAATATTTTCAATGAACTGCAAACTTCCCTTATCTTACTCACTGGCAGTGAGACTGGCATCCTTGTCACCAGATATGTCTGCTCTGAGGATAGGAAATGAAGCGACATCCAACACATTTTAACAGAAAATTTTCAGGCTTGAACAATAGACCTCCAAAGATAACAACTTGCTGAAGATTTTATGTCCTGGTATTTAAAGATAATTCATACTTGTCCTATATTTTCTGACTTTAAATCTGTTTATCTGAAATTTAAGGCACTTTTTTTCAGTCCCTTGCAACCTCAGTAGAAACACTTTACAAAGTCCCACATATACTTTAGACCAATCTGTGGAATCACTTGGTGATCTCCACCACCTTCTTCAGACTGCTTTCTTTCTACCACTATAGAAGAAGAAAGTTTGAATAATATCAGTTTTCTTAATAAACAATTAAATAATGGTATTAAATTATATCATAAACAATAAAAATTTTAGAATACAATATTTTAACTATCACAGTATTTACCTTATCATAGTATTGCAGGGGTTCTTTGAAAGTTTGCCTTTCAGAATTCCTGTTCTCACTGGGACCTAGGCTTTATAAATTGCTGAATAGATCTGCATTGGGATAATGTCCTTGTCACACAGAGAAAGTTCATCTCTTTTGGTATCAACATAGAATGAATCCAATAAAAGCATGGAAGGAAGAGAAAGCTCCACACCCTGCTAGGAAGGGTACTTATTCCAAATTAAGAGTCCAGAAATTTTGCAGTGAAAGTCCACTTTTTAAAATTCAAAGTGACCTGAGACAAAAACTTTTGTTTCAAGCCTATAAGAAAAGTAATCAAAATCTGCATTTTCAAGCATAAATCATATTCCCCATGTTAATCTGTGGCCAGTGGCATCCTTTCACTAGAAATTCATCTTCTCAATATTTTTTTTAATTTCTCTTTGCCAGACCAAAAGTTTTTGGGTTTTACTACACTGTGTTTTGGCAGAAAGTTTTGGCAAACGTGGTCCAGTGTTAAGCATGGTGGCCTTGGTCCACAGAAGCACTTGCATTCTTAACTCTAAACAAAGGCTTAAATCTTATTATTTCATCTATTTGAAATTATGTAGTGTTCCTTTAACATCAGAGGTGTAACAAGATAGGAACCTAATAAGAATATATTCTAAGGCAAACATGTTATGATTCAAAATAACCATGTTTTAGCAACTCATTAAAGTTACAGTGTTTTGGCTTAATTTGTCAAAAACTGCTAGAAAATAACTGGAAAAAATATTTTTTGAACTTTCTATCTATAGTTTGCCTAACTCTTTAAGAATTAAAAGTTAAAACTTCCTTCAATTACTATCAAAACTGAGCACCTTTGGAAAGAATATCTCTGCAGTACAAAAGTATGGAGATGGAATATAACTCCATTTGATATGTTTTTTAAATTGTACAGTGTTATATGCTTATATGTTATCTTTTTAATACTATGCAGAGTATTTTTAATATTTTACAGTATTGTATGTTTTCACATTGTGAAAACTAAATATATTTAGCCATATCAGTATTTAGAAAACTTATTTGCATTTTAATAAGAATCTGTACACTTCTGTAACTGTTAGATATATGAAAATAAAAATATGAGGGCCATGTGAAGGCCAGAGATGTTTATTTCTGTCTCACCAAAGCTGTGCAAATAAAAGTTATTTTTAGTCACATACATGTCTTTATACACATCTATACATGGAAATAGAAGAGGTTACAACAAAGTGTTTCAAGGCTACTTTTGCTTCCATTGTTTCTCACCTGAGAAAATAAGTATCTCCTACATTTTTTGGAGTTTAAGTACACTTGACATAAAAAGCCATATTATCATGAGTAATAAAGTCATAGGTAAGAAGATAATAAGACAATAACCAAGAGGAGAGAGATAACAAACAAGAAAATTTCCTTGTTGTTCAATGCCCTGCAGTATGAGAAAAAATAGATGACCAGTTTATTGTGCTCTTCAGGGCACAATGTAGTCTATTTCTGGGGCCAGAAAACTTTTACTGACTTTTTCATGGAACACATGGCTGGCTAGGACAGTGATGGAAGCTGGAGTCCAGTTCCAAGGTGCCTCACTCCCCACAGTTCGTATTTCCACACCCTGCTGCACTCTGGGGTATACCTCAACCTGTCAGGAAGTGAGGCAGAGAGAGGTGATTTGCCCATCCCCAGAGCAGATTAAAGTGTCTGTGGCCAGGTGAGTGGCTCTCAGCCAGTTTTTGGCTGCCCCATCCAGGAGCCTGGGGCCTCGGCCGGTGGGTGCTGGCAGCCAGGGGAGAGCGTGCGACACACTGGCAGTGCCTTGGTGTGAGGCACCAGGCTGGAACACACTCATGAGTCTTTAGTGCCTTGGAGAGAAACACAGGAAGGAAATACAGACTTCAAAGGCTCATTATATTGACCAAAAAGGAATCTAATTATAACTGAGAATGTGGCCAGCAGGGTCAGTGGTCCAGCTGGAAGCCAAGCTCTGTTTGCTCCATATTAAAGGTCCCTTGAAGTTCCTGTTGTGCCCAATGTCAAGCATATTTTTTAGCAAAATTTTAGCGAGTTCACATGAAATCAGCAATAAAAATCTTATTGACTTCAGTGAGACCAGAATTTGACTGTAATCCACAATCTGAGAACATTTCTCACAGTAGAAAAGGGTTTAATTTGGTATCAGGTTACTTGCAAACTTTTCTCATTGATGTTCCTAAGGAAGGTATTTGTACCCACAAAAAATAAAGGATAATATTGGGTCTAGTACTTCAGAGAGAATAGATTACACTCTTTTAAGTCTTCTCAATAATATTTTCATGCCCAGAAGGGAGGCTGAGCAGCATCACTCTTGTGAAACTTTCTTTCAGTTACCACTAGAAAGAATGCCTTGGGGTTTTTTCCACTTTCAAAGCATCAGGTTTTGTAAGCTCAATTTAAAACCATGATAGAATGTACTTCTTTTAGGCTGACTAAGGCAAAAAGATTTCTGTGTTAGGGAGGATTTATAGATTCAGTGTTACAATGTGACATTTGTTTTAAAGCAGCGAAATGATCAACTGTTTAAGAGGTTTTAACCATGTGATTGTTATGTGTCATCATTATACTGTAATATCCTTCTCCATATCTAAACTTTTTGGGGCTCAGGGTGAGTGAAGAATACAAAAATTTTGGTAGTTTTTCTGTTCTATAGAAATAGAAATATGTCTCAAGTGGCTGCACTTGAGACATATCAGTCCTTCACATGAATTTCCTCTTGAAAGAAGAGATCTGTCTTTGATCCCTTGGCATCTTCCCAAATCCTCATTTTTGGAAACATTTACTCTTAGATTCTCATGTAGACCTATCAGTTCAATAGCAATCAGCATCACCCTTGGAAAGAGAAGGGCTGATGCTCCTCTGCATGCCAGCTGCAGTCTTCAGGTGCCTGGAACTAGGTCAGGGATTTGGTATGCCTGAAAAGTGATCTGGTGAGTGCCAAGACAGAACAAATCCAGCAGCCTGCACTGTGGCTGGGTGAAAGCAGCTGTACAGCTGCAGTAGCTGGTAGCAGAGCTGGTGTTCACATATCTAGGGTGGCCTTTGAACTTTTGTAGTATATTCTGATGTCCAGGCTGCCACCTGGCCAGAAAACCTCAGCAGGGCCAGTTTGTCTGGATTCCTGTGTGGACAGCCATCTACCCCAGCCTGGAACCAAACAATACTGCTGTAGAAGGCATTCATGTTTCTACCTGCTACAGATCTCCACTTTTACGCATATCAGGAATATTTGCTAGCTTTGAAATGTTTCAGACAATGGTGAATAACACCATTTTATTTCCCTGATCTATTTTCACCTCAAAAGGAAAAGGAAAACAAAGCGATAGCCAGATGTCTTCAGGGTTTCCCAGGTAAAATTATGTTGTGTTGTTCATTGTTATGTAATCACAGTTGAAATTAATTTTTTCCTTCTGTTACTGAATTCATGCTTTGAACTCCAAGTGTTGGTATGCATTTAAGTCAGAAAAATATCAAAAGTTCAGTGCTCAAAGGCATGTCTCCCTTTTTAGGCAGTGCTCAGGTCTTGAACTTTGGAAGAAAAAAAAAAATCTCTGTTTTTCTAATACTGCTGTGATTACATCTGCAGCTGTCAGGAGATCTATATCCAATATCCCAAAAGGCATTTTGAGATGAGTAAGTTTAAATTTTTAGTGGGCAAGAAATAGCTTAGTATGTTTTGTTAATTCCAGTAAACCTCCATACACTTTCTCCTTTTCTCTTACATTACCAAAAAGAATGCCAGCTCTGTCTAAAGACATAATTTCTATCACAGTGTATGAGCTCTTGTTATGGAACTTTGTGTGGAATGTTTGCTTTTTTTTGGTACTTCTTTACTGTCTTATGCCAGAGGTCACCAAAATTAGTAAAAAACAATCATTAATGCAGCAAGTACTGGAATAAAGAAATGTTTAAGGACTGTTTTTATTAATACTAAATAATTAAAAAAAATAAAAGGAAAAAATTTGCTTAATGTTTTGATTCAAGAGTTATTTTCTTCTGGATGTGGCTGAAATCACTGCTTTTGTAAAAATATAAAACAACATCTACTTTTTTCTGTATACACTCCTACTCATTCTGGAAGACAGCTATAGGCAGCCATGGCTTTGCTTTCAAATCATGCTTTTCTCCATTTTTTCTGACCTATTTTTATAAAAAGAAGTGTTATCAAGGACTTTTCAGCTACCACAAGGGCTGAGTACATGAATGTTGTACTTTATCTGAAAAAGGACTCTTCCAAGAATAAAAATTCTCAGCACTATAATAGTAAGGAGTGGGTTAAATAATTCTGAGATTAAAGTGCTGTTCACAGAGGGTCACTATCAAGCATTTTGCAGGCATTTATTTTTTCCTGATGTCACCCCTCTCTATGTTAAACTAATAAAATGCCTATTTGGTGTTGATACATGATCTCAGTGTAATGTAGCTTACAGGTCAGCTGCCTTGACTGCTAACAGAATTGTGTGAATGTGGCTTGGCCACATGCAGTCGCTATTGAATGATTGGATATTCTGAGTGTTGGATCTGATTGATTCCTTTTAACAGAAACCTTTATAAGGTAAACCTTCAGTTATAAACCTTAGAAAAAAAATAAGGGTTTTTCAGCAGTGAAATTTCCCACCAGTAAGATTACTATCTTTGCAGAAATATTTAGATTTTTTATTTCATTTTTTATTTTGGTAGGATATCTTTAAGTGCAATAAACTTACATTCATCTTTTAAAAATATGTGAAATTGTACCTTTAGTTGCTTTTTAAATTTCAATCATATTTGAAAAACCTAAAGATTGTTCTAACACAAATAAAACACAGAATTGAAATGCACATGTAATCACTATTTCTTAAAGGTCTCAAAGAAATATTTTGTTTGGGTTGTGAGAAATAGAAGTGGATACAATCCACCCTGACTTGTAGCAAAAAATAAAAGGGAATTTTGTCACCAGCTAACACAAGAGTCATGGCACCGCTTTTCTTAAATTAATGGATCTATATTGAATGTCAAGACCAAGAGAATAAGAAAGGTTGTTAAGGCTTGCTGGTGCTAAAGGATTTCAAGAAAATGTACCATCAAACACAGCTTTAAGGTGTCCTTTGTAAAAGAGCATTAACTTCTTTCAGCTAACTCTGTAATCAAAATAAACTTTTCAACTAATATATCAGAGCTTTAAAGAAATCTCACTGAATTGTGCAGAAATATCCCTTTGAGCATTGGTGTTGGTTATGACCATGGATGTTGGAGCTACCTTGAGCAGCCCTAGTCAGAGAATGGCTTTGCCTCTCCATCCTAAACCTGCACCCACCAGGCAGCCCCAGAAATCACAGCCCACTGAAGCTCTCTAATACTATTTTGCATGATGCTTTCAAGAACAAATTGAAGGTGTGGAACTGCAGTTGTAGTGAAATCTTCAGTGTACACTGGGATACTTCCTTCCCACATGGCAGACCATTTTCACTCTTGTATCCATATTAAGAATGCATTATTTTTTGTTCTTAAAATAATGGCTTCCCTAAAAAAAGGTAAATGAGCAAATCGTTCTACAATGACTGACCTACATCAGGCAATACAAATAAGATATTTTAACTTCAAAGACCTAATGTCCTTTTTAAACTGATATGCTAAAGAAATTAGATTTATACATATCTCATGTTCCTCAGTCTTCTAACTGAATTAGTAATTGAGAACAATCTTCTCATTTCACTCAAGTGAAACTATAATGGGTAGCACTGTCCTAGTGTACAGCTGTATTTAGGTTAGGTAGTGGCTGAATATTTTTTTATGGTAACTAAATCCCTATAGCCAGCAGACATTACTGTGAGATTTAAGAAAGATTAAACTTCTAGAATACTGCCAAAAGCAATAATTAAAGTAACAAGGATCTGCTTATATAAACAACTGTCATTTTATTTTAACTGGGACTTTTGCCTTTTCGTAGTGTCAAACAGAATTATCTTCCAGGGACATTACTTTCAAGATGCTCCCTTTAGTGACTCTACCTTTAATGAGAGAAAAGGTGTCTTGTTAGAAAAACACATCATTTGCATACTCTGCCTATACTAAGAGGAAAGTATAAACTCTTGAGAATTAATTACTGAGTTAATGATAAATCAAGTTTTGAACTAATTCACCATGAAGCAAAAGGCTTTTGATGTAATGAAAACACTGAAAACATAAGAAGTAAAAGGAATTTTTATAATGGCAATGAAAATAGCAAGCTGAGAAAGAGCAAGAAAAAGCAGTAAGTGTAACCTCTACTGCAGCTCTCTGTATCCTGAGCACTCAGGGCACCAAAACTCTTGTCCTGTAAGAAGTTGTAAGTCATCCAGTCACTGTTGCTTTTAACTTTCATTGACAACTGCTCATTTCTCCATGATTAATCTCTTTGTGGCTTCTCTAGAGACTTCATTATGACATATTATGGGGCTGCTGATGGTGGGCCCCTTGTGCTTCTTTTTCTCCAATTTGGAGCCCTCAATCCTGTCTGTATCTTCCTAAAAGTTACCATGAGCTCCTATCCAAGTGCTCCATGGGCAGGGCTCCCAGTTTTATGAACTTATTGGTACTAATAGGAATTCTAGGATGTGGCCCATGACCTGTTACTTTTAACATGTGCTTCATTTATGTCTCTACTTTTTATTATATTATTTTGGCAGAAAAAGAAGGAAAAATTTGGGTCAGTCTGCTGAAAATCCATTCTTAGTCACTGGAAAATCCAACACTTAATTTTTGTTTTCCTCCAAGTCCTGTTTGAAGGACAATGGTTTTAACTCTATTTTCCTATCCTTTAAGTAAATTAAAAACATTATATTAAAAACAATGCCAGCAATGTTTTCCCTAATAAACAGATAGGCCTACAGAGTTTATTTGTGTAATTAAAGGCAGACAGGTCTTTAAAGCCTGACAATTTCCACAGAGTCTGAGAGTCTCTCATTGAATTAAGATGAAGAAGTAGATACATTTGCTGAGGACCTGCCCTTAAAACTCAGTGCCAAGTTTCTAGGTAAGTCTAAAAAGACTTTTTAAAGTCCCTCCAAGTCTCAGAATGTACATTATCCCAAGCCACTTTAAATCTGATTGATTTAGTTAAAATTCTGGCTGCTGAAAATCACACTCTGAGAAACTAGAAGAGAAAGGTATACAGGAAGAACTACCATCAGAAGAGTGTAAGAAATTTATAATTAAAGCAACCACCAACTACTTTACACAGATTGTATTCTGGTATCTTGCTAGTGAAATTAGCAACATTATAGACACTGACATCACAAATGCTTTTACACCTCAGAGAGATTTACAAATGCAAAACACGCAGAACAAGGAATATAAGATACTCTTTTGTATATACTTGCAGAGAGTTGATTGCCCTTCTTATTTTACAACCAATTATCCATAGCATAATGGCTGATAATTGACCCCAGATATAGTGGTCATGAGTATTGCCTCTCCTCCTGAATTCTGTGCCCAATCTGACACAAGGATGTCCTCCTGTCAGAAATGGAGACTTGAAGGCTGGTCTCTCAACAGAGAGGGTATGAGGATTGGGCTATACTTGGAGCTTTGTTGATTCTGGCAAGCAGTGACCACATCTGTCTGTCACCAGTTCTCACAGTTCTACAAGTATGCAGAATTGGGCAGAGCAGATAAGTTTATTTGAGAGGGCATTTCTGTGGGTAAGGATGACAGCTCAGCAGTGTTGATGTAGTGTAGCATTAATGGTGCTTTTGTCTCCTTTCAGTACTCCTCTGTGACTAGGGCTTCTGACTCTGCTACTCCCATTCTTATTTGTCTACCCTTCAAAAGCTTTATATCACTAAATTCAATGTTTAATCTTTATTTTCCATGTACACCATTCCAGACAGTTTGAGCACCGTTAGCTTGGGCTATGTCTTACGCAAACTAATTTTCTAAAAATTAGGTATCTGTGGAAAAAAGGTCATCAAATCCAGGGTGTAATTAACCATGGTGAATACACTGAATGATTTGTGACAGCTGGAACTCTGAGAAGTTTTCTGAAGAAAAGTCAGGGTAGGGAATCTACTATCAGCTGTTAAGTTCTTCCTACCATATTTGTTGTTGGCATAGAAGAAAGAGGATTATAAACAGGGAAGAATTTTCTGGGTTACAGACAGAGCTGTTACTGTAACAGAGTTTTGTTGTTCCCTGGAGCATGTTTAGAATCTCTTAGGACAAAGGAGAAACATTGCATTTCTATAGCTCGTTGCCTCATCTTTTTTTGAAAATATTGAAAAAAAAAATTAACTCTGCAGACACTGACTGCCTCTTAGTACTGCTTTTTCAGATTTAAAGACAACTGAAGGCCCACCCTCCTTGCAAACACAAGCAGATACTTTCAGCAATATGTTTTTGGTAAAGGGATTGCAGCACACAATAGTGTTCATTTAGGACTCACTAGACAGAAATCTTGGGTAAAGGATGGATAATTTCTCCAGTGCCCTGACACTCTGGGGCAGTCAATGCACACAAGCATGCAGCAGTTCTGCCCCTGTGATCTCAATAAATAACCTCTCAGAGAGTTATGCTGTGCAGCTGGAGGTCGAGTGCTCTAGGAGGAGCAGTTCTTGCTGACAAGTGGAAATGACCACACTTCTATTCCAAATCTCACTTAACCAAACTGGAAAAATGCCACAATCATGTCATAGCATGAGGCATTGGGTACTGGTGATTCTGTCACAGTAGGAATGCTAAAGGAACTTATTCAGACCAGCAAAACATCACAACTGCAGGATGTAACAAATTCTCTGGGATCAGGAAGAATCATCAAGCCTGTGGTCTGCTGATCCAGGAATTTTGTTGCCAGAATCCCTGCAGACTGACTGCAGAAGACTGACAAAATTCTACCATTTCAGCCTCAGCAGGTAAACATTTATTATGTATTCCCTGAACCTAGAGGTGTTACATTCCCAAGGGACATTCATATTTTGATTTATGAAAATGCCATGTTTTTATATAAAGACAAAAGTTTAGCCATACAGATGGCAGTCCTGCTGGTCTGCACAGTTCTCACCCTCATTTGTAGGGATCTCACAGATTAACAGCTGCAGTAATTCCTCACAAAATACCAAACTGAAAAGTACTGTGAACTAAAATCATCAGAGGATTCAAAACACAGGCAAAGCCCAGTGAGTGAGCCAAAGGAGGGGCAGGTTAGAATTACAGAAAGCGCCAGAGGGACATGTTTCCATTTCATGTTGAGCAGTCTTTATACCAGGAACTTGTGGTACTTCTTTATCCAGAAGATTTTATAACTGTGGAAACTGTCAGACTAGCTTAGTGTAGGTTTCTCTTTGCTTGATGTTATTCATGCTAATTTCTTGCACAATATGTGGAGCACCTTGTGGCAGAATGGATCTCTCTTTATAGCACGTTTTAGTCATAGAATTCTTGAAGTGCATGTAGACTATTACCAGTGAAAGATAATGTGGAAGTCACCTGGCTTGACCACTTCGAGTTCCACTTTGATAAATTTGATTTAGAAGCAGCTTGTTCATCTCAACAACATCTTCTGTTTTGTAGATTTCTGAAAGAGAAGATAAACTGAAAATGCTGGAATGGGGAAAACAAAACAAAACAAAATACAAAAACCCCACATAACACTAGGATATTCAATTTTAAAAAGAAATAAATAAAACTCCATGCTCCAGTTCTGAATCTTTCAAGTTTTTCCAGTTTCAGTATTAAAAAATAGAGTTTTGAGTTTTCTTAGTTATAATGCTAATGGAAAATGCAGATCATTCCATTAAGGTGTCAAAGAAGCTTTTTTGATACATCTCTTTAAAAAGCTATTTTTCCACTTTCAGAGTACCCAAGTTATGTTTTTTTTAAAGCAAACTTCATTTCCATTCAAATCAGAACACTTCTCCAGCCTTTTGATTTTTCTTGATGTAAGCAGCAGTTGTCCTTAAACCATACTATACTTGCAGAAGGCAAATGAAAAAGTCTATATATATAAATCCTACACAAAGACTGAAATGTTTACCTCTTAGTGCCCTTCACTCTTTCATGTAATCACCAAACTCTGGTAGACATGTCTAGAGAAACTGATATCATCTAAATGTGAAACAAACTTAAAATAATTACAGTAATGTAATCACTTAAGTATACCTTATTTATCAGCACCATTTAGAACTTGATAAAATTATGTGAATGAATGCTGACCCCCCTCACTTTCTTATGATTTATGTAATAAAAGGAAATTCTGGTAGGAGAGGACACAGAGGACTTGGTGAATGACAGAGTGCCTTTGTTGGCCACTCCAGACTGTAGCTGTCTATATCTATATCACCATGAGGGAAAACAAAAGCTTTCTAAAGTAAAATTGCAAGCTTTTTTGAAATCTGGAGCCATTTCATACTTCCATTTGACAGAAGTGAATCAGTCCTGGGCATGTAAATATGCCCAAATTTACTTTAATCTTAAATTGCAGTAATACATTTATATGGTCAAGGAGTAAGGAGTGCAAGCAGTATATTTTAGGATTAGGAACTTTGTTTTCACAGCAGTTTCAGAGCACTTTTTAATAATTTGGAAGAATATTTCTAGTGCTAGCTATATCTGGCACCATGGTACTGCCAGGTCTCATATTTCAAGTATTTCATGGTTGCCAAACACATGTGCAATCTAAGGATGCCAGCAAGGGATCTAAGGATAATTTCTTTTTTTTTCTCATTCATGGGGTTTTTTTTCCCCCCCTAATCCCCAGGATCCAAACATTATAATCTTTAATTTGGGGTTTTTAATATGTTTGCATTGAGTTGGAATATGTAATACTTTCTTTTAAATGCTCAACCTGTTTTCACTAATATAATAAAGCCCATTCTTTGTGCATAGAGAATGCACAATTTACACAAGCTAAACCAGAAGTTTGCATAAATGTCATGAAAATTTATTCTAATTTTACAAATATGTAATGTAAGCACTGTTTATATTGTGCTTAAGGTAACACAATATAAAAGGGAAAAGTAACTCAGTCGTCACATTTGAACCAATGTAGGGTGAGGAGAAAGGAGTGCAGAGCATTTGCAGAAAGATTTTCATCAGGACCAATTTGTTTAGCAAAAGGAATAGTTGCAAAATACTCATAGAGAGCCAAGCCAAGGGTTCCTTTCCTTGTCTTAATTGGGGGAGCTAAGATAGAGGCCAAGTGTGCCTTGAGTTTTCCTTAATGTGTGACAGCTGCCATGAAAAGAAGTTTGAATGAAAACACCAAATATTGGCTGCACCAATTTCAGTGGAAGCTTCACCAAGATTTAAGTCTGTAAAAAGGCTCCAGTTTGGACTCTGAAAAAGAGACATTGTAGGAAAAAAAATGAGGAAATTTGAGCAACTGCAAGCTCAGTATCCTGGGCTGGAACTAATATTTAATGAAGAGGCGAAATATGAAAATAATGAGGTATAGAAGAGAAAATTATGCCATTTAAATACAAGATACCTTAGGGATATACTAGCTATTAAATGAAGATGAACAGCTCTCTATCTGTACTGGACTTGAAACTAACCAGGGTTTAGAGGAATCTGTTTAAAACCTCATGTTTAACTGCTGATCCATGGCTTACTCCACAACATAGATGCCTAATGAACAGATAGCTACTTTGGACTATAGACATATAAACATATTTAAATCATTTGTTAAGAAAAATAAAATTTAATTTAAAAGGTGAAGAGACAAATTCTGTTCTTAGTTACATGCGCATAATTTCAAATTCATGTACTTGCATGCCAGCTGAGAGCAGATGCAGCGAGAAAAACAGATTTGGGCAGAATTTGATCAGCCCCCCTCAGCAGACTCTTGGATTTACAAACTCTGGTTTTGTGTTTCTTTCATTGATATCCACCTGCACATTCAATGCATTATGGCTCAAACATGAACGTTATTAATTAATTTTTGCTTCATTAATCACTACTTTTAATGCTGAGTCATTCTGGATCAAATGGAGAAGGATTAAAGGACCTCTAAATCACAGTGGGTCAATTGCTCCTGTGATCTGTACTAGCTGAAATAAAATTATTTCTCCAGACATGCACAATGCAGAACATGTTGTTGCAAACCATGGGTCAAGTAAGCAACATGTTGGCCCTTTATTAAGAAATCCTTCCAATCTCTCTTACTTCTGGGTAGGGAAGTTACTTCCAAGTAGGGAGGTATGCTGGTTACTTCCAGGTAGGGATGTTACTTCTGGGTTTCCGTGTCATGTATTGGTGCAGAAGGATTGATCGCTTGCCTATCAAGGCTGTTGTGTTTGCTTTCCCCCGCAGAATTCTGCAGCCATAGTGTTTAGGAATGTTCACATCAAAATGAATTTTACCAGAAATTAGATCCCATTCTTGTACACAGGGGAAGTTTCATCTAACCCTGGAAGCTTCAAGTTCTGAACTGTTTGCTCAAAAACACTGGAATATTTTAGAACCTAGATTATTATTTCTCCCTATAAATCAAAAATAATATTTTTGCACCTCATGCCTACGTTTATTCTTAACAAAAGAGGAATAACTTCAAAGGTATTTGTGGGAGGGAGTGTTCTCTTTTCTTAGTTTTAAGTGATTTTGGCCTGAATCAGATGTTTTAAAAGATACATATCAAAAAAGAAAACACTTGGAAGGATGTACTTTCAATAAATCTGTATCATGCCTGACTGCTCATTATCTTCTTCTTTCTTGATATTATGACCAGGTTAACAGTCCTTCAGTGAGAAGCAATATTATCTATATATTAGAAAAGGGTGTTGGAAATTCAAAGCTCTCAGCTCATTTTTCAGTGGATTAGCATTCCTGTGGCAGGTTCAAAAATAATTAAGGAGGGGAAAAAACCTATAAATGTATACCTAAACTTATGACCCAAATCCAGGTCAGATATACTTTTGGTATGCAGATCTGGCATGCCATTCTGAGATTCTTTCTCTTTCAACCTCTGCTAAAGACACCACATGTTCCTACACGGTCTGGATTAGAAAGCTTTTATAGAGAATGTGTCGTTCAGTTTTGCCAATTTGCCAATCACGGTACAGGACAGTGCCCACCAGATCTTTGAATCTGAGGCTTCTCCCTTTCTTACTCTCCTGAGTAATGTCAATTGCTGAGAGAGGGAATGCAAAAGCAAGAGAAAGAGAGAAATTTCCCGTTTACAACACAATAAATCTTCTTCTATTATAAATATTCTGATTTCCACTAACCAATCTAACACGAGATACAAATTCTATGGCATTTACATACAGCCTAGCAGAATCATTACATTACCATAGTGTGTTATACTTTAACCTCTAAAAACTACTCTTTGGACCCTAGCAGGGTCTTCTCTGACCTTTGGACCAGCTCTCCAGCAGAAGACATTATTCTATTAAGAGGGGATTACTTTTAGCTGGCCATCCTGTTGTCTTCTAGTTATTTATTATCTGAGGTTTGGTATTTCAATCTCGCTTATGGTTTCTATATTTGCAAAATCTATGCAATCATATTTGTAAGGTTTTCCTGGTTCATCCTTCCCAACAATTTGCTATTGATCACGACCAGAAAGAGCATGCTGAGCTGCAAAAGCCTTGGATCTGGCCTCTTATGGTTGTTCTTCTGTTCTAAGACATCATTCATTGATATTGGCATGAGCTGTTTTTAAAGATAGAATAACAGCACTTAATGGGCTTGTAGAAATACTTCAAGTTGCAGATATTAATTAATTTATCTACTATTATGCTCAGACACCATAGAAAGTTCCCTTAAAGATACCATTCTTTCAGACTCTTTGTTCCATGAGACTGATTATCACAAGGTAAATACCTCAGAGAATAAACACCCAAAAGCATCCTCAGTGTTAGCAAGTTGCCTGTAAAACACAGAAACAATTATGCAGGGGGTTATGATTCAGAGCCACTGATTCCATTGTAACAATGTGTCCTTTATCATTTCAACATAGATCGTAGTCCCATGCCAGGACAAATGGCCAAAAATGATCAGGAAAATACCCAAGCAGGCATTAGGAGTAACAACATTAAAGCACATTCAGAGGGTATGTAATGGTTACTCACACCCATTTCTGTGTTGTAGGGGACTCAGTGACCTCTTTCAGGACATTTCAAGTCCTCCTGACTAGGCTGAGTCTATTTGCTGAACTTTAGTATCTTGTAGCTCTGACTAATTATTTTTGTTTCATTTTAAAAAAAGCATTTACTCCAGTAGATATCTGTGTGATATCAGCAGTGCTATTTCTTCCTGTACTTACCAAGATTCTAGGTATGAATTTGACATTTTTGGTCTTGTGGCAACCTCAGCTCAGCAATGTGCTCAGAAGCCACAATCTCTCAACAGTGTGAGACTTTGGCAGTGAATAGCTGCAGACAAATGCAAGTGCAATCATGTGAAAAATGAAGAGCTCTTTCAGCAGGGTACGTGTCTTCAGAAGAAGGAATTACTTATTTCTGCGTCCTTTTCACCTCCTAAGCAGAGTTCCTTGCAGAACTCATTGTATCCCCACCACCAGGAAGATATGCATGCTATTTACTGTAATTACTCATGAGGTTTCCTCCTTATCTGCCTTCTCCATTGAATGTAATTAGCCAGTAATAATTTCTGAATAATAACTGCTTACTAATATAATAAGAAATACCAGGGATGGAATTTTCAAAGCAGAGTGAGGAAGTCAACTCCCATTGAGGGTTATGTTTTTAAAGAGAAGAGTTCACACGCAATTGCTTTTATGGAGTATTACTCACTAATTAGCAGCAAACTGCATAGCAGATCCCATAATTAATGGAACTGGCTGGTAGCTGAAGCACAATTTTCATGAGAGTAATAGATTATTAATCTTAAGGGAGAAAATTACTTCCTTTGTTTCTTTTTTTTTTTTTTTTTTTGTTAACCAAGAATCAGATGATTGGAGAAAAAAAAAATCTATTTCTAACTGCAATTTTAGTTGGCATTTTGCTCTACTGAAAACTTAATTTGAGCAGGGGAACTGTTAGACTCTCCCTGGTTAATTTCTTCCATAGGGTGTTAAAGTGGGCTTTCAAAAGGTTAAACAATAATGCAAAGACTGAGTCCTCAGTTTCACAGATCTGGTAGGATCAGACATCAAAGCTCATTCACATCCTCCAACTAGTCCTAGTAAGGACTTGGTAAACATCAAGGCTTCATGTCTTTAAACACAGGCATAGGACATCATTTCAGACATACCTGTGTGTCTAATGCATCAGCCCAGGGCTTAAAAAATGACAAAGGACAACCTGGGAGACATTCCAGCCTTCAGGAAAAAATGGGATACGCTGGATATTTTCAGATGGCATCAGATATCCACTAATCTCATCTGAAAAAATTGCAAGAGAAAATAGCTTCTCATTTTAGTGAGATGAGAAGGTAGACTTTGCTTAGAAACCTGAAATCTCAAGTCAGAAAACAAAAATAACTTTCTGGCCTGTGCTACTTTTGGTTTAGTCATTTCTGAATATTTGCTGAAGGTGCTTGAATATTCTGTCTTCCAAAAAAGTTCAAAATATCTGTGTAAGTTTCATTGAAGTAATCAAATTATTCAACTGAAATTCTCCTCAATTCCTCTCATGCTTGATCTAAAACGGCACAGCAGAATTCAGACACCTTTAAGCCAACGTACTTCTGATTTCAGTTGGAGTAAAATCTGCACCACTTTGAATTGTATTCCACTTCTCATAGGCTTCAGATAGCATATGAGAAATGGAAATTGGCCATGCCAACTCCTTGTCCATCTCATTTAATTTGGTAAGAATGCATCTCCATGCCTTTTCAAACACTGGTGTTTATGAGTTTCCATAAATTTATTTGTTACACAAATTGATGATCAAGCTATTTCACTTCATTTTAAAGAAAAAAAAATATTTTATTTAAGATAGCCACCCTAATTACTCCACGTATCTTCAGTCTACTAATACAGATCTGTTCATAAAAAAAATAACTGACTACAGCTCTGGTTAAAGAAGTGTAAAAATGTGTCTCAATTCTCACTTCTTGAGAATTCCCTTCAGAACAATTCAAAT
The DNA here is from genome assembly GCF_903797595.1 of Erithacus rubecula. NCBI lineage: Eukaryota > Metazoa > Chordata > Aves > Passeriformes > Muscicapidae > Erithacus > Erithacus rubecula. The sequence goes on from NC_136689.1 coordinate 30,395,379, forward strand.
GTTGGGAACTAGTTCCCTCAATAAGCTTGCTTTAAAAAGCTCCAGAAGTTTTTGCAAGGAGTCAATAATTATACAGACAATAGGAAACCCCCCCTTTTTTTTTTTTTAATCCATGCAGCAAACAAATGTCTTGAAAAGGTGGTGCTGAGTACTTTGTAGAAGGTTCTATCCAAAAATCTTACCTCCCTCTGAAGAGATAGGCTTTTGCAAGAAACCTCTGCTATGAATTTTTCGTGCCTAAATTGTGGACTGCTAACTGAAACTCTTGATTACTTTATTTTGCCAACAGCAAAGTCCTTGAACACAGATAATTGCTGTATTGCAAGAGCTGTAGTCATGCTTACACACCTGCACACCTTGATATGAGCAATGCTTTTAGGACATGACTTAAAAATACTTCCATGACAACAGAACTTCAGCATTTGTTTACTGTCTGGTTGTTCTCTCCATCATTTAAAGTTTCCCAACAAGCCTGGCCTGAAAAGGACTTTATTCCAGAGGGAAGAGTGGGAAAAAGTTGATGATGAATAACTACATTGTTTAGAATCTGACATTCCCAAACAAATAAAGTCTTCAGGAAAAGACATAGCAAATATTCAAGTTTTCAGTGTCTTTACAACATCATTGAAGTGATATGTAATATCAAAAGAAACTGCTTTCGGTAAATTGGCAATGGCACCCAGTAAAACTTATATAACTGTCTGGGATCAGAAGAATACTTGTTTGAATGCCAGTGCTTTCCCAGATTGTGTCAGACACTCCTTTCATAATTGTAAAAAAAAAAAAAATCCCAGAGCCTTTCCCATCAACTGAAAATAAGCTGATATTCTTAATCTTTTCATTAATACTAAATAACAGGGAGCTACAGAGAAGAGTAGCTGAACTTAGTGTTATCTGTTGAATGAGTCTGCTGTTCCATTTCCAGAGCTTAACAAGATCACAAAGTAGAATCTGAAACAAGGAGGAGCCCAGCATGTCAAGAGTCATCTATGGTACAATTAATTTCATGCAATCCTTTCAACAGTTATGCTGCTAAAGACAGCCAGCCATGTTGTATTTTAAAAGGGCTATTTTTGTAGAACAATGTTGCCCAAAGCATTTCCTGTTCTTATCACTCCTACAGCAGTGTCTGGAGTCCATTACCAGTAGCTCCTACTTTCAATAGTCAATCTTTTTGCTCATTCATGTTTTCTCCCTTTCCCCACCAATTTGCCTTTGGAATGATCTAATAATATATCACTGTTGCACTGATTCACTTAGGAAACAGAGACCTATTCACATCTCAAACAAAATTGTTGAACAGAAGGCAAATTCTTAGACCACCCACCCACCAAAGTCTTCTGCACCTTGTATGTCTATAAAAATTCAAAATCTTGAAAGAATTAATTTGTATTTTATTATTCAATGTTTGTCAAGTAAGTAATTAAGTAGTCATGTTGAGAACTCAGACTATTCATGTTTTTTGTTTCTCTTTTATTGAAAAGTATATACTAAGAACATTTGGTAACAATTTTGTGTGCATTTGTTCTATGTTGATGGTCCTTATGTGATGGTTGTTATGGGCTTGTGGAATTTTCTTGCTTAAATATATTATCAAAAGAATAAAACAATACAAGTGTAACACATTTTGGAAGCTTCAAGGATAAAGCTAAATTTATAGAAAATGTCTTGAATGTGTAGATGAGGGTAAACTAATGGAAAGGACTCTATGGTGTGATAGAAGTGAGTTTATAAGCCAGGATGTCTCTTTCAAGACCAAATTCTTAGAGTCCTTTTGATAGGACAGCTGATAAGCTGGAGTCCTGAAACGGTTATGGAAAACCTGGTGCAAAATGGGGGGAAAAAATGTTTATCTTGGAAACTGAAGTTCAGGAAGTAGTGCAAGCACATCTATCTTAGAGCACAAAACAAGTCCTTTAGAGAGAAACCCTGCCTTCACTGAGGTTATATTTCAGGGTAGTTGTATTCACACAGGTTCCATGAGGTATATAATTTTCATGACAAAACCAAGAGAGAGGGATAGTTTTCTTAGTTACTTGATCAAAATTAACAGCCATGGGAGAATGTGCATCTCTGGATTTACAGATTTCTAGTTCATCCAGTGACCCAGACAGCTTCACCTCCACTGTCTGGTCGCCACACATTTACCCCATGTCAGCATCTGGAGGAGCAATTGCACCAGACCCTGTGCCACCCCATTCCAACAAGCTAAAGTAGGAGCAAGCAAATTTTTTTTTTTTTTTTTTTTTTTTGGCAGTGGCATTTTCTGATGGTTTAATGAGATTAAACTAAATGGAGTGCAAAGGCTGTTAGGGACAAACAGAAACGTCTGGATGAAAGTAGAGTGGCAACCATCATTGGATTAAAAAAAATAATGCAGCATGTAATTCAAGTCTGATATGTGGAAACTTGATCTAAGATTTTGAATTTATTATTGAGGAAAAAAATGTAAAAAACCTTACACAGTGTAAAAATTAGAACTTTTAAGACCTTGGTGTTATTAAGACTCACACACAGGCTTATGTGTCTCTTTGTATTGGAAGTGAAACTCCCAGGAGGGTATTGCCTGATAAATCCTGCCTTAAAAGCCAGATATAACACATAAGAACATGTGAATTAGTAGGATATATTTCTAAGTGATGATCAAAGAGTGGGTAAAAACCAGCTCATTATCTAATTTTGAGGACTTAAATTTTACAGCAAAAGACTTTTTAAATGTTGCCAATAATTGAAAACAAAGGAAAAACTCATAAATGAATGGAAGTCATGCATGCACAAGGTGCACAGTTTTTAGGAGTGGTCTTGTGTGTATCAGTTACTGCAGGGTTAAGAACACAGCAATTGCATCCTAAAATAATTTAGCTAAATGCATGTTTTTTCAGTAATGGGCAAGCTGTTACTGGAAGTAGGCATAAATGTACCACTATTTGTATGCATTATAAAATCTAGAGAAGTGCTGCTTTCAGGAATTCCCCAACACTGGCTCTGCAATCTTAACCTCTGAGTCAGATTTTGACTTCTTTTGTATTCATTCAGCACTTGATTAAAACGAGTCAACTGAACAGAAAGGCATGATTTTTACTGTGCAGGATTGCAGGGAGGCTTTATTCTGCCTGTTTGCAAGGCAGAGAGGTCACACAGTAGCTGCTTCTCTCAGCTGCTTCAGCCTCACTGTGACTACCTGGAAGCTGAGTGCTTTGCCACACCTTCAGCACACACGGAGAGGAACCTGGGAGAAACAAAAGGCAAGACAAGATGCCCAAGTTAAGAAGCTGTTTTTCACAAGACTGTATTATCAAAGGGTAGGGCCCAAGGGCACAGCCCTCCCTTTGCCTCCCCATACATCATAGCCTAACACTCACCGTGCCAGCCAAAAAATAAATGAACCTTCCTCCTTCGTGCCAGTTCAGTTTCAGTCTGCTCCTGGATCTACTTTAGCATGTGGCCCTACACATGCTGATGTTGACACAAGGTGGGGAGAGGTGCAGAGGAGCAGGAGGGCAGGATTGCCTTTTCCAGGAACATTTTATTGGACGTCCAAGTTTTAATCACACCGATTTTCCTGTGTGAACAAGTCTTGGCCCAGAATTTCCTCTCCTCCTGGCTATTGTCATTGAACAACCCAGTCACACAAGTGAGAAAAGGATTAGGTGTACCTAATCTGTGTCCACTCACAGCAGTGGAAAAATCTGTATCTATTTTATTAGAGAATTATGAATATTTATATTGCCATAGACTAGTGTAGCTAAATCACAATACAGCATTTCTATTTTTTGTGCCAACATATTAGCATATGTCAGACTTGCACCCAAGTAAGTATATGTCAAGAAATTGGGGTTTTGTGCTATTTTTTACTTCAAAGCAGTGGTTGCCAAATATCTTACAAGAAAAATTATTTCTTAGCAAAAGGAGTTTGACATTTTTTCAGAGCTTATTCCAAAACAAATTCTTAACACTGAGACCACTGAAAGACTGAAAAAAAAAGCTAAAAAACATGGTCTTAGATGCTTCAAAGCAATCTAGACTTAAATTGCAATAGCCTGAAACAACTCTGCTGCTCTCAGTGTGACAAGAATTATGTCGTGCATATTCAGACATGTTGCAGGACATGCACATTATGAGACAGTATTTAAACCACTGCTTTGAATTCTTAAGGATGCCTGACATAAAGTGTATCCATCAACTTTTGCCCAAACCAAGGGGTTTTTTACACAGTTTGTATCCTATACCACTAATAAACTACGTATCATGAAAATCTTCCAGGTTTTGAACCTCAACAAACTTTGTCGTGAATGAGGCAGTAGTTATGGGTTTGTAATAGAAGCCTAAACAAAAAAAAAATTTTGGCCTTCTTTCTCTCCACAATTTTTGATCCCTGTCCGGTTAAAAACTTATTTTCAGTCAAATTCCTATTTCTACTTGCTTGTCACTTTCTCTGGATTATCAATACATAGCCGTGAACCCATATACTGGGCTCATCACATTGATGATTTTTGAATGCCAAGGTTTTTGAAAATCTTAAAAGAAAACCAGTCTGCTATCAGATTTAGGCATGAATTCATCTTTTGCTGCATATCGTCATTTCAATTTGCAACATTTTGAGAATTACTCAGGACATGTTCATAGTATATAGTAATTTCTTCTATGTATCTGGTTTCAAGTGAATACATTTTTTCCCTATGAGCCATTCCATTAGTTCATAGCCCAGACTACTGACCATGTGAGGTGACTAATAGAAAAGGCAAACTTGAGTTTCAGTAAACCAATACAGTAAGTACAGAGGAAAAATACCTACTGGCAGAGGTCTCGTATTTGGAAGTTGATTTTCCCATTTTTGTTTGGAACAGTGTTGGAAATGAGCTTCAAAGTAGCAAGACAAGTACAAAATGTTGAAAAGCATTAGTTTATACAGCAATTCTTACTGGGCTTTGCCCTTCAGTCATGCCTCTGAGAAAACAAATTGAATTTCCTGATTTCAAATGGCAAACTCTGCTATTACATACTTTGTGATTTCAAAGAGCATCTGTCATCACAAAAAGACAAATACATTTCTTAGAGAAACATCTGGTGCTTTTTTAAACAAGCCTCAGGCCAGGTCTGCGCAATGAATGAAATATGTACTATAGATAGAGTGTTATTTAGTGTTGCTTTTCATTTAATCAACTGTGTGTGGAATGTTTGTATTGTCTTAACTATCTCTAAAATATTGGCTCTCTTACCACTTCAGGCAATTGTTGCCTTTTTAAAACCAAATGCAAAATTATGCTTTGAGTCTACCAAAAAAGAGCAGTAAAGCTACTCCACTTGGTTTCCTAGTTCCTTGCAGGATATCTGTGGGAAAAGCAGATGTTCACACACCTCTAAGAAGGCAAGTGGTTAGTCTTTGTGCATAAAAAAAAAAAAAAAAAAAAAAAAAAAAAAAAAAAAAAAAAAAGTCTGTTCTTTTGACTGTTTGAATTTACAATAGAGAAATTATTGTACACCCAATCTCACCCTTCAGCTGAGCTAATATCAAAAATCGGTAGTGTAGCTCAGAAAAGAATCCAGAGGAGCTAATCAGCATAGTAGTACTCTTGAAGATCCCATTTCTCAGATTTTTATTGCTTTCTTGGGCATTTTTTGCTGTGATGGCATTAAATCAGCTACTAGCATGTTTATTGCCTTCTGTTGAGGTATCACAAACTCATTTGTAACATTTCTCTGATGTGGAAATTCAGGGCAGCGATGGCTGGGCAGAGTTCTTTGATTTCTCTCTCTGGTTAGGTTGTGTCATGTCTTATGACTGACCATGCCTTTCACAGGTAGTGCATAAGTGGAGGGAATGGCTGGGGACAATGCCATACATATAAGAAGGATGATGGGACACTGATTTCAATATAAAAGGAGGGAAGGGAAGGGAAGGGAAGGGAAGGGAAGGGAAGGGAAGGGAAGGGAAGGGAAGGGAAGGGAAGGGAAGGGAAGGGAAGGGAGGGAAGGGAAGGGAAGGGAAGGGAAGGGAAGGGAAGGGAAGGGAAGGGAAGGGAAGGGAAGGGAAGGGAAGGGAAGGGAAGGGAAGGGAAGGGAAGGGAAGGGAAGGGAAGGGAAGGGAAGGGAAGGGAAGGGAAGGGAAGGGAAGGGAAGGGAAGGGAAGGGAAGGGAAGGGAAGGGAAGGGAAGGAAGGGAAGGGAAGGGAAGGGAAGGGAAGGGAAGGGAAGGGAAGGGAAGGGAAGGGAAGGGAAGGGAAGGGAAGGGAAGGGAAGGGAAGGGAAGGGAAGGGAAGGGAAGGGAAGGGAAGGGAAGGGAAGGGAAGGGACAGCACTTCTCACTTTTTTTTAATTGCAATGGCTGTGTGCTGATTTTGATTTGCAACATTTCCCCTGCTGTTCTGTTATTCAACCCTGATTCAAAAAAATTTAAAGACTAGCTTCTAAATGTGATGCATGCCTTGCTATGTATCTCTTTGGACTCACACTACTCCAGAATGGCACACATTCATGAGCATATATTGCCAATCCTTTTACTTTGCCCTTCTTTCACTGTAGAGAAAAGAACAGCATTTCATCTGTATACTCTACATTCACATCCTGCTTTTAGGTGGATGGTTCAGCAGTCAAAAATGCAACCAGCACCCTAATGTAAATATACTACATACACTTAGAGGACAAGGAACCAAAATAGCTAGTATGCATAAATAGATAAGTCATAAAGCAGTAAGAAAACACTGAAAGGCAGAATATAGCTTAGTGTATGTCTGCATTCAAAACAAAACAAAACAAAACAAAACAAAACAAAACAAAAAGGACAAACAAGACCTCAGAATGCATAAACAAATAATTGGAACTCAGCTACAAAGATCTATTGCTAGGCAATGTAATTTTCTTCCCATTGAAGTGTCTTTTGCAATACTGTCTGCAAATTAAATCTTCTAAGTCAATCCTTGTTCTCATTAAGGATGAGTGTCAACTAAGAAAGTAATTTTGGAGTGCATGAGAACTATCATGCTTAAAAGCATAAAGTATTCTCAGACTAACAGGAGTCAGTAAGAAATTTACACAGATGGAAAATTATTCCTAATAAGCTCCTGAACAGTTTTGTCCATATTCCTCTGAGGCAAGTAAAAAGTGCAACTGTTGGGCTGAAGATAGGTTGTACAGAATAGTTACATAAGAATATATATGTGAAGCTTAAGAGCTTTTTATCCTCTGCAAGCAGGAAAAAAAAATGCAGAAGACATATATTTCTTTTGTGCTAAATTCTTTGAGTTAGTGTAGCATTTTTGAAAGCAAAATAATCCTTTAGAAGCATGATGGCAGCCTGGCTAGCAGTATTGTATAGCACACACATTCAACAGGCAGCTCAAATTACAAAGGGTTTTTCCATTGTCCAAGCCAATGATCACAAATTGTTTGTACCAATGCCAAGTTTTGCACTGACAGATTTGGGTGGGCATTACTGGCAGTGAGCTACAGAGCTTTTTAAAGAAAATTTGGCAACAGATGCTGAAAAGATGCCATCATTCATCCAAGCTCCTCCATTTCAAATCTTATTTCCATTAGTCCAGGAATGTTTTCTAACATGTCTTATATGAAACAATAACTTTTGCTTTCTAAAATCATGTGAATGTTTGAAGATCATAGAATCATAAAATCATTTAGGCTGGAAAGGATCTCTAATACCATTAAGTCCAGCTATGAACCCAGCATTGCCAATGTGCCACATCTATACTTTATCTCCAGAGACAGTAACTCAACCACTTCCCTTGGGCAGTCTGTTCCAGTGCCTGATAACCCTTTCTGCAAAGAAATTTCTCCTGATATCCAATCTAAACCATCCCTGGTGCAACTTGAGACCACTCCCTCTTGTCCTGTCACTGCTTACCTGGCAGGAGAGACTCACCCTCACCTCTCTGGAACCTCCTTTCAGGCAGTCATAGAAAGTTATAATATGTCCCCTAGCCTAAGCAGCTTCAGACTTGTGCTCTAGAACCTTCACCAGCTTTGTTGTATTTCTCTGGACTTGGTTTAGAACCTCAAAAACAATAGAAAAAAAAATATAGTGGAAATTTTGTGCTGCTGCCCAGAGGATGGTGGGTGAAGCAGCACAATAGAGTGACAGTGAGTCAATCACACAGTCAGTTGGCTGAGAGGAATACTCATAATACTAGATACTCCTTTCTCAGAGGAGTAAGGAACATCATTCTACCCAGTAGTCTTGGTATAAAATTAATTTATGGTCAAAAAAATATTCTGTCAAATACTAAATATGTGAGCATAGATTAGCCCTCTACTCAAGTTTGGATTCTGGTTCAGCCATAGTACAGACAAACTCAGTTACACAAAGGAAATAGCAAAATTATTTAATTTCCTTGATGTTGTCCCCATAATAAAAAATAAAGTTATAGAATTGAAACTAAAGGTTAAGTGGGCAATTATCAGCCGAATAGTGATGGCTGCATCATGTGAATACAAACAAACGTGATGGGGAAGGATATAAAATACACAGACCCACAATTATTTTGCATTAAACTGATGTAAAGGTGAGAAATATCAGAAAGCAGAGAAAAATAACTCCAATCTTGTTGTATAAAATATCCCACAGGTGTGTAGTTCTAGACATAAAAACCACATGAGTATATTTGCATTTATGCAGAGTTCTTTGAACACAGAATATTATCTGATTTCTCTACTATTTCCACAGAGGTTACACAGAGGGGCAGAAGAGACAAAATAACATCCCAAGGTAGGCAGGGATGCACTTTCATGTAATGAGGGAGATTGCATCAGTCTGAATAAGACTTTCCACTTGTAACGGATTCAGACTGATTTAAAACTGGATAAAACCCATTCTTCTCAAACAGCTTCCTTTTGTGGCATGTTCCCATGTGTCAGAAATGAATTATAGCTGATGTCCATGAAGCCCCTGATTGTAGGAGCCAGCAGCTTCTCCTGGGTGGCTCAGACTGGGGGATTTGGTGCTTTTCAGCTTTTGTGCTGTGTCTCAGGGGATGACACCAGAGGTGTGGAGCTGGGCTTTAAGAGGGCATCACTGCCCCCCTCACCCTCTACAGAATTCAGGATTGCTGTGCCACTCTGCAAGCAGCCTGGGGAAATTTATTTATGCTGATTTGTTTATTAATACTTTATTTGCTCTAGCTTACCCTTGGACGGTTGCAATATTTTGTTCACAGAAAAAGAAAGATGAAAAAAGATGAAAAAGTAGGAAATGCTGCAATTAAACCTTTCTTAACGCTGGGAAAGGAGCTTCATGTGGTAAAAACCAGTAAGTCAATGAGATGGTCCTCAGAGGCAGAGAGCTGTAGTGCCAAAGAATCTTAAGAGTAAAAAAATTTGTGGTGTGATTTTCAGCAAAGAAGGGAGATGTGAGGAGATTAAAGGAATCAAACTAAGACAGGAATGTTTTCTCATACTAAGGTTTGGGAATTTTCTTAACATTTAATTTCCTCATTCCTTACTACTGCCAGAGTGTGGGCTTGCACAGTTTTATGCAGCTCAATGACTAATACTTGGTAGGTATGTTGAAAGATATTTCTTTTGTCATTTTAACCGGAAATTGACCTCATGAGAGCATTCTCCATAATGCCTATCCATAAAAATGAGAAGTTATGGACATGTTGCAACAAAACGTGATGGATACTGGAAAAATTGCTAATGTGAGAAAATAAAAAAAATATGCTCATGGACATTTTGTGCTTATTTATAACTATAACAACTTAAATAAATTAAAAATTATCAGCTGTATTTTCCTTCAGGTCCAAGTCTCTATTTTGAAAAAACTGTTTCATTATTTAAACTGTTGGATTACTGCTTGCATTTAAGAATATTTCCTGTAAGACCATTGAATCAAGTAAAATGTATTTCTATCAGGTCTTACAGAAAACTCAATGTTTTTGTTAGAAACCTTCCTGATAGAAAAATACTTTTTCAGGAACTCTTAGTATTCAATGAAAAGAAAATCTATGATAAAAAGGACTAACCTTTCCCAGTTTACAAGAGCATGAATATTCAAAGAAACTATCAGTCCTTTTCTAAAAGACATATTAAGAAGTCACTTGTAAAGAATGATTTACTAATTGAAATAAAACCTCAGGCTAAACAAAGGTGACAAAATATCTCAAATCTGAAATTTACATTAAATTAATCCACTTTTGAAATCTGCTGTTTGACTGTTTATATTAATCTGTTTTAGCTTGATAAGATCAACAGTTTAATTAATGTAATTATGGAAAGAGACATACAACACACAGAGATGATGCACAAAAGCAAGTTAATTCTAAAAAAGTAAATTACTTTATTGCTTTCATGTCCTTTCATGAGCATATACTTCCAGATGGGAAAACAAATGTTTTCAGGAAAGCAGGACAAAGCAAATTAAGGAACATACCTGAAACACATTAATAAAGGATATAGGTAAGTTACTAACTTAAGTTTTATCATTAGTCAAAAAGTAGAAAATAAAGGGTGTATAACAAAATCCTCAAACATTCTTGCAAACTAAGAAACCACACATACAACACAAAGCCAAATGCTTCCTTTGCTGTATACTGTGGCAGAGACAGTCAGCAAGTACCATTTCTGTCCTTTTATTTATGCTGCTATGCAAACATCATTATCCCCACTGTAAACCTGGGGAAATGAAGCACAGTGTGGTGGGGATGGGAAGATCAGTGAGCCAAGTTTTCCTTCCTTCAGGTTTCAGCTCTGGGACTCTTTTCTGGCGGGCTGGACTCGGGGTACCATGGGCTGGAGGCAGCCTCAGCACTGACAGTGGGACAGTAACTGAGGCACATCACCTCCCAAGCTCCTGCTGATGCCACTCCTGAGGATAGCTGTGCTCCTGAGCATCTGCTGTTCTCCTAGAATCTCAGTTTCAAATCACAGTGCATGACTTTGGTTACATCTCTCTTTTTTCTCCATCCCACATAAACTTCCATTGATCTCAAACAGTCTAACTGTCAAAACTGTCTTCTGCCATATAAGCAGATTTGATTCTCCTTCTAGTCCATCAGTTTTTATTCTTGCAAAAGATTTAAATCCTTTCATCCCTTTTGAAAATGACTGACTTAGTCAGTTTTTGACCTTTTGATCTAGTCATAAATTTTCAATATTTTTTTTAATATATGTACGTAGTTGGTGGAATAATTTTTCCCAACTTTATTTTGCTAACCATTCATGACTGAAGCTCCCTCTTGCTTTAGCAGATATCTTGCAAAGTCCTGATCAACTCACAGATGTCTCTTAGCACAATGAAAAAGTTCACAATTTTATCATGGAATCTTTCACAAAGAAACGTCCATTAAATTAATGAAGAAAACAGAAATAATTTACAGTGCATATACTCTTATTTAATATCTACTACTGCTATTAGTTATTATGGAAAGTAATTGTTCCCAGCACATAAGTATTATTAAGTGGTGCATCAGGTATAATGTTTATAGGTAATATATATTTAATGGAACAAAAAAAAAAAAAAAAAAGCCTTTAGATGACAGTTTGGAAACTTATAAATTCTCATGTAAAAGATTAAAGCCTGCTTTTTTTTTATCCTGTTATATCAGGTAGATCTGATTTTCCATACTTGGTTCTCTTAACACAAACATGTTAAAGACATCAAACCATATGAGAAATCTCAGCTCTTTTTACTTAAATTCAGTTTTAGCACAAAGTTCTGCCTGGGAAACTTTCACTTTTTGTTTTTTATTTTTCAAAATTTAACAATGTGTAACTATGTAAAAAAAAAATCAAACCTCAGAACACTTTAGAACTGTAAAATGTATCAGATACTTTTTGCAATAGTGCTTATATAGTTTGTAAAATTGAAGTGTGCCACAGTTATCTGGTCATTTGTTTCAAGAATAACAGAGGAAATAGATTTAGTTAGCAGAGTTGTTTTGTCCTCTGTACTCTACCCAAAAGACCCCTTTTAATCAGATCAGAATATGTTATCATGATCATCAAATCTTGTCTCTTCCACAGCCCTTTTGCCACATTTTAGCTTTGGTCCTTCAAAATCCCAGAGCTACTTAGAAAGACACAGGTTACAGAATTTATTCCAAAGATCCATATCATAGAATCGAAGAATGGTGTGAGTTTATGATGGATCTCGAAGACCATCTAGTTCCCAGCCCCTCAGCATAGGCAGGGACACTTTCAAGTGTGCTCAGAGCCCTGTCCAGCCTGGCCTAGAACACTGCCAGGGATGGGGCACCCACAGCTTCTCTGGGCAACCTGTTCCACTGCCTCACCACCTCACAATAAAGATTCTTTTACTTTAATCTAAACCTACTCTCAATTTGAAGCCATTCACACTTTTCCTGTCATTACAAGTCCTTTTAGATAGCCTTTTGCCATCTTTACTGTATGTTTCAGGTACTGGAAGGCCACAATTAGGTCACCCCAAAGCCTTCTCTTCCCCAGGCTGAATGGAGAACAGAGGTTCTCAATCCCTTTCAGCTTGTGTCCCTCCTCTGGACTCACTCCAACATGTCCCTGTCCTGTGCTGGGACCCCAGAGCTGATGCAGCCCTGCAGGTGGGGTCTCACCAGAGCAGAGCAGAGGGGCAGAATCCCCTCCCTCCCCTGCTGCCCACACTGCTCTGGATGCAGCCCAGGATATGTTTGTCTTTCTGGGTAAATGGGGCACATTGCTGGGTCATGTCCAGCCTCTCACCCACCAGCACACCCGAATCCTTCTGGGCAGGGCTGCTTTTCATCCATTCATCCCCCTAGCCTGTGTTACTACCAGAGGCTGCAGTGCAAACAAGTGCAGCACCTTGCATTTGGTCTTGTTAAACCACATAAAATTCCAGTGTGCCCACTTCTCAAAACTGGTCCTTCTCTGGGTCCTTCTCTAGGTCCTTCTGGATGACATCCCATCCTTCAGGTGTGTCAATAGCACCTCTCAGTTTGGTGTCATCTGCTGATTTGCTGAGGCTGCACTTGATTCCTCTGTCTATGCCATCATGGAAGATAACACTGGTCCCAGTACACACTCTTGAGGGGACACCACTCATCACTGATGCCCACTGACACTCTGAGTCATTGATCATTACTCTCTGGATGTCACCATTCAACAAATTCCTAATCCACCTCATGTATATAAACAAGCCTGAGGGAAAGGCAGAATGCAGATATTAATTTACAAATGTGAGGGTTTTTTGTTTTCTTTGTGAAGCTGGACTCCAGAGGCTCTGCTGACCTACAGATGAGGAACAGCAAAGAGTAAACTAAAGCCTGTGAACAAAGGGGTCATCAGCTGGTCATCGATGATAAGATCTCCTAATTCATATGGGGGAAGAAATCTAACAAAACTTCCGGTGACTAAATGAAAAAAGAAGTTTCTGTAGCAGCAGATGAAGTTTTGGCAGGATATCAGACAAATCATTCTGTATGAAATCATGTGTGTTTAAGGTATTTCAACCAGTGGATTTATAGAAAGATGAAGTTCCAAGACACACAAAGCATGACACAGAGATGTTCTTGACAATATCAGCATGTTAACACTTTTATCAGCTGCTACTGCCACTGCCATGCACATTATCCTGCTATTCTCTCACTTAGGGACAGGCAAGAATTTTAGTCTTTTATCGGCACACTTTGAGGTTTTATACCTTGGAAGCTTCATATTGTGTTTTAAATATAGAACCAATGCCACTACAAACTGAAAAAAAATAGTGTTTTCTAATCTCTTCAGATAACCCAGTTGAGTCCCTAAATGTAATTAATTAATCAAATTTAAAAATGGTTTATGTCAAACTGTGGGGTCTAGAGGTAAAAATTTAAACATCACCAGATAGGTTTTCCAGCTACTCCCACATGTTGCAGTGATATTTATGCAGTTACTTATTTTTTCCAAGCCATGACTCCCTGCTCTTGGCCATAAATTGTGGCAATCACAGAGATTTTATACAGTAAGTCACTGTCCAAAGGACTGGAAAATACAAAAGAAAAGAAAGGACAGAAATTTCAGGGAAAGTTCACATTCCTTGTTACAGTTGGCATTGAATATTACAGATAATGTCAATGTGCAGGACTTCAGAAATATCATCTAGGATATGCCTCATGTTCTGTAGCAGGGTCTAGACTAATGCCACAGGACAAAACCGATAAGGTCTTATGAAATGTCACTTCACACTGAATTTTATTTACTGTTGTTGACAATTATGCATGTAAAAATAAGCAATTTAGACAATAAGGATTTCTAAAGACGTGTCATATGTTCATGGTTAAATATGCTAAATGTCACATTAAAGCTGACATGGCTATGGCTCAGGGCAAAAACACTGTCAAGTTTCCTATGATCCAGATGTGGTATATGTCATCAAACCGATTGTTTCTGTTTGACTGTGGTTTATAGTGCATAATATTGCTTATCAAATATCCTGACAAAGTGCTGCTTGCCATGAGAAAAATTTTCATCTCTTTTTTGGCATTCTGTTGTAGTTAACTCTTGTTATAGTTGCTGACAGACGTTGCAGATATGTTTCAGTTAGTGCTAGCTCCTCTTTCATTTAATATGTATAGATATGTACATAAATTTATATATGTGTGTGGGAAAGCTAGAAGTAAATAAACCAGAATATTATTAAATTCTTGTGGAGGCATATTTCTAGTAGGAAATTATGGCTCTACACTATAGCAGGCAGACTTGTGATTGTGTGGGAAAGTTAAAATTTCCTTGTTGAAGTCATATTAGACTGTTCATGGATCAGCTGCAAGTGCTCTTTTGATGACATTTTCACCCTAGGTATTAGCTTTGTCCTTTTATTAGGAGATAAAATCAATGCCTTTAAGAAACAAGTTTAAAGCAGCTTCAGTAGCAGTTGACTCGGCAGGCTACCTCTGAAGCAAAAAATTTTGAGTGGTAATTTATAATATTTTAATTATCTTTAATACGTAGACTTTTAACACAGCTGGACACATATTGCATTTTTACTGAGAATCTGTACTTGCTGGCAGATAGTTTTTTTGTTTTTTATTTTTTTGCCAGACAGATTTCTATCATCACTCATAACTTTTTTACACTAAGTGGGATATTTATAAACACAAGTATGAGTTTGCAGCATAAATTATCACCAGCTAAACCCTCTAGGAGTCATTCCAGTTCATCCTGAAAGTAAGCATCTTTCATGATTTGACTGTAGCTCTAAAAATTAATTATAAAAATATCAAAAAAACTTGATATGGACTAGAGAAAGCCTTTGAGCAATAGTTGGTGTTACTTCCAGAGAAAACCAATGAAGTATTTCTGGTTTCCACAGAAAGAAGCTGATATGATTTTTGACTAGATTCAGAATGATTATTTTCTTGTTTCAGATAATTTCTAATTATGGCACTTCAAAGAGAGAACAGAGCCACGTGTCTGCCACTTTTTTGTCAGAGTGGGGAGGCCTTTTCACTCATTTGGGGGAAGAGTAGAGGTTTTACTCTCTGTCACTGCTGTAAGGACTCTGAGGTAGCTTTATGGGTATTTTATACCCTTTCATTGTTGTGTTAGATTGAGCCACAGTTTATTCCCTCCTGCCTAGGACAAAGAGAAGACTACCAAGTGACATAACTAGAACTCATTAAGAAAGATTTGAAGAAGACATTTGGTAAAAGAGAACTGCTTCCTGTTATCATGACCACTCCAACCATAATTTCTTTCACTAAAACAGAAATGGATCCTGAAAAATGTCAAAATGAATGCTCTACAATTACAAGAGGAAATGTTGACATTAAACACCTTTTTGCCTAAGTAGGAGATAATTACCCATATTGCACACTGTAATGGAAACTATCTTTTACTTCTTTACTGACTTCCCTTGCCTCCACCACATGAGGAACTTCAAATTTTGGAGCATCTGTTCCAAACTCTTACCAAAACAAAAGTCCAGTGGCCTTTTGTAAAACTGATTTTCCATCCTCAATATATCAAGCATCAGGCAGGCAACTGGGAGCAGTAGGTTAGTTCAGGCTTCTCTCTTCAACTGACAAAATGGAAAGGGGAAGAACAAGCCCTGTTTAATCCTCTGAGGAGTGTATTTAGAGCTCAGACATTGCCTTGAAGGGCTGTGAGCACAGAAGAAGGACATTACTATCAGTTTGAGGCACACAAAGAGCTGGTGTCACAAGCCTCACAGCTTTCAGTGCTAGGTAAGCATTACAGTAGAGTGACTAATGTCTCCACATGGATATGAGGGAATGGAGATGATACTTGTGTATTTTTGTGCCATTATAATCAGACACAAATTGACAGCATGTAGAAAAAAAAGTGGGTTTATTCATGTCTTGGATACTTGTGACACAAATAATTTCTCATAGGAGAATAAACTGAAAAAAGAATAACTACTCAAAGTTAGTATCTGGGTGTTGCTTGTAACTCTGTGGCCAAAACCTGCACATCTCCAGCATATTCCCTGCCAGATCTATAATGAGTAATGCATTTGTTCCATTCAGTTTAGGCCTCTCAGCAGCTCCATATCTCTGCAGAACTGTAAAGATAAGTAGATGGGAGGAAGCTTCTCCATTCAGAACATTCATCCTACATTCATTCTACCATTAGCATCCCCCAAATGAGGCTGGCAAAAGAGGTACAGCCCCACACATTTTTAGCACATCACCAAGTTTTAATACACAGAGTGTGCAAGTCCAAATACATGTTTTGGAATTGCATGTGAAGAAGTCTCATACACCTTTTTATATTCTCTGAGACAGTGGAAGATACAGAGTCATTCTTATATTATGTTTCTTCTTTGAAGTACAGCTTGAGACACAGATCTAAAGGCATAAGAAGGCACTGAAATAAGGCATTGGAATAAGATGACTATGTCAATAATAAGTCTGGAAACTGGTTTTCTGACAAAATGAGCAAGGCTTTAAAGTTAGGCCATTGCCATTTATTTCATGTGAATTATATGATTCTACATGAGGTTAGGATTTGGCACTTCTGGGGCTGAAATTCATGAGTAAATCTAACGGAGGACTGTATAATAAAAATGAAACATGATGATCTACTTTTGTATAGCTTCTCCAACTCTGCAAAAATTGGTTCAGCTGCCATCACTATATGATTTCTTTTGCATTGTGCAAAAATTACAAAAAAGGTTAGCTGGTTTTGATAAAATAGAATCTGCCTCCTACAGGGAAATTAAATTATAATTGACAGCTAAGAAGTATTCACATGACAAAAGAAAACAAGAATCAAAGCAAGTTGTAGGATTCCAGATCTTTTCTGACAGCATTTTTGTCTGATTCATACCAAGCAGAAGTTGAAACTTTATCTTTTTTTTCTGAACTGCTACTATAACCCGTCTCCACATAGACTGCTTCAACCCATGGTGCCTGTTCCCTCTTGATCCAAGCATCTGAGCCTGTTCTTATGCCAACTGGCAGATTCTTTTTCTACTTTTGATCTCTGAGCATGGTCAAGCTAAGGCCAGATGTGTGGATTCAGTCCCTAATGAGACCTTGTTTCTTGTGACTTGGTGTTCCCAGTTGTTCCTGACATAGATAAAATCAATGTGTCTTCACAAGTCTTTGTCAGATTTTAATTACAAAGTCAGCAATATTTGCCATGATGATAACTAAGAAGTCTTAGAAGACAGAAGAGGAGGTAGAGCACTGGCAGAGAATAGATCTAATGGATATTAACACATTAAGGGCAAGAAGCAGCAAATGTATACAACCAAGTTCCATCTGTGCAGTGTCTGGCCAGACAGAGCATTGCCAAGACATATATATATATATATATATATTTCTTATTTGTTGCTAGTGCTGAAATCTGGGTTACCGAGTCAAGCAATGCATAAATGGAGTGAGAAAATTCTCATTAAAAAAAAAAGATCATTCTGTAGACAGAAAAGAGTAAAACCAAGGGACAAAGCTGAAGATATATGCTCAAAGGAAATCATCAATGTGAAAGCTGTCAGAAATCAAAGGGGTTTTTTCTGTCTATTGTTTAGGGGTTTTTTTACAGAATAAAACTGTTCAGTTCTGCAGATCTAATCTGAAGTGTGCTGATATCAGTTGAATAATAACCATTAAGTTTGTTCTTGAAAAGAGACATTTTGATTTTGGTTCTGATTAGATCATTTCTTCTTCCATTTTCACAGACTGTGCTGTGTTTGAAACAAAGCTGGCTGAGAGGTCTTCTATAAAGTGTTGCTGCTAGAAAATGCCATTTCTTCTAAATCAGCTCCTTTTCTGAGAATGAGCAAGCTTCAACTTGACACTAGGCTCTTGGCTATACTATTCTTGAAGGCATTTCATGTTTTATTAATAGTAATTCATGCAGACTGGGGAGAGAGCACTGATTGGAGCAATTGCCTTATATTCACCTCCCTGATCTGCTGCTGTCAGCACGGAGGTGAATGCTCTGACTGGCAATACTGGGAAGGGCTCCCTCCATCTCTGCCACAGAATAAACATCCTCTCACTATTTTTCTAAAAATCTTTGAAAAGTCCTGTTGGTAGCCCACAGTTTGTATGTCTCTTCTAGTTACAGTCTCTCTCAGATGAAAACCAAAAGATTCTTTCCATGCTGCCTGAACTCTCCCTTGCTGGCAGTCTGCTCTCCGCAGCACATTTGCAAGATTTGCTTCTATCCCTTCAAGTTCCCATTGCTTTCAATAGCTAGTTGTGAGATTGCCACATTTTTATGCTTTTGAAAGTCTCCAAGTGTGGCTTCCACTCCAAACCCTACTCTTGATATATGTTTTCAGATGAGTTAGCACATACAAATAAATGGCAGTACATAAATCATGCCTAATAATCTGAACCAATGATTAAATGTGTATTTTCTGTCTTTCAGTCACTATCATGCTAATGCAGTGTTCTGGCTGACCAAGCACTTTGATTTTGCTGTCTGTGCAATTTAAGCATAAGTCAAAAGCTGACTATGGGATAGAAGCTCAAAAGGATTCTCTCTAAACCTTATGTATAATAAAATTGAAAAAAAAAAAAAAAAGAAAAAAAATCAATACACCAAAAGTTAATATATTCAAGCTGAAATTCTCATGCCACTTCCTCAACTGTTTTCTTAAATATGCCCAAGATTCTGCACATTTTGAATGGCTTCCAGTCTGAAGTATAAACTAGGAAAAATAATTACAGGTTTTAACAAGAACTGTTAGACAGCCCTGTGCACTCTCTTCATCTTGATGTTAAGCATGGGTCTCAGCTTCCTCTGAATGCAGCTGGCAAGTAACATAAAAAAAAACTGGTTCATGCCAATTCCATTTCTATTCAGTTTTTATTCAGTCCTCTTTTCCCATAAAAATATATAGGTAGGGTATTTGAACCTCTTCTGATAGCACCAGGTCATCTGTCTGGGTTGCATCAATGCTTTTAGATTTTATACAGAAGTTTTAACCCATTTATTCTTTTTGTAGTGCAGCAAAGACTAGATGGTGTTTTATGGCTTGTAACATAAGCCACAGCAGCTGATTTTTTTTGACTGTATGATGTTTTTCACACTTTTTGAACTAGCTGTAAGAGCAAGAAATTATAGAGTTCAGGAATAATGGCTTTAAGAACTTTGCACCAAACAGCTCTTGCTTTATTCTAGTATTTCCTCCCTGTTCACATATTTATGTGCTCTTAATCTATGGACTCTCAAGAAAATGTTTTTTGTGGAAAAGATTTCCTAGCAATGACTGTGGGCTACACAACAAGAGCCTTTTTTGAACTGTCTTGAATGGGGGGAAGTAAGAGAAATGTGTGTAATTTTGCATAATTACACATAATAAAATCAAGTAATTTGAAGGTAGGGCAATGTGGGTTTTGACCCTTTGATTAATACATAATAGATCTTTATATTTCTTGCTGGCTGCTAAATATAATCTAAATGCACTGGTATGTTTTTTTCTCTTTGTTATTTTTTTTCTTAAGAGAAATGAAGTGGTCAAAACCACAACAAACCATACAAAACCCCAGTAGGGAGGCCAGTTCTTCAGAAAAAACAACAATTGCAGAGCAGATAGCAAAATATGCAACTAATTCTGGAAATTTCAGCAACTCACCCACCTATGGGGCCCTTCCAGGAGGAATCAGGTTTTGCTCCTCAGATAGTACAGGGGTCCTTTCATTTTGATTGACCTTGGCGAATGACCTCATCATCCCCTGTTTTGTTATTCAGGATTTCTTCCATGTTTTACAAATAGGTGATAGCTATCAGGTTATACACCATAAAAGCCTCAAGTAATTGCTGCTTATAAACCAGAAATACAAATACAAATGAAATCTAAATCAAACAAATACAAGTGAAAGGAAATATTGGTTCTGCAGTCATTTTTGGTAAGCAATTCATAAGTCTGCTGCATGAAAGAAAGCCATGATTTCCTTCTCTTCCCCAGCATTTGTTCTAGCCACAAAAGGTTTTTAAAGGTCAAGTGGCCTCATTTCTTTTATAACATCTATGTGGATCTCAGGCTGGGGATTGAGAGATTCCAAAAAATTTTTGGATTAGGTATGAGGAGTGGAATTTCACCTCTCAGTTCTGGAAGTAGAAATAAAGCTGAAATTGAATACCAGAGGAATGGGGGACATCCAACACAATGGAGGGTGGTGTCACCATCTTTAGCCTGGAAGCCAGGCCAGCAGGCTGAGCTGTGAAGATTGTTGTATCCTCTGTAAGTGATAGAGCTTTCCTTGGGATGAGCTGTTAATTGTCAGGTTTATGGCATAGCAGTCTGTATGTCATTTACTGGCACAGGGAAAGAGACATTCTCTGTGCACCTACAGGCTGCAATGTGACCTTTAGAACAGCTGTGCCAATGTCCTACTGAGTTGGTGGCTATTAGGCTTAGGAAGTTCAAATGATGAGTGTGTGAAACACAAGCCTTTGGGAAACCTTGCCACAGATCCTCTGTGTGGAGAACTGGGATCATGCTTCATGGTTCCAGCTCATTGTTGTCTGTTCATCAACATGAGGAACTGCCACCCATCTCATGCATTTAACTGCAGAAAACCCTGTCCCCTCCCCATTGAGCTATGGCCCTGGGCTCTGCAGGAGACACAGTTATGAGGAAAGGCTGCCTAATACCTGCAGCCTAACTTTAGGACTAGTATTAAAACTAGTATCCAACTTTGGTAAGAAAAAAAAAAACTATCCAGCCATTTTTATTGAGAAATCAGCCAGTAAAGCAATCTGTCTGATCCTGAAAGATGTATATTGACCCCACTCCCTTCCTCCTATCTATTCTCTATTCTTCTCATAGCCACTGTCATGTCATATTTTCCAGGTACCTGTCCCAGATTACAGGTATGCTTCAGTGACTCTGGACTAGCCTACAAGAATTGGCAGTGCTGTATACAACCAGCTCCCCCCTGGCTACCCACCAGCTCTCTGTAGCCTCTCTAAATGCCAGCCAGCAGCCTCAAGATGTTTGGCCGTGCAGCCAGGCTGAGCCAAAATCTTGCTCCCATATTACCTGCTGAAAACTCTAAGCTTGGCTGTAGGCATCCACAACTGTAGGAAGATTTCCTCTGTCATAATATTTAGACAACATAAAAACAACGAAATTGGGACCCACCAGACACCAGGCAGAGTGTGCCCGCTCTGACAACTGCAGATCAAGGTCGCTGCTAAATGAGGCATGGTCTGTGTTTCCAACGTGGTGCAGAGCCAGCCAGGGAGGCAGGAAAAGCCACAGAGAGAAAACAAAGCCTTTTTAGTTAACTCAAATCAAAACAGAAAGCCAGGCTGTGAGGTCTGTGTCTTTCTCATTACTCCCTAATATACAACATCATAATGGATAGAAAGGAAGTACCAGATTGAATATGTTAAGAGAAGGAGACTAAATTGTAAATGGTCATTGCACAGCCTGTTCAAAGCAAGGAGGTCATGCTTTTTACCCCCTCTAAAGTATACAGAATTCCAAGCAGGTAAATTGATCTAAGCTGGCTCAAAGCAGAGTGGAAAACAGGGTTTATTTTTAGATTTTAGTCCCTTTTTTTCCTGATTCTATGACATCATTTTCTCTCTGTGTTTTTTTTCTTTTGTGTTTATTGGTTGGAAAGGGAAAATTGACAGATAAAGAAGCTGTGGAGTCTTTGTGTTTTAAATTTTCAGAGTTTCCAATGCAAACAAAACCCCAGCATGTTATTTCAGGAAAGGCATTTGCAGTGAATTTCCATAACTTAATTTTATACTGTTGCATACTTCTGTGTGTCTGATTTTCCTTTAGAAAAATAAAACTAGCAAAATAAGAGTTTGGGTCCCTGAGTGAATTCCAATTGAAAGAGTTCCATTGATCTGTTATGTGCTATACTGATGAATGCAAATCTGACCAGTTTACAAAAATAGCTTTCTCTTCTCAATTCCATTGAAAACTCCAAGTTATGATTTCTTTCATTTTGAAAGAAAAAAATGTAACTTTTTTTACTGCTTATTGTTGGTTTGGACTGGATTATTATTGGTTTATCTGGATTTTATAAGCAAACAGGACAGACAGACTGAGTCTTTTTTCTACAGGTATGAGGTTGCCAAGATATCACGATGTTAGTGACTTCATTTTCCCAACACTCTATGGAATATAGACATCTCTTTAAATTGTAAAATAGGAAACTGGATTTTAAAGATGTCACACGAATTTTTGAGCCAAATTAACACACAGTATGATTTCTAAAATTGCTGACAAAGATTGTTTGGGTTAATGAGTAGCACTGATAATCTAATCTATGTTGTTTCAAGGGAGTACTCAAAATTAATATTTATATTTAAAAGCTGAGACCATTTGTGCTACATTCTGTAAGTGCTTTGGCCTGTCTGTCGGACTTGTGCTATAACTTCTGTAATACCTTCACTTGTTTTTTTGTATTTCAAATGCTTATTTCTAATACACAGTTACCAGACACCTCCCTCCAAAACAGTGTAACAAATACTGACCTAATTTTACTTACAAACATTAATTGTGTGTGACAGCAGCAGAAAAAAGACACAGTCCTGAAGAAACTACAGTTGCTTAACTATGGCTGCTTCAGCTTTTTCCCCTAATTCAGTCTTCCTTCTTTAAAGTTGGAAAGAGGTCTGCATGAGCATCATAGAAGTAGCTGTAAAACTGATTTCTGGCAATGAAAGAGAGTAACTACAGTGTTAATAGGAAGACACTTGAAGGGTTTCCAAGCTTTGGTACGTTTTTTCCTGCTTTTAGATTTTTATCTGAAGCCTATATGCACAGAGTAGCCCAGCTGGCTTTTCAGCCTGAAGGATGGTAAAGAAGGCTCAGATGCCTATATAACA
Source organism: Erithacus rubecula (assembly GCF_903797595.1). NCBI lineage: Eukaryota > Metazoa > Chordata > Aves > Passeriformes > Muscicapidae > Erithacus > Erithacus rubecula. The sequence goes on from NC_136689.1 coordinate 30,418,595, forward strand.
TCTGTTTAGTTCTTTTGAAGTCTCTAATACAGTGTATCGTTCCTCAGATTGCCACCTGTATGACTCAGTGGATCTAAATGGTGGCAAGTGAGTATCAAGAGCAAAATTCAGCAAGCTGCAACACCAGCAAGTTGGGCAGCTCTTGGGAAATATAATATATGTGTACCTCTTTGACCTCTGAACAGATCCAGGGCAAAAAGCACCCCTCCCCAGAATCAGTGTTTGCTCTTGCCCTGTCTGAGTGTCCAGGCTTGGTCCATGGTGGGAGCCTGCACTGGGAGATGTGTGCCCCAGGGTCTTACACTGGAGACTCAGGTAGACAAATATCAAAGAAGTGCTTGCTCACAGCAAGCCAGGATCACCACGTCTCACACTGCCAGTGCAGACTGCACAGTGTGTGGCATCTTGAGAAGGTGCCTGGGAGAGTATTTTGCCCTGTGCTCATCACCACAGCGCTCGGTGCCCTCGGCTGCAGGAGCCACCCCAATAAAGGTGAAGACAGAAAGTGAGGGATGCAGCCAGATGTCTGGGGAGCAAGAGGGGAGAACATTTAATCTTGCTAGCAAGAGGCAATTATGTCTATGAAATGCTACATTATTGAGAGTTAAGATATGACTAGAATAAACTGACGGTGCTTTGGCATTCTTGGGTTGATGTACTACAGTGGGGATAATGATAATTACCATTTAATGGAATTACTAATGTTTTGCTTTCTCTTAACATTTTACTAAAGGCTCAGACACACTCAAATACACAAATTACTTGGAAGAAAAGTAGTATGTTAAATTTATGCTTTCTATAATGTCCTGTCTTAAATCAGGGGGAAAAACCTTATAAAGGAAACCATGTATTAAAACAGATTGAAGATAACACCACCGAAAGTAGACCAAATGAATTCCTCCAACACAGAAAACTACACCTGCTAATCCAAATCTTCCTTCTTGCTCCTTCTTGCTTTCTATTTTGGCTTGCTACACTCTGAAGCAATGTGAGGCATGTGTTCTGAAGAAGATGCCTCAGCACATGCACACTTAGTTTAGAGTCTCCCAGTCTTTTCTTGTTTCTGTAGCTCTGTGAATTTCTATCTATGTTTGGATGATGTGCAAACCCTTCAGAAAACACTCTCCAGCTGAGCTGAAAACTAAGCAGTGTGGACACTCCTCTTTTGCCTAATAAAATCCTTGAAGTACTTTCTTTGCAAATATTTATTTGAACCTACCACATCTGACTTCCCAAAGTCAAAGTTTCATTAGCCATTAAGTTCTGGATGGCTAAAAAGCCCAACGTGGATGCTTGCTGTGTCTGCTGCACCATTCAAGGAATAAAATATTCAAATATATTCATTCTGGTAAGTATCATTATTAAAGAACTCCTCACAATGGCAAAAGAAAAGGGATGTGATTTGTCCCAAAGTTTGATGACAAATATAAGATGAAATATTTTTTAATCTAGTGACAGATATGAAAGGACAGCATAGTCCAGGTGAATGAGGAGCAGGCAAAATGTCTCCTCATTTCAGATATGTTTCTACAAGTTCTTTTTCTTTTTTTAATTCATGCTGACAAGCATACACTGAACCTAGCAGATAAATATTTTACTCAGATTTTATGCTGCCACTGACATGTTTGCACAGCAAGAATCAAGTCTGCTCCTCATTTTCAGGGGCATGCCAAAGCAAGTGCCAGCCTACACAGCTCTGCTCTACAGAGGGCAGAATTCTCTCTGATGGCTATCCCTGAAGCAGAGCACAGCTTCAGCAAATAGCAAAAAACATCAATTCTGTAGTCCAACAAGATAAAGGCATGCAGTAGAGAGGGGAAACTATCTATTTATGGCAGCATTTTGGTATTCAACAGGAAAATGGCTTTGGCTACAGGAGCTGGGTAAGTAGGTTCCTCCTGTTCAGAGTTATTCCTGTGTTAGCAGAGCTAACAGGGAACAGTCAGCACTGGCTGTAGTTCACAGGGATTTTACCAATCTTATTATTAATCATAGCAGCAAACAAGAAAGAGTATTACATTAGTTATCAGTCAATGCTGAATTATTTTCTAAACCAATCAGAAATTTCAAGGTTTGGGGTAACAATACAAAACATGCACTAGGCTGTTATTCAGATGAGATTTTATAGCTATTTGATTTTGAAATATAATACTGCAAGTTGAATGCCAAACATAGAAATAGGAAGCTATGGTGCAGAAACTCCTCAGCTATGTAATGTTGCTCCTTCCCATTTTAGTATTGTAAGATATTACCTAGTAACCTGCAGTGGTTTTATTCAGATGACTAGCTAATTCAGCAATAGTTTTTGTAAGCACTACTGAGCATTGCTGCCAGCAGAACTTTTGTGCTTTTCAGTTTAGAATAGCAACACCTACAGCTGTTAGTGCCAGGTACTTTTTATCCTCTTATTTGCTGTTCTCGCTTCCCCTCATCTTCTTTCACGCACTCTTGGAAACTGAACACAAGGAAGAGACAAGTGGCACGATAATAATCTACTCTTTAGTAAGATGAAACAAAGCTAGAAAATGTAGCCAGTTATTGGCTCTGAGCTGTTAGTACAAGGCACTGTTAAACTACATCTGCTTAATCCAGAGAGCTTCCAGTCAAACAAAAAGTAGGTTCATAAGCTGATGATGAAAAGACAGATGAATCACAAACTTTGCTGGCAAGCTTTCCTTTATCTTGGCATGGCCCAAGATACGTCCAAATAGTGAAATAATTGTAAGCTAATTTTCTTTGAAGGAAAGAAAATAATCAGGGAGGGTGTTGTGCTGGAGAAGGGAAAGTGCTGTGCTTCAGGTGTTATTGTGCAGGCAGTGCTGCACTTTCCTTGGAGCTCAGGAGAGTGACAAACTGAGCAGGCAGTCATGAGCAGGGCAGCAGCCTCGGTGTGCTGAGAGGATGGGACAAGTGCAAAAGCTGGTTGCTCTACTGTAGTGGCTGTGAGGAGCACTGTAGTAATGTCAGGAATGCACTGCCCAGTCTATCAATAGTCTGATATTCCACTGTCAGTTTACTGGGAGATAAGCCCTGCACAGGATTAGCACATGCAGTATAAACCAGCTTTGTAAATGCACAGATAAACATGACTATGGCTGAACTGCCTTGAAATTGTAATGTTATTTTTTTTCTACTTTCAATGATCAGCTTCCTCAAATTTGTTTTGACTCTAGCTTGATGTTTGAGTCTTTCAAGCCATTGTTTTAGACTCTTGGTATAGGAGGGTTTTTCAAAGGATTTTGCATTCAAAGCTTTAAATCAATGGGAAACAAATGTTTGTGATGCCACCCAGACTCACATTCAAATACTTCAATATAGTGCTACAAATTCCAAAGAGCAGCTGCATTTTGTCAAAATATTTTGAGGGATTTTTTAAACTGATTTTGAAGAATAAACTCTGCCATTTATTTTAAGTGTCACTTTCAAAATCTATATATTTGTTGGTATTTTCCATGAAGAAATGCTGGGGATTTTTTTTTTTTTTTTGACTGACACAAACTGCCATCTAGACATCATACAGCTATATGCATTTCTAACACTGATATTTAAAAGTTATGCATATGCACTTATATAGAAATTTACATTTATGTGAACAAAGAGCTACATTGAAATGGCAGCCACAAGCAGAATAATAGACACTTTGGCAACGCTTATGAGTCATTCTGGCATATTGAGGAGATTGTTCAAAAAAGTAGTTATAGCCTAATAAGACTAATTCTGTCTTGATCAATATGCGTACAAATATATTTAACGTGATTTTTTTCTGGTTTGCATTTTCATGACACATCTTCCCCTCTTCTTTGGAATCACCATTTTTCCAATTCAATATTCTAAGCAGTTCTCCCTAAGCAACAAAAATCACTCCTTAAACAGATTTTTACTTGCCTTATCTACTCACATTACCTAACAGCTCCTGCAAAGTTTCAAGGAATATATTTATCTGCGAATTGCTCAATAAACTCTGTCCACACACAAAATCTTTCCTTTGATTCCTTGCATTGTGCATGTGTATCAAACACAAAGGTAAGAGGAACTATGGAGGATAAAATGAACTGATGTTTCAGGGAGCTCAGGAAGATGCAATGGTAATAGGTGAAGTAAATTAATGAAAAGGCAGCCCTTGGTGACATTTCCAATCCCTCCATTCTGATTTCTGCCAGAATAGATGAACCTGTGCTTCTGTGTAAGAATTGTTTCTCAGCGTGTTTGGCCAGGGAGAGACCACTATTGACTGATATCAGAGGTCCCTGAAGCTCCCTTCTTCTCACCGCAGTAACCCCTGGGAGGCTGTCATGGTGCAGCTCTAGTCAGCTTAGCTCTAGAAAGTAATCATGTATAAAGACCTGACTCATCATATACCAATTTTCAGTTAAAATGCTTAACAAAGGTACCACTTTTCCAATATGAGTATTTCATTCTGCAAAAGGTTAAGGGCCAAATAAACCTTTAATAATTCTAAATAAGGCTAAATTCTGGATCTGACATGAAAAAACGTTTCCAGTATGTTAGGATTTTCATGTTAGTTGTTGATCTGAAGGCATGAGGAGAAACATGCTGTGCAGCGAAGCATTTCAGATGTGGTTTTCTTCCTCATTCTTTTAGACTTAGAGCACGCATCTCTTTGCTGCAGAACTTAATTCCTTCCCACAATGCAGAGACTTTCAGGAACTCTTTATGAGATCAAGTTGCTGATAAAAAAATGTTAATGCCACAGCCCCTAGGGCTCTGCAAGGGTGCAGTCTACTCTTTCACTATCATTCTCACCTACGCCTAACAGGTGATGGGGAGATATGGAGAAAGTGAGTCAAGTTTTCAGAGGGACCCAGATTGTTCTTACATCAAAGTCTCAGTAATATAGGATAGGGTGAGGACTATAATAAGTTAATTCATGGCCTGGATGCAGATCTCAATGCAGATAACCTTCCTTCATGGTTGTATTCCAGCCGTTTCTCTTACTGTTAATTATATAATAGCCATGCTGGCCAAAGAATCATAATTCTTTTCCTTGACCTTCAAGAAAATCTTGAAGGTTCAACCTCTCTGCTCCCAAACTTTATTTGCACTAACACTTGTTCATTGATGGTTCAGTTTCCATACTATGACCTCCAGCCAACCCCCAAAGATCAGCATCAGAGAACCACTAGAACCACACACTACAGAAAAAAATGTATAGTCCTTCTTCAGTGGTTCCATTCTCTCCACATACAGAGGGAATTAAAAAAAAGGCACTGCCATACAGTTCTGTCAACTACAGTAAGAGAATAAAAGCTAATCCTTCCCTCCTTGCTGAATAAAAATCCACTAAACAGTCAAAAGGACAAATATAAAAAACGAAAATTCTGAATTGAATCTTATGCCACGTGTCCTGTGTGATAAAGCTTAAGAGACTGTTTCAACATGTATCAGATATTGCTGCTGAAGAGTGATCCTAGAGTGATACTCATGGTGCAGTATGGTACTGTACTGTACTGTTCCTTTCTTCATCTCTCTGTCTTAACCACTCCTGCAAGAAGCAACCACTTTTTCTTCATGAGATTGTTTATGCCAGCTAGTAGTGACAGAATCTCCCCAGGGCAATTATGATTTCTCCTTTATATCACCTGTAGCAGTAAGGCATGCAGGTACAACACAGTAGAGGACTCTCAGACCCTGATCCAGCCAGGCATTCAGTATTAAAGAAAACTTTTGACTTCTATCAGGGAAGTTAAACAAGTACTAGATTCAGTGAGTGAAAATTTCTCCACTAGTCTTTATCAAAAATACATCAACTTCAGCATATCAAAAATGGAAAAATTCTGCCTTATCAGTTGTGCCAAGATGTTTGAAAACATCTGTGCTGAAAACTGCCACAACAATAACAGGAAACGAAAGCCTGCTGCCTACCCCTCACTGAATTCTTAAGAGTCCAATATATCTGTGATGAAGCAAACAGGTCACTCAGTCCTCTGACAGATACCCCAAACACAAAGCATTTTCAGATGTATATACAGTTTAGTTTATTGGCAAAAGAACTATGAGGTAATTTAATGTGGGACTTCATACTGTCAGCATTAAATAAGTTGTAAAAAGTGTAATTCAAAACACCATGAATCGTGCCCAGATTTTAATTGAAACAGCAACTTTGGTAGTTTTCAGTAAAGCTGTGTATTCCTTTTTTTTTTTTTTTTTTTTTTTTTTTGTTATCCTGTAATGCAGGCACTGCACCTTTGATTTTCCTTCTACTTCTGTTGTTAGCAGTACTATGCACAATAGGTGGCCAGGCTGTGATCCATCAGCCTTGGAGGTGACTAGTAAATCCACTTAATCCAATATCTCTCCAATCAGATCTTTAATGAGCAAACACAGCAGAGACATGACTTAGAAAACTGAAACAATTGTATAAAGTACACCACAGAAGCACTTTTTTCTGTCTTTGTTTCTTTTTCTTGGGCAGGGGTTGATAGGTGTGCCAAAGACCCCTTTCTGTGCAAAAATCTCTCAAGATGATCTGGCAGCAAGCTAACAAGCTGATTGCAAGGGAAAGTTTCAGATTCCTCTTTTGACTAAATGGAAAGCTGCACACATTTTCCACCATGGTTTTTTATGATGTGAAGGATGGCTTCAGCGTTGCTCTTCATTGAACACAGTCCAGCTGCCCATAACCTGGCATTGATTTTCAGTTCATATTTTGCAGTTTTAAAATACATTCTTGGCAGGAAAGACAGAAAGTTTAGCCTCTGATATTAAAGTCTTCAACATTTTTCCACATCTTCAGTCTGCTCCATTTTAGGAAGGTCCATTTAGGTCCTGCATGCATGAGTTCGTTGCATTTGAGCCACCAGCACGAGTAAAATGCACATGGGATTCAGCAGCATTACTCTTCTGAAGTCATCTTGGAATGCCAGGAGAACCTGTGGGTTGCTCTGACAATGTGCACCTTTGTGATTGTTCTTCCAGTTTATGAGCAATTACCACATCACGCAGTTTGGAATTCCGTATGATTCCTTGTTCACACATCATAAATATTTTCAATTCTTAAAACACTTAAACCTCAATTTCATGATTCAGTGCAATTCCTTTGTACTTTTGCCTAATCAATAAAATTTAAACACAAAAGCAGAAAGAAAATTACCTCTCTCATGCTGATGATAACAAAAGTTGCTAATATTCTGAATGTAAGTGCACAATTCAGAATCTTCTGAAATACAACCATTAAGACTGGAAGTGGCAGATTTATCTTCTCACCAATGTTGAAGTTAATATGGATTTTTTTTTCAGACCTTCATTGTAAATTATGACTTTTTAAAAGAGTATCATTCATTTATAGCTGTGAACAAAAAAGTTCCAGACACATGCACGCCACTACACCAAATTACACTGCTGTGAGGAAAATAGACTAAAAATATATCTGGAAATCATTGTGCTATAACACTATCCCATTTCTCCCCCTCAAGACACACATAATACCAGGCTGAATTGGAGCAAAATGAATTAGTTTACACAAAGTTTGGACACAATATAGTTCAAAGATCCAGCAACAGAGTCCTGAAAAATCTCAGAGAAGATATTATATTTCTAGTTCAAACACAATGGTGGTATGATGTGTCAGTCTTCTCATAAAATACTCTGTGTATATCTTATTGAAAATCCACAACATTGCCACACCAAAGAGTAGCTATTAAAACTGGAACTTTTATGAGTGTTGTATGGCAGTTATGATGGAAATAATAATTAATTTCTGGCCCAACATGTGTACTATTATTAAACTTTTTAAGCACCAAATAAAGTAGCTGCTAAACCAGTCTGCCCTGACAGCAGAGGAAGAGGTAAGGTTTACCCATCACTACATCATTATTCTGGATTTTTCTTGAGTCTGTAACTGAACATATGGGCAATTTTCTGATCCAGAGCTGATTGATGCTTACTAAAATTTCTGTTGGCTTCATTAAGTTCCATATTTAGCACTTAAGACAGAGCAAGTTTTGCCAGAAGTTGAGAACCTTGCTGGGCTTTTTTGTCCTCTCACTCACTCTCCAAAACCATCTCTACATCTGACTGAAACAGACTGAAAGCCTGAGTTTAGTTTCTAGTTGATGCAAATTTAGATTTGGGTGGATTTCCACCAGCAGAGGACTTGGTCCCACTACCCCATTCAACAACAGTTTTGACACAGTATTGTCTGCTTCAATCTCATAAAATGAAAAAGACTTCATTCAAATTTAGCATTTGCCAAAAAGCTTGTCAAGTTTTGTATCCTTCTACCAACATCAGCCAGAGAGGTTTGAATATTTCTTGCACTCAGAGTCTGGAGAGAAAGAAGGATGGAAAAGTTCCACATTTAGCCACTCTTTCTCATCATGCGAAAAATCAGTAAAGGATCGTTCAATTCCCTTTGCTTTGAAACCATTGTACTCTGTCAGGTAAATATACTGCAGTACTGTAAGTACCAAGAAATGCAATAAGAACCCTATGGGATACTATATATTCCATGATCTTTATGAGTGTTTTCTCATAAATACCAGATAGACAGTTGAAATCTATGCTGATTTTGTGCAATGGTTTTAACTTTCAACTCCCCTCTTCTGCTTCATTCCATTCTTGTCCTTCTAATGTTACTCTCCAAAGTCTGTCTGACAACTTCTGTTCTATTTCAGTTTTTCTTCTCCACACTTTTTGTGCATAATTGGATTACCGTTTTTTCTAGCATTTGAGTGTCATTGCTGTTCTCTTTTCTCATCCTATAATAGTTCCCTAGATTTGGTTTCATTCTCATAGTTCATCAGCATTTGATTTTAGTTGGGATTTTTTCCTTCCATCTCTCTCTGTTTCTCCACATCATCCCACTTATTCTATGCTACACACTTCTCCAAAGGCTAATCCTCATTCTGGGTTTTAGTCCAATATTTTTCTCCTATCACCACCCTATCACAGTGCATGAGACACTCAAAAGTTTTAAAGACGTACCTTTTCTCCAAAATTATATCACATTTATATTTAAAATTCCACAGAGTATCACCACCTCTTCTAATAACAAAGGAAAGAAAAAAAACTGTAAAAGTTTATTTTTAATGGAAACAATACTATTTTAACTGCAGCAGATTCCTTGGAAAGCATAACCAGCTAATATTTGTGAAATGCTTCCAACATTAAGAAAGTGTGCCAAAACTCAAAAGCGTGGGTCGAACACGAACATATTTGGAGATGCCCTATGGTAATTACAAATGCTGAATGCTGACCTGCTTATTGGAATAGTCACTGTAAGACAAATTCATTTTGTTTATTAGTTGGAAGAAACAGCAAGGACAGGAGAAGATAGGGACAGATAAGTCTCTTTTTTCTTGAAAAGGGAAGACAACAGGACAAGAAAAAGCCTGGGTAGCAAGGGAGAGTAGAGATTTTAACAGCAGGAGATTCTCAAATAGGAGAACTATCCTGGGAACAAGACTGAGGCAAAGGCACCCTTCCTTTGGCTGTCTGAAGAAGACAAGGCAGGACTGCCGGCCTGGTTCTGGTCAGGACCTCATTGCTGCTAAAACTTCAGTCAAGCAGTAGCCACTGAATGAAAGCTAAGATCATGTGTCTCAGAGCACCAGAGTGTTATTTTGCAGTGACTTCTATGGTTTACATCTCAGGCAATTCAACAACAAAATCTCATAACTTCAGTTGAATTATTCCTCTGAATATTTCAAATATTCCAAAATTCCCTAAAGTAGTTTTAACATTTTTTTTAAGCTTTCTTATAAGTGTAGAGTGGCCAGTGTCTTTCTCACATGAAATTTCACTTAAATTCAGACAAAGAATTTCTGTGTTTATGCCAATGTTTCCTCTCCATAGACAAAGCATTAAGACAAAACCAGAAAGAAATCAGTCTTTGAAAAAAAGACCTCTTGAAAAATTATTGCTAAAGAATAGTTAACAAAGTACAGAAAAGTCATGTGAGCATACTCTAGCCAGAGTTATGCATATTTTTCAGATTTATAATGCCTTCTCTGATGAACCTTAAAAATCTTGGTTCTCTATTAGTATCTAGCCTTTGAGTCAGCAATCAAGAGGGAATAATTCAGAACTGACATCACAGGCAACTTCACAGTTTAATGTCAACGGATGACAGGGAAAGGAGAGGCTTGCATCAGGTTTTCATCAAACTGTGTTTAGAACTTATCATGGGTTTCTAAACATAGGTCTGACCAGCCTCACATTTGGCACCAAGTGAAGCCTTTCACAGTCTGCTCTGGAAAGGATTTTTGTGACTTGATTTCTTCCTTGTCAGAGGCTGTAACCATTTTTAGGTAACTAATGAATATTTTTTTTCAACCTTCTAATCTCCAAGTGTGTTACATGCCAAAAATTAATAAGATAGGGGAGAGAATATTGCAAAATAGATGATTTCACTGAAAATCAAAATCTCTTGCCAAATTTCTCTGTAAATTAATTCTGCAATATGCCAGAAAGATCAGGTAGACAGGCACCAGCATGATTAATTTTCCCACTATTGCCATTTCTCCATCAAATGGGCCACTGAGGCCACTAAACCAGCATGTGTAAGCACATATTTTGGATGTGTTCACTGTCGTGTTTGTCAACAAATCACATTCCTTTTTCCATTGCCTGGCCTTTAGTCAGCCATCTTGAGCTGTTCTACAAGAATTAGTATCAGATGAATGGTTTGCTTTTGCATTTCCATCCATGCCAAACTGAAATGGGTAAAGAAGACTCATGATAGAAAGGAAGTTTTGTTTACCAGATCTAGTATAAGATTTTAGTTCAGTGGGTCAAAACTCCCTTGGGTATATCTTGGATCCAGAGCCATTTTGAGTACTTCTAGGTTTTGGATCTATTTCCATCTAGGATCTTACTTTTAGATTATGGCTAATGAGAGGCATTCAAACCCAGTACCTGCCCTCTGGTATACTGCTGTGAATGTCACTGGTGCCAGCTTGAAGTTTCATCCACATTTCCAAGAATGAAGTGCAAGCTCTGCCCATTGAAATCCTTTGACAATTTTAAGTAACAACATTAAACTGGTAGACAGCTCAGGTCCAGAAAAAAGGTTTGAAGCATGTATGAACTGCTTTTTATTCCACAGCATAAAGAACATGGGTTTTTTCCAGAGCAGTAAGTATAATCTTGTCTTCTATTTAAAGCATGCAGTTTATTATCCCATTTTTTCACTTACATTTTTCTATAAGGTCTCTTAATCCATTTCACTGAAAAGGGGATTTAGCAAGTGTAGCACATATCAGATTTCCTGATAGACAGATGGATTTTCTGTTTTCTTCCTTCATTAGTGAACGCAAAGCTATTTCTTTTTGAAACCTTTCATAAGTGGGAGCTGAATGAAGAGATTTTCTTTTTTTTTAACTACTGTACAAGAACCCTGTGTCTACAAGTGTATTGGAGAAAGATCAGAGAAATATTCATGTAGTGTCATGCATATGTACAAAATTTCTAATTGATTAATCACACATTATGCAAACCTGTCAAACATCATGTTAAAATGTATCTCAGAGTTTCAAAAATGATGAATTATCATTAATCCTTCTGAGATTCCCATAACAGGTAAAAGATGACTGAATTAATCTTTGTGATGGTTATATAAAACAGGCTGTATCTCACTTTGAAAGACAAGAATCATTGTTTTCTTCAAGGACTTTTCAGTTAGAACCTTCATTTATAAACATCCCACTATAGATTTTTAAGAGGCATCAAGAAGCTGGAGTTTGGAATATGTCAGATAGAGCTGTACAAGTTCGTCCCCTGGCAAGGAAAGAAACAGCCTTTGTGACTACCTGAACAGGCACTCTAAAAATCTGACAGAATTGAAGTATTGACCTAGGTGGGTATTCCAACATCAGGCAAGGATCCTGACACAGTTCAGCTGAGAGGTCTGGCCATCCAACTCCACAATTTAAACGTGAAAACATCATTTAGACTATCCCACACTATATTCTAGGACTCATAAACCTCCCTGCTGGTCACACCTTCCTTGCAGCAGTTCCTTCAAATATTATATAATGTTTTATTGGAAACTACTGTTGTTTGCCATATACTTGCATTCTCCTCCTTCTTTACATATGGTCTCCTTGATTCCTAAAATAGTTGCACTGTAACTTCATTACCCAGTCACTCACAGAAAACTTTTCAGATCCACACCCTAAGAAGCACACGACTGAAACTTGCTTTCCTTTGAGCACCCCAAGGTGCTGCCTCTGCATATGTGGAAATAGGGAATGGGAACAGCAGTCTCCAGAGGAGTTTTGCCAGTCTAATTCTGCCTCCTTTGGCACTTTCAGCTGCCATGTGAATAAGGTAGAAGGAAGACAAGAGAAGGTGGAAAAATTCATTTCAACTCTCATTGAAAATTTCCTGTGATTTGGGGAAGTTGTCTCAGCTACAAATCTAGAGTTCATAAAATCCTAAATCATAAATACTCAGCCACACTTGCAAGTGACTTCTGTAATTCTGACCACTTCAGAATCATCAACAAACTGCAGCACATCTGACAGCTTTGGCAGGAGAAACCAATCCTTCAGTCTTTCCACAAAATAACTTCAGTCAGTGAGACTAGATCTAAGTTCTGTACACAACCAAGCAAATCTCCATTTGGCCACAGTTGGGAAGCATCTGCACAGGAGATCTCTAATATCAGGATGGTCTGCTGTCCCAGTGCTGCAACTCATAACAAAAATATTCACAAGGCTGAAAGACTGAAAGGCCCCAGAGGCATTCTGCATATCTTAAAAAGCTCAAATTGGGGGAACTCTGGGGGAAATCAACTGGCAAGGAGTGCGAGTGGTTCTGCAGGTGCTCTCAGCAGCTCCCTGAGCACCTGTCTGTGTCCCAGCACAGTTAGGGATCTGTGTTTCAGATGCCTTAGCCCTTCCTCCCCACAGCCCTGCTTCCAGAAACACAATTCCCATGAGGAAGTGCTCAGGAACAGCTCGAATACAACACAAGTTTCAAAAGCTGTAATTTAGCTACATCTGCTCTTGCAGACCATGCACAAAAAGGGGGTTCTGATGATACAAATGGAATGGCTGAGTGGAAATTATTTTTTTTTGTTTGTTTCTTCATCAGGAGGTGCCACATCCCATCCCCCAGATGACCCAAGCAGGGTGTCCTCCCCACAAGCAGCTCAAGTTTCCCATCATAAGAAGAGTTGTTGCATGGTAGGGTGTGGGTATCTCCCCTGGGCACTGCTCTCCAAAGGGAATATTTCCACCTTCAGCTCCAGTCAGCACAGCAGCTGAGCTGGAAGGGAGCCATGCACCTACAGATGTGCAGGGAAAAGATTCAAAAAGCAAAAGAAAAGCCAAAAGCAACTTATAATTCTGATAATATTGTGCTTGTGGAGTGTCTGATTAATGACCTTAGAAGTTTCAGAGCAGACAGAGTACAGGACAAGCTTAATTTAAATCTATTTCACAGTTCAGCATAATTAGCAGTAAATAATGAAGAGGCTCCTGGTCTGAAATTCAGGGACTTGGACTGTTTTTGCATCGCATCACTGAATCACCTGTTTATAATCTGAAGTCTAACAACCTGATGACATTTTGATGTCTCTGTAATTATTTGGGGACTTTTTATTGCTCTCGGGAATTCTGCCTAACCTTTTCCTCTAGCATTGTTTTAGCTCTGCTAAGTTTCTCTAGCAGAAATATATTCTGCTAGAATATATTCTTGATCCTCTCCTTCAGCAAAAGCTTTAACTCTTGCTTTGAAACAAGCCAATACTGAAAGGATTTGCAATGTAGCTTGCACGTGATCTTTAGTTGAGCATCAAAACTGATTTTTGGGTGAATTTTCAGATTACTTCAGATGATACACATTATCCAGTTCCAGTTTACACTAAAAATCTCAAATAATTTTTTTCTGGAAGAGATTTTCTACTTTTTTTTCTTTATTCTTTTTTTTTTTTTTTTTCTCTTTGATGACTTGGAGAGCTGCTAACTGGATTTTTTTTTCCATAGCTTTTGGGGAAAGAAATAGGGAGAAATCCACACTGGATTGGAGCCTATACGACTCAGGTCTAAGTTTTAGCATGCAGCACATGCATTATCAAATTACAAATCCCATAGAGCATAGTTTGAGACTGCCATGGCAGACTAGAAATTAACAGAATGGGACAAAGGGAACAGTTATATAAAAACCACTGAAGTGAAGATGTATGGGAAACTGGACTGCACAGACTGCTTACACAGTTAGTTTATTTTAACTCCAGGGTTACTAATCTAGCTTTGGCTTCCAAATAATTAAAACTTACTTTAATTATCCTTATTTACTATACCCTCAAATTTTAAAAATACCCAGCTTCAAAGATATGATGAGGATAGAGTGTGATGGACATGTGCTACTATTGATTCCCTGGAGGAACCAATATGTGTTTACACTCCTTTTTGCCCAGTTTGGTTCTTATTCCACTTCCTCTGTGGTTGACTTGTTCTGTTCCTGTGACAGCAATCAATGATAAAGACAGACTACACACAATTCAGCTGGAGACAGAGAGTGAAAAACAGAGAGTAGGAATGCACACTATTAAACCAGTTTCTGGAAAGGTAACCCCATCCTTGTCTTTTTCTCCCCTCCTCATTCCCCGGAGGAACAATTACATTTAAGAATAATCCCCTGTCTTAACATATTTGATCAAGGAAAATTAAATTAGCTGCTTCCCTGGCTACAGTTTCTAACATTATTGTGAAATTCTTAATGAAGGCTCCTCAGAATCTCTTCACACATCTTGTTAACTAAAAGTCCATGGTTTATAACTGTTAACCACAAGAACCAAGAAATGCCAATTAGCAAAAATGCCTTCTCCAGAGAACATACACAGATGAAATACTAGACACAGATAATTACTGCAGTGGCTTATATTAAGATGGAGGCTTCCTATTTTACAGACATACCAATGGGATAGTATTTCTTCTCATGGCTTTTTGCCTTGGTACAACTCTAGTTTCTGAGGGAATGGGGAGGGTGGACAGAGGCTTACAAAAGGCCCTAGCAATTAAGCCAGTGGTCTGGACAGTAGAGAATAATGTGATGAAATAGCCTTTTGAGAGTCCTGATCCCTACTATGCAAAAAGAGGCCTCAAGCAAGAAAAAAAAAAAATAACCCCAAAGATTTTAATAAAATATAGTTTGTTCAAATTTGACATCAGAAAGGCAAGCATATTGAAGAGCAAATACAGAAATCCTGTATGCTAGAAAAAAAATTTGCAGTGTCTGTAGGACTGCTAGGCTGTAGGCCAGCATGAAGCCAGATCATTTTCATAAGAAGAACAAGGAATGGAGACAGACCCAAAGCACCAAAGTCATGGTCTATATTTTGCTGATTTCAAGATAATTCGTTTAATATAAAAGTGCACTCCTTCACTAAATTTTAGTTTTGCTAGCACATCAGCCTTTTACCACCAATTTATCCTCCTATATTGATTTTTTTCAGAAGCATAAAATATAAATATGTATAAATAAATGTATTGTCAAATATTGCATGCTGACAAATACTATATATATATATACAAATACAAATAAAAAATATAAATACTTCAGTCTGATTGGTTTTTAGGCACCACAGCATGTCTAAGAAGAATGGCTTCTTGTTTTTTCCCCCGGGATAGCAGAAATATGTTACATATAGCAGCAATTTTGGTACTTATACAAGACTAGAATACCAAGTCTAGGACCAATTATCTAATATTGCCCACTAGAAGGTGAAGCAAAGTAACCTGGTCATAGTCACATAAAGTGGTGCCTGTGGTCTGATGCTTGGGTTGTTTAGGAATGCTCAAGAATTTCTGTATGCCATTGATGTAGCCTGTTGCTTAAGGGGCTTAAACATTACCTCAAGTATTTTAGTATTCAAAATGAACAGGAAAAAACCAGCATAATCAAGCATTTTATTTTGATTCAAATTGTTTATGTGTGCATGCTGATCTCATTTCATTCACCAGTAATTAGATATAAGAAATGTTGAGGTAAACTAAACAAAAGTAAAATACTATCTGTACTATTGTAATCCATATTCACAGACTAAGCTGAAAATCACCTAAACAAACACATCTGTTAAGCTTACATTTTCCAGTGATAGCATTTTTTATGTTGTGAAATGGGCTTGATGTGTTCATGTTACAAAGACCAGCTTCCAATTTTTTTAAGGTGTAAACTGACCTTTTTCCTGTTGGCTCTGTGCTGGCCAAGATATATCTCATTTAATCTTGGCTAAAGCTAGAGGCAAAATGGTAAATTACTCTAGCAGTTTTATATGTACAGTGGAAAGAAAATATTGTGAGTGTTGTATGAAGAAAAGGACCAAAAAATTTAGCCCCATAACATACCTTCTCTAGAAGTCACATATGTTACTGTAGATCAATATAGGTCAATAGTTAGACAGGGAAGACCTGAAATACTATTTCAGACAAATACACTTGGCCTTTTAGAGCTCCTGAGGGAAGGTTATTAATTACATGAGGTGATAATACAGACTCAGGGCTAGACTCAACACTGGCACATAATGCAAATTATCTGTGAGCACATCTGTAAGTATTTGTGCCTCTACGATTCCTCCATGTAGAGAAATCAAAATATGCAAACACATTCCCTTTGAAACTGGTTCCAGACAGTCTTACCATCCTTCCAGGTACAATATCAGGTTCCTCACAATGATAACAGAAATATGGCTGGTGGGGTGACAAGTGATATTTAGCTTGACAAGGGGTGACTAGAAAAGGGTGATTGAATTTCAACCCCTTTCTTGCAGTGACTGTTTTTGTTGTTTTTCTGGGTGTTCCTATAGGTATCTACTCAGTCATGTACAGCCCATCATCTGCACAATTTTACTCTTCCTTCCTAGACTTGATGTAGAGTAGCTGGGATCAAATTTCAGAATTGAAACCTCAGCAAAAAGCTGAGAAGGCAGACACAGATTTTTTAATACCTCTACCAAGCAGAGAGAGGTTGGCCTGGCAAAGGTCAAGCATCCCTTCACAGGGGAATAGGTGAAGAAATAGTCTTTCATTTTTATTTTTCTTGACAACACACTACCTGCATTGTGTGAATGAAGAGACTTAAATTATTAGATATCCTCTGTCCAATCATCATTCCAGTAACTTCCTTCTAGTTAGAAAGTGGACCAAATGTTCAATTGGCATCTTTGCTGAAGAATTGAATCTTATATACTATCTGTTTATAGTCATGGTATCTTATTTTTCCCCTCTCAAAATTATTATCTAAACCTCTCAAAATTTGACAAGGTTGAAAAGCTTATAGTTGCCAGGTTGCTACAAAACATCAATATTTAATTAAGTTGAAAAGAGGGCACATGATTAGTGATGTGCTGTCATTAAGTACTTAGAATGATCTCATAAACTCACCATTCCAGCCATATTAAGATCAGTAATAAAATACACTCATTAGATCACAAAGGATAGACAATACCCTGAGATTAAAGTACTTTAATCCTCTTGCAGTACAGCAACAGCAGCACTTAAGTTTAGGGTCATCTGGTCTTACTAGGTTTGATATAATATTTCTGTAAGTAAATACATCAGAGAGTACTGTTAATGCTGATTATACAGAGCATTCAGTGGGATTTTCCATTACAAATGCTGAAATTAAGGTATATCCACTTATTATTGGAACACATGGGGCACATGGACTTGTCCAAAATTCAGCAGAATTCAGCAAGCAAAGCACAGAAGTGACTCTGGAGTCATGTTAGACAGTGATGCCAAGAACTTAGAGCTTAAACTCCAGCAAGATGTATCAGGATGTCAGATCAGTAAAACTTTAATTGACAGCTGTTCTTCATCTCTGCTCCACACCTCCCTCCAATAATGCCCTGATAAATATTGGAGAGACACCTTGGTTCTGACACTGGCAGATGTGTAATTTCTCTGAACAAACCCTAAAAGTCAGGATGCAGGACAGGTCCTGAGGGGCAAGTGTCACCTTGGTTCATCTGTTTTTGAGGTCCCCTAGCTGAAATTTTGAGGACTGAAGCAACAGAGATGCTGAGGAGAAAGGGCACAAGAAAAGCAGTAAAATTGAGAGCTGCAAGTATTCATCGGAGAGCAAGTAGGAATGGTGATTGTAGGTCAAAGACAGCTAAAATGACAAATGTGCAGGGGCTGAGACCAAAACAACAAGAACACAGGAAATAGTAAAGGCAGCAAATATATCAGATGAGGCAAAAGCTGGCCACAGAAAAAGGAACAGGGTGTGAGTCACAAACTTGCTCTCTGAGACCAAAATCTAGATAGGAGGAAGGAGGTAGACACCCAAATGGTGAGAAAACAATTCCAAAAGCAAAGAAGGAAGAAATAAAAGGAAATGTATTTTAAATGTGGAGTTTGAAAAACATTCAGTTTCTCAAGAAAACAGTTCATTCACTCTTACAGGTCAAATTTCTCTGCTGCAAACATCAGAAGTGGAGATGTTTTGTGGAAGTGGAAAAACAAAGCATTGCAATTGTGCCAGTTCGGTAAATTATGTGATTTGCACATGCTGGACATGGGGGAAATGGGCAATAAAATTTTCCCTAAAAATCAAGAATATTTCATTTCAATACCTTTTTTAATGTTCAAAATATCTTTTTTAAATGTTCTTCTGTTTTTCTTATTTGACTAGGAGCTATTTTTAGCCTAGTTTCCTTGAGAAAATTGAGGAATTCTATTTTGGATAATCCTTCATGGGACAGATTTTACCAACTGTAAAAATAGCTCACAATTTCTCCTGCCTATGCAGCCAGAGAGTAGCAGAAACTTGCATTAAACTACTTCGCTTTCTTCTTTTAACTGCTGGTGAGCTAAATGGAGTAAAAAAATTATCATTCATTTAGTTCTATTTCGGAAAATTTCTAACTTATTCTTTCTCAACAGCCTTTTTGGGCTCCTGGTGATGTTCTGATTGCATTTGCTAGGCTCTGGTGAGGGCCCACAGATTATAAACTCTTTCTGACAAGGGCTCTCATTTATTTTCTGCTGCCTGGAGTTGCCTTAGGGCTGCACCACGTGGTATGGGAGGCCTGAAAGATTGCTAAAGCTCCCTTTCCCAGAATTGTCTCTGTTTTGTTACATAATTTAACATAAACACAGATTCCATAACTTCTGAATGTTTGGGGGAATATTTTTCTTTGTTCAGAGTACTATAAAGCTCTCTTTTTTTGAGTTCTTGAAAACATGTCAGGAGCATGAACTGAGACTTTTTGAATGTTCCACTTCAAAATCCATCTTTATGATGTTTTTTACTGACGATTAAAATAATAAGCAATTATTTCATACTGTTGATGGCTGCTTGCAGCTTCTTGCTCCAGGAATATAACCATGCTCTATTGAATTGGGAGCCTCAGGTTCAAAGCCAGAAGCAAGAATTGTGAGAACTGCTTTAATAGCTCACCTCACAACACATTAGAGCAGGAGCTTTATCAAGACTGGATTCCTACATTGGGCTTGAATAACTCGACAGACTGCAGTCTTGAAGCATGTTAAGAGAAAAAAACAACTCAGATATTATTTGGATTGTGGCATTTTTCTTAGAGACCTCTGTACTTTGCTTTAAAGTATAAAATTGATAAAATGTGTAGGGCTATGCTCAGCAGCAAGTAGCAATTACAAATGCAAGAAGGAAAGTATAAAACAGAGGATTGCATTAAGATTTCATAAAATGAAAATTGCTCATCACTCATTTAATGAGATGATTTCATTATGATTAATAGAGCTACAGAGACTTTAATTACAAGAGAATTTGAAAATGGCCATGCTGAAAACCGTGTGTTGAAAATAAATATGGTGGCTTTCTAAAGAAAAAATGGTATGCAGTAGACGGTTATTTAGTGCTCATAAACTAGTGAACACCTTTCTAGGAATGCTGCTGCTTCTGAAAGGCATGGCAGGAATATAGGGAGTCTTCTAACTTTTTTAGTGGCTATCAAAGAATTGCAAAGAAGTATTGCAAAGTAAAAAATGCCAAATATTAGACAGAAATAGTAGTTAAATGAAGTTTTATAGGTAATTGCTCCCAGCCATTGCAACTCATACTGTAGTAAAAAGTGACATGTCTCAGGAAGATTCAAAAAGAAAGCAGAAACTCAGGACCTGATAGTGATTAATTTTTTCAGGCTAGTCAGACTTCCAAACATGCTTATATGTATTCATGCATATATATATATTTGTATAAAGACAATTTTACAAGAAGGAAATCTGGCAGTATTGCCTATTGAATGTTTTTTGTCATATTTAATGACCTGTATCTGTGATTGCACACAGTATTTCTGACTCAAATCTTGGAGCAACAGAGATTTGTTCCCACTCATGGTATCACTGTCCAATTTTCTGTTCCCCATTCAGAGCAATGAAACCCTATCCACACCTCATACTTTTACATGTTCTAATTTCTGTACCCAGCAATATGTTTAAGTTTACTCTTCTCAGTACCTTTCCAAAACTTTCTTTCACTTTTGTCTCTAAGCTTCTCTCACACCATGTTTTCTTTTAGATTTTCTGTTGGTGCTTTCCTCTGAAAAACTAACAGTCCTCACTCAATTCCTTCTTAACACACATATTTCCTTGGAATTTCAACAGTAATCTCTTGGAGACAGAGATCATTTAATGTAATAAATCTGCACAACTTGAGAGATTAGACTCCTGTCTTATAATTCCCCACATTTTATTTATGTGCCTCCCCAGCAGTGTTTATCTCATTAAAAATGTGTTATCTGATGAAGTCACCCTTAAGGTTCAAAAGGCACACAGTCAGTACAAATACAATTAAAAAACAATTTGTTATTTTGAGAGCCCAGGTGGATGACAATTTTCAGAACAGGTGATCCAGCCAGTCCCACACCAGCATGGATGCTTAAAAAGAGGTAATAAAAAGTTGCTAATCATTGAAATTTAGGTCAGTATAACTGTGGACCTGCCATTCAGCACACTGGAAATAAAAAAAGAAAAAATATCTCTCTTGACCAATACGAATAATTTCTCCACAATATACCAAAAGGCATATTTTAGCTGTAATTGTTGAAGAGTAAAAATAAAAAGAAAGAAATAAGAAGAAAATTACTAAAAAGAAATGATATAATCTCATGGCATGTGTAGCTACTGTATTTTATTATATCTTATACTTGGACTCACATGTTCAAACTAAAATGTTTTGGGGATTTGGGTTTGGAGATTTTTGGTAACATTTTGAGTCCTAGATTTAACCCTATATTTTATGCTGGAGAGTCATTGGGCTACTGCTAATTATAGAAGCAGAAGGAAAAGCTTGCTGGTTTTTATGCCTGTATGTTAAGGATATGCACATAAGAATAATACATTTTTCTGCCACAGGCCAATTGGAATTTTTTTTCTTTATTACTTTCTAAATAAGTTATCTTCAGTTTATGGAGAGGTAAACATGACCTGCCCATATAAGAGATTTCAGGGGATTAACCCATTTCCTCAAATAATTTTTTTCAGCTTCACAATAATTTTCCTGTTAAAATCATAGCCAGACTATGATTAGGAGACTTTGGGAAGCACTATCAAGTATAACTACTGCAAAGCCAGTGGAATAGTTGGTATTTGCCTCAATAAATGCTGACCAGTCCCATGATGAAGGGCTCTGTAACTCACCCCCAGTGCTTTGCTACTGCTAATGCTGCTGGAACTGTTGTGCCACACTGTGCACATGAAAAGGTGAAACTTTATAGATTTCACTGTCCATAGAGAAAGCTCATCCAGCACACCTGGATTTACACACTCAGACATGGCACTCCAAAATAATAATCTATAACAGTAATTCATTTAGCACTGTGACAATTCTGTCTGTAAAATAAAAAGGAAAAAAAAAGGAAAAGGGAAAAAAAGTTGGTTATTTATAGATCATCTCTAATCCACAGAAGATCAAGGCACTCACTGCTTTTTACAAATTGATTTATAAATTGCATGTCAGAGGGATAATATCACTTAACAGTGAGACCTTTGGAACAGCATTTCATAGAAGAGAAGTGCAGAACAGAGTAAAGGGAAGAAATAATACACCCATTTAACAGCTGTGTCAGTACATGCTGTGCCAGCTGGCATTTGCCCAGAGCTAACCCCTCTAATCTTGTAAGAGTACTAGAGCACTATAAAAAATAATGCCTGATATTTAACCCAAAAAATGAGAAAAAGACCAAAAGTGTGGATTACTGAATATCATAGAACACATTCTGAAACTCCTTTCTTACCTAGCCAAGTGTCCATTATATCAGAACATTTTCTTTCTCTGTGTACACACTCTCACACTGCTCCCCACCACTCTATCTCAAGGTGGAAGTAGGTTTGTTTACCAAACTGGGATGGGAGCAATTCAGCAAGTACTAATACCTCTTGAATAATATTTTATTATCAGTAAAATTAATACCACTTATCTCTTGACTTCTGAATCAATAAAATTATATAAATGAAAATAATATTTTGCAGGAGATGCACACAGAAAGCCTAGATGACTTAGTAACTTGAAGATAGAATATGTAATAGCTATGTGTTTAATTCATCAAGCTAAAAAACCAAGAAAAATTTGCTGTCTTTTTTCTTTGAAAAAATACTCTCTTATATCCTAATTTTTAAAATATATGGGAAAATGTCCAATGTTTAATGGGAAATGACTATACAGCTAGACTCTGGCTCAATGCATTTTACTTTTTTATGTAAGAAATTCATCACCTGAAGAAATCTGTAAGGTGCTCAAACTCTAGAATAAACACATTTTAGCAGTCAAATGTTATATTTCTCCCATAGCACTAAGGGAAGTCCAGGGACTAAGCTGAAAACATCTGTGTTCCTCCTTGTGTATGGAAAGTATAACAGCCTGTGTGCAGTGCCAATAACAATATACTGCTTCTTATTTGCCAAGCAATGCTGGCTATCATCAAAAACACACCTTTAATGGAGTAGCTGAAAGGCACAGATCCACAACTGTATTCAAATAAGAATGGGATAAGGAGGTGATTGTGCCTAAATCTGTTCCTCATCATTTTATGTCCCAGATGAGGTGAAAGACAGAAACACTGCACCTCATTCCCAGCTCTTTTTGACTGGGGACATGCGCTGGCTTACCTCTAGCTCCAGTGCCAGATCTGTCAAAGTCATTGCTAATGAAATGTGATCTCTTTCCTTCTTCTTGCCTACACAGCTGTTTAATTAGAAGAATTAGTGAGGAAATAGATCACAAAGCCAAATGTGCTCATCTCTATCTGTGTGCCATTAACAATATGCTGCAAGCCAGGCTCTAGAATTTCTTATTGGTGGCAAAGAAGCCTACATAAAGTAGACAAACCAAACAAGCTCCATTTCATTGTCTAGTACCAACAGCATAAACAAATATTCAGCAACTCAAGTTCTCCACTGATTAAAGCTCTTCTCACAGTGATCAGCAAAATTGTTCATTCACCCAGCATCCAGGTGCTTCATACTGGTAACTTTGCCTTTTAGCTCTCCTCAGAAGGAACAAAACACTAGTTAACTCCATGAGTTTCAGAGCTGATACTTCATTCAGTGCCAGGAAGGACATAACACAGCAAAGCTGGGACCAGCCTGACTTTCCTCCAAGCCACATCCCAAACATGCAGCTGTGTTTTTTTTCATCCCTCAGGGCTGACACTATCCTGCTGAGGTCTGTATCTACAACACCCACAATTCATTTAAAAATGGCATAATGTGCACTGGCAGAAAATAAATTATCTGGTGAGGGTGGAGACCAGCATTGTTTTATCAGCTCTACAGTAACACCACTGACTGCACATGGCCATAGTTTAGTACTACTCATACTAGCCAATCCCACACATATACATGAACAACACATCTTTTAAAAGAACTTTTTTCTTTCCTGGCTTGATCTTAATTTTCAGAGAATCACAGAATATTCTGGGTTTGATGGGACTGAAAAGGAGGATCCGGTCAAGCTCTTAAGTGAATAGACCACACAGGGATCAAATCCATGACCTTGCCATTGGCACCATGCTCTAACCAACTGAGCTAATCTCTTTTATCTTAGCCTTAATTATCCTTCCTTTTCCTCTTTTAGCTGGGCTAAGATTTCCCTTCTATCCTGTTTTTCCTCCCACCTTGCCTTAGGAAACACCTCACTGTATTCCCTTGTAATAATTAGTTAGAACATTTAGCTGAACTTTCAAAATTCGCAACCTGAAAATACACTGTTTACGATGGGATATTTTCACAAGCATCCAAACAACAGCTCTTCATCAGTAACTTCTGTATTTTAATCTCCTGGGTCTGCAAAGTTGTGTTGGAAATTTTGCAACAGTTGTCTTTCAAATTTAATTTCTGGTACTTCCTTTTTTGTTGAGTTTTTTTGTTTTGTTTTGTTTTGTTTTTTTTTTTTGCAATAAGATGGGGAGAATTCTTCAGCATAATATTTATTTCAGTGTATCATTATTTTACTTCTGCTTCTGATCAACCCTAGAAAATATGTAGGGACAGAAAAGGATATAAAGTGACAGCATAGATAAGGAAGAATTCGATCAAATTTTCATGACCTTCAGAGAAGACCTAGTTCATATTCTTAAAATTACTGTTAAAATTGATTTTTTTTTCCTACTAGATCTTTCTAATATATTTGTTTCCAGTGCCTTTTTTTTTTTTTTTTTTTTTGTGTAGGCTGTGTGACTGTCCACTACTACCAAACAATTCTTTTGATAAACAATCAGCACTTGAAAGTAGCATTCAGAGTTAGAGGGTGGACAGTTAGAATAAGAAGCCAAAACCAGGACCAAATCTGAGGTGAGACAACTTAGCCATGCCAGTAGGTGCCAGAGAGTCATAGCCTATTGCCCTTAGAGCAGCATCCAATTGAGCCACTGGAAAAATCTCTTACACAGAAACACCTGAGTACATACCCTGCATTGTGAATTGTGAAAAATATTTTTCATCCTCTGTTCCAAGAGAAAAAAATTGCAGGCAAATGTTTAGCAGCTGTATCTTGACTAAACAGTGTAAGGTGTGTCCTGTCCTGTACAGTGTGGAATTAACTGGTGTGTCTCACCTATAAGCACCATCTAATGAAATATTGATGGAAAAGCAGTAGAGGAAACTCAGGCAGCACATCTGAGAGTGGAAACCATTCAGCCCACGAGGAGTAAATGTTATTTCCATTACTTTTGGGACTGTAAATCTTACCTTCTCAGTTAGTGATTACACTGGAAAACCACAAGCAAACCCAGACGTAAATGACATGCAATTAAAAGGATCTTCTGCCTTTCTGTTTCAGTAAATGTTTTGGATCAGTAAAGCCAAGTAGACAAAACTTTCTGAAAGAAATTTGGGGAAAATTCCTCCTTGGAAATGTGATAATCTCTGTGATAAACAAAGCTATGTTTAGAAAAGGTGTCCCAGAGATTTTTATTGATGTGCCAATTGGATCATTTGTGTCTTAACAAGAAAAGCAGACATCATAAAATTGCTGGTTTGTTTATTTAGAGCTAAGTGGAAAGAACAAATTAAAATGAAGGTGAACACCATCCAGTGATGACAGAAGCAATTTGCCAAGTGTGATAAATATGCCAGTGCTACTAGACACAATGGCAGCACTCCACAAAGCCTGATGACAAACAGCTTCTTCCTCAGAGCTGGTACAGCATTTAAGGCTCCCAGACTGACAGGAGAATGAGGGGAAAAGGAATGAAAGAAACTTTCACATTGAGTTTCAGTTAATTAAAAGCAGAAATTTGGGAGAGGAAGCAGTCTTACCTTTTGATATGTCATTTGCCCCTCTTTAGATTATATTATGCACAAAGGCTGAATAAATATTCTTTTGGCACTTGGAGCCAAATAATGACTCTGCTCTGCAAATATTCTCAGTGCCGTTATATGTGCCTTAGAAAAAGTTGAATATATATGTTTTTTGGGGGTTTTTTTCCAGCATCAGCAAGGAAAATAAAACAAGAATATCAAGCATTTGTGGTCAATTAATTCTGGAGAGAAGAAATAAAAAGAAAAATAAAAAAGCAGATCACAATTCTATGCTGCGATTGTGAGATTGCTAGAAGGAGCTTACTGTAAAAAGGAACCTAAAAATCTGGCAATTTTACAAAGTAACCACTTCCCCTTTAGGGGCTGTCATCATATTCTGATTTACTGAGACTGTATCAGACTAGAAAGAAACCCTCTACAGTAGTTCCTCTCTTTGTTAGAATCACCAGTAACAAAATAGTGATTTTCAGTATCCACTCTAGTAGTTATTTGTAACTCAGTTTTTGTAAATGTTTCACAAGCCAGAAATTCCAGGAATTGTCTCAGAATCTATTTGCATTACCCTTTGTATCATACACCATTGTTTCCCCATTTCACCCTCTTAAAAATAACATTGTGCATGGTCCAGCAATTTGCTTCTTTCACATGAATGCAAATAAAGACTTTATTAGAAAAATAGATTGCATGTAGTGATTGCCGATTACTGACTCTTAGGGGAAGGTTTACCTGAAGTGTTAAGGTCTTCCCTGTAAAATCTTGGAGGTCCTGATCTAAGAAATCATTCCTGTGTTGAAACAATTCCCATAATTTTCATATGTTTTAGTTAAGCATATTCTGTTGAGGACTTGGGGGTTTTTAAATTTAATTTCAAGTTTTCCCATCTGCCTAAAAGATTTACTGTCTATCATCCTCCAGAACACCTTGGTTTTAAGAGAATCAGCCACCTGAGTCTGCCCTGGCACCCAGCTCCAAGACCCAAATGTTCCTTTGAACACACAAACAGCTGTGGCAAGGGATCACTCTGGTCTTTGCAAGTGCACTGCCCATGAAGCTGATGTAGATGCTCAAAAAATGTCAGGAAAGCCATCACCTTCTAAGAAATACTTCTAGCTAGAGAAAGACTGCTGTGGCTCTCTCCTTTTAGCTTAAAGCTCTGTTTCAGCAGTGGGGACAGAGAGTATCATTCTTCTAAAGTTAGGCTTTTCTGGGATGTATAAATGTGTAAGTTGAAATTCCTCAACTTAAAAAAGAAATGGCTGAATCCCAGGATTTCCATTTCATCAGGTACCTTAAGCATTGCAGAGTCATACTGCCTTGTACTCACCCCACCCTCAAACACACAGGATGAAAAAGGCAAGGCCAGATGATTCCCTCAAAAGCCATGACATAGGGCCCTTAGGACTGACAGAGAAACTCCAGCTGTGGATAACATCTGGAAAAGTCCTTGTCCCTCCAGCCCAGAGTAGGAGGGAGGCAGGAGGAAAGGGTTCACAGCTCTTTTTCTGCATGGTTTCTCACTGGCCTCTGCAGACCATGCCCACAGACCTACAGCACTGGCTGAGCAGGTCCTGTTAATAATCGCTGTGCTGAGGAGGGAACATCCCTGCTCTTCACTCAGGGAGTGCTGGCAGCTGCTGACCCCCATCACCACACGGAGACAAAGGGGGCTCTTGGTGTTATTTGTACTCAGGTAACTTTCTTCAGCCTACAAACTCTCTCTTGACAGGGTGAGTGCCACAGCCTGGCTCTGTTCCTGGTCATCCTCAATCACTTCCATAAAAAGCATGATTTTTTTATTTTTTTAATAATGTGAGAGGAAGTGCAAAATCATTAAAAGGTATAGCTTCCTGGCACAAATTTAATTATCAATTCCATCATCTGAGACCACATCTGCTGTGATTCCAGTGCCACAGCAGAAATGCTTCTGCACTCACATCTGAGATCATGCAGAATTTGAAATACCTTATCTCTCATTTTGCTTGCTTTAGTTTCACAAAATACAGACGATCCAATCACTTCCTCAAATGTTTTGTTTTGATATAACCTTTTTCTGTTATAACTTCTTAACTGGGCTGTCAATCTTGTTTTTATAGCACACATCTTCTTGACATCTGTTTTTTTATTGTTCTTTCTGAATAAGCTCCATACAGTCTTACTTGATTTTCAAATTAAAGTTGATCTGCCAGCCCTGAAAATGATTAAATTTGAATTTAAAATGTGGATATTTAGTTACTGTAATTATCTATATAAAAGGTTTTACATGCATATTTATAAAAAACTGGCAAACAAAGGTATGCTTTTTTAACAGCTCTGAAAGTTCCGTATTTTCAGATTTTTTCTTGTATTATTTTAGTAGTAGAACAAATATTAACTCCCAGTCCAGTATAATATCCTCTATGGAGGTCAGAAAAAATAGGAGATGCACACTTACATACACAAACACACGCATTTCATATTCCCATCCCAGAACATTTACATATAGTTTTGAATGAAAATATTCTACCACTGTGAACAAGTGACAGCAACACTAAGACCATATTATTTAATGAGTAAAATGTGGGCACAAGCAACACATGTATCTGCCTTAGAATACAGACAGGGTAGGAGATTAAAAATTATTATTATTGGTGGATGTTTTATTGTAGTGAATTCAAGTTTTACAGAATTAAAGTGTGCTCCCTGTATTCAATCTGAGTAATTCCTGTGGGGTTGGTTCTGCTCTTGGAAAAGTGGAAAGACCCAGGTAATTTCCTTCCTCAAGCTGAACTTTCTTATTCATTAAGCTCAGGTGTCCTTCCCACAGATAAGCATGAAGCCATACAGGTGAGCACAGCTGTGAAAACACAAACAACCCTGAGAAAGGTCTGCTCCTGCTGCACTGCTGGGATCATCAGTGTGAGCCCAGGATGGGATCCCAGCAACATTCAGAACTGGTGCCCTTCTGCAAGTGGGGGTTGGATAAAGTAGACCCTTCCTTGTGTCCTTGGAAGTCAGTGTGTTGTGTGAGCAAGCATCTGTGAGAGCAGCAAATTAGGAAAAAACAGGGAGGGGGAGTTGTGCATGTGAGCTACCTGGAGCAGTAATTGGAAATAAAGAGCTCAGCTGTGGAGTCATCTCTTGCTAAGAGCAGAGTCACATCCCAGGCACATATCTCTGCTTCCTACTAAGGACATCTGGATCCAACAACAGCTTTTTTCTCAACTTCTCACTTGTCAGTAAAGTGGCTCCATGACACACATGTAGCCATTTTCACCTCTTCCTGTGCTCATGCTCAAGAAGAGCAGTTTGAGGTCTGTCATGACCTGGAGGAAGCTGATTTTTGTCATTCATGCTGGAAATAAGTGCATGCTAAATTGCCAATATTTCTGCTCTGCTTTGTCTAGATATAAATCTGGCCTTGGAAAAGGCTAGAGAGCTTCAAAAATATCTTAGACCTCTGTGGAAGCCAAACAACAACAACAAAAAAGGACAAATGATTTATATCTGGTTAATTTGTAAAGCACCTTTCACATTTGGCTGAATTTTCAAAACACATGCTTGTGGTTTTTGCTTGAGGAATCTTGTGAGCCTGGTGTTTCTTCTGCTTACACAAACCAATAGTGAAGACACATGAGATTACAGAGCAAGCTCCAGGCTTTTAGAGTTTCCAATGACTCTTTCCTGATCTGTGCTATAATGGCCTCACTTAGGGAGTAAGGGAGAAGGGCGTAAGGATGGCCAGAAGTGAATGAGGTTCCCTTGGACTCTACTCATCTGTCTGAAGGACAGGCACTGAGCTGATATTCTTACCCATAGATTGCACTGTCTGCCTCTCAAGTCTCCTGCTCTCCAGTGTAACAGAGCCCTTCTCTTGCTGACTTTGCCCACTTTCCTGAGCTCCTTTTCCAAGCGAGATTGAAAGAGGAAGTGCTGAAACAGCAGCACACTTTTCTCACAGCATTTCTGGATGAAGCAGAAGCACTGAACACTGGAAATCTGTCCCGTTTTGCACTCTATAAACAGCTTCTATAGCAACATTGTTGGCACCAGACAAGTTATGAACATGAGTGTAAACTTGCAGACATCAAGGACTCCATGATTTATACACACTGTATTACATTTCACCTCTGTTTCTCAATTTTATAAACAATAGTTTTCTTCTGAGCAAAAAAGTATTAAAAGAAAATAAATCACAATCTACAATCATGTCTTTCTGGTTTTATGGTTTTTTTTGTTTTTTTAAGGAGGAAAAGGACCTGTCAGTTTTTTCCTCCCAAAATGTATTTTGACATCCCTGAACTCAGATTAAAAATTGTGGACCTTTATTTTTCAAAATTTTTGGTGCAAATAGGCATAGCTGGGTTATTGCCAAGGCACAAAGAACACAGCATAAAGAGTTACAGCTCCAATCTTTTATTTATACAACGCTCTTATCTCTGAGTTATGGGGGGTTTTTTTTCCAGCAGTGCCATATTACTGATCACAGAATCATGTAGTCATAGAATATGCCGAGTTGGAAGGTACTGACAGGGATTCTTGAAGTTCAACTCCGGCTCTGTACAGGAAACCCCAAGAGTCAGACCATGTGCCTGAGAGCATTGTCCAAACACCTCTTGAGTTCCATCAGGCTGGTGCTGTGACCACTTCCCTGGGGAGCTGTTCCAATGTCCAAACACCCTCTGAATGAAGAGCCATTTGCTGACATCCAGCTTAAACCTCCCCTGACACAACTTCAGGCTGTTCCCTTGGTCACCAGAAGAAGAGATCAGTGTCTGCCCCTCCTCTTCCCCCAGGAGGAAGGTGTAGACTGTAATAAGGTCTCCCCTCAGTCTCCTCCAGGCTGAACAGACCAAGTGGCTTCAGCTGCTCCTGATGACCCTTCATCATCTTTTTGGCCTTCCTCTCTAATAATTTTATATCCTACTTACATTGTGGTACCCAAACCTAGAGACATCACCGAAGGTGAGGCTGCCCCAGCTCAGAGCAGAGCAGGACAATCCCTTCCCTTGCCTGGCTGTGATGCTGTGCCTGATGCCCCCCAGGACAGAGTTGGCCCTCCTGGCTCCGGGGCACTGCTGGCTCATGTTCAACTCACCACTGAGCAGAACCCCCAAGTCCCTTTTTGTGGCACTGCTCTCCTGCCTCTCATTCCCCAGTCTGTCCATACATCCAGGGTTGCCCCATGCTAGATGCAGAATCCAGCACCTGTTGTTGTTAAACTTGATATGGTTGGTGATTACCCAGCCCTCTTATTTGTTGGGGTCTCTCTGCAGGGCCTCTCTGCCTTTAAGGGACTCACCAGCTACTCCCAAATTAGTGTCTTTGGCAAACTTACCTTCCAGTCCTGCATCCAAGCCCTTTATGAAGATGTTGAAGGGCTCTTGACCTACAATGGAGCCCTATGGAACCCACTAGTGACGAGTCACCAACCTGATATAACCACATTTACTATAACCCTTGGCACTGCAGCTGTGAGCTAGCTGCTCATCCACTGCATGATATATTTATCCAGCTGCATGCTGGCTCAATGTTTTGTCCATGTTTTTCAGTTTGCAGTATCAGATCTTCAGTATTCCCTGCTTAACCACCACTGTATGAAAGAGATGATCATATCAAGCCACGTTTTCTTTGACTCTGTGTTACATTACAAAATACATACAAAATACATGCATACAAAAACATATTTTGGTGGCTGATGTTAATACCTACATGTTCTTTATTCAGTTAGGAAGACAGTTTCCAGATTTAGCAGTTCCATAGAGTTGTGCCACGCTTTCTTCACAAGGCATGGCAGCTTTAGTCCTGCAGTCCAGTATTTACAATACAAACTTAATTGTCTTTATTAGCCATTATATTTTTCTTAACAAATTAACATTTGAAAGGCTTGGTAATTCTATTTACAGGGTCTGTTGTGGGAAAAACAACCTCCAACAAATAACTGAATTCCTCAAGCTCAATGCAATCATAATTGCTTGATACAAGGTACAGATTGCC
Organism: Erithacus rubecula; assembly: GCF_903797595.1. Taxonomy (NCBI): domain Eukaryota; kingdom Metazoa; phylum Chordata; class Aves; order Passeriformes; family Muscicapidae; genus Erithacus; species Erithacus rubecula. The sequence continues at coordinate 30,450,277 of NC_136689.1, forward strand.
TTTGTGTTTTCCTAAATGGGATTAATGCTTGGAGGATTCAGTAACTCCTCATTAGCAGGCAAAATGATTGAGTGCAACTGACTTCCAAATAATGGCTTTGGTCAGATTATGAGTGTGCCAGAGAAACATATACCCTAAATGACTGAAATAGTCCTTTCAGATTTCCCTTCTGTGCAGACCATGGATTTGAAGGGATAATAGACTCTCATCTAGCATAATTGCAGAGTATTTTCTTACCATCTCTGGCTAAATATCTATGTGGGCTAAGCAGAAAGGCAAAATTTGAATTTCATTTCCTGTCACTGCAGAAGAAAACTGTAATACCATAGCAATTGTCACGAAAGAGACATCCTAGAGAGAGGACATGCTTTTGTGGCTTGAGCAGAACTGCTCCTCACATAACAGCAACAGCCTGTAATGTGTTTTAGAATTGCTATGGAAGGAAACAAAAAAAAATAAAAATAATTTGGCACTTAAGGGACTCACACTGCTATTTGTTTCTTAGTGCTTGGAGCATTTTATGTCTGCATATTGTAGGAAAGCTGAGTTCTATGCTTTGATAAGGCATTATGCACATCCATTATATAAAAATGTGAGGGAGCCAAACAAGGATTTGGCACTGTGTCCAAATCTCTTTCTTTTTTTTCCACCAGTGATTAATGATGCTACCAGGTATCTGATGCCAGGATTTTTTTTCAGTTTCAAACCTCTTGCCAACTCCTAGACTCAGCAGTTAGAAAGCTTCCAGAAAGGTGACTGAAGGGCTCTTCAGTGCCCCTCTCAGGGCAAATGACCATGGCATTAAGTGCTTGATCCAGCTCCCACTGAAGGCAATGAAAGTCCTATCATGGACAACAAAGGAGGACAGATCAGGCTGCTGTAATAGGTTTACTTCCACTTCTTAAGCTGTAACAAACATGCAGAGACCTCTAAAACAAAAATCTTAACAGCAGTGCAGATGCAAGAAAAATTCACCTATTACAATTTATAACTAGAATATACATTCAAAACATAACTCCTGGTTTAATAGTGTTGCTCTTATTAAACTAAAGGCCTTTATTTACCCTAGAAATGTGCTGCTGAATTTTGCTTTCTTTGCTCAAGGTGCCATTGCTCTAAAAAATAAAGAGGGTGTGGTTGTGTGGGGATAGGTATGTCCTCTGCACATCACACTGTGAATTTAACCAGCACATTGCTGCTAGCACTTTGGGAGAGCTCAATAATAACCTCAGCTGCACCAAGGATATGCAGGAAATACCTCTTGCTCACACAGATTTACATTTTAAGTACTGCTACACTACAATTGAAGTGCTTGCTCTTTATTCTCTGGTGATTTGCAGCTGCAGAATGGAAATAAGTCAGGCACTTCAAGGGGGTAAAAATATTTACTCAGCATCTTCTAACTTATTAATACACATCAAAAGATAAGATAACTAAATGATAGTATGCAAGGATATTGCATAAACAGCTTTAAAGTATTTCTTGTGAAAGCACACTGTGGTTGGACTAGATAGCATATCTACTTGCAGGCAACTATGTACTCCAAGAAATTTTAATAGGTCAAAAATTAAAGGGCACAAATACAAAGCTATAAAATAAAGCCTAAGCAAGAACACTTCCTATTTGAATAGAGACTACATCAAAAATCCATAAGATTCAGATCAGCTGAACAAGCAGAAAAGCAGGGAGCTATGCCTGGAGAAGGGGAATCTGTTTTAGAAAAATCAGAAAAAAATACCACCCCCTAACTTCACCTCTGAAAAAGATCTCAAATGGAGAATTAAGTTCCTTATGCCTTACATGATTCAAAAATATTACCTTGATGTCATTCATAGGCACAAAATTTGGCAGAGGTAAAATCTGTCGCCCACAACTGACTTGTCCCTCATAACAGAGGGGAAAACAGCACTACTACTGAGCCAAGGAAAAAGAACCTCAGCACATTAAATTTCTCTTTAGTCTTCTCTGCTCTTGGTAGTGGGATGCAGGATTTGTAATTATCAACCCCATTCAAAGGGTTAGCTTGCTTTCTTCCCTGCTGGGGGATTCAGGAATGGATCCAGAGAGAGCACCCAGCACATGGAACAATATCATACTCAGAGAGGGGCAGCACAGACTTCCTCAGGGTTTATGAGGTCAGGAAAATCAGTTAAATACTTTGCCTTTGTTCTGAATTGAAAGATATTTTTATTTACCTGGCAACTTCATAACTACCTGTGAATTTTAAAATCTGATTGACATAGTTTCAAATACTATTTAGACCTAAGTTGTTGGGTAGGTTATTTTAGAAATTTAGATCAGAGACAAATTTTCAATTGGACGGTAATTTTTAATCTCCTTTGTGAATTATCTACTTTTCTGTTTTCATTCCAAATGCCAATTAAACAGAATAATAGTCCAAGTAGAAAGAAGAGAGGGGAAAACAAAAGGCAAAAGGCAAATAATCAGTTCAGTATCACAGAACATTTATCACTGTGTTGGCAACTTGTGAGACTTTTCATCAAAATAATCCAGTCTGTCGCTACACTCTGCCCTGTTTTGCACATGTGCAAAAATTGTCTTTCAAAAGCACTTAAGATGACAAAATTCTCTCTTTTATGCTTAAAAACTTTCTGGGATAATAGGAGATTGCAGTTAAAGAAAAAGCTTTTTTTCTTGTTCATTGCCTTACTAGTATTTTATAGTGACAAAATGATTTATTAAATCATGACTGGCAGTTAAATTATAACTGGCAATCATAATATTTTGTAAATACTTTGCTCTTTATTTATGCTCAAAGGTAAAGAATGTATATCTTAATCACATATGATGTTATCTGACATAGAATTTTCTGGAATATTTTTTAAAGTGTGGGTGGCAATGATGATTAATGCAAAATACACAAACGATCTTCTCAAAGTTTTTCTGTCATAGATTTAATACTTTCATGTCCAAACATGTCCACTGATGGGAAAACAGAAATTTGTGCTGGCTATACCAGAACACAGCTACACAAGTTCTGTAGAATTGTACTTGTTACCCTAAGCCAGCTACCATGGGGAAATCAGTGGGAATGCAAGATATGAAGAGTGGATATGAATTTCGGTGCCTCCTGCAGAAAGATGAATTAAAGTAGGTTAAATTGTGAGGTTATCTCCAGGACTCAGGAAGAGCATGTTGGTCACAGGAAGGGACAAAGGCAGGGCTGGAAAATGCTATTATTGTGCCAGACAGCTGTAAAGTGCCAGAATAAGACAGGTGGCTGAGCAAGTATGGATGGTCATGTTCTCTGCAGTCCCAATCCCTGTTGCCTCAGGCACGATGCCTGGGTCTGGCCACTGTATCAGGACTTCTTCCTCAAGGAAACTGAGGTGCAGAGCAGGGAGACTGCTGCACTCACCCACACCTGCCACTGTGGATCACACTCATGTCCCAGACCCTACACAGGGCATAAGAAGACAACATACTTTTATAGAACAGAGAAAATTTATTCCCTGTTGTCTTGAGACTGGAGAAGTGAAAAGTGCACTAAAGGTTTACCCATACCTATGCAAAGCATGAGTTTAATGGGAGCTGAAAGCTTTCAACATCTTCCCAGAGGCAAGTATAAAATGCTAGTTTAGAATGCTTCGCAGAATTTGCCCAAATATAAATAAATGTGACAGTGGAGGGAACTCTGTTTGCCAGTTAAGACGGGCTTGTGCCCGGAGTAGTCAGGCTGAGCCCTGACCTCTGGGCCATCCAGACCATTAACCTCCTGACCCCCACTCTGACAGCCCCCACTCCCACCTCTGTGCCTACAAACTCCTGTGCAATGCAGACCTTGAGCTTCCTCCTCAGCAGGGCAGTTTGGGGGCCCACCCTGCACAGCCAACTCTTCCAGTCTGAGCAGCACCATGATGCTGAACACTGCCCACTGAGTCTAAAGTGTTTGGGCACCCTAGGTCTGTTCCCACAGAGAACAAGTATGGCTTGGCCCTGTAAAGCAATAGAGGGAGAGGACCCACACTGAAGAAACCCAGCAATGACTAGCACTGATTGTAGCTAAGCCCAGCAGCTCAGGCATCTGCCCAGCAATGAGCCAAAGATTCATCAGGACCAGTGTCAGGAGTCAGGATGAACTATAGATGTGCATACATATGAAATGGAACTGGACTTTTTCAAGGATAAACATCTGGCCTATGCAGTGGGCATGCAGCAGATTTACTCTTCTGTTTGTTGGGACTGGTAATGTGCACTGAACTATATAGAAACAATTCTATTTCCCAGATCCTTTCACACAGTTCCACCAACAATATTGCTCCTTATTATAAAAAAAAAAAAAAATCACAAAATTGTGGGGATAATGGACTTACTCATCTAATCTGACATACTGTCTAATAAGAAAGGAATCAAATTTTACATAGTCATTAATCTATGGCTACCACACATCCCAGCTTGACTAAGACAGTCCTGATTTTCATGGGAAATATCTTCAGGGCAGAGACTAAAGGAACAAATATTTAAATGCTGCAGACATATGAAATACATGGCAATGAGCACCACATGTACCTTGACTCGCTACTTAATGAGACACTACTTCAGTGACAGTAGACTGAACTTCATTCAGGACCTGTATGTTTAAAAAAGGCAAATAAAACCAGATCTAAAGTCATAATTTTTGATTGAGCAAAGCCAGGGAGAAAGCCATTTGGGATCTTCTGACAAGCATCTGGAGACATCCCTCTCACAAGTGACTACAGGACAATTTTCGGGAATTAAAAATAGTTTCAGTGAAAGTTCATCTGCAGGAATCACTGCCTCTATCCACATATTTGAAATCTCCCAGCAAGAATCCACTGTGAACAATACTCTCCAGCCACAATTCTAATTTCCTGCCCTGTCTTCACTGGCATCAGTACTTTTTTTTTTTTTTTTTTCCTAAAGAGATTATTATCTTCATCATACTAACCACAGACATCTCTCATGGTACAGACTGGTTTCTGTTCCACTCAAAATCTCATTGTCACTGCACCTTATAACACATTGCCCAACTGTAATACTGTATTGTCTGCTCATAGTACATTTGTCCTTTTGCATATTTTTGGACTGTTTTTCCTCCTAGCTTACTACACAGACAACCAAAGAGCTGATGTAGCAAGGACCAATCTAATAAAAGATTTTTAACACTGTCACAATTAAATATCTTAGTAATAAAAACATTTCAATAAAAACATAAAAAACATCTCTCAAATATGGATGGTATCAAAATGTTTAAGAACATATTCTGAAAATGATTTTGTTATAGAAATACATCACATATTGCTCAAGATGTAGTGCAGAGCAGACTAACCTGATTGTTCTCGCTTTTTCTGAACTATATAATTTAGGAACTTGAAATATTTATAACCCTGAACTCCAGAAAAATACTGTAATATTTAGAACAACTTCAAATACCAAAATCTTTTGTATTTACTGAATTCATTTGTAATGATCAATAGTGCAAACTTATGTTTTAGTTTAAAGCTGTTAGCCTTTAAATTCCCCCAATTTTTCAGGCTGAATAAAGGTTGAGACCAATCATTTGAAATCTGATTGCTTAGCTATACCCTGGGCAGCAAACAAAATTTGTTTAACACTAATTTTATTTCAGTCCTGAGACTTTTGGTCATCAAAGCTTGCTTCAATAATCATATTACCTTTACATCAGAACAGATGCTTCTAATTTTAGGACTAAAGTCCTCAGATGAAGCCTTTACTCCAATGAAGTCTTTATTCAGACAAAACTCTAATTTATTCCTTTAAACACAAGGCAGCTTACTTTGTGAGAGCCCTGAAGGAGGCATTAGAGACTGAGCTAGTATTCTACACTGAGTGTAGAATGCTTTTCCTGCTTGTCAGTGGATGATATACACTATCTAAACAGAAGAGTCAGTGATGTTCTTAAAATATCTGGAGAAAAAAATAAAAAAGGAACAATTTGCAGGGGTGGGATCAATTTTTTTATTACAAATTCTGAGAGTAGCCAGGAAAGCCTGAAGAGTAGTTTTAACTTTTTCCTTGACTACCACTTTAGTTTCATGGCTCACAGCTGCAGGGAAAAAAAATTAAGATTTGAATGGGGTTGATATAACAGGAAATAATAAAGATGCCATTCTAGCAAGACAGGTTCTTATTTGAAGAAGGTCAGAATGAATACCACAAACAGTGCAATCTTCACCAAGTTCTCAGCCTCTCCATGAAAATGAATCGCCAAGCCAACACTACACAGTTTTTAAGTACTGTTGACTCTTCTTGTTTTGTAAAGTGTTCGTATCTGTGGTGCACTCTAGCAAATAATTTGCACAATAAATTGCTATTGCACCAACCTCAGTAACAGTTTTCCCTCAATCATAAAAATTAGTTGTTCAGGCTTATAATTTGACATTACAGATGAGTTGTACACAGCTGTATATTGTATAGCAAGAGTTAATTTGGACATAGCTGGAGTTGTCTTGAATGCAGCTTGAGAAAGGATATCTGCTGGAGCCTGGTGCTCCTGGTACATTCACATAGGCACAATCACCTCAAAGTATTACAAATATAGGAAAGTCAAGTACTAGGAAAATATTACAGATAACCTTAATCTGTATTTGGGCCCTTCCTATTGAACCACTAAATGAACTATAACATAGAAATCTGACAGCATAAGTAATTTGCTCTTCCATAAAAATGTTGCACACTGTAGAGTGACAAAGACTGCTTCATGCGCTGAACAAAAAATTAAATGCTAGAAGTTGTCTTCCAAGAGAGGTTTTGTGCATGTACCAAGTTGAGAATACTCTCTAGTGAGGATGAAATCCTGTATGAATAGCAGACCATCAACTAATAGTTAAAATAAATGAAAGCAATTTCACTCTTTCAATGCTGCCTTATCACGAGTTGGATAGAGTATGATAGTTTCAGAAATTATGTTGGCCAGGATTATTTGCATAACCCATGTCTGCCTTGAAATGAGTCAATTTTCTTGAATCAAGGTTATGCTTGATTTGATTTTAACTCCACAATATACAGTTTTCTTTTTAGGTCTGTCTGTGTTTTAACTCCCACACCTGCTATGGGATCCACCTATCATGTACCTTTCTTAGATAAAAGTTTTCTGCAGCTCAGTCTTTTTAGTTTTTCCATTCAGGTATGACGGGTCAATACCACAGGATATTGTTTCAAAAGATAACAATAATTTTCTGAGAGATCTTTGGGGATATGGATATATATATAGGCCTAAAGAAATCCAGCTTTTGACTTAAAGTGAAAAAGAACTAATTTCCTGAAAACTGTTACAGTCCTTATCTTATCACTCTTGTTCATTTCCAAGAATAGATATTAGACATTTTTTGATGTGATAATATGTTATGTCTATAAGTCTGATATGAATCATCTTCAAGAAAAACTGTGGCACCAAACTGACTGCACCCTGAACATGATCTGGCACACAAATAAGTCTGCTGCCATAAATTTGGATTATGTCACAGGAAATACCAAATTTACCCACTTACCCACTAGTAAAACCAAAACACTTATCTGGATTATTTGCCCTGAAGTGATTGAGTCATGACAAGTGTTAATTGTGTATTTTATCCTAGACCTGCTCCACCAAGAAAAGCTAGTAGGCAAGAAAAGGCAGTTTCTGAGGAGCTACATTCTTTAAAAAATTTAGTGCAAGCCAGCTAGAAACACTTTTAGTCTCGTGCAGAAGTTAAACAGTGCTCGTCACTGTGTGTGCATCAGCTATCACACTTAGGGTTCAACAGATCAACACCTATTGCCAGGACCAAACAGACAGGGAAAATGCAGGAAAGCCAGTTGAAACACTAAAACAGTGTAGATATCAGAATAAGCATCAAAGAAAGGTTTCACATTTTATTTGCTAGCAGCAGCTACCTTCAAAACAGGGAAGAGTCAGAAAGATACTACAGCAGCTTTTTAATGCAACACTGTTTGCCGAATAAAGTTTTCAATATATTTTTATTAATAAGGGGCTGGTTATTATACTGCAGCAAGCTGAGTGCTGTACTCCATGTGAGAATGACTTTTAGGAGAAGATTGGCTGATATCTGGCTCCCAAGACAGTTATTCAACTTACTGGCAAGACCAGTTTGATATCTGCTGGCTATTAAATGCTGTACTCTCACTCAGTGTGACTGCTGGCACTGTAGTTATGTTGTTCACTTGACCATGGCCCAGCTCCAGCTACTGTCATGCAGACCTCCCAACACACATGCACACAGCAGGCAGTCCCCTCACAAGGTAAGATAGCTAGAAATTGAATTAATAAGAAAGTAGGACAGAATGAGCTGGCCAGGGACAGGAGATGGCCAGAAGAGCCAATGACCATTGTCCTGTTTGCCTCCAGCCAGCCTTAACTCTATTTTCCCAGATATTTCTTCCTCCCCCACCTGCCTTTATCCCTCTTTCCCTCCCCTAAAACTCCCGTAGTAAATCTTGAATGATTTCAAAATACTCTTCCCCTGCCTCCTGTAATACATCCCATAGCCCTCAGCAGTGTGCCCCTCAGCCCCAGGAGTGCTCTGGGGAGCAGCATCATCAGTGCTGGGGCCAAAGGCACTGCAGACACAGCCCTGGAGAGACCATGCCCCTTTCCCTGACTGGGTTATGGGGCTCTCCTGCCTGCCATCATGTCCCCAGGCTCCTTTGTGACTGTAGAGATGTGGATTTTATCACACAGCCTGGAAATTGGATCTTCCACATTGAATCTGATCATGCAGCTTTGTGGCTGAGACATGAGGGGATCCTGTTAATAACTCCTAGGAAATGAGGACAAATACTCATCTCCCTAGTCTATGGCAAGTCCCTGAAGTCAGCCTTTACAAAGCAACTGGAATATTACAGGCGAAAAATTCACCAGTTCAGACTGAACCTTGAAAGGGGTTCAGTCATTGTGAACACAGTGAGGAATCAAATATACCACGAGAGACCTGAGGCAAAAATCTCCAAGGCCATGTTCTCACACAAGGAGTCCCACAAATTAGAGCAAAAGCAGACAGCAAGATGGCATGTGATGTTTTAAAAAAAAATACCAGAGTCTTCATAGTTTATATCTCTGTGCCTGAGTTTGCATTACCATTCAAGTGTGCAAAACCTGGGTAAATACAAAAGGCATCCGAGTTGCTAGGTCAGGGCAATTACTTCTATTATAGAGAGCAAGATTGTAGTAGGAGATTACCCAACTACCCTTTTGCCTGAAAGCAGAAGGGATTGCATTAGTTTTGGTAGAGATCTGTAGGTCACTGTTGTAAAGACCTGCAAATCTGGATTAAAACACTGGGAATCAAGAAAACCTCTCTGCTCTGAAGTATAAATAGCTCAATCACATGAGCCATTGTAGCTGGTTCCCAGGATATCCCTCTGCTGCCTAGGCCACAGAGAAAGTGACAACTCCTGACTCCTCTGAGGGGAGCATCACATGCATCACATTTGTCAGATATTACATGTGTCAGATATTACATGCCTCCGATATTACATGCCTCAGATATTATGTGTATTAGATATCACATGTATCAGCCTCCAGCCTCCCACTCCATGCCCTTGGAGGCAAAAGCAGTAAAAAGTTTTGCCTGCTTTGTGTCATGGTATTTGCAAAGGCATACAAGGTACTGCCTGTTCGTGTCCTTTCAAAATGGTCCTCAGCCCTCTTACACTCTAGAGGTAACACACTTCCATTGGTTTTTGCATGCCTCCACCTTCAAATCTGTCACAGTAAAAACAGTGGGGAAAAACTCTCTGTTACTTTGGTCAGTGAGATACAGGAGAAGGAAAATTAATATTCCTTCTGTATCCTCTATTTATGTAGCTGTTTTACCATTTGCATACAGCCTCCTGAGGAAGAAGAGATTCCTCCAAATGGCAATGGGGGAAAAATAAAGGGATAAAACTGGATTTTCTTTTTCTCCAGGAAACATGTAGTTTCAATAAAATTCTTACACAAAATATTTCAGTGTCATTAGTGCTAGGAAAAAAATAAATTTCATCTGTTTTAAAAGTAACCCCCTGTTCTGTTATTCTGGGGGGTTTTCATGTAAATTATTTTAAAATACTGTTGCTGTTGTGAATTCATCTTTCTGGCTGCTCTGGCAGATATCAGCTTGGGGCCACCCCTCTGTTTGGAGTGCATTACTCTCCATCTTGCAAAAGGATTTCTCCATTATTGTAAGGTACATTTGTGCTACAGTTAAAGCTTTTCTACCCTGAGGTAGTGTCAGAATGGCATTGCCCAGAAATGCAGTCATGACACAGCGACAGTCTTGTTAAATGCTGAATAAAAGATGTTAATATACCAGAGTGCTGCCTAGGGAAGGCAAAAGAGCTGCACCATCTTGTACTGTACAGTGCACTGTCAGCAAACCCTCTCCTTGCTGTGCTGCTCAGCTCTGCCTTCAGTGGTGCCTTTGTGTGCCCTTAAAATCTTTTAGCCACAAGGTGTAAAAAGGTTCTTTGATTTAGACTCAGTATGATCTTTTGTTTCCAATGGTCAAATTTTCCAGGAGCATTTTCTTAGAGCATCTAAAACTGTTTTTAAAAGATAACTCACAGCACACCATTTTTAGGTTTCCCTTTAGTTAAAATACTAGAAAGTACTTCCACCTATGCAACACATTTGAAAATAATGTAATAATAATCCAAGAAACTGTACAGGAAACTTTCCATGCCTGTACACCTCTTCTTTGAGCAGGGTAGCTGAAGTGGTCACCAGTTTCACAGTTCCACATGTCCCTCAGATCCACAAGGAAGGATATAAGAGTTTCCCAGGAGAGTTTTCTTTCTCAATTTTTTTCCTCAAAAATGTATGCCCACTTTTATTAGTGATCTGTAATCACATGCAAGCCACTACAGAAGGTTGTCAACTCCCTTATGCTGACATCAAAAAGAAAAACTTCATTCACATGATCTAGAGAGGCATGGGTAGCATGAACCACTGACCAGAGGTAAGGTCTCCTGGATCTGTGAAGTGGAAGGAACAGCAGTGAATGTGAGTGTGTGAAAGCCCCAGGGGGAGCTGGCACTCTGCTGCTGACACACAGAAAGACACTGCACCTGCCTCAGGGAGCCTCTGGCCCCAGAGCTGTGGTGCTGAGCTTCAGCTGCCAGGAAGCAGAAGGGAGAAAGTAAATGCAAGGTTTGCTGTTTGCAAAGCCATTGATAAACACTGTCTTTCTGTGTAAATCACAGGCAATATAAAATTCTGTACTGCAAGAGATTCATGAGGATTTTCATGATCTCATTCAGGGGCTCTCCTTCCTCTTTCCCCATTAGCCACCTTAGCTTACAAAGTACTGAATTAAGCAGATCACAGGTTTGACTGACTGTGACTGTTCTTATGATGCCTTCTCACCCAATTTGTATCACTTGCTCAAAACACAAGGGTCACCTCTCCCTGGCTCTTGCACTTGACAGATTGTTTGCCCCTTGCTAACTGGTATTAACTGACCTGTCGGTATAGCAGAATTTTGCACTCACATTTTCACAGAGCAGGACACAAAAAATTAGAGCAAAGCCTTGTAAATCAAGCTGACAGTTCCCATAAAATGCTCTCTACAGTACTATTTCCTGATCCTCAGAAACCCGTGACAATGATATTAAACTAGATATTTTAACATTACCTCTCTTTAATTTGCTTTTCACAGTTTTTCTGTTGCAGTAGGCATGGTGATGCATCCATTCAGTGATGAATTCCCAGTACAAGTTAAGCATGTTTCCTGCAGTTTTAAGACTACTCTGAGCTGGCAAAGCACATGGTCAAAAGTACCTTTTGGGGAGATGGACTGAGATGCAGAGGCCCTTTTCTTTGTATTCATTCATCTAGAATGACATGTCCCTGCAGACCATGGCACTGACTGCAGCCTTACCTCGCCTGAAGCCTTGGGGGAAAGACACACAAAAATCCCTCCAACATCCAGATGGTGCTCTGAGAGGCTGGAGAAGAGAAGCTCCGGAGTTCCCTGCCTGCGTGGAGGCAACCAGAGCCACTTCCAAAAGCTGCACAAAAGAGCCTCTGTCACTGCTGATGAGAGATCCTTTTGAAGCTTAGGAGTCATGACTGCCAGCATTTCATATCTGGCCATCTTTAGGTTTGGAGCAATGAAGAATGGGAAAGAAGAAAAAGATGGGAAAGGAGTGAGCAGGAAAGAAAAAGGTAGGATCAGCTCAGAGCAGCTCTGGCTAAGAGCTTGTCACAGCAACATGCATTTTGCATTACCTCATGTATAATATTTTTTTGCTTTCAGGCTTTCTTATCAACATGGAAATTTCCAGTTTATTTTTGACCTTTTCAGCAGAAAGTGGGCAATTTCTCTCAGCTAAGAAGACATGTTGTAACTCACTATTAAGAAGCACAAAACTTCCTCAATGTAAAGATATATTGTAAAACATAATAAGCCTAAACCAAGAGCATGAAGTTTATTTTTAAAGAATGTATGCATTGCTGCTTTCTGTATGAGGCTACAGGGAATTCTTTACACAAACAAGTTCTAGTTACCTGCAAATAAACTGTTTGTTTGACTATGAATATTGCCAGGTTTATAAAAACTCTAATTCATTTCTTAGCTCCTATTGTGGTATGGTTACAAAATATTTTTACCTTTCTATGGCTTGCTTTTTCCACCTACAAACTGTACCATTTTCTTGCTAAAAACAGTAAAAGTGCTGTAGCTGATTCTTGTACAGCAATAAGCATTTGTTCTTTAAAGGTGGAAAATATTCTAGAAGTTAAGCTTCTAATGTTAACAAATCAGTTCCCTTGAAAAATTTTTCTTCGTGACTCTCAACTTCATTTTTCCATAATATAGAGAACAGAAAATCTTTTTTCATGTCTCTAATCAACTCTTCTTCTAGGCCTTTTTGTTATTCTACCTTATTTAATTAAATAGCTTTTACTGTGGCTGAAGTGGCATAAAATGGCTTGGAAAATAAGCTTTCATTTTCAGGTATTTGAATACAAACATAATCAATCCATTATTTTATTATTATTTATTCTGTTATTTTTCTCTTTCTCTCTTTAAAATGAATAACATAGTTCTTATGAGCAAAGAATCTTAATACTGTATTTCAGAGGGAAAGGAAGTGCTAAGTGTTCTGTTTTGAAAGGATTCAAGAAAATACTCTCCACATCTGAAATAGAGATGGGGCATGATTCACCCCGGCCAAAGCAGGAATGATAGAGAAAGAAATAAACCTCAAGAATTTGTGGTTCTATCACAAGTTTTAAAACTTTTAATCTTGCTTTTTGGAAAGTGTCAAACTTGCTTCCAAATATGCTTCCCAATTCTTTCAACACTTGCACTTTTGTCATAAACTCATAGGAATTAAAGATCTTATTCATTACTTTACTATTACAGTCTCTCTTATGAAAAGCTGGGCACAGGGACTGCCTGGCCATAGTATCTGATCTGCATGCAACTCCAAGGTGATGACACTTGACCAGCCACAAAGCCCTGCTGGGGTGCTGCTGTGCATAAACACCCGTGCAGAGCCCGTGCAGGGCTCAGCTGCCTCCATCTCATCCACACCCTGCTGGAGGGGCCACTGCCACACTCCCCTGGCTATGAACCACCTTTCTGGGAGCTGCAAGTCCACTCCATCCTCCAAACAGCTGATGCTGCTCTGGCTGGGGGAAAAAACGGGTGGGAGGAGAGGAACAGTAAGGAAGGTTGGCTATTCCTTGATTAGTGCTTTCACTTCACTCTAATATGTGAACACCTCAAACAAAGGGGAAAAAAAAAAAAAAAAAGAGAGAGAAAAATATTTCAGCAATTTCCCCTTTCTCCTACAGTTCAACACAGGAAAGTAAAAAAAACCAGCTACTGATTAATTTAATGGCTGAGGATATAGGGATTTTTATTTTACACACTTAAGTAGATAACAACGAACGCTGACATTTTTCTTTAAGGTCGAAAATCTGTTCTCAAATTGTTAGGAGTAGCTGGGTGAAAGTCTGTGTTGTGGGAGAGACAGGAGACTGAACTACCACCCCTCTTAGCCTAAGGGAAAAAAACATAAAATATTTAAAGCCTATGAATATAATTTATTTGTGACTTGCCTACAACTATTGTGCTCACTGATTTCACTTAATGTGCGCTGGCAGAGTACGTCAGCCTGGCAGAAGTGCTGCTGCATTACAGTGCACTGACTCCATTAAAACACTGCACAGCAGCTAAACTGGGGCAGCCTGAAATCCTCAGCTGGCTCCCATCACCCAGGAGAGAAGTCAGCCCCAGCAGAGGGAAAGTGCAGGCAGGCTGCCCTCCACTGCACACCTGCAGGAGATGCCATTCCTTGAAAAGAAGCCCCAGCAATTCCTCCTGCAAAGGGGCTGGCTCTGTCCCTCCTGGGGATACTGTGCCCCTGGGAACAGCATCTCTAGCCCTGAGCAGAGCCACTCTGGTTGCATTTGGGTTGTGCTCACATGAACATAACTTCTTGGTTGCATTAGAATGATCAGACAAGTGAACAAGCAAAACACAGCAGCCATTGAAAGAAAACTTGACAGGGTTCAAACACACCCACTACCTCTCCCACAATTCTCCCAATGAGGACAGAGAGCCGTGACTGAAATCCACCTCATCAGCACCAAGTCAAATATTTGCCATCTTTCCAGGTAGATCCCACCTGGTGTCCGATCCGGCGCCAGCCAGACTTCTGGATACCATCTGATGAGACATCATAAAAACCCAGAGGCAGCAGTTATCTCATATACAAACACTTATTAATATCTCCCTATTGTGTCCCACACAGTGTAACATGTCCTGTATTCTTTCTGATATAAGTACACATAGGCACTGAGAGTTTTGTTTCAATTATCATTACTGTTAATAGCTAGGAACATTAAGGCACTTACCACCATCCAACTGCATCCCACCTGGGAACCTCTGCTGGGAACACAAGGTGGCTGGCTCACCCCTTCTCTTCCTCTGGGACTACTCTTCCTTCTCATCACTATTAAAAATTCACATGATCATTGCAAGGTTATATTTTTCAATTTTTTTTTTCCATTTTTACAATGAGTATTCTTTTTTTCTTTTTATTTTTTTTTTTTGGCCTGGACTCCTGTTACTCTGAATGGTCCAACAAAAATTTCACCAGGACAGTTATAGCTCCCAGTTTCTGATGAAAGCATGGGTGACAAAGATAATTCATGTCACTTAACAGCCCAGGATCTTTCTCTTTGACTCACAACATTGATATCCATAAAAACGGTATTGCTTTCTCTCTTCTATTCTGTATCAAAACACAACCTAGCTTTTATATAGTCATTTCAGTCATAGCAGTTTACATTGCAAGAATTACTAAACCTTTTTTGAGGTGGGAAGCTCAGTGCAGAAAAGACAAGTGCCATGCTCAGGATAGCCAAGCAGTAAAACCCAGGTCCACAGCACACAGGAGCTTTCCTCTGCAGCACAGCAGAGCTGCAACAGGGTCCCACTCCTGAAGGGCTCCTTAGGATCTTCCACAGAATAAATAAATACATTTTCCCACTAACACTCCAGGCATTTCCTGCTATTTAGCTGTTCTTTGGTTAGCGTAGCAATGTCAAGAGATCAGTTTTAAAAATTTTGGCACCTAGATCCACAATTAGGCTCAAAAAGATGTTGCCCAGATTGTCAGGGGGAAATAGCACAGCTTGCTTTCTCTTGGCTTGCCCAACTGCCTAGATAAAAGTTACATCCCTAGCAGATGTCACCCAAGTCAAAAAAGGTTGTTCATTACTATAAATTCACATTATTCCTAGCATATGGGATTAAGAGCTGTAATAAAGAGCTTTGAGTCTGACTGAGGGAAGCATCTTTTTTCGTCTGATCTGAGCAACAGCTGACATCTCTGGACCTCTCTCTTTTTTATCCAAGCACCTAATTGTCTTGGGAAAAATGACCTGTTATCAACTTAAACAGAACAACTGCTGCCCAGAACAGACCAATAAAAAGAATTTATATGAGTAGCTGTGGTTTTATTGGCAATTGGTTTAAGCTGTTTGTCCTACTTTAGAAGAGTATAATTTTTATTGGGTTTTTTTCCCCCTGCTGAAATGACTATTAACTCCATTGTCATAAATAAGGAGCTGCATTGTTTAACGTGGCCATTAAAAAGGGGGTTTACAGATCACATGACCACAAGGGTTCACTTGGGTCTCATAGTAATTAGTAGAAATGGATGTATAGCAGCAGTTCACAACATGCTCTCGTTTGACCTTTCTGCCCTACAATTTCGACCACTTTGAGATTGTTTTATGTAACTTCTCTAAAAACTGACCTTCATTGCCCTCTGCTGGCTGCACCATTTTCTCATTGCAGAGCTCCTCGCACCGTGCAGAAGACAGGGTGTGCCGTGGTTTAACCCCACCAGTGACTGAGGTACACACAGCCTCTCACTCACCCTCTCCCACTCGGTAAGGATGTGAAGGAGAATTTAACAAAACAAGTAAGAACTAGAGGGTTGAGATAAGTCCGGTTTAATGATTGAAACAAAGATAGTGCAATAATAAAAACAGCATTAAAAATATTATTAATAATAAAAGTAATGATAATGATACTGCAAGAGAGGGAGAGAAATAAAACCCAAAAAACAAAAGTTCTGCACAAGGCAATTACTCACCACCCGCTGATCAATGCACATCCAATGAGCAGTGATTGGCTCATCCCAGCTAACTTCTCCCAGTTTATGTACTGGGCATGACATTCCATGGCATGAATATCCCTCTGGCCAGTTCCAGCCAGTAGTCCTGGCTATGCTTCTCCTCAACCCCTTGTACACCTGCTCCCTGCCAGAGCATGGGAAACTTCCAAGTCCTTGGCTGAGGTAAGCACTATTTAGCAACAATTTAACAATTTTAACTCAACATTTTTCTCATACCAAACCCAAAAACACAGCAATGTGCCATCTACTATGAAGAAAATTAATTCAGTTCCATCTGAAATTAGGAAGTTACAGGGCATCTGGAGAAGGCTATTAGATGTAGGAACTGTCTCAGGGACTGCCAGCAACAAACCTTTGTTGTCTACTGCAGCCATGGGATTGAGCTTGATCCACAGCTACCTCTAGGTATATTAGAGCAAGCACACTACCGCATAAGGCAGAGATATTTTCTCAAGAACAACCAATAAAATTTTTTTACAACAAAATTAAGTTGTTTAAAGAATCATGTTACTTCAAACCCATACAATAGAGCCTTCTCTGATAATCCAGCAATAATGCAATCACTGTACCTTACCAATAAACCTGAAAAACCTTTCTTAATGCCTGGATTTAAAATAACTTTATTTCAGAATCAGTGTAAAAATAGTCCAGTTCTGCAATAGCATAATGTGCTGTTGGTGTTTCAAGGAACTGGCCAGGAAACACTGCAGAATGCTAGCCAGCCCCAGGTTACTGATAGGTATTTCGTCTCATGTCAACACTGGATGGTATCTGTTGGCAATAAGGTGATTTATGTGCAAGGTAGCTGTGGGGAAATCCAGCCTCTTACACATGCACTTTCATGAATCCAAGGAATTTTATAATTGGGCATTTGGTTGACAGAAAGAGCTGAGGGGCCAGAGCTGCAATGAGCACTGAGGCAGAGCTTGTCTCTCCCTTAGCAGAAAAGAGCATTATGGGCACCAGAGGAATAGGTACCTTTGCTTCTTTTGAGGCTGAGCAAGTACATCTTTGTTGTGCTTCCTCTCAGGAGTGGCTAATTCACTAAACATTGAATAAACTCTTCCTTCATACAATCTCCATGTGCTTAGCAGGTGGTGATATCAGACTCTGTAGGAAGCTGGCTTTGAATAAGTGATGAGAATCCCTGTTCTCACAGAGATGATGCAGCTCATGACTCTCTGGCTCTTTTATTTTTTTCAGTCATATCCTTTTCCTTGAGAATAGTTCTAGGATTTTTTTGCCAAATAAAAATTGGCATATCTGGTAGAGCATCATGTATGCATTTTTCATGAAGCAGGATAATTATATTACAGAAGTTGAGCTCTACAGGTTCCTTGTGTAGGAAGAGGATTTTAAATTAGGAGAACAGGACATTCTGGGTGCCCTGGATTTTCAATAATTAAAAGACTATCACAGTGTAGTGGATACAGCCAACTGTGGAGCAGAATTGTATTTTTTATATGAGAAAGAAAGTATTCCATGAAATAAAATAAGGAAAGAAAGAGAAGAGAAAAAAAAGAAAGTTATATGAGTCATGTCTTGGAATGGAGAAGTGGGTATTTCTCTTGTTTTGCCCGAGTTTCCCTTCAAAATTAACAGTGACAGTACGCTATGTTTTTCTTTGAAATTGTTTGAAGACAGACCAAAATGGACTGCACCATTTTCTTAGTGGCTTTTGCCAATGCTGTCTATAAATTTCAAGCTAGTTACTGAAACTCTCAAGGCTCTTCTGGATCAGCCAGGTGAGATAAGATTTTCACATGAGGTCTCCGAGTTCCTTGTGCACAAGAAAGTTAGGAAAGTCCCTCTGTGTAGCTGTCATAGGGTCTTTTAATGCCAGATACACCTTTTCCTTTAAAGGAAAGAGAGAGGCAGAGACTGCTCTTCTATTAAATTCACTTTTCAGTAACAAGTTTATACAGCTCCCTGGTTCCTGTCCCTAATTTATCATAGAGACTCAGCCCATTCTCAACCCATTAGTGGGTATTATGCCATAATACAAGCTTTTGGTTGGAGCAATTGATGAGACATAAATGACAGATTGCAGAGAAGGTGCTCAGCCTGCAAGAACCTCCCAAAGTCTTTTCTGAAGACCATCTGAATAGATTCCAGGAGAATCATGAAAATCTCTGTTGGCTTCCCAGCATGTCTCCAGTCAATGAGCTACAAAATGAAGTCATGAGGTTAAACCTTCATTCATCTGATTCCCTGTGGTCTAATCTGGCTGTTAAATCTACACATCTTGAAGGAGAAAACAGCTGTACTCAGTCCTGCAAGCTGCATGTACCTAGAAATGTGAAATATATTCTGCTCTAGTTCAACAGACTCCCAGGTTTATCTGTGTGAGGATGAGTCAGAAGTGAACAGCACAGTGTGGGTACAGGAAGCCTCCTCAAAATGAGGTGACACTGAAAGTGGCTACAGTCAAATTCTTCAGTATCACGATGGTTTCCCCCAAGTGACTCATCTGTCTGTCCTGCCCAAACCATGTATCTGCTTCACAGAGTCCCAAAAGGGAACACTTCCCATCATACACCTCCTGGGTTTGAAAATAAACAGGCAGCATGACCTAATGTTTCATACTCAGGACAACTTAACCTTAAGAAATTATATCCTTGAAATTATGTGCTCCTGGAGATTGTTATGAAAGGCATGTTAAAAACAGCTAAACAGCTCTCCAGTTATCTGACATTTTGTCTTTACATATTCAGGATTCTGAACACTGATTGGAGTTAAATGCCAAAATTGAAGTAAGATGCATTAGGGACTTTTTTTAAGAAAACTGAACATCTTGAAGAGTTGAAAGAAAAACATTTATACTCCCAGGAGATAAGACAGCGAGACCATAAATTCTTCCCTGTCATTAGAACTGAACATTAGAATATCTGTCCTGTTCAAGAAAACCCACAGAAATGGGAAATGTCATTTATGAATAATTATCCCTTATTCTTGGCTCTTACTCACATTACCAAGCCATCTGTAAAAAAGGCCCCACCCCCATCAGAGCAAAGGCAAAAGAAAATTTATTTTTGACAAGATGACAAAATGTCAGGAGGGGTCCTCAGCAGGATCCCAGGAAACTGATTAAAAAGAAGACAGACTTCTTTTTAAAATGCTATGAAATCTGATTTTCTGGTGGTATCCCATGGCTTTTTCCTATTCCCCATTAGTCTGGAATGGAAAATGTTCAAAGGATCTTGCCGTGAATACGCTTCCTATAGAATAATGAAAATCACTGCTTCCATCTTGAAAGCAACAGGAGCCTGCTATACATTAAAACAACACACAACCAATGAAGTTTCCATGCAAGGTCTGGAAAAGGGAAATGTAAACTCATACTCATCTCTCCCTTGTTCCCTTTAATGTCATACATACATCCATGAAAGAAATGTAGAAAAAAACTGAGTGGGGCATAACGAGTCTGAGGAAAAGTGTCTGAAAGTTCTGGCTTCTCTTTAACAAACAGCAATTCAACAAGATATCATTAGTTCATGAGACCCTATCCAAAACAGTGAAATCAGTGGGAAAGCTCCCAGTTGGCTTCAGCAGGTCTGAGTCAACAAATGTTCAATTACAAATGCTTTTTTTTTTTTCTTTCTTCAGTGAAATCACTTTCTAAATAAAAAATTGCTTTTTAATGAAAAATTGCTTTTTACAACAGCAAAATTGTGTTGCTCTCATTTATATGCTTTTCTTTTTTGGTGGAGTAGCCTAGAAATAAATACATTTCATTTCACCCATCCCCCAAACTTTTTAATTTCACTTCTTTATTTTTTACTGGAAAACAAAGGCAAGAAATGGAATGAAGTAGAGGTGGGCTCAGGAAAGTGATACAGTGTTCAGATCAGAGCTGGCCCACCTGGAAAGATGGGTGCCTACCAGAAGTAGGGGACAAATGATCCCAGAGGAAGCAAGCTTAGCCAGTTCTCTTATTATTTTTCATTGTCCCAGCAAGTAACTCCTCTCCCCATTGCTTTTTTTGATGTTGCACAAAAGTTGATTACAGAACTGCAGAAATCATACTACATGGAGTCTAAAAAAAAACTTAAAATATGTTGGCAGGATTGCTAGATCTTAAACAAATACTACATTTGAGCAGAAGGAGAAAGTATCAGCTGTTCCTTGGTCAGCTGCACATATTCAAGGACCACACATGGTCACCTACAACAGCCTGAAGCATTCCCCTTCATCATTCTTCCCTTGTCTGTGCATTCATTTTTGTGAAAAACATTGAAATACTGGAGGATCACCTTGCTGAGCTTCTCTGTAATTTTTTCTTCAATGGAAGGCACCACATACACAAAACTGACCCATCTTCAACAATTGAAACACTTCTGCAGCAATGTTGAACTCCTGGTTTCCTGAATGTGTTCACACATGAACAGGGGTGATAATTATCTATGTGCATTTAGACATGCTCTTATTTAGAAGGAGAGGATTACCAGTTGGATTGTTTTATTTGGTGTCCACACTGCAGGCCAAAGGACCAGTGGTGGAGCAATGAAAAAATTGTAAGGAGTAAGAAGCAGCAGAAAGGGGAGCAGCAGAGGGGAACTCTTCTGGGCTGTCCACAAATTCCCATTGCCCATTCTCCCTGCACTCCTTGAAGAGGAAGTAAAGGAAGTGGAAATGAAGAAGTGAAGTAAGCCTGAGGAAAAATGGGCAAGCAGGGAGGAAAATACTCCTTTATTTTTTGGTTTTGCTTTTCATTATATAAATATATTCTCATTGGAAAGAAATTAATATTTTCCAAGTAAGATCTGTTACCCTGGGACTCAAGCTGGATGTTAGCTGGAAGTGATATACCATCTGTATCTCAACTAACAAGTTTTTAAATTCTATTTTCTCCCTCTGTACTGCTGAGAAGAGGAAGTGAGTGAGCAGCAGTGAGTGGGAGGGTGTCTGGCTGCTGGCCATGGTCATTCCACCACAGCTGAATATTTTTCTGTTGGTACTGGCTATCAGTTGCACTGCATGCCTGTCTCAAAACTCCTGCTAAAACATGAGTTCTTTTACTCAAGATGTTTCAAGTCTCTTCTCAGTCTCTGCCAGCCACAAAAGGTTAATTAGATGTAAGCTAAAGCACTAAGAAGCCAGCTCAAAAAATGCATTAATGTCATTAGTTTTCACTTCTTTCCTTTCAACTCTTATGAAGTGTTGCATGTATTTCACACTATCTGGACACGCCCTAAAGAACAGCCTTCAGCCTGGTGTTTAGCATTACTAAAAATCTGGAGTAATGGTGTCTTTCTTTTTTTTCCTTCCCCGCCAAATGTGCTTTAATTAACAAAGTCTTCGAGCCTTGAGAAGAGATTTACTGCCTGTCAGCACATGAATTCATGTTATTTGGGTCCATAACACTTTCTCTGTTATTTCATAGCTGTAATTTACTACATTTGAGCATCCTGTTTGTTTTGCTAATTACTGATGCATATTGGCCAAACACATTTGTTGAGATCTCTGTTAAATGACAGGGTCCATGAACAGAGCTGAGAGTTGGGAAGCTCTGGTGGTCTGCAGAGCCTGAAGACATCATACCCAGAGAAATCAGGACAGGCAGATTCTCAACATTTTTATCACACTCAAAATGTCTCTCTTTGAGTTGCTTTTAAAAATCCACTTAGCTGTGTAGTTTTCACTACAAGAGCTAAGACAGGAGTTAAAGCCTCACATCTTGACCAAGGGAAACCAAGTTAGAACTGGCTACCTGGCAATCACTTTGGAAAGTCAGAAGTGACTGCATTTAATGCCAGCTACACTGCCCACTTCTGGAGGGATGATTTGCATAAATTAGTCTGTTCCTGCTGCACAAACCCATAGGATTATATGGACAAGGTGTACACAGAAGCTTGAATAACTCTCTGTCACAAAACAAAACTCACTCTACCCTGTGTTGTTATACACCATAAACAAATTATACAGTGGCATTCTTCCTTTTAATAATGAATTGTCAGGACCTGTTGCATTCTTCATCTATTTAATCTCTCACCCCTTCCATGCTTCTCCTCTTTTGCACTCCTGTAACAATCCTTTCTTTCATGTGAGAAATAGCTCTCCATCCAAACTCACTTACTGGCACAAGGTCTTTGTCATTTTTCAAAGTAGATCAAGTTTCTGAGCTTAAAACCCAGATCTTGAGACTGAATGGGTCTTACAGGTAACACCCCAGTATATACTGAAAATTTCTATATTTATTCAACACTCTAGTGTTATGTTTCCTGAATACTGCCACGTGTCTTAAAAAAGATGCAAGAGGATTCTACTTTCTGTGCATAGAGAAGTATGTGAAAAAATGTTTGTTTTCCATATGCAAGAACTCTATGAACTGTTTTTCTCTAAATGCCTTCAGAGTTCCATGACCACATGTGAAAATGTTTCCTGTCATCCCTTCATGTTTCCTATAAAAATCCAGTATGCTACCATAAATGTCAAGAACGAGGCCATATAGTTCCAATTACTTGTTTCAAGAAGATGCCTTTTCAATCACAACTTTGTACTTAAAGGGCAGCTGCTGGGGTCACATTACACGTCAAGAGGCAGACTTTGTGATTTCTGAAATGTTCTCTGTGTGTAAAGCCTCAGAAGGCAAGGAAAACCAGACTGCTTGCATAAAAGAGCATTTCATTGTGGGAATTACTTCAGATACACGGGCTACCACTGAGAGGATGGAAATCTTGATAAGAATATCCCTGTACTGTACAGTTTATTTTCATTTGACATGTATCACTGTGGCTAGAGCTGCATGGATCTGCAGTTACATCATTCCAATGTTCCCAGCAGAGACAAGAGAGGATTAATTGATGTGATTTCTTCATGGCCAAAGGCAGCACCTTCTAAATTCTGTGAAGTCTCAAAGATGAAGAAGAATTTAGGATGAGGGTGGTGTTTTGTCTGATTTAGCCAAGAATTTAGAGAAAATGTAAGCAGCAGGCCTGCTTACAGATTGCCATGTACGTGTCCTTTTTTTTTTCCAGTTGCTTCCCTTTCAATCTAAAAAAGCTCATTCCTGAAGTCAGAAGATCTGGAAGGTATACATCACATTAGAAACAGGAGACTCCTGTGTGGTAGAGCTAGGAAACCTTGCTGAGGTACACCATATAAACCAAATCTGGAGGCTTACTTAACCTCTGTTAGCTCATTAATTGAAATAACCTCCTGGAAAACTGGGATAACACAGCCTGGCTGTACAGCTTGCTGGTGAGGTGGCTACAAAGAAAAGAAGGAAGGCTCCATTTCCTACCTATAGTCTCTAACAGAACTGGGGACATCCATGAATAAAGGCTCTCCTGCTTTCTCAAAATATATTCTCTGTAGACCTGCTGTGGACTTTACATTAGCCAAATATTCCCACAAGCAGAACTCTTCACTGTGCTTTTCCAAAATCTCTTTCTTACCCTGCCTAGATGTGAAGTGTTTCTGTGATTCTGAAATCTGCCCCACAGGAGCAGGTACACACCTCCTTCCACAGCTTCCCTTAAAATTGCTCATCCTTTTGTGGAATGACCTAAACCAACAGCAGCACCTGGGATCTCCCCCACCTGTGAAAGGATGTGGGAGAACTGACAGCGACCAAAATTAACAAATCAACACAAATTTCAAATCCTTTTAATAAAAATTAAAACAATCCTTCTTGCTCTCATAATAAGAATTTTTCTAGAGCCATCAAAAATGTTGCTTTTTGCAACACAATACTGCCATAGTTATGAAGAAGAAGTCCTGTCTGGGTATTTTTAGACATACCTATGCTTGATTCATCGCTAAAAGAAATTAGGGCACCTTGTGGTAAATGCAGATTGGTTGATACAGGTTGTGGTTTGTAAAAGTTCTCTTGCACATCCTGTTCTCTGAACCAAAGAAGAATGAAGCAAA
Organism: Erithacus rubecula; assembly: GCF_903797595.1. Classification (NCBI taxonomy): domain Eukaryota; kingdom Metazoa; phylum Chordata; class Aves; order Passeriformes; family Muscicapidae; genus Erithacus; species Erithacus rubecula. The sequence continues at coordinate 30,474,790 of NC_136689.1, forward strand.
ACTAGCTATATAGAAATTTCAAACAAGTTAACTTTTTGTAGTAGAAGTGTACTTCGCTCTGGGGTGAGGCAAAACTGACTGTATACTGGAACTCCAGGCAGCACTCTTCCAGAGATTTCTGAAAAATACTTTGTCAGTTAATATTCATCTTGTTAATTCAAACGTTAATTATTTGCTCTTTGTTTTCTTATACTGTTCCTTACCTGCATTGTATGCTAGAAGTTCATATTTTTATATAGTTTGTATTTATACAATTGTTTTTATCAAAGCCATTGTCACAAAAATACAAAATAATAATTTGGGATGAAGTTTCCACATGACGAATGACAAATTAAATTAATTAACATTTCACATGGAAATCTACTATTACAGTTCATCTGTTATAATAAACAGTAAGAGTGAAAATATTACTGTTGTTTTTTCAGCTTTCCAGGGGTTTCCCTGAAACTGAACTACAACGTCATATGCCATAAAAACTCCCACATCTCTGTGTCAGAACTGTTCAGTAAAATCTCTGATGGTCATAACATTGACTATGAAACAAAATTATAACTAGAACTGATAGACATTATCATCATGACACATGTATTATGAATGTATTATCATGCATTTCCCAGGGGCAAGAACATATCAAAAATACTGAGACACCATGGGTACAGACATGGGTATTTCCAAAACAATTTATGAAAGGGAGAGTTCAAAAGCAGTGGAAAATGCAGCTCCTGAGATTTATCATTAGCACAACCAAAAAGTATCACCACATAGAGAAAGGATAGCTCAGGCAAACATGTGGGAAATTATTTAGGCCAATATCACACAACAGAAGATATACCCACAGAAATTATAAAATACTGATTAGTTGGTAGAATGTGACATGAATATTGAAAGATTTAATCAATTCATTGGAAAGCAAAATATCAAAGTCACCAGGACCGAGATTCAAATGCTATTTCCAGATGTCAGGGATAAGAAGCATGTGAAGTAAATCATAAATATAATAAAACACCATTAAATAAATTAGGCAAGCGAATGAAATAAGAGATTACAAGAAATCTACATAGCTTTTTTGGTTTGCTTTTTTTTTTTTAATTTATAGAAATTGGTCATAAGTAACCTACCTTAGATCTTTACTTTTAACATAGAAAAGATGAAGCATTATCAAGATGTTTACACAGTTTTAAGATGTTTGTAGAGAAGATGAAGGAAAAAATCATTTTGAAAGTGACATTCTCAATCATTTCTCCACTGATGCAAATTATGTTAAAACAGTAAACAAGGAAGAAGATACCTTTCTTCAGTGATAATTATCACTGAAGAGGTTCACATGTCTGCATTCACAGCTGTAAAAGATATTATTTTATGTAGTGATGCTTTCAGACTGAGAATAAAGGAAAATATTCTTCCTTCTAGTCCTGCCCAGCGACAAAGGAAATGCAGAGCCTAATCTTCACCTGTTGGTCTGGGTTATTCCTGCAGTGCCATGTGATGGTAAATAAGCCAGTACTACATGCACTTCATCAATCACCACCCTCTGAACTCCTCCAGAGCACAGGTGACCTCTCTGATCCAGGGTGAAACTCACACTGAAAGAAAGAGGACATGGGTAGACACTGGGGAGCAGGAACCTGGTGCTGTGTTTTGGTGTTGTGGTATTGCAGGCATTTCAGAGTTGGGAGTGTTGTGCATAAAATTATGTGACAGCTGGGAAAGCATAAAGAACACTTGGAACCTTTTTGCATTCCAGACTACTCTTGTCTGCATTTTGGATAGGCCTGGAGAGATGGCTTGAACAACCTGAGCCAGTTTACTCAAGCCTAAACCTTCATTTTTAGAATTGATTAATATATTTTGGGAGGAAATATTATTATTCATGCCTCTACAACACATAAATTACAAAATCACAGTATAAAGTAGGTTGGAAAAGACCTTTGAGATTTTAGAATCCAACTTGTGACCTAGCATCACCTTACCAGCTAAACCATGGCACTGAATGCCTCATCAAGTCTTTTTTTAAACACCTCCAGGGACAGTGACTCAACCACATCCCTGGGCAGCCCGTTCCAATGCTGAACCACTCTTTCTGTCAAGAATTTTTTTCTAATATCCAGTCTAAACTGCCCCTGGCACAGCTTGAGGCTAAATCCTCTCCTCCTCTGGCTGATTTCCCTGGAGAAGAGTATGACCCCAGCAGACTCCAAATGCTTTCAGGCACTTGTAGAGGGCAATAAGACTCCAATAAGGCTCCAGGCTGAGCAGGTCTGGCTCCCTCAGCTGCTCTGCATAGGGCAGTTGTGCTATTTCAATACTGTATTTAAGTACTGTGAGTTTGTTTTCTGAATTACTTAGGAGTCTCTGTGACAATCAGCCTATCAGCAGAATATTGGCACCCTGGCAGTAAGGCAATCTGAAATTTGGCTGGGGTATTTGATATTTTTGTTATCTTCAAGACATTCCAGTATTTCTTCTGCTCTTTACCTCATTCAATAGCTTTGTCCAAATTTTGCTTTATGTAATTTCTCAGTAGTTTTGAAAATACTCATTGTTTGCTGTGTGTAATGATTAAGAAATAGATCAAGTTACATTATTGTCACTATTTCACAAATAAATAAATAAAATTCAGACACAAAGCTCACCAAAGACGACATGTGCAGTATTTTCACAAAGAGCAAAAACTAGAACCAAACAGTAGTGAACTGGATGAAAAAATACTATGAGAGACCAGTATAGCTGCAGAACCAGGCCAAGTGGGTGCTCAGGGTAGTCTGAGATGACTAATTCTACAAGAATTCCTTTTTCTTTCTTTATAATACCTAAATTTATACATTTGTAATGGCATTTCTCTCAGTACAGTTGGTTTACTAGTTTCAATTATGCCTGACGAGGTGATTTTTCCCAGATTTTTCTGTTCTTTGTCATGTTAAAAATGCTTTTGAGATTCACCTCTGGGATAAATTCTGATTTTCTATATGCATATATATATATATATATATATATATATATATACAGTAAGGTATTTATTTATTTATTCACAAGCTCATTTTCCATATGTGAGACCTGAGACTATCACAGGTAATTTTAAGAGTTGCTTGCAGATTATGCCATGGACAAAACAGAAAAACAGTTTGGTTCTTCTCATACCCAAGAACTTTTCGTACCTTTAGGCCATGGTTGTGAAAAGAGAATGTTTGTGGATGAGATGTTGCCAACTTGAGCTTTAAATCTTTAATTGTGAACTGCAAAATCAAACTGAGAGATTGCCTCTAGGTTCCTGCCTGGTTTTAATCTGTGGTTGTCCTATTCTAACCCTTTCTGCTTTTCACTGTGAGTATTTCTGCTGGTTGTTTGAGTGGGTGAGGAGCTAGATATACTTTGTTCTGAGTCTCATTTAATGTGGTTATATTTCTGGAGTTTCATGAAATTCAAATACAAAAAAAAATGCAAACTGCTGAACCTGGGATGAGCTAACACACTGCAGTGGGGTAGTCTGGAGGCTTTAATAGCAGCTCTGATGAAGAAGACTGGGGTCTTGCTTGGCTATATGCTCTACATGAGCCAGCATGTGACCTGGCAGGAAAAAAAGGCCAACAGCATCCTGAACTGAATTAATAAGACTCCTGCTACTGGTTATTCCCCTTTGCATGGCATTTATTAGACAACATATGTAAACCTGTATCCAGTTTTGTATCACCAGCTACATGAAAGATGAAGACAAACCTTGTCAAGGGTATGTAGAAAGATTCTGAAGAGAGTTGGGAGCTGGAGCAACTGACCCATAGGGAAAACCAAGAGGATTTGGGCTTGACTATCCCAAGGAAGAGATGTGTTAGGAAGGATCTAATAGAAATTGTTGTGGGGTTGGAAGAAGGAGGCAAGATTTTAATTGGGGGAAGAAAACATAAACTGGAACAGGGAAGGTCCTATCTGAATTCAAAGACAAAAGAAAAAGAATCTCTGAAGATAATTAAATGTTTAATTAGGTTACTGAGAGAAGCAATGGAAACCCTTTCCTGGAAGGTTTTCAAGACCCAACTGGACAAAGTCCTGAACAATGTGGTCTGAATTCAGTGCTAAATCTGCCTTGAGCGGAAGAATGGACTAAAGACCTCCCAAGGCTATTTCCAAATTGGATGATTCTGTATTTAAACATCACTAACAAAATTTGGAGTAAGTTTGGAAACAGAAAACATATTCCTCTTTAAATAATTGAAGAAAACTGATTTCTCCATTTTTGAAAGCCTGCTTTGGAAAAAGTCTAAGTACCATGACCTGACAGACAAGAAAGAGTTTTATAAAGATGAGGGGAAGATAAACAGGCAAGAATTACCAGGTTTTAGAGCATCATCCTGTTACCCAAATGCAGTCTCAGAACTGCAGCTAATGTGGTCCCAGTGAAATATGTTTAATATAATACAGGCACCAGCTGGTTTTTGCTGTTGCTATCATGACTGCTGCCTTTGCTTCCTATTTAATTTGGTGGATATTGACAATCTGAGAGACCTCCCTTCAGCAAGAGCCCAGGGTCAGCTTTCTGTCCTTGAGTATAGGTGCATCCTGGCAATTGGCTGCTCCAGAGGCTCCTCCATCCTGCTCTCCCTCTGTCATCCACAGCTGAGACATGTGGGATAGATTTCCCTGCACAGCTTTAGTACAGATGTCCACAGTGCACACTTCCATATCTAAGCTGGTCAACCTCCATCAAACTGCCTCATTATCACTGGAAATACAAAATCTTGAGATCTCTACAAACCTATTTTAGGCTTCTTTATTAGAAGGCATCTAATCACAGTGCATTTGACAGAGGGAAAATCCCCATGGCATTTGCATCATGTTCATATTGGAACAGGGGCTTTCATCCCACCTGAAGTAAAAGAGTATGGTCAGTTGTGCTGTGCATCCATATGGCACTCTCATGCAATTTAGGGCTACTGGCAAGCTAAGCTAGAATTGAATCTACATGCAAGAGAAGGGGAAAGTGTTTGTAAGCCACCATCATTCCCTCACACAGTCCAGGTCCCACTGCTGATGGGCTCTGCCCATTACCACTGCAGTAACACTGCACTCCAGACCTTGCTCAGCCTTTGTTCTACTTTGTGCCTTTATGACAAACAACAGACATTCTTTCCAACATGTTTCCAAAAGTTCACTATTTTCCTTTTCATCATGGAAATGTGGTGTGGTAGAAGCTGAGTGAACCCCAGGGCTGTTGCAACCCACACCACACCACACCACAAACCACACTTCCTGGCACATGGCACCAAAATCTTTCAGCCAAATACCAGTTACAACATTTTACATGTTAATGAAACAATAACGTATTTTTCATTCAATCAAGGAAAAAAGATGAAGTCACTGGAATCTCTAACATCATCCTTTGTGCAGCATCACCATCATAAATAACAAAGAACTGTCAGGTTACACTTGTCTAAGGATACACCTCACTAATTCAAGCAAAAGGTTATACTTTATTCTGGAAAAAAAAAAAAGAAAAAAGCATATGTGGGAATGTACCACAGCTGGAAGCTATTATGCAGCCTTGGAAATGATTGTCAGGAGAATATCAGTTAAACAAGTGCATGGTGATAGCTAGGGCATATAACAGATTCACTAAGGTTAGCTTTAGTATTGCTAACACAGAATTTGTGTTTCAGATATCTAGTTCCTTGGGCTTAAAATCTGTTAAGTAAGTTTTGGGTTTTTGGGGCTTTTTTAGAGATCTAACATTATCTATTTTGATGTAGGTGTTAAAGAAGGATGCAGATACAATGAGATCTTCCAAAAATGTGACTGGAAAGATATCTAAAGAGACTAACAGCTGATGGAAGACAACCTCCTAGGGTGTTTTTACCTGGTGCTACCATCCAGATCCCATCTGGCTTCTCCAGATGGTGACTCAGAGTAGACTTAATCCATATGTTTTCATCTCTGTTGTCTCCACTGCCTAAAGTGGTGGCTTTAGGGAGACCAACTGCTTTAGGCATAGCCATAACATTCCTCTGACTCCTACAGAGGAAAATGCAAGATGTTCCAGTTTTCCCCACTGGCCTCAAGGCCAGCTCGTCCACATCTTATAAGAGTAGTATAAGACAGAAAAGGCATTCATATAGAAAATTCTTTTCACAGAGGCTAGTGGCAGATATTTCTGCTCAATATTTGAGCCTCAGAAACTGGGAAAAATTCTGGAAGAAATGGATGTCATGGGATAGATCATATTAAGGTTCATCATTAGTAACCAGTATATAAAAATCTGTAAGAGAGAGAAATATGACTCAAGGAAAAGTAAGACAACATATTTTCAGAGAGACAATAGTTGCACAGGCTCATGTGTGAGTCCATATCTGTAACATAGTAGTACACCTCTGTTCAGGAATTATGAACTCCTGCTAGAATAGATGCAGAAAAGAGCAACTAGATGTGGTAAATGAAGAAACTCAAAATCCTTTATTTGTTCCATCCAAAAGAAAAAGGTGAAGCTGAGATATGATTTCTCTGCAGACATACTTGAGAGCAAGAGAGACAGAGAGAAGCAGCATTTGGGGCAATGCTGGCAAAAGAGCACTTGATCAGAAGTTGCCAAGTCTAAGTTCAGGCAAGTTAAATCAGAGCTTCTCCTAAAAAGTGAGTTTCAAAGGCAGACTTGAGAAAGAAGAATGGCACAATTCCTAAGTCATTTTAATGCATATATAAGCAGGATATTATGATGTGGCTGCCTCCAGGAGTGGCGGACAGCACTTGATGACTCAGTCCAATGTTTCTGTCTGTCTCCTATTAATCCTTGGCTTTATAAAAGCAACAGCAAGAAAATACTGTAGCTAGAAGCTAATCTGAAGCTAAAATTTTTTCTGCATCAATTATGTGGGCTATAAATGTAACAAAAAAATAGCAAAAGGTTATGCTTGGCCAGGCTAAAAATATATTCCACACTAAAAGCAAACTGTTACTCAGTAGAAGCCATACTGTGACAATTACCAGTTTTTAATGGCCATGGAGATAAAGAAAAGCAAAATCTTGGATGCTTGTCAGCACTTCAAGATACTTCCACATGTTTTTACATGTTTGCCATCCCCACCTTTGCCACTCAAAGTGAAAATGTTTTCAGTTAGGTGAGGCTAACTTTACCCTGCTTTTCAGATATGAGTTGTAGAAAGAGGGGACCACAGCAAGCCATAGAGTTTTTTTGTTTGCTTTGTGTTTTATAAATATTGTTATCAAAGTTTTCTGGATATATTAAGTATGTAAACAAATATATAATACTGAGTACAAAAATATCTGTCTGGATTGCAGTGAATAAGCTCAGCTTCTCAGCTTTAGGGGAACAGCTGAGTACCATCAAAGGGGTTGGTGCAGGCACCCCAGGCTGCAGCTCTATGAGCTGCTCAGGTGAGCAGCTCTGCATTGTGATGGCCAAAGCTGAAGCCCTTCTGTAGCTAGAGCAGCATGGTCTGTTTAGTCAGTGAGGAATGATCTGCTAGAGCTCCTTTTTAGCAACTGGCTGCTGGAGATTAACATTACTGCACATGACAGGTCCACATCAGAAGAGAGGCTGGTCTGGCTTCTTCAGGAGAAGTCTGGACACTTGCCAGAGACCTCAATCCACACTCTCTGATGCAGCAGAGACACTCAAGAACATGCCTAACTTTGAGCATATGAGGGACCCTATGGACATCAGTGGGACTGCTGATGTGCCTAAAATTAAACAAGTATTGAGTGCTGTGCTGGAATGGGACCAAGGACTCAGAAACTTGCAGGATCAAGGTTTGGCCAAAGAACAGAGAGTATAAAGGGAGACAAAAGCTGAGAGATATCATGGCCCCTTGTGTCAGTCCTTCAAGGAACCAAGCCCTGGAATAAACCCCTCAATATACTAAAAGAAATGCCTGTGAAGAAAGCCAAAACACTGGGAGATCCTGTACACACTCATTTTGCAGCACATGATGTCTTTTGCTTTTTAGATGGCATTGCATTTTAAAGCAGATATAGTGATGTCACTGCAGGAAAACATTGCAAAACCATTGCAGCAACAGGATTTCTTTCAACAGAGGCCTGGTTGACTCACTCTCACAGCTGCAGCAAAGTAGTCCAATGTGTTTCTGGAGAGCATTCTTGCTTGTGAAGTCTTTATTGGGACACTCTGACTGCAGGGAAATGCAGCCGCTTTTCATTTCTTGTGGCAGTCAGAAAGTTTCATTGAATATTTCTAAGCTCTCAATCTCTTCCAAAACACATGCTGAATTTCCTGGCTCTCTTCCTTACAATCTGGTCTGGGTTTCTACCCCTGTCACCTCTCAAATTACTTTATGAGCACATATGTTAAAAAAAACCAAAAAACCTCTGTATTTTTCTAAATTGATTTTTAATTGTTTTTTCAAACTTTGTTAATTTTTATGTGCATTCATTTGTATTTTTAAATTGTCTGTATTCTTAACTTATCACTGGAATACAGGAAGGTTGAAACAGAAAGACTTGTCCTTTTGCTATTAGTAATGCAACACTGCCAACTAGAGGCACTGGTAATGATCAAATTTTTGTCGTGTGGAACACATGGATGAACTTAAATGGATTGCATACCTATAAATATTAAAAGATCATACTTGAACTACAAAAGTCCCACCCAAGTCCTTCAACTACAATTGTACTTACATATCAATTCCTTCAGTAGGTTATTTATTGAATCCAAGCACCACATCACATCATCCCGAAACTCAGATCAAATCAAGTCAGATAGCAAATTACTCTGGGTTCCTCAAAGAGTTATGGAGTCATTTGAACAGGTTTTGGAAGTGCACCTCCACAAGACATTGCAAGAACTTAAAAAAAAATTAGATTGTATGTTCTAGATATTTTCTCAACTCACTATTCCAATAAGGCTTCATAATTTACTATTTCTAAAGAAACCATGGTCTATTCAGGTGTTTTAAAACACAATTTTTGTGTAGGTTTTCAGCTCAGTGAGGTGGCATACACTTTGAGGACAGTGTTTGCTCACAGCTGAAGGAGCAATACTGAAAATAGAGAAAGCATGTCCTTGACAGGAGGCTCAGCTACTGCCTGTCCCTGATGTGTCTGTGGTGGTTGATTCACTGTGTGAGAGGGGCCAGTGCAGAGCTGTTGGTGTTTGTGCTCTGAAACAGAGCCTGGTCCCTGCAGTGCTGCCCCTCCTGCTCCCTGCCATGCCCAGGATGGCTGGGCACAGCATCCCATTGCTGCCCAGCACGCAGCAAGAGGGAGCTGGAACAGAGTGGGACAGGGATTCTGCAGGTTCTCATGCCAGCCCAGCTCCAGCAAAGCCTTGGGGAAAGGCCCAGGGGAAGGAGGGTACTGTTCCCCTCTTCTGGGCTGGCAGTGTGTGCCCGGGGTGCACCAGCAGCTTGGGAGCCACAGTGGCTTCCCAGGCTTTGCCTGGAATGGCTGGAACCACACTGGCAGAGAAAGATCTGCTGGTAGAAGGGCAAGTCCTGCCTGCCAGGGCTCTCACAGCATTGAATAAACAGTCCAGAACTGTTTGTACTTTTGGACTGAAGGAAGGAGCCAACAACATCTAGCGCTGATTTCCTTTTATTTACCAAAACACATTTATTCCGTAAATCTCAGCGAAATTCATGAAAAATAATAAATTACTTTTTTCCCCTTACAGTCTTCAAAGCTTTGTGTCTATAAAAAGTTCTGGGAAATCTGAGAAGCCTAGAGGACAGGAAAATAATCTTGTTGAGAAGTGGGAGCCAATAGACAGCAGTGACTCACAGAGGCACAGAGCTGCAGAGCAGCTGAGAGTGAGGTGTCAATGAAGCCTGGAACCAAGTTTTCCAGGGTCTGTACCACAGGGCAATTTAAGGATGGAGGGGCCAGTTTCCAAAAAATGCAGAGAAAACCTTGTAGGGGTTGGAGGTGACAGTACTGGAATAAGTTGAAGGCTTGAAAGTGAAAACATGGGCATTGGCCTGGGAAGCAGAGAAAGCAAAGAACACTGTTTGCAGCCAGTACAAACCACTTTAAAACTAATCCAATAAATGCTTTTCCAGTTATACTATTATGCTTATGTTCTATAACAATGTCTTTACAGGAATACAAAGCTGAAAAGGTGCATGGTCAAGCAAAAGCAAACAACTGGCATGCAGATAACACTGGAGTAGGTTGTTCATTTGAGCAGTATCTAGAGCTCTGCTTTTAGGGAAGGGGGTGGGGGAAAGTACATCTGCAGTGAATCAGCTTGTAATACCAGAAGAACTATTTCCACAATTATGACTGTTTTGAAAGACACACACACAGAAAAAAACCACCATGTCATATCTAGATCTCTTTAAATTACTTTATTGAAATGATCCAGAAATTGATTCTTGGCTGTCACTAAAGACCTAAACCAAATGGATATTTGCAGGGTTTTTCCACTTACTCCTTTTACTGTTTGGCAGTGAATGTTAATGCTCAGCACTCTAAACCCCAAGAGTAGTTCTCTTCTCTGGTACCATGTGCTGCTTGAATGCGCACTGAGGTCCAGACTAAGTCCACACCAAATACCTGTGTTAGCAGCCAGAAGTACCTCCCATCCATGAAAATATGCGTTCTGCAAAGCTTTCTCATATTGTTTAGTGTAAAATTTGTTTGGGCATTTGTGGTGGCACATCTTTCCCCTCCAGAGCACACTATGACCTCTCTTTGTCACCTCCTAATTAATTTTGTATTGATTTGCAGAGGCACATTGATCACATGTAAAAGTCTTCATCAGAATTGCCAATAGAGGTTGCAGGAATGATGCTGAATTGCAGCTGTCACAGTAGCTGTGATCTCATGCTTTGCTTACACAGGAGCTAAGGTAGAATTGGAGAGAGTAAGAAATTAATCAGCAACCTAATTTTTGCAGCATTTCATAAAGTAAAATTTAAAAGTCACTTTCACTTTTCATAAATAGGCTACATATAAGAATACTTACCTGGATTTGCTGCTGCATGACTCACACAAAAGCAGCAGCTTGAGATTCCAAATGCCAGTTACTCTGCAACATCCTTCTCTCTCCAGAAGTCTTCTTCACATACTTTTTTCCTGCCTTATTCTGCCCTACTTTAAGACAGTTACTACATTTCCTAATTTTGACTTAGATGTAACTGTGTATACACAGTTAACCCGTAGATGTTGCTCCAAAACCAATCTTTAGAGTGGAGGAGAAAATGGAGAGACTGTCCACCCCCTTTTACCCTGGAGCCTAAGCTGGCTGAGTTCAATGAGTGGGAGCTCACTAGTTCAGTGAGTGAGTGTAGAAGTGTGTGCTCTACATTGCAGAGAATGGATATTTGGCTGGAAACTGCTGCTGCACACGTTGGTGTTTGACTGCCAGGCAGCACAGATGGAGCTGGGATGGTGCTCAGGCTTCACACTCTGCTCATGAACACACAGAGAAGAAACCAAGGACAGGCAGCTGGTAAGATCCACTCAGCAAGCAGTGACTGAATAGGAACACTGAAGGCAACCAGCCTGGTTTTATAAATTACAGTCATTTTCTTTCAGCATTAAACCATAACACTGTCTTTTTGACCAGGGCTGCCAATCTCTCTGGCAAAATTGACAAAGGCTGAAATCCTGACCTTCAAACATAGAGGCAAATTGCTGAACATGATCCTGCTAGAGGGAACCACGGGTAGCTCAGCACTGATTTCAGTCTATTTGATTGAAAGTCTACCCCTTCATGTGTTACAATAATAAACCTGTGCCATGAAAAACAGAATACCTCAGAGCTTAAGAACAAAAAATCTCAAAATTACTTCCATAATTTTGGAAAAATTCAATATTTCTAAGAAATGTAACCATGCAGTCCATATGAACAAATGCACAGGAGAAGAAGAGGCAAAAGGGGATTGCTTCTGATTACCTGGCAAAAGCTATTCAAGGAGGAGAAAAAGGTGATCCACTTCATTCCTACTTTGTGCAAAGGTGATGAATAAATGACTTGGCTTGTATTCATCAAGTTCAGTAAAATTATATCAAGCATCATGTCAAAAAAACCAGATATTTTCAGTTTACAACTCCCAGGAGCAATAATCATGTAGTTTAAACCATAGTTCTTAAATAAATAATTTTATTTCTCTCTTAAAAAAAAAAGAGTTTGTTTTATTTGTTAATTACACTTCTCTACACAAAGTAGCCCTTGTGTCTTCCTATTAGGTTCATTCCTATCTTCAAGCACCAGTGAACTCTGCCATTCTCTGAGAACAAAAGCACCTCCAGTTCCAGCTTTCATTGGTGGTTTCTTTTTTCACTGGACATAAGCCAGATCCAAACTGTTTGAGGGGGGAAGCAGCAGACACACACAAGCCACTATTTATTTCCAATCCTCATACAAGACACCTGATACAAGCCAAGATGAAGAGAAATGCAAGTATTCAGTGTATAAGCATGGGAACTTGCAAGAGAGAAAGTTGGAGGCATGGCAGAAAAGGAAGGGGGAGGGAGGAAACACATTATTTTGGTTTGCAGCTCAAAGGTTCCTCTCATTTTTTCCCAGGTGAATGTGCTGTTGTTGCTACACAGAGGCCTGGGCAGCTCAGGTGTTCTGTGCTTAAATCACTGATTTTTAGCTAACAAATTCCAGGGAAAGGACCTTCAATCAGGAGAACTGTTCGCTGCTGGTGGGCAAGTATTTCTCATTCTTAACTCTCCTTTAGTAAAGTAATGAGGTTTGGTTCACAAATGCCTTACAAGCCTAGTTATACAAAAAGACAAATGATAGATGCATAGAGATTAGCTAGCAAATGTTTGTTCTGGCAGGGAACTGAAGGCAATATATGTGGTGTTGGCTGTCATTTTTTTCCTCTGAATCAATTAAATAGCATTGGATCATGTAGCATCAAAAATATGGAATATTAAATTTAAACTGCCTCCAGCTGCATTTTCAAAGCCCTCTTGATTTTCAATAGAATAATAATAAATTATTAAGCTTTAGATTATTGTACCTGTGATTTAAAGATATTAACACTTTGATTTTTTTTTATGAATACATCATGAAAGACTACTTCTTACTTCAAAATGACAATTCCTTTTTTTTCCTTAGCTTTTGCATATTTTAATGCAAAACTTTTTCTCCAGCCACCTAAATAGAATTAGTTTCTCCAATTGAGATTGCCAGTTATTAGAAATGGACTTTTAATTTGTTCACAAGAAATTTAACTGCTAACAGTGATTCTGTGATGTGATTTATTAAAACAGTAATTTTCATGTCTCCCAGTCCTAAAAAGTATGAAGCATTTTCTTTTGCTGGTGCTTAGGGTTGTAATTCCATACTAATATCAATTTTAAATGAAAGATAGAGGTTTTATTTTTCAATATGGGCACAAATGTCTTGGGGTATTTTTTTTTTTTTTTTTTTTTTTGCAAGGCAGGGGTGGAGGGTCATGATTATTTTTGTTCATTTGGTTTGGGGGGGGGGGGGGGGGGGGGGGGGTTAAGTCAATGCAATTTCTCAGTGGGGTATCCTGGTGGTTCCTAAAGCTCAAAAGTGGAATCTACAGCAAGATGACTGAGTGGCCTACATGCATTACATTTCTTAACTTAAGCTGAAACCATCTGATATCCACCTGAATATCAGATCTTTAATACCTAAAAGTGATTGTACTGGCAGAAAGTAGACTTAGCAATTTTAAAAGATTTGGCTTCATAATGCTTTTTCTCAGCTCTTGCTTTTGTTCTCTGGCTTTTATCAAGGTCAGTAGTTACTGAATTTCTTATAATGATCTTGGTCAGGAAGAGAATACTGAACCAGCCAGAAACATAGATGAATTGTATTATTCAGAAGGAGTTGAGCTCAAATTCAGTGTACAAGATACAATGAAGAATGGGGAAATTTTTAAGTGGAGGCTTAAAAAATTACCACAGTTTCAACCTTTTAGGTGGATTTGACAATTTAAAAAAATTATACTTGGGACAATACTTGCCAATCTTCCTGCTTAATTAAGAACAATATTATGAGACATCTTTGAACAAAAATAAAACCCCAGTGTAAAAAGAAATAAAAAATTCCATGCCGTTAGATTTCACTGAAATTTAAAAATCTGGGGAAGTGTCTTGAAATTGTTGGGACCCATTATTACAACATTGTACTAGTTCATGAGAATCCCATGAGAACAGTACCCTGCAGACTAATTTTGACTGCTGAAAATAGCATTGCACAGTAAAATCAAGGACCTCCAGTTTTCATTTTCCTCACAAAGGAAAGCATTTCTAGAAATAACCAAAAGTGTCTCTGAAGTACAGATTGTTAGGATGTCACTAATATATTAATTTACACTGCACCAGGTGAGAAATTAATGTGACTAAAGCTGTTTCTTTGTTTTCCAGTTTCCTTGCACTGGGAGGGAAATAATGCTCCATTCTACATTGGCCTTGTCCCTCCTGCTAATTGCAGTCACTTCCAATCTTGCAATGGCAATTAAAAAGGAAAAACGAGCACCTCAGACACTGTCAAGAGGTATTGCATGCTCACTGAACATAGTTATCTCATTACCTCACCATAGAGACCGGCAAATATTTTTATTTTGAATGTACATTTACAGAATGTGTATCTATATACATGTGCATACATATATATTTAAAAAACACACATAGAATAAACATATATATTGAGGTGTGTTTTCTTTAGTTTTAAGTGATGCTCTAATTAATATGTGTTCTTATTTCACATTTGACTACATCAGTTTATTCTTAAGGATATGACAGAGGGCCCCATATAACCTGCATAATTTGTGTAACTCATAGTGATCTAACAGAAGCAAATAACCTAAAATGAGACTCTCAAATCAAGATGCACATGATGTATCAGTGAAACAATATTCTTTCATAAACCATTTGAAATTGGAACCCACCATGATTATTGTAACCTGCCAATTATTATTGTAACCTTCCATAACATCAGTTGCTGTGGAACAAATTTTCTACAAACTCATTTTTGTACACAGAACACTTCAAGCCACTTTTTCCTGACATTTTTTTCTGCATGACTTTCTTTTTTGGCTTTTCATCAGATACCACTGCAAAGTGTGACTGTGTGTAATTCACTTCCCTGTGGTGCATAATTTTCAACCTAGATGTTAAATAAAGATCCTGTTTTAATTATGTCTATCTGATCAATCCTTAGATATATAAGCAGAAAAATAGCTTAGCAAGCTCTTTTTCCCTTCCCCATCTTTCTTCTCCTTTTGGGACTATTCAACAAAAGAAAAGAAAAAATCTCCATCTGCCTTCCTAACCTCTTCTGCAAGCTGTGCAAAGCCTGCAGATCCCACAGCTCACCTCTGAGTTTTCCCTATCCTGGCAAAGTTGCACATCTCTCAGAGGTTCCATCTGAGCCTAATTGCTCAGAGGCCACTTGACAAATTCATGCACCACCTGGACTAGCCTAAGAGAAATTTCAAAACACTTTTTGTAACCAGTATCCCCAGGGAAAGGTCATTATCATCTGGGATGTTTTGCCTATTTTGCCTAGATCAGGATTTTTTTTTTCCAGTAAATGTAAATGGACAAAAAAGATAACAAAATATTTTACATTACATCAGTTTGGGAAAAAAAAAAAAAAAAAAAAAAAAAAAAAAAAAAAAAAAAAGAAGCCAAACAAACTACAAAGCAGTCACAGAAAATAGATGTAACTTTTCTAATTCTGATTTCAGGCCAGTTGGGATGTCTTGAGCATTTTACCTGTAATTTTAACAGATCAAGGGAAAATTCTTATATGTGCACTGAAAGAAAACATGATCTAGAAGCATCACAAGCAATTGTCCTGTGAGAAATACAACAGCAAATCTGGACTGGTCCAAGCACTGCCCAGACAGCACAGAAGCAGAGCTTTAATTTGGTCCAGGTCCAAAAGTTGTTCTACAATTCCCATGAGAGTTGCCATGAGTGGAACCACACTGCCTAGGATGCAGAAGGGACCTGGGTGCTGATTTAGGGGCCTTTGAGCAATTAGAAAGATAACTAACAAGTTTGTCGAAGGACTTGAACTGAATACACAACCAGCTGATATACTTTGAGGGGGTAGATTGTTTGGTTGAGTTTTTTAACTTTTTAGTGTATCTGTCAGGAGAGGTGAAATTAGCATATCCACACTGTTAGAGAATCTCCAGCTAAAAACCCCAAATATTATTTGCATACTAAAGTTGATAAGCATAAACCAAAAAGAAAAAAGAGGAAAAAAGCAATTTATTATGAGTTACTTGCCTGGACAGCAGCTAGCTTTTTTCTTTTATTTCTAGGGTGGGGAGATGAAATTACTTGGGTACAAACTTATGAAGAAGGGCTTTATCAAGCAAAGAAAAGGTAAGAGTTTAAAAAGTAGTATAAAGACAAATTTGTTACTCTGTCCTGCTGGAATATAAAATAATAAGACAAAGAAACACCACGAGAGGTGTTCTGCAGACCACCCAGTTAAATAAAAACAAACTCTGTCTATAAACAAAAGGACTTGTAGGCCCCATGACTCTGAAGTAACATCATGGGCCAATAATGTAATGCTCTCATTTCTTTGCCACAAAAGAGGTGTTGTCATTTAAATTATTAATCTTAAATAGATGCCATAATTTTTTAAACTACATCTATTGTGTTTTAATATCATGTACTTCTGATTATTTCCTTGAAATCTGTTACATTTACTCTTGCATGGTGATCTACTGCCTTTGATGGTTCCCCAACAGTTTATTAGTTGGAATACATTTATGATATATTTTCTCACTATCTTGATAGAAGTTCAAAGCTCAGTCTTCTCTGAGATTCAGCTGCAAATATATTTGAGAATTCATAACAATACTTACTTAAATATCTTTTACAGTTCATTGTAGATCACAATAGAATAGCATGAGCAATTGCTAAATTGAAGGCAAATTATTTGTAAAACAAAAGACAATTAATTTAATGTACACTGTGTGAAAATGGTTAGAAATTAACAACCCCTGACATTGAAAGCAGACCAAGAATTAGTAACTGACCTGCTGAACAGTAAATAAAGCTTAAAAAATACAGGAGAAAATGCACAGAACTTGTTTATGTTTTGACATCCAAAATATGAAATGTTAACACTTTATCAAACTATTTACAGAAGTATTACTGGTATAGTATTGATGATAAACCAAATCTTATAAAACCTATTTTATTCCAATTCATATGTATTACTTTTATTTTCTTAATCCTAGAGAAATTCACACCTAAGCAACATTAAACACTGATTTTGTCTGATTATTTACTACCTGGGAATGAAATTATGGTAGATCTGCTGTTTCTTTCTTCTAGAATCTCTTACTATAAACAGCCTATTTAGATGTAGAAACTCTGTTTCTCTATTTCTTTCTTTTATGAAGTGTTTATACGCTTTTCCCTTGCTCACAAATATTCTAATGTTCTAATATTTTACAGAATCTCTATATGGTTTTACTGTGGTTTAACACAGATTAAATGCTATTTGCCTTTTTCAGTATGCTAATTAAATCATCCATCTGAATATATGTCAAATGACCTAACTACATCTTTCATTATTATTAATAAAGTAACAAGCCACTGATGGTAATTCATCATTTGGAAGACTGTCAATACTGTCAAGGTAATTTTGATTTTTTGTGTGTTAAAATTTCATGAATATTTTTATAAGAAACTGAACCTATTTATATATTTGCATTGCACTTACTGAAAATTATTCAGAAAAACAGGTAAATGAAAATGTATCTGAAAAGTGAAAAATTTATTACCATTATTTCCAAAATCTGCACTGTGAAACTATGTAATAAAGAACATGAAATATTCTCACTGCTGCTGTACTGCTATCCCAAATGCAGCACTCAGTTTAAATTAAGAGGCAAAGATTGGCTACTGACTCATTGAACAGATTTAATATTGTTTAGCTCTCCTGAAATGGTAACTGAAGAAGGAGGCAAGGACAGGGCTGCTGAAATTGATCTAACAAGAATTTTCTGAGAATAATGCACTTTTGTCAAGACAAGACATGGTATTCATTGAGACAACAGGCTCCATAAATAACAGAAGAGAGCTTCCATTTTCATAGCCAGAGGTTGTACTGCCATAGGCCAAAAAGCCCCCAAAAGCACTGATGGAGCCCTTAAGTGTCTCCTCAGGAATGTGAATCAGCAGGGACAGGAACAATGTGTCCAGTCTCTGGCCAATGTGGTGCCCAAGCACAGATGGGAAGGCAGAATTTGAGATGGATTTCAAAGTGATCTGTCTCTTCTAGCACTGAAGAAGGCCTTCGCAGAAAATGAAGAAATACAGGAAATGGCCCAAAATAACTTCATTATGCTGAATCTCATGGTATGAAGGGTTTGGGGCACTTTGACTGTTATTGTTTCATGGTCTGTGTTTTCTCTTTCTTTGTCTTGTTTTTCCACATCATTTTAGATAATATATCTGACATTTTAGTTATTTAAGTAGAGCCATTTTTTGCATGTGTGCATGTGTATTTACACATGGTTTTGTCTTCTGGTACAAGGTTATTCACAGGTGGTACGATTTCAGCAAAATTTACAGAAACTTTTTAACAACTAGCCTTAATTTTTATACCAGCATGAAACCACTGATAAAAACCTGTCACCTGATGGACAATACGTGCCTCGAATCATGTTTGTAGGTATGTAAAATATTTATGTATTATCAAAGTTGTTATATTTGAATTATGCCACTGTTGTCCTGTGGAGACATCAAAGTTATTCACTTTTACAAAAGAAAATCTCTCTGCCTCTGTTGTATACTTTGGCTCTTGTAACTTCCTCAGATTACAGATAAATCCTGGAGGGTACTAATTTGGGCTTGAGAGCAAAATGTTTAAATGTCTGACAATATCTGAGCTTTTGCTGTATATGTTTCTTGCTAATGCTGTTAAAGACAAAGTTTACTGGAAAAGTCAAATATCTGACTGAATGTAGATGGCTATAAACTGGACATTACCACAAAATAGATCAATAGTCAGTGGCATTTAAGGATTTATTCCATTGTAAAGCTGACTTCTGGAATGGACCAAATGAATTATTCCCCAGAGTGCCTGTTCCTTCTCACTCCCTGCACAAAGAGCCTGGAGTGACTAGCTCTGGGATTCAAAGTTCAGCCCACACTCAGAGAGCAGTGTACTTACAGGAATCAGTAAATTTATAAAAAATTTGGGAGGGTAACTGAGAGAAGAATGGTTCACAACAACTTGTTCCCACTCTGGGAACATTAGGAGTCAGAAGATTTTCATTCTGAAGGCTCTAGGTAAGCCATAGATAGGCATGGCCCCCACTACGTGTGCACCTGGTCAGATTAGCATCTTCTGATGTAAACTCAGAACCTGTAAAACAGGATATTTTTCTTTAAATATGCCTGAAATGCATATGTAACCTAGCACTTAGAAATAGCTGTGTAATATAAAAATGAGCATTAGCTTTTGTTGGGGAATTCTCCAAGTAAAGAGCAATTGTTCGGAACAGAGCGTAACGGCCTTGTAATTGCAGCACTGATGAAATCAGAAACAGGGCTGCCAAAGTAATGCCACACCATCACCCTCAGCTCTTGTGGGAATGGAAGGCAGTGTTTAACCCAAATACTTTTTCAGACCCATCTCTCACAGTCAGAGCTGATATCACAGGAAGATACTCCAACCGGCTTTACACGTACGAGCCACAGGACATGACATTCTGTAAGTGCCCCTTTGCCTTGTTACTCTGCATTTCACATTGTGAGCAGCCAGACACCCCCACCCTGATCACCTGTGTGCTTCAGAATGCATCAGGATCTCAAAGTAAAGAATTAATACCTTGTGAGAGCATTTGCAATAAATTATAATGGTCTAACCTGTTCTAGCAAAACAATCACATGCATTGTCCTGTTGAATTTATTGGGACTACTCAAGTAAGAAAAATTGAAAGATCATGGGTGAGAACCTTCAGGATCAAGATCTGAGCAGTTTTATGGAGAATGGTGAAAGTCACTAAGCTCAAAAGCATTCGACTCTACAATGTAAATAGCCAGTGGTGGGAGAGAATCAGTAAAGAAATGCAGGTGGTTGTGTTCGTACCCCTAACAGCCATATTTCAGAAAGGAATGTGATTTTTCAGGTTGAGCCAGCTTTTACTCTATGCCATCTATTTGACACCAATGAAGTATCTCACCACAAATACACACATCACATCTGATTACCAGGCTTGCTGTTGAGAAATGAGGGAGGTGAAAAGATTCCTGTCAAATCCCTTAAGTTAAACATTTTGATTAATGAATTTTTTTTACATTCTGTTTTAGTATCAATGACATAATTTTCAAAATAGAAATCTCTAAAATAAAATGTGTGACCGTAAATCAATTTCAGTGTGAATAATTTGCTAAATCAAACTAGGTGGCTTTTTTACTAATTGTACAAATGTACTTCTAATACACATTTTCACAGTTCTTATTTGTTTTTCTTTCAGTAATAGAGAACATGAAGAAAGCACTACGGCTCATTCAGACAGAACTGTAACCAGTAACAGTGAAATGACCATAACCTCTGTGAGGTGAAGCTGCACCTCTCTGTCTCTACTTGCAAATTGAACTTTTATCAAGCAGATTTGGTATATCAGATTTTATAAGAAATGTAAATGTTTAACTTGGAGAACAAACATAGAAAGACTAAAGCATCCATTTGGAAAACATGAGGAGAAATATATAAAATGCTTTGAAATTAATTATCTAAACAACTGAAAATTATGGTTTTAAGTGCAGCAAATTTGAGCTGTATTTTAGCAATCTAACTATGACTCTGTTAGATCAGCTATGACTTGTGAAGAGGAGTTGTAAACAATCTCTCTGATGTCTATTCGCAAATTATTACATGAGTTAATTAACCTGAATCTTGCCTCTTCACTTTAACTTTTATTGCAAGAATCTTATTGTTAATGTACTCCACTTTATACAGTCATTTTTCATTAAAGGAAAGGATACTTTGCTGTCAAATCAGACCAGAAAGGTCATGCTATAAATTTTGGAATAGCTTACATAGAAAGGGAGAGGGGGAAAGTGCTCTGGGCTTAGCTTTCCTCTATATAATCCTTTAACTTTTGTTGTGGTAGCTGAAAACAGAAGAGACTGAGCATGCAGTCTCAGTGCAGTGAAAGTAATCAAAGGGCAGCTACATGTTTTGCTTCAGTAAATATACAGTGAAGCAAGAGAGGTGGAAGGAGATAGACCCAGAACTCCAGTCCTGAGGCTGTGATGGTTGTAAATTCTACCATGGGAAAAAATGAGGAGGTTTGTCCTAGCTCTTCACTTTTAAATGGAATTTCAGCCATGTGAAGCTCTTCCCAGGTCGTGCCCCCCTTTTCTGCATCATTCCACCATGAAGGTGGCTGCTTATTGAGGGAATCTGGACTTACAAAATCTTGACAAAATTTTCACAGGATTACTGTATGCGTGGGGACCTGTTCTGAGTAAAAAGCTAAAGTCAGTTGAAATGGCTTATTATCCCAACAATGTGGGGTTTTGTTAGAGCAAAATAGCCAGCAATTCACCAGCAGTAGGAGCATGTATGTTATGTTTCATGTAAAGCACCTATGTCATTTGTTTGTGCCACCTATGTTTGCTGTGGTGTTGCCTGTGTACATATAATAGATGAGAGAAGGATCTCTGCAGGAAAGCTCTGCTAATTCACAATACCTGGTATTAATATGTCATGAGTGAGTTATATTGTACACATCCATGTCTTCATAATTATGAAAAATTTGAATATAAGCATATATTCCAACAGAATATATGACCTGTACACTAAGAGAAAAAACTATTTTAGCTATTAGAAATGTATATCATCTCTATAATAAGTATGATGCTTTTAACCTATGGGAAAAATGCTAGAAGTAAAAATTAACTGCAAATCTCATTCCTTTGATTTGTGCTGAGCTCTACTCAGTTATGTCTATCTGTTCCAGATTTGGCAAGATTTCCCTGTCTGTGGTCATAACCCCTTCTGAGCGTGCCAGAGATATTCTGGAGAAAGGAATGCAAACTAGTTGCCAGAGATGACCCAGGGCAGCCATGGCAGCCATTCATCTTCCTCTTCTCCAGGCTCAACAGCCCCAGTACCCCAGTCACTCCTCATGAAGCTTTGTGCCCCAGACCCTCCACCTGCTTCATAGCCCTTCTCTGGACACTCACCTGCCTTACTGGCCTTCCCCCAACTCTTACCCATAAACACTCAACCCTGCCATCACCATCACCAAGCTCTAGGCAATCAAAACTCCTTAAGATACAGGGCCACCCCACTGACTCCCCTTCCTTGCCTGTCCCTTTAGAAGAATTTGTAGCCATCCAGGGCAGCACTCAAATTGTGCCAGTCATTTCACCATGTTTCCATGATGGCAACCTGTTGAGGTTTTTGGGGTTTTTTTTGGTCAGGGTTGGGATTAAATGTGCGAGATGGTATTTTTTGTTCCAATTCAAAAGTTCTTACCTATATTACAGTCATAAACCATGAGTTCTACAGTACTTCAAGCTAACAAACTAAAAATGAAGCTCTATTTCTCTCTTTACAAGGCCTTTTAAGGGTAAACTGTCCAATTAAGAAATGCTACTTAAATAATTTTTACTTTTAACTCAATAGCTAACCACCCATGGCCAGCAATGTGGACTTTTTTATTCAACTACACAATATTATCTAAACCCATGAAGAAGAAAGTGAAGAAGGACTAGCTTCTGCCTTTAAACCTCCATCTTATTTTATCTATATTACTATATTCTAAAACTTAAACTCTAAGTTTTTTACTCTGTGATATTACACACTTTTATTTAAACTACACACTTATAATCCAAGTTTTATTATTCAATTTTAGAAGCCTTTTCCACAGCCTCAGGTCAAATGCTGTATTTTCCTGGGGGTTAGTGCCTGTCAGAACAGAAAATCTAAAATTCTGAGTGACTAGGGTTCTAACAGCAACCTACACCAGTTTTCCTATTTCACAGTGGCTTCCAGTTCTTTCTGTTTATGCCCATGCTGTTTGAATGGTGTAGATGCAACTCAGCTGGGTATTGATCCTGCAGCCTTTTTGAGTGGAGAAGTCCTAATTCCTATATGACCATTCTATTTGTGGTTTCTAACATCAATAACCCTCGTATCTTTGGTGACACATGGCTCTATCCTCTACCTACACTGAGAGGGGCAGACCAAAGGATCTCACTAGCAGCTGTCCCTCAAACATTTGTGTGCCGCTACCAGACTTAATTAACTCCAGGGATCCTGGTTTTATCCCCCCTTTCCTCTTCAAATCCAGTTTAAAGTTCTTTATTCCACTCATAAGCAAAAAGGTGTCTGTCAAGAATGCACAAAGCTGGAATCCCAAAATATTTGTGATGCAGGACCACAGTCCAGATCTTGCTTGATCTCAGGAAAGCTTAACTTCGTAATCTCTCTCATCTCAGTGCTATAAAAGGAAATCAATGGTAGAATTACCACTTATTGAAATTGTGGAAGAAACAAATAATTCAAATCTTAATCCTGGAAGACTACTGTTGTTTTGCTTATTTTTGGCATTTGATATTGAGCCAGCAGACAGGAAACAAACTATGTGAATTAAACATAATAAATAACCAAATTTTCAGGACAATGCAACTTAACTGACTTAACTGTCAGATGAAAGCTAGCCTTTAGATTTACACTGCAGAGAATGTTATTTTAACATTTAAAAAAAATCCAGATTCATTTCCAAAGGTATTATCAATAATGGTTGCATCTGTAACCTTGAAAAGTATTTGCTGCTGTGGAAGTTTGTAACAGTTTTAACAAACCACTCATTCAAGCAGAGAGTAGCCACTTTCTAGAGATGTCAGAGGCACATGAGTTAAGCTGTGTCAGATGAAATGTCTTTGCAAAGTAAATAGAGGGGATTTCACCCTTTTCTTTCCCTTCTCAAATCCCCATAAGTACCATGCTGAACCTCTTCTCAGTTATAGCCTTCAGACATGGGACTGAATCTTTGAGATCCTTAAAGACTCAGATTGAGTCCTTTTGGTGGAGCTAGATATTCAGGTAAAAGACACCCTGTATGCACATATTTTTTATTCACAACTTAGTTCAACACTCCTCCTAATTTTAGAGCTGTTACTACATTTGTGCCGTTTTTTTTTGTTTTTTTTTTTTGAAGACTCTTTTGCCAGGTAATATTTCTGCTGGTGGAACAGAAACTCAGATCTCAGATTAAAGTCTCATTTCTCTGAGATAGCAAGCCTGTAACCTGTTCAATAACAGACATAACATGATTCTTTCCCCTCTTTTCCCCTGAAATGAATGGTAATGCACTCTCTCTTTTATTCTCTGCTTTTCTGTTTGCACACCACACAAATTTACTCACAATATTAGTGGGGAGATTTTTATTTATACTCTTTACTTTCCACTTTCTTAAGGAAATAATTGGAAACTGTTCTGTTTGTTCCTTGGCTATCTGGAACTAAACCAACCAGGTTAAAGTTGAAGGAAGAAAATAAAAGACTCAAAATGTGAATGTGAGAGCAGAAGTTTTACACAGAATTTCAGTCACAACATAAGGACCAATAGATGAGAAAACTATCTGTGTAGACTGTGTGCTTTTACAGAATTCATAACCTGTATTCTCTATGTTCAGATGTTAATATTCACATGGGTGTAATGCAGCATCACCTGTGGAAATCCAAGTTTTATACAAAAGGTTTTCTCTGAGTTTTGCCTTTGGTATGAACACAACATATTCAGGGAAGCAAAACTGCTGCCACCTGTTCACATATCCGTCTCTCCTTTACTGTCTGGAGTTATCTGGTGTAATCAAGAGCAGACAAACAAACGCGGGCTTAACGTCAGTGAGGTGAGGCTCAGGAATTGAGAAGTGACAGAACAGGATCCTCCCCTGTGTATCCGTCTCAGCCAGAAAGGCGTTCCCTTTTCCAGGCAGATGGCTGATCTGTTGGTCTGTGGAGTTAAAATATTTTCCCATGTGCAAATATTTGCACCTGACAGAACAAAAGAAAAGGCACCATACCTTTGTGTACCGTGGAGGTGAGAGACTGTGGGACACCTCAGCACTTAAAATGCAAATGGCCTTGCAGAATAAGACTGATATAATTAGGATTAATGATTACATTTCATGTTCTACATGTGTTCCTGCCAAAGGCTGACACAGAGAAATTTCTAAATGCTGAGGTGTCCTCCAGAGGACCAGCCAAGTCACTGATCTGCTTCCTTTTGTTTGTTCCTTTTTTCAAATGGATGTAGAGATCTACAGTATAAGTCAGAAGGAAATAAATAGTCTCCATGGCAATTAAAAAGACCAAAAACATCAAAAAGAAGGGAAGGAATATTTGCTTTTTCACCAGAAAATCTACAGAATTTTCAGTCTCTCTATTAATTCATTTTCCTTGCGCTTAAGATGCTCATGCAATTCACCACTTCTATCTTTGGTTGCTGCCATGTATTGTAAAGTAAATGACCCCCTAGTCACTAAAAGTGCATCTATTTCAGCAGACTGTTTTCTCTTATGAGGTATCAGATATTGACTGATCCCTTTAGAATCAGAAAACACACAAAAACTGCTGCTTTCCCTATTTTTGTGTAAATAGAAAAAAAAAACAACAAAATGAGCCAAATCATCTTTTAGTTCACACTACCATATTATGAACAGCATTTTGAAATTTTCCTATAATGCCAACTCCAGTAGACATTCATCGAGTCACCCTTTGTACACATCTTAGCCTGATCAGTGAGAAAGAGAAAGGATACCATACACAATAATTTTTCAAGTTTATAAGACTCAAAAGACAGCACTCCTCATGGAGTGTGTTAGTGCTTAGACTGTGTTAGTGTTTTAGGAAAGAACCTAAAACGGCTTCAAAAAGATTTACTGTGTCTTCTGTTACCTTTCTGAGGTATCACTCGTTACTCCTTACACACCCTGGCTTCATGCCCCCAGGTGATTGTTTGTAAAAGGCTGGCACACAGGAACCCACCCTGCTATTTAGCACTCAGCCAGCTGCAGAGTTCACGGATGTATAAAAATCACCAGCCCCACTGCTCATGCTCACCCACAGGGAACAGAACAGTGACTGCCTGGAGGAGAAACTACATCCCATGGTGAGGAATATTGCATAGGATGGAAAGAAAAGTAGCCTTGCTCTGCTAAGGGATTTTTTTGCTTCAAGCCTACAAGTATCTGGGGCTGTGATTTTACACAGCTCTTGAGCATTTTTTTTCAGAGCATAAGGGTGGAAGAAGAGCCCGCATCTTCCAGACCTCCACTGCTTCACTTGGAAGACAACTCCACAACTGATATATCAAATCATTATGTTATCAAACATTTTTGTATATACATTCCTACTGAGTAGCATTCTTGCCCTAATTGAAAAAATATTCCCTCAATGGCTTAGCTCTCAGTAATTCATATATTCTCGACCTTGATAAAAAAAAAAAAAAAATATTCCTAAATCCCATAATGAATTCCCAAAAGGGTTACTCTAGACCCGGAGATTTAATATTTCCTTCCTTGGAAAAACGCCCTTTCTTATTTACCTACCAAACAAATTAATACAGAGGGAGTCATAGTCCAGTAAAAACGTATTATGGGCTGTCCTGCATTCTTGGACTGAAGATATGAGATGCAGAACAACTCCATTAAAGAGAAATAGACCTTTAGTGTTTGTTTGGTTGTTGTTTATAAAAGCCAAGAAACAGCTTTTTTGATATCTCACAGTGAATTTTAAATGAATAAACAGTATTTCACACGCTATTTCTGGAAGGCAACCATGCAAATGTGAACCTATCTAAAATGTTTATGTGGCAACCACTTTATTAACACCATCAGGTATGACCACGGGGGATTCCTTCAGGCTGCCTTTCCTGACCAAATGTGTTGACTGCACAGATGATGAGCTGAGCTTGTACAGCCCTAGGTACAGCTATAGGGCATCTCTGGAGCACAGAGGACCAAACACCTTAAGCACCAGACAAAGCTGTATCCACAGGCAGCTGTGTTGCCTGAAGGTGTCCTACCCTAATGGCAGCAGCATTAAAGAGACTGACAGCTCCTTGGTCACTTACTCTGAAGGGAGTTGTAAAAGCTAAGGATGTTTAGCTTTCCATATTTTTATAAAGAAGGAACTAAAACACAAGCAGGCTAACATCACACAAAAAGCAGGTGGCAAGTCATGGAACTGAGGGTGCCTTTATCCAGCTAGTATCAATGGAAAAAAGCACCAACTAATTGTCATTGCCTCTGACTGTGGATCTGTTCTATCAGTCATTTGAATTCCTCATATTGAGGGAGAAAAGGCATTGTGCTAAGACAAATGAAAGAGAGCATCCACAATTCTGTAGCTAACACATAAACCATGAAGCCTTTCCTTCCTACACTGAAGCAAATCAAAGGATACGTGTCCTTTGAGAGGATGACTCACCAAGAAAGCTAAAGAAAAATCTTCCTGCTATAGTTCCATAACATGGTCTACTGAGCCATAAACCTAGAAGTAACAATGTCTTTGAGAAAGAGTGAATTCCCAAAATACTTTTGGTAAACATAATTCCATAGCTCTGTCTACAGTGGTAGAGGTTAGCTACCATGTCTCCAGGAAAAGGTGAACTTCATTTAAAGAAACTGTGGCTCCAAGTCTGACACTAGGAAGCATTGCCAGAGCCAGTAAATACTTAGGCATGACACTATATGTATATTTTAGTCATGTAGGGTCAATATGTTTGTGGAAGTATGCTGATAAATCATGGAAATATTCAAGCTACATAGGGACTATAGGGGCAAGTTGCCAAAAAGATGTCAGGCTCATAGCCACATTTGAAACAGCAAAGTTGAAAAACAAGCAAAATCTCCCATAAAAATAATTATAATAATTTAAAACAGTGCAGAGAAAAATAAAAATCTTACATATTTGTATGCACAATTTGTGAAGGTATTGGCTATACTTGCGAAATGGAGAATAAAAAATATACTTTAAGGGATATTTAACTTATGAAACTGTAGATTGGTTTGCATGCTGATACAGGGCTGGGGGAAGGACAAGTGGCAGGATTATGGCTCCCATCCCTTTTGTGGGTAACCAAAACAACTGGGTGCTCTCTATACTGCCTGTCCAGAGAGACACATGGCATGGGGAGCCCATGGGAGGAATTAGAGGCCTGCATGCAGTTGCTGGGTTTACTAGGACTCTAATGGATGATCCAAGGCCTGCTTGGATGGGGCTCTGAGCAAACTAGTCCAGTGGAAGGTGTCCCTGAGCATGGAAGGGGGTTTGGAAATAGATGAGCTTTAAGGTTCTTCCCAATTCTCTGGTTCCATGGAGTGAGGACAGAACTCAGCCCCAACAGCAGCACATATTGCTGACATGAGCCCCTTTTTGGCCATTGTGCTCCTCACATGGTACTTGAGGTGAGTGATTACTGCACAAGTGAAATGCACTATTCCTACTCAACAATACTGGCTCTGCCTCAATGAAGAGAAGCTATGGTAGCTGTCATCATTGCTCTGCTTGGCTCATTTTGACACATAATTAAACAATAATCATAATCCCTTGATTGTTATGAGCTTATCTGAACTTTAACTACTAGCTAAATGCTAGTTGGCCTTGTACAAATTAAAGGGAGAAGCTTATGTTTCAAGGTCAGAGTATCTGCATAAGGCAGATGGCAGGAGAAATAAAGCCTTGGCACTGTTATCTTCCAAATATGAAGCTAACTTCCATTTGGAGAACAAAAATTGTCTCAAAGCAGAGCCTTGGCCTTCAGTGTGCACCTAGGTGTGGAGCCCTGAAGTTTCCTGACAAGTTCTTCTCTCTTGTTTTAGGAGTATTACTCCAAAATCAGAAGTGTTAGCATGAAGTGCTTTGGTTTGAAAGATGCCTGAATTCCTGTTGATGCCTGAAGGGGAGTGTGCACAAGCACATGAGGACCTACCACTGCCTGTGATTTACCTACACATCAAGTGCTTTCATGCCATGCTAATACATATTTGGATGGTAGTATTTTTAATTATTGATTTTATTACCTATAACAAGGATATAAACTTACTGTATGAAACACCAAACATATTGCCAGTGTGTTTCTGCAGCTAAATTATGAGTGGTTATAATCTCTTGCTATTAAAACCTTGATATAGAAAGGCTGCCTCCTCCTGGCATATGTTGGCTCTAATCAGCTCTTTAAGCACCTCTTCAGGCAACAAAAAACATCTGTAATTATCCTCAGTTACCAAAGCATTTACTGTGTGATCATTACAGAAGATTTTCAAACTCATCTCCTATATAAGCTAGACTTTGTGAAATCAGAGTGGAAGAGCAGACAGAAATTAGCTTCTTTAATAGAGAAAGGACAGCTTTTACACAGCTGAAGTGACAATGCTAGGCAAGAGTAAAGCCTGAATAAAACAGATTTCTTTGTTAATTTTAGGTGCAAATTGATGAAGTAAGTGATAACTTATATAAGCAACTTACATAAGTGTAGCCATTCTACACATTAAGCTTTAAAAATGTATTCTCTCTCTATAGCTGTGTCATTTCCTTTTCATGTCAACAAAACCACTTATAACATATGGAACCTAAAATTCATCTTTATGGTTCAATTAATTATTTGGATAAGACAGCAAAAGGGACTACAGGTGGGGATGATAATTTGGCAACTCATGCTACTAAACTTTAATTAGTTAATTTATTGCAAAGCATTGCATACTAGGGAACATAACAGTGATAAACTTCTTTAATTTGTTTTTAAATGTATACATCCATCTTAATTCTCCTGGTCATTGTTACCATTGCACAAAATTTGATTTAAGATCAAAAACATTATTTAAGATGAAAAACATTATTTAAGAGGAAAAACATGAAAGGAAGCAATGTCAAAAGTAAGACTGAGTCTGGAAGACTGTAGAGAAAGAAAGAATAAGCTATTCACTGAATAATTCCTCTGTATATCTTAAATGATATTTTCCTGAAGTCAAGTCAGAATCAAGCCAAAAAATTAAAGCCTTGAGGCTGCCATTCTCTAGGAAAAAAGCATGAGTCAGCTGTCAGTTGCTGCCTGGGGAAGAGAGGGTCATCACTGACAGATATTTAAGACAAATATTGCAACATATAATCTTGTCCTACTCAAAAGAAGATGGAGTGACACAAGCTGCAAAGAACAACAGTGCAAAATGTGCCCTCATAGGTTCTTTTCTCCAAAGATGGAAAAAAAAAAAAATAATTGCATCAAAGAGAGGCTGGTCTGAGCTACTTTAAACTACCATTTCCCTGCACGGATTTCCTAGGGAAGGAGCTCTGGAATCTGCCTCCCATTTACAGGGATTACACACTGCTCTTTCTGATATCTCCAGGACATGCAGTTTCCTTGTGTAGGCAGTTTGTGCCTATGTCTTCTCCTCCCTGGAATGAAGAAGGAAAGGAATTGTGGGCATGACCAAAGGAAGGCTACTGGGATTAAGTGAGCTGGTAAATGAACCAAAGATGTTAAGGATGTAGCTTCCACAGGAAGGGGTATAAATAAGGAAATACTTCTCCGGTGAATTTCACTCATAAGCAAGTAGAAAATTATTTTATCATCAGGGCATGTAGTCTAAGTAATATTCCTAAATCAAAGGAATTTTCACAATCAGAGGAAAATTGCTACAATTAAAATACATAATTCTAAGTAAAACTGTAGGTATGATGGTGGGGGGGGTTCACCAAAAGAGCACTTTGTGCTTTTCTGAAACATAAATTCAATTGCACAATTAAAATAACCCAGAAATGGGCAAGTATCCATGACAGCAAACTTCCAGTTCCTACACAGAATTTTGATTGTTGCTCAACACTTCTTTGTCATTGATTTACTATATCACTGATTCTATTTATCTTCATTTAGAGATCCCTCTTTCTGAAACACACAGGAGAGCAGAAGTGAGCCAAGCCCTTCACAATGCAGCTATTCACTGTGCACTCTGCTGAGCAGTCACTCAGGGTTAGTCACGTCAGGAGTGGCTGCAAATGTTCCTACAGGGTTTTGTGGGAGGTTTTGTGGGAGACAACTGCATCCTTTCCTGCGCCACAGGAAGTTCACACCACAAGCACGTGTATCACCGCCCTGATTTTCATTTCATCCTCCAGCACAAAAGTGCATCCAGGCAGGAAGAGCTGTCAGTGACCATCCACTCTCCCTTTTTGGCACAAAAAGCACAGGGCAGCTCTCTTCCCTTTTCACCACATGATGACTCCTGCGTTTCATTGAGGATCCTGTGCATGGCAGGCAAACTAGTCCAAGCTCCTGTCCACCTCACCCCTGTCTCCAGCATCCACCCAGCTATGCAAACAGGGCAAGGCAAGGCTGTGTTCAGCTGCAGCAGCAGCCAGCCTGCACAGCAATGCCACTCTCTCTGCTTCAGCTTAATTTCCAGAACACATCTATCCTCCCAGGTTGGTCTGCACAAAGCATTCTGTGTCCCTTAATTCTTTTCCACAGATAAAAAACCTTCACTGAATGCACAGCAGGGCCTCGGCCTGAGCAGTGAACTTAATGTGACCAGCTCAGGGATCAAAGGTCTTACTGCACATTTACAACACAAAAAAGAGTTGTCAAACAGTATGACAGGAATGATCAAGCATTCAAGAATCATTCCCTATCACTTCATTTGATAGGATAAGCTGTTTCCTATGCTCCCTCAAGACCAGAATATTACAGGGGGCAAGAAGGCAGAATATTAATCTTCAATAATCAGGCAAGAAGGAAACAAATAGCTGGGGTCAGAATGACAGCCATGCCCCAGCGTGGGTATATTTAGGGCCTTTGTTGAACAGACTACCATGTGAAAAACCCCCCAGTAGTCCTCCCAGCACAGCAGCTTAGTGCAGTTGTTTAGTCTCTCATTCCTGAGCCCCTCGCCACAGGAGCACAATTAGAGGCAGCACAGAGGCATCCCTCAGGCTGGGCTGGCAGGGCTGACCTCCTGCCCTCCCCTTCACCAGAGGAGCAGTGATCTCAGCCAGCACCAACCACAGCACTGACATCACGTTAGCACTGTAATGAGACAGCATGGCCTTTGTCAAGGGGCAGATTCATCCAGCTTGGCAGTCCCCAGTCCCAGGCATGGCTTACTGGTTTGGAATAAATTCACTCAGAGAGGAATAGAGCTGCCTGATGTCCACAATGGAAAGACCCTCTGATGGACAGCCTTGATGTGACTCCTTACAAAAAAACCCAGAAAAGTTCATGAGGCTTTTCAATTTTGCAACAGTGAGAAGTGGTCTTAACAAATATCAAATGTTTAAAATTACCACCATGAAAGAAGCTTGTTTCCTGTTCCCAAATATTAACTGAAAAAGAGGCCTTCTGCATCACTGCTCCGGCAAGACCCTTTGTCCTTTCTGGAGTCTGCACATGTATAGAGATAGATAGATAGATAGATAGATAGATAGATAGATAGATAGATAGATAGATAGATAGATAGATAGATAGTTTTCAAATGTGGATTTGACAGACAGACATGGCAATTTGAAATCTATGGATCAGATTTTAATGACATATATAGATATTTGCCTTTATAGAAACAGTAAACACAGGAATAAAAGTACACAAGATTTGGCACAGGTCTGAGATTTAGGACAAATTATTTAAGACTAATCAACTTGGAAATAATTGGTTAATACTAAAGGAAGTTCTTTGCAACTTAAATTAGAAGCAGCTTGACAAATTGAAACCATCATGGATAAATATAGCACGGGTATATTTATTCCCTGAAACTTCTTGAAAACATCAAGTCAGTCAGGAATAGGCAGGCAGCCCCTCACAAGCTGACACATTTTCTCTCCATCAGCAAAAGTGATTTGAAAGGGATTTGCATTACAAGAATACTCAAGAGATTTGCTATTGCTTAGCACAACATGCTGCAAATAGAACATTTGCAGCAGACTTATTGTCTGACCTAGGTCATCTCCTGATTAAATATATATAGATTGGAAGAGATTAGTCATTAAACTAAGTGGAAGTACAAGCCAAGCTACTGCTTACATGAAAAAACTATATCCAATTAGCTTTGCAAGTGAGCTAAATGCAGGAATTAAGAGGAAGGTAGTTTCAGGACACTTCCGCCAGCACATCCTGTTCAGGATGCCTGAACACACACCTGCTACACCCTGCATTATATTGAGTTGTATTTCCATATTCTGTGCCACAGGGACAGTATTTAAAAGATTATTAAATATTGACATCACTAAAATCGGGGAAAATTAAGGATTAATTTAAAAACCTGAGTCAGTAACAAAAAGTTGCCCTGCCACATTGTTTTCAAACTAAGAATTATAATCACAAACATTCATATCATCATGGCCTCAGACCATTCAGGGAGAGAGCTGAGGTCTCACTCTAAGCTGGTGCTTCTATTCACAGCCAGTCCCCAGGAAATGGACAGGAACCAGGACACAAATGAGCACTAACACCTGACACACAAGCTGTACCTCAGACAGCTTAACCTTAAAACCATGTCTGGCAGAAGTGAAACTCTTCATATAGACCTGGCAAAGGAAGGGCTACTCAGCACTGTGACAAGGCTCACCCAGGAAGAAAGGGGAAGTTCTCAGTGATAGGAGTTTAGAAATGAAGGCACTAGGCTAAGCAGTTAACTGATTACCCACAATGGTGCATTTCATCTGTCAAAATGACAGTATGATCACTCCTGTGTCCCAAATAACCCCAGAGGTGCTTAGCCAATTTTTGCACAGTATTATATCAGATAAGCTAAGATTTACTACTGAAAAGGAGAAGCTTTTCCAAACATTTGTGTGGCTATGCTGTGACCTGCCAATTCCTCCACTTCTGTATGTACTTACAACAACACTCTGCTCCAGTAGCTCTGGCATAGGGGACTCCATCAACATCACAAGGAACCTGTGCTCTCACATCTTCATTTATATAATTTCTCTTTTTTTTCATTATAATAGTCACAGTTTGCCAACAGGTTCATTGACACAGTTTCATAACTGCATTGATCTATGTGAACAGCTTTAGAGCTTTACAGTTGGTTATTTGATTTCATCTTTGGAGGCATAAATGGTAGAGCTCCATGGAAAAACTGGATTCAAAGTGTAGATGTCATATTAAGATGCCCCACAAGAGCTCTGGAATGACCCAGGTTCATGTCCAAAACAAACTCCTTCAGAATGGTAAAAGCTGTAGTCATTGTGCAGTACTAAACATCTAAACAACATTTAACAAAGTGTTTCTAATCAACAAGTACATGAGGGTGACTTAGTAGAAAGTCACAAGTAAATTTAGTAATGGTAGGCACAAAATGCAAATATAGGTCATAGATCCAAGTGTTGAGTCCAAAATTGCTCAGATTTCAGGGGCATTTTGTCCTGAAGTTGCAGGTTGAATGAATAGCAACTTCAAAATTGTGAATCTCTTGTTCTAAAAAATTTTAAAGCCTCAAGGCTTTTAATGCTTCAAGGAGCACTTAAATTCTCCATTTTTACTCTATAAGGCAAAATTCCACTCTCTGATTTTCTATCAAAAGTGGGAGACTCTATGGAAAATTACAAATTTCACGAGTCATGCTACATGATTTAACCAATTTTATCTTATTGATATCCCACCAGACTGTTCAACAGGTTAAGTCCTTTCTAAAACATAGACTTTGCAACTGGCTCATGCTTTCACTTAGAGAACTATTCACACTGTGGATCTCCACAAGTACAAGCATTCTCTGTGACAGTCTCATTTTGGGAAGTGAAGCCAAAATAATTACTTTTTCCAAACAAATTTTTACGTCAAGGAGAAATTTTGCAAAAAAAAATCCTACTTTTCATATCCAAACAGATTTTCTTTCTTTTTGAAAAATGACAATTTGACACAGCAAAAATGCAAGTATTTGATCAAGCACTTTTTTTAAAGTTAATTTTTTTGTTTAAAGTTTTTGGTTGACAGCAAATAACTCTCTGGATCCCCAGTCAACCCTTCTAAAAAAGCTGACCTAAATCATAGATGTCATCCGTCTGCAGAAGCCTGAGGGAAAAAAAGAATGAATGAATGAATGAATGAATGAATGAATGAATGAATGAATGAATGAATGAATGAATGAATGAAAAAAGAGTGGTCTGAATCTGACTCCACTCTCATTTTGAAGTTTCATGGTCCAGACTCTATGAATAGGTCCAAGGGCAGGGATAGCTGTCACCAAAACAAAGAACAAGTGTTATTTCTCCAGCCTCCAAATATGTGTTTATTTTCCAAAATATCAAACCTGGCACCTGTAGCAGATGGGCAAAGAGATGTTGGTGGGTCTTTCATTAATATCTTTGCTAAATTCATAACTTAGCACGAACTGGAGAATAGCACAATCTTAAAAACATAGAATAATATAACAAAACCCCTAAAGCTGTAGGGTGGAGCTTTTGTTTGTATTTAGTTTTATGTCCAATTCATTTCCTGTTGGAAGAATTGCAGCAGTATTTTTGGTACAACTTAGCTGCAAGCTACTGTTCAACCAGCAGAGTAAGCCCAGCATTAACTTTCATCCATCTCAGATTTGCTGACTGAGAGCTGCATTCCTGCATAAGAATGCCATCTCCAACATATTCAGAATGCAATACTATCCTGCATAGAACACACAATGAGAAAATAAAAGAGTGTTTTCCTTCATGGACAAAATAAACTCTTTGTCCTTTATCTACTGTAATATTTAAAACTCATTACTGTTATACACCACAGGTAGTCCTGCTCTTTCTCTCTCTCCCCCTCTCTACTTCCCTAGTCAAACTAAAGGTAGCAAGCAGGATATTTTGATCGTTAATTAAACAAAGCCACTCCCAAATTGTTTGGTGCCACAGAGCAGAGAACCAACACCCAGGGCTACTGCTATTAGAGATTCCTGCTCGCCAGCTCTGCGAGCCATCCTGGGAGAGACACACACAAGGCAGATGTCAGTGAAACCAAGCAAATTGCAGAGCAGCACTGCTCTGGGGCTGAGATAAAGATATTTTGAGATAAAATATTTTATCCAGCAAGGTTTCTATATAAAGCAATTTGCAAGGAGAGCTGAATTTATCATACCAGCTGACATGCAGTCAGAAAAAACAAAGGATATTCAGCTTGAGACTCACTTAAGGGCTCACTTGAACACTGGTTCTTCTGTACAAAGATTTTAAAATGACTTTTTGACAAATGGTCAAGATTAGAGCTTGGCTTTAAAATTTTTAGACATAGCAGTAAGAGAGATGCATAAGGATTTGGAAGCTGAAGTCTCTGTACTGAGTGTGAACCAGATCACAGACTGCACTCTCAAAAGGTTTGTTTGCTCACCAAACAGGCAACAGGAAAGAAACATGGCAACATGGTGCACTCTCATGAAGGCAAAACTCTGAGACTTCCCTGTAGGGGTCTTTGCTAATAGATTCACCTTACTAATAGAATCAGGTACTGTAGAGCAAAAGGAGTAATTTTTCTTTACATGAGCAATGTTACTGACAGGAAGAAAACCTTATGACTGTGCAGTAAGAATAATACTCCTGGAACAATTTTGCTTTTCAATTTAAATTGCCTGTAAACACAAAGCACCAGTTTCACTTTCCCCAGACCTTTGTGAATTCAACACTTCTTTTAAATTAAAATCTTTATTCTTTTAATCTGACCATAGAAATATAGAATATGCTGAGTTGGAAGGGACCCAAAAAGGTCATCAAAATTCAACTTCTGTCCCCAAACAGGGCACCTCCAAGAATCACACCACGTGCTCCTTTAAGCATATTTAGTCTTCCAAGGCATGTGTCAGTTATCAGAAAAAGATTTGTTAAATTAAACTCTTTTTCCTCATTTCCCAAGTCCATAGGAGCTAAAAAGCCTATGAGTAATGTAGACCCAAGCTCTGCTAGACAAATGCACATTCAACAACAAATGGCCCCACTAACTTTGCTGGAGTGCCTCACAATGGTAAGGCATTTCCCAGAAACTCTTAACAGTCTGCAGCTGAAATAGTTAAAAGGTAGGGCTACTCATATCAGGATTTGACATTCCTACATTTTCTATATTTAACAGAGAAAAAAATAGGTTGGTTTTATTTCAACACCAATCTGACTGACTCAAGGAGACAGTTGGAAAATTCTTATTATTATGGTGAATTCATGCTTAAGTTTCATTCACATAGCAGTGTCAATCACCAAAAGGATGGTCTCAAAATTCAAGATGTAGCTTGATACTTCTTCCAGTAATTCT
The DNA here is from genome assembly GCF_903797595.1 of Erithacus rubecula. NCBI lineage: Eukaryota > Metazoa > Chordata > Aves > Passeriformes > Muscicapidae > Erithacus > Erithacus rubecula. The sequence continues at coordinate 30,511,958 of NC_136689.1, forward strand.
TAGGCTTTTATGATGACTCTACTTTAATTTACCAGCTATAAGAATGCTATTTATTTTTTGGGCTGAGCCAGGATAGTCAAGACCAAAAAGTAGGACTGGTTCTGCATAATAGCTACATGAGAAACGGAGTCAGGCAAGCAAGATGCTGATCTCTTGCACACATCAACCAGGAAGTTGGCAAGAAAATACAGGTGTGACAATCTTATTGGTGAACAGAAAGAAAAAAAATATAAGGAACACCTCTCAAAACTATGAAGGCATCCTTAGTTGAACAGACTGCCTGATAGATTACTTTTCTTCTAAAAGAAGAGGAAAAATAAAGATTTTATAGATCATGCCAAGGGTCTCAGCTCCTAACCATAGAGGATAACTCTGCACACACACAGTATGACATTTGCAATATCTAAGTGTCCACAGGACACTCACCCAAAACTGCAAAAAATTTTTAGCTTTTTAGGATTTTCAGTTAGAAAATACAGGGAGCTAGAACAGATTGTGGGGCTTACAGGCTGTTAACAGTTTATTATTTAATCATCATATGAGCCAGGTAAAAGTATTGCCTACTATATAAAGCTGTAATGTAAATAATAGCAAGTATTATTGACTCCCATGCCTGTGGTCTTCTGGCATGTTACAGCCACATGAATATAGCATTGAATAATTGCTTCTCTCCAAAGAACTGACATCATCATCCACATGGCTGCCATCCATTACCTTCAGCTTGCTTTTTAACTTTTTTGAATAAGATATTTGACATTTTAAACTTAGAATCACTGGAGGGATCAGCACTGTCCTGCTAACCAGCCCACCAAAGCAGCAAACAGCAGAACTCCACAACAGCCAAACAAAGACAGGCATTTCCTCCATTCTTCCTGTGCTGCTGATCTATATTCCCTCCACTCATTCCAGAAAGGACGTGGATGCTACCAGCTGGTCCCTGGTTACTTCTGCCCAGCAACACCTGCAGAATGCAGGAGGCTGCTGCTTGCAGGCAGCCTGTTTGCTCTGCAGCTCCAGCAGCTGCATGATATGAAATAGGAGAGCAGGAACTGAAATCCCAACCTGCTGGTGCTTGTAATGACTCAATGCACTCAACTCTGGAAACCTAGCTAGCTACAGCAGGACAGCTACAGGTCTCTCAACACAAAACACTTCAACACTTTCTTCTCATTCAGACATGTTAAAAGCAGAAATGTCTCCTAACAGATAATGGACACAGGAACTCTAGTATGTGCATTTTTACTTATGTATGGCTCTCCATGAAGTGGTCTACTTTTAAGTGATCTGCTTTCAGATCACGCTTGCATCTTTATCTTTTTCCACACAGTTTTTTTGGCACGCAATTTTTTTTCGACTATGTGGGAATTCCCTGCATCCCAGGGAATCCCCAAGTGAGACATCTAGATAGGGGGAAGAGCTGGATGCAAAAAGACCACACTGCTTAACCTTGCTTCTATTTCAGTCTCTGTCAGCTGCTGGAATGACCTTGTAGAGAGGGAGGGCAAATGAAACACAGCTGCCCTGTCCCAAATCCTGCACCTCTGTGCTAAGCATAGCTGAAACATATATCAGCCTTTTGACCACCAAGTATTTCACAAGATTTAGGATAACATTGCTTATGCCACCTCCAGAAAAAAAAAAAAAAATGTAAACCCAGCAATTTTAAATGACCGGTTTGCATTTGAGTGCCAAGATAGAGCCACGTTACCATCAAGCCATCAGCTGGAACTGTGCCAGCAGGAGAATGGGAACACCCATCCTCTATCAGCTCCCTGTGACTGATACTGCTTGTTTAGTGTCACCACCTGTGGGGGTGTGCTCACCATTTCCAGGCCATGATGTTTAAACAAAAATTTAAGTACACGTTGCCTAAAGTCACTCCAGATGGCTTGAGCAGCCAGCTAGCTGTCCTGATAGAGACATTACAACTTCATTTGTACAGTGTATGACCCAAACTGTGGTGAAACATGAGCACCTCATGGGTAAAAGTTAATAGCCATTCATTACTGTTCCAGCAATAATATTCTAACCTGTGACATAGAATGGCATTTTCCCTTTAATTTAGCTTATATTGGACAACAGATCAGGCATAGCAGAGAGTAGAATATGCATGGGTTCAGTTACAAGTTCATCTTTGTACTATTTAACCTTTCTTTTATACATACTACCTATGTAGAATCACCAAATAACAGAATTGTTGAATTTGGCAGGCACCTCTGGAGACTGTCTAGTCCAAGTCTCCTGCTTGGGGAGGAGGGGTCACCTCCAGCAGGTTGCTCAGGGCTATACCCAGTTCAGTTTTAAATATATCCAAGGATGGGGATTCCACAACTTTTCTGGACAGCCTATTCCAGTCTTCAATCATCCTCACATTACAAAAAGAAAAAAAAAATGCATTTTATATTTGCATGTAATTTCCTGAATTTCAATGACAGAGAAGAGTCTGTTTGGCTTTTCCTTCTTTACTTAGAGCCAAAGAATCATAAAATGGCTTGGGTTGGAAGGGACCTTAAAAACCTTGTAGTTTCAGCCCTCCTGACACAGGCAGGGCACCTTCCACTAGACCAAGACCCATCCAACCTGGCCTTGAACACTTCCAGGGATGAGGCACCTACAGCTTCTCTGGACAACATGTCCCATAGCTTTACCACCCTTTTAAAGTATTTCTTTCTAATATCTAATCTGAATGTATTCTCATTCAGTTTAAGGCCATTACTCCTTGTCCTATTCCTACATGCTCTTGAAAGGAGTCTCTCTCCAGCTCTTTTGTAGCCCTCCCTTTGGATACTGGAAGGTGCTGTAAGGTCTCCCCAGAGATTTCTCCAGGCTAAAACCCCAAACCAGTCACTTGAAGACATGGTCCACCTTCTGATCATCTCTGTGCCCTTCCTCTGGATAAGCAGGTCTCCACAATCAGGTATTGATACACCCTGATGAGATCCCCCTGAGCTCTCTCTTCTGCAGCTGAACAGTCCCAGCTCTCTCAGCCCCTCCTCACATGACAGATGCTCCATCTTTTCACCACCTTCGAACCCTTCTGGTGGACTTGATCCATTGTGTGCATATCTCCTTTACTGGGGAGCTCAGAACTGGACCCAGCACTGTGGACGTGCCCTCACTTTCTTTGTCCTGCTGATAATTCAGTGGCCTGCATATGTCATTAGAATACTGTATAACAAAAGGCATTAAATTATATCAGTATTTGAAGACAAGGATTGCAGTGAGAAACTTTCAGAAGTATGTTCAATATCCTGCACTAGGAAGCACTTCACAGCATGAAGCAGCTGGAACTGGGTGCTGTGCTATTCCCAAGTTCACATTACAAAAAGTTGAAGGTCAGGCAGGATAAAAATACTCCTTCCAATGCCATCCCTGTGCATAATGAATAATGGCATTAATCATCAAACAATAAGTTTGTTGAACAACACTTTGAAACCTGACAGAACACTCCTCTGGGTAACTTGTGCCAGTGGTAAACTATTCTCTTCACAAAGATGAAAAAACAATCCCCACACTGCCCCCTCCCAAAAAAAAAAAAAAAAAAAAAAAAAAAAAAGGTAAGGTAAGGGGGAAAAGAAGTAAAATAAGAAGGTGAAAACATAGAGGATTTTATACCTACATTTGAAGAGTTAGTTTTACAACTTTTTCAATGAGACCCAGATAAAAATACAATATTCAGGATCTGGAAAATCCAGCTCATAAATGAGACTGCTGAATCCCAGATTTAATCTTGACAAGGCAACTGGAACTGCCCAAGCAGAGACCCCCACCCAGGTCAGACTGAAGCAGAGAGAGAAAAACATGGCATGTTTGGATGTGGTGGAACATCTAAGACACAGCAGCTGTGAGAGCTGGTGCAGAAAGGAGTCAGCACTGGGGTCTACTAAACCTGTGCAGTCTGTGTGACTGACTAAAACTGCACATTCTGTGATGAATACACAAGCCAAGGAAATGTCAAGAACTTGGGAGAAGAAGGAGGACATCATGCAGAGAGTGTCAACACCACGAGAGTCTGCAAAGCTTGGAGAAAAAAACCAACACCAGCAGGAAAGAGAGAAACCCAGCAGAACAAATGCATACACTTCATTGCAGAGGTCATGCTAATTGGGATATTGGTCCCAAAGCAAAAGCAATGTTACAAGAAAAAAAGACACTACCACACAAGCAACAGCAGGGCTAAGAAAGCAGCTGTGTCAGTGGTTTCAGCTGGAATTTCACTAAGATGTATTTACTGTTCATTGAAAAAAAACATAAATAAAAAGAACAGGATGTAATCCTTCATCTTTATCTTTGCAAACTTCCAGGTAAATTAGCAAGAATAAAGAGAATAAAGAGAATCCCATCCATTATTACTTAAGGACCATGAATTCTGGAGTCAGTTCTGGGACATCATGTCACTGCTATTCACTAGAAACCAAATGTTTCTGATCTTTTAGGTAAAGCATTAAGAAAACTAAGAGGATCTGGATTGCAGATAAACAGACATAAATTTGAAATAAGAACAATGAATACAAAGGAGGCCTACAGAGAGATCACAGCAAGGTGGCAACTCTGGGAGACTTGCTGAATTATGAGCATTGTGGCTCAACTACTTGCCTGTAATAGAGTTTAGCATCCAAGGACCAAGGCAGGCCAAAAACAGAAGAGGGCTTAATTTAAAAATGTCCATGTACAAAAATAAGATGTTCAAAACATAATTCTTTCCCCACTGTTCTCAAATATTACAGTATAACAAAATAGGAACTGCTGGCTTACAGATTTCAAGCTGTACTGCAAATTGCAGGGGAGGAGAAGACAGGGAAGGAGTCATTGGCTTTAATTCTGTAGTACAGCAAATTTTCTGGCTTTAGATAGAACTATTTTAATTTATTAAAATTCATTTATTTCAGTATAAAAATTTCAGACATGAAGTGTTGCTGATCACAACTGACTTGTCCAGTTAAGAAGACCAGATAAACAGCCTTCTTCACAGGCTGTGGTACAATCCCAGCATCCCAATCCCTCTCATCACAGAATTCCTCTTAATCCATTCACTACTTCCCTGTGAGACAGAGAAAAATATTTCAAAGCTAAATCTAAATGCTACCAGGATCAGGCTTTCTCTAACCAAACACAACTGAGCAATTAAGTTCCACATATGCTGGAAATCTTGGAACTCTTTGGTGTAATAGACCATGACAGTTTCCTTATTGTTGTGAAAAGGGCATTAAACAATACAAGAGCAAGTATATTTAATATGGGTCTTCAAATGACTCAGTGATTTTAAAACATGTCATTCAGCAATGCCTTCCAGACATCACATCAAGACTCAAAAGAAAGTATGGGATAAGAACTGGCTACATGACAAACCCACATCTTCATCTAAAACTGTGTAAGGGATGCTCCATGCTTTTCATGACAGCCTGTATCAAGAGGTGGTGATTTGTATTATAAACATCCAGTGAGTGGAAAAAAATGCCTCCTGAGATATCAAAATCCTCACAGATTGCTCTTTTGTTTTGCAAGCAGCAATTAAAGAGTCAGACTATAGCTTTTTAAATCCTTAGTGTCTTTTGTTCTAGCCAATTTGAAATATATTACCAATAAACTGTAGGTACTGAAAGTTAACTGAGTAATTTATTCAACCAAAAAAAAAGAAAATATTGGGTTGACATATTTTGGAAAACCATCATCCTTCAGGACAAATCATCAGATTCCTGGTAAAAGTTTACCTGAGCTCCAGTCACCAGCTTTAAATGTTCAACAACAGAAATCTGCTGAACATTTATCTTTCCATCCATACATTGAAATGTTGCTTTGTAATGAAAATAAAGTAGACCAGGGATGGTTGAACAATGGCCTTCCCACTCTCAAGAGAATGTCTGGACCACTTATAAGACACCAGTTTCTCCTTTAGTAATGCTTTCCATTTGCAAGTGGTAGCAAATATTTCCTGAGCCAATGTGAGAAAAATCACTTTCTTACCTAACAGATCACAACTGGGCAGGCCTGGGATTCAGTGCCTGCTCCAGCATAAATGCCTGTTACACAAATAAACAGCCCTGGCATGTGTGACAAGGGACATTGATTGTCATGGAACCTACCTATAATAGTCATGAAAAGGATTTGAACTCTTTCATGGCAAGAAGGAAATAAAATTGAACCTGCATCTGTCAGAGGTTTAAGAGGATGTCTCAGCTCCTAAATTTTGGGGTATAAGGCTTTCTGGAAAATTTTAGTCAAATTTGATCCAAAGAGCTTTCAGGTGATAAAAATTCTGTATAGGGTTAATGCTCTGACAAGAGAAATTTGTCCAGTTCTCAAATAAGTTTTGTTTGCTTTCAACCACTGTGTCTTACAATATACTTACTACTTCTTTAAGAGCACTGAAAGATTGATGATTTCCAGATCTGGCTGTCTCTGGCTTTGACTCAGAGCATTGCTAGTGTGGGACTGACTACACATCTCCTTCATTGCTTTTCATTCCTTCCATCTAAATTTCTGATATTTATCCTAAGCAGCAAATCATAAGACTTAGAAACATGTGTTTCTTAGGAAAGTAGGAGAAATGCCTGAATTTTGAAACTTCTGTATTGCAAAAGACAAGAAAAAACAAAGCACATCAGAGAATGCTTTCAGAGCAGAGGTAACATCAGCCACCTGAAGCATTGCAAATTTCTGTAAAACATAATGAACAAGGGCTCCTCAGAGCAGGAGAACCAAAATTATATTAAAAACCTGATGACTAATTTTGTAAAGATGTTAATATTTAACAGTAATAGGGTCTATCAGATCTTTATAGGCAAAGAGGAAAAACATTCTGGAATAGTCCTACTGGGTTTAAAGCTCTCTGGGCCATTTCCTGCAGGATTTAGTGACTCAGGCAGAGAAGGTAGCCCATTATAAAAGGCCAGAAGAAAACTTGGCAGCTGGGCACAGCTCAGTCTCAGGGCCCAACAGAGAGCTGTGGGAAAGACTGAGCTCCCCCCTCTCTGCATTACCAAGGCACAGAACTGGTTTGCAGACTAACTATCTGCATTGAGGTCACTGGGATTGAGCTGACAGGGAAACCCCTGTGAGGAGCTGCATTTGAATTACTGAGACTCTTATAGGAAACAGGTCTGTCAGAGTACAACAAGGCCATGTGGACACAGGTTAAGATACATGCATCCCCTGAAAACAGGAGAAAACAAGAGTGCAAATGACATGGAGACACATTTAAGGCTGGTGCCAGGAGCAGGTAGAGGTTTAGCTTTGGGGATGCATTTTTAGACAAAACCCATTTTTTTATAAAGTGTGTGAGTGAGAACCTACCTGCTTATTATCTCTTATTATCTCATAGCACCAGAGAGCAATTGGAACTTCTTTTACAAGCTTTAAAACTACCAAATGCTCTTAGATGTAACCTGAGAAGATAGTCAGCAAGAGTGTGTTAAATTACAATTATGAATTGTCTAAGTTGACATCAAAATGAGTACCCAAGGTTAACTTCTACATGTGTACTAAAGAGGATTTAGAATGTAAACTGAATTGTCCAAAGTCAGTGGTCCCATGTCGAAATATGAACCTTGGAGACTTCTTTTGGTGTATGTTTTGAAAGGAAAGCTGAGAGGATGTTGTTTGGATAGACAGTATAGGAGCAAACAAATGATATCTGTAAGTCTTCAGGGACAAGTGCTGAAGGAGAAGAAGAAATTTACATGCATATTCTCAGGAAAACATTCTTATTTCATGAAACTTACAGAAGGGGCAGTTAAAATTACTGATATGTCTGGGAGCTTTGGTTTCACCCTCCTAATACACCAAGCAGCTAAGCAAAGCATGGTAGAACTCGATTTTTTTTTTGCTGGAGTTCACCATCTTGCGTCTGAACTTTGTTGTCCTAATTACTATTCACGAAAAAAAAAAAAAAAAACAAACCCAAAAAGCAAGCCAAATCCACACTAAGACCCAAAACTCTAAATTCTCTCAAGTACATTTGCAACAAATGGTTGCTTTTAGCAGCCATCAGTCAGCACCATGAATTTCAAACAGGAAAATCCATATCTGATGTATTCATCTACCCAGCTGAGAAATATTAAGCATTCACTGCCCATGAACAGGGGATTTTAATCTCACTGAAATATATGAGGCATGCAGCAAGGAGGACATACTGCACTGACCTCTGGGGAAGGACCATGTGTGGTCAGTGCAGCAGTGGGAATGACCATCCAGGTCTCATTTTCCTGAGCATTGCACTGTACTCTACGTGCATCTGAAACCAAAGATGCTTGATTGGGCTCATATTGAAGTTAAAAATAAATGTCTACTCAACTAATTAAGTGGAATTTAAATTAAGTGTTGGCTTAAATCTCTGCTAATGAACACAGTTTTTTAGTATAGCCTCCAAATACATTTTTGTGAAGACCTTCACAAACTTTTTTTAGGTTTGATTACAGTTCTGTGTGCTGTTATATGTGCATGTGTGCACACATATCTGTATAATGTGCACAGTTATTTATCTAATTAACATCCACAGTTCTGAGTCATCAATTAACTTTTTCTAAGGACTAAAAGGACAGCAACCCATACTGGTTTTCCAACCAATCAAAAAAAGACAAATCACTCTTCTGGCAAATCAGGAGTCTTGACTTAAGCTTACCTGTACTTGGATCTTTGCCAATCTTTTAAAATCACCTTTCAAGAAATATCCCAAAAGGCTACAGAAATATCTCTGAGCTTTAGATACAGTATCTGACAGGAACCGGTATTGTTATTTCATTACAAAATTAACTCTGAGCGTTTTGGTGGGAAAAAACTCCAAAGTTTAGCTCTTTGAGAGTAGTATTCAAATTCAAATCTTGTGGGTGGAGTTGGGGTGTGAAGGTGCATAAATAGGCAGTAGGACCAGCAGCATTCACACTGAAACCAGGAACACCTTCACATCCTGGCAGGAGACTGGGAGTAAACAAGGTAAGGCACTGCACGCTCCCTGCTCCAGAAGGTACCTGGGGAGCTGTGAGCTCACTGGGGAAAGGAAAGGCTGCAGCAAAGCAGGCAAGGTCCAGCACAGCTTGTTAGGGAGGAAAATGTCCAGAGAAAGATTGGCTTTGCAGGGTAAAAACTCAAACAGAAGAGGGGTTATTTTGGAAAGCTTTTCAAAAATGCACATAGTCTTCAGAGGCAAAGCTTTTAAGGAGCAGGTTTAATGTTTCTCTGTCTTTACTTTCTGCATGCTGCATCTACAATAGCCTAAAAAGTACCTGTTCTTCAATTTCCTGGTTGTCCAATACTTTTTAATTTTTTTTTCTTTTTAAGGAAGCATTACTTCTGCTATACAGCTCTAGCCAAAAAAATTCTTGAGGCAACCCTGAAAATCCAGAGTTTGACTAAACTTTATGCAATTTTCTTCCTTGCCAAGGAGCCTTTTCTTGTGGCAGAAAAGCAGTATGCAGTAAAAGTTGTGTTTCATACCATTGAAACAGGCTCTCTCTGGATATTTGAGTTCTATTGGACATCCCACTAGCAAAGAGCATTGTATCACTCGTGGAAACTCAGCTTATGTCTCCTCCTGCAGTTCTCACCTGGAAAAACATTTCTCTTTTCCTGGAGCCCAGTTTTCATTGTCTGAACTTTACAAACAGTCTGCTTTGGTGAGGGATTTTTTGGTAGGCTCCTTTCTCCATTTTTTCCTTTTTTCTTTTTCACATGAATCTTTTCAATGTTCTGCACTGCTTTTGGAATCTCTTAAATTTTCTCTTGGTACTCATTATATTGGTTCTAGTTTCTAGAAGGAAGTGTAATGAGAAAACATAGGGTCATGTTGCTGAAATGATTTCCCCTTTCAGAGAAACATCCCAGCTGAAATGCTGAGGAGCTTTCCATCAGATGTGTCTTGTCTCCATGCCCCAGCCTGGCTCAGGAAAAGCTCTCTGCTTTGTGCTGCTTTCACCCTCAAACTCCATTTCAGTTCTCACTGGGCCACACATTAACTCCTCCCAACTCTTTTTCTTATACATTCTGCTGGCTTTAAGGATTGGATAATACTTTTGAGGGAAAAAAGAGGATCGGAAGCTTTAACACCACCATTAAGCCGTGTCTATGCTAATGTTCATTGTAAAGCCAACTTAAACTTTCTGACTTCTCATTTGAGCTGCTCCCACGGCAAAATGGGAGAAGAGCTGAGACAAATGAACTTTCCAGCACCTAGAGCTGGGTTACTGCAGCACTGGGAGACCAAGGTAGAACTGTGAACTTATTAGGACTTGCAAGGACTTTGGGAATTGCTGTAACTCAGTTATTTTCCTTTACGTAAAAAGAAGATACTAACAGGCACAGACAGGCACATCCTAGAAGGGCCATAGCCTGCCGGGGTGGGAGGCAGCCGGGTCCCTCAGGGCGCTGTGCTGAGCAAACCTGACCCTTCCGAGCCCTGCCCGGAGCTGCTGCTTCCAGCCCTGCCTCGCCCCGCTGCATATCTGTGACTGAGCTTTACCTGTCCCTCCCCTGTCGCTGGTGCCTCGCCGCCAGCTGCCATCGGGGAGGCACCGCCACCAGCCGGAGCTTCTCACCTGTTCCAGGGCAGCCATGGAGAAGAGTTACCTGTCCTTGTTCCTGCTGCTCATTGCCATCTCCTGCGCTCTGGCCAAGGATGCGGCCAAGAAGGATTCCAAGGACAGTACGGCTAAGCCAAAACTGCCTCAGACACTCTCCAGAGGTAAAAAAAAAAAACCAAAACCCAAACAACTGGAAAAAAACCTTCCACCAAATTTTTTAAAAGTTTTTCTTTTAAATTCTTTTGAAAAGAAATATCTGGTGGATATTTCAGCTACTATGCTGTTCTAAGAAGTTAATTCTCTAGCAACTCACTCTGCCAGACCTTTCCTAGTATTTCCTAGCCCCTCTCCTCCCTCGTTCCCGGTTTAAAGCCCCCGGCAGCGGGTTTGTCCCAAGCCCGTCCCGCAGCGGTGGGCAAGGGCAAGGCAGGGCTCGCTCCCCGGCCCCGCTATGAGGCTCTGTCTCAGTGTCTGTCTGTCTGTCCCTCCGCAGGCTGGGGTGACCAGCTCATCTGGACGCAGACCTACGAGGAGGCGCTTTTCCGAGCCAAGCACAGGTACCTGCCCCGCCGCGCCCCCCGAGCCCCCCGCGCCTCCCCGCCCTAACCACGGCTCTTCTTTTCCAGCCAGAAACCCCTGATGATTATCCACCACTTGGAAGACTGCCCACACAGCCAAGGTAATGCTTTTGCACTCGGGAGGGGAAAATTAAAAAAAAAAATTAAAAAAAAAAAAAAAAAAAGTCAATCAAGTATTTCAATTTTCTGGAAAAACTCTGCTTTAAGAAAAAGAAAAATTGCCACCGTTCTGCTTAAAACTTAGTGACTACTAGATTGCAGTACTAGCTTGCACAAGCATAGGGAGTGTTCTTCAAGTTACTGTACCACGAAGGTGCTTTCTAATGCGTGGAAATAAAATAAAAATGGTAATTCAGTATTGCATGATACAAGATGAATGTAGAAATGAGCATAGGTCAGTAGGGCTTGACCTCTGGCAAATCTGAATTTGGTTCACAGCACAGTCATCCAAAATCAATAACAGCATCAGTAGCAAAAAATAATTTGTTGGAAATACCATATTCAGCTCTTGATATCATCAGTGATTGAGACTGAATCCAGCCAGGGACTAAATCAATCCAGGTTGAAACTGAGCTCTTCCAGTTTCTGGTAACTGGGACTGCACTTTTCCCAGTGTCTGAATTTATCTGAGGACCCTCCTTCCTGCAAGTCAATCCACATGGCAGATCTTTGCAACCATCCATAGCTCTGGTTACTCCAGAAGGGTCTTTGTACAAGCATTTAAACCTTTCCAAATATTTTAGTCTGAAGCCCTACATGTTGGATTATCAAGTGCCTTAAGATCTGGGGCCAGAAACCACTATAGTAAAACAGGAGGTTTGAAGGGTTAAATGGTCAAGTTCAAACTTAAGCAGACAAAATTGAGAGCCAGCTTCCTCTGAAGGAAGATGGGACATTTTGCACTACTGTAATTATTCTTTAATGAAGAATATAAATGAATGGATCATGTTCCAACAGAATTAAATGACAATCTTCGTTTGCTGCAGTTGTAAACTGGAAATTCTCATTTTGTTTCATCAGTTTGTTTGAATTTCTTTTTGGACGACAATATATTTCAAAGGCATCTTTTTATTTTTCTCTCCCATTTGTTTCTACTCTAGCTCTCAAGAAGGTCTTTGCTGAACACAAAGATATACAGAAACTGGCTGAAAAATTCATTCTCCTGAACCTTGTGGTAAGTTCCCCAGTTACACTTAATTAAGTGAAAGTGACAAAGTTCTGCTTTTAATTTTGGCTTCTCTAACTTGAGTTTAATAGCTAGGATTGGCTAGGAAAATGGCCACTGCTGAAACATAACAGATTTCATAGTAAGTCTTTTTCACTTGTAGCTATCATAAACTCAGAAGGTGAAAGAATGTAAAGTTTAATAATAATATAAACTGTTACCAGTTTGCAATTCCAGCTGTTAAAAAACTGCACCCCAGACAGTGAATCTCTTAAACTGCAAAATGTATTATTTGAGCTGTAATTCATAACACAAAGTACGCTGAAGGAAAAAAATACTCATGTCACATGCCCTCCTTGACTAGGAACCTTCTCTGTTTTCTTTAAGTATGAAACCACAGACAAGAACCTTGCACCTGATGGCCAGTACGTCCCTCGGGTTTTGTTCATAGGTGAGTACCTCAAGCATCAAAGCTGATCTCAGCACAGAGCCCCTGCTGCACCTTGCATCCCAAATCCTCAGGCTGATTAACAGGAATTTATTTCATGAGAAATATAAAGGTTTGAGTTGGTTTTGTGAATCAAAACCACCCAGCTTCACAGGTCCAGCATTCCTCCCTCAACAGCTAATGCCACAGTCGCTGGAATGGGTAGCTCCTCCCATTCCTAATAAACCTGCAAACAAAACACTTAAAACTGAAATGTCAGTAACCCTGTTAGAACAATCTCTTAGTCAGCGGAAGCAGACATGTCTCACAGACACATTTAGGAAGCAAGCAGGAGTGCAGAAAGATTTATTTCCTTTTATTTCCTTCTGCTTGAAGGTTAACCTTGACAAATTCTTTCACCCTTTTTTCCCAGATCCTTCCCTGACTGTGAGAGCAGATATTACTGGAAGATACTCAAACCGTCTTTACGCATATGAGCCCTCTGACATTTCATTGTGTAAGTAGAGTGTTCTGACACATTCTGGAAACATTCTGAAAGCAGTCCCATTTTTCATGCGACAAGGAATAACACCAGGCATTACAGATTCTCACCATCAGGACTTGCTGAAAGACATTTAACTAGGATTAAAATTATACAGGATGCTAGACTTAAACTCAGTGAGATGAAGAAAATTATGGCAGAGCCCTGGAGCTTGAAGCATCCATCTGTTTTAAAAGCAAGCATACATCAGTAGGAACTTGCATAATTCAGCAGTGTTCACTGCAAGCAGTGGTGGGAACTCACGAGTCCCGACAGGCCAGGTCAGGAAATCTTCTGGGAGCAGGGAAAGGTGTTTGCTACAGCCATCCCTCACTGCTGCACAGCTCCAGTCTCTGCCCATGTGTTGGCATTAATGAATGTTCTCACCAGTAAAAATTAAATCCATGACGTTCACAAATTGCTCGGAAGAGTAAGTGCATCTGACTCCCTATAGCAATAGGCATGTGATTAAAAGCTTTAATAATAATGACAGTTTCTCTGCAGCATTTTTGGATGCTGGCAGAGGAAGTTGCAGCAAAAATAACATGCATGAATATTTCATTTCTAGTGTATTCAAATATGCAGAAAGCGCTGAAGCTCCTGAAGACTGAGCTGTAAGAGGAAGAAGAAAGCCCTTAAATATTATGGAGTCTTATCTTCCATCTCTTCTCCACACCTTGATACTGGTGAAGAGACTATTTAGAGTGATATTTAGTGATGTGTAGTGATGGTTTCTATACATAAACACTACAGTTTTACATTAGCACTTTTGTACTGGAAGCATTTTTAAAAGCTGGAAGCTTTTATTTTAAGGCGTACAGAAGAACACTGTATGATCCAACTGTAAAAATGATTTTTTAAAAAATAAATTCAAGTGTTTACATACAAAACCTTGTTGTGTTTTCAACTTTTTCCTTTACTTCGTTTACCATTATTAGACATAGCAAAATCACCATGTTGCTTGAGACCACAGCTTGCATTTTACATTCAATTTGGAAGGAAAAAGGCTGTCATAGATCAATCCCAGCCAACAGCCCCCACACAGCCACTTGCTCTCTCACTCCACTCCAGTGAGAAAGGAGAGAGAATCAGATTAAAAGTGAGAAAATTTATGGGTTCAGATAAAGAGAGTTTAATAGGTAAAGCAGAAGCTGTGTGCACAAGCAGAGCAATAGGCAGGATTAATTCATTGGCATTAATTCACTGGCAGGATTAATTCACTGCTTCCCACAGGCAGGCAGGTGTTCACCTACCTGCAAGAGAGCAGGGCCCACCGAATATAATGGTGACTTGGGCAGACAAACACCCTCACTCCAAATGTGCCCCCATTCCTGCTTCCCCCAGTTTGTATGGTGAGCATGGCATATCCTCTTATTCAGCTGTCTCAGCTCTGTCCCCTCCCAACTTCTCTGCAGCCCAGGGCTACTTCCTGGCAGGGCAGTGTGAGAGAGCAGCAGACCTTGACTCTTTGTCAGCAATCATAGAAAACAACCTGGTTTAATCAGCACCATTGTGGCTGCAAATCCAAAGCACAGCAGCATACAAGCCACTGTGAAGAGAATCAACTTCACTCAGCCAAAGCCAGCAGAAGAAAGCAGCTTTTTATCTCCAGTTTCAGCACCTAGCTAAGCTCTCTATTACTCAGCCTACTTTATCTCCAATTATTTTCTAGTAGCACCAGCCCATGTAGCATTTCATTATCAGCCCTTCCTTTACAGCTAAAATAGCAAGAGTCAAAAAAGTCAAAATCTTTCACAGAAAAGTACTTGAGACTAGAGAATGGGATTGTTTGCATACAGGATTGTTTTTCTTTAGAACTGAATGTATTCTGAAGTGATTTAGGATGTAAGTACTTCCCTTAAAAGGCCCCTGCTTACATCAGATTTCAGTAAAGCCCTGAGATGATTAATAAAGGGATTCCACATTGACTATGTGGCTGATTTCATGATTGCTTATTCAAAAGCCCAAAAGGAACAAGAGAAGTCAGAACTAAAATAAACGCTGCATATGAACACCATGAGAGTGCACATTACATAATGACATATGCAAAAAGGAGATATTCCAGCCCCAAATACTTGCTATCTCTGAACTCAGCAGTAGCATCAATGACAAACACTTTGGCCATGACCACGCCTTCATTATTCTCTCACTTCTTTGGCAACAGCAGCAATCTTACCACTTCTATTACTATTACTCCCACTACCAGTCATGGTGAGAACTACAAAAGGAAAATGCTTGGGAGGACAGGACAGGTGAGAGAAGCAAGGGTTTCACCTCAAGGGAATCTCTCAGCAAAATCAGATGGGAGGTACTTGCTAATAGTTCTTTGGCAAGTTGTGCAAACCCTGCCTCCCAGAAACCTCAAGAGGTACCTGGAAAGGGTCCCAGACATGGAATTCAGTATTCCTTCAGAACTTCAGTAAGATGTTACTTACTGTTGCAGCATCCAGAAGACAGAGGAAAAAGCGATGCAGTGGGGGGCAGAAATAGTCTCTAGAATCACACATCAGTCAGAAAAAGCAAAAAAGGTGGTAATACCATTTAGCAGAGGGACAGCAGAGAGGGAGGCCAGAGCAGCTGGTTATCAGAACCATCTTTACCTACTCAACCCAAAGTACACTTGCTAGAGCTATGTGACATAAACAAAGGCTGCCTGTGCTACAGTGTTTTACAAAGCTGTGTTTGTAACACTATGAGAAGTAGCATGATTTCCTTAAGCAGAGGTACTGATGCTATGTATAACATCCAGTAAATTGATATAAGGCATAACTACAAGGGTCTACCAATGTACATGCAAAGGAAGATGCAAATATACAAGTTAGTACTGCCTGCAAATATCAAGAAATGTTTCTGAAACTGAAATTTTTGATACATAAATGGTCAACTTAATCCTGCTCTTTTAATCCCTTCCTCTAAAGTGAGATTTTTTAGGCTTACAGAGGCATCAAGCCAAGCTGAGATACTGCAAAAAGCATCTTTCCATTTCTTTGGAAAACCTGAGAAAGCATTGCTAACTTACATATGATCACTAAATAATCCAAAGTACACAGGATGGATATGGGGGTTTTAAGAATTCCACTAGCATTCAATCTTCTAATTAATTAGGTTTAAAATAATAATGCAAGTTAAGAATACTAACACATTCCTCTTCACTTGTCATCTATAGCTTTTAAGGCATGTTTTTACAGGTACTTCAAGCTTTCCCTTTTGTAATAGTTACCCTCACACAAAAGGTGGCAGATACTGTGCAGTAGCATCAGGATGTTAGTCAATATCTGGATTCACTTTCTCACGTAGCTAGAATTAAATTGTTTTATAGCCAATTATTTTTATATTATAAAAATGTGTATGCATTTTAAAAGAAGACATCTTTCTACATTTTTCCCCAAGAACCAACTTGAAGAAAGCATTTCAACAAACTAAGGCTGAAAGACATCTAATGTAAGCAGTAAGAATGCTCTAAATTAAATAATTCCATTACTTTGACATTGGGCTGCTGTAAACGGCTTCTTGAAAATCTGGTGAACATGAAGTTCAAGTCTCAAGCAGTCAGGTGAAAATTAAAATTCATCTCTAGAAAACAAACAACAATGAACAAAAATCTTTGTGTGGTGAAAAAGTTTTTCCAGAGGAAAACACAACAAAGTTCAAAGACAAAACCCACCAAGAACAGGTATAAATAACTTTTTTAAGTAATTAAGTTTGGATTACAACAATGTCAGAATAGTATGGCATTTCTTGTATACTCACACAAGTCAGACTTAGATAGGCAACACTTCACCTTCCAAAAACAGTCTGACTCATTGTGTTTTACTGTCCCCTTCAGAATCAGGTTTGGGAAGCAAATCCACACCTCTGATTGGGAATTTCAGTGTTCATGTGAGTGGATGGATTTGTTTAACCACAATCTCAGAGAGACAATATATTCTTAATATGATAGAAAAACTTTAATCATTCCATGCAACCCACTGATCTGTCTTTTGACTACTAAAATAAATTCACATTATGAGACATGAGAGTTTTGGAAGTGGTAATATTTTCAGTGTTTTTGCATTGGTGCACATTTACACTCCAGTATCATCTACCATACTTATGAAACCAGATCCACCCAAAACTAAGCACCACAAAAACAATCAGGAAAAAAAAAGTCAAAACTGAAGCAGCAATATGGTATTATTTTAAGCTTCATTAACCCTCTCCCTATGACAACTCCTTGGATTTATTACTGTAATGCACAAGTAATGCACAAAACAGAGCCTGTCTAACCAGGAAAATGAACTGTTCCTAAAGGCAGCCATGAAATCACCACTGTCCTCTTGACACATATTGGGAATGGCTGGAGAGTAACTGGGGGAAGGAAAGTGCTGTGTACATTTTATCAGACTTCAGCAGGCCTGAAGGCTCTTAAGGTGCTTCAGCACACTTGTACCCTGGATCTCAGGTATGTGCTCAAGCCAGACACAGCAGCTGGGCAGGCACAGCAGCAGCTCCCAGAGCAGCTCCATGAGAAGGTGCTGACCATGGATGCTGAAAACTCAGCTACACCTGAAGAGAAGCAGTTCTATAGCAAGTTCTTGACATCCCTCTGCTTTCAGTTTCTGCTCTTCCCCTTCAAAACCTCAAAATAATTCCTTCTTCAGGAGCACTCAGTCCATGAAAGGCTGAAAGTGCTTTAATGAGCATGTGTTTCAAGTTCTTTTTGCCTCCTCTGCAGGAGTAAGGAGTGATCTCTCTAGTAAAGGGCAATTGTATGAGAATCTACTTCTGTCTGCCTCCAGACTTCCTTTCCACCTTGCTCAGGTACTGTATTCCTTGGCAGAGGGTCTTAATACTCTTCCTCTTTTCTTCCTGTAGACTTGTCTTTCAGGCTACAGCAACTGCCTACCCTGCCAGCAGCAGTGTGTGAATAATGAATGAAGAAAAGGTGCAGTGTAGATCTGCAATTCAGTATGATTACAAACAAATGGAATATTGTGCACCTTGGGTGTTTAAATGTCTGCTGTTTCAGCTGATGTAACACTTCTTTTACAGACAGCAAGAGGGACCATGGTTTCCTTCAGCTCAGAGAATACCTTTTACATGGAAAATGTACCATTCTAACTTGAAATTTTTGTTTTCAGAAAACAAACTACTGGAAACCATTTTTTGTTGCTGTTTTTCTTTCTTTTAACACATCACTCAATCTCTCATGAAATCAAGACTGTTATCTGGATGACACAGAAATATCCACTGCTGAGTTATTACAACAATGACTTTACACCATCAAAAAAAAAATAGCTGTACAACAACTTTCCAGATATCAAGTTTCTTACATCAGAGATGACAGACATTGATTGTGCAAATACCAAACCTCATTCACTTGTCAAGGGGAAAAAAATTCAAGTTAATCAGCCGCAGATTACATTCTCCTGGTTTTCTTCATTCATTGTTCTCATAATGACAGTATTCATTAACATTGTTTTTATTCTCAACAAAATTCTAAAGCTACAAGAAAACCAAAACAAACAGGGAAGGGGAGGGTTGAAGACTACAGTAGTCATTAACATACACTTATGTGCACTATAGAAAATAACATCTCTAGTTTCTATTTTTATTTTAACAGGAAAGTGGGAGACAAAAAAGTTTACAAGAGTACATCCTAAAACCTAAGTAAATCATACCCAACCATCCACCATAAATTTTTATCATTTTAATGAGAATTCATGTGAATTTTTGTAATCAATGAATACAGCAGAAAATACCTGTGGGGTTTTCTTTTACACCAGATAACCCAGTAGTGCTATAAAACTCATTGTAGAGAGTTCACCATATCAATTAACAAAGTCTTAACCAGCAGTTCAACTCTCCCCAGCTACTGAATGCACCCATCTACTTTAAGATAGAGATTCTTAGAAGAGAAACAGTAAAAATTAAATATGAAAACTACACATTTCTTACAGAACTTGAGTTTTATTTTGGGTACATGAAGAATACCTATTATGGAGAAATACCAAACTATGGAGAATCAGTATTTTTAAGTAGAGGGTGCAGAGAGAAGATTTAGTCCTTTATAAGCTTATCAAATAAATGCACTAGGGTTTGCACGGGGATCCTTTTGGTTCCTGTATCTGTAGGTCAGCCAGACTCCCAGAATCTGAAAATAAAAACCAAAGATATTATTAAGTAGAAAGTCTCCACCCCATCCTCTAGTTTTACAAAATTTGTTTTAAACATAAAATCACAACAACGAACTTCCAGTATACAGGTTTAGGATATTTTACTGTTGCTAAAATTGTATAAACACACTCCATCTTTCTTAATTAGAAAAAGCAATGCACCCTCTCTCTATGAAAAAAAACATACCCTAGCAACAGAGAGAAAAACAAAACAAAGACCACAAAACTATAAACAACAAAAGCCAAACCCATATTCACAATGCAATAAAAAATTTCTGTTGTTATAACAATAGTTAAATTATTCTTTTCCTCTTCCCAAATAATACTCATAAAGCTGCTTTTAGTATAATGATAAAAAAATTCTCAAAATTGTTTCATTTTACCATAACCACTTAACTATACAGCTATTCTTGTGCATTTTCAAATCTTGCTATTGCCCCCAACTATCTCCCTTCCCTCCCAGCACCTTCACTTTTTTAGCTGAGATGGCTGAGGTTAGCATGATTCTGCTTAAGTTGCCATATCTCTCTTGTTGCTGTCATATGTACAAACCTTCTAAAACTCCATTAAGCAACAGGGAGAACGTTTTCACATGCTCAGCTCTGGGACTAGGAAAAACTTGCTCTGAGGATTTTATACTCCAATCAATAAAGCAAGTTATGCATTATCATGGCACTAAAGCAAAGAGCCTAAAGAATTTTTAATTTTAACTTACTGTTTAAAGTACAGTTCACTCTTCATGCACTATCTTTGCACTACAGGTGGCACAAAAAAAAAAACCAAACACAAATCTCAAAGACCTTATGTGAGCAAGAGCAAGGAACAGGTGGGAAGAAGAGGGAACAACAGCACTCTTTTTATGACTGTTGAAGAATGGTACAATTGAATAGCCAACTTTTTGAAACGCTTAAACTTTACAGCACCATATTTTAATGCTGAGGTTTCTTGTCTAAATAACAAAGTTGCCAGAAAAGTCTTCCTTCTGACAGACTGAAGCAAGACCATAGTTTTGAAAAATTTGGCCTATTTAGTAATTGGACTACTGAGACCAGACTGAGATTTCCTGTAATAAACCCCCTAAAATTGTGTTTCATGAAACAGAACTTTACAAGTGGGAAAAAAACCACTCAATTTTCCAACCATCCACTCACCTCTGTGAAACTGAAGAAGAGTCCTATCCCTCCAACAAATCTCAGCACCATTCCAGCATATTCCTCCATTATTGGTGCACATGGTCTACAGTGGAGAGTTCTAAGACAATCCTGTAGCAGATACAGAGAATTGCTTTCCATTTGCTTGATGACACTTTGTTGTTTGAAAGCATCTAGTTTGCTCTAGAGGAGACTGCTACCCGTGGATACAACTCCAGCAGTTTTAGAAGATTCCAAGAGAGCAAGTATATATAAATGACAGAGGAGTACAAACTTTGCAGGGTGCCCTGTAACTGTCTTTCCAGTAAGTTAAGAAAAGAGCTTAGTATCGCTGCAACAACTACATTAGTCATCTGTTAAAATGCTGCTTTCTGTAACTGTGAAAACAGCTGTACATTTTTGAACAAACACAGCATGCAAAAGTTATGGTTTCTCACACTTGAACTTACAGCAGCGCAGGTTGCATTGGAATAAAAAACTCGGAATCCACAACAATTCAGATTTCTCTCAATATCTGATCTTGCACTGTTGGTGTTAGTCCATCCCACCTCTAGAAGTTCACTCTAGAAGCCATAAGCAAAAACATATTACATTAATTGAACTGTTTTACACTACAAGACAATATACAAAATCAAGCTGACAATGCTCTAACTAAAGCATTCAGATCTTGCTGCTTAACAGGAGCATACAAATATATTAAGGAATGACTGGGGTGTCCAAAGAGGCTGCTGTCCAATAGAAAAATGGCACCTAACAGCAGCAGATTCACAGATGTAATTCTTTCCTTCCTTTGTTTTTGCTAAACCCAACAAGATCACTAGTAAAGGGACATATGACTCTGCCCAGGCTATACACAAAAAGCACCCTCACATGGAAAACCTTATTGTTCAGTCACTGTGTCCTTATTCACTTTAAGAACAGGTCTCCTTACCACATGGAAGACTGTTTTACTTTCACACATAACTGCCTGATGTAGTTATAACCTTTCCAGTTACACAAGAACAATTCAGTGACTTCATCAAACTTACACCATGATTACTGCATATTTCATCAGCTTATCTGAAATTGCTGAACACAAGACATATCCAAGATATCATGCTGCTACACCTGTGACTATAAATCTAGAAAAGAAGCTTAAAAACAAATCAATTTTTTTAAAAAAAGTCAGTTTTGGCCCCAAATGTATTTCTTTCTAGCTGTCAGAGCCAAGCACTGACCAAGTTCTAGTGCTCCGAGATAATAATGTATTATATAAATAGGACAATGCTGATTTTCTTAAAATATCCTATCTCCATTTTAGGGAGGACCATACATAAATACATGTGTCTCTGTACATATGTCTTTATAATGCTATTCTATAGATTAACTGAGAAGTCAGAAAACTTTTCTTACCTGCTGTTCCTCATTTAATGCCAAACAGGCACAGGAGACAGAAAACTGGACAATAAAGACTAGCAGAAGAATAATCATGTACTGGAAACAATTAATAGTTAAGGATATACTCTCAAATTAATTCTGCTTTTATAACATATACATCTAATGGTATTCCTTATTTTACTGGGTAACAGTAAGTCCTTTAAAACAAAAGAATTATGATAGCAAATTCTGACTGGATGTGAAAAGATTACCTAAATAATGTTCCCAAAACCCAATCACCATGTATTGTCTCTTTTTGGCTACTACTATAGTTAGCTGGTATTTCCGGGTTAGGTATTTCTTGCCTAGCAAGAAAACATGAGCAGAGAGGTTAATAAAAGGAGCTTTGACAGAAAAACCTCCAGCTATTTTCTCCAGCTTTAGGGGTTCATCTAATTTCAATATATTTCACTTAAATAAAGTAGTAGAGGAAACAATTTTCTGGGTATTGCATATTCAGATTACAGAGTCCTGTAAAAAATTACAAAAAGTAACTTTAGCATAGATTAAAATTAAAAAAGGTAAGAGCTGCTCTTGAAACACAGCCTCACACACTTTCAGACTGCTGCATCTGCAGATGGTATAAAACAGAAGGAATAAATTTTGATACTAAAAATCATGTTTTGAAAATTGGGGAGTACTTCAAAATTTGGCTGCTGTGCTCAGAGGCAGATACTTCACACAATTAAGCTGTTTGCAAAGTGGAAATCAGTTCTTATTCACAGAGCACAGAAGTTAAACATTAATAGTTCACCTACTTTAGCTCTGTGTATGGCTGAGCACACAGTAAGAGGCACCTGTGACACTGTGAGCTACCACAAAAAGCTCTCAAAGAATTAAAACAGTCTTATTTTTAAAAGGAGATGTGAATACTTCTATCTTCAGAGCACCAACAATGGAGGGAAAAAAGGAAACTGAAACAAAGTTAAATGGGAAGGAAGTCTAATTTAGAGTGCACTTGACCAAAGCAGGATTGTGAATTTCTGTTGTTTCTGAAGCACTTCCCCCAGCCTCTCAGCTGACAGAGGAGGTTGTTCACATGGCTCCAACCATGCTGCAATCAATGCAATGCATCAGAAGGATACAAAGAATAGCAATACTTGATGATGTTTCACTGCACCAATCAATCCAACTAAGGCAATAAAGAAGAGGAAGACTCCTACTGCAATTACCACTCCAACAACTTTGAAACTAGAGATGAGGCCGAAGCCAATTCCCCATGCTGCAATTCCAATCAGTAGCAGGCTCACCAGCTGGAGGGAAGAGAAAACACAAAGTTAGACTGCATATTAAAATTGACTCCCACACACAGGTACTTTTTACATTAAAGCAGTTTTTAGAAAGGTACAATTTTTCTTTCTGGTGCAAAGAGAAGAAACATGACCCTAAATAAACCAATCTTCCATATCATTGTATAGGTAACTTCAGTTCCAGATGTTTTAAGGCATACATATTCTTCCACACTGCCAATGTGGAACTGTTACAACTCAAACTACCTATAAGTGAAGCCATATTGTACTATCAGTGACTGACTACGGACACTAAACTTTAGATCCCAACATAGTTGACAAATAAGCTAAAAATCACCAGCTTTAATTCAGAGTGGAATAAGAACAAAAGTTTCTGATGTTTTGTGAAACTGTGGCAGTGTATTTAAAGAAAATAGAATAATACAGCTGCACAGCTCCGAATGTTTAAAAAAGGGCACTTTGCCAAAACTTACTGTAATCAGTTGTATTAATTCATTGAAGAAGTTTCTATATACTTGATGATGTAACACAACAGTTAATATGGTCACACAAAAATACATTTTGGATCTGAATTTCAAGGATGTTATGCAGTGAAACAATAAGGGCATCCTGTCTCCTCTGCAAATTTCTTTAAGAAAATAGCTCTACTATTAAGGGAATCCTATTTCAATACCCAAAACACTTATGCTGTTTCCTTCCTTTTAAACATAGTATTCAGGGAAGGCAGGCAGGAATCTGCCCCAGTTACTTCACAGAGATTTATTGTTTATATGGGCAGGAAGCCCCAGCCTTTCCTGTTTCCACACCAAAAAAACATGACCCTGAGAAAAATTTCAACATGAAAAGCTGCAGATAAATCAGTAATGAAATCCAGCAGAAGGGAAGCAGCAGACAAAGCCAACCTAGATGTCCAAGGTACAAGATGCCCAAGAATCTCTGGTTTGAAATAGACCTATGGGTAACATTGCTCATTACATTCTCTGTTAAATGACATCAATTCAACATGCAAGTTTTAACTATCCAAAACTCTGATCTCACAAAAAAAATCCCACTTTATAGCTACTTAAAAAAATCCAAACCAACAGTATAAAACAGTAGGCACTCAGTCTAGTCCAAACTATTTGGCTTTGTTTAATAACAGGTATAGAGCAAGCAGTTACACTTGCTCACCACTTCCATCCAAACAAGGCACATTCTCATGACATTTTACTGCTTACCCAGAGGCAGGAAGGATTTAAAAAATAAAAAAAAATAAAAAAAGGTAATTTCCAACTTATCACTTTAGAATTCCCCTACAGGTGGGAATTCTTACTGGTTTTAATGCCAAATGCATCTGTACACTTTTTCTATTTAAGTACATTTTAGAGGACTAACCTATGTAATACAGCTCTTGAAACATGGAAATCTAGGATAACATCAAGAGAAAGCTAGAAAAACAGCCACAGATGCTCATCAATATAAAAACAGAGCAGGTGGAATTTTGTGTTCACACAGGAATACATTTCAAAAACCTTTTTACCAAAAACCAGTAATCCACACAAGAAATTTAAGAGCCTGCAAAAACAAAAGCAGGATATTTGTCATACCTACACTTCTCTCTTAGGACATAGAGAGACAAAAAACATATAACATTCACAGGAATTTTCAATACCAGCAGTGTTTTAGGATGATTTCACAATTGTCTTTGTTTCTCTTAAAAAAGCCTGAATTAACACATTTATTTAAAACCAAAACAACAGGCCAAGGTATCATGAATCAAAATTACAGAGAGGACTGAAGAAAAAAAAAAAAAAATAAAACAAAACACCTTGGCTCTAATACACAAATTTTCTGAATTCATGCTGCACAAGGCTATAAATTTCCTGATACCAGTACATTAAATATTAGCCTTGCTAATGAGTTTATTGCAAGACCTTTTTTGATCTGTGCCCATTCACTTAATTTCACTGTCTCATTCCACTGTAAGGATGTATTTCTCCATGTAAGTACCAGAAGTAACAAAAGAAACCCCACAGCCCCATGTCCAATCAAAAAGTGCTGTCTGACATCCTATGCTGTGCATCAGCTTCTAAGCACTAAACTCACACTGTCACTACATATGTCTTTAAAAAAAAAAAATCTCACAAGCAATGACAAATTTCAATTTATTTCACAAAGAAAACTTTATTCCTTATGATTTTCACCAATGCTTTTCTGCCTGAAGGCAAATCTTTCAGTAATCTGCCTCCAAGATGCCAAAACGTGTGTTTGTTCAGCTCTTTGCTCATTTCATAAGAGCTCCAAAAGCATTAGATGAAATTAGCTGGTTCTTAAAATACTGAAATCAAATCAAGAGACAAAATCTGTGCCTCTAAGACCTACTGGATAAATACAGTCTGTGAGGTGCAGGGTACCAGTTGCTTCTTGCTGCCATAACTGATCTCATCTTAATCTGATGATATACACATAAAATTGGTTCAATGACACTCAGTATGTCCTGACAGCCTAGCACAAGAAGCTTTTTTGCTAGAAACAGACACAGTATAATCTAAAATAGATCTGATTTTAAAACATGTGGGGGTGAAAAAAAGCTTCTCTGGATTTTACACCCATTACTGAATCCCAGATATTCAGGAAACAACATAAAATAGTTTAGTTTCACATTTAATCACATTTAATTTTCAGAGCTATCCATCATTTTCAAGTGTTACCTCCATAACACCAAGGCTCTATTTTCTTTCACTTGACAAAGTTGTCCATTGCCCACTTCCTTAAAACACCTGGAAATTCAGTGTGATCACAGATCCATGCTACTGGGATCTGGCTGACAAACTATGTGAAAACACTGTATGCAGTCAGGCAGATTCATCATCTGGATCAAAATCATTACTGGCCACTCCTTCCATGCCACTTGAAATTGTGGAAAACTGACTGTTTCAAAACTGAAATGGAGACTTACAGATCTACTAACCACTCCAGAAACTGATTTAGTATTAAGCTTCTGTCTCTTCCACATGTTTATTGAAAGATGAAATTATTATGAAATCATTATGAAATCATATTCACATTTGGTGTAGACTATCTGAATGAGAGGAATAACTCTCTCCAAAATAAACAGTGTCATCCTTGGAAGACAATTATCTATGAAACATAATTTTACCTATACGAATTTACTTACACAAAGCTAGCTTTGGTTAGTAACACTTCAAATATTTGCTTGATGCATTTACCAGAAATATCTGGAAGAACAGTCCAGTTCTTAGTGATTGGGGCTAATTCAGTTTCCCATAGAAGGGCTGGAGAAATGGCCTGTTAGACTGGATTGCCACAGGCCAGACTGCTGAACTTTAAGAACACCAAGTGTGGCTCAGCATCCAGCTGGTACCAGGTAAGCACCACCACAAAGGCTGATAATGGAGCCAGTATCACACAGTA
Source organism: Erithacus rubecula (assembly GCF_903797595.1). Classification (NCBI taxonomy): domain Eukaryota; kingdom Metazoa; phylum Chordata; class Aves; order Passeriformes; family Muscicapidae; genus Erithacus; species Erithacus rubecula. The sequence continues at coordinate 30,538,569 of NC_136689.1, forward strand.
TCTTCATCAACAACCTGAATATAACACAAAATGAATTATCAGAAAATTCGTGGATACTAAATAAGGGAGAATGGTTGACTCTCCAAGAACAGATTTAACTCAGATATATCTTGATAAACTTGAGGAATAAGCCAACTTTAGGAACCTTGCAAAGTGAAAAATTGTGCTCCTGGGTGCTTCAGAGGAGCCTGGGATTGGAGCAGTTGAACAACACCCTTACTGAGATAGATATGGAGATCAAACTCTTTGTCAGGTTGAATAAGGCCAGGACACAGCTCTCTCTGAAAAGAGGGAAAGCCAAGAAGAGTGCAATCAAAGGAAACACAATGCTGGTGAGACTGAAGCTCAAATACTGTGTTCTATTTCAAGTACCCCCAGGCGGAAACGGAATTTGAGAACCTGGTATGAGTCAGTAAAATGGCATGGAGCCTTGAGAATGAGAGGTCTGAAAAGAAGCTGCTCATCATATAGTAATGGAAGCTGAAGGGACATGGAGGAAATCTCTTCTGGATATCACAAGTAACAGCTTGTGAGGTTCGGACTGGACATTAGAAAACATATCTGCAAGGTGGTTTGGTGATGATCTTTGTTCTCAGGGGTTTCCAAGACACCACAGATTAAGCCACAGACAGCAAGCTAGTTATTTCTAATCCTGTTCTAATCAGGTGCCTGGACTGATGAGCCCCAAAAATGCCTTCCAACCAACACTCCCACACACCACAGTCAGCACTTTGACCATGCCACTCTCTACACCAAAAATCAAAGTTTTAACAGGTAGATAAGAGGTGGATTTAGCACTGATCAAGGACTTTTCTGTACCATCTAGCTCACTGCATAGCTTCTAAAACACCTATCAGCAAAACACCTTCTTACAAGCAGTAAGAAAGTCTCTCAATAAAAGGCCAACAAATGATTCTTCAGAAGTACTTACACGGCTTCAAAAACACAAGTACAAGCCTTGTTCTCAGAAGTGATTTAAAAGGTCACAGTCACTTAAGGCATGGTCACATAAAAGCCAACAAGCATTACGAGCAAAGAATTTATAATAACCTTGAACTGGAATAATTTGTGTACAGAATGATGCTGTAAGCACATCTGTCCACAAACCAGAAAAAACAATACAAAGCCCCAGAAAGTGCATACATGTGGAGGGGTGGCAGTATTTTGTATTTAATATCTTCATTTACTATATATTATCTTGTTCACTGAATCAAGCCCTAGCTACCTTACTTAAAGGACACACACAGAAATACAGGCTTAGCTAATTTTGACACTAAGTAAATACCAAAATAAACCTTTAGGTAGCACAAATTCTACATGATGATCAGCGGTTTTCTCTACGAGATAAAAGCATTTCTACTTTAGAGTTAAAAAATGGGAAAAAAAATCAAGCAAATTGTCAGTAAAAAAATATTACACCAATGCCAGTGTCTGTATACGGAAAATTTTAGGGAAGATTTCAGTTCAAGATCAGTGGAAATGTAAGACTCCAGTTTAGGCAACTTCCCTTGTTTTTAATACACATATATACACACATTTGAACTTCAAAGACGTTCCAAAAATAACAGCTTCTCTAACAAATCTTCTAATTTGCTCTCTTCTTTAAATCAAAGTTCTCTTGCAGCACATAGCTGCTCATTTCCGTCATTCCTGTACTGAAAAAAACGTATTTCTCTCCACAAGTGCCCCTTCTGTACTTATGCGCAAGTATATAGCCTACATTACAAAAAAGAAACAAAAATACTGACAAACTATTTCTCTATGCAATGCCATGAGAAACAATTCAAATGCTAAAACCACTTCCTCCTTCCTACAACAAGAAACAACCAGCAAATCTGCTGTCTTGGCTAACTGGCAACCTTTTGGTATTTCAACTAGCGTGGTCTACTGGCTAGGAAAGAAGTCATATGCAGAAATTGCCACTGCTTCTTACCACATCAGTACAAACAGGAGTTGGCAAAAACTGCATTTCAGAATTTAAATTTCCCAAACTACTGACTCACCATTCCCAGGTAAAGAGATTATATGGCATTTATACTTATATCAGTTAGGGAAATATTTACAGAATAGCTGTCAGGGTGAATATGGAACAGGAACTAAAACCAGAGAGATTACAGAAATGATGAAACACATCCTCTCTAACCTCTCCCTCTGCATGTAAGTTCATATTCTACTACTTTTTAAGGGTGCTTTAAAATTTAAATGTCAAATGGCATATATACTGAAAGTAGAGGTTTCCATCACTCTCCCCTTCAATTTGGGCAACCACTTCTGCATAGCCATAGAGAATCTAGAAGACAATTCTGATTCCTGGCACTTTATTTAAAAATGCCACATTAAACAACAGGCGGTACATACTGGTGTAACCATAACCTTTAGCGAGTCAAAATGAAACTAAATTGGTTTCTATTAGAGCTGCAAGCTACTCAATCTGAAAGCAACTTTATTTCCTTACAGTACTACTTTAGCTTTACTGAGAGCAAAGGAAAGCTCTCCAAAGGCTTTCCAGCAGAAGGCACAATCTTCCACCTTTACGTGGCTTACCTAAATGAAGAGTGATCAGTGGTCTGATTACTGAACAGCCCAGAGACACACAGTCTGGAACAAGCAATTTATGTGAAAGGCAGCATTCCTGACTCCTGTCACAAAAGCCTGTTCTTTCAGTTTCAGGCCTTGTAAACAGTTCTTCACCTTACTGGCCATGTAACAAACTACTTACACACTAAAATGTCAGCTAGATTTAACCCCTGCCAAACACCATCTGGTCTTTGGAAATGAAAGCTTTCTGCTGTGCAGCAGGAACAATTATTCTGCAAAATGTTTACTTTTACACACATGTTTGTTCATTGTTTGTTTAAGAGGTTATGAAATGTTTCCAGAAAGCCTGGTGAGCCCATAGATCCCTCTTCCATACATCGTATCACCTTCAACACAAAAACAAGAGTACAAACCCCACAACTAATGAGGTATGCTACAATGCTTCTACAGGCCATTCTAAGGGGTTCTCAATAACTGTGCTGGTTTTAAAGTGCCCACCTGCACTACCAGGATGGCTGAAAAGATCAGCAGTACCAAACACCATGTTCCATACACCCTCCTCCTCTGTGCCCTGTCGTTCTCTTGTTCTTTGCCTTAGGACAGGCTGCTTCCTTGGCTCCAAACACCACTGCACACTCTGCACAAGACAATGAAAAACCAAAACCCACTCCTGGCTGGTCTATGGACCCAGCACACACCCTGATTCTGACCCAGCACCCCCACAAACTGCTGCCACTTGGGCTGTAAACTGACACACAGTATAGCTGAGGGCCTTTCCAAGCCCTGGGAAAATATCTTTAAGTATCTCTCTGTACTTTTGCTGTACTCTTCCGTGTTCTCAAGCCTGAGCATAGAAGCCTTCCCAAAATGCCAATGAAAACAAGAAGGCCACAAGACTGACATGACCAACATTATCTTCCTTGACTAACACCTTGGAGCCTCTGTACCAATTTTATTTACATGTCAAGACTAGATAGCCTAGCTTATACTGCCATCTTCAAAATGTTCTTGAGAACAACAGGAATGGCTCCAAGACAACCTGTCCCATTTTGCTGACCATCCAGTCATGACAATGAGTGAGACCAGCACAGAACAGGCTGGTGCTGGGGCAAACCCTCCATGCTGCACACCTAAATGCTGACCAGAGCCTGTCACACAGGGCAAGCAGTGGGTTAGTTATTTCTTACAGCTGAAAATAAACTTAAGACAAACCAAAATGCAGCTGCACTCAGAGATCACAGGCTGGCTTACCCACAAATGTGAAAGAAATTGCCCCTTGAGGCAAGAACTGTGCTTCTCTAACTCTTGTCTGCTTGTACCTGGCTCAGTGTAGCCACTGCACCAGTCAGGAAATATCAGATAAAATAAAGGCACATTCCCTTTCCCGAGGAAAATCCAGATGTTCGCCCTGCCTCTGACACCAAGTTTCCCCTATGTAGCAAAAAAGATGAAGCACACATTTGCATGGAAGATGCAATATCCTCCTGCATCAGGAATTCTGAAAAGTGTAACAAAAATTATTATAAAATAGATTAGTAATTAAAAACCCTCTTAAAATCTTCAAGGCCAGGTTGGATGAGTCTTTGAACAGCCTGGTCTAGTGGTAGGTGTTCCTGTCCATGGCAGAGGGGTATCATGATTTTGAAGGTCCCTTCCACCCAAATCATTCTATGTTACCAAGTACACACTGTCCAAATCTGAGAATTTCTATACTTATCTTTGCATATTTCCATAATAGAGGGAAAGCAAGTTTGCTAAAGAGGGCAGGAAGCCCAAATGCACCTTCAATAATTACAGCATCCTGAGAGCAAAAACAGTGATAGGAAAAACAAAACAAGCCCAAAAACCACAATGTTTTGAAAACGGATGCAAAAATCAAGTCATTTAAGAGGCAATCAAAAAAAGAGGTTCAGAGAATGAAGAAATCTAAAAAGTGAATTATTTTGATACGGTACTTTCTACTGTTACAAGTAAATGTGGATGCTTTTATGGAATAAGCTTTGTGCTACTAAAAGAATACACACTTATAATGGAAAAGGTACTGTATGTTCAAATGGAAATCAAATGGCTGCTCTAGGTGTAAGAAAAACAGAAAGCTTGCACATCAAAATGTGAGATGTTTACATGCTGCCAACAAACATTTCATGTTTCCTGCTGCAGCAATAATTAAGTAGCTGCTTGGGTGACAAAACCAGCACACATCACCTGAATGAACTGTCAATATTTTTTAAATTTTAATATCTAAACACATGGCTCACTTCAATCTTTCACCACTAGGTAGGAACTTCCCTTTCCAAAAATCAGATTTGAACAAAGATACTGACTGTTTGCACTTCAACACAAACATTGAAGACTTCCTTGGAAGCTTAAGTTTTAAGCTACAAACACATCCCTGAATTTGGATTAATTCTGTGGACAGGCACTTTAAACAGTGTGTATGGATTTGCCATTTGATGGGAAATGCAAATATGACTGACTAAATAAAAACTAAATAAGCCAGATACCCAAAAGTTAGTATTTTAAAGGTTCTTCTATTCAGTTCTTCCATGTAAGGCTTTACTCTGACAATTTGCATCATCATATACCCAGAGTCAATAAATAGTCTCAATTATTTTTTTCTACTCTTGCTCTACGCACAAGGAGCCATACTGAAGTCAGCAAGACTCAGCACAGACGCCAAAATTACTCATATATAATAGATTGAAAAATAGAATCAGGGCCTAAGGACACTAACTTAGTCAGGAAAAGAACAAAAAGACATCAGCAAAGTAACATCTGAAAAGAACATTAAGTGAGCAATTAGGTTACTGGGTTTCTGGTTTCTTGCATTAAATCGGTAAATGATTTATTAATGTCAGGACATATATTTTTCTTGGTGTACTACAACAAAAACTCAAAAAAGGCAGAACCAAAAAATAAATTAAGGTTCAATATAATATTTTATCTTGGAGTGTTTACTTGAAAGGTAGAATACAAACTGAAACCTCCAATATACAGTTTTCAGGGTTAATTCATATCACATAGATACATCAGTGCTGGCAACAAAAACATCCAAGTGTTATCTATCCCTTCGTACCACCACTACTCCCTTCTCATCACTTATTACTGAATCTACACTATTTTAAAGATATGATTATTAAGTTATTGCCCTGATTGTCTTCTGTACTTTTTTCCAGCTGGGAGAAAATAAGTCCATCATTTACTGTGATGCTCCAACCCTTGTATTTCAGGTTTCTGTCTAACCAGGGAACAGAGAAGCCCACACATTTTACTAGATCAACTCTACCAGGCCAACTAAGCACCCTGTTATTTTTCCAACTATGGATTTAAAAGCATTGTCTTGTAACTTGTCTAAAATTAATAAACAATCCTATCAACAGCGACTGGATATTTTTGTAAGAATAATTTAAAGACGTCATTCCTTCCTTTCAGCAAAAAACGTATGTTCTGTATAGGTCAAGCGACAGAAGACCAAGTGACACCCACAAAGTAAAGTCTATCAAGGAGACATCAGAGATTAAGGCTGTAAATACACTGTACAGGTACCACAGACAGAACTACAGAAGTCCAAAAGTTCAACCCACCCTTGCTGAGGGTAGATATGTCCAAAAGACCTACCAGACTCATTACACCTGGTTAATATATGGCTACATGCCTGCAGAAATAAATGATGGAATCATTAGAAAAATAAAACACCTGCTGTCCACATGACATCAAATAAGACTTGTGCATCCATCTGAGAATGATCCAGATTTCTCTCACTCTTTTGTCACTTACGGAATAATAGCAATAACAATAAAAGAACTCTTGCATTAACTGAAAAGCGAAATTGGGACGGGATAATGCACCCATAACCCACCTTCTGGGACAGGAAAATCCCATGAAAAGTTGAGCACAATGATCTGCTGGAGTTCCTTTCAACCCAGACTATTTTATCAACCAATTCTGGCTTCAGCACAGGTGCTCCCATATCCCTTCATGCTCCATCCTGGTGAGCACCATCAGGTCCAGTTACTGCCGGCTACTGTTTGTTCTGATGAACAGTGAGACCTGCTTGGTTCTCCTATCCTGCCTTCAGCCAAGATCATGCAATGCTTTCGGAAAAGCACAGATACAACTGCCCACAAGCCCTGGATGACCCCAATTTCAGTCTGCTGGAAGTCACTGCCAAGCACAGTTGTTAACCTGAAACATTAGAGGACATTCTACCTCTCCAGATGTGTTGTGAGAGGAAGCCATTACACTTACTCCCGTTTCTTGCTATTTCTGAGCCCTTTAAAAATAGATAGCGAGGAAAAAAATTCCTGTAGCTACACCGCAAGTGGAGATTTTATTCTTTTCTGTTGAGAACAAGCCATCCAGCATGTTGGAACAAAATCAGGCACCTGCCTGGAGCTCCCCAGTAAAGTCATTTATTTAACATCCTACTTCTTTCCCCCTCCTCACGTATGTTGCCACCTGCCCAAGCTGTCGGACTCGGCAACTCGCTGGTCCATCCAGCGAGAACAGGGGGTGCTGGGGGCCTTATCACGAACCGAACCGCACTCATCTGGGCATTGATCCTCGGCTGAGGAATTACAAATTCCCTGCTTCAAGCCAGGATTGGTGCGGCGCCCTTTCCCGATGGAGAAAAAGGGCACGGGCGGGCCGGGCCCCGGGGCCGCTCCTTCCAGGAGATGAGCCAGCCGCCGCCCCGGGCGGACAGCACTCCCAGGCCGCCCTGGATTTTGATCCCGGGCAGCCACGTCCGCGCGGTGACAAAGCCCGGCCTAACCGCTGTCCCCTCCGCACCCTCCAACCCCATCCTCCCCAGCCGGAAGCCGCGACCGCCCAGCGGCCGCAGCGCGGACCCCCCCCCGCCGCGGCCGCATCCCGCCGGGAGACGCGCAGCGAACCCCGCCGCCTCCCCAGCGCAGCGCAGCCGGCGGCGGGAGCAGCAGAGCCCCGCGGGGTGCTCGGAGACGAGCGGCACGCACCGTGTAGAGCAGGTTGAGGGCGCACAGGCAGTTCTTGGAGCAGGCGAAGCCCCCGCACGCCATCGCGCCGCCGCCGCCGCCGCCCCGCGCGGCAGCCGCTCCGCCAGGAGGCCGCGGCCCCGCCCCCGGCCGCGCGCGGGTGCGGCCGCAGCAGGTGAGCGGCGCCCGCTGATTGGCCGCCGCGGGGCGCAAAGGTAAATGGATGCAAATGAGAGCGGTGACGTCGGCGCCGTCACCCGCTATCCGGCGGCTCGCGCTGGGCGGGCCGGGCCCGGTCCGCTGTCCCCGGTCACCGCCTGCGGTGACAATACGGGCCCCGCTCCCCGATCCCCGCTGCGGTGACAATACGGGCCCCGATCCCCGCTACGGTGACAATACGGGCCCCGATCCCCGTTCCCCGATCCCCGCTGCGGTGACAATACGGGCCCGGGCCTCGCCCCCGCCCGCGGGACCCCGCCGGGCCCCGCTCTGTTCCCCTCAGGAGCGGCAGCGCCTCGCCGGTGCGGCCGCACCCCTGTAACCGCAGCCTGTGTAATGCCAAGGAAAACATCCAGGGATTCACTTGTACAGACCGTGAAATTGTTCGGAGTGCTGGTAGTTCCACCAGCGCTTCATAGAATCAGCAAGGTTGAAAGAGATTGTCAAAGTCCAACCGTCAAACCAGCGCTGCTGCTGTCCTCTTAGTTCTATTGTTAACATATTTTATTTACTTATTTATTTATTTTCACTAATATCTTTCTACTCTGCCTCCTTACATATTTGTGTATTTCCTTAGTTTGAGGGTTAAATATTTTTCGTTACTATTATATTACTTTGCAAAACGTTCCACCTGTATCGATAATTTCCTGCTATTCAGTGACTAGTTTTTATGAAATGCCCATACTTAGCTTGAATAGTGTCCTAGTTCACCACAACCATCCAAAATCCGGTCTGTTGCAACCTGCTGAATGATGCTTTATATTAAATACAACAGATCTGATATCTGCCAGCTATTCCAGTGTGGACACGTGTTGCAGGATTAGTGTCCAAGACCGTTTCTTATAATTTTTTCTGGGCTTCACAAAGAAACAAGGACATGCCTGTTCCTCCCTTGGCATGCCTGTAAGGGTACATGGCACGGTAGTTTTACTTTATCAGGTTTTGGTGCTACAGAAGTGTTGATCAGTTCCTAGTAAGCAAAGGAAGCTGCATCTATTTTCTGATGGATTCACAACAATTCTTAATAGGAACTTGTCATCAAAACAGTTCAGGGAGGAAATTCTGAAAGTGGGTTTTTTCTGTAATTTGGCTGGCCTTCATCTCCTAAGGAAGCCCCAGCAGGCGAATAATCATTGCCAGCAGTGAGACATGGAACAGCAGCACACTTTGTCTTTCCTAGTCTATCACTCAGATCTTTTCTTTTTAGTTTTAAGCATCTTTTTTTTCCATGCTCCTTGGTATTTTGCTAGACTTCTTCAATTAAATACAATACACTTTTTTTTTCTCATGCAATAACAAAGACCTGTTGCTTTTCTGTTGATGTATATATCCATCTTCCAGCTGCTAGACAGACAACAAATTCAGATTCTGCATTATTTGTGACCACAAATTAAATCTGAATGCTCAACAGCTGCTGAAGCTTTATGTTTGTTTCTAAACTTGACATCCCTGTTGCTGGACCTTTGTCCAATTACAGAAAGCATTAAAAATATGTTGAGATGTTTTTTCTCTGATAATTAAACTGAGTTATTGTTGTGGCTTATTTGTCTTGTTGGATATGCAGATTTACTGACTGGAGCTATTGCCTTTACTGGCCCATGATTCTGATCCTTTGGGCTCAACTCTGCAGAGCATAAACCCAGTATAAAGTCACTTGTTTCAGCTAATTTTACTAGCAGCTTAATATTTTATTGTAAAGACCGGTTTCAGAAATTCTCCACTTGATAGAAAAGTGTATTTTGGATGCATGCCCTTTCCTGAACACAGGCAGCCATCAGCATATCAAATGTTTTTGTTGGATTTTGTTGCAAATGCTAACATCTAAAGTTACTGTGCCATTGTTGCATTGGTTATAATGCTGAATTATTCAATACGATCATCCACTACTCGTCTTTTTAGAAGATCTCTTTCACTATTAATTATTAAAAGCTGTACCTCCACTTTCTTAATTAATGGTGGTGTTTCTTATTAAAGAACCCAGCTCCCACAGCCTGCTGTGGGTGGGAAGTACCTTTTACATGTTCACTGCCTCATGCTCAGGTAGGCATCTAACCACGTGTGATGCAACGTGGTTCATACCCACCTCTGGCCATAAACTCTGGGGCATAGTTCAGCTGATGTAAGCACTCAAAGGCTCCAGTTAAGTAAATAGATCTATGACAAATGCAGCAGGGCTCCTTCCTCCATTCCCCTTCCAATTTTGTTCACAAACTGTAGTGCAAACTTGGAATAATACGGTTTGGATTTAAAATAACACTTTTGGTGATAGAGCAGTCGGCTGTACTGATGTCTGTAATTTCTGATGGTGGTCAGGAGTGTGTCTGTGCTCCCATTTCACATCAGGCTTCACTACTTAGCTTGTATTCTGGCTAGAACTAAATTGGCTCAATTCTTTTAGATGGCTTATTTTGACTTGCTAGTTTTAGAAAGACTCTCCTGCAGCTGGAGAGAAATCTGTCCTTCTTTTTAGGGGAAATATAGATAGTGATACTTTGATATTCTTTTAAGATTAAGTACCTGGTCCAAGTGAGGATCCTAGGTATTTGTCTTCTCAGCCTCTGTCTTTGTAGGGGATAAATTCTGAACTCCCATTCTGTTGCAACAAATCCAGAGCTGCTGGACATAACCAAGAGCTGAATATGCATTTTCCTTTTCTTTGCTCGTTTTTTTGTGGTTTTTTTTTTGTTTTTTTTTTTTTTTTTTGGTCTTTCTGGTGCTTATTCTCCGCTTCCTTGCACACTCTTTGTTCTCCTGCCCTTCCATGGTGTGTTTCAGTGGCACTGCTGGCAGCAGGAGGAGCTACAAACAGTGTGAATTAGATTTGCTTTCATGGGAAACTGCAGTGTGGGGAGAGTACCCTGGGCACTTGTAATGCTGCTGACGTGCACTTACAAGACAGTACAAAAAGTAAATGCTTGTGCAAAGGGAGAGGGGAGTGGAAACAGAGTTACAGGGGCTCAATGCTGGCACAATTCTTACTAGTCTGAAAAGCTTAAAATGAAGCTGATTGAGTAGTTTATTGATTTCCCAGTAATCTCACATCAGCTGGATTGTTTTCTGGAGGATTGCTGCATGAAGCCCGTTACTGAAACACTAAATGAAAACTCAGCTTATAGGCAAATCTGTTCTGTTTCTGTAGGCTGTGGTCTCATGTGGGCACACTGGTTTCTGTTACCTATTATGTGCCTGAAATCTAAAGGTCTGTGACACTTCTGAGGCACAAATTTGAAAAGTGAAGGCTAAAGTACATGCAAAGTTCTCCTAAAGTGTATACTGCTGTCTTAAAATTAAGACAGTGTGACCTTTTTTCTTACTCTCTGCTATTATGGGGTATCTAAAATGTGAGTGAAACATTGTTTGCAGAAATTGATTTTTATCACTTTATTTTTCCCAGGTTTACAATAAGTTGTTCACAGAACTTTAGGTATTTCATTTCACTCTTTGTCTTGTAAAGTCATTTTTCTTCCCCTCATTTGTATAAAGTTTCTCATGCACATCAAAATCAGGGAGGGGGAAAATAGGGTTTAAGAAAGGTAGGTGTTTCCAGGAGTAGTATTTATTGTATACAGTTGACATATTTAAATGTTAGTCTTGAGGTGAACAGTGTGTACGCCCAACAAGACAGGGCTTCAGCTGGGTTTACCTGGAGTAAATAAAGTGCTTATCCTTCCTTGGAAGTTGACCATTAAAGCATGTTCCCATGCCAGTTAAGAATGCCTGAAGTTTGGTGATGAATGTAGAATCTGTCAACTAAGTCCGTGAAGTAAAATGCTGTTTATCATCAGTCGTGTTCCTCCACGGATGCAGAGTTTCCAATGTTCACTCATTTCTTGTGTCACTGGGCAGGAAAATATGAGTCATGTGAGTCACCTGAACTGCCTCAATTATTGAGTCATGTTGGTCAGTCACCTTAGTTGTCAGTAACTTGTGACTGAACATATGGGATCAATTAAACATACACTTAAAACATTATCTGCTGTAACAATCAAGATTTTTTTTTTCTCAAATTCAGCACAAATATCCTGTGGACATACCCCAGTTATTTCCTGAGGTGTTACTAATGAATTGGCTGTGCTGTGCTGTTTGCTTGCAGTCATGAAATTCTCCCTACTTCCTGGAACAAAACCAATTCCCAGCAGTGCTACTGCACTTGTGCCATTCCATTGCCAACCTCAAAGAAGCCCTTTCTGGCACTAGGCAGTGAGGAGCAGCATGAGTAGGTGGAGCTGTTGCATGGATCTTTGCTGTCTTACAGGCTGACACACAAGGTGTGGTGGTGCTGTTTCTTCTTAATGATCATTATGAGCCAGACACGGTGGAGAGGTGAGCCTGGCATATAGAGTAAATTTGTTCTTTGGAGAATCTTCTCTGCAGAAAAAAAAATATAGAGAACTGTTTGGGATTTTTATTTATTTCTTTGGTGAAGCGGAGCATTGTAGACAGAGAAAGGGAAATTAGGACAGGAAAATAGGCCGCTTAAGTACTGTGGCTAGGGCTACCCACAACTAGGTCAGAAATTAGCTCCTCCAAAAGCACAAAGACATGGCTCCTGTTCAGTTTAATAAATCTAACAAGTGGTTACAAAGGAAATAATGGTTTGTTCATCTTTGCTCTTGGACAGACAGATAATGAGTATATTCTTTGACAAACTTTCTGACCAGAATCCAAGTGGCATAAAGCTCTTGGATTGAGTCTGGGAAGTTAAATTGCTGTTTGGAAACTACCTAGAAGGGAGACTTACTCAAGCAGAAGCAGCTACAGGCAAGGGCAGAATTGTCCTGGATGAAGCAGCTGTTTGCCCAGCCTTGTTTTTTGAGCCATTCTTTGTTATTCCCACCAGATAGACCATGCAGTGGTAGAAAATAACATTGCAGTGTAACAATAGCATGTCTTCTTCTTAACTCAGTTGATGCCCACATCTTTTGAATTCTTTCATGTATAGTGCTTGCCAGAGAAGATAGGCTTGGTGAAGTTTGTCCCTTTAAAGTTTGTAGACAGGTGAGAGGAGGAAAAAGCAAAACAATGAAACAAAGAACTAAAATAGCCCTAGGACACAGAATTTAAAGAGAAAGTGTATTTCAGAGGCCAGCCTGCTAAAAATAGTAAAATAGGCAAATACTTAAAAGTCCAGAAGCTATGTCTTGGGATTTCTAAAGATCTTAACTGTAAGAATCACCTTTCATCACATTTAAAACCCATTTTGAATTAAGCTGATAGAGGATTAGGATAAGGAGAATTTGTTACATCTCATGTATTAAAGAAACAACTGGAAACTGAAAATAGAAGTATAATGGTATTTTTAATACCATTGACTGAAAGCCCAGTCTTTCTATTCAGGACCAAGATTCAGAAATGTGCTGAAATTGGGCTGGTTTTAATTAAGTCTGGAAGAGAAAAAGGCAGAATTCTAGATCCTGGAAGTGAAATGGTCTAGGGCTTCCTCCAGACAAATCCAACCTTACTTGGCCTTATAGGGCACTTGTGTGTTTCTCTGGAGAGGTGGATAATTAGCAGGAAAGTAGCCTTTCAGAGACTGTGTCTATCATTCTTTGTTTCCATAGAAGGGAATCATGGCAGCATGCTGGTACCTGACACATCTGTTCTTCAGGTCTGAAATAAACCCAGCAAACTTCAACAGCAAATATAAATTAATAACTCTGTAATTAGCAGGACATTTTAATGCTTGTGGACTAACACTGGGGTGTAAGCTGTAAAGAGAGCAAACAGCTTTCAGATTAATTGCAGATCTTATTGGATTTAAGTTATGTCTGCTGTGGGTTGTCATTGCCATTGCATCCCAAAGAGTTCTTATTTATCACATTCTTGTTGAAACCACCACCTTTTCAAGGGAAATGGATGCTATCTGCTGAATGCCCTTCCAGGTGATTCCCTGGGAGATTTCCAAGAAATTCTAAGAAGCAGAAATCCTAATCCTTTATAAGTACAGAGCAGAAAGAAGAGGGAGGTTTGACCAGGACCTTGTATGGTGGAAGCATAAGGGTGGGGAGAAAAGCTGGGCATTACAAAGGAAATGTGAGCACCAAGGCTCTGATGTTAGTTGATTTGCTAAGGGATCATCATCAGGTGTGTGTTGGCTGTGTCACTGATCCTCCTGTGCATGTGAGCTGTGTGATGAGCCGTGTTGTGCCTGTCACAGAAGCATGGAGAACACAGGTTGGAGGGGACTCCTGGGGGCTGATCCAACATTCAGCTCAAAAGCCAAAGCAGTTTTCCCAGAGAGATGTTCAGTCAAGTTTTGAATGTCTCTAAGGATGAAAGGCAACACCACCTTGTTCCAGTGGTTGAGTACTCACTGTGAAAACCTTTCCATTATCTGAATTAACCTTGTTGCAACTTGTGACCATTGTCTTGCTCTTTTGTTGTGCCAAATGAGAAATTTGGCTCTGTCTTCATTCTGATTCCTTTCTGGATTTAGAAGTCTTCCACTTTTCTGGAGTGGAAGACTGCAGTAAGATCTACCCCCAGCCTTCTATGTAGACTAAATAAAGACAGTTTCATTGTCATTCCCACGTCATTTGTCCAGGAGCCAGAACAGTAATTTTCTTCCCTGTGATATCATGACTGGTACTTTCCTTTGATATCCTGCTAAAGAACAGAACAGAGAGAGAGAGAGATAGAGACATTTCGTCCAAATCAGTAATCCCTCAGTGAAATTCACAGGGCAAAGAGAAAGGCAGAATGCCGAGTTTTGGTGAATCTGTTATTTCTTTCTGTGGTTTCTGTAAGGCACAGTCAGTGTTCTCACCCTGCTCTATTAGTGTGGCTTAGCTGTGGTAAAGTTAGCTGCTGTGCTCCTTTGGTGAGGTAAGAACTTTTCAGAAATAGACAGTTTGGTTATGAGCAAAACCTTGAAATCATGAACAGTAAATGGCTCAAAATTCAGAAGTTAAATCTAAAGGACCCAATTTCTTTCCTAATATCAAATTTTAAACCAGTGTCATAACTAATTTAGACACGTGACATAGATTTTGAAGCAGTTGGATAATGCTGTATGCCTCTAGCAAGTCATCTTTAAAATATCTCATTAGAGTAGCCTAGATTCTTTTCTTGCAAACAGAAGACCTTTAGCTGTGAGCTGCCAGTAATGTGAATTCAGCACTTCTGAGCAGGCATGAGGAGCATATAGAAAAGCTATGGCTCTTTAGTTAGGAAAACAACCTGCTGCTGCCAGCCAGTTCTGCTGCATCACCACCATCATCTGTGTGCTAGCTGGGGACAAGCTGGGAAGCAATTTCATCATCTGGTCTTTTTTCTTTTGATGGAATAAAAATTTAAAGCAACAAGAGTGCTCAGGTGTATGTTCATCTGTAGGAACAGCTCTATTTTCCAGTAGTCTTCTTGCAAGCAGATGACACTAACAGCAGAATGGGTATCTAGTAACATGGAAATAGAAGAAACAAACCTTGTTTGTTACTTGAAGTGTCAGATGGTGACCCAGGGTTTGACAGTGAAGCCCTGAAGTCTCATGCTTATTCTGAATTCTCTGCTTTGCTCTTGAGCTATATAAATCCAGCTCCAGTGCAGTGGCACACATATCACTGTGAAAATCAGCCCATTTCTATTGGTGTGGAGTGCATTTCTGGTTTTATGTAAGCTAAGCAGTATATGCGCTTACATATTTAAACTTAGCTTCTTATTTTATCCCACAAGCTAGCTGCTTATGGAGTCTACTGCTAGTGCTTTTTGCTGTCAGTGCCCAAACATCTGCATTAGGGACATGACACAAGCTGACAGTCAGATACTGGTATTTGCAATAAGTAATTAATCCCTTAAGCACACAGGAATTTTCTGCCAGTCGAATTGTCTTGGTACAATTTCTCTAAAAGAAAATTAAAGCTGATAGATCATGGCTTATCTTTTATCAAAGCTTCTTCTTGGCTTCACAAGATTTGTCTCTTTTTACTGCCTGGCTTCCCAGCTGCAATCCAGTTTAGGGTTTGCCGTTTTGAAACTGTGGGTTTCTGTCAGTGCTGATGAAGATAGCCATCAGTTGAAAATGGTTTTATATTAATTGGCCAGGTATTAGCTTTGGTTTATTCTTTTTTTTATATGTGATTGTTTTTTACTGTACTGTTTACACGAAGAGAAGTGTTCTGCCAGTGTGTTAACACTGTTTCCATTTAATTGTGTATTTCATATGGATCAAGAACCCTTCTGCAAGAGGGTAAGAGAAGCAGTTAGGAATGAGAACAGTTAGGAATGAAGGAAGAATAAATTGGGTTTTATACAGTTCTACTTTTTTTTTAAAGGAAGTAAGTAAAGATTCCTAAAAACAGTATTTGCATTTACTGTGCTTTCCAGAATGTACACTGAAATCTAAGCAACTCTAAAGGTAAATCTAAACTTAATTCTGCAGACAATTTTAAATGATGGTGGATTTTAATATAGTTAATAATTAGTTTGCTTCCTACCATCAGCTGGAAAGTGTTTTTGACACCATCTTGTGTTTTATTTCCACCTTCTGTGTGATGGCAGCTCGGGAAGCTGCCAGCCTGTTGCCACAGGAGTGGCTTTTCTCCCAGAGGTGTATTGGAACTCGATGGCAGTTTCTCTAGAGCAGCCCAAGTCCTGGCAGCTGGCAGAACTCTTGGTGCTGCTTCCTTGTTGATGCCACCAAGACAGACACAGCAGCTGACAAAGCAATAACTGGGGTGCTGATGGGAAACAAGACTGCTACAGCAGTAGGAAACCATTTTAAATATGAACCAATCTTTTTAGAGGATCCAGCCTTAAATTAATACGTATTCTGAATAAGGTGCTCTTGAAGGCTGCTTTCCCCAGGAAATGTTCTTCCCATGATTTAGGGAGAACAAACAGTTAGGAGTGGAGAGATGTGGAGCACGGGCACCTCTGGGTGCACTGTGGTGCTGCCTTGTACCCAGTGGGATTGCTGGCATGAGGGATAAAAGATTGCTCTCAGGTATTACAAGTGATGGTAGAAGCAGGCTGACAAAAGTGGGACAGACTTTATGGCCTGTTGCACTTTTTTTTTTTGTTTTGTTTTGTTAGAGTTGGGATTAAAGATGGTATTTTTTGTTTGGACTTTGATGTTTATTAGTTTTAATTATTATAGTCTTACTTATGAGTTGTACAACACTTCAAGTTAACAAACTAAAAAATGGAGCTTTATTTTTTTTTTCCTACAAGGTCTTTTAAAGATAAACTGTTTAGTTAAGAAATGCTACTTAAATTATTTTCAACTTAATAACCAACCACTCGAGGCATGCAATGCCAACTTTTTTATTCAATTACACAATATTACCCAAACTCATGATGAAGAAGAAGATGAACGACTAGCTTCTGCCCTAAAACTTGCATCTTGCTTTTTATATATTACTATATTCTAAAACTTTAAAAAGTTTTCCACCATGTGATATTACACACTTCTATTCAAATTACACACCTGTAATTCTAATTTTAATATTCTATATTGGAAGCCTTCTCCAGGGCCTTAGGTCAGGTGCAATGTTCTGGGGGTCAGTGCCTGTCAGCACAGGAAGTCTAAAATTCTCAGTGACCAGGGTTCCAACAATGGCCCTCTTCTCAGCACCAGCAGGCCAGGGTTTGTTTCTTGTCTCAGTTATGGCTGTGGTTGCAAAGATGTTTTTCTTTGAGAAAGAAAGGAATGGATCTCAGGTCTCTTACTGGCTTCTCATTGCTATACCTATGTTGGGGCTGAGACCATTTCACACTGCTAAGTCTCTGCTGTCAGAATTCATACAGCATTTACAGGCATCTTAATGTCTTCCTTAAGTGTCATCTCCATTTCTGAGTCAAAGGGCAGTAAGGTCACAGGTCTGACAGAACAAAGGAGATCTCTTAAAGGATTTACTCCAAATGCTGGTTAAATCCTTAACTATTAAGACAATTCTTAATTTCCTTATTTTATTTGACACTCTTGTGTCAAAGGCATGTGCCCTTCACTAACTGAATGCTGCACTAACCAAAGCACCTCTGCATTTGAGGAGTAGAGCACACTTGATATTTTCATTCAGCAGTCAGGTTTTTTTCACAATGCTTTATCACTTTATCTATTTAATATTATTTTCCTGAGCTGGATGATTTCATGGGTTTTTTTTGCCTCTGAAGAATATGTTTCTGTCCCTTACAGACTAGCACATCAGTAAAAAGTGGTTGGTGAGGGGTGGCTCAGTAATATAATGATACTGTCTCCAAACACTTTCTCCGAACAGGAAGGTGTCTCTGGCTGTGATGAGGAAATCTTGTTCCTCTTGGGAGGTTATCTGGATTCTCCCATTTTATGAGCTGGACTAAAGCCCCTTGGGAATTCAGAATATCTCAGGGTTCCTGATATTTTAAGTGACTTCTGGTGAGAAAAGTTAACATGAATTTCAGTATGGAAACAAAATTCCAGCTTAAATGTCATCTACAGCATGACTCAGACCTCCCACAGTTGCAGGACTGGCAGGTTGTTGCTATGTTGTCTATTATGTTTGCAGAAGGCCATGCTTTTGTGCTTTTCCTCTAATTTACATTTAGGTTCCTTTCCATACTATTAATATTGTCCCTAGTGGATTCTTCCTTTGATATGGGAAGATGCTGTCCTTTTGCTTCCTCTCTGAGGATTAGTGTTCCCCAGAAAACCACACTTTTCCTCTGTACTTTTTTCACATTAAAACTCCAGGGCTGCTTTGCAGCATCAGCACCACCATGTGTTTCTCCTCAGTCAGTTGCCCATACAGCTTTCAAACCTCTCCCACACCCTGTGGAAGCCATTTGGAATTTAGGGTCATGAGAACCAGTTGCTTTAGGACTTCTTTAGCAAATATACCCATGTCTTTGATTTATCCATGCTGATTCTTCTTGCCTGCATCTGATTCTTGCATTTCATCCATCCTACTCAAGCTTGGTAATGCATAAAGGTGAAGTTGCACACAGGCAAAGCATAAACAAGTTTGTTTTTTCAGTAGTTGAAGGGAGGATGGTTTTATTCAGTTTAAATAAATCATCCAGATGTGTGCCTGTATCATCTGAGCTGCATTTTGCCTGAAGAATCCTTCCATTTAAAGGATTACTATAAGCTGCTGTTTCAAGAAAGTTTCTTAGTAAAGAAATTAGTTCCTATAACAGCCACTAAATTATAACATAAATATGACACAAATGCTACAAAAATCACTAAATTATAGCCAGTTATTATAAAAATAATAAAACTCACCTCCACAAAACAACAACAAAAAAAAAGTATATAAAGAGAACTGTGGATGTGATTATATATAAAATGCTGTTAAAAGATGAAATAGAAAAAAACCCAGAAATAAAGCAGTCTCTGCTCATCAGTAACAGGGATCTGGTGTAACTCTAAGAGGAGCAACACATGGGAGTGTTACATAAGTTCTGTTTGGTGCAAGAAGGGACAACACATGACCTTGATTAATGCAGGTATTCTGAATTATCTTTCTGTCCTGTTTTTTGTGTCCCATACTTCTCTTGGGACTGCTACTTCTCTCTCTGTCTTTGGAGTGTTTGCTGGCACTTCCCCTGACAAGCTACTGGCCTGTTTGGGATCTCTAGGGGCTGCATCCCTATAAATGTGGTGCTGTGATTATTTTAGTCCCTGAGGAGCAGAGGAACTGTGCCAGATGTGGTTCATTGCTTTGCTTCCCCTGGGCCCAGCAGGGAGGCTGGGTGCCAGCTGGAGGGACACCAAGAGGGGCTGAAGCAATGGCTTTGGTGCCTGCCTCAGCCCCTGGGAAAGGGGGATCTTCTTTCCTTCCTCCAAGTGAGGACGTGTCTCTGCACAGGCTCTTCAGCAGCATGGGAGAACAGACAGCTCTGAGTGCAGGTCCAGAAACTGAACTGAGTGTGACAAAATGCTTTCCCAGTCTCTGGAAATCTGTGCCAATCTGTGAGGTTGAGGAAGGTGAGAAACCACAGTAAGTGCGAGGTGATCTGTCTGGGAGCAGAAGACATTTCCATGTTGGATTTATTGAATTAAATGTGGTTTGTGATGGGAGAGAGAAATCAGGACTTTCTCAGCAAGGTACAGGATGAGATACCCTTTGATTAGAAATCAGCATTAATGGGTTCTTCTAGAACAGTTTACTGGTCCAGTTTTCTGGATTCGTTAATTTCTTAAAGCAAAATGCAGAAGATAAACTATTTGTGATAATAATAATAATAATAATAATAATAATAATAATAATAATAATAATAATAATAATAATTTTAAAAAGTAGTTCCTATTAATCCCAGAATACCATTGTCTTGATCACAGAAAACTGGGGTTTATTTCCAAATGGTGGGGAAAGTATAATCTTCCAGGTCTTCCACTGATTCCATTTCTTTAGACCAGAAAAATTTCTTGTTGTGGAAGTAGAATGTCATCTCCAGGCTCTTTCAGAAGACATCTTAGCTTTGCTGTTATACAAAGGGCCATCATAGGGACTGAAAGGAACAGAGTTGATGTATGAATGGGCAGCAAACCTCATGATAAATTCACTTTCTCTGTCAATGTCATCAGTAAAAGAGAAAGATTCTGTGACAATTTTTAAACTTTTTTTTTAACTGACTGTCGTATTTATTCCACAAACTGTAAATTATCTGCCTTCTTATTTCCCTTTAGAATCTCCTTCAGTATCAGAGATACCATCTATTTTCTTTTGGGTGGTCTTACTAATACAAATCTAACTAAATGTTAGATCAGTTTTTCTCAGTCAGTTTTTATTTTTTCAAGGCTGCTGCTTCTATTTTGGACTTGGAGAAGGAAATGTAATTGAAAGCTTATTGATTTTTCCCAGCTAGACAAGTGGGTTTAATAACATATGTCTGGCTAAAAACCTTATTTTGATCATATCCTGGGATACATCAACAATACTGTTTTGTTATTTCTTCTAGCATAATTTATGGCTGTCAGTGCTTTGCAAATATCCCAGCAATAAGTAGTAATGATATGGAGAGTGTTATGTTAACCAATTTCATCAGAGAAAAATAAACAGAAAAATCTCAGGCAACTGATGCACTTTGAGAGACTACAACACAAATGTATCTTCCTGATAGGAAGTTGCCATGATACAGTCTTGTGTTCACTGTGGATTGAATTTTTTTTTTTTTTTTTTTTTATTCTTGTAGGCTCCTAAATCAGGGAAATTTGGTGTTCAGGCTGTGTTTCTCCATGCTGGTGACATTCCAGAGCAGTTTGGAGTTTCCCTGCATTCCTGTTGGGTGAAGAGTGTGCATAGCATGGAAGCAGAACTCGAATCTTGTAACACCATCAGCAGAAGAGCTGTGGTGAGTGTAGGACACAGGAAGCAATCGATAACATTGAACTCTCTATGAGACACTTGGGCTGAGGCAACTGAGTTTCTGGCAGCCATGGGAGGGACAGATCAAATGCCAAAATGTTACCTGTCAGTCTGCAGCTGTGCTGTATTAGCAGCTCCAGCACTGTCCTCTCCTAGTGCTGACTTGGAGATGATGGATCTTGGCATGCACAGTCCAGCAGTGCCTCTCCCATGGGTGGGGGACATGTCCTACATGTCTGCAGAGCAGAGCCATGCCTGGGGTGCTGCTTGCTGATAACTGAGATGACAAGTGCAGTTCCTGCATAAGTGTGGGACAAGCAGCAGGAAAACAAGCACGTACCCTTCACTCTCCTAATCTGGATCTCCTCAGATGGGTACTGAGGACACTGCTCTCCCAGCATGGCCTCTGGGGCCCCAGGGCAGCAGGAAGTTGTTGTGAGGTGGGACTGCACAGCTCCTGCTGAAGTTCCTGAGGTTTTGTAAGCTCAGGACTTCTTTCTCATCAGGGAATAATGTTGGTGAATGGAAAGGAGCACCTGACCCCCTGCTGGTGTGTGGCATGACATCAGCTACCAGCCTCTGTGGCAGGAACTGAGGCTATCACCGTGGTGTTAATCGGATTTCTGCCAAGAAAAAATAGCAAGTGAGCTATTTTAGTCATCCAGGACACCAGTACAGTGGCTCTGTGACATGGACCAAATATAGGTTACATGCACAGCCCAGGAGTGCTCACCTGCCTGAATCGTGTCTTCTGCAGGTGTTGACATAACTTCTCCTCCTGGGATTTGTTTTCATTTACATGAAGCTAAAAAGAAGAACTAACTTTTGCTTAAAATATCATAGCTAAAACAAAACCAAAAGCCTGCTGGAAAAGTGGAAGAAGTCAACCCTTACTTTTTTCTCCCTTCAAAATCAAAAGATGTGGCTTTTTTTGGAAAATATATACTTATGTAATTTGTCCTAATTTTGGTTCTTAATAACCAGCACTAATCCAGTGAGAGCTGAATGGTTGTTGCAATTAAACTCATGTAACGTTATCTGTGGCTGTTTCTGAGAAAGGACTGGTTTGTCTCAGCCCACAAGACTTATTTTAGATAATCACCGTTTTTAAGTGCAAATGTGATTTTAAAGGTAGTTATTCTTGTCCATGAACATGACAGGCGTTTAAAAGCCTTTGAGATGCCAGAAGGGACCTGTTAGGATTACCAGGCACATAGAATTTACCAGTGCCTCAGTTAAGGGCATGCTTGGGAGCAATGGGTTTTATTCTCCAAATGCTGTTCAGACAAACCTGGCACGACATTGACCATGTGCCCCCCATCTGCAACCACTCTAGGCTGAACCACCTGGTTCTGGTAGGTCACATTTTGAGGAAAAGGTTCAAAGCAAAAATCAGAGTTCAGCAACCCTCCACCCTTACATTAGTGAACAAAAGGGATTGGGCCAGCTTTTTCTTGCCCCCTGCTTGCCTTGAAGTGCTGTCGTGTCATTGCTGAAGTGTACAAGCTGCCCTGAAATAAAGCTGTACTGCTCAGATACAGGCACAAAAAAGCTTGTTCACTGCTGCTAATAAAATAGCAAAGCTGCTTGTCAGTGCCCTGACCCAGGCACCACCCCTGGGGAGCTGTGCTGGGATTGGGAGCCCCACAAAGAGCTGCACCAGACACACTCAGCCCAAGTGTTACCTGGAGTGGGGAGGAAGGGTCTCCAACACTGCCCAGACCATCAGACCCTCAGAGCTGCTCAGTCAGTGATGGGTGTTTGCTCTGATCAGAGCTCTGCCTCTGAAACTGTGGATTATGCCAGCATTAAAGGGTGTGTGACTCCCACAGCCACCCTTCTATGAGGCATTGTTTAACACTACCTTGTTGCTAAATGGACCAGGGTGGGGGAAGGCTTCCAAAGACTTGAGAAAATGGCTTTATATTGCTTGAAGAGCCACTTTTGTGGAAAAATCTTAATTGTGCACACACACATGACCACCTACATAGCCCTCCCTCTCCCAAGTGGGGTCATGGGGTGGACCCTGGGACCTCCTAGGGGATCTCACCTGGCACATGCTGGTTTCTCTGGATGTTAAATGCCTTCCTTGCTCAGCCAGCCTACAGCTGCCACAGGGATGAGGTTGGGGAGTTTTCCATCACTCCTTTTGGCACTGGTCTGACTTCTGGGTTTGGGATGTGTTGGCTAAGCAGAAAAGGGGGATGCTGGCAGAGCAGCTCATCACCTTCTTGGGGGTAAATCTCTATCAGCCAAAGCATAGTAAGGGTGCAAGACTGCTGTTGAAAACAATGTCAGCTCGATGATGGTTTGTGATCTGTGGGATTACTGACTGCAATGGACTGCACAGGGCTTGACATAGCAAGACAAACCTGCAATGCAATTAGGTAGTTGGAACAGCAAGAAATAGGAACTGTGTCAGCCCTTTCAGATTCATAACCAGTGCTTTAACCAACCTCACTGTAAAACCTCACTGTTGCATCCCAAGGATGATGTGGTCTCTCTCCTGGAGAGCACTTGTACACCAGAATGTTTTAAAGCAATATAATTTGCTTAGTTAAAACCTCAGCATGATTTCAGAAGAGAGAGGCCAGAATAGAAGAATCACCTTCCAATTCAGCAATCCCCATTTTAAAGTGCACCCTATTGCAATTTATTGTAAAGTAAAACATGTATGGTTCTGACATTAGGATTGCAGTTTCAAAATTGAATGCCATATATTATGTGCAGCACATTGTCTATAAGTATCTTTTTATTTTTACAAGACAACTGATTCCATATTTAAAGCATGTATTTGGTGCTGAATGTAGCTTTGATTTCTCTAGCAGAGAAACACTAATTCAAGAGCTGTATTGAAGAAATGCCTTGGGTTGGGAACATTTTAAACTGAAATACAGATTCTCTGATGGCTTCAAGGGAAGGGCACTTTGCCTGAAGGGAGTCACATCAAAAGCTCTGCCCAGCTTCTAATCTGCAAATTTCCTGAAAAACCCTATCATTACATGCTTTTGTACTGACATTCAGTCTGATGCAAACCAGATCTATTTGTATGTGCCCCTACCTACCAGCATATATGTGAAATGCTGGATGAAAAAATATACATGTAAGTTCCCATCTGAACTGATCTCAGAGATTAAGTGGGAAAAATTCCTGAAAACTAGATTCAGAAACTCTTAGTGTCTAATAATTTTCCTGGGGGAGGGCAAGCTGAGAGGGGCTCCCAGGAGTTAAAACATTAGGCATGATATGAACACAGAAGATGTTTGGGTTTCAGGCATGGCCTGGCTGAAAAATGAACAACTCCTGTCAGCCCAGAGTGCAACTCCTCACCCTGCTCCAAATCACAAGTCTCAACTTGGCCAGCAGCCCTGTGCTAAAAACACCCATTCCCCTCCAACACAATGTCTATAAATGGAGCGAGGACAACTGTGTCAGCAATCACAGAATATCTCAACTTGGCAGGGACTGAAACGATCATCAGGTGCAACTCTGGTGCCTGGCTTGGAGGCACCTGAACTTCATTGCAGTGGCACTCAGCTCTGCTGGCACCTGCAGTGTGCTGGGGGCACAGTTGCAGCAGGCAGCCCTGATTTGCTGCCTTTGGCCTCGCAGTGCTCTTGCGGCCGATGATTTCTGTCTCCAGCAGATGGCCCAGCCAGCCCGCAGCCAGCCGTGCCTGGCTCTCCCTGGCAGCTACTGCAGGGAAATGGGATTGGGATCTCTGCACACTAAAGACTGGCACCTTTGAGATCAGCCTAACTTTAAGATTATACAGAAAAGTGGGTTTATGTACACCAAAATAAATAATCATTAGTACTCACAAAAAGGCAATTTTGAATTTAAGATGTTTTTAGCAATAGTGGCTGCATATCAATGACTCACTACTACCACGTCACAGCTGCAGAGTTCTGTGCATGTGTTTTCATGCCCAGCAAATTTATTTTCTGTAATAACAAGGACCAAAATGGAAAGTACGCTGCTAATGCATCAGTTCTGCTTTTAATATGACTGGCTCTGGTCTTCTCGAACTTACTGGAAACATCACCATGCCATATTTCCCCTTCCAAAGATCAATACCTGTTAGGAAAAGAAATGCTGTACTAGATGGAAAGCTGGCACTCAACAGCACTTGATTTCCACTTGCTAACTGCTGTTTACAGTAAAGCTAGATACACACTGAGACTTGACACACTTATATGATCTGTAGTTTATATGAAGTGTTGGCTTTCCCTCAGAAAAATCTGTACTATCTGTTAGCCTATTGGTCCCTAATGACAAAATATACCACTTCATTAATTGATTATGCCCTGTCATGCTTTTCCCCTGTAAGAATACAAGCTTGGCTTTTCTAAATCTGATGTAAATAAATTTCAGATTTTACATGTAATGACTTCTAGTCATGCATATTTTGAAGCTAATTCTTCTAAAATGAGACAATTTCTCTTTCAAAATTCAGTGATCACCAATAACTGAGTGTAGTTTGAACTGAGCAGAGCACATTACTATATATATATCATTTGCATAAACTGCAAAGTTGAGATTCCACAGATTTGTTCCTGTACATTTTCTTTAAATTAAGGAACAGAATTAATCAGTATTTGTTTTATGGAATATTGTTAATCTGTCTGAAGTTGTATGTAAGAATGGGAATAAATATTTAACAATGATCTCTACACCAGTTAACTACAGCTGTTGATTTTTTGGGGCAGTATGAAAATGGTCTTTTGGCATTCTTGTGTAATTTTCACATGAATAATCATAAAAACTTTAGCAAGCTCAAACTTTTACATACACACTAATACCACAAAACTAAGATATAAAAGCCATTTATTCAAAAAAATGTGGTGGTGTCAAATCACATACACAAGCCAATATTGAGCTACAAACACAGACCAAACAGTTCTATAAACAGAAATTGGAGTGTTCATATACCATAGTACCTGAAAAAGACCGTTAATAAAAAGGAGTCCATAAGTATTTCATTTCACTTTTTCTATATGGCTCCTTGCTGAATGTCTTTGCCTAAGTTAGTGTACACTGAGCCAGAGGTAGAGTCCCAAGTAAAGCATCTAATGCCTCAGGGCTCCATTAAAAACCTTTATTCTTCTAAACAAAAGGAAAGTCTAGTCTATAGTTTTCTGTATGACACTGAAGTAAAGCCTCTTTGCTTGAACAGTATGGCATTCCCAAGCGCATTTGGCATTAACCTAGATTGAGACTGGGCTTTGTGGAACCACCTCAGTTCTCCTCCCCTTCAGACTCCGACTCTAGAAGAGAAGAGAGGAAAACACTTCATGTAGGTTGCACAAGAACACTGATGTGAATAATTCTATGAAAATAACAATATATCCTTCCAAAAACGAAAATGAAAATTTTCACCAGGCCTAGTACTTCCTAGGAAAGGCTGGCAGGTCAAACAGAGCAAACACAGCTTCAGGAGATGCAGGTTTACTCTGCTGCCCTCCATGGTGGAGCTCTTCATTTACAGATCTGTCACTAAAATTTTCACCATGTTCCTGTGAATTATTCTGATTCTCCTCTACAGAGCCACACAATGTGTAGCTGAATTTAATAAAGGATCAGCATTATTTGCTCACTCTTCTAATCTCTATGAGTAGACTGTACTGCTCTCATCCAGGAAGCACTCTTAAAACTATTTGCTTTGCAAATATCAATATCAGCATCACCATCCAGCCTATCTAGAAAGGCTAAGTGGTGTTACCCTGCAGGAGGTATGAAACATGTACAAACCAAATTTTTAAATTATTTCTATAGCAGAAGATACAGTTAATTTAGTAATAGAAGCAGAAGTAGTAGTAGTAACCTATAAGCAGGAATGCACATGCTGGTTTTGTAACCTAAAGCTACTTTGCATCATATTGCATTTCTGTGTTCACCTGACAGGAAAAGGCTCACTGCCAAAAAATATTACACCATAGAGATCAGATTTCTGAGAGCAAACATGGTCTGCGTGCTCTTACAGAAACATTTTGTCTCTGTTTGTACTGGACTTTGTAATTAAGGACATCTGGCAGAGGGGACATGCAGGAAAGGACAAAAATAAAGAGCAACTGAGGCATACAAGCAGAAAATTAAAAAGGGGGGGGAAGCATAATTTGACCAAGCTTGCCCACTTAAAATCTCAAGCGTG
Organism: Erithacus rubecula; assembly: GCF_903797595.1. Taxonomy (NCBI): domain Eukaryota; kingdom Metazoa; phylum Chordata; class Aves; order Passeriformes; family Muscicapidae; genus Erithacus; species Erithacus rubecula. The sequence goes on from NC_136689.1 coordinate 30,565,715, forward strand.
AAAGCAGCTGCCATTTTTATACTGCTATCTGAATGTGTGAATTGCTGCTAAGTTTTATCTGCTCCTTGTCACTAGTACATATTCCCTCCAAGTTTATAAAATTAATTGTATTAAATGGATGCAAATGAACCCTGATAATTCTATCCCTATCTATTACACATGGATTTATATTCCCAACTGATGAGGAAGTCTTCTTCCATGCAAAAAAGATAACTTATTCAGTAGAAGTATTTTCCTATCAAGAACATGAGGAAAAGCAAGTTAGGGACTAAAGAAACTAGTTCCCCTTCTAAATAACCACTTTAAAGCAGCAAATACAGACCATATAATGTTAACCTGACCATTCAGCTAAAGCCAGTTTCAAGAGCCAGGGCACAGGCAAGTTCATGCTATATGCCATTAAACATGACAATAACAAAAAGGCACTGAAACAGAAAACTGTTCAGCTGCAGGTGTCAGCACCAAGGTACTTGATGCTGTCATCAGTGCAGAGTTCCTCCCTGCAGAAGCTAGAAGAGTTTATCTATAGACAAGTGGTACCAATGAATAAAGGTCTTCATAGGGACACCATAATCACTAAAAAAGCAGCAAGTGTTGTTAGGTTTTGGCATGCCTGGAAACAGCTGAGACTATCATGACTGCTATTATGTATTTTGAGTCCTGAAAACTTCATATCCTGGTACAACTAAAATGTGAAAAAAAAAAAAACCTGTTTTGCAAAGAGACTACCATAGTTCTTCAAATGAACTCATACCTTCTTCAGCGTTTTGCAGCCACTCCACAAATTTCTTCATCTGGTCAAGAAAAACACTTTTGCCTTTAGCAACATGTGCCTCTTTATACCACTTGAGGATAGCTTCTTCACTCAGAACATCAGCTGAAATACAGATCAGTGTTTGCAAAAAAGAAAAAAAATATTTTTTAGAGATTATCAGATTTTGAACATGAGAGGAGAAAAAAATTTTTAAAGGCTGCATAAACCTGATATGATTGCAGTGGAACAAGTTTTGCATGATCTATATTAAGCTACAAATACAGAATATTTAATGCATATAATGGGTTCCAGACACAATAAAATGTGTAATGAATTAGGCTTAAAATACAGTATCAAATATTGTGCTTCTGTCAAGAAGAGTTCTTTATTCATCTGTTTTAAATATACCACATAAGATTGCTGGATTAAAAAAATACAATAATCAGCCTGCACATCTTGGAAGTTACCACAATAAGAATTACCATGCTTTTTCTTGCTGTTGTATCACAGAATTGTGCATGGTTCTTGAAGTCTGAAGTGACAGATACCTCCTGATTGAACACTTAAAAGACAGCCAGTAGGAATTTTTTGCAGGTCTTAAATTGTTTTTAGCTAATAAGTTTTAAGGTCACTATTCAGACCACCCATTTTAAGGGATTGGCTTGGATGGACAGCACAGATGACATTTTTATGTCAAGCATCAGGAACAAAATAGCTGTCAGTGAGCACATGTGAGGCTGAGTACAATTCAGAATAAAGAAATACTAATAAATAGCAAGGACACTTATTGTTACCAACATATGCAAATTTAGGTCCAGCAACAGACCTCTAGCCCCAGGACAAAGCTCCTGTGATCCAGCCAAGCCAAGTATCTCAGTAATTGATGGCTGTGAAGGCAAAATCTGGGATCCACAATGGCATTTTGGCAGTTATGTAATACAAGAGGCAAGAACATACATCATCATCAACAACAACAAAAAAAATTAAACTGTATTTGTTCTATAAAAAGACTAAAGACAGCTTTCTACACCTCGTAAAAATTTCCATTCTTTTTGTCTTTGAACAAACTACCCTCTCTGCTCAAAATCAACACATTTATGTACTTCACTGCTTCCCTGAGCTTCTTGGTGCTGTCCCACCCACTGGGTATTTGCTTGCCAAGGCACCGACCCTGACCATCACCTTCTGCTTCAGCCTAAAGTTACAGCAGATGTGGCAGGGAAGGGAAGAAGACAAACAGAAATAAATGACACCAAAACCCCAAAGCATCTGATCAAATGAGACAGAGGAGACACATTTCACATATGCTGTTGAATAATAAACACATGGAAGCAACCAGGGATATGTTTGAACTTAATCAAAACTATTCCAAAACATTCAAAAGTAACTGAATGTGAAATCTGCCTGAAAACTAGGAATTTAGTAAGTGCATCTGACTGGAAATTTGCCTTGTCTCTCAGGCACTTTTCCAAAATAAAACCTCTTCTGCAGTTTACTGCAGCTGACAGTAATGCTGAGAAAATACAGGGAAAATGGGACTGAGCTGGCTCTAGGCTTTTACATACATATTGTACATATAAATTGTGCTTAGTGAAGCAACAAGAGGCACAAAATACAGCATCTTCCTGAAATCACAACCTGCCACAATGAACTTTTTCTCTAATGTTACAGAAATGCTGGAAATAAGAAAGAGGTTTCGAACATGTTGCATTAAATACTTGCTGATAATCCTTAGCAGCAGCTCAAGGACATTACAGTGTTTAATGAATCTGGATTTTAATTTAGCAAACCTGAAAATATTTCACATGGACTCATGAATCCTACAGTTTAATGTAGGAGTGCGTGCCCTTAAGTTCACACAACTGCATCTGCAAAATTACTCAGGGTATGACACATAAGAATGGGCAAAGAAAATCAGGAGAGATTTCAGGGAAAAAAAAACCAACCAAAAAAACTGAAGTAGAGCAACCCTGTCCCCAGCTCAAGCTCTGGGGCACTGTGGACACTCACAAGTATGAAGCAGCTGTATAGAAGTGCTGAAGCCCATTGCTGCATGCAGGTCACATTATGATACTGTACAAGGAAGCACCTCCAGGTAGGCACATAGCTCAGTTCAAAAGCAATAGGACTCAAGTCTGTTTTTTTTATTTGAAGCCCGTAAGGTCAATGGTTTTGTTGTCAAAGGGGAAAGTGCAATTTCTCCCTTCCTTCCCAAAACCCCAATCTGATAAAAGCAGTGTATAGTCTCACAGTGTGCCTTAAAGATTAAAACATTCACCAGTCTGGAAGATGAAAAATTTGGCTGTATTTAACTCCATGGCAATAAACCTCCTACCCTAACAGAGGAGAACAAAATGCTCTGAACTACAAAAAGGACAACTGCAATGCTCCTTTAATTTCTAAGAAATATTATGTGTAATACATTCATGCCTCCAGTGCTCATAAGGGATGGCATTCTCCCACCAGCACAAAGACGCTCAATTCAACAATCATGCAGGACAGGGTGCAGTTAATCATACCTCTGAGTTGCTTTGAAGCAGTGGGAAGGGAAAATGGAAGGAGGATGAAGGGAATGACTCATTTTGTATATATATAGTTATTCCTCATTACAGTTGATTATAGATGTGTTTTAATGGCTGAAGCTGAGCACTGCGGTTTGTGGGCGTGTGCACATCATTTTCACTGCAGTCCCAGGTGATGTCACCCTCAGAGCTGCTTTTCCTGCAGGTGCAGCCAACTGCCACTCAAACCACCCACAGCCAGAGCCTCCAGGGACGTCCCTCATGAAAGGGAGAAGCTGCAGAGGAGACTGAACAGCCCAGTCTCTCTTCTTCAGGGTTAACTGGAAAGTTACTTGAAGTTCAGGTTTCAGCTTTGCACTCAATCACCCGGTTCAAGTGAACTTCTGCTTTAACTCAAACCACATAGCCACAGGCAGTAAAGGGAAAAGCACACCCTGGCAGCTGCCAACACAGTCAATCAATCTGCAGAACTCAACTCTATTGCAGCTAACTCAGCTGGGAGAACAGAGCCTTCAGGCAAGAGTTCTTTCAATGCAAGGAATGTCACCCACAGTACAGTTAAGACCTTTCTGGTTTGTTTTGGGCTTTTCCCAGGAAAATTTTGTATTAAGTACCACAAAAAGTAATTGAATAATGAAGATATTTAAAGATAATTGTGATCCATCAAAAAACAAAAACCCTGTATGAAGTGAAACTTGAAGATTCCATTCATCTAAGTGTTGCCTGCAGAGTTTGAGAATCTCTGTCAGTCTGCATCATTTGGTTTCTGTATTTCTGTACTGCAAAAGAATATCTCTGAGGCTTAATTATGCCTCAAACTAGAGTCCTATTCCATGTGTACTAGTGATCAGTTATTTCTTCTTGCATTTTGTAAATGCTGTCTTGAATTCTAATGAAAAAGTACACAGAGGCTTTGTGCTTCCTGTTCAAAGGATGATATTCTGATCTTTGTGAAACAAACCATCATTAATTTCAAGTGTCAAGATTTCACATTTGAAATTTCAAGGACAGACATAAACTAAAAAGAAGGGGGATCAACAGGTGAATATGATATATACATATATATATACACAAATATATATGCATTCCAATAACAACAATGCTTATTTTATCAATAAATAAGTGACACATTGCAACACAGAAGAAACTAACAAACAACATAAATCTTACAATGCAAGCAAAGAAACCAGCAATCTTACTGAGTGCCACTCAGAATTCAGTAATTCTTATTTTGCAACTGGCTTTTAGATCTTGGTCAAAATGCAGCTGACAGATTAACAATTGTACTGGCTTTAAGTGAAAACCTGAGAAGCAACATGATAGCTATAGCAACATCTTAGGGAATCAGTATAGAACTGGACAGCTTGTTTTTCTCTGTACTGTCTCAGAAACATAAGGCTAGAACAGTAATAATACAAATAATAATGATGAGGAGGTTTAACCAGCTGTGGAACTGCTTTTGTAAATTATACCTACAAGCTGGTAAGAAGCTGCTGCTACTTAAGGGAAAACAGGGCTTGGGTTTACATTGGGGAAAAAACAGATGTTCCTTCTTGTTTAGAGACAGAATAATAAATAAAAAAATCAACACCAAAGATTTTCAAGATCTTCTAGGTGCTAATGAGCCCCAGCTGTCAACATGTTTAGGTACTTCCAGGTAACTCATAGGAAAGTAATCCATGGGCTATTTCATAATGGAAATATGGAAAGCATTAAGATGCAAGATATTGGACATGCTGATGAGAGTAGGCATAGAACTAAATTTGTCAGAGCATGACTGGCATTAGGTGCCTACCATCACTGCTGACTATTTTTATGTCCAGGAAGCACTCCCTCATAATGAGTAACAAGCAACAAACTGTCCACATTCATGCTGGCACAAAGCTGCATTTTTATCTGCCCATTCACAGATATTCAGATATCTTTATTTGTCACTAGATGAAGTTCACTAGGGACCCTGAAACCTCTCTAGATCTTGTACATAATTACTGAAGAACAACAGAAAGGGGAACAAGGCTGTCTGCTGTTCCCTCAGCCACTGACACAGCCAGTAACAACAGTTTTAGGGAGCTTTTTTCCTCAACTATTAGGAAACAAAAGATATGCTGTCATTAGGAAATTACCTAAATAAAGTGTATGTCTCTAATAAGACTTGGTAGTTTGGTTTTAGTGGATAGATATGAACTGAGGAGAAGGAAAGGGTGAAATCTACCAGCACTGAAACAAATAAGAGGCAGGAAGCAAGGAACTGTATAACCCACACCATGAGCCATTAAAACTCAATAGAGTCATGTAGAAGAAACAGAAGCTGAAGGCCTAGTGCTCCCAGAATCTTCTCCAGTTGAGAAAGTAGCATGTCTCACCTAATGGACACTGTTTAACTCCAAAGCTGCCAAAATCAGATGGAGCTGATGCTCCCTGCATCCAGCACCCAGAAGGGCCCTATGACTGTAATGCTATAGGGTCAGGCAAGCAGCTGCCAGCAGGCAGCAGGTCTGTCAAACAGGGCAGATCCAGCTTCAGCCAGGAAGGGGCCAGGAGGGGCTGGCAGCCGTGCTGCCCCATGACTGCATCAGATGGCAGAGGCAGGTGCTGCAGCACACCCACCCCAGGTATTCCAGCACGAGTACAGGCACTGCACATACTGCACAGACCATACAGCACCTCCAAACACTCCTCTAGACATCACATGAATCCTAAACAGTATGTGGCACCTCTAGTGCTGAGGCTGAAGTCTTCTCAGCCCTCTGAACAAGCCTGCCCAAGTGATCTCCAGAGAGAGAAGAAGAGCACGTGGGGTGAGCAGAGTAGGTGGGTCTTCAATCATGTTAAGTTTAATATACAATTCAGTGATTTATTTTCTTTTTAGTTTTTAAATGCTTTGGGAATGTCAGGCTTGCTCTTGCAGGCTAACACAGTAATGAGTCCACAAAAATTCCGAAGGCAATCCTACACAACACTATTTCTGGTTTGACCATCAGTTATGTTCTGAGTCCACTGCAATTACGCCTCTCATTCACCATGTCTAAAGCAAATGTTCTTTTCCAAAGAAAATTGAATCAAGTGATTGCTGCAGCTTGCAGCCTCAAATTGTTCCATGGTCATTAACAGCATTTACAAATTGTAGAATTTGAGGCCAGAAGGACAAGGTGCATTGCTTTTTCATTTATCATTGAGGCCATGCTATATTGAGAGGAGGATAGAAATAAATCCACATGACTCACTTCCTTCTGCCTTCTGAAACCATGAAATTATTTTAACAGTTGGAACTATTTTGCCTTGAACATGTACCTGGACTCAACAGGGTGAACAAAGATCAACATTAGGGTCCTACTCCTGCTGATTTTTCTCCTCCAACTATTTATAGCAAAAACGTCAGAACAAACTGTTAGGCACCCACCCATCACATGCAGTGCAAGACCATTAGTCTCTATGACAACCTGATCAGAATAAACTTGTGAAGAAGTCAATTTCACAATAAAAATGAAATCCATCAAAACTATAGCACCTGCAAAAAATTGGCAGGAAAAGAAGAATAAGAAAAGCTCCTTCTGGTAGGGAGTGAGTAAAACAAAAAAACCTGCAACTCCAAACCCCTGAAAAATCTTCCTGCTAAGAGGGTTTGCACTTTCAAGGTTTCTTAAAACCAAGCTCTGATCTACTTTTGAAATCTGCCAGAAGTTTATAGAAATGTCTTCCTAGAACTAGTTTTATACAATGACTAAACTGCACTTGAAGTGACTGGACAGTGCTTAATCCTGCTCATGCTCCTTGAATATGGGATGAAAGCAACAGAGGAAGAGAAGGGCTTGTTTTGGCTTTCCCTGCTGCCACACACTCATTTGAACTATCAAAGCACAAAGTATTCCAGAGTTCAACACCAACACAGCCTTCTCATATGCACTACCTGGTGAAACATCACAGGAGAGCAGCTGACACTGAGAATCCAAGCACAGAATACACCAGTGGATTATACACTTTTACCTTTATAAAAGAGTACCACTATCTTCTGAAAGGCTTTCATGAAATGGATGTTGTCATAACAGTACTCCTGCACCTTCTGGAGAAGGATCAACTCCGACTGGCCTTGAGTGCTGAACACAGCAAGCAGGGGGGCATATTGCTGAAAGGAAGAGATGGTAACAAACAAAATGCATGTCAGTACGCTTAAAAATAAATAAACTTTTTTTGAATAAACATCATGAATTTCATCCTTGAAAATATTTCACTGAAACCTTAGATTTACTTGCACACTGCATTTTCTAAAACACATAAATGCATATACACAAATATCCATGATGTTTTGTAGCATGTCCTGCATGCTGTAAACTAAAATTCAGTACCACTTAGTAACTGAATTCTGTAAAATCAATTTATAAAGCCCACAATCTGGCATTACTTCTGTCATACATTTCACAATGCAGCATTCTGTTCATTCAGGAGTGATGCTTTACAGATGTTCAGAACATAAGACATCTCATGACGAAATACATGAAAAAAGTGTCTAGTTTCACAGGGGTTTTAGAAGTCCCAGGATACTGAAATAAAGCAAATTATTCCAAGCTAACTATGATCAACTACCCTTATTTTTTCTCATTACCACAGTCAAGAATACCATGACACCCTTTGGTAAACAGCAACCTTTTTCCAAGCACAGTATTAACTGCTACTCTTACTATGACAAGACAGTAGTAGTAAATTTCATTGTCTTTTCCTGGAGTTGATAATAAAATATACAGCAAAAACTTATTTGTTGTGCAATTTTCCCCTCTTATTTCAGATCTTAAAACTAAAAATTACTCTGAAGGACCATATCTTTCCTTAAAAGCTAGTGTTTATATCTTTATCTCTTCAATTTCCTGTCATCTTAGCCTGTGATGAGTCCAGCTAAGACTGCAATCAAATTTAAGATAATAGTAGGAGCATTTTTCAGAGATGAAGTTAAATTACCTTTGATCTTCAGAGACCCTAATCATACACACATTGCAATTACTACTTCTTTTGCTCTTGCACTAATCAGCTCAGCCTTTCTTCCAAGTTTTCAGTAACCCCCAGTTCAGCATTCTCCAGCTGGATTTGGAACAGCCTGATATCCCAGAGTTCTGATCTGAGTGACCAGGGCTGCTGCTTGTCTTAGGTGACAAACCACCCACCACCCCCAACACTGATGGGCATGTTTAAAAGTTCAGCCCCTCTCTGCAAGGGGCTACATCCTGAGGGGTGATCCATGGAAATAATTATTAAAACATAAGAAAATCAACTGAAATTTGAAAGGTTGCTCCAGAGAGCATTTTTCAATAATTATCAGCTATTTAGAAGAACACTAAATCACAATAGCAATGAGCAGCTCAGTAGGCTGATGGTATTTAGTACTTTGGGAAGAAACTCCCTTAAAATGGCTAGATGGAGCTAACAGCACAGGCCAAGTTTTTCTACTCCTGGCAGGTATAGCCACATTTGAGAAACAACGTCAGTGCTTTGGTAAGAGCACTGAAAAGCTTGTGCAGGCTGAGTAGCTCTTTTTCCCTTTTTAGCCCTTGAAGCATCAAGCTGGTATCTAGGCAAATTGCAAGGGAAGCAGGGCAACATACAGTGCAGTTGGTTTAATAGCCTGAGCAGAACTCACCCTCATCCACATGTTTGTGAAGTCTATAAACATTAATAACTTCTAATAAAAGGCCTATGTTTTCAGTTTGGAAGTAAATTGTCTTCATTTTGCCACATCTTACTTTATCCCCTTCACATTCCTCCCTCACTTCTCAACTGGTACAGGCTCACAGTTACAAGTTTCACAAATGTCTGACTGACTAAGGAACCTTCTTTGCACTGCTGGCTGAGCAAGTGGCATTATTTTCCATTTGTATCACGTTAGAGAGCAGGAGGGGGCCAGCACTCACACTGCTGTGAAGCTCACCAGAGCCTTGCCTCCAGTGAGAATTGTCTGGAAGATTGTCATCACCCAGGGAGAACATCTCTTCTCTGCACTGAAGGAGGCTGAGGCTGTAAGCCCAGTGTCACAGTGAGGTTACTGGGACAATGAGGAGCTTATTCTGTGAGATCCAGGGTTGAACAGCTTGCCCTGTCTCCTCCTGAGGTCAGCTCCTGCTGGTCCTGCCATATGGATGGCACACATGACTTTTACTGCACTGCCTGAGTACACTGGTTCATGGCTACCAGTCTCCACCCTGCCATTAGGTAGCTACTGATCCAGCAAGGCTTTTTAAGATCTGTAAACTAGGTCAATACTCTGTGTTCGGACACATCTTTTCAGGGGTGCCTTGTGCACAACTTACTGGAAGAATCTGGGAAGTTAGAGACTGGTATCCAGATGTCAAAGCTCTGACAATGTGCTTTGTGAAAGTTACCTGTCAGCTAGAGCCATACAAGAATAAACCTCACCATCTGGCATGTCACACATCAAGTATGTATTTATACACATCCCAATCACAGCACCAGGTCAAAGCAACTCCCTGACTGTTTCCTGGGACACTGACACACAGGAGGGCACAGAACTGAGCTCTGTATCATCCTAACACTGTTAATTCACTTTCTGGAGTTGGCTCATACACTGAGGTAGCTGACAGACCTAAGAGAAGGATCCAAGATCTGTCTCCAGCTATCCCTAAGGGGAAGGATGTGACAAATGCCGTTTCATTTTTGAAGACTGAACTGCAAAGAAGCAGCTATCAAAGTTTAAATTTCTATTAAAATCTTACCCCTGAGTGCAAATAGTAAATATCCCATACAAATTTTCCTGCTTTTAGAAAATGGATGTACCTAGAAAGATGCTTATCTTATATAGGCAAGACACCTTAACCTAATTCACTGGGGGTACATACATAGCTGATGGATTGGGTCAGTGAGATGTATAGGGCTAAACATTCAGTCAACAAGATTTGTACTTGTTTCTTTTTTCTGTACTATGTTTCTTTTTTCCCAGAGTTCAAATATTCCAGAAAATGTTTGTTAATTTGCCCTGCAGTACTAGACAGTAAACCTCAATGGATATTTTGTTACAATTCAAAGAGAGATAATCAAATTTTACATCAAAAGAACAAGAAAAACAATGTCTCTCCTCCTTCTGGAAGCTATCTTGTCTTTCCCCTGCTATTTGATCCACTTGAGAAAACTTGAAGGCATTCAGTCTTACCATCAAAGACTACACAACATCCCAAGTGGCTGCATTTCTAGGATTACTGATTGGGAAACCAAAATCAGACAAAAGGACAGCAGCAGTAGGAACTAAACCAGCAAGAGAACACCCAAGTATGGGGAGACATCCAATGTGAAGAAAGATCTATTTTACCATAAATAATAAAGTCCAGACTGTTTTTGTTCCAGGGCAAAACTTTGAAGCCCTGGCTATGAGGGAATATTCTTTTTGTCACAGATTACCTGCTTAAAAGGACTAAATCTGCTGAAAAGCATCTGCTCTCAGATCCAGTGTCTAGCACTGCACAATTACTTCAGACTTAGATGAGGAACATCAATGATGACAGTGACTGATGCCTCTGCATTGCTTTGGTGTTTCTTTTCTATCCCAAGGCCTTTAGTTTTGGTACCACCATGCAAATGGTGGTACTGCAATATTGCATTCTGTCTTTTTAGGTATTCAGTTGCCTTGTCCTCAAGGACAGTAGTTGGATCAGAGAATAACCACACTGTATGCACACAGTCCTAAGCCAGCTCCTGGCTTTTCACTTGACCACTCACTGATTATCTAGCTACCACAGCCAACATTGGCAACAATCAATTCACAGACTCTGGCCTCAGCATTCCTGCCTGATCTATCCAGCCCTCTGCACAGCCAGCACAGGTGCTGCCACACCATGCTCCCAAAATGCCTTTGCTTCTGGCAAAGACATTGCAAAGACACTGCAGGCTTACTAGTCAGGTCTGAGCAGGTAGATTCCCAGCAGCTGCTTAGCCCTGCCCCACTGCAAGAAGCCTCTCAGGGACCTGACACCCTGGGAAAGCACAAGGAAGAGGTGCTCAGGCTATGAGCACCTTGGCTTGCTCTGGCACTGTGGAACTCAGGGTACTCTATGAGCAGAACTACCTCAGTTTTTGCATCTGACTGAAGTCAGATTATACACAATGCTTGGTATGCTCAGCATCAGCCTTCAAAAATCTAAATCTCCTGGATTTAAACAGGTAAAAACTTGACAGCCAAAGAATGCATTCTGTGAATTCACAGCTTTCTTCTCCTCTTCACCCACACACCTTTAGATGTTTGAGTGCCTGCTCTGCAACCAGCTCTTCTTTCTTGTTCCATTCCACAGCATTCATGACACAGGTCCAAAGGAGACCAATCACTGCTGGCTCTGGCAGCTCATTTCTTTTCATTTCTTCTTTTACATAAAGCACTACCTGGAAAAGGAAATAAGGGACATTTACAATGAATCAGAAATTATGCTGACTTTCCAAATACTTGTAATCATTTACAACACCATGGTGTAGAAATATTAGGAAACAAAATCAGAACAAGATTTTGTGCTTCCCCTCCAACATAACAGCTAATGATTTTAAAGGATACATGAAGGAAACCCCCCACATCCAACAGATAACTACACTTGGAAATCCAGAGGATATTTGCCCGCTTTAGTCTTAAGCACTGAGTGAACTGATGAATAACTTAAAACAGCTTAAAGAAAAACAGAAGAAATCTGTTCTTCTCTACCTAATGTTGATTTAAGTCTTTGATTATGATTATATAAACAGAAAGTTGTAAAAATACCCCCACTTTTACCTCCTTAATTGGGCATTCCTGAGAGAGACGTTCCTGTAGTTCTTTTTGAAGTTCTTTACGAGTCCCCAGTGACTGCTGAACTCTAAGGAAATCTGAGAGCTCTTTTAGACCTGCTTCAGTAAAATACTTGGCAAAATGGTCCACATTCTGCCGGTTGGCTGGAAATAGTTCCTAAAAAGACAGGAATGCTCTCTGTTAAATAACCAACTATGACTCTTGACAGAATGGAAAGAATGTTTTTGAAGAATGAAGAGTGGGAATAACCTGTTACTTCACTTAAAACACTGCTTGTATCCACACTGGAAAAGTCAACACTTCATTCATATTGCAGTGTTTCACTCTAGTGGAGGGAAAAAATGATGTCCAGTTAGCAATAAGCTAACAGCCACTCCATGTGAAGTGCATGTATTTGTGAATAGCCACAAGCACAACACATTGCTAAAAACAGTCCTAAGAGGAGCCATACTTTTCCCAGATTCCCAGAGTCTTTTAGGGAAAGTACAAAGAAAAAGATGGCAAAGCCATTATAGGCAAAGCACACTTATCATGCCCTTCCAGCACATCCACACATTTATCTCTTAAGAAAAATACATTCAACAATACATAAGAGGGCCCAGCACCCTGGCCTACCACTAATGCATCATTTAACAAAAATCACAAAATCCACTATGTACTGTTAAACATTAACTCCTGTAGGCATTTCTAACTAAAAGACACTGTCAATTTATGAAAGTCCAGATACTCAGAAAAGTTAAAAGTTAAAATTATTCTCAAAAAACACTATAGAAAATACCCCATATTGGAAAGCATTCCATGGCATTTGGTTACCATCCATTCTTGGTGTCCTAACAATGATCTGTGGGATGGATAGCACATTATTTTAACAAAGAAGCTGGAGACTTTCCATCTATTTACTTACTGACTAATGAGATTAAGAAGAAACTTTCATGAGGGCTTCTATGCTAGGCAACATCATCTGATACTTTACAGTTGTTTAACAGAGAAGAGTAATGAGAGCAACAGCTGAAAGTTTAAGTCAGTCAAGCTTGTAAGAGAAATAAATGCAGTTTTCTTCCTCACCCCCCCCTCAAATAAACAGTGTAATTAGCCCATTTTTCAGCTTAATGGTAAATTATTTATGATTTGGATATTTAAAATCAAGTACAAATTGAAGAGATGAAGAGGCATAGGAGGCTGCTTCACTTCTGAAAGATACTTGCTTAATTATATATTATTGAGGTAGAAACAGGAAATACTGCAGAGTCTCTGGGCAGTGCTACACAGCAAGTGTATTTGACTGGATTATTGCAGCAGCAATCCTTCTGAGGATTAAAAAGCCCCAAATGATCTTCAGAAAAACCCTGGGAGAAAAAGGCACACGAAATTGCTACATATTCATATATTCTCTGAATACCTTGCTACAAGCCCAGAGCACAGGTTTTGAGCCCTAAGGCTGAAAGCCTTCCTGCACTGCACCTACTAAGTCTGCTGTCACCACTGCAGGACAATTTATGCTACCTAGATGGCTACTGCTGCAGCAAATTAGCTTACTGTTCATTCACTACACAATTTAAACACTGATGCTTCAAAAACTCATATTCTAATAATAATTTCTTGTACTTCATATATTATTTACAAAAGGAAAACATATTTAAATTTGCTGGTATGTTTTGCTAGCAACAGTTAGAAAAAAAATCCCCATTTATTTAATTCCAAAGCCCCATATATACAGTCTCTCAGAAGGCATCTGACTACAGGAAAAATAGACAGAATGTAAAACCATGTGAAACTTAATATTCCGGAACCTGTATCAATGCTACAGCCATAACAATATTGCTGTGTTTAAAAACATTTTAGAAACGCTAACAGAGTCTGAGGGGGAGTTAACATGCTTACAGCAAATTACCATCTGCATTTCATTTCCTTCTCTTTCCCTGGGAGAGATAAAGATTATTGAAAATATATTGTACTTACTAGCAATCTCTTATCGAGGTTGGCTTTTCTTAAAGCAGAGGTAACAGAATTGGCATCTTTCTCTGCCATCCATGCTTTAAAAAGCTTCACAGCGAAAGAGGCTGCAATCCCTGTTAGAGAAAAGCACAAAAGATGTTTCAGCAATTTTCAACATTAAAAATTAGAGTTTATTTTAAGAAGTTCAAGGTTACAAAAAAGGTACAAGACTGTGAAATGAAAATACATTTATGACAACAGAAACAAACATGAAGCACTGAAAAGCCTATTTTTCCTTTAATGCAAAATTAGTTTTCTGAATTATGCTAGATTGCTTGGAAATATTTTTTTCCCATCTCCATTCAGTTGTTCAAAGATTTTCTTCGCAATTATTTTTCCGACATTCCCTGACTGAGTACAGATGAGTACAGTGAGTACAATGCAAAAAGAAAAATTATACATTAAACCAATAGGAAATTATTGGCACAAAACAAATGATAATCAGGAGCAAGAACTAAAAAAAACATATCTTCGAAAGTTTTTCTAGCAAATCCTGGAATAGGGTTAAATAACTTCACAACTTCAAGGTGACTGATAGTACTATGTCCTCCTAGAAGGCATTTAGAAGTCAGTTCTACCAGGCACAAACATTATTTTAAGTGAAAAAATTCCTTCCTCGAGGCACAAATTAGTATTTGTGTACTAAATCAAACAAACTCTACTAGCTATGGATTTCCCAGGGGAGTTAATAAACCATTAAACTCACACCTCCTATTTCCTAGAGCTGCACCACCACCACAACTGCTTCAGATTCTCCACTTCAGGGAGCTGAAGGAAGCTGAAAGGGCTCGGAGATGAAGCTCATCCTTGAGGAAGGTCGTCTGTAGGTCATTTATGATTCTCCATACTACACTCATACCAACACCAGGGCTACTGAAGGCAGTGATAATGGTGATGCATAATGAAAAGCACAACCCCACGCTACAGCTGGCCACTGCAGTTTTCTCTCTCACCTCCAGATAGTCCAGAAGCTCTCAGAGTTAATGGGACCTACTGGTGAGGAACTTCATCACTCTTAGCACCTTTATAGACAGATATTAATTATTTTTATTTCTAGGATACTTTGACTAAATAAGTTACCAAACAAGAACAGAAGAGACTATTCCCAGACCACTGTAAAGTTCACAAATAGTCCTTACACATCTTGACTGTTGTGGCAGTTTTGGCAAGCTTATTTCAGGAGCTTGGTTGTAAGACACAATCCTTAGGGAAGTGTTGTATGGACAAGATGCAGCAATCCTGAGTGCTGCAAGCTGACTAAGCAAGACTCACAAAACTTGGTGAACCAACAGGTGACTCAGGCATAACTTCCACTGCAAACACTTCAGCATATCCATGTTCTTATGTGCTCAATATCAAAATTGAATGGAATAGTCTCTGTCACCAAGCATTGTCCCAATACAGGTATCCTACACTTTTTTTTTTCTAGATTTAGCTTAAAACAAAAGTATTATAGGGTGTGCTGTTTTCATCTGGGGTAGAGTTAATTTTTTTCTCAGTGGTTGTATGGGGCTTTATTTTGGATTTATGCTGAACACAGGCTTGGTAACACATACATTTTTGTTATTGATGAGCAGGGTTTACAAAGAGCCAAGACCTTTTCTGCTTTTCCAACTGCCCTGCTGGCAAGGAAGCTGGGAAGTGACACAGTTGGGACAGTTGACACCAATTGACCACAGTGATATTCCAGACTGTATGACATCATGCTCAGCATATTAAGTGAGGAGAAGAAACAAGAAGGGGGGAACATTTTAAGTGTCTTCCTAAGGCACCCTGCTGTCCTGGAGGTGGCTGAACACCTGCCCACAGGAAGCAGTGAACAATTCCTTGTTTTGCCTTCCTTGTGTGTGCAACTTTTGCTTTCTTCATTAAACTGTCTCTCAACCCAAGAATTCTCCAGATTTTAACCCTCCCATTCTCTCCTCAATCCTGCTGGTGTGGGAGTGAGCAGGCGGCTGTGTGGGGCTTGACTGCTGGCTGGGATTACACAGAGACAGGTTGTTCTAGGGCTTCACTACCCACATATTTTCCAACTTGCTTCTCATTACAGCCCAATTTTATCACTGGTCTGTTCCTAAACTCTGTGCACGTGCTGCCACTCTTTTCCTTTAAATAGCTCTTCTCCTTTTGCTTGCTTTGTTCTTTTTCTTCCTTATTTACAGAAAGTAATTTCAGCCATTTATTTTATTGACTAGCCCCATTAGCTGCTCTTTGTATTTGCATAACTTTGCCAGCACAGGGGACAAGAAAGGTACACTTAACCCTGAGGAGATTCCACCACCACCTAGACCTTTCTCTATCTCTACTACAAGTATGTCAGCAATCCACAAAATAATATTTTGTTTTCCATCTATATATCTAATAGTAATGACAACACTGAAATAAGGTAATCTAAAAATTAATTAAATTTGTGCTCAAACTTGACAGACCTCCCATCCACACCATCTATCCTTATCTCACTTTCAGCCATTTCTCAACCAACATTATAAGTCCCATGCTGATCAATAATACCCTCAGTTCACTTAATTGTTTCCTCATGTATTTTAAACTCACCTGCCTGTAGCATTTTATTTTTGTAAATCAAAGAAATCATCGAGTTTATTAATGTATTATCTACTTGCTTTGTTTCCCATTTTTAAACTATCTTTGCATCCTCAATTATTCTCACATAAAATATCTACCCCACAATACTCAACAATTTTTCCTCAAACTCTGTCAAAAATGTATTTTTAGTATATATAAAGCAAGAACTAAAAGTATATGAAAGCTCTGACAAAAGTTTGGGCTCCTAGAAATATAAGTTCATAATGAAATAAGAATTGCATTCTTAAAATGCTAAATTTAAAATATAACAATTTCCATGATTTTTAAAAATTTGAGTTTTCCAATGCCTCTTGTCATCCTGTAACTAGGAAGACATTCATTTAAACACACTGCAAACAATCACCCTAAAAACATGGATTAGTGCTTTTGTTTGAGATTTTTCCTAGTTTAATTCTGATTCCAAAAGCTGTGAGTGATGACAGAGCAAAACTGCAGCTGTGGCTTTCTTTCTGCAGCATTTAAAAAACAAGTATAGTGGTTAGCATGCTGCAAATGAGAACATGAAGTTAGAATATTTTTTTTAAAAATGAAAATTAGAATACATTTTAGCTGATAAGTAACTTTTTAACAAAACTAAAAACAGGTCATGAAAACTGCTCAACACTACCAGTACATTTGCAATCATGCCAGGTAGTCAGAATTGCCAGAGAAAGCAATTGTTGAGGAAGCAATTGAAAATCAGGACTCCAAAGTAGATGGCTATAAATATATAACAAAAATCCTTTAAAAAGTAATCTCAAAAAGGCATTCTACCTTAAGACTGAAAGAACTCCTTTGCTCATCATATAAGAAACACAAATTCATGAGAAAGTTTATCAGTCACTGATCACTAGTAGTATGAAGGCAAAATGAGAGACTGATTTTTCTTCTGCAACACCCTATTGGCCTGCATGGGATCTCTGTCCCACTTCTCACTCACAAGATATTGACAACACTTGAAGGAATGCCAGGAGATCTATCTCAGGAATAGATATTATACTTCACACCTTTATAGTACCACAATAATAAATAAATTCTACAATTTTGCACACACAAGTATGACTTCCAAAAAAAACCAAAAACATACCCCAAAGGATTTGTGATATGTGACTTTTTTCTGTCTGACTGACCTCTTACAATATTTCCCTAAGTATGTTGGGCACTGCTGTCTGTATATGCTTCCACTTTAAAATACTGGTTTCTGTTGTACAGTCACAAGTTTCCAACTTTCATTTTATTGCAATATATATAATATGTTGCAATAAAATACATTTCCTATTAAAAAAACTAAGATGAGAAAAAAGATATGGAAGATTACCTTCTTTGACTATATTGTCAGTGAAGAGGCTTGTTAAAATCGTAGCAGGAAGAGTCCCATTGGCTAACAGGATGCCAGAAAGCATTGCCAGTTTTGTCTGCTCTGTCTCAGTAAAGGCTTTAAGAAACAACAGGAGCTGTAGGCCAGACAAAGAAAAAAAAATTATATATTTGAGGCATAGGTAGACAACAGGCAGAAATGAATACTAACAGTTTAATTTCTTATTTCTTGAGAAGTCTCAATGCAAATTATAGCAATCACATCAAAATCTATCCAGAAGCATGACAGTGTCCTTTGTAATTTCACTTTCTCTAAGAACACAGGACAGTGCCTGAAAGGAGCCTACAAAAAACGATGTAGAGAGACTATTTACAAGAGCAGGTACTGACAGGAAAAGGGGGAATGGCTTCGAACTGAAAGAAAGCTGGTTTAAATTAGACATTAGAAAGAAATTCTTAGTGTGAGGTTGGCAAGGCTTGGGATAGGTTGCCAGAGATGATGTAGATTGTGGCAGTGTTCAAGGCCAGGTTGGATGGAGCACTGAGCAACCTGGTCTAGTAAAACATGTCAGGAGGTTTGGAGCTAGATGGTCTTTAAGGTCCCTGCCAATCCAAGCCATTCTGTGACTGTGTGGGGAATATGACCTTAGATAGGTATAGGACACCTGCCTTCTCCAAATAGATGTATATATGTATAAAGTACTTCCCACAGGTTTGAGACACACAGAAATGACAAGATTACAGACACAAGCCTGCTTATTCACATCTTCAGACTTCCAGCTAAGCCACACAGAGTTGCAGTTTGTTTTCGAGGTTTTGAAAATTATTACCATTGCAAACAATAAAAGGACACGAAAATATCTTGGTTTATTTTTAGGAAAGGGAACACAGCACAGTTATAACAGATTTTTTACTGGCTAAGAAGAATTATATTTCAAGTTCAGACACTATTGATAAAGCTGACAAAGGACAGACAGGAATACAGGCTGATTTAAGACCTTGCCCAGTACTAAATACAAGAGGAAACAAATAGCTTGAAAAAAAACATTAGAAAACTCATCAAGTTGGAAGATCTGAACTCATATACACCTTTTAATTTTAAAAACAGCAATTAAGTTAATTTTTAAATCTTTATTTCATATGTTAAAATTATTTACTTGACAGCATATTGATGAAATACATTATGCTCTTTTTGCTTTACAACAGAAAAAAACATCCTACAAAATCAGATTTTTTCAATGGCATTACTGTTAACAATAATGTTTTCCTAATGTTTTGTTAGTGATCACAATATGAGTGATGGGAAAAAAGGGGGGAGACAAAAGGCAGTTTCATTCAGTGCAAAAAGCTGCTGATTCCACCAGATGCTAGCTTACAAATTTACAGTCACCACAGAAGAAGGGAAAAAGGAAAAGTACTGCAGATACAATTTTCCAGAGTTAAAAAGAATTCTTGTTTTCTTCTTCATAAGGAAGAAGAAATGGCACCCTTCCAAAAAGGTGCCATGACCACTGCTGTCAGAACATCCTTTTTTCTTTTCTAAATGAGCAACAAATGCAATTACAGCAAAACAGTCTGTTTTAATAGAAAATTCCCACAAAGTTTCCAGATTAAGGAATTAATTAGTAGATTCTACCCATACAAAAGGACAGAATATTACACATGTCCCTGTCCTTGTTTATTACCATGGACAGTGAGAGATCTTTTCTGAGATATCTAAGCAGCTTATCAACAACTGTAAAGCTTCCTGAATGCAGAGATGTTTTTAAAATACAGGTAACTAATTAAGTTATTAAATCTCATGCAGTGTTTTATGAATAGTTCTGCTCTGCATCTGTGAACAGAACTAAAAAAACCTCATTCATACGGTAGTACTTACATAATAACATCAGCTTTAAATTACAGCTTACATAGGCCTGAATGACTCAGCCACAGACAAATCACTCAGATTTTTTTCAGTGGGCTTCAGCCATACACTTCTAGCTTAAAAGAACAATTATGAAACTACCAAATCTCAGGGTGTAATTTTATTTCAGCTAACTGTGACTCAACCACAAAATGTATGAAAATTCAGGATGCAGAATAATGGAGTTATTATTTCTAAATATATGAATGAGAAACAAATGGTGTGCTGTATTTCCAAATGGTGTGTATAATGGTGTAGGCAAAGGAACTCCAGGGCCACATTTAATGGAAAACAGAACATTTTTACAGAATTTCAATATAATCCTAGTGTAAACTGGAAGCCTGTGGATTTAAAGGTTTCTTTATACAAGCTTTATCAATAATAATGTACTAAAATGAGATCTGCACAAGAAAATAACCCAGAATTAGCCCTCTTTACTGAAAGTACTGAGACTGTTAATAAAGAGGGAATGGCTTCAGATTTCTGTGTACCCCACTTATATATTTTTTCTTTTGCTTCTATATAAGCAATAGATCAGGATTTTGATTAGAAAGTGGTCACACTGACCACTTTAACATAATAGACCAGGTTTTTATGTACTTCTGAACTCTAGCCTCCATCCTTTTGTCAGTAACATGTAGATCATGAAGTTATACCCATTCATGTCAAATTTGAGCCAGGAAAGAAAGAACCCAGTTGCAAAGCCAAAGTTACAACTACAGTCCAAGATAGAGATAGATTCTATGAGAAAGACACCCAAAAAATTATGAACTCAAATTCTGAGAAATCTGTATTTGTTCAAATGTTTTGGAAGGTCTCAAACCACGTCTGTGGAGTTTGCAATCTCATCTTCTTCCCCTTCCTCTGAAACATGCTCCTTGCAAGTCTGTTAGCATTACTGTGGTTTCTGGTGTTCTTGAACTGCATCCCACTGCAGCATGTTTTAAACAGAACCCTCATCTTCTACACATCCCTTGCTACATAAAGTACTGTTGGAGCTACTAGCCTAATTTTTGTTTTACTATTATTTTTCAAAAGCAGCTCAAACCTAGACTTATTCTTTTCTGCTGTTTAAGGATACTATTCTATGCTTTCCAGCAATTGTGAAACATAATTTAGGGAGTGACTGGGTGATAGGAAAACCCAAAACCTTTCATAAACCCATTCTATAAACATGAAACAGAACCTAAATTTCAGTTCAAAGTTGTTACTTCAGATTCTTACTGCTGATTAATTTAAGCACTCTTCTTTTACCACTACAATTACAAATCTCAGTAGGGAAGTCACAAAATGTCCAAGACCTTTCAGAATAGTTCCCAACCACCCACAGAACATTCTCTAAGCTAATGGTTCCCTGCTGTTACCCAAGCACAGACCTTACTGCCTTCCTTAGATACAAACTGATTCCAGGCATAAAAAGGGCAGCTCTGGCTCATAATTTTGTGTTTCTATGATATCTATAAGAACTCCCGACTATATAAGCAGAAGTTCAAAATAAGCACAAGACCAGACCTAATGTGATGTTTCATGTTGTTTCCGTCATTAAAGAAAAAGTACCTTAAGCACAATTTCTGGGCATAGCAGATGCACACAAGTAAACACATGCATGCAAAAAAAAAAAAGCACACAAGAAAAACAACTGCTGCTGATCACCTTTTGTGACCTGGAAATCTTAAATGGTGAAAATAAAGAAACTGTACCCACACAGGGGGTATGGTATCTTTTGATGTCTTCATTATCTGAACTGGTCTGCTGCTGACAGTTTGTCGCATCTGCAGACAGCACTCAATTGTCAGCAATGGAGAAGGCAGCTAATATAGCAACAGATATCTGCTGACTGAGTCTTGCCTTTCATTTAGTTGACTTAAAGCATTTCTGCTTACTCCTTGCTCAATCTCAGAATGTTATTCTCCTCTTATTTCCTAATTCCTAGTTTAATTTACGGTTCTTTCATTAGGAAAATAGGAACACAAATAGCGGATGTCATAACGTCTCCCAGCTTCAGACATCCTCTCATGACTCAGTAATATTTAACACTGTTAAGACAAAAATAAATTTATCTGTAGTTTGTCCCAACTTTGATATTAAAAAGTTTACACAGACAATTACTAAACATGCAAACATACTAAAAACACAGATAATGATTGCATTCTTCATCCATGGAAATACACATATAGAGAAAGACAAACACAGGTTTGGAAATTGGAATTTTACTAAAATTATTGCAAAATGTCATGGACGTGTGCCAGTACATTGGGCCATGGTCATAGGAACTTAAGCTGTCTATATCAAAACACAGCAAGTGAACAATCTAAACATCTTTGTCTTCTGTAGAAATTGCTTGCACAAAATAATTTAGATTAAAAACTTTAGATATATGGTTTACTTATGCAAACTGACAATATTGAGGAGAGTTAAGAAATAAAACAACTGAAAACTAGGAGCAGACAAAAAGCAGAAAGATGGTAGAAAACAATGTGCTAATGACAAAGTTGTGATCTAGAAGACATAAAGCAAATACTTATGCATCTAAGGTAATCTCTCCTGAAAGAAAAGTCCCACTTGATACCATCTGCTTCTTTAGTGTGAAATTGCTAGTATTGCCTTGGTTTTTCTGGCATACCTTTTTCTATGAGAGGAGCTAATTTCCCTCCAAATGCTCTATCTGCCTAATGAGTCTGACAGAAACATCAGTTTCATTGCTGGGACAATGATGCAAAAAAAGCCATCAATGAGTCACTCTCTTACATATCTAACCACTGACTAACTGCAGCAGTCTCTCTTCTAGCAAAAACACTTTCTGGAAATAGGAACCTATCTATCTTCTGGACCTCTATGGGCAGCCATTCCTGCACAAATTACAGCATACAGGGATTAAAGGATTAAGTGGTTAAAACCCCTGCAGTCTTGTAAATGAGAAAGCAGCCACTTTATGGGTTCACACAAGCAGGGGGAGGGAGAAGATAAGCAAAAGGCACCTACAAGTAGTCCTCAGGGGTTTTAAGGGCACTGGCAGTGGAGATGCAATACACAGGCACAAACACACTCACAGCCACATTCCTAGTTTCTAGGTTTCTAAGAACTGGATTAACAGAGGAAAAGAATATACCCCACATCCCCAGGAGCTACACCAAGACTCACACCAGCACCATGAGTGGTGATGGATTGACAGATGGAAAGATTTCCCCACGGGCAAGGACCACTACAAACCTCATCTCATGATCTGTCATACAAGATGGACGATACTGAAAACTATCCAAAAATCATGTACATAAAAGTGAAGTTTGCAGTCTGCAAGATGAATCAGCCTGCCCTGATCCTACACTGGCATGGCTAGGAAGTTTCCAAAAGCTTTCAATGAGTAGCTTGGCTCTAGTCATACTGCATCTCAAATGACTGCTTTCTCTCAAGCTGGCATGTGGCTAAACTTCACATCAGAGGCACTTTATCCTTTACTAAGAATTAAATTATTATTTATTAACCATAGTCTCATCTTGTCACTAAGAGTGCAAAGTGAATTTTTGGAAGCTAAAGAGGATGCAAAGCCAAGCAAGCTACAGAAATGAGCAGAGGTGGCTTGAATTGACATGGCATTTGCTTAATATGCTGAGCACTCTCTGAAACTTGAATGCTGTGAGTCAGCGCTTCTCATGTCAGTGATTACAGTAATTAACAGCAGGAACATTAGATTTGTGTGGGGATAGAGGTAAATTTAGGTCTTTAGAATGATGTACTGAGTAATCAGCATCAGTTGATAGGCATGCTGGCCACAAGTGTAAAAATAATTTCCTGTATGAGCAAGAATGTAAAAATCAGAGCCAAATTAATTCAGGCACAAGAAGTGCTGGTGAAGTATCAAGCTCCAAATATGCCCTCACCTGACCCTTGCACCAACTCTTCTAATGTTTAAATAATATGGAAACACATTTTTATGTCTAACAAACATGATACTTTAGTCACGGGGTAGGTTTTGCCACTACCAGCAAGCCTATTAAATTATAGGACATTACAGTGTTTATTACTTATTCAAGCAGTTAGAAAACGATATTTACATCTATTATAACTAACTCAAAATAGACAAAAACTGTATCTTTTTCAGATATTTTTACTCTGGCCTTTCCTGTCTCCTTGGAATTCAGTATCACAAAACAATACAGTATCCACAAATAGCCACTATAGTCTAACAGGCAAATCCTGAGCAACTGATGAGCACTTTCTGTTACAGGTATCTGTGGCCTCAAATACAAAAAACTTGTGGTTAGGATTCATTCCACAGTGCAGGAGTGGTTTAATGCTCAAATATTAAGAGACATTTTGCATAGCACATTTGCATTTATTTTTTTGAAAAAGTAGAGAGATGTTCTATTTGCAATATAGTAATACCACCTCTCATTAAGAGGTATATCCCAAAGTGTATCAAACTTCTGCACAAAAACAACTGCAATAATAAAGTGAGTTTGGTCAGAGAAACCAAATGAATCATGAAAATACTCAACAAGCAAGTGCTTCTTGCAGTATTACCACAGAGCTGAATTTGCAGAGTAAAACTCCCTCCTGTTGGTTCCATCCTCTTTTCCAGTAGAGCTAAATAAAACACCTAACAGCACCACATTTGTACATATACAATTATGTTAGAAATACAGTAAAAAATATCAGCATTCCAGTAAAGACTGACATCAACATTACCTTTTTGATTTCATCTTCAAATGCTTTCTCCAGATATTTGTATCTCCTGATAAGTTTATTGAAGACCTAAAGATAAACACAGATTAACTTAAAAAGTGTAAAAATTACAGCCATAATGCTTTACAAAAAAAAGCAGCTTGCAAAATGGCATTTCTCTAGCACTGTCTGCCACATGGAGAGCACGCAATACCCTTCTCTCAATTTTGTGATTCTTGCTCCATAGAGCAATGCTTGAATCAGGGAATTTATTGCAGTTTGAGTATTTTCATATTTCTCAAAATATTTTTTCCTTCTCTGCTTTTCACCCTATCCACAGATAAAAGCAGGGGAGAGGAGAAGGAGATCACTGCACCCCTCCTCCCAGTAATGCAGCACGGGGGAAGCTCTGAGCTGTAGGCTGATGGGCGAGGCAGCCAGGATGCTGGGCATCTTCAATAGATGCAGCATCTTGGCAAATCAACTAACATATATGTTCACAACAAAACAGACTACTGTCAGAGAAAGAGGAAGAACATTTGTCACAGCTTCTACAACAATTATGTTATTGGAACCATTTGTTCTCCAGTTTTGACCATTTGTTTCCCATCACGTGACCACAAATTATGAAACCAGAAGCAGCACAGGTGCACAGTTCATTCAGGGTGAAGAAGGAAGAGATAAGAAATTAAATAAACAAATCATCACTTGCACTGCTGTACAAAGGCACAAAGCATATGACTCACTGTCACAGGTAAAAAGGTTTATGTGGGGAACAAATGACATTATTGCCACACTGGATGGGGGAGGAAGGAAAATCAGGTTTAGAAAGCTTCAATTCACTTTCCAGAATATAAAATATATCCAAACATCCTAACTGGTAGTATTTTGGCTCAGGAAAAGTGGAAAATCAAGTGCAGCCATGCTGAGGAGTCACACAGAATCCTAATAAAATAAGAGAGAATCTGAAAATGTAAGATTCTTGTTAATATTTCCAAACAAAATTCTGCATATTTTTAAAGTCTCTGTAAATGACAGAAGTATGACTTCATATGCAAATAATCTTCTAAAATATCAATACTAACTTCAGTCTTTTGACTTGAAGACTTTTCACTTTTAATTGTTCCTATAACTGAAATCCACAAAAACCCAGTCACACTACTGGTTCATTTGGGAGACAGAGTAAGAAGTTACCTTCTAGGTATCTTCTAGATAAAAAAAATATCTAAATACTATATTAGACTAACTCGACATTTTCATCATTCAGTAATAGCTCTATTTTTCATTATGCATTAAAAATGGCAAGGTCAATAAAAGGACACATCTCTTCAGGCATTAATTACAAAATCGTGATTTACTTTGGTGACTTCAGGTTCAAAGTGCCGAGAATCCATTGAAAATTCCACTCTTACAAATCGTGAAGCAAAGCCTCCCTTTCCATTTTTCAATATGTAATCTTTTACTTTAAATTTCTCCTTGGAGGACTGGTACTGCCAATTTTTGTTCAGAAGATTATTAAAATATTAAAATTCAAGAAGACAGAATCAATGCCTTCACTGACAACAGAGATTTTCCTGAAGCAGAATACCCTGTTTTTAAGAGATGACAAAGCTGACGCATAAGAAATACTGACTCCCTTTCCAAAAATAAGTATATTTCACTAATTTAGGTTATTAAAGATGTTTTTTAAAGGAGGTTTCTGCTATTAAACAAACTTTTTTTGCCAATGCAGATTTTAATCCCAGCACTCTTTAAATCAACTATACACCTTTCCAGGAACTTCTCACCCTAGACACCTTAGCAGGGACAGCAGTTTTTATGCTTTTAGTTGCTGTCTCCAGCTTTCCAATAATACCTAGCGATTTAAAAAGATAAATACATACATAACTAACAATACAGTTTTGACATATGGGCATTGTAAGGGTATTGCATTTTTATGCAATCCTACTGGTAGACAGAATTGCATGGTGGCTTTGAACTTTCCACAATTTTTACTGTACTTTCTCATATAATTACTACCTTCCATTAAGGAGTTACATAAAGTTATCGTCTTTTCAATAATGTTTTAGGGTTCATTGGTCTTTTTATGCAAGCTTTATTTCTTCAGGAAGAAACTATAAATCACATACGTAGGAGAAATGAAAGCTCTTGGAATATACACCCAACTCCTAACTAGTTATGCAACTAAAGATTGGAGGTGTGAACTTTATATTTTTGGTCATGCATGTACTTTATAGAATTGTTTAGGTGGGAAAATACCTTTAAGACTACAGAGTCCAATTGTTAACCCAGCAGTGCCAAGCACCACTAAACCATGGCCCTAGGCTACCATGTCTACAGATCTCTTAAATATCTCCAAGATTGGTGACTCCACCATTTCCCTAGGCGGTCTAATACAATATTTGACAACTTCTTCAGTGAATAAATTTTTCCTACTATTCATCTAAACCTCACCTGGCACAACTTGAGGCCATCTCCTCTCATCCCTGTCACTTGCTATGTGGGAAAAGAGTCTGACCCTCACCTGGCTACAGCCTCCTTTCAGTCAGTTGTAGAGTGCAATAAGGTCATCCCTGAGCCTCCCTTCCTCCAGGCTAAACACCTGCAGCTCCCTCAGCTGCTCCTCACACAGCTTGTGCTCCAAACCTTCTCTGGACACTCTCCAGCACCTCAATGTCTGTCTTGTAGTGAGTGCCCCGAAACTGAATGCAGTATTTGAGGTGTGGCCTCACTATTGTGAGTACAGGGAGGTGTACATTGTCCTGGTCCTGCCAGCTACACCACTGCTTATAAAAGCTCAATTTCTGATACAGTTCATGTGTTTCTCAAAATATGCTCATATAAATGTTTCAGTCTACACACAGAAAAAGTCAACAAAATTCATAAGGATGGTGTCTAGAAATAGACTCAACCAATGGTAGACAGCAATAAGCAAGACTGCTTTTTGTAAAGAGAGCCTTGCCAACTCTGATCACATTATCTTAGACATCCTATTTTCTTACCTAAAATATATATGTTAGGGCAGATTAATGATTAACTGGATTTTCAATTGGTCTGAAACTAGCCTAGTGCAGCCTAGACAGACTGCAGATGTTCCACTATAATCCCTTTTGACACATAAACTGAAGACAGTCATCAGCTATGCCTTTACTGACCTGAGCATAATTTCGGATGGCATCATGATCTTCATCTGCAAAAAATACACAGTGGTTGGTCATCTTGGTCTTGTCATTGTCATCTATGCGTGTGCCTCCAGGAGCTATAAGAAAGGAGAAAAAAAAAGGCAAGGAATTATTTATTACTTTAAAGAATGTAAGATTTAATAAGTCTAGTAAGTCTTACATTAATATCACTGATGCCAAAGGCCACAGTAACAGGTAGCAGGAGATAGGAAGAACAGAGACAGACCAAACTTTGCTAAGATGTGGTGGCACCTGACATGGGACACCTGGCTGATAGGCTGTACTGTAGATCACACAGTCCTCACAGGACTGAGTGATTCAGTTCACCCTGAAGAATCTCAGCTGGTCTTGAGAGCACTGAGAGTTATCATATGAGTTGGAACATAACCCTGACACATTATTTTAACCCTTACTTTAAACATCATAATAATAATGTAAATTCTTCCCAAAGAGAAAAGTATTAACACTGTGTTAGTAATCTGGGTTCTTGGAACATCCTGCTAAACCCCTCTAATGTTTACCAGACTCATGTAAACATTCAAAACACTGGCTTATTTTATTGAGCTTTTTAACTAGGTATTTCCACTAGCTCTTGTTTTCCTGTATTACTTCAAGTCTTACAAAATCATCTTTTCTTCTTACATACCAAAAAGCAGAAAGCAGAATTCAAAGCAAATGACCAGTAAAAGGAGATAACTTAAAATTAAGAGGAAAGTGAAAAGTGTGCTTTTGCCAGAAGCCAACACTGATACCTGGTAGAAATGTCCCATGAACATCCACAAAACATGCATGCCTCATTATCCTTCACTTCCCTGAGCTACCTTTTGTTGCAACATCTACAAAGCAAGATTTGCAGAAGCTCTTAACCTGGAGTGCAGCTTTTTATGCTAATATATCTTTCTGTTTCCTCTAGTTAGCATCTCTCTCATTCTCTTTGCTGTTGCAATTATATGCTGGTTTAGCCCAGACTGAATGCTTCTCAGAGCAGCACCGAGGTGTTACTGCACAACAAACAGTGCTATGATACAAGATGCAAGCAGCAAAATTGTAATACAGGTTATAATTTCCACTGTGGAGGAAGATAGCATCTTAAAAAAAACAAGGAAGGCTGATCATAAATTCTTTGTCAGATATTGTGCAGGTTACCTAACATGCTGCCAGCTACCAAAATATCAAAGAGTGTGTCAGCATAGCGGCGATAATCAAGTCGTGAGCCTGCTGCATCCAGAAACTTGGCTATGGCCTCCAGGTCATTCCCAGCTTCATTGAGGCCTTGGACAATTGTATCCCTGAAGACTGTGGGTTCAAATTTCTCCTTTTCATCTGAAACAGAGAGAAAGAAGGAGAAGGAGAGAGTGTCAGTTTTTAAACCTGTTAAAATCTTGTATCAGTCTGCAATTGAAAGGACCATGGCACCTAATTATCTTATTATCCTAACAATCTTCTCATTCTGATCAACACACCAAAATTTTGTTTGGCTGGTACAATTTCTGGAAATTCTGCTTACCCTCTCCTCCTCATTTCCTAACACCAAAACAAACACAAACATATGGGAATAAATAAATAGAGGAAAAGCAACTACTGAAACTGTTTTCAAACTTCATACTCTTCACTTGCTGGCACCGTGCATTGCTGAATCTGAATGAACATTTCACTTCTCATCTCTTGCTATTTTTCTTTCAATAACTATGGTCACACAACTAAAATGTTTTCAAAAAGACGAGTCTTCATGGAAAAAAAAAAAGGAGATTGAATTATTAATAAAACTAGATTTTGAATAAATATTTATGGCAACACGATTTAACCAAGAATTTATTTTATATTCACAGACCTAAGCAGCACTAGGAAGACAGCACTCACACTGCATCTTTCACAGTTGTCCCCTGTTGAATTAAGGTCAGCCTGACCCCCCAGACAGTGTCCCTGTGTCAAGGTCATTAGTCACAGTAGAAACAACTGCAACCTCCAGAAAACGCTTATGTAGATTTACCTCCTGCTGCCTTTTTGTGCAAGCAGTTACCAGCTTACCCTGGCCACTTGAAGCTTCTTAAGAAAACTTGCCCTGGCTTTACATAAGGGCACAAAGGAAATGCTTGTTACTGTTAAAACAACTTTGAACTTCAGAAACAAAATTGCAAGCTGTTCTGTGCACTCAAACACAGGGTTGTTATCACCTGCTGACACAAACACTGATACAAGCTCTTGAAAAACTGGAAAATATTACATCCAGGGCATCAATCCAGAGATTTTGACTTACTAAGATAAATGAGGATTGGTTAAATTTCTGTCTGAACATGTGCTAATACAGTCTGAAACATGCCAGCTGCAAATCTTGCAGGCTTTTTTGTCACAAAAGATGTTTTGGCCTTTATGCTTCCTCTGGTTGCAGGCTTCTGTTCCCTGCTACTCATAGCACAGTTTTTCATCCCAGGCTTTAAACAAGAAACCTTACTTTTTAACAGCCTCTCTTCCCTAATCTCTCCCCTCCTGCCACAGTACTTTCATGGCAATTAAATAACTATTTTACAGACAATTCCTACTTTTGATAGCTTTTCTATTTCTCATACAGGAAAGCTCTCTCTCCTGTGCTGCATGTACCCAGGGTGAGCTTATTCTAGCACCCTCAGTACATCATTTGCACATTCTCCTACACTTCCAACGTATCCCATTCTCCCATAGCAACTGTACCTGGAAGGCATAAAGCAGTCCCTCCCACTCAGTGTCCCAGGCCACTGGGAAGCTCAGGGGACCAGTCCACTTGTCCTTCCAAGGAGCCTGGCAGCACACTGCCAGCTGCAGTTCAAGGGCTGTCTCCCAAGCACTAAGCACTGGAAAATTGCAGCACCCCCTTATTTTCCAGAAATCCCCTGCTATGCCTACTTTTCCATGACTTATTGAGTCTACTGCCCATCTCAATTTGGATTCTTCCCCATGCCCCAAATCTGACCTCCTCAAACCAAAACTGAGACAACTCCAGGGATCCATATATATGCTCATGCAACCATCTGCTCCCAACTCTGGCTCATCCTGAAGTGATACACACAAACATAGGGTCAACCTAGATCCTCCACTATAACACTCTCACCACCCAATACACTACTCAATATGCCACTTCTCTGGACTGCAAATGATTTCTTCCCAGGCTTTTACTTCATACCAGACTTTGGAGATGTTCAGGCTCTCAGCCATGTTACCTCAACTTTGCCTGTGATGAAAACCTGGAGTCTGTGTTTTGAGGAACTGCCTCTCCTATCTGCACTATGAGTAGCAGGGAACAGAAGCCTGCAGCCAGAGGATGCATAAACGCCAGAACCTCTTTTGTGACAAAAAGCCTGCAAACCAGTCTTACTGAAATAAGTACTTCAATATGTGTACTTCACACAGTTTTACTTGTGCACATGAAACACAGTTTCACCCATAAACAAGCATCTGACTATAATTACTATCTTTTGGATTGCCAAATAATTATGTATTATTTGAAGAGTAAAAAAAAAAAAAAAAAAAAGCTTGATGACACATCAACCAGCAAGAACACAGACTTTTGTCTTAAAGGTTAAAAAACCCCCGTTTACTTTTCCAAATGTATTTTGCCTAAAAAATTTAAAATGTTCCGATCTAAACTGGAAGGCATTATATGCTTGGTATCTGGGGTACACAGTGCTCAGTACAAACACAAATACCATGATTAATATCTCTTAGTTACTTTAAATAGATTCTTCCACTGCCCCAGAAGTCCTCCTCTCATCTGTAGTACCCTGCTATTTTCTTGTCTGCCACATTCTAAAAATTTACACAGGAACAGGAGGTGAATTTATTGCATGAAAAACGATTTATAATTTTATTGAAACATTTTCCTACCAAGCTAATGTACTGAAGAGGAATATGCTGATGTAGTACAAGAGGGTGAGTAAGAAGCCATCACCAACAAGGGGTGACAGTCTGTTGAGCTGTCAAGTGCACAATTATTAAACAAGCACAGCTCCAATCAAGGGCTAGCAGAGGCAGGTGTAGCTTGCAGATGTGATTCACACAATATCCACTGCAGCAGTGCATACACAGCTTTTAATTTTCAGCATGTTTCCAGGTCCTTATTTCCTATCTTTTGCTCCCAAGAAAATCACAAAGTACATTCATGGCCCTGTCCTTAATTAACCACTTCAACAGAAGGCCCACAACTGTAATTCTGTGGAAGAAAAAAGACAACATGAATTAAGAAGAGGGGTCAAACAAGGTAACATAAAGGTGTTAGTACTGACTTTTTACTAGGCAATTTTCTTATCTCCATAAACATAGCTCCATAAACACAAATACTGGCCAGACACCAACTACTGCTGACCTTCACTGAAAAAGGAATATTCATCAGGTACAGAGACTATACCAAGAACTAACCAAACTATTTTATTTGCCTAGATTGACAGGAACTATGAAATGCCTCCTTTCCTTGGAAGGCTCTTCCCTTGACAGCATCATTTTTCTTCCTTTCAATCTTTTTAAAGTGGTTTGAATGTCTGCCACTATATATGCTGCATGCAACACTTCTTTCATTTGGTTAATCAATATAACTAGAAAGACTAAGATGTACAAGCACCTCCTTCATGGTTCTTTCAAAGATATTTTATACACTAAGCACACTTTCAAACTTTGAATTGAAAAACACTGTATTATTCTTTTTTTGCTCTCTGAAAGCTCAGAAGTTGTTCACAACCTGAGATTTGTTGCAGCTAGCTGACCAGTGATAAGAGTTCATATATGCAATTAATTTTATAAGATGCCTGACTGCATCTTGTCACACTTTGCTGAGATGGGAGTGCTCCAGGGATCTGCAGAAGGGAAAAAGGAGTCTCACGGGACACAAACAGGTAAAAACAAGCATCTCACTGTCCCCAGCATACACATGTTTCAGACCCCCTACCTGCCTTACACACCACAGTACAGTCTCCAAAATCTGAAAAGTCATGGTGAAAACCACAGCTACTGCACACTGTCCTACCTGGGTGACATTTCAGGATCCCCTGATATACTGAAACTCAGCATAAAAAAACCCTAATAGTATAGTTTAGTCTTAAGTCAAAGACCTAACAACCTGTATCACTGCTGTGATACAAAACTATATGGAAACTTAAGGGAATAAACATACTTGGAAGCCATTTCTCTTCCTCAAATACTCTGTTCTAGAAAGAACCAAGTATCTACAAATTTCTAAGCAGGATATTAAAATAATAAGGCAACCAGGATGACATCACTTTTGAAGAAGAGATTTTATGCTTTGAGTACAAGAAATGTTTGCATGTAAAAATTTCTATATGAAAGCCACTAAATATCCACAGTCCTGTAAATAACCTCTCTCAAAAGAAAAACTCCAACCATCTTTCAGACCACCCCCCATGTCTTTTCTCTCTTCCATGCAGTCAGAGAGTTACCTAGGGCTACTTCCAATCACTGTAAACAGAAATCCAATGGATTGGCACAGAATTGTAAATCAAATATCTTTATTTATTCTAATTATGAAATTAGGATTCTAATTATTAAATTTCATTAAATAGGAGTCAAAGACCAAATCTGTATTATGACACATTATGCCAATCTCAGTGGAAAACATAAGGTGAAAGTCTCTATGAGAGAGAGAGAGAATATTTTTTAAGACAAGTTTTTCAAATAACACATTTACCGTAACTGACTGACCTAGACTGAAAAACACATGGGATCAATCCATCAGTGTGTATGCCTGAGTGCTTTTACTGGTTGATCTGACAGACAGATTTCTTTAGGGATTGCTAATTCCACTCCTCTGGCTGCACCTATATGGTTGTGAGTTAATGCAGAGTATAGCTCCTGCTGCATAATGCTCTTGACCATGCTGATAGAAAGCTAACACCACTAATTACTGGAGCACCATGATATTTAATTACAAACAATACTGATTTCTTTTTTTTAATTAGTTATCCTTTACAAATGTTTTATGTGGACCATAGGAAAGACATTTTGCATTTAAGAGACTGTACTAGCGAAACAAATTGAAGAAGTGCTGGGTGCAAGGGAGGACAGAGGCCCTGCTTTTTAACATGACTGAAACCAAACTATTTTGTAATTCCTACCTAAGCTTCATGATCATCCTAGGTCTCTCTCTAGACACTCATCATTCAGCTCTTCAGACTTGTGACAGAATTTGAAATATTCTGAGAAAGGTTACCACCTCTTTGATTCTCTCATCCACACTTAGAAAATGCTCATATTTACATTTTCTGTCACAAAACATTTAGATAAGGTGTTAGCTTTTGATCAGAAATAGGAAAGCCAAGAGGGAAAAAGTCTGTTTCATGACAGAAAGGAACCCCACCTGCATCTGCTGTAATAATCTACTATTAGACCACCAAAAAATATGATCCTTCTTTTCACAATCCAGACTTTTGGTTTTGTTTTTTTGGTGGAGGAACAGGAAGGGAATAAATTAATTAAATATATTTTATCTCTCTGCCTCAACCTGTTGGGCATTCATCCCAGCCACCTGAACTGCAATAAATCAATTCTGAGTGTAGTATGACCAAGCATGTTAGGATAACACCTGCTGTGCCAGAACACCTGGATGGTCAATCAGCACCACTCAGCTTTCTTTAAAAACTGATGCTCTACTGTACTTAATGAAACAAAGTGTTGGTCATGTTTACAGAAAATCAGTATCACAATGAGTAAATTAGGACTTACACAATTGTTTTATTTTAACAATTAAAAAAAAGACTACACTAACACAGGAGAAATAAATATTTGTGAAAAAGGAAGTTTCTGACTTCCTTCTGACCTGAAAGCAGGGCCAGTGATCTGACCATCTCATGGAGAAGGAAGGTGAGAAAATTCCTTTTTAGATATGAAAGGTTCATTTAGAGACATGACATTGATTTGGGTCAAAGAAGTAAAAATGAAAATCAAACTAAAAATGCCCAGATAATTTATTTACACAATCTTTAAATAAAAGTTCATATTCTGCTTTCTTAGTTGAAAAGGACACTTTAAGAAACACCCAAACCAAACATTGAGTAAGTTTTCTTTATCATATGTAAAGATACTATAAATTCATTTAGCATCCAATCTTTAACAGAAAGCTCCACAGGACTTCATAGCTAATAAAGTAAAATTTTAAATGAAGTTCTAAGGTGTATAGTGAAAATAATAGAATTTATGGAGCTTAGTACAAAGTAACATCTTCAAGATGGTTGAAAAGAAGGGGAGAAAAATCCTTAAGCTGAACTTTCAATTATTCCACCTCCTTTATTTCTAGTCATGTTAACAAAGAAGAAAATAGAGCAAAAAATGTAATGCAACTTACCCCTCTTCCTAGTTTTGAACCGCTGGCCTGTTAGCACCGGCTTCTGATTCTTATTCATAAAATTTCTGGAGAAAGAAAAAAAGGGAAAAATATTTATACTCTCGCATTTACAGCAACAGTTTAATCTAAAAGCAAAATAAAGACTCCATGTAGCAAAAGAAAGATAAAGAAAATTGTTAACACATATTCCAAGAGTAATTCACATTATCTTTAGGATCAAGAGCACTACAATACAAGAATAACTTCAATGAGTTAATTCTCTTAAACCTGGCTGTTGGCATCTCTGTAAAAAACTGTGAAGATTCAAAACTGAACAGGAAGGTGATCAAGTCACTGCCCTTACTCCTGGGGCAGGGCTACAGCACCACTGCCCATGCAGCTCATGGGAATGCTGGGGGCATAGAAGCCACTAAGGCAGAGGACTGAGAACCGTCCTGGTGAGGGTCAGCATGGCACAGGTCTCACCCTCTGGCATGGTCACCAGGCAGACTGATGCCCAGGGTTACACACTGTCCAACTCTAGACAAGATTTTGTAATCTAACCATAAAGACAGTGCTTTAACCATCAAATTCTAATCAAATATTTCTTACAAGCATCACTGTATCTTAGCAACTTTTAGTTCTGAAAAACATGTGGGTGCTGTAAAAATAACAGAAGATAAACAAATCCTTCACCCCATCAACTCTGAGCATAAATACAGAGTTCAGGACCTACGTGGCACATCATACAACAGTAAAAAATACTGGGCTTGTATTACTTCAGGCCCTTACAGCATATCTCAACACAATGTCAAAAAAAATTGGGAAGTGATAATATATTAATGTCATTTTATCTAAAGAAAACAGAACTATTTTTAAGCTTTGGATATAATCAGTTTCATCGCACAAAACACAGTTTACCAAGAGCTGAATGCAAACAGCAGCAATTCAAAGGAAGCTCTGCAGCACACAGGAATCTCCACAGGTCACCACCCTGTCCTGCCCACAGCAGGTGCCAGCCCTGGGACTTAGAGGACACCAACTTCTCACCCTGCAGGCCATTAGGTCACTGTTACACATGAGCTGCTTGTCCAAAATTAAGCCTTCTCATGCAAGACTTTGAGCGTGTTCTTGTAACAACTTCAGTTTTACAGAAAATCTGTATGATTTGCATTTCATTCTGCAGGTCTAGTTTAGAAGTACACAAATTTGCAAAGATGCTTCCTACCACAAATGAAAAACTCAAGCTCCATGGCTGAGAAAGAAGCTATCAATCACACATTATTGTCCAAGTAGTGTTTTCTCTACCCTTGAAAGTTCATTTAACAATGCTCCAGCTATACAATATATTCTCATTCACCAGACTTCTAGTGGCAGCATCTGTAGATGGCCACTTTTGCAGCATTTCAAAGATTTTACTTGGCAAACCACCTCCTTCTAGTCGAGGTTTACCACTTATCCAGTCAAAAAATCTGCATCCAGGCACATGAACTGGAAATAGCCAGTAAAGTTCAGAGTCAAGACTGGGTTTGCTTCCTGTAAGTGCCAAAAACACAAATACACAACAAGCAGTTCATCTGACATTCACATTCATCACTGAGATTTAAAGCTGCAGTTGTAATAAACCAAGGAGCATTTCCAAACAACTGTAACACTTAGCAGCCTCCTGGAAAAACATTCTGCTCATCTGCAAAGAGATTTAAACATGGCAAACCAGGATATCACGGGATCTTTCAAAGTGCTGTAAGACCCAAGAGTGCCTTCACAGCAGAGCTCAAAAGGCTCTTTCCCCTGATGAGCCAGCTCAGTGTTAGAGGAAGAGGAGGTGCTTTGCAAGTTAATTATGCAGATAATCTAGCAGTCTACAGGGATAAGCAACAGCCCAGCCTCCAGCCAGTGACTGGCTAGATTTGACATACTT
The DNA here is from genome assembly GCF_903797595.1 of Erithacus rubecula. Classification (NCBI taxonomy): domain Eukaryota; kingdom Metazoa; phylum Chordata; class Aves; order Passeriformes; family Muscicapidae; genus Erithacus; species Erithacus rubecula. The sequence goes on from NC_136689.1 coordinate 30,602,621, forward strand.
ATCAGCTTTGTCTTTCTGACCTTCAGTTATTGGTAAAGAGAATGATCTATAACATTCAGCTAAGTATTTTTGACTTGTAAAGAAAGTGTCAAGAGAGCCACACAGAAGGTAAGAACTGCAAGAATCCACTTTTCACAGCTCTTCCAGAATACAAACATACTGTCAGGCTGGGGTCGACAGTGCCCACTTCCTTAAGGAACACACAAAAGTCTTGAACCCAGCATACTGATAACAGTTTCCCAGTTCCTATAAAACACAGAAATGCATATGCTAGATTTTCTAACACCAGACTTCTTTCCTTGGATGCAGTGTAATTTTAAGCTGCAAAAAAATTTGCATGCACCTGAAGCTTGACTGCGGATTTGAACTGTGAACATAAAATATGCCCTTTAAGATAGCTGAGAAAAAGATTTTTTAAAGAAGCACTTAAAGCAGGACTCAGAACTTGTGGCAGATTTAATGACTAGAGGTTCAGAGTAACAGAACAAACTCTTTAATTACTAGGAACACAGGATATGCCTTCTATATTTAGCTTTAAATGTACTGTGCTTTAATCTGCTCGAGTGAGGGTCTGGGTTTATAAGGCACTGCCTCAAGCACTGGCCCAATATCCTTCATTAAGAAACAGCATCTTGAGACTGAGCAAAACAAACCCAGTGATCTATGCAACAATCAAGAATGGCATCAGCTACTGAAAATAAGATTTTAAAGTGCTGTTGCTACCACAACAGATGCCTGAATAATAGTTTAAAATTTACAAAAGTAAATACAATGCAAAACTTTTTTTTTTTTTTTTTTTTAATCAAGAAGAAACCAACAACAGCACAAAAGTGGTGGCTGAAGGTTGCAAATTCAGGGTGGCAGCATATAAACTTGCTCAACACATTTACATCAGAGAGTGCAGCCTGCCTCCCGTGTGTTGGCTGTAAAACCTTGAAATCACATAAGACCTTGAACTATTACATACATTCTCCATTTTGAAAGGTACAGCACCCAGGTCACTCAAAGTCAACAGCCAATTATGAAATGGCAGCTAGAGAAGTCATAATGGTTTTAGCAAGGATCTTAAAGATAGATAGGGGTAGGAAGGGAATAGCCTCCAAAAGAAAGCCCAAACCACCACTCAAACTTGCATCTTGCAACTCCAGGATTTGTATGAATTGTCAGCAGGAAAGCAAGCAAGAGACACAGAAATGACAGCTCAATCCTTTCACAGATTCCACTCTTCACCAGAAAATGGGCAAGGCTCAGCAATAGAAACTTGAGTCTCAATTTACTGCTCAGTACTCAAGCAGATGTCAGAGCAGTGCAGAACCTGGCACTATGTTCCACAATGGGTTCATTACCAATACAAACCACAAAATGTCTAAGCCTGCTAATTACTAACTTGCAGCTAAAAAGTTCATCAGAAAAATTTAAAAATGCGTGACTTTAAAGTTACCAAAATCCACACCCATTCTTTTTAACAGGCTTGTATAAAACAGATTCGTATTTTAAAAATTCATAAATCGTTGAGTTGGCACATTCTCCTGAGACTGCTTCAAGTCCAGGAGCTAAGCTTTCTCTACAGTTGCTCCTCATTTTCATGCTAAAGACCCTAAACAGTTAAATTGAAACTGAGGAACATCTACAGTTGCAGATATCCAGATATATATTATACAACAATTACTCTGATCAAACAATCCTTCTCACACAATTAATAAAAATAGTAACAGCTTTAATTAATAAATCCAGCATTAATTAATAATATTAATTTATAAAATCTGCAACAGATTAAGTGAAAGTTTCTTCACTGCTTCAGCAAGTATGAACTCAATAAGTTAGAAAAATGCAGTCTTTTATCCACACCACAGGGAAATTCTCATGATGATTAACTCCTGAATTATTTAAAGCCTTGGTAAGGCTGAAGTTTCTCCCATTTGTTCTTGGAAACATTTTGCTCATATTGAAAAAAAAATACTGAAAACCTTTATTCAAAGCAATACTATTTTTCTAAGCATCATTTTACACTTCTCTTGACCAAAATATCAGAATCATCTGAGATTCCTCAAACATTAGCATGCTCAAATGAATCTGGGAACAGTTGCTTCACAGCAGCGAAACTTCACTGCCCTAGTTACAGAGAGAAGAGAATCAGTGCCAGACAACATAACAAAAATAATGATGCTTTAATAAAAACTGCCAAGATTTTATGGCTCTGTGTGTGCAGGGCACAAAACACAGCCCCCAGAGCAGGCAGTGACCCACTGGATTGGGGTCAAGCAGCACTGCACAGGATGCTGCTGCTGCCGTGGGGACTGGCGCCGATGGCGTTTGACTGACAGGGCGATGGAGAGAACTGCCAGAACACCACCAACACAGCACCACCAGCCTTCACAGGAACACATGCTTGGCAGGAATTATTTCCATCTCCTTCCTTTGCTGAGATATCATATAAGACAGGGGCACTCATCACAAAAGCAAATAAAATAGAAGTATAGATGGGTAGAGTTGCTATGAAGGAAACATCCCAACTCACATACCAAGAGCAATCTTTTCTTTCCCCTCAAAGAATATCCAGGACATTAAAAGGCTTTAATGGGTCTTTTTTATCTAGCAATGTTATTGGATGTTTTCATTCTCTCACAGTTACATTTCCAGGCTTGGGGTAAAGAGGTTTTCCACCCCTTCCAGCAGCAAGCCAAGAAGTTACATTAAATGCAAATTACTGAATTTGAGCAGCATAGAGGAAGAGCTGCCCTTGTACTTTTGCCAGAGAGGAAACATGTCAGCACACAGCCAGCAGCTGTCTTTGCTCTCTGAAAAGCAGCAGACAGCAGGATTATGAGCTAACAAAATCTGTAGGTGGAAAACTTATTACCAGTAGAGAGGAACAGAGCAATGTAATGGGACAAGAAGACAGAGCAGATGCAATGCAGACACAGGTCCTCAACAAATCCTCATCAGGCTTCCCACTGGGACACTGTGCCCTTTGTTCCTAAAACATAGGGACTTTTTAAAGTGATGAATAAGCTGGAGGTGTGTAAATTCAACCAGGGCACAAATCACCAGGAAGTGCAGCACTGGCTACCAGGTTTTATCTTGCAGACTTGCCACAGAAGCACAAGCACAGCTGCCACGTTTATGAAACCTTTAACCCAAAGGTGCTGGTTATTAGAAGCAATAAAGCCAGAGCCAGGTTCTTGCCACATTAAAATACCTTCCCTGATTTTATAGCCTCAACGGCAATGTGCAGGGATAAAACAGTAACATAAGAATCTGCAGGGTAAATACAATTAACAGGGGGTTTTAACGTTTACATGAAATACGAATATTGATGAACCACATGCACTGGCTTTCCCTAAAGAGCCTTCCAGAAGCTCTCAAGGCACTTATATGTTTTTAAAAATGTTTCTTTTTAAATCAGAGAACAGTACTGGTCCACAGTAAAAAGTGTATCTACTTCAATAAAACTATCTGTCCCTTATTAGCATGCCTAGTGTGAGAGAGAAAACAAAGAGATGAAACAAAAAGAATTTATTTAACTCTGGAGCAAGTAGAAACAAATACTTGAAGAGAATTAATCTTACCACACGTTAAATAATAAATAAAAATGGAACAAACTGGGAATGCAGCTTGTGAAGAGTTATCCTGGAGAAGAAGGAGGGGGAAGGGAAGACCTTACAGCTCCTTGCAGCCACCTGAAAGGAGACTGTAGACAGATGGGGCTGGTCTTTCCCAAGTAATGAGCAGCAAGACAAGAGGAAATGGCCTCATGTTACATCAGAACAGGTTTAAATGGGGTACTAGGAAAATTTTCTTCACTGAAAGCAATTGTGAAGCATTGGAATGGGCTGCCCAGGGAAGTGGTAGAGTTACTGTCACTGGAAGTATTTAAAACACACATAACTGAACTTGGCAGACATGCAGATGGCACTTACGGACATCACAAACCCAGAAAAAATGAGAAGACAGACTCACTGAAGCCTGCATCATAAATCACATCACCTAACAGCTAAACTGGGATGCACAGGAAGATGCTTCTCGGAAAACAGTAAGAAAAACCCCAGTTCCCTCTGTCACCAATGAATGCACAATCACACAATGCACTAGAGATCCACCTCACCGCACTTATTTCAGAACAGCAGGTATTTCTTAGGTCACTACTCAGAAATTTCTACAGAAGTGGCTCAAACGAGTAACACTACTGAAGCACTTTCAATGCACTTCACAGTGTCAAGAGAACTGTAAATTGAGCACTGAGACAATGGACTTCTCTGTCATATCACCAGGAACCATATAAAAATGTGTGTGACACAGCAGTCAATAAAAGAAAAAAAACAAAACCAAAAAATTCCTAATAATTGACAGGTAGAAATACAAGCTAAGTAAATTAAATCACACACTCAGCTTGACACACAAAAAAATGTTGTCTTTCAGTAACAAGACTTCTTCCAGCAACTGAAGAAGAGGAATTAGATGTAATTCTTTAAGAACAAGGTATTAGCAGGAGCTTTTCTCACTGTTGAGAGCTCTCTTAGGTGCTGCACTATTAACTAGAATAGACTGTGATAATGGAGATGGTGTATTGCTACAGATCAAGTAATATCCAATTAACATTCATCTTAACTTAAAATGTCAACTCCAAGTTTGCATACCTTGCCAACATGAAAACCTCTTAGAAAAAGAAGGGGATAAAAAGCATCAGGCAGAGATCGGGGTCAGGTGAACAGAAAAACAAGTGAAAGAAAGACAGAATTCTTCCAAAGCTAAATAAGTTTCTTCCTCACAAAAGATACCACTTTCAATGGACTGCGTAGATGCTAAAACAGGGTTCTCGAATTTGGACACACTGGATATCCTGATCATCCTGAAAAATACAACTGTCTTAGAAATTGCCACAGCGATGGTTTTGGTTTAGGAAAAATGGTGTAGCTGAAATTCTGCAAAAAACATGACTATAAAAGTACTGCATCAATCCTTCATTAATGTTTGGGGAAGAACTGCAGTAGCCACTGTTCACAGCACATTTGCAAGAAATTAATGGAGTTACTTTATAGGGTTCCCTTGAACCAGGTCTCTAACAAACCAATAAACACAGGAATTTGGAAGAAAACATGTTACAAAAATACTAGAGAGGCTTCATTCCCAGGAACAAAGCTTGTTAAGACACAAGATAACACAGTAAGAGTTCAGTAATGAAGACAGGAGAAACATTCTCATGTAGAGTACCACTCCTCTGCTCAAGTCCATCCTGCTTCTTTTTTCTTTAATGAATCAGCCTACTGGAAGTTTTTACAATGTTGACCCTACAATTTCAGTATCAACAATAAAATCAGAAGATGTACCTTTTCCATTCTTCTTGCTACCACAAAGCTCTGAGAAGCAGCAAAAGCACTGGACATCACTAGCACCTCCAGGACACAGCACTGCAGCACTTGAAAACCAATAAACTCAGGGGCTAATGTTAAAAACAAAAATAAATAAATACAATCTGTGCATTCTCCAGAAAGCAATGCCCCCCAGATGCTAGCAGTTCATTATTTCATGAACTAAATATAGTAATGGGAGGAGGGATGTATTAATAGCCAGCACCTCCTACACACCTGCAATTGGTGAACGCCTTGATTTTAACAGAACAACTGCTTTAAGCATTAAAGCAAGTTTCAATTCAGAACTCCCTAATTACTTCTTCAAAGCATGTGCAGGGAGTTGACCACGATAATGCATGTTTTATTACCTGAGGGAAAGTGAATCAGCTTCCAGATATCTGAATTCTGATCTTTCTGGCATGAAGGGCCAGCAGTGAAAACATATAACACTTTGCACCGTATCTAGTATTCCAAACATACCAACTAATACTGATTATGCTGTTTGAAGTATTCACTTGGACAAAAAAAAGAGTGACTTGTGTCACTCTACATCCCAAAAGTAGTCCCATATTCTCTGCAGCTGCTTCTTCCTCCTCAGAGCAGGTGAAGATTTTGACAGAACACACTAGTTTTGGGTAAATAAATTCCTGGAGTGGGGAATAGAAGCAGTCAATGCTTGGACTGCTTCAACCTGCAAACAGTTATTTTCTAGGCAATGGTGGGTACAACCCCTCTCAGATCAAGCTAATCCCATGGCAATAGATACTGATTCACATCCAAGCTACGTGTTGGGGGAAAAAAAGAAATAAAGGCCACCCATGGGGTGCCTACACAATCAATGTTATTGCTAGGTGAGTCAGAAAAATAGCTATTACAGACTGAGCAGACACTTGCTATCCTACCCACTTCCTGCCAGCTCTCATACCAGCATTCAGTTTTACTCCAGAACAGCATTTCTTCACCTCTATGTGGAAACCTGAAAGTTCTCAGATTAATTCTTGGAAGAAGAGTCTATCAGGGGCTATTAAACACAGGAATGATACAACTTTCTAAGCCTGAAAATTGCTGTGAGTTTGACAGGACATGAAAGAGAAATGTAGCACTCCCTTCTATCTAAATTGTTGTTGAGTTTTTTTCTGTTCTCTTTGTTTTTCTTCTCTCACTTACCAACACTATAGGCCACTTCCAGAGATGAGACTATAGACCCAAAACAAATTTCTCCCAGTAAGCCAAGCTTTGGTATGAGAAGGCTGTCTTTTAAATCGACAAACACAAGACAAGCATTACTCACCCATGACAGTATACTCCACCAGAGTATTATGGCAACAGCACTGAGAGCTGGGTGGCACCTGAGTAAGGTCAGGATAGGAGAAAAAGTAAACAAAAATCCCAAGAGGACTATCCTGGGTCAGCTTGTTGTGTTACTGATTTTGCAGGAGGACTTTAGTAGCTTTTTGTAAGATGAGGGGAAACATTCAAACCAGTTTTCTTCAGAGAGCAAAAATCTTTTGAGACATACTGTGATTCAAGCCAAGTATTTCCTCCCAAAAACTGGGGGTGCCCAGAGAGAATATTGTCAAGACTGGCAATGGGAATCACATTGGTATTGTGATTGAATGGTCTATTGCAACTGCTTTACTTTGTTATGTGTCATTTATAATTGTAAGACATTCTCAGTATAATTTTTTCTTATTCTGCTAAAACAGAAATCCCACATAACATGAACTATCTTCAGGTGAGGAAATTAGATATTAAACATCATACTCTCTACATGTGGAATATCTAAAAGATGCTGATCATAGAGTACTGGACTCTGACACTACTCACATATCAGAACTGGGAGATCAGTTTTGGTTTGGTAACCCAAAGCTCAAATGCCAAGCAACCATGTATGGCAAAGTTTCCCTTATTTTGGAATATAATACACAGACACAGTTCTGAAAATTCTCAAAGCATTGCATCTTCTCTCAATTTTTACAGTTATCTTTGCTTTTCTTAATCTTCTTCCATCCTGTATCTAAATATAAATGACATTGAACACAAGACTTATCTGAAAATATAAATGCATAGAACCAAGAATGTCTTTGATGGTAATCTATATTCAGGAGACTTTGAAATACATCAAACTGAACCCAAAGAATACACAGTCTATCTACAAACACAGCACTGCAAGCAATGGCTATTATGAATGCTTCTTAAGTTTTGCTTCTGAAAAAAGTGGTAATTATATGCAATTTTGATAATTGCAATCTGATGAAAACTTGGTTCTCAAAAACACATTTATATATACAGGTGGCCAAAATCTCAGAACTAAGAAATACTGCCACAAAAAGAAGTCAAACAAAGCAACAATGCAAATCACTCGAGGTAGAAGAAAAAATTCTATGCTAGAGCAACTAGCCTGTTGTGTCACTAATTTGTATTTATTTTCCAGTATAAGCATCATCCCCTAACAGCTTAATCACAAGAAGCTAGTAGAAGTTACTGAGACATCTGTTTCACACAGATGTAGATCAGAGCAGGTATATAATATTTTACCCCACTCCACCACAGAGGCAGCAGGCAGTGCTGAATACACTGCAGTGCTTTGTGCCCACGCACTGGTAATGGAAGCAGAGAGCTGTCAGTCAGCTCAGTTCAATGCAAAACCCAGCAATTTAATTGATACTACTAGTTGTGAGGACCACTCCCTGTTTCAATGTCAGTCATTTTAGAAGGCAGTCAACTAAGCCAAAACCCCTATTGACTTTTCTTGACTAAACAGCCAACTGTCAGAACCCAAATATGGGCTGAATTTGACTTGCCTTTAAAAATGAACACCTAGTCTGACTCTGTAATTCATGCCTAATTTCACCATAAGAAGAAACAAAACCATCTCCAGAAAATACCTTATCGAAACTATTCTGCTTGCCCATCTTAGTGATGGGTAAACCACCTCACAGTTTCAGATTTAAGGCACTTTTTAGGTTTCTGAATCAGATCAAACTTCACACCTGCAGATTGGCCATCTGTGTGGAAGTCTACAGCTCAGTGATACCCATAAACATTTCAGGCAGAGTTAGGAATTTAGTTATTCACCCAAGATTAACAATAAGGCAATTACAATTTCTTCACTATTCAGTTCTATCATCAATTCAGCAGACTTGCTTGTTTATCTCTCTGAAATAATTCAAAGAACTTCCATTGTTGGTTGAGAAGTTTCAAAATCCAGCGTACCACAAGTATGCTGAGAGCACAGTCTCAGCATCAGACCACAGCCATCCACCCACTCCCAACCCAGTTTCTGAAGCCAAGCATTACTGCAGGAGTTATGGATTTCTAACCAGAATATGTTTAGTATCTTTTTTAAAGGGCATAAAGCATCACTATGCCAGACAGCCTTGATTCCTTCAGAGAAAGCATGCATCCACTTTCTGGTTGTTTGCCCTATGTCAACGTCAGCAGGGCACAATGATATTTAACACTATTAATAGGGAAATCTATTTTGTTGTTTACAGCATCACTGTTCAAGCACTGGAAAGACTAATATCAGCAACCTACTTCTGCAGATAACCTAATAAGAGTTCCATGGAATGTGTATCTGTAGGTGTATGCATACATACATATGTACAAGAGAGCAAAAATACCAGTAAAAGCTACATTAGATTTCTACAACTCACTTCCTATGGATATGCAGATATGAAGAATGTAAAAGGTTTACTAATGAAACAGCTAAAGGTTTTTGTTTTTTTTTTTCGATGGACTGAGAAACCAGAGTGAAAGGCTTGGCTGACTCTTCTGAGGCTTCACAAAGACATGGCAGTTAACCTAGCTAAATCCTAGAATAATGCAGAGCTGTTCAGTCATTGGATCAGCCAAACTCTCCATGTCAGTGAACTGACTGCTAGAAGCCATGCAAACCAACGCATTTGTATCCCACCTCAAATGTTGCTCTGCATAGTTTGATACACTCTGTAGAGCTGAATAACTAGTAAAGTTAGCCTATGATCTTTGTTAAGGGAGAGTAAAAAAGAACTGACAACCTGAACTATTTTTTTTTTTTTCAATTCTTAAACAGAAGACAGCAGATATTCAACATGACTCTCAACTGGAGGTTTTGCAATAACTGGTATTTTTTTGCTATTCTTGACAATGCTTCAAAAACAAAGTTGATATTCCAGATAAAAATATATCAACATGAACCTTTACTAACCAAGTGTTAGTAACATGAATTAAGGTATTTTACTCAGTAATTTAGTAGCCTAGTTTTCAACATAAATTAAATAATTTATCTTGGGATTACAATAAAAAATATAACAAGTATGTTGAAAACAATAAATGGGGAACATGAGTTTTTGTTCCTATCACCAAGATCACCATCACCCTCAGAAGACTTTAGCGTGTCTTCTCACACCATAACACTGCTTTTGAAGTGCCAATACCTACTAACAAGATCAACAACTGTTTGAACTGACAGGACAAAGGAAAATGGGGAAAGAACAAGGCCTTCCTATACCTCACCATTATACAGCTTAGAGAGGGCATTAAGATACTAAACTAATCCTAACATCAAACAGGCTACCCATGAAATGCTTTGGCTTGACACCTTTGGCTTCAGTGAGCTGGGAACCACTGCTCACAGATACAAGTTGAAGAACTGGACAAGTTCCTGACAAGAGAGACCTGACAGTCTGGTGCCTTGAGCATGCAGCATGGTTGTGTGTGAATCACCAACCAACCAATCCACTGACAGTCCACTGTCATCATGAAGAATCTTAGAGGCACAACAGCAAAGCAAATTCACATACTGATGGCAGAGTACACTGGGAAAACAGCACTTTTTCAGCATAGACCATTAAACCAATTCAGCAGGAATAAAACAACTGACAAAATAAAACCCTTCCCTTGGATCTTCTAGAGAATTATGTGCATCCTTTCCTTCTTCTAACTCATGAAGCCTCTTAACAAGGCCCCACAAAACAAGATAGTCAAGAAGTAGGTGTTTCCTCATGCTGGGAAGGAGCTGAGTCTGATGAGTGGGATGATAAATTTAAAGGGCAGAGCCAAGAACTCACATGGCCCTGGGGGCACACTGACTGGAGCCTCTTTTCATATAAAATGTAGAGAAAGAAATCCACAAACATCTTGGCAGAATATGGTATTCAAAAGCACAACACTGGGTTTCCACAGCACTGGCTGATGATTTTGGGATCTTCAGGTCACAGTCACAAGAAACCATACATTAAGGAAAATATACTCAAAGGAAACCTAAGACAAAAGACACTTAACACAGGCTTCAGAAAGGTGCAGAGACATGGAAAAAAACAGCAACTAGACTCAAACCAAACTTACATCAATCTTGGTACATACAAAGAAGGTTATATATTGAAAAGAAACTCACCATCCCTTCTTCTAAATGGCTGATTTCCCCTCGAGCATTTAGAAGAAATAACATACTTTGTTTTAGTAATTTTCTGTTGCTCAAGGCATGAAATGGTAGAGAAAATAAATGACAAGCTCTGTACCTAATGCTCAGTAGAATCTTCCCAAGATTTCACCCCTGTGTTTTATCAGAAGAAAATGACTAATGTGTAACTTGAATGCTCTGAATATATCTTCCCTCTTAAAAACATTTCTAGAGAACTAGAGGATTTTATTTATGGAAACAAAACTTAAAATGAAAGGATCACTTTAGCTTGCAAATTACAAACCGTTGAATGGCTTAGACTTCTTTTCTGCATGAAAACACATCTAAGGAAAACACGAGACAGTAGTTATTACAAGCAAGTACAACCCCAAAGCCATATTTAATTGTTCTGCTTGCAGTAGCTGAAGGAATTGCAGAAGAGTGTAACTCGTTGAGATTCAAGACATCACACAAGATGCTTCCTTCCAATGTCCCTGGCCAACCTCTGTCCCAGACCGTGTCTAGCATTTCCTTTGCCTGACCTGTCTGTCCTCAGCCTTAATTCTCACTAGAGGTAATCCATCATCTTACAGGCTGAATAAAAGCAGTAATCTTTGTCTGCCACTACGACTCAGAAAAAACTGTAAGCGATCTCTACACAAAACTTCTCCATCCAACCTAAGAACAGCTCGGATTTTGCAGAGCAAATCCTTACACAGAATGCCAAAACATATGTAAGAAGGACACAGTGCATTTTAAAATTCACTCTACAGTTTCTGTAGTAGAAAAGACAAACACATTTGTAATTTCAAACGCTCTTAGACACAGAGTAACTAAAAGCTCTCATAGATGAAGTAGGAATTACTACTGATTTACTTACTGGAAGCATTTTCCTGACTTGCTGTAATTTAAAAATCAAAAAAGGTAACTCAACATTGGTTATTTACTTTATATGGCACACATGAGGAGGACTTTTTACTTTATTAAAACCAGCTTAGCCAACAAAAATGTATCCAAAGATGGAGTGAGAACAGTCTTGCAATCTGATCTACATGAGCTGCCACACTTGGATTTAACCATCCACATCACAAACAGCGATCCAAATCAGAAGTTTTACCAGCAAACTGTTACAAACATAGGAGTTCCCTCTATTGTGCTTGCACTATACAACCACTCTTTACAGAAGACCAAAGCCATTAAACCCTGAAACTCAAGTGTTTCATTCTTCTCTCTGCTGTACAGCATGTAAGAATGGTAAAGAACACCACAGTGCAGAAAAATGGCCATCACACCACTGTACGTTAGTACTGGACTCTGTCTGGCTTTTTGACTTTTGCAGTCTCTTACAAGATCTACAGCTACATTTAAGAATTACAGTATGGCAAGTACAAAAGGTTTTCAGGCATGGCAGAGTATTATTGCACTCCACAGTCTTCTCTCTAGGGAGAAAAAAATAGATGGTTTTCATTTGTCAATTTTCCTCTCGCACACCAGCATTACCTCAGAGTGATCCTTGAGTATTTTATTTATCTTTAAACAGATAGCTACTACTTTAGCATGTAACTACTGTTGCAGTAGGAGGGGAAGAGTCATTTTTAATTAACACTGGATCACATGGAAAAAGAAACCGTTTCAGAAATTAAATCTACAGTTTAATGGGCAACCATGGCACTGCACAGGTGATTTATTGCTCAGAAAATATCAAAATGAAATTACTTCACCTGTAAGCTCAGGCAGAGAGACAGATGTGGGTGACAGCCTATTGCCTTATGAGAAACACAGATGTAGGAATTCTTGAATTTGCACAGGAGGAATGAGGACAGAAAATAAGATGAGGAATAAAAGATGATGTCTCAAAGCAATCTGAATTTAACAGCACACATCCATTCAATGCATGATCTAATTCCTCTGTCCTAAACAATAACCTTAAGCCTACAAAGAGGTACATCTATCTGCACATTACTGTGAGCAGAGTTTAAATAATCCTGTCTGGAGGTTAACAAAAATTACTCACTAATTAGATCTAATTAAATGTTTAACCCAAGTGCCTTCAACCATTCTTTGCCAAAAAAAGGACTGATTGTCACTGACTAAATGCTAACATTGTTTTTCCCAGTATTGCACTCATGAATCCCCAAAACCAGTAGAAATTCTATGTGCGCTGTGATTTTTCAAGCTCCTTCTACACACAGATATATTTCCCTTGCAGCTTTAAGTAATTTTATTTGCTTTATATCTCTGAATTTTTGAATTTATTTTAGGAACAGCCATCTGAAAAGCCATTGCGAACTAACTCTTACAGAAGCTGTGCTAATACATTACTGGGTTATTGCTACCACCTGCAAACCTTAAGTGGGAAAAAACTTAGTTTTGCAAAGGTCATTCTCTGACACATATTGCTCTGCTGTCACTAAACACATCTCAGTCTTTAACAGCAAAAAGTGCTTGTATGCCTTCTCCTCCAAATAATGCAAGTACCTACCTACATGGAATTCACATTAAACAATTTGTTTAAAGCTTAGATTTATTTTAATTCAAGAAAACCACAGTGACTTAGAGCTACAAATGAAAAGCACAAAACATCTATTGTCTGAGCAAGACCAGAACCACCTAGAACAAACAATTAGGAGAATGTGAACTCAACCTGCCAAAGAGCAATTTATTGTTTCCTATGCTAGGTGTACATAAAAGAAGAAAGAGGTTCACATATCTGATTTTGTTGTGAAAGCAATGCTGACTTTTTCAAAGGAAGCTTTTAACCAGGTAGTACAAATGCACATTCTTCTAAGGCACTTACACTGTCCATGACCATCATCACAATATCTGAGCACCTTGAAATTTCTTCTTTGGTCTGTTAATCCTCACTCCCTGTGGGAAGATGCCACATGGCCTGCCATGGTTAGCAGTTAAAGACACACACACCAAAAAAAAAGGCTATGTTTAAAAATGCACTTTGCAGCATATAAAAATAAACTTGTGAACAGTTTTCTTAGAAGGAAATTCTACAGGTTATTGCTGTTCTGGATATATTTTAGTAGCAAAATCACCAAAGCTGGCTCTGCTCAATCAGGTCAAGTCTTGTAGCAAACCAAGTTAAATAAGACTACTAAGCTCAGACAGGAGTTCCTCACCATTACACAGACTTTCAAGCCCCAAACTGGTACTTTTCACACTGCTCTGACCTGCATTTTCTGCTGGAGAGCACTGCTCACCTCAATTGTGCTCATCCTATAGTCTTTTGGAAAATACTTTGGTGTCCTTCTGTCCCATATATGTAAGAGTCCTTCAAGTCAAGGATTTAACAGAAGATGAGAGAAACGTACGTCATCCTGCCAGACTTTGGATACAGCTAGAGTCAAGTCCTGGGATTTGCTCCTGAAGTTCCAAGTGTAGAGAAACCCTAACTTTGTGCAAGGTCTCACAAGGAATTGGTAGCAGGTGGAGATCTCCATTGAGCTCTCAGATGAGCATTTTGGCTTCAGGAATACCTTGTGTGTAGCTATTGTGCATACACCAATTGTGTTCAAAAACACACACCAGTGCTCACCAGTTTCAGTTATTTTTCTGTGGTTTTATAAACTACCTTCTGGTACAAAACAGGCCTTAGCAACGTTGCAGATCATAACAAAGACCAAGTGGCTGCCTTGAGATCCAGAAACAGATGAAAGTTGAAAAAACCTTACAATAAAATAAAAACACTTAAGGAAGTCAAAGTTACACAATGCCAATCAACTGCAGGCGGAAGCAACTTATCCACAGATTACTATTTGTGAGATCTGAGAGGAAAAACAGAGGATGTTTCTAGCAATAAAAACCCCTTGAACTTGCATGAACTTGAACTGATCTAAATGAATAATCCTATTAGATCCTCTTAACTTTGGCCAGGATATAATTATAAGGATTGGAGACAGCAGGACCAAAACTCAGTGGGGGTCTGTCTGCAAGGCTCAGCTCCACTTGAAGGGGATTTCCTCTTGCCCAGGGCATGCAGGAAGACAGAGCTAATTTACAAAAACACACTTGGCAACAATAAGGAATGGATTTTACATAGGAATGACTCCATACACTGATGACTTCAGCTTGGCAAAAAGACAATGGCAGGGGACACTACAGGTCTGTCAAGGCATGATTGCAGGTCAAGGCTGAACAGGAACCAATTCCTCACAGGCTCCCAAAACAGGAACTGGGGGCTGAGGTTTGAACAAAACCATGAAGCACATTCAAAAACAGGAAAGAAGTGGTCCTCTTTCAAGCAGTCATGAAAGTTATAATCATGGGATGCTGCATACACACAATTTATCTAAATTTAAAAAGCCTAACAGCCTACTTCAGGCTGTCAAATATTAAGGTAAACACAAAGACACCACTTCTTGCTGAGGAAATCTCTAGCTGAACCAGTTAAATGGGAGCTAGGAAATAAGTCACAAAACTATGCATATCTGTTTGACCTATTATTTTACATTCCCCAAAACAAAATGTAGTGGGTCAGACAGGTTTCTGACCCTGCCAGGCCCAGGCACTGAAAGAGACTATGGGATCTTTAACCTCTGCAGAGTACATGCCCAGAATTCAGGCAACTCTCCAAGACAAAGGTGAAGGTAGGTCATTTGAGAGAAAAACAGTGAAACCAATTCAGCATTTCCTTTCCCTCCCTTCCACGTCCAAAGACTGAGAGTTTTATGGTGCACTCTCCAAGACATAGGGCAGACTCTTCTACCCAAATTGACCCAAGAAAAAGGTTATTGCTCTGTGCATTCTCCCCACATGAATGTCACTTAATTAAAGAAATCCTTATTATTTTCTTGCATGAATCTTACTCCAGACAATTGCACATAGGCACTCAGGATCATCTATACATTGGTAACAATAACTATCACAAATCCCCATGAGCACACCTCAGTGCAGTAAAACCAGCAAACTGCTGGGGAAAAACGTCACCACTGGTCCCTGCTTCACAGATCACAAGTATCACATGTATTACCTGATGAGGAAATAGGGAATTTTTAATATGTAAATATTTAATTAAAAATTTAAAAAATATTCTGAATCACAGTGAGGTTAACATTTCTTTCTCCCTCTGTAATACCAAAATATGAATTATTAATTACCGAGCAGCAATACACACATCTTAAATATGTGAAGCAAACAAATGCAGCAGATAAAAGAAAATGCATTAAGGGGCAAGACACAAAGGCACAGAATCCACATTTTCATGTTCCAGTTCTCTGCCCTCACACTGACTCCCGACATTGCCTTGGAAAAAAATATAAAAAAATCACTTGTTGCCTCCATGCTTCAAATTATGTCCATAAAATGGAGACAATGCCACTTTATCACAATCTCACAAGGATAAACTGGAGATTGTGAAATGTCTGGATAATACAGGATTGAAGGTCATACAGGAGCCAGGTAAGAGTAAGAAACATGTTTTAACTAGCACTGAAAGTATTTTATTACCCATGCAGATGGATCACTCCTGTAGCATTAGTCACCAAGTGAGATCCAGTGAGGCTGCCAAGGAAAAACTGTGTGCCTCTGTGAACAAGGGTAGGATGGTAATAAGGATATTCTCATACTAAATAAAATGAATCTAATATGCATACTTTTGTGTGCTGAATGCATAACAGGTTTTGGGTTGGGTTGTTCTTGTTAATGCAAAAGGAAGTTTGAAGGCTCTTCTTATTTAATAGTGCCACAGAGATTGTCAGGGCACTGTAGTATCAAAAAATTTGTTCACAGCAGGTAAAATTCACACCCTGCAGTGAACCAACAAAAGACCACTTAAACTCTAATTTCAGCCCTTATGGTTGAGCCAGTGACACACTTCTGTTAGCACAACATGGGGACCATTTTCTGGATCAGAATATTAAAAGCACTTGTGCTTCAATGGTATTTCTTTCTAGACATTTTTTGCTTCCCACAAAAAAAAGCCAAGGGAATCTGTTATAATCTGAAGCCCAAACCAATCTGCTTTATTTACACTTGCTGATGCAAGTAAAACTAGATGGTGGTACCTCCCTGAATTTCCATGGTTTTTAAAATCACGGAAACGTACACAATTTGGCTGTTTAGGTAAACCAAAATTGTATCACATTCTGCTTTTTTTACCGAAATAGTTACACAGACATACTATATTCAGAGAGCATGCTTCTTCTTCACCATTTCTGAAAGTCAGTCAACAAGTCATCAACAAATATCAAAATAGAGAACAATATTAGTATTAGAAAGAGAAATTTCAATATGCAAGTAAACATGAAATGACCTGCAAGTAGTAAAGAAAAATTCGGCTTGTTGATAAAGCCAGTTACAGGGAAAAGGTGGGTTCCCTAAAAGGAAGGATACAAAAAATATACATCGAAGAGTAGGGCAAAGGAGGGTAAAACTCAGCACCAAGTACCAGGGTCCTGCTCTTTTCTATGGTATAAACACAAGCAAAAAATCGAGAATATTAAACCTCAGTCCCTGTCCCTTGGAGGGAATCTGCAAGATCGTGCCAGCGCGTAGCGAGCTTCCGCTGGAATAGTGGAAAGTTGGATCTGTAACAAAGATTATTTTTCCACCAACAGTTTAATTTTAGAAAGGCGCCAACAAAAGGCACCGCTCTGAACACCGCGAGCGCGCTCCTTCCCCTCCCGATCCATCAGTGCCCGCTTCCTCCTGGAGACACGATGCCGTGGCACAAAAAAACCACGGCTCCATTCGGCCGCTTTAGCCGAACAAAACGCTCTCGCTGCGTGGAAAAAAATAACACAACAAAAAGCCCAACCACCCAACCAAGCGATGCCATAAAAAGGCAGGAAAGCAGGAGCACGGAGGGAAGGGCCGGCGCGCACAAGAGCCCGCACCGCCGCCCTCCCGCAGCGGAGCCGGCGCCGCCAGCGCTCCGCGAACGGCGGGTTCCGAACCCAGGCTCCAGCACCGACACCGGGGCTCTGACGCCGCCGCCCGCCCTGCCCCGCCATGGCCGCCGCGCCCGCCCGCCCGCCCGGCCGGGGCTGCCCCACGGCAGCCGCGGTCGCCAGGGCAGCGCGGCCGCGGGAGGCCGGCGGGGCTCCGGCACAGCTCCCGCCCGGTGCTCTCCCCGTCCCGGCCGCACCTGTCCGGTGGTTGCGCGGTCCGGGGCGGGGAGGGCGAGCGTGCGCGACGGTAGCGGCGACGGCGGGAGACAATGGAGGAGTGAAGGACGGACACATTGACACACCGGCGCCTCCGCCCGCCCGCACCACTCCCGGCACCTCCCCGGGGGGGAAAAACGAAGAAGCCGCGGAGAAGCCAAAACGAGGAGACAAAATAAAAGAGGAATGCATTTCTAAACTTGAAAACAAGGGTCAAGAGCGAACGGGCTCCTTCTTTCCAGCAGCACCGGGTGGGAAGCTGGGGGAGGACAAGAGGGCGGCACGCAGTGACCCCCATCCCTTGGCAGAAATGGTTCGCCCCGCGGCCGGCCCCGGCAGGGCGGGGCTGCGGGCGGAAGGCTCCATGAGGCGCGGGGCGGGGGCGGTGCCGCGGTCGGGGGCGCTGCGGGAGCCGTCCCGGGTTGATCCCGCCTTACCGTGCGCGGGGGCCGCGATGGCTCCCCCCAGGAAAGGCGACCTGAGCGCGGAGGAGAAGGACTTGCTGGCAGTGATCGCCACAGGTGAGCCCTCCCGGCCCTCGCCGCACGCGAGGCCCCGGGCCGCAGCTCCCACGGGCCCCGCTGGCCGTGCCCCGGGAGGGATTTCGTGTCCCCACACGTTGGGGGCGGCGGGTGAGGCGCCGTTACCGGCCGCTCGCCGCGGGCTCCCCCGCCCCGGCCGCGCTCCCCGGGTCCCGCCTGAGGGCCGCCCGCCTTCGGGCCGGCGCCCTTCTCCCCGCCGGGGCTGTTGCCAGCGTGTACCGCCCTCTCGGGCAGGCCCCCGGGGAGAGTGGGGGGCGCCTTGCGGTGCAGTCGGGCTGGAAGCTCAACTGGGCGGGTCTAACTCTGCCAGGGAAAGCTTGCATCTTATTGGCAGTATCTGTTGATGTTTGCCGAATTATTGGTGTGAATGTCCACTGCCAAAAACAAACAAACAAAACTTTTCTTGGGGGTAATCCAATCTTCTAGCGTGCTGTAAGGTTTTCTCCAGGTGCTGTTGCCAGACCAGGGCGTCTTTGCAGACGTGTTATTCTCACATTAGGAATAACTTGAGTTTGTCTGGGGTGTTGTGCACCTCTTCTCTCTTATGATGTTCCATTTTCCTATCCCTTGTACTGTCCTCTTAGAGAGAGGAGAGGGGACCAGTGTCTGTATGAAGGAAGGGTGCCAGGATGATGGAGCCAGGCTCTTCCCAGTGATGCCAAGCTGCAGGACACGAGGCAATGGGCAGAAACTGGTGCACAGAAAATTCCACCTGAATAAGAGGAAGAACTTCTTTACTGTGCAGTTGATCATGCACAGGAACAGATTAACCAGAGAAGTTGTGAAGTGTCCCTCACTGGAGACACTCAAGAAGTGTCTGGTTGCAGTTCTCTGCCATGTGCTCTAGGATGAGCCTGCTTGAGCAGGGAGGTTGGACAGATAACCAGACTACTGTGGTCCCTTCTAACCTGACCCATTCTGTGATTTTGCATTTCATGTGAGTGTCACAGTTTCATCACACTGTCTGGCACATGTGCTTGTTGCCAGGGGAACTTTCTGTCTTATGGGTTTCCTGGTCCAGCAATGTGAATTTTGTACCCTGACTAAATAGTTATCCTCCAACTGGTATCTTGAAAATCATAAGCAACATTTGTTAGTTGGAGGTAAACTAAAAACACTTTGTGTTCCATACATTACTGTATATAGTTTCAGGCAATTTGAACTCGTGAAAGTTTTATTACACTTCATTCTCAGTTGTATTAAAATGTTCCTGTGTGTCAGAGACACAAGCATAGGACAGTCAGCAGTGAATTTACTGTGGACCAGAACCAGTTTAATTGACTCACTTTAGTAAGAGTTGCAGACCTTAGTCTTGCAGACACCTCTAACTTACCTAATGCTTCTGATTAGGGTCATGGGATAATTCAGGTTGGAAAAGGCCTCAGGAGGTCTGTAGGCCAACCTGCTGCTCACAACACATCAGCTGTGAGGTCAAATGTGATTGCTTAGGGCTTTATCCTGTCAGGTCTTGAAAACTTCCAAGGAGGAAGGCTGTACAGTGTCTCTGGGCAACCTCTTTGCTTTACTGTGTTCATAGTTTTTCCTTGTATCCAGTCTGAAGCTTCCTTTTATTTCAGCTGCTGCCTGTTAGCTCTTGGCTTCCTACCATGCCACCACTATGGGGAGACTGGCTCCAGCTTTTAGCTCTGGCCAATTCAAGAAGTCTGATTTACATCAGTTTAGTGTCTTGTTTGAAAACCCTTCAGTGTTTTGTGATGCAGAACTCTGAGTTGGTAAATGCAACTTCGCTTTGTTTGTATTAAAATTTGCTTAAAGACTTTCTCTTACTGATCTTTATTCATTGGCTGGGATATTCTTCTGAAAACTGATCCAGTTATTAAGAAGCCATTAACATGTTTAGAATATATGTATGTCTGGGGTAGTAAGGTGGTGGATAGTTCCCTGATTGTCAGTCAGGGGTCTTTTTCAAGTGTGCGAGATGACTCAGGTGATTGTCTTTTTTTCCTTAATAAATTAAAAGAAAAATGGTTAAATGGCTCCTGTAGTGTAGTTAAACCACATGAAAAACATTATGAAAAGAAATTATTTCTAGTATTTTAATGGGATTTTTGGCTAAAACTGAAGTTGCAAGAGCTGTTTTGCTGAAAAATTGTTGGATGGCTACCTCCTTCTAAAAGAGTGAAGGTAAACATGAAAAACATTAAAATAAGAGGTGCAGTGCTTATTTTTGTTAAGCATATCACTGCTGAAAGAGCTTTGCTTATGACTGAATCAGTAATTAGAAGTTTCTGTTAATTTGCAATAAATATTCTTCAAACTCAGACTCTTGGAGTGTTCTTTTATTTCTATTTGTTTGTGCCTGTAGAAGCTGCATTGGCAATATCTGAATAGTCATCCAGTGAGCTTTGTATCAGGTTCTTAGACCTATGGCTTAGCCAAAAGGATTTTGGTAAGGAATTGAGAAACAGATGTGGCCTGTTTTTTCCTGGCACTTTTTTTTCAGACTTCAGTCTACTTATGTATTCAGCAATTTTTAGAAATGTCAACAATCAAGCTGCCTGGGTCCTTGTGCTTTCTATCTCTATTCCCTATTACCAAGAGCAAATTCATGTGAATGTGATATGTTGCAAATTTCAAACTGGAACAGGAAAAATGATGTGAGTAAATGATAAAGCATGTTTTAGTCAAACAAAAAAGTCTTTGAAGTGAGCTAATTTCTTTTTTTGAGAATGTAGACAGCTCTTATAGACAAAAGATGCTCCAAAAGAACAAAATGTGTTAAAATGCTCAGTATCATTATACTCATTCAGAGCTGTTCATGTGCTGTTTATGATGAGACATGTGAGTCCCATTCCTGTGTGTGTAGGTCAGTTACTTCATAAAAATATGGGTGTTTACTTGTAGTTCATGCTTCCCAACTGCTCTTTGATGTTGTGAGTTCTTGGCTTTTAGCTTCTAGAACATAACACTGTTTATTCCTAGGCTTCTTCACTAAGTGCAATCAATTTATTGGTGGTTAATCTACATCCCAAGCAGTTAACATACAAAGATTTTGATTCTAATAAGAAATGGAAGTTACTATTTTCCTCCATGTTCTCAGTTTATTCTGTTTCTCACCCCCTTTTTCTTTCTGTGTCTTTTTATTTTCAACCAAAGGAAACACCGAGGAGGCTGGAAGGCTACTGGGGAGCAAGAATGTCCGTGTCAATTGCCTGGATGAGGTACTGCAAAACTGGGCAAGCTTTATGCTGAGTTTAATAAGGAAAATGCTAGGTCTGAAGGCCTTCATGTTGTTGAATAACATTGCTCTAACAGCAATTGCTATAGCCCTGAAAATCAGTTACTGTCAAGGTATTTCCAGCCTGCAGCTGAATAATGAATCTTGAAGAGTTCTTACTGGTTTTTTAACAAAATTTAAAGTTTAATGTTACTTAAACGTCTGAACTGCATTTTGTCTCAAGTTCCAATATGAGCTGTGTAAGGAAAGATGAACACTGCAGCAAAACACGTGGGGGTGCTCCTTGACTTCTTATCACCTTCACAAGCAATAGGCCCTCTGCTTAGTCCCTGTGTGGCAGGCACAGCATTGCCAAAGCCCTGTCATTGTCAAACCATAAACTTGGAGGTGAGTAGCTCAATCAGAAATGGAACCACAGCCTTTCATACAGGTAGGTGTGGTAGACAGGTAGAAGATTAAATTCTGAAGTGCTACCTGAATATAGGAATAAGTTAATGGAGAAAGGAACCTTACCTTATATTTATGTTTCTTCTTCTTTTTACAATGTTTTTCTAAAGCATGCAACATTAATATGAAATGTAACATGCAAGCAAAGCTAATTCTCTATCATGTATGTTAAACCCATGTGTAATTTATCAATTTAAGTGTTAATTTGTGGGGTTTTTTGCAGCTTTATAATTTCATAGGAATCACTGGGAAATTCTGGCAGTGAGTCTAGTTCAACCTCTGGCTCAAAGCAGCTTTAGCTCCAGGTCAGGTCAGATGAGATTGCTCTGATATTTGACCTGTCTGGCCTTGTAAATCTCTAAGGATGGAGATGCACAATATTTCTGGGCAACTTGTTCTACTCTCTTATGGAGATTACAGTGAAAAAGTGTTTCACTTATGTCTGAACTTCAGCTTAGGCTCAGTGTCTCTTGCCCTCCCACCACCATAAGTGAAGAGTTTGTCTTCTCAGTGATCTCCCTGTCAGCTTTGGCAGGCTGCTCTTGGGTCCCACCAAAGCTATTTCTTCTCCAGGCTGAGCAAGTCCAGCTCCTGCAGCCTCTCTTCACTGCACAAGTCCTCAGGTTCCTACTGTGTAGTGGTGGTACTCCATTGATTATGTTGCAGTTTATCCCTGTCTTTGTTGCACTGGAAGGCTCAAAATGGGACAGGGTATACTGTAGATGTGGTGAATGGAGAAAAATTGCCACTTCTTTTTTTCCCCAGATATCTTCATGGGGTATTGTTAGCCTTTTTTTCTACCAAAAGATCAATTTTCTGATTGTTCTTAAGTTAAATACTAAACCAGAATTTTTATTGTGTGTATTTCAACCAATTTCTGTAAAACTAGTCAAACTAATCTTTGCAGTGAACTTTAGGAACCCAAGATACAATACAAGTATGCTTGCAAGTGTGCTTTATTGTATGGACATCAAAAGGTTTTCCTTAAGTGTAATTGCTGAAGTCATTCTGAGTGATGGCAGCCTTGCTGCAGTGTTAGTGCAACATCCAGGATTAGTGTTGAGAGGATATAGCTTATTCAAATAAACCATGGCTGAGTTATGCCTCAGGCTATTGTTATAGAAATAGTATTAACAGTATTTGCCTATGGCTCACATCTGACTAAATGCACAAGACCCATAATACTTTAGAAGTTCATGCAGTGGACCTCTTGCAGACTCCTTTTTATCCCCAAGAATGGTGTGTAATCATGCATATTAAACAGGAAAGGGTTCAGTTTGTTTAGATTTTTTAAATCCATCACCCATGTCAGCTTTACAGTTTTTCTTTTAGAACCCATTCTTGCTTCAATGTTTTATTCTAATATCTGTACATAAGTAAGAGTGTGTGAAATCCCAGTTAAACATCAGCTTCATCTGTTAGTGTTGTTGCCACAAGTGGAGACAGCTCTCAGTGCATCAGGTCTTATTTTTTTTTCTGTTGCCTTAGCTGCTTGTCCTGAAACTCACATTTATATTAGTGCTTATTTTATTCTGTGGATTCTCTCACGTAAAAAAGTCTTTAGGATGGAAATGAGTTCTTAACTGAATTGAGCTCCCACTTCAATACCTAAGCATTCCATCTTCAGGGATTCCTTACTTATTAACAAAATAAATTTTATGTTATTCTGTCTTCTAGCTGTGATACAGCAGGCATGTAATCACTATTTAATAATTTCAGGCTGAAGAACTCACTGCATCCAGAAGCAGACTGGTATATCATGTACTTCCGAATTAAAAAAAAAATACATGATCTGTTCCTTTCATTTTTGGTTTGACCATATACTCTAACTGCTTGGATCTGCTTTCTTGTAGATCAAAAGCTACTAACAATCAGCTGTCTTTTCTCTATGTACCTTTAGACAAGTCACATTTTAACATCTTCCAGATGCAGTGATCTTTTAAGTATCTTGCCTGAAGTTACATTTCTGCAGCAAGTGAGCTATAACAGTGGTTCTTTTTCAAATCCTTTCCAGTTGTTTTGGCTTCTTACTTCAAAAACATACATAAGAGCTGGATACGGTATTTCAGCATTGCTTCTGCTGTTGATACATGTACTTAAAAATGAAAAATTACTCCTCTCAGTCTGTTTGCCTCATACACTTCACCTCCTGCTGTCTGCCAAGTTCTGCTGGGAGTGTCAGCACAGAGTAAGATCCCATCATTCCAATGAGTTTCCCAGATATCCATCTTCCAGAAGGTTGGAGATACCCAGAAAATACTGTCCTCTTTTCTTTCAACACTATTTCTGACCAAATAAATTGCTTTGTTGTGTCTTTGTCGATTTAAGTAGACAAAAGAAGGATATTTAGGCTTACTCACTCCATGAAAACAAAGAAATGCAGTGGCTTTTCTGCAAAAGTGGTCTTCAACAATTTTGCAGCTTTAAAGTTTCAGGAGCATTTAAATTCAGGTGTTCTGAAACATTAGGACAAATACTTTAGCTGTAGAAATGGATGTAAAATAAACACAAATATATTTAACTTAAATGCACACTGCTTAGTAATTTTTTGTCCCATTTTAAATAGACTGGTTCCTAATTATAATAACTAAACTTAGTATGCGAAAAAGTGTTCAGGACTTTTCTTTCCTCTTGAGAGTGCAGAGCTTGTAAATATTGTGACTTTTTGTCAGCACTTTGCTGATTTGAACTCATCTGCATCATGTGGCTAAAATATTTTAGATTGTTACAGAAAGGCAGACTCAAGGATGCACATGGGCTTTCCAGGTATGGAAGTTTCCTCTGTTCCTGTTGGTAGTTAAGGTTGCAGTGGAGCACTGTAGTTACTATATGCCCTATTTTCTGCAGATCAAGCCAACAGACTTGACCTTAAAAGTACATAATTTTTCTCTATTTAAAATAACTGTAAGGTTGTTCATAATCTTACATAGAGAACTATCATCTGGCATTAGCAGCATTACTTCTTTTCTCTGGTTTGATAATTCAGCTGTTCAGTTCCATAATACATAATTTAGAAACAGTCTCCTCTATGCTGCAGAACTGAGTGCTTCCTGGGAATTACAACAGCAGCCTGCTTATTCATGGCTGAGATGTGTGCAGCTTCACTCATACTGAGTATGTTCAATGGAGGGTTCTTCAGGTAATTTATCTTGCTATTCTGAATATCCTATGCTAGCAGAAAATGCCCAGATCCTTGGCCCTTGTTGAGAGGAAGAGTTTTATCTTTTGATGTTTTTTATGTAGTACTTCAAAATACACAAACCAAAGAAAATTCCATTGCTAGTAAGAATTATCTCCTTTTAATTCAGATTGCTGATTGATTTAGGCTTTAACTTTTCATTACTTCAGATGAACTAAAAGATCATCAGAGGAATCTAATGTGTTGCATATGTGAAACCAGCAACTGAGCAGGATGACTGTAAAGAACTATAGCTGTGACCAGCACTTACTGAATAATGTTTTGTATTTTAACTAGTCCATACTTAGCTACAGCTAAAATCATTTGTGCATGTAACTGTTGATCTCCTTCCAAATCCTGCTTTTAGGAAATTTAAGATGTGTAAGGGCAATCTTACTCAAAAGCTTGAAGGGTGAAATTTCTAAAGGCTTTCATCCAGGAGAAAGTCAAGTTATATTTCTAGACTAGTAGCATTTAGTACCAGAGAGCTGATTTTGAAGATATACATCAAGTATTCCTGCCTTGTAGCACCTGTTCTTTTTACATAATTTTTAGTAATGTCCAAAATGCTGTCTCAAGTAAAAGCCAAATGTAGAGTTATGTGTTTTGTTTATAATTTTCTGACGTAAACTGTTGCCTGAATCAAAAGGGTAAAACAAGTCACTCTTTCTGTGTTAGTGTGGGACTGCATTCCTCTTTGGAAAATGAGCTGGGAAAGGGAGAGGTGAATGTTTTAATGTTGCTGGCATATAATTGTCTACAGCAGTTTTTCAGCTAGGGTTTTGACAGCCCTTTCTCTTTCATTTTTTTTAACTTTTCCTGCTCTATTTAAATAGCTGTTACTCATATGTGCAATGTTTTAGTGTACCCCAGTACCTGCTGAGGGACTGCTCCAATGTGATCCAGCCTATATGCCACATCTTGACAAGGCTGAGAAGAAGGGGGAAGTGAGCATGGGAGTCCTTGGATTGTGCTTTTCACTAGAGTAACAGGTTTATATGGCTTTTTCCATGGCAAATTGTCATCATGTTATCCACAAAATAATACACATGATGTCTGTGTTCTTAGCAGTCAGCATGAATGTTTAAATGTTCACAAAATGGAGAAGTTTTGTGCCAAATAAGTACATGTTACTGGAGTGGGAGATAGTTTGTGTATTTTTTGTTTGTTTGCCCCACTTCTTGTTCCCTAGTTGTCCTGTGTTTCCCTGTTCCACTGGTTGATGAAGGCTGAGCAAGAATTTTGTTGGTACCTTCCCTTGTAGCTTTATAAATTTGTTTTTATTTGTCTCATTCAAGCACACCTCAGCTGGATTCTGGAGAGAGGTTGACTTGCTTTCTTCTTCCTCTGTGTCTGGTGGTGGAGTCCAACCCCTCCCTGGTTCTGGTACTCATCTGCCTGCCCTTCCACTGACCCCATAGTTCATTGCTTGAGGTTTTTTCATCAATTGACTTCTACACCATGGCAGAAGTTCTTGGAATCCCATTCCTCAGTCTGCTTTTGTGTTATTTTCAATGTGAGGAACTGGAAATGATGGTCTCTAATGGCCAGGCTGGCTGTGCCAAGAGCCCTGTTGTGCCAGTGGGGCCTTGTTGGTTGGTCAGCTGGAGAACCCAATCAAGAGAAGTGCCAGGTAATTTTTAGAGGCACTGTAAACTCTATTCCTCTTGTGTGGTAGACCTACAAGATACTTACAGCCCTGCAGAAGAGAGGAGATGTTACCATGTAACATATCTGCAAAAAAAAAAAAAAAAAAAGAGCAGGGAAGGATTAATTTTTGTCCAGGGGAATAAGATTAAAAGGCTTGTATTTTTGTTTTTTGGGGTTTTTTTTGTGAGAAGAATGTTGCATGGACATGATGTTTTGTAGTGGAACAAAAATTTGTTTGATCTGAATGCTTAATAAACCATCTGCAAGTTTTGTCTTTTAAGTTTCTTGCATGGACAATCCAAATGCCATCTGTGAGAAAACAGAGATGAGAAAAGTACCTCTGAGAAAAGTGTTTGCAGGCAAGCCAGTTTCAGTACAGGGACATAATACAGGATACCAAGCATTTCCAAATAAACTTGTGTCTAGTCTGACCCTCTTTCATTTGTTGTGAATGTGAAAAAATGATATTAATGAGACTTGATATTCGATTTTATAGCAACTAACTACATGTTTTCTGCCTGATATGTTTTATCTTGATCCACGCCACAGCCTGACACTTCCAAATTTAACCAAAGGATTTTAGAAACAGCTTTCTGGGAGGAGAGGATAAAACAAACCCAGTTCTTTACTTTGTCATATAATCTTCAGATCTTAATTGAAACAACTGGCTTTTAAGATATAGCCAAACTTAAAAGTCATTGTTTTATAAAAATTCTTTCTCCCATCAAAAACCATGCTGTGTTTATATTCCCTTACTGCAGTACCTTTCTGTGCTGCTAAAGGAGAAAAATCCCTACTGTGACTGCAGACTGGGATTGGCCTGTAAAATTGCTTTTGATGTGACATTATGAAATGTCATATAATAAAATATATTTTATATGTGCATGGAAAGTCTTAATTCAATTTTTGAACACCCCAAATGAAATCTAGCAAAAGTAGTCTATTTCATATTCATGAAGTGATCTCTTTTAGGTATTTTGTTTCTTCACTGGCAGTTTATATTGCAGTTTATCAAAATATGTGGGTTACTAAAATAAAATGCATCAAGTAAGCACTTTTTATTATTTCTAATTACGATGGAGAGTAATGAAACTGTAATACCTTAAAATTATTATACTTTTAACTTTTCCAATTTCAATTTCCTTCACCTTTAGAATTTTTTTTGAAAATTATGCTGGTAAATTAAACTTACTTGGGTTTCACTCAGTCATCAGTTGAAACAAGAAATATGTGAAGGCTCAAACTGACAATTACATTATTTTAGAGTATCACATTATCAGGCATTTACAGAGCTGCAGTAATGATGTACATGAATGTACTCAGGCACACAGACTTGGCTGGCAAAGGAACAGAATGCCATTTTGCTTTTCCTTGGGGGCAAACGAAGGCATTCTCCTTGGTATGCAGTGTTGGAGGGTGTTCTTGGGCAATTAAGGTGTCTTGGCTGATAACATGAATCCTGACTTGATGTCAAGTGAAAATAAACAGAATATTGGAAAAAGCATACTATATTCTGAAAATGCAGAGGAAGAGAGCCTGCACTAACAGTTCACTCTAGTTCTGAAAATTTCCTCTGAGATTTGCCCAGCTTTATATTTATAATTGCACTTCAGTCTTCCCATGCTGAAGTGAGTCCTATTTGTACTGGGGCAGTTGATCAAATCAGCCAGGTTTGTAAAAGTCTGACAATAGCTGACAAGTGTGCCTTTATGAGGGCTTTCAGAGCTCTGGATGATCATGGACACAATACCAAAAGGGTGGAAAAGTGGGAGAGAGGTGGATGGCAAAATTACCAGAAATCATGACTAAAAATGAACAAGATGGGTTTCAGAGACTGCAAATCTTTGTTATGTTTAAAACAACAACAACCTTTTTCTGGTTTTCTTGCTGTTTATCATATAAGCCACACCAGGGGAGAAAAGAATAATGTAGGAAACTAACAAGTTTTCTAAACTAAGCTTTTCCAGCTATTGAAACATTAGTTGTCTTCAACACTAATGCTTACATAAAAGGACAATGATAAATTGACTGTAAATGGTTTTCATTTGTTCAACACTGCTCTGTTTTCAAATCTATAGCTCAGCATAATAAGAAAACTGACATGGAATTCTGCTGTATGTTAGTAACTGTATTTTTTCACCAATATTTTGTGAGGCTTTTTGTAAATAAAATACTATGTCAAATTTTGGTAGTTATATTGAATATGTATGGCCAAGTAAAAATGATCAGTGGTATGAAGATCAAGAGGTGTAACATTCTGTTTTTATGCTTCTTGCTTCACCTTTCTTTTGGCAGCATGGCATGACCCCTCTGATGCACGCAGCTTACAAAGGGAAGGTGGACATGTGCAGATTGCTCTTGAGACACGGAGCTGATGTAAACTGCAATGAGCATGAGCATGGATACACTGCATTGATGTTTGCTGGACTTTCAGGTAACTTCTTACTAAAGTCAGATCACTTTTACTGATTTTTATGACATCAATGGGTACAATTTGCCATAAGTTAATAATTTGAAAGTGTTTATATGCTTTTATTATTCAGGTTTGCTGTTATTTATGTGAACTATGCAACTATGTCATGACCAGCAGAATCCTGTGGGCAGTGCAACAGGAGAGCTTCTGTTCAGGCTCATATAAAAATTGATTTTGTTCAGCATTTTGAGGCATACAGTCTATTTGTCCTGTACCTACTTTGTCCTGTTTGTTAGAGATCTCAATATTCACTTTCCTGGGAGAGTTTTCTTGTGTAGTGGGATACATTCTGTTTACTTATACTGTATTACACTGAAAATGCTGCTGCACCAGTAGCTTTTGGTAATGTTTGAGACTTCTCAATCATTTTTTAAATTTTGTGTTTCTCCTACATTATTTTTCCAACTATCATGTGGGCTTTTAAGAATGTATTTAGTAGACTTTAAAACATGTTTTCCCACAATAATTTTCATTCTTCTCTTAATTTTGTTTTTTTTTTTTTTTTTTAATGAGAGTGCTTTCAGCTGTATATATCTTCTCCTGAGTCAAATGATGGCTTGCAGCTTTCCTCTTGCTATTCTTTTTTCCTGATGTCAAGAACAGTAATTTCCTCGAGTGAGAAAAAGACACTACCTTAAAACCTTGTTCCTTCTGGGGAAAAAATCGATTTGGGAATATTAGGTTATTTTAAGTATCTTCTTTACTAGGCCACTTATGTCTTCCCAAAAATGTGATTCCAGAGGAGTCAGGTTTCTTAGCAGGTAAAGTTTAAACTGCCTTCTTTCATTGTAAGTATGAAGAAAAAAGGCTTATATGTGTATATGAACCTTAACTAGATCATCAGATTGTTTTTCAGCTACAACTTTGGTAGAAGTATTTGGGAAATTCCAGTTTTCTGTGGTATTGAGCAATATCACAGCTGCAGCAAAGAGATGAGAACAAACGTTTAAAGGCTGTTAAATGACTGCAGCTTTATGGAAAATGTTGTATTTTTACCATTTTCTCATAGCTGAGCTTTTAAGCTGTTATCCTGGGTGTGAAAGCTTCTGAATGTTGACTTTAGGATCTGTTATCTCTGAGCACAAAAGGTACATGAGCACTACTGACGCAGTGACTTTGTTTTTAAACATTCATTTTCATCCACCGTCCCCTTTTGGTATTCACTTTTCTGTACTTAGCATCTGCACAAAAATGGATAAAGTAAGAGTACCTTTGAAAGCAGAACTAGCAGGAGTGATGACAAGTGTCCTTTTTTAGTCTCTGAAGGGCACCAATTAAGTAATCTAATCTTCCCATCAAATTTTAGCTTCATTTTACTTGGTATTTAGCCCAGTCTGAACACCCAGTTCCCACTGTGGAGAAAGGAACAATCTGTTCTGTTCACTGTGTTCCTGCTAAATCATAGTCCTGAATGTGTTTTTCTTCTTAGAAAAGCGAATGTAGCTGAACTGTTAAAGTAGATTAGTAGAATTTCTCTCTATACTGCTTTCCAGAGAGGCCAAGCTCTAGCTTCATGAGTATGACTCCCATAAGCTTCATGGGAAGCTGATTGTGCATTACAGAGAGCAGAGTTATACCAGCTGGAACTCTAAATAAACACATGCCTTTCCTTTAATCCACGCTTAAAATAACAACATTAAGAACATTCATTTTCCTTAGTGTTGTTCCTGGTTTTTAGCAAATTCAGTACATCTTTTTCTGATGTATGGAGAATTACAAGTTCTGATTTGTCTTTGTTCATTCCTCCTATCTTTCCTGCAAATTCAGGAAATAAAGAAATCACCTGGATGATGTTAGAGGCTGGAGCAGAAACTGATGTTGTCAACTCTGTGGGAAGGACAGCAGCTCAGATGGCTGCTTTTGTGGGTAAGGTGAAAATTATTATAATTTCCTAAGCTCCTAAAGAAGTAAAGAGTTAGATTCTTATGGTTTTTGTTAGAGAAACATTATTTAATAGCCTGTTCTGAACTGACACATTGTTGAGCTTTGTTTTCAACATATCATCATGGTAAGAGTCAATTTGTGTTCTATTCCCATGTTTGATTTCCTAAAATCACAGGTGATCTTACCTGTGAGAACAGGTGCTATGTTCAAGTGTGTAAGTTTATGCAATGTCTCCACTTTTTGGAAGTAGTAAGAAGAAGCTGGTTACACTGGAGGGGTCTGAAGTGTAGCACCAAGTTCTAATTGGAGCTTCCCTTGTGGGAAAGGACAGCCATAGTGCAGGGAGTCAGAAACTCAACTGGGCTTTGCAGCCGTGTGCTGGCAGCGAGCCACCCCCTGCCCTTCTCCAGCTTCTGGGAGAGGGAGAAGTCTTCGAGCCTCTTTGAGGTAGTTACCACATACTGGCCTGAACTTCACTAGAATAAGAAAAAGATTTGTCATTCTGGCATGCAGGATTATCTGTGGCAAAACATGCAACAGGCTTTTTTGCTGATGTTGTGGGGTTTTTTTGGTCTTTTTTTGGTTTGTTTTTATAAGCCGTTTTTAAATTTTTTTACCCTTGACAATAGTAGGCTCCTGACTTAATGTTCCACTTTTTCTCTAGCAAGGAGAATTGATAAAATATTATGAGGTTAAATTGAGTAATTATCAATGGCACAGCTATTTCTTCCCAAAAACCAAAAATAAGGACCTTTATTTTCTTTCAAACATGACCCTTTCATGGTGTTTAAATGCCTGACAATTACTTTTCAAGTCCTTTTGGTCCTTTAGTCCTTTCTGAATTCAAGACAACCTTGCCATTTAGATTTACTTCCTTGAATAGTGATTTAGTTATAAGTTTTAGGTTCCATTTTATCTCTTTCTTCTGTTTTGAAGAAGAAAAGGCTGACATTGCTCACTTGAGGTTCAAGCTGCAGAACCTTAACTATTCACTTGATGTATGAGAAGTCTATTCCTATTAATTATCCTTTGGATTTGGAGAGTCTTTTCCGATGTGATGCTGTATGGAGTGAATGGGAAATATTATCTCCAACATAATTTTTGAGAATTCTTGTTTAAAATCTCATAACATTACCAAGGTAGCATAAATATTTTCAGGCATGCTGAGATACACTACTTTGTCCAAGTCTGCAGATTGTAATCCATTCCTGTTTCTTTTTTTATTCCTTGTCCAATCAACATTAATTCATCTGCCTGTGTGTGGGAAGTGAGGATACTTCTTCCCCTGTCATTTGTCTTATACTGTTCTCTGTTAGCTCAGAGCTGTCTCTTCTAAAACAGTGGAGGATTTTAAATGCTGGGATTTGGTTGGCTGTGTCTTCTACTGATTACAGGATTAGTGCCAAGACAAATCAATCAATTTAAAGAATTTGGTCCTGGACTAGCAAAGATAATTTTTACTTTCCCTTTAGTCAAGTAATCCATTGTATTGTCAGATGTTGAAAATGAGAAGAGGGTGTAACTTCTCATCTTGTTACTTTCATTACAGTCCTTTTTTTTTTTGGTAAATTTTAAGTATGTTCTGTTCTTAATGCAGTAATATCTGCTTCAGGTCTGAAAACTTATGAGTCTCAATGCAAATGTCATTAATTTTAAAAGTACAAAATGGAAAAATCTTATCTTCAAAAATTATAACACCAGTATGTAGCTACTAGAATAGTACAATTTGGGAGAGAAATAACTATTCTTAGTTGTGGTTTACCAGGGAAAGAAGATGCAGGAAGTGGACAGGATATTCAAAATGAATTTTCATGAGGGCATTCCCTGCTAGGAATCAGTAAGTTAATGACACTTACTCAAGATTAAAGCTACACACAAGAGTTGCCTCTTTGCAGTCCAAAATATATCATGCAAGACTCCTTTTCATGTGTGTAGTTATCACTTGTATTGTTTATATTAGATTTGGGTTTAGGGTTTTTTGTTACTATTTTAGTGATGATTTGTTTCTTGCATGCCTTTAGGTCAACATGACTGTGTGACTGTCATCAACAACTTCTTTCCACGTGAAAGGCTGGACTACTATACCAAACCACAAGGCTTAGACAAAGAACCAAAACTGCCAGTAAAATTAGCTGGGCCTCTGCATAAAATTATTACTACTACCAACATGCATCCTGTCAAGGTGGAGTTATATGTAAATTTTATGTTCGTTGGTGTGGGAGCTGTTTCTTTGTGTCAGAAAGCATTTGGCTCTTCTGCAAGTTCAACTGAGATCAAAAACATCATCTGCTAACTCAACTGCTTCTGAAAAAGAGGAAGAATCAGGCTCAATGTATAGATGTGATTAAAAAATTATTTCAGTGTTTGTATACACCAGAATCTTGAACTACACCTTTAAGTGGAGAGATTCTTACTTCTTATATCAGTAACCATAAACTATCTTTTTCAGCTTTATTTCTCAGCCCCACTTGAGGGGCTTAACAAAATCTCATTGTTCTCTCAAAGCTTTACTCAGCATGTATCTTCCTACCTTCATCACTGATTTGCCACAGTAACATCTATCACTGCTGCTGTTTCTGAAAGTATGTGCAAAAGAATGTTTGTTTTACTTCCCAGGATATTGCTGACAATAATGTCTTTTATGGTTTGCTCCTCCAGTGTAGTTCAGAGAAGTGAATACACCTAAATTCAAATACAAATTCCTTGGGCTTGCCAGTCAAAGTCCAGAATTTTTTAACAGTTTCCAGCCAGGTATCTGCAGTACACAGAGACAGTAGTGCACCAGTGGCAGCTAATTGAGTGAGTGGAGTGTACAGTTTCCTCTTAGAACATTTTATTCAGTGCTTTACTAGGCTACAGGAAGTACTCCACAATTATGTGAGGTTGATGTATTCTGTGAAACAGCTTAAAGTCCAGTTTATTTTAATGTTGAAAAGGAAAGAGATTTTAGGATAGAGTATGGTAGTTTCTATAACTTTCTTTAGAAGTAGTTTTAATTGTTCAGGTTCTTATTCTAAAAAAGAGAAATATTGCTATTTTAATATCAGTCTTAGTTTTAAATCTTTTCTTGTATGGGAACTGTGAATTACAGTATATGGAATAACAGTGCTAAATAATGTCTGGAAAAAGAAAGAGAAGACTGCATAAGAAGGAAATAGAAGAAGATTAGAAACTCCACTGAAATTTATCTACATTGAACTATATAAGCTTTAATGCCAGTGCACAAGTCTTAACTGGATTACATTTTCTTCAATCTTTCTCCTAGATCGTGTTGCTGGTGAAAGAGAACCCTCTGTTGGCCGAAGTAGAAGCACTGCAAAAATGTTACAGGGTTCTGGATCTCATTTGTGAGAAATGCATGAAGCAGAAAGACATGAATGAAGTTCTTGCTATGAAAATGCACTACATCAGTTGCATCTTCCAGAAATGTATTACATTTTTAAAAGAGCGAGAGGATAAACTAGATGGGTTTATCAAAAGGTGAGTTTTTCTACAGAGGTCTGAAGGCACACATATGCTCTGGTGTTACAGATGCCAGGAAAAAGACAACTGAAGGAATAGATTGGATTGGCTTGTTTGAAGGCTGTAACAACTTGTTAAATAATCCCAGCTGCATTTACTTCAGGGTGGCACTTACTCCTTTTTCTGTGTCTGAAGTGACATTGTCCTTTCCAAGGTACAAAGGAAACATTCCTTGAATTTCAGCTCTTGCTGGAACTGGTTTGAACTTGGCATTTACATATCCACCATAAAGCAGCAGACAGCAATGTGTGATGGAAAAAAGAGGGAATGATAGGCTTGAAAAAAGAATTTCTCAGTGTCCAGTATGGTTCATCTGGGAACAATTCTTGTGCCGTTTTGCTCTCCAGCAGTCATGCAGGTTGAGATTTTTATTTCAAAAACACTTAAGCAAGTGAGAACTGCAAATCCCACAGCCTTTGGATGAGACTTAGACTCTTAAATCACTTAGACAGATTTTCAAAATCTACTGAGTTACAAACCAGCTGCCTGATCTTACATATCCAAGTAAGTGACTTAGCTTTTAGAAGGATCATGCTCTCTGTACACATCTTTAAATTTTTACTGAAATCCTCTGTGAGACTGAAAATAAACTATGAAGTCAGCTTTCACATAATGAAATTGAATAGTTCTTCAGTCATCCATATAAAAAAATAGTAGCCAAAGAGGTGTAAGGACTATAACATGTTATTAAAGTGGAATTTGTGTTTTAAGGTATTGTTCATTTATCAGTGGTTATTATTACAATGATAATTTTTAAGCAGCACTGTGATAAAGCATTGTGATATTTTAGTCAGGTGTAGATAGTAGATAGTTTACCTATAGATGATTATTTTTCTCTGTGGCTGAAGTAGTAAGTCCTGGTTTCAGAGCATACATTTATATATTGTGTATTTCATAATGATTGTGCATTATGACACTTTCATTTGCATTTTAACATATGGACTTAACATACGAAGTTGCCAAATTATTATGAATTATTCTCTGTATACTGAAAGGGGACAGAGTACAGCATGCTGTATATGCTTGTTCTTAAATATTTACCATGTGATTTCTTGTTTTACATGCATTTAAAAAAATGTAGCCTCTTGAAAGGGAGAGATAAAGATGGTTTCCCTGTGTATCAAGAGAAGCTAATTCGAGAAAGTATCCGGAAGTTTCCTTACTGTGAAGCTACGTTGCTCCAGCAGCTTGTGAGAAGTATTGCTCCCGTTGAAATTGTAAGTTTTTCCTGTCAAGCAAATAATTTCTCAGAACTTGCATAGTAAATCCAGATTGAGACATCTTTCTGTCCTCAGCTTCTGCAACATATTATATTAAACAAAGGGTTTTGATGTCCCTAAACTCTGGAGCTGCATTTTACGTATTGCAGTAAAATGCTCTGAAACACTTCAACTCGTGGTTTTTTTCATGTGCCCATAACAAATACTTAAACACCTCAGCTTTTAAATAAAACTGCTGCCATTTTTCCTTGTCTCTGAGCTCTCTTTTCCTTCTTTGGGATGTCTGTTCAGTTTTTCTATGCCAGTTCACTTATTGAAATGGTAGATTCAGATAAAAATGAAGCTTAATTTGCACTCTGTTTTCACAGTGTCTAAATTCAGTTTAAGATTGAATAATTTCCTAGATTGAATGCATTCATTTGTTCTATTGTACACAAGAAGTTGGAAATATATGATGGTAGAAAAAGTAGAAATGTTCTGTGAGGTTCGTTTTACCACAGAGAGGGAGAGGCAAGATGATGCAATGTGCAGCAAAATTTATGTCTAAATTAGGAAACCAAAATTACAAGCTAAAAATCTAACCTCAGATGTCCTCTTATGTCTTGCTAAGACACTCTTCATTTTAGGGCTATTTATTGCTTCATAATAAATTTTACACGAGAGTGGCTCTTCTTTTTTGAGCATGTTCCTCTCTGGTCTCTGAGAGCAAGATGTTGTACACACAAACACTGGGGAATTGGAGCAGCCCTGTGACATGTTTGGATTATTCAGAGGCAATTAAATATAGCCTCCATCTTAAGTAGCTCCAGGTCTGCTAAAATGTCCTGAGGTTTAGTGCAATCTCTACTGTTTGTCTAAGCCAGAAAGATAAACACAGTGCGAAAACATAAGCCCAGTGATGCATTACAACTTGCTTTAGAGTAAACATTTTCCTTCCTGTTCCTTTTTTCTTAGGAGAGCCTGCAGTCTTTTCTGCCTTTAAAGCAATGACAGTTTATTCTATTGGATTTCTGTCCATTATCCTCCTTATGGAAAAGAGGAGATACTATAATTTTTATTTATGTGGAAGCCTTTTACCTTTGTCATTGCACAATTACTTGGATTTAGTCTGAGCATCTCAGTGTTGTCGTAGTAGTTATGATTGTACATATTCCATGATAGTCTAATAGTTTAAGGAATTACTTACAGCCAGAACAACTTGACTGTTTTTTTCTAAATATTTATATCAGTGTCCAAAATAATAGATATGGTTACCTAAACCTTACTGCTTGCATTGCATGGGAATGAAACTTTTTTTGTGTGCCAGCACAGAGACTGAGCTGCAAAAATCTGCTGCATAGGATCTACAGATGTGAAGAACGTGGAGTTATTAATAACTTACAGAGGAAATACTACAGAAGCTCAGGACTTAAGTTAACTTCATATATAAAGGTTTATCTAAAGATAAATCTTAAATTGTGCATGTTAGTTGAAGTTCTGTGATTTGGTTTTATGTTTGTACTGCTGCAGCAGCTTCAGTGAGACTGATACTTGTGTTAATCATTCCTGGTCTTCCCTTGCACGTCCCTCTCTGCAGCAGTGCTGGGTTTTAATCTCATTAACATCTCTTGTCTTCCAGGGCTCTGACCCCACAGCTTTTTCTGTGCTTACTCAAGCGATTACTGGCCAAGTGGGTTTTGTGGATGCTGAATTCTGTACAACCTGTGGGGGAAAGGGAGCAGACAAAAGATGCTCAGTATGTAAAATGGTAAGAATCTAAGAAAACAGTTCCACTGAGGTGCTGAGGATTTTGAATGTTTCCCTATTTACTGTGTAGACTTAGGAGGAATGGCTTGCATGCCTGCACTGAAGATGTTCAAGTCTTCTACTTCTGGGAAAGGTGCCTGAAATTCACAAGTAGGAAAGAGTACTTGGATTTCCAAGTGTGTACACTTAACAATGAAGAAAGAGTAAAACTTCTGTATGTTAAGAGTTAATAAAAAACTGCTCTTTATAGATTCTTATGTAGATTAGAGTATCTCCATGTGACCTTACAAATTGATTTTAAAATACCATTAAGTGCTATGCATAGACATTTAACTTGCTGCAGTAAGAAATGCAAGGAAATCTTCTATTCTTTTAGTACATGAAAATTAATTGATAGCTCTGGTAACTTTCAGGTGATGTACTGTGACCAGAACTGCCAGAAAATACACTGGTTTACCCACAAAAAAGTCTGCAAGGCCCTGAAGGAAATTCACGAGAAACAAGAACTAGAAGCTGCCAAAGAGAAAATGAAACAAGAAAAGAAGCAAAAGAAAGGTTAGAATCTGTTCCCTTGCTGAAACTAATGCTGTGTTAACTCATCATAAAGAGCAGTATAACAGGCCTTAAAATTGTAACAGCTGAGATTGGGAGAAAAATCTTTGAAATGTAACAGCAAAGCTGAGTTTGTTGGGATTCTGGCCTTTCAATTTACAAATGCTGTGTACTTTCCAAATGTGTTTTTTAATGATGCAGTTACACAGATTGCTACAATGAAAACATTCTGATTTACACTACACGGTTTCAAAATCCAGATCTTTAATCAAGCTGGTGCAGAACTTTAATGCTGCTGTATCTTTTGTTGGAGGTGTTAGGACAATTTGGATAATAAGCAAGCAGCCTGAATCTTCCAGTTGCAAAGGTTAATGTAGATGTTATATCTCCCATAATACTTCTCTTCATAATCACAGTATCAAGTTAATTGTGCCGTGTGCTTCGAATGTGAGGAAAGCAAGCTGTAGTCTTTAAACTGCTCATGGTGGTTTTGTCCCTTAAAGAAACAAGTAATTAAAACTTAACTGCATAAACACTGTATTGCACCTTGCCATATTTCTCCAAGTGAAATAATAGGAAAGTAGGGGATGAAATCACTTTTTCTCTTTCACAACTTACTGAATTTCCCTTCCTTTAAGGATTGTAGAAGTGCACTGCACAAATCATGGTTGCCTGACAATGGTACTGTTGTTCACTTCAGCTGTGCTCAAAATAGCAGGATATAAATCAGTAATAAATCAGTAATAATTGAAGTTTTCAACAGTTTCCTCTGTAGATCCTGTTACAAGAGCTGCTATTACATGGGATCAGGATGACTGTGGAAGTTGGAGGCAAGGCTATTAGAAATCCCTGCATACCAGTACAACAAAACATATTGAGCTGTGAGTGGTGATGCCTCACACTGGTGCCAAACACACACCCCTTGCAGGTTCATATTTACTGCAGGAGTCTGTGGCCACGTGCTGTCCTTTTCAGAGGGAAGGGCAGGATCTTGGTGCATGCCTCTTCTCCTTCCCTGCCTAAAACAGGAAACTAATGTGTTTGGTTATGTTTCTACTCCACTATCTACATGTTAATCTCCACTAACTGATTCAGGTACACAGCCAGCACACTATAGACCTTACCTTGCTGTTAGCAAGACACTGAAGTAATTTGAGCTTCAGGTCACCTTGTGAATGGTGTTGTATCAGAGCATTTAATATCAACAGCAGTTTTATTTCAGAAAGTTATCAATATGCCCTACAAATCCTGCACATCAGGAAAGTGGTAATTAAAAAACAAGTGTGACAGCTGCACCTACAAGCAAACCCAAGAGTTTGTGTTTCTGCTGTACAGAGGTGAGTGTCAAGGAAGTTCACAGTTTGGCCTGTGCTGAAGGCTGTTAACTCACTGCCACCTAAGATCTTGGCATGGCTATGGCTAGCTAGCTGTGATTGTTTTTGGCTGGCTATCAATCACAACAGAGAACAAGAAACCAAGATTTAACTACTGCTCCAATTAGGCTTTCCCCTCCTCCTTTTCAGAATTCCTAGCATGCAAGCCATACTTAGCAGAATCAGAGGAAAAAAGTTATTTAACAACTTCTCAGAAAACATTACTTGAAGAGTAAAAGTGCAATAGCTGATTCTATTCATGCAGTCAAGTTACAAATTTTAGGATGATTCATTTCAACACAAAGTTCATTTTTTTTAGCACATAATTTCTTCAGTCTGTTTTATGCAGAAATGCTTCCTATGTAGTTGTCCATGCCTTTTTGATTTAAAACAAACCTTACCTGCACTGAATGTTTAACTGGCTTGCAGCCATTCTCTGAAAAGCTGGTGATAAGAATAGTATCAATAAAGCATGTTGAATTGAAAGTTAAAATAATTGGTGTCCTACTCTGCTCCTCTCTATAATTAAAAAAAAAAAAATCTAGCAAAAATGGAAGATAAATTAATGAAAGCTTTGTATAGGGTTCGTTCCAGAGTAACTTTATACCAACTTACACAAAGCTTTAGTGTTCTGGGTTTTTTTCAATGAAGACTTTCTAAATTAGTAACTTCTGTATTTGATGTAAAGTATCCTAGTGTTATTGTTCTTCAACAATGAAAATGTTTGCTTGCAAAGGAGTTCAGTGTTTATTAATTGTGTGATTTTTCTTTTGTTTAGATGAAATGCAACTAACAGAGGGTAGTTCTACAAGTGAACAACAGTCAGATCCTGGTCCAGATCCTACAAAAGAAGTGGATCCAAATCATCCTACTGATGCAACAGAAGAACCTGAATTTACCAAAGAGATGGAGGCACTAGCCCTGCAACCTGAAAGTCCACTGGAAAGTGAAACTGCCTTAGATAACATTGATCTTCAAAAAATTCAAGATTCTGAGGAGTAAGAAGAGGGTAGGAAGGGGCTGAGAGTTCTCAAGGCTACTAAAGAATTCTTTATGCTGACCATGTCTTAGTTCTTGGAGCATGGCTTGTGAAAGACTTCCTTTAAAAGACAGAGTGTCTCTGTTCATCAAGAGATAGAATACTGGCTGCTTTGTCTATAAATACTCCAGGTTTTGTTGTAAATTGTCAAGATAGGTATTTATTATCTGCTAAAAATTAGTGGCATAGATCCTTCTGTATAATAATAAGCCTAGTGCAACTGAGTTTCTGTGGTTAATGAACCACTTAGTGAAAAATGAACAGCATTTGATTTGGATTATTCATGTTTTCCAAACTTAAATCATATTTTAATCATAGTTAATTTTTTTTCTGCAAGTACATAGACCTGTAGTTAAAAGCACTGGAAGGCCAACTTTTAAATTACTTTATTTTCAGCACTTTACAAAACTTTATCTGAAGGAATTCAGTAGCAGTTGAGTTTCTGAAGATAACATCTGAACTCTCAACTTTATATTACTGTAAATATTTTTGACCAGTGAGAGCACAACAATAATGTATATTTTGTGGCACTTGTAGTAAATGAAATTGCTGTTTTAGGTGTCTCAAGCTGATGGTGAAGTGTATATTTCACTATTGGTTTGGTCAGAAATATTCCAAAGTCTAATGAAGGGAAGACCAGAATGACTCAAACTATTTTGACTGGCAAGAATAATGCATTCTAAATCATTTTTCAGGTAACGATGCCTTAGAGCACAGTGGGATGTTGCTTATGAATTATTTCATAAACAAAAAATGCTTAATATTTTTCATGCTGAACTTGTCACAATGAATTAGATGAGAAAATTCATGTGTGCATTGATACAACCGAGATTTCACTTTGGCTTTCACCTAAATACCAGATCTAGAAAAAAGCTTCCCTCAACTTTGTTTTTCATTCAGATTTATTTCTGTGTCTCGGGAAATCAGTGGGAATGCCACAACTGAAAATACCACTTGCTGCATAAGGATGGCAGAATTGGAGACTATCTTATTGTCAGCTGAATCAGTGGTATTTTAAACATGGCAGTATTCTTCTAACTAGAGGAGTAAGGACCCATCCTCAAAACAGAGGGAAAACGCTTTTAATTTTTTTACTCTTTAATATGTTGAAGGTTTTTGTTTAATATTCTTACAACTGTAGGAGTGATGATATATAAATGCACCTGTGCAGGGAATGTACCCGTGTTTTAATTTCAAGGATTAGAAGATTATGAAGAATAAAGGGAATTTTTTTTAAAAGATGGCAATTCTGTGGCAATTCTGTTTTCTGCATCTGTAACACAGTGACTTTCTCATGTGACATGCAGGGGCCTCCTGTAGCTTGAGTACACAAGTTTAACTTCATGACTTCTGGAACTCAGATATGTAGTCATGCTGCAGTCACCCTCCACTCTGAGATCTGGGAATGTAGAAGTGCTGCTGCCTCCCTGTTCCACTCATAGTCTTTGGGGCTCACAAGGGCGTGTTGCTCTTCAAGGATTCTCTGAAAATGCCATCCCTTCAGGGCAAAAGAGTCAGGGCTTTGGAAGTGTGCTAAAATCCCCAGCACCAATCCTGCTTTCATTCTCCCAGTGGTGCTGCCTTGCTCATTGGAAATCTTTGATTCCCCCTGACAGGCCACTGGACAACCTCATCTCCGACCTACTTCCAACAGGAAGGTTGGGCTAGATAAGCTCCAGAGATCCCTGCCAGCATAGACTGTCCTGTGGCTCTGTGCTAACTTAGGAGAGAAGGAAGGAACTCAGAAGACAAGCTACAGCCTGAAAGGTTACTTTTAGAAAGTATCATTGACTTTTAGCATTGTCAGAATGGAAGGAGAAATATATGAGGAAGTGTATTATAAGAAATAAAAGAATTTATCCTTAGTTTCCTAAAAATTAGTGTGCAGTTTAGTACTTTTGGATAACAAAATTATGGTAAGAATTGCATTTCAAGCAACTTTTATTATAACATTGACTCTGTTTATTGTTTGTTATCTTAATTTCTTCACTCTCTATGCTACATATGATAAATGTTACACTAACTTATTTTTCTGGAAATTCAGTTAATTAATGTGTGTTCTTGTGTACTTGTTTTACTGAGCTATTAACCTACTTATGGGGTTAACATTAGAGAGAGAAATTGTGCTTTTCTCATCTAAACTGGACTGTCAGCTTCTCAAGGGGCTCTTCTGCTTTGTTTTTAAGCCGTCTTTCATGACAGGTGGCTACTTTGTTCCAGTCCACAGAGGAAAATTCCATTAAAGATCTTGTCATTGCCCGTACTAAAACTGCATCTTCAGGGTCTTCAAATGGTACCCTGCAAAAAGAACAAAGTCCATTACCTGAACATTTCCAAATCACTTCAGAACTAATTTACAACACACACTCTATGGAAAGTGAAAGTAGAAGTCATGATAATGACACTAAGAGGGAGGATTTAAAATTTTTCAATTTTCAGAAGGTTTTCTTCTACCAAATTTAAGAAAGCAAAACAAGAAAAGGTCAAAGTCATGGGATTCTATCTGAAAAAATAATGATAAATTATTTAAAAACATTTATAGTATTTAAAAATGTTTCTTTGTTTTCAGGTTTTTTCCCCACACAAAAGTTATAGTTGTATACTTTTAATGCTCTCATTCAATGGACAAGTGATTTGGTACCCATTAATGGAAATGCACATTTATTTCACTGTGGATCTCTTAACTAGCCCTCAGGCCAATATCCATTCTCCAAGCTCTGACTCCAGATCACTGTGAGCTTGCATTCATGTATTCTGCCACAGCTGCAGTCTGGGAGAGAAAAGCAGCAGATTCACAACATCAAAGCAGCACTGACAAGGAACCAAAACCTTCCAACTCACATACAATATAAAAACTTCATATTATAAGAATTTATTTATTAAAATGTTCCTGTAGTAACACACCTCACATAAGCCACAGGACTATCTCCACTGAGTATAATGCACCTTGTCACCAAAAGGCACCTTGCAAAGCCTCAGCATTTCCATAATAAGACTTGAGGCAGCTGTACATTCATTCTATCAGAGGACAGCTAACTGCACTGAAGGCAGGTAAGAATTAATTTTTCAACAGAAATTAGCTTGATTTTTAAAGAGCTGTGCTTAGAGTACTGTTAAAGGATATATGTAGGCTCTCCTTATTTCCTTCAAATTTTCAAATCTTTTCATGTATAAAGCTAAAAATTAAAGCCAAGCCTGATACCCAAAGTTTGTAAATCTACTCTTACAAAGTTTGCATCTAAAATGTCATCACATTAAAAGGCAAGCCTTCTCCTGTCTCAATCCAGATGCAGAGATAAAAGTTTTACATTTATTTCTATGATTTTGAAACTGAACAGAATAAAAGTAACATCATGTACAGACTAAAAAAGTTTCATTCTACAAGTCATAATATTTTCCAGAGAGTATATTTTTGAA
This sequence comes from Erithacus rubecula, assembly GCF_903797595.1. NCBI lineage: Eukaryota > Metazoa > Chordata > Aves > Passeriformes > Muscicapidae > Erithacus > Erithacus rubecula. The sequence continues at coordinate 30,646,715 of NC_136689.1, forward strand.
CAACCAGTCAGGAGAAGGTTTTCTGGGACATAATACAGAACAGCTATTCTGATGCTCTAATGCTTTGAGCATGCTTTTTCTAGTGACCAGTGTTTGATCTTACAAATAAATGGCATTTTTATATATCCATTTCCAAATGTGGAATATCTTTCAATACTAAATTTTAGACAACAAACCTAATGTAGCGTTGCAGCTACATTGAATAGAAAGACCTGAAATGGTTTCAAAAGTTCTTTTTTTACTGGAAATTTTCTCTAGTTAGGGTATTTTTTAGGCATGGGAAGAGGAGCTTAAAGGCATCAGAGATGAAAAAGGAAGAAGACACTGAAAATATTACTTACTTATTTGTGTTATTTCCAAATTCATGACCTAAAACAGAAAGTTCAAATTGTGGCATTAATGGCTGTACAGCAATTTGAGTAGCTGAGAAATGATTGCTATTCTGATCCTAAATCACTTGTTCAATTTAATTCAAAACTAGCACAATTTGAAATGTTTAAGATAACATTTTATTAAATTACTACAGAAGCAAGTATTGGTGGGGTTTTAAGTGTATATAGTTTTAAGTTTCTTGTATTTTATTTCCTATAGACAAACACATCCAGGCTTTTTTTTTCCTTCACAGAAAATTATGCCACTGCACATGTGTATATTTGCAGGGTAGACATAAAGACAGCTGTTTGCCTGCTTTGATAATCATCAGCAAAACAAATTATTATGTATGCTTAAACTATCCTCCTTTTCCCAACCTCTTCAAAATCATTGTTAAATGCACTGCTTTCAGTTTTACTATTGTGATATATACATTTTAAAAAGGTGCAGGTATTTGATTACTTTCCAAACTTCCATCTACACTATTTAAAATGCTACAATTTCACTTATCTATGCACAATGGTGATTTTTTATTTTTGAAACATCAAAAAAGCTGACAAGATTGTGCTGGGGTTTTGGTTGGTTCTGGATTGTGATACAAGTCACATGGTTCCAGGTGGTATTTGCCTGCTTTCTTGTGCCAGGATCATGCTGTCTTCCAGATCTGAGTGTTTTAAGAACTCTAGAAATTGCTTTATATGCTATTATAAGACATGATTAAAATATTCTCAGCTTAGAAAGCAAAATGACGAATCTGCTTGCAAAGCCAGGCAAGGTACATAAACTTTAGAACACTAAAAGAAAATATTTTCCTCAAGAGATTATATTGTAAAAGCACTAGAGGGCATCAAAACTCTATGATGCTGAGTACTGAGAGCCAGAAGTGTATTGAGATGTTTTAAATATAAGAAAAACTAAACACACCAATGCTGACAAATTTTTCAGTTGTCTTTAAAGGCAATTCTGTAACTACAGGGTGTGACTAGAATTTATCTGCCACAATACTCTCAGTAGAAGGATTCATTTGTTGCCTGCTGCTGCTATGACTACTTACTTTATGAAGCAAACCAGCTGGGTTCTGGATGTATTTATATTTTTTTCTTACTAAAACCAATAATGTTTTATCAGATGAATGAAAAAACGGGTTCCAATTCAAATGACCTAAACAGTATGCCTTCCTTCAAGTACTACAAATACCTGAGGGCATTATTGGTCCTCTGGCTGGTTGAGTGCATCTCCTAGATTCCACCACAGTCTCCAGGGATGTATCCACTCTCTTCCCAAAAGCTATTGACTGCATGACCCAAGTCCTTTTCGGGTTATAGAGATGAAGTGCTGACTCCCTTTCTTTTTCTGTAACTACTGTTAAAAGGGATATTAAAAAATGTAATTTTGTTTCTATCAGTTGAAAAGGCAACATCCAAAAGGTGATTCATATCTTTTCTGTGCAGTTTTTAAACAATAGTGATGTTAATGACACAATTTCATGGCAATTCAAAATGGGGACATGGAGCAATACTTTATAAGGCTTTAGGGTGAAGCCCTGTACAATAAAGCATTTTCTTCTGAATGCAGTAGGATCAGAAGTTTGAAATGAGGTTGCTGGAGAGCAAGGCTTTTCATGCTGCTTAAATAAGATCTCTTGCAAAAGTCAGTAAATATTTGGAAGTGTCTTTATCAATAGCAAAAACAAGTCCTGGTTTAAGGCCAGTTCTATTCCTATTGGTCAATTACAGAGAAAACCCTAAGAGTGCAATCAATGGAAAAGTTTAATTTTTTCCTGTTTTGCACTTTAATTTTTAAACAAATAATTTGAGACTGTTAAATTGGGGGTGATAGCTTCAATTTTATGAACCTTATACTAATTTGGTATTCAGCTATGGAACAGAAGTCAGCTAAATTTTTAGAACAAGAAACTGGCAGAAGCATGTTCAGTTCAGAGGAGTTTGGAGTCGTGGTATCTAGGGGACCAATTAGGAAGGAACTGCAGCAGTCATGCCTGAAGGTAACGGAACATCAGCACGTGTCTTGTGTGAAGGAGACAGCCAGGACTATGCTGGTAATGTTCTACAGATGGTGAAGAAGCTTTGCAATGTTTTAGAGAAATAGTTCACTAAATAGAAACTCCAGGAGACAGCTTGATACAAATTACTGCTTCAAATCCTAATCCAGGACTACGGCAGGACTATGGCAGAACTGTATTTAGGAGATGAAGTCCAAGAAGTTTTATGGAAGTGTTTCTTTTAAATGTAACATGTATTTTTCAGCACATTAAGCTTCAGTCGTCACTCCCTGGTCAAAAAGTGGTATTTAGTAATAGCCTGACAGATGTGTTAAGAACAAGTGTAACACAAGAAAAAGTGCCCAGGAGAATGGAGGTACCTGTGCAAAATGACTGTATGAGCAAATGGGCACCTGGTCAGATCCAGCAACTCCTCTTCAAGCCCTGGCACCTGCTGGGGCCTATCCACCAGCTTTCCTTCACGGCAGCTGCACAGCTTCCCAGCACCTGCAGCTGTCCTGCATCTGCCGTGCTCAGTTCTCTTTCAAAGAGGAGCTGGTGTTTCCTTGCTACTTTCTTACACAGCTGAGGTAGGACTTCGCTACTTTCATTACTCTTCAGTAATTTTCAGTACTGTCAGTCACACAGTTCTCCAAACACCCGAGACAAAAATCACCAATGGTGATTTTCTGGGTACATTGTGGCAATGTTTATGGATTCACTGATTTAAAATCTAGTTATTCCTAAGACAACTTTTATTTTATGTAGAATTTACAGTAGACAAGCTATGAAAGATCTCTTGATAACTTGTGAATATTACATTTAAAAGCTTGATCTGCATTTACTTTACCAAGAAACGTGTGTATACATACTTAAACTGTACAGAAACAAGTAGATAGCTCAGGATATTATCCAAACCTAAGTAAACCCACTCACCCATGTGACTATACAATCTAAATGCACAGAGGTAGGTGCATGTTTCTAAGCATAAGCTTTTATCTTTACCCAAAAAGACCAAGACACAAGAAAAATGAACACAATTTAAAAAGAAAAATAAATAAAACACATTTGACAAAGTGTTTATGCCATGCAAACTCTTTTTGCTTGATAAATCTTAAAAAAATTATGTATCTTGTTCTATCTAACAATATGTATATTGTTCTCTATCAACAAATGCATGTAAAAGAACAGCTAGGATAATTTCACCTATTTTTCCAAACTGGTTAGAATTAAAAGCAACTGTCAATGATTTGTGGGAGAAGAAATCAATCCTTACACTTCCTGTCAAGGAGCTGAACTGAAGGAAGGAAGTATATCACATAAAGCCGGTAGTCTGGATCATATGCCAGAGGGTTTTGGAATAGGTCTGCAAAATGTGTACAGAAAAAAATGTCACAAAAAACCAAGCTCAGCAAAACAACAACTTTTCAAGGCAGGAAAATTAAAGGTGACTAAGAGCCAAAGATTTTGTACAAAATATCAAATTCAATTTGTTCTTAGGCTGGGTAAACAAAGTAGTCTTTTTACACACCTGAAATCACCCATCTAAACATGGACTGCAGGAACTGATTTACTGCAGAGTATGCAAAATACCACAGGCAAGAACTGAGTAAAGGTGTCATCATGCACTCCAAACCTTTACAGTTTTTGTCTATTTTTTAAGATCTACAGAAAGAAACACTGAAGTGTTAGATTTGATTTGCTTACTTATTGTTAGGTAATGCCTATTTTAAATAGCAATGGTCTTTTAGGTGTGAAAGCTAAATGTAAGACACAAAATTTGGAGGAGGATGCAGTTACTAATATCAGATGAGCTTTAGGAGACATCTAAGACTTTATCAGAGCTGATAAAAGGCTGTATTCCACATATACAATATGAAATGCAAATACACAGCTTTCTGATATTTTGACAGATGGTAATTTTGAAAACTCAAGAAACATAAGAGAAAATTGTTTCAGAGGGCCTAAATTCCTAAGAACCTGGGTCCCAGTTGCTTTCCTTGAGACTGCAGATACCAAGCTCCAAAAGCCCATTAGCAACTTGGCTAAAATATTTCTGTTCAGGTTCATACTACCTGTATAACCAAACCTTTGTAACACAGAGACAGGTATCAACCCTGTGCTGCTGCTTTGCCAGGTGTGGAGCATTAGCCTAGCTCACATGCCAAATCAGTCTGTTTAGTGACAGGGATATCTGAGGCTGTTACAATAGAAAGTGGCTCATTCACAGATCAGCTAATAAACAAGTGTTGTGGGGTGGGACCTCTTCTAAATAAAAAACATAATAATGGTTTTAATCTCCTTAAACAAATGCTGTTCCTTTAAGACAGTAAAAATAATCAGGAGGCTGTCACCTTGAGACCAGAGCGGGGAAAAAAAATCTTAAATTAATCATTTTTGCAACTACTGCTACAGTCTACAGTCATCTGTTTTTCTGAGGAGAGGCTGTGGCTAATACTTGCTCTAGGGTAAAAAAACAAATTGTCATTTTAGCAGTTAGAGGGAGGAAGATGGTATTACAGAAGGAAGTAAGAGATAGTAGAAGAAAAAAGTCTGAAAATATTCCACACAGGTTTGTAAACTACAAGATGCAATTTCATGTTCTTCAGGGCAAATATGGCTGCTGAGAGGGCTCAGAGCTTGATGGGATTTAGCAGGTGTTTTGAAAATGCATCTTTAAGGCTGGAATGAACATTTGTCCTCTCCTACACAGAAAACACCTGTTCATGCATTCAGAGGAGAACTTTTTGTTTTAATTCCTTAATATTTTTTTTTTTAATTGCTGTACTTAAAATTAGTAAGACACCCACAAGGTGGCAGCAAAAGTTCTATTTTAACCGAACAAATTTTTTTTTTTCCTAGAAAGTGTTAATCAGAAAGGATACTATGTATGTATCTGATAAGTCTGTTTTGAGTCAAGAAAATATACTATAGCACTCCAAAGAGAAAAATGTTTCTGAAAGATCTCTAAAAGCAGATATGTTTAGCAATGGAATAGAATAAAGATTCAAGAGAGATTTTTTTCCAAGGCACAAACCAGTTCTGATATTTAACACTTGTGAATCTGGATGCTGCTTGGACTACATCCCTGCTCAACAGCACCAATTTGTAGGTTTGTTTTAGAGCATGTGCATTTTTCTACTACTCATTTTTACAATAAATTCAACCATTGTACAGATCAAGATGGTTTTGTTTTACAAAACATCTGGGATCAATTCCTGGCTGAGCTATCTACTTTCTTGTCAAGGTCATGCAATTTTAGTTCTACAAATTAGGATAATGCTTTCTTCCTCCACAGTTTTGTCTGTTTTCTCTATTTGGAGTGCTGGAAAACAGTGTGCCTCTGCCACATGGGGCAGAAACATAGTGAACAAGAGAGTTTTCTGAGCAGGACAATAAATTAGCTGCGGACAATAAATCAGTTGAGGCAATTTACAAAGTACATAACAAAAATCTTGGATTCCAAAAGGGAGACTTGAGCACAAGGTGAGCCCATAAAGGAACACTCTGAATCTCCCAGAAGGCTGCAGTTGTAAGCAGCATGTGCAATAAATCTTTTGAAGCTGAGTGTCTTCCCTAGACACCTGATGAAGGATGGTATGCTACACATCCAGTGCAGGACAGTGGCTAAAATCACAAGAGAGGCTTCAAGAAGAGAAATGCAACATTTTGGCAGCTGGATGCTACTCCTGAAGCAAACAATAATAGTGTGTTTTAATAGTTCTATTGCCCCCAAGAGCTACAAAATAATAAAACGCTGTTAAGCATCCAGGAGCTCTACTGAAGGCTAGCAAGTGATTTTTTTTTTAAATCAGATTGACAGTAAAAAACATCTACCTCATAACAGTGAGAAGTCTCACTGGTTTTGTTTTATAAAAGTGACTTATGGGCACAGCCCTTTTCAAAGCTACACAGTGCAAATTTTGCACTTACTTAATATTTATTAATATTGCAAGAAGGCAGATAAATATATAGGATATGACTTTTTAGAATAATTTTGTTCATTTACTGAATTAATTTACTTCAACTATGACAGGACATTTTATGAAACCCATAGAGACCTGTTAATTTGAGAATTCATTATTATGAAGTCCTCTTGAAGCAAACACATTGACAATTTTTTTAATGACTGCAAAGGTCAAGAAGGAATGACTTGAAAGTTATGGTTATTAATGTTGTTAAGCTTCTTCCACTGATTACTATTTAATCTACAACATTTTTTTTTAAATTAGGGTAGATCAGTATATCATATATATATTGTTTGATTGTTCTTTCAAACAATTGTCTTTCAAACAATTTTGTTCTTTCAAAAAATTGTCCTTTTCTATGGTGGTGGCCAGTTGAATTGATATCAAATTTTCACTGTGCCTTTGCAACTGCCATTTATAATAACTCAGCACCACTTAAACTATCTTCTCTGTATTTCTCACAGACAGTTGCAACAAGTACAACAAACTTCCTGTGCTTGTTGAAGCTCCTTATTAATTTGTAGAGCTAACATTAAATTCAAGTGACTTCACCATTCATACATAGGATGTCTCTCCCAATGCTGCTGATTCATTTCAAACAACTGCATTCTTAAATGGACTAATTTTTCTATCTTGTATATAATGGAATGAATTTCAATAGTTTGGCTAGCATGTTGTCTTCCTAAACACTTGATTAGTTTGTCTTAGTTTTGGTCCAGGGTCAAGTTCAATTAAAAGTTTAAATTTTCATTCATATTTTCCTCTCCCACAATCAGACATTCAATTTGCTGAATGCTTAAGGAGGTGTGATGGCCTGGAAAGATTCTGACATTCCCCTCCTTAACCATGTCACCAAGGCACAAAACTTGTTTACTGTCTTCTCCAAGTACTAAGCATTTGGCATTTGACCTATGTTGACATTCCTTTAGGAATCATGGAAAAAGACTGACTATATTTTCACTTTCAGTATCTTAATAGCAGATAATCCTACCTTCCCTGCAGGCTACTTCTTACATTGTAACTTAGAGTTGCCAACATTGTTTTGTATTTCATTTGAAATTTCAGACATGGTGCTATTTTCATTTTCAGCCAGTGTTATACTCCTTAACAGATATTGTAATGAACAATACCTAAAGTACATTTATTCTTAGACTCTAGAAGTCCACAGTCTGCCAAAAAGATGCAGGAAGGAAGTTCTATAAGCAAGAGAATTAATGAGGCAGGAATTTGGGTTCTATAACCTATCACTCACACTCTCAAAAGCAATAACAACCATTTTTCAACTCCTTTCACCTCTGTGATAATCTCACCATACTCCTGTGTTCCATTACAAAGAGGCAGCTGTAAACTGCTTAGACACCCTCCAAGCTACTCATCCAAGCTACTGGCTAGCCAGCAGCCAAAAGTTAACTTCTGAACTCACTTAGCAGTTTTTCCTCAGTTGAGGTACTCTTTGTGGAATTTTCATGTCTTATAGATCTCTTTCTTCTGTCAAATTTGGCTGAAATTGCTAATTAATTTCAAAAACTATTGGCAAATGATGTGGAAATAGACAAGAAACATCCTGATAAGAAACTAAAAAGCTACTACTTGCTGTTCTGCAAAATAAAAATAAGGTATTACTTAGAGTCTGCAAGCTTATCATTCCTTTCAATTCCTTCACTGTTTTGCCAAGTTTTTTTAACTTGTTGTTGTGAAGAAACAGAATCTGTAATGAACATAAGTGTTTCAGGGCACCTGAAATAAAATGAAAAATAATTAATCATTTTCACCATAGCTGCCTTTATTAGAACATTACTTTGCTATGCTGTACACTGAATTTTGTATTTAGTTATCTATCTATGCCTGTCTTTTGGTAACACATTGCATGAGATGTTAATTAAAACTATCAACTAAAGATATTTCAGTATCCTTTTCACCTTTATAGTTACATCTTTTAAACACATGCCTAACTTTTTTTATTCCAATTTTTTCCATTTGTCCACATCACCTTTGCATCAACAAATCAACCTCAACTGCAGCCTCTCTTCTACCTCCCTTCATTCCTCCTATATTCCTCTAATGTTTGGTTAATTCACTTCCTTTTACCTTGACCTAATATTACCTTTCCCTCACAAACAATCCCTAATACTGCCTTTGTCTCACAAGTAATAAATAGTGAATTCCTTAGAAAATAGTTCAATTTCAAGTAATTATTAATGTATTAAAAAGCTCTTACAAAGTATTGTTTTGAACCAGACTGTGTTCACATCCTCACCCATCAAGATTAGACATTTCATTTTCCAAATTTTATACAGTATTTTATTTAAATTTCTCTACTAATGATACCTTTCTGTTTACCCATATTTTGTTATCATCTGTATTGTCTGTTGTATCCATGTTTATGTCTTTCAAAGATAAAGTTTGCTTGAAATCTCACAGAAACTAATCAACACCATTTCTCATCCCAGTATTTCATAGGGTCAGAAAAAACCCCAAAATATTAACATTTAAAATGTCTAAAATATTTAGAAATACATTATTCTTTGGCCTGTTCATTCACAAATTCACCAGATTTTAATCTACAAGGGCAAGCAAAACTAAAATATAAGACAGATGGCTTTTTAAAATAGAACAAGTTTGGCAGTAACTTTGCGAAATACTTCTAGTTATAAATCCTCAATATTAAATATGGTCATGTAAGATCAAAAATATTTCACAATTGCCTGACATAAAGTGAATTACATTTCATCCCTTAGACCAGAAAAAACACATCACTTTATTGCCACTCAAGTATGCTGGAAAATTTAAATATCTAATTAATATGTATTAATTATGCATACATGGGAGCTTTCTACCAATAAGTTATATGCTGTCTTCCAGTTTTATAAATTTGAATGCCAATACAGAAAAAGAAAGCATAGGCCTCTGCTCAACCTAAAAAGGGAAGATTGGTACCTGATATATCTGTCAGCTCATTATTGTTGAGATAGAGTTCAGTCAAGTAATAGTTTTTGATCAAGAAGGTTAAATCTTGGATCTGAAATTAGAGTTAGACAAACTGTTATGTCACTCTGAATGCAGTGTTGGAGAACTACAAATGTGGCCTCTTGAAAACTGTTTAACCACAGGTAGTTTCTTACATTTCTGTTTAAGACTGGTTTAAGGATTCTCTTGACAGCTGGGCCTTCATTAGAAATACTAATGCAAATCAAATACAAGCAGTACAGCCTTAACTGATTTTTTGAATTACAGATTCAATGTTTGTATTTGGAAACATTTCCTTGAATGACTGGTCTCCACATTTTCTCTTACTTCTATTCACATTTGAAGTAATTTTTTGAGAGAAGACCCTTGTAGAGCATAATAATTCTATGTTGGTTTAAGAATATTCTTGAAATATATCATTGGAATAAACCCAGTATCTTGTACTTAAATTATTTTTTCACCAGCAGGTTTAAAGAGTACAAATGCATTCTAATTTACCAGAAATGTCATCTAATCATATTTACAGAATCAATTAGAGTTGCAAAAAAAAAAAAAAAAAAAAAAAAAAAAAAAAAATCAGTATATGTATGGGTGCATTCCCAATAAAGAGTTATCTTCAGTCCCTATGGAATCACACCTCCTTGTTTGGAGAAGCTCAATTCCAATACAATTTTGACTCCAGTGCAAGGTAAAGTATCTGCAGTGGGAGAGCAAGCTGACCTCCATAATCACTGAGAACTGAAAGTATGAATGGTGCTGAAGTTTTTATCCTACAGTTAAAATGCAAGAACAACAAACAGAATATTATTCCTGACTCTTTGAATTCTGTGATGAAAAGTAATTTATTAGGAAAGGAATTATTTCAGTCCTTGAATTTCGCCACTGACTCCAAAATAAACGTGCTTTGCTCTGTGCATTAACAGTATCTGAAAGCTGGAAGGAAGAGCATAAGGCAGAAGTTTTCCACTCCCTTGTACAGTGGTTTTCCCTATTTTTTGGCAAATTTTGTTTTCAGAATCATCCAAAGTTTTCTTTTTTTCTGAAAAATTATTGAGTACAGAAAAATATGCTCCTCCTATTGAGGCATTTAAGTGAGACTTTTCCTATGAAAATCCACTGAGTGACTTCTTCACACAAGTTATACAGAGCAACAAAATAATGTTCTTTGTTATTGCTTAGGTAGGAAAGTGACAGTTGTGCAAAATTCCAATTATTTCTTTTTGGATCAGCAAGATCAGTTCTGCTTAGTCATCAGGCCATTTCTTCTTTTTTTAATGGCATTTAGCTCCACAAGGAAAAGTCTTATCATAGCTGTGATTTTAGTTCAACATTTTAATATGCCTATACATTTGCTTTTTCCAAAAAAAGCAAAGTAAAGTAGAGATCTTTTGATGAATTGGACATAAGGTGCCATATAACTGATGCTGGCTTGGAGCAGCAGATATGCATGTGCTCTGAAGTGATATGGAATGTAAATTTATTTTTTCTGCTGCTCACAGATCTACCTATTTACCTGAGCAAGCAGTTCTGGAGATTTAAGAACTTGGGTTCACTTGAAAATCATGTAAACTAATGTACAGTAAAATGTTCCTACCCTGTCATCCCTAGAACTGCAGTGCTGCTTCCTGCACACAGGGACAAGCTCATTTCACAGAGTTTTATGTCACTCTTGTGTACCTGACATCAAAAAGGAGCTTCATTTCCACCACCAGCCTGCCAGGAAATAAACTATGCATGTCTGTAAGAATGTAAAAGAAGAGGCATGCATTTCCTGCAATCCTGTCCTACAGCCACATCACCCCTCTGTTTGCTCTGAGAACTGCCTGCTCTAGCTACATTGGGAGCTCAGGAATTAGCACAGAACCTCAGCTTCTTAAATACACAAAATTAATAAATCTGATGTGAATCTAAAGGAAAATACATTATCTTATACTCTGTAATGTTAAAAAAAAAATGTTTTCTTCAAATCTGTTAGATTTGACAGTTAAATTACCCCTGAAATTAAGAATAATTTATTTGTTTGACAGTTATATAAAATTTTATGCTAGAAAAAAACCACAAAATAATAAGCAGGGAGTATAGATTGAGCATTGTTCTGCTCTTTAAAGGAATATCTTATTACCTTATTGTTGTTGATCCACAAATACTTTAATCTGCGAAATTGTGATAGACTTGGGATATTTCTTAGTCCTCTGGTGGAAGAATAAAAATATTAACAAATTTCTTAACATTAATAGTGTGCTTATTAGTTTTATTAATATTTTAATTTTTCATAAATAACATGCAAGAACTAGAAAGGCACACTTCCTTATATATATATTATATTATATACAGCAGAAAAAGACACAAAGAAAAGATGGCAGAGACAGTGTAAGCACTCTGCACACCTGCAAACATAACAAGGCAGCAGGTGGTAAAGAAACAGGAACAAAATAAGTGATACATTAATTGCTTTTCCATAACAGCATGAGTTATGAGTCTGAGTGACATGTACTTTGCAGTTTGTAGAAATCCTGCTCAGAACACAGGATGAGAAGTTTGGCACCCTGGGGACATGAAGCTAAAAGCAAAACTTTGAAGGTGCAGCGAGGATTGTCTGGCCACAGTGCCAGAGAAGCCAACAGAAGACAGATATCAAGCACAGCAATGTGCATTTTTATTATTTTTCATAGTAGTGTATATCGTGAAATATTTTGCTTTTTTGTACTCCTGCACTATTCTCATAGAAACTTGGTACATCCACTGAGGCTGAAATTATCTCCCTCATGCTTGTATGGTTTTATGTTTCACTGTGTATCCAGCACTTTGAGCTTGCTATAAATAAAAAATTACCTACTGACCATCACCAAAATATTAGTGAGCTGCCAAGTCATTTTAACTAATTGCTCTTCTTTATTTTCATTACTATAAATAAGTGTTCCTAATTTCCACTAGAAAAATTATAGATTACTTTTGCCTGACATTTTTAATTGCCATAATAAAAATTTCCCTGTGGATTTTAAGGTGTTGCAAGATGAAGGCCAGTGTTTCAGAAAGTAATAGGACTGATTAAAAATTAACCTCACATCATCAGGATAAAGGTGTGTTTATTTTCCAGCTGTGAAGTCTGGTCTCTATCTTTCCATGTTGTCTTTTTATTTGTTGGGTTGTTTTTTTTCCCAAAACACCCTCCAGGTACAGACAAAGGGAGGGTGGATGCCTTTTCTCATCTTGCTTTTGCAAATGAAAAGTCTGTCAAGAGCAAACCCTACAAAGTTGAGATGCTGTACTTCTAGTCCCTTGCATTACTGAAAATCAGATTATTCTCTCATGTTGTTACTTTAAATTGTTTATTTGGCTTCCTCAGATAAGCCATAAAAACTAAGCTTAATGTCTACTGTCACAAGTAACAGAAAAATACATTACTGCAAGTAGCAGGAACAAGCAGATGCCTGTTGACAGCTCCTACAGAGCTCCTGTCTAATTCTCCTGTGCATCCCTGAACTACATTTCAGGTAGTAAAGCCCAAAATTTCTTATATTCTTGGTCACTGACACTCTATAACCAGTTTACAGCTTTATATTTAATTGGCTTTACTCCATGTCTAGTAACAGTCTCATCTTGACTATCTCCAAGCCTCAATCTGTTGGTTTTTTGGTTTTGGTTTTGGGTATTTTTTTTTTCATATTAAGGCATTTAATTTGCCCCAGGTAGAGCTTAATTCCTCTAACATTTTAAAAGAGCCTGTCCTTTTCTAGATATTTACAGACTTTGTATGTCTTTTATAAACTGATCCTTTTTGGCCTGCAGCACTATTTTTCTACCTACTGCTAAGTTAATCAGTTTTCCTGGGATGACAGCTTTCAGTGTCCAAAGTACATTGTTTCATGTTCCTTTTGTAGTAGTAGTTTAAAAATATAAACTCATTCCCTCCTATTTGATTGACTTTAATTATTTTTTTTCCATTTTCTTATTTCAGCTAGCAGAAAAATATGTCAAACCAACAGTAAAGGAGGCATGATCTGATACTGAGTTTGGCTGGCGTTTAAGTTTATATAAACTGATAAAGAATAAAAGGAGTTCACTTCTATCCAATCATGAAAGAATCCATCTTGCATCATCTTTACCAAAATGGTTTAATGGGAAGACAGATCACTCCTGATCTGCCATGTGAACATTTTTTTCTATTCTATATTAAAAAAATATTTAAAGGCAGTGAGGGCACACATTTAAGCATTTAAAAACAGAAAATATGCCAATTAAGACTGTATACACAGTCTTAATTCTTTACATGTGTGGTATAATAATTGCATTGTTTAGAAAGTATGTATAAATGCACCTTGTAATTTTCTCATTATTTAGACTTCTCACTTAAATTTTAACTCTTTTCTTCTTTCTAAAATGCACATTAAAAAAAAATTGATAGTAACTCTATGTTTTACTTTACTAAGCATAAAATACTTTCTCAGTGTAAATCTGGACCTGTGATAAGGAATTTAAACATATTAGTGAGCACATTTCAATTTTCAAGACCAAATGATTTCCACTAAAAAGACTAGACAACACTGAAATCCCTTCACACCGCTTTTTTTTCTTTTTTATTTTTTTTCTCATTGGTCCAAGAGACCTTGAAAACTTTGTCCCTGAAGTATTAAACTATGTTGTTTTTTCTATATTCTATCAACCATTTGAGCAGTGGATGCAGTTGTGAGGCTGCAGACAGGTATGCAACACTTGGAATTGTGCCCTGGCCAGAAATTCAAAGCATGCTTTCCCAAAACTTTGAAGTATGTCCTGTCATGTATCCATCCCTCTATGGCAGCCTCTCAGCATGTTCATATTACAACATACACCTCTATCAACCTAGATCACCCACAGGTTCATGAAAGCTTTGCCTTCCTTCACTTAGCACGTCTTCTTCTCCTCATCTGCCCTACATCTCAAGCTGTTTCATAAAGCTCTCAGAGATCAGCTCTCTCATCAGTTCTGCCTGCCCAAAATAAGTGTTCTTGTGCTTGTATTCACTTCATGTTGCCCTGCCCTCCCTTCAGTTCTCAGCAGTACAGATGCAGGCAATTTCAAAGGTGGTACCACTGAGTTTTGCCATTGCAGTAACACATTTCTTCAGGGAGGTCAGAAATTTGGCAGTTCTTAGACTGGGCAGGTCCTATGTTCTTTCATTTGCCTTCTTGATACTCCTTCCACCCAGCCTTACCAGCCTGTTGGAACAGGCAGGGATCAGCCCATCAGGTCTCACTCCTCTGCTCCCCATGGCAGAAATTCATGTACAACTCTGTGAAATCACAGACCCTCAAGCAACTCTGGGTTGCTGGAGACAGATTGTGTATGTAGGGATAAAGCTGTTAGCTGTGAGCACAGTGCTGCTGTGTGCTGGTGCACCTTCACCACTTCTTCATTCATAACATGTATGGATGACATAAGGATACAATGTACTGGTATCTCACATATAAATGGTTTTCAGGCAGTTCCTGATACAGAAAGCACTATGAAAGATTACCATTTACTTCGTGGTCTACTTTTAGTAAAAATCAAAACAAGAAACATTTTACTTACTGTCTAGCCAGATACAGTGCTACAACATCCTCATTGCTCTTATAGCCACAGATCTTCAGCTGGTTTTCTATTGCCTGACAGTATACAGCAGGTTAGTCATTATAATATGCTGCAACACTATGGATTACATTGTAACATATGTGATGTCTGTGTTTAAAGAAACATGCAGACCAAAATTAATACATGTATCCTTTCAAACTGCAACATAGTCCAAGAGAGATAAAGAAGTATCAAATTTCCAGTCTCTATTTTAAATTGATAAAAGTACTCCGGTGATTAGACTATACTTACACTAGTTTTCTTTTCCTGTGGAGAATCATAGTTGGCAGAAATGAACATAGAAATTAACATATGTTAACTGGAGAATGGGCTTCTCACTCAGATCAGTTAACCAGCACTGAGCAGTACTAGGGAAACTGCTTACTTTGCTTGACAGTTGCAACTTTATTTTATGCAGCTTTACCTTAAAACTGTGCACCTGACCTTTTAAAACTACGCATCTAGAAAACTCTGCTTGTAAATTTAACATTGAAAAATGCAGACGTGGTTTTTATTTTCAGAGTACATTACTGATTTGTCATAACTTGCTAAAGGAACAAAACCCATTAACATAAGAATGATGGATCTCTCTTACAAGTGGTTGATAAAAATGTGTATCATAAAAGATGGTTTTAATACATGAGCTATTGTGCCCAACATCATTATGATCATTCTTGTTTAAAATTCGCACAAGTACAAAATGGCTTGGAAGCACTCACAGGCATGTCAAGAGTGACCTGCATTGGCTGCACAACCGCTCCAGCGTGTTTGAGTGTTCTAACCCTACACAAAATAACTTGCAAATGTGCGGGACCCTCTGCGAGCAGAGGCAGGCGGGCGCTCGCAGGCCGCTCCGTGGGGCCCTGCCAGGCACCCGGAACCCGGCACGGCCGCTGTCAGCTGCAGCTGTCGCCCAGGGGACAGATCTGGCATAAGCGACCATAGTTTAGTTCCTACACGTGCAAAATCTGCCCATGGAACACCAAGTGATCTCTGGAGAGGAGCAGCTGTGAGACACCCCGAGAGTGCCGGTGTCAGGCCCGGGCACTGCGGGACACACCGATGGGAGCGGGGAAGGCACACCCGCGGCAGAGAGCACCGGCCCGGTGTCCCAGCCAGCAAGGCCGCGCTCAGAGCGCCATTTCGCACGCTCCGTCTCATCCCCGCCCCACCCCGGAGCCCCGTGCCCGCCGGCCCCGCTCAGCCGCTGCCCAGGAAGCACAGGAAGGCCCGCCCCGGCTCTCCCGGAGGATCCGAGCCGCTGGCTGCCGCCCCGGGGCCTTGCGGAGCAGAGCGAGCCCGGGCGGGCGGGCCGAGGGAGAGGAGGGGCCGCCCCGCTCACCTGCCCGCCGGCCGCGGCGGCCGCCGCCATCTTAGAGCCCCGCCGCGGGGGGACGCGGGCCGGGCCTGGCCGGGCCGGGTTTGGGGCAGTGCCCCCAGCGCGCCCCTGGAATCACGGGGTCAGTTTAACAAAGTACCTCTGGGATCAGCACATCCCACCTATGACTGATCACCACCACCTCAACTAGATCACGCCACTGAATGCCACACCCAGCCTTTCATTAAACATCTCCAAGGTGACCCCACCGCCTCCCCGGGCAGCCCGTTCCAATGTTTAATCACCGTTTTGGTGAAGAAATTGTTTCTTCTTCGGGCACAGCTTGATTCTATGTCCTCTGGTCCTGTCACTGGTTCCCTGGGAGGAGAGCCTGGCTACAGCCTCCTTCCAGTGGGAGAGCAGTAAGGTCACTCCTGTGCCTCCTTTTTCTCCAGGCTAAGCACCCCCAGCTCCCGCAGCCGCTCCTCATCAGTCTTGTGCTCCAGACCCTCCACCACCTCATTGCCCTTCTCTGGACCCGCTCCAGCACCTCAGTGTCCTTCCCGAGCTGACGGTCCCAGACCTGGACGCAGCAGGAATGGTGTAACACTGGAACGGGAGCCCCAGCCTGGGCTCCGTGCTGGGGAAGGAGCTCAGTGGTGATGAGGGGTACCCACAATGGCTAAGGAGCTGTCTCCTGGATCATATTTACTCACAACTCAGAAAAAGTGTGCTTGTTCTCTTTCTTTTTCCTTTTTTTTTTTTTTTTTTTTTTTTTTTTTTTTTTTTTTTTTAAGCACAGATTCTCTGTCCATGTGTCTATATCACAGAAATAATGAGGTTTGAAGAGATCTCTCAGATCACTGAGTCCAACCTATGACCAAAACCCACCATGTCCACTGGACCACTAAGTGCCGCATCCCGTCTTGCCTTAAAAACCTTCAGGGACTGAGACTCCACTGCCTCCCTGGGCAGTCCATTCCAATGCCTAATCACCCTTTCTGTGAAGAAATTCCACCGAAATACATGTCACTTACAAAGAAAGCACTTGTGCATTTAATTTACAGCTAATTCACACCGCATGTATTACTCCCTTGCAACTTGCAAATCACCTTGGTGCCTGAGAGCCCCTCTCCCGTGCTGGCTCCTGGAGTGGGCTCACTGCTGCGACAGTGCTTTGGATTGAGTTTGGCTCTAAAGGATCTCAAAATGTTTATGACATCCACATGTGCAAGCAACTGTTGCCATGTTGCTATTTTTATAACCATTTTACTGCATAGCAGAAGCTGAAGAATAGAAAAAGCCATTTCCAGTGTGTGTGTGTGCACGCACTCATGTGCAAGTAGGACAATAGAAAATGTTTGATCGAGCTACAACAAAAATATGTCTGAAAACTTGGAGCTTTATTTAGAATTTAATTTACGCTGAGTACTCAAGTTAGCAGAAATAGTCATTGTAAATTATGTGTAACTGATATACAAAGAACAAGAGTTGTGTGTGCAAATATATGAATAAGCTGTCCCTCATGGAATTAATTATGTGCATGCCTTTGCTTGTTCAGACCACTGAAGCTAGATGTAGTGTGCATGATGGAGGAATGAAACTACAGTACAAGTATTATATTGCAAATATCTAATTTTCAGGGAAAAAATTCTGTGGGTGGCTTCCATTTCTGCTAGGTAGCTTTAAACAAATAGAAACCTCAAATAAGAAAACTAGACATGTTAAAGGTACAAAACTGACATGAGAAATTCCTTTAATCCCTTATTTTAGCTTCTAAAAATATCTCTAGGGTATTTAAAATCATAAAAAGAGGAACTGTAATGGAGAAGAAGAAACTGGTAGCAAGTTCTGTATTTTTTCATTCTACATTCAAGTTCAGGGTTTTCAATCAACAAGATAGAGCTACCAGTTTAGAATTGTAAAGGGCAAGGTAGTTATTAAAGTCACATTTAATAATAAAAGTGACTTATCAACTAGTCCAATTAACATGATAGGACAAGAAAATTCAGGAATTGAGTATGGGAAAAGAGAGAGTGAGAGAGAGAGAGAAGGAACCTCTGGAAAGTATTTTGTTGTATTCCCTCACAGAGGTGTGATGTACGTGGGGTGAGGGGGTTTTTTTATATGTTTTGGGGTTTTGAGGAGCTTGTCTCTATTAGCAACTGGTAGCTACAGACTTAATCTGGATGATTAAATAGAGACTGTCTCAAATTCAGTAAAGTTAATATCTATTTCTTTCTGCATTTGCAAGTTGATGCTGAAAATCCCCAATAAGTTTAAAGGAATTTGGGTAGAAAATGAATACTTTTTATTCAGACTGAACTGGCCAACTCAGAATAATGATTGACTTGCTACACATATTTTTCAAAAAAACTTCTCATATTTATATAATAAAAATACTTAATGTGCTTACACATGAATAAATAGTTGCAACAAGACAATGTGACCTTATAGTATGTGATAACAGAACATAGAAATAGGGGAAAGCACAGACAGATGTGCTTTTACTGACAAAGGTGATATGGCAGAACAGGAGGTTACTGATTTTGTAAATCATCAGGCTACATGTGCCTTGGGAAGTAACACCTTTTGTTCTCTACTTCAGAGGCCTCCTGGTATGTCCATGCTTCAGCCACACACCAAGGATATAGGAGATTGTAATTGTATTGCTTTAGAGACCACGTTATAGAAAAGCAGATTTGCTAGGGACAGTAAAATTCAGATTAAACCTGATTTAAAATGTAACATGTCTCTGTTGGATGCTGTCTTGTTCTGTCACCCACATACTTCACCATCTCCGGGGAGAACTGTTCTGTGGAAGCAACAGTTTAGCAACTGACACTTGGACAATAATGATTTGATGTGCTAAATCATTCTGCCACTGTTTTACTTCCCAATGATTTTAACGGTACTCTACTGTAAAACTGATAGCACAATAGCTTTTTGGAACTTAACCTGTTGTTCAGTGGCTGTGAAAGATTAAATATACTAAAATCAATTCCTAATACGTGATATTTTTAATCACCAAAGTTTATAATCTTCAGAATTTAGTTATTCTTTGCTATGATATTAGAAAAGGTACTGTGATGTTCGACTTAAAAACTGCATCTACATTTTATAGATTAATTTACATTGGAATGGATTTCTAGAGGTCATCTAGTCCAACCCCCAAAAGAAAGTATATTAAACTACAGAATTATTCTCCATCTCACATGTCTGTGCAGTTCTGCTACTTATAGAACATCCATCAAAGAACAAAAGCACTATCTGGGATGAATTTAAAATTGCCTATGTTATAGTAATGATACATAAAAATTAGTACAATTAACTTGTTTTTGAGGTTATTAAATATGTTTCAGGTGGAAAGTGAAATGCAAAATATTGCAGATTAATGCATATTCCCTTTTTTCTTCTTGTAACCGGAAATATGTTATCAGTGTTTATCAGGTGAAAGCCAGAAGCCTGAGGAATGATCAGTAGGACATCCCACCTGCATTCCAGCTATTGCTCCAGAGGAGTGCAGTTCTCTCGTAGGTCCAGTAGCTGCAAGCCCTATGCAGATGTTTCAAATACTCAGAGCTGTCTAAAGCATTCAGGAATTTGAATCACTTCTCTCACTCATGCTATTAATCTTGCTGATGGCACTGATAACATCCCAGCGACCCTTTAGCAGGCTCAGGAGCAGAATTTTGGGAGGTGATTGTTTCTTTTTTAAAAATAAATAATACAATGTTGATCCTATATCAGTCCAGATATAACCTATGGCAAAATTGTCCCAGCAGACTGCATCATATGGATGAACCACCTTATTTGAATCCAGCTTCACTCTGACTTGACAACTGAATACTACTCTAGAGAATAAAGAGCACCATCACTAATGTGACAATCCTGCTGGAGAGGAGGTTCAACAGGTTTATAAATACTCTGTGTTATTTTTCTATCAGCACAATTTAGACATATCTTTCATCCCAATATAGCCAACTCTTAACTTTGTTCCCTGGCTATTCTGCATGCTGGAGTGTTCCTGGAGTTTGGCTTCCAAGTCTGACCAATAGTCAGGAAAGAAATTGTCTGCTGCAGCTCTTTTATGGCTATGTAAACAACATTCTGCAAGCAACATCATTATGGCAAATGATCCTATTACTCTAGTCTCAGAAATTTACATCCTAATCTTTCAAAATGTTCTATGTGCACTTCCACAAGCATTTATAGCTATTCTAATATATATTTAAAAAAATATATATATACACACTGATATTGATGGTATTTTTCATAAAAACATATAATACATATTTAAAACTTTTAATATTGCTTTCTAACAGCGTTGACTACCTTAACCTTAAAGTAATAACTGTTTTCTAGAAGAATTTCTGCAGAGCTCTCTACAAGTAGAAGTCAATACTGTTGACTGACCTGGTGTCCTTGTTAATTCAGAAATTTCTCTGTCAGTGAGGTGTTTTGTAACCTGCAGATACTGAAAAAAAAGCCCTTAACCTTTCATTTTCAAATAATATTTAATAGTGATATCTGCCAATGTGATTATCAGATGTAAACTTCCAGTATTCTGTCTTTTTATTATGTTGACAATGAGACTGTGCTTATATGGTGCAAGACTGTACCACACAGAGATGCACAAAAGCAGTTCTGAATCAATTTCCTTGGGTTTTGGAGGGTCTGTATCCTTTGCTGACTCCCAAACACTCTCTGTGCAGCCAGGAGAGTTTAGAGAAAGTGCTCAGAGTGCATAAGCATTCCCAATAACAAGTGCAATAATTTAATTGGTCAGTTAATGCCATGGAGATAGTACATGTCCTGTGCTGAATTCATACTCTAATATTAAATAGATACAAATGATTATAGGTAATACAAAATAAAATTAAAGTCTGAAGAAGAGTTTGAATTAATACATCTAAGAACTTGCATGTACATTCATTCAAGGGAAATGGAGTACAGTCTTAATACCAGCACTCTTAAAATTATTATCTGAATTATATATATATATATATATATATATATATATATAAAATCTTTATTTATGTAATACTGTTCATACATCCTAATCTAAATATGGAATACATTATGTCTCTTGACTATCTGGTTTGAAATTGGTTCTTCATGCATTTTGCCCTTGGAGAAACTCTGAGTCATCTTTCTTACTGATTTGATATTTTGGTATCCTGTAACAGTTGTTTAGTCTATCAAAGCTCTACTGACCTGAACTGTGTGAATGAATTACTTACACACTATGTTACTACTGCTGTTCTTATTCTACAATTCTTGCCATATACTAGTACTGTACCTAGGCTAAACCTACTAAAAAGTAGCTAAATCTAGAAAAAGAGTTAGGGTCAAATGAATTCTGGACACCAGAGCAGTGCATCAAAGGCAAGTAATGAAATAATTCTCAGTTGCCTCTTAAATTTTTGTACATGGCAAAAGCCACTATTGCAGTGTCCAGCACAGTAAATAAGATCTAGCTTTGAAAGTGATCTTCTAGATCAAGTCCAGTGTTTTCCTCTTAGGTTCATGTGATCACATTCATAAAGTTGTCCTTTTTTTGTCAATTAGCAGCAATTAGCAGAATGAAAATGCCATAATTATGTTTCACAACTTTTTCTGATTTTGTTTCTTCTTTCTTGCATTCATGTTGGAGAAGATGGGAACGGATAACATTTAATGGTAAAAAGCTGGAGGAGATTCCTGAAGATCATCTTCATGAACTTCAAGATTTTCACAAACTACACAATTGTTACTGATTTTAGAGGTTTTCTACAGCTGGTAGGCATGATGATTTCCCTGTCATCACAGAGGAGGAGTTTAATAAATTTAGATTAAAATTTTCTTTTGCCCATATTCTTATTTTTCACAGTGATTTTGTGCAATGATATGTAAGGGTATGGTATGTATATTGATATGTATTGGCATTATTTAGGCCCATGACTAACAAAGATACATGTTCAAGTTCACAAAACTGCACTGGGGAGAAAAATATTTAGAGTATTTCAGTAAAAGTGGTAGGGAAATTGAGAAAGTAACAGTCTGTGTAGCAGCAGAACACAATTTGAATGCAGTATGAACCCTTTGGAAATTTGTCAAACATAGAGGAATTGCTGAAAAAACATGAATTATAAAGAACATTTACACAATTGGAATTCTAAGTACACTGGTAGCTTTGAGAATTTCACTTTTTGTCTGTCAGCATGAATGTGAAATTTCTTTTTAAAAAGACTGGCATGAGTTACAAAGTCACATATGGAGAGAGCCCATTTTCACTTCTACAGAAAAATCTGTGGTGTTTTTTTAAATGTGCTAGATGTGTTCTGTAAAGTATGCCAGCAGACCTTGAAAGGAATTGTCATTTTAGACATTTGTTCTACCTTCAAATAGACTTCTATATGCACATGGCTTTAATCCATGCTACACCTCCTCTCCCAAGTGTATCTGATAATTGCTCCAACCCCACAATAGGCTAACTTTTAAACCCCTGAGTTCTAGGAGTTTGTTTTATTGGATAAAAGTAGTTCTTCATGATTGTACAGTCTCTCAACACTAGCTGAAGTATTTTTAATGCATTTACTGTATTTATATTTCCCCAGGCTCCTGCTAGCTTGATTCCTTCTTAGGTGAATGTTTACAGTAGCTGCAGGTGTCAGAGCTACTTGATTATTTGCCTTGAGGGACCAGAAGATTTGCTGTTAGTTAAAGGTTATTGATGCAAGGGAGCTCCTTGTTTTGTGTGGATTGAGGATTAGGAACATTTTTCCATTAAAAAGTATATGTCTCATGCAATAAAAAGAATTCTAGTCACACACACCCACACACACAGAGACCATTGACTTTTGTTATTTTAGTTCATTCAAGGTGATAAGGTTTTTATCTAAAGAATGCTACCCAAATATATTGTTTTGTTAAAATGAACATTTTTAGAAAGTCCAGGAGACTCAGGAAACATTCAGAATGTTACCCAGGTAACTTCAGAATGGAAAGGAGAATTGTAATAGCAAAAGTTTCAGATTTCAAAAATGCTACTTTGAAAAAAATAATTTCATATGTTTAAAATACTTTGTTCAACAAGGGCAGGAATAAAATACTGCCTAGTCTGTACTTTTAACAAGATTTTCTGTATCTTCAGTATTCTGCTGAGAATCTACATGAGTTGGATATATATCTGCAAGCTTTTTACACAGTATCATCTTAACTTTCAGAGCAGGCTAAACTATATACTATTAGAATATTAATAATTGCCAGTAACACATATGCATTTTAATGCTAATGTTAGGTCACTAGTAAGCAGTGCTGAATATTTAACTCCAGAGTAGTTGGGATTGTAGTTAAAGACTGTGGTTTTTTTTCCAAAATATTTACAGTAAAAAAATCCACTACAAATAAGAACAAGCTGAACTGCCATTCATTGCAACTGACTTTCTGGTTTGGGGTTTTTGTTGGGGTTTTTGTTTCTTTTTTCCCCCTCTCTATTGCTGTGCTAACCACATGCATAAACAACTCTGGCATACAATGTATGTGCTAAAATTAAACAGTACATCCTGAACAATTTGCTGTGATCTTTTCCCTTACTGCCTAAAAGAACCAAAGCAGTCCCAATTAATGTTTTGGAAACAGTGTCAACAAAGGTAGAAAGCAGTTCTGCGGAATTCTCACAGAATTTCAAAAGTGATACAAATTAAAATTTGGAACTGGCACTTGAGACTTCCCATGGTAAAATAAGTGGGTGTTCCATGACCTCAGAGCATCCTCATCTCCCTCATCAAGGCAGAAATGTGTCCCTGGCTTAATAATCCCATTATGAAATGCTATTGTGTGAAAATTTTATTCAATACTGACAAGCAGAAGATTTTATAGAAGGGAAACATATGAGTTAGAAAACTTTGTAATGTTGTTCGTGACTCATGAAAACCTTCTCACTTACCAAAATTCATAATTTTGAGTGAACTTGACATGCTGGAAAAGTCCAAAAGGGAATTAATTGAAATCAGTTTGCACTGCATATTGCACACTGAGCTAGCCAACACAAAATGCAATTTGCAGCTCTGACGTCTTCTAGGTGCCCAAAGCACCCCAGGACCCTCTTCCTCTGCCTGTAAAGAATGAGGAGACCATTCAGAGGTAATTTTTGGGTGTGGTACCAGTACCCAATGGGATTTCTCTTGTCTCAGAGGCTCTTCAGCATCAGCACAACATGCCAGTCCAATCAGTTCTTCTGCACATCTTTTCCACCGAGAAGGTAATTTATGCCCCAAGTCCACTGAGCATAGAGAACCTCATATTTCTCCTCTGTTAGATTTGTGTCAGGAATTTCAGTTCAAGTCTTCCATGAGCAAAATGTAACTGCTTGTTCACTGGATATACTGCAGTGTTGAACCTATTCCACTTATGGTTTTAAGTCTCAAATGTGTTCTAGGATATATAGATAACTTAGAGCTTTTCTTGGGAGCCAGCAACCAAAATTAGTCTCATTGGTTTCTGTGAATAGATCTTTCCATCGATAAATCCTGAAGCTTTATACTAAAGAATTTATTTTTATCAGTGTGAAATTCAAAGCACAAAATAGTAATGAAGGAAACAAAATTAATATCTACTGACTCTCACCGTGATGCTCAAATAGCAGAGCTCTCTGCAATTAGAAGGGGCGAAAAAGGAAGTGGATTGAAAGATACTTTAATAATATAGATTTAAAAACTTTTAAAATACTTGAATGCACACAGTGAAGTTTAAGCCTGAGAACAATTCTTTGAAGCGCCTGACAATTGATATGTTATAAGTTGTTCAGCATTCTTGCTTGACTGGGACATTCACAGGTTATAGTGATGGTTCCCATGTTCCCTTAGAAATGTTTAAATAGCTTTTTATTCCAAATTTTGGCTGAGAAGCAGGACATCTCTCAGAGAGAGAACATACTGTTCCATCAGGTTGTGCTATGGCAAAGTGAATGTGGTCACTCTTCTTGAAAGATGTCTCCATATTTGACATTAACTTTTGAGACAGAATTTTTAAATGGGAACTTTTCTTTTTGTCTTAGTCTGACACTAAGAATTACCTTTATATCTCATTTTGTAAAGGCAGACAGCTTACTATAAGAACATTTAAGAAAAACTGGAAATTGAATTGAATCCAAGTCCATACTGTGAGAATGTATTTTCATATTTATATGACAAAGACAACTTCTACAAATAAGCAACTTTAATTAAAAAGTGATGTCACAATCCTAACTATTTGGACTGGTTTTGATTTCAGATATAAAAGAATCTTAATTTTATAGAAAAGATGATGGGACCATGTATTATTCAAAGTTCTCAATTGTCAATGTAAATACTGTGATCTTGTCCAACAGTGAGGGGATTGTATTCATTTTGGCAATATTCAAAATGCAATCAACCATAGATTATGAATGCCTTTAGACACTGTGCAATGGTGCATAAAACCAATCAATTATCTTTTTGACTAGGCTTATCTGGCACTGAGACTGGAAACCTGTCTTATTGTGAATTGTGTGCACCTCAAAAATACATAGAAACTATTTTCTTGTTTCTGTTTGCTTAATTAGTATACATGACATTCCTAGATGATCTGGGCATGGGAATCTTTACCATCCAATTTTCACATGTGTCCTATTTCTGTGAAATTTATCCAGGAATTAAATAAACCCAGTTTATGAGTTGTATGTATCTTCCTGTCTCAGTCTCATGAGATACCATATTAATGTATGTCTGCAGCATGGAACTCACAATTGTGTAGCATACCATGAGATTTTTGCAGCATTTTGAGCCCCACAGGAAAATGAATAACTAAATGTGTTTGCATTACAGTTTCCTGAATAATTACTTGAATTATTCTACCAGTATAGGTCAGTTTGGATCTTTGTCACCACTGCTATTTGTAATTCAGATTAGAAATAGGCATTTGTGCCAAACTGTGCATCCTGTCAACGTGCTTATATGAAACTCAGCAGCACCATCAGGGCATTTCCTTGAATGCTATAAAGTGGCCTCCCACACAGGAATAAAGGAGCCAGAGAAAGATACTGTATTCTCTGAGCTTTCTGCACATCGCTCTGCTTTATCCAAAGTGCATGCCCCTCTCTTCTTGGTTAAATAAGCCATTTGTTTAAGACTTGATTCCAATCAATATTCCAGTTTACCATTATATTAAAAATGGCACTTGCCATTTTATCACAATGTAAGGCATGGCACATTCCTTACTATGTGTTGGATTTAGGGGATGCTCTCTTCAATCATACTATTACTGTCTTGACAGTTCAGTCATTGTTATTCATGAGGACTTCTTGATGCTTATCTGCAAGTTGTTCAAAGATCACACAGCGATGACCCTGAAATGAGAATGAATAAGGCCTTTGTGTTCTATAAATCTCTAACAGTCAGCACAATGCTTGTATTTTTCTCCTGGGAGGAAAAAACAGAAAACAGAAAAAACAGAAAAACCTGTGACCATAAGCTTCTATGCTTGTGCATAATTCCTGTTACAAATGCAAAATTAAATCTCTAGCAGATGAGGTAGAAAAAAACACCCCTCAAATGAAAGTGAAAAGTATTCAGTTGAAGCTGCTAGAACAGAAGAAATACAGAGTGTCAGAGAAGCCAACGAATATACATGATTCAGAGTCTTTGAGCAACACTTTAAAGACATTCCAGGAGAGCCTAACATAATTAAAAGAGCTGTAGATATAGATAAATGCACTAAAGGAATAAGCAAATAGCACACTGGAGGAAAGTGTAAGTATTACTGAGCACAGCTAAGTATATTAGCCTGCTAAAGCGAAAATGAAGCACTGTTTAAATTTTAAGTTAATGAACAGCATTACATATAAAAGAGCTGTTGGAAATTAGTAAGAAAGAAAGTTAAACTGTATTCTCCAGAAGTAATTTTTGGACCTCTATGCATAAGCAATAGGGAAAGTTACCAGTCTTGCTAGAAAATCAATTATCAGATTAATAATGTGTAAAGTTTCTGTTTTCTTTTTTCCAGTATAGCAGTTGAATCACAAAGTTGATGAGAAGGTCTCAAAAAATTAAAAAATGTCTTGGCATTCTGTATAAAACATGTAGCTCTAAAGGGAATTTAAAAGAAATTCAGCAGCTACTTTATATGGAGAGACTAAAAAGATGGGGAGTCATCAGCAGTGAAAGGAGAAGGTGTGGAAGAGAAGTTACGATGTCATGAAAATTCTGGATAAGGAAGAAGCAAAATTTCTGTTTATTCTGTCCTATAATATGAGAACTTGAAAATAGTAGAATATCAGCCTAAAACAGAATTTTAAAAGGATTTATTTAAATACAAAGTACTGGACTTCTGGCACTTACTATCACATAGGATTTCAGGACATCAAGAGGTTCCAAAAGGAGTTAGAGAAATGGACGGACAATATCACAATGGGGTGAGGATGCATCTCTGACAAACCTGACACAACAGTGGTGTGTCATGGAAAGAGAAAGAGGAATGGACCTCTGGGAACAGCTAGGTTTGATAATTTCTGAATAGCTTTTCCTATTTCCACTGCTGAAGACAGAGAAGTTGGCTGGATAGACCATTGGTCTGACCCAGTAAAACCTTTCTTACATTCCTAAATTAAATTAAGAGCTTTAGGTAAATGCAAGGATCAAACTTAAAAAGTGAATATAAAGCTTGGATAGTTCAGTTTGTTGTCTTAAGAAATCTATGTTACTTATCTTGACCTCATAAAAGTCAAAATTGTTCTTGCCTAATATAAATAATTTCAGTAAATTTTGTCCTCCCTTTACAGGAATACTGCTGCTTTCTGAATAGTAAGAATTTGTGATTACTTTGTTTTACATATAAAACTTCTGTATTTTAAGATTCTTCATTGTATCATATAATGGAAAATACTCCATGGTTGCATGTGCTTATAAATGTACAGCCAAACTTAACCTAGAAACCAGCATACAGAAATGTATTATACCTCTTTAGAAATATAATGGTGTTGATAATATTTCCCAACACTGCTGCAATGTGGAAAAGTCCAGGCTATTTAACTCATTTGCTGGCACAAAAGGGGTGATTGTGTGAGGTTTTGCTGAGGATGAGCTCACAATAGATCTGCAAATTTTCAGCACATAAGCTATAATTACACACAGATGCAATTCAGTCTTCATTTTTCTAAAATTTAATATTAAAAAAGACACCCTATCTCTCTCTTTGCATGCTTCACGAGAAATATAAATATAGCAGACAAAATGAATTTTTCAGGCAAATGTATAACATACATTGTCAATAATGCTGTCTTCAAAATTCTTCAAAATTCTTTTTTTTTTTTTTTTTGATGCTAGGAAATATCTCAAAACATTCATCCTATGACACCAAGGGGGGAAAAAAGTATATTCTAGAAAGAAATTGTTCTGGACTCTGACTAAAGAGGAAAATTGTGATCCAGGGCTTTTTACCTAGCAACTATATTACAATACCTTATGTACATGCAATGAATCCTCAAGAATAGAAGAGCCTGCCCCAGTTGTGTTTCCATTTTGTAGTTCACCTTGCTGGATGGGCTGAAATTTCCAGTCAGATTTGCAAAGCCCAACTAGGTAATCTCTGCTCTGCAGGTAGGTTGAGGTGAGCCACATGAATGGTGTCTGCTTTAATGGGCAGTGCAGGCCAAGGGGAAAGCATTTGTGGCATGAGCTAGTGCTGAGAACTTAACAGCCACATCACACATTTCAGGAAGACATTTCTGGGATAAATAAATAGATAGATAGGTAGATAGATAGGTAGATAGATAGGTAGATAGATAGATAGATAGATAGATAGATAGATAGATAGATAGATAGATAGATAGATAGATAGATAGATAGATAGATAGATAGCCTGGACCCATGGCTGTAGAACATTAGGTGTGCTTTTGGAGCATATCTTCTATATCAATTCTTATCTAGAAGCTACCTGGTTTCTGTGTTTTGAGATTGCTTTGTGATGTGAATAAAAGAATGATAAATACCACAGAAGCATGGGCTGAAATTTCAGTGAGTAAATGATGCCATGGGTATTGAACACAATGGTCTGATAGTCTGAGTTATTCAAAGGCCATATTTGTGAAGGATTTTCATCAGAATACTGTTTCTTACCATTAGCATGACACTAAACATGGCTACAAAAGTGTAATATATCTGAGCAAAACCAAATTTTATAGTACAAAAATATGTTTTTGCTTGCAAATATAAACATTTGTTTTAAGGATATTCATCCACTTTATAGATGGCTCACAACATAGCCCCAGGACCCACCTAAAGGAATGAGGAACAGTTGTAAGCATATTTCACAAATCCCAACAACAGATTGTTGAAATTCACAAACATTTTTTGATATTTGAATGCTCAAGGGCAAATTTTACAGTTTATTAAATTGCCATATCTGGAAAAAAAAATGCCATGGTAAGCAGTGCTTTTTATTGCTGCATTACATTTTGCCCATTTTCATCTTTCAACAAGCAGTGGAGTCAGGAAGATCTCAAGTGTCCATATTTTATTAGAACTGAAGAAATTCTGCAAGGTTTAGAGAATATTGACACTAAATTAATCAATTCAAGCTGGTTTAGGAAAAGACCAGGCTTATATAAATAGAAAATATTCAACAGACTACTTAATGACAAAATTTTGAAAAATAGAGGCCACTAAAAAGTGAAAAAATAGATCCTTTTAAATAATGACTTGACAGTGGAAGAATGTTGCCCATACCCATCTGTGTCCCAGACAGAGTGAAGGAGATGGTTTATCTCCTGCCAGGACAAAAGCCAGCACAAAAGGAAGATCTTACAATAGAGCATTCTGGTGAATCTTCACTTATGGTACCCCATGGAGCCTGTAGTAACAATAGAGAAAGGAAATGTGACAGACTGAAAAAATTTCACAGAAAACCACAAGATGATAATTGAAGTCTTTTTACTGAATGGAGCTGTAGGTGTGTATTTGAGTGCAATCTGGTTGTGTTTATGAAAGAATACCATATCACTTTAAATTCCCTACTAGCAAAACAGTAAGTCAGGAAAAAACAAGTAGAAAATAAAAATAGGATCTATGGTTCCTGTAGTGTCATTCATTATGTATATGTCAGCTAAATGAAGCTGTTGCCAAAGGAAACTTCTTTGTTGGACAAGTAGATACATAGTCACCTGTAAAAAAAGGTTGAGTCCACACCATGTAGATCCCACACTCAAGGTTGTGATGGATTGAGTTAACTTTGAAGAACATCAATGTTTCTTTTCCCAATGCACTCTCCAGCATCTGCTTTGGATGAGGAGGTAGGTTCTGGAGCTATCATGGTTCAGGAGGTGGATTCACTGTTTCATGGTCTCCCTCTGCTCCTGCCCTGTGCAGTCTTCCCAACAGACATTCCCCCAGCACAGCTCTATGCCTTGTCCTCCTCCACTCCTTAGCCACTTCTCAAGCAGCATGATTTGTGGGGAGTGACCTCCTATATAGAGAACTGGCCCACAATGACAAATAAATAACAGCTACACTAAAAGAAAAGAGAAAAAGAAAGAAAAAAAGGAGAAGCCCAAGAACTCAGGCTTCTTCTGGCTTTAACTCATAAGATTTCTATGAAATTGTTGAGGTAGAGTTCATAATTTAAAGTATAAAGTGCTTAGTGATGATGTGCAGCTACTTGGCACTGTATTTAATAGTATGCCCCATCCTTTAATTCACTCTATTCTGTCTCTGATTTTCTAGTTAGTTTCCAATCTTTGTGCTAAATCCTTGTTTATTAGTAGAATTTTGGGGTTGTTTTACTTCCCTGTGATTTCTATAGCACTTATGAAACATGAGGAGCAATTACATGTACCCTTACATGGTTTAAAATGCCAGCATTCACTGCCTTTATTCCTTGGTGTGTACCTGCACTGTCATACTCCACTGGTATGTGGGGCATCAGTATAATTCCTAAGGCCTTCTGCAGATTCCTGTGTTTGCCTGATGAAATACAGAAGAAATACAGAAATATACCTCTAGGGGATGGAAATTTTGGTCTGAAACCACAGTGCTTGCCTGAACACATAACCTTGCTTCCATTTCACATTAAATGACACCAACCTTCATCCTACAAGTTATAGGAAGGTGTTTGTCTTGTATCCATGAAAGCATCAACTTCCCAATTTGTGCACAGCTTTAGAATGGAAGACAATGTCTGTATAACTTATTCATAAACCAGTACAGTTCAGTGAGATCAGTCAAATGAATCTGGAATCTACACTGCAAGATGATTCTAGAGAGAATGCAAATTTGGACTGTACAGAGGTACAAATTACTAGCATCCAGTGAAAAAATTAGTAATCAGCCTGAAACAGGCCCAGTTCAAAAGATATGATCTTTTTTTTAAAAAAACCCAAAAACAGAGGTAAGGGGGGTCCACCTCATCTAATTACTTTTCTAGAAGTACCTATCTGCATGATGAAGCAAGGCTTGTAATAAAGGTCAAGATGGATATAATTATTTTTATTGAGGTATTCTTCTGACACTGCTCAGAATTTGACAGCACTGTTCTTAAATTAGGTTTTTGTCATGAAGGCCTTGATGTTTTGTACTCTGTGTATAGCAGGCCTCATACCATATTCTTAGAGACAAAAATAACTCATTTTTGTGTTCAGCAGAGTATCATGGCATTGTCTGAGACACTGAACAAGGATAAATGAGAGAAATAAAAGAAAACTTGGAGATCTTTGAGGCTTAGTGTGCCTGTATCTTTACAAGGGAAAATTCTAGGTAGTATTATAGCCAAGAAATCTTGATGGTCAAAAATAAAATCCCAAGCCTTCAGGTTACAGATAGGATATATATTCTTAATAACAAGGGAGAAGGTCCAGATTAGTGGAAGAGATGGATTCTTCATTTCTGAAGAATCTTCCTTTGCATTTCAGCGTCTTTCTGAAACATGTGCTTTAGTCAAATGCAGGTAATTAAGTTCAGTCCAAAAGAACCTGGATGTATTGTATGAAATTATGTGGCAATATCCCCTGGCCCTCCAATCTTAACAAAATCTTGAGAAATGAAGTAAAATTGGATCTATTTTCTGTTTACTCTTCCATCTAAGAAAGACTAACAAATAACATTTGAATACTTTTCATGTGTAGGCCAAGTGTTTTGCCATATCTGTAGCCTTTAGAATTAATAATTTACATATATTTTTGTGGCTTTTGTAGTCTCAGATTCTTAGTCTATAATGAACAGTAATGCTTTGCTTTAGTAGAAAATAAATCATCCTCATGAACCAGCTAAAGTGGAAAGCTGATTTCCTTTGGCTCTTTTAAGGACTTCATCCAAAATAAATTTTCCATTTTTTATGTTTCTCCTACAAACATAAAATCAGAAACAAAAAAAGTTTGCATTCCATACATTTACAAAAAGAGTATTTCTCTTCTGTTTTTCTAAAGTGTTATCCCTGAAACAAAGCTATACTGTTAAAAGCTTTCAGTTTGTGATACGGAGCAACACACACAACTTGGCCAGGAGACCATGTGTGGAAAGCTAAAAAAAGTTTTAATTAACAGTAGATCTCAAAAAGCAACTTCAATTGTAATCATTACTTTCTTCCAAAATGAAGTTGGTCCAATTTTAAGAGAATTCTTCCAAAAACTCATTAAAAAAAAAAAGAAAGAAAAAAGTTAAAAGAAAGTATGTAGATTATAGCTTACTTTTTGAAAGGAAAGAAGAAAATGTATATTTTAAAATGTTTTATATACATGTTTATTATCTGTACCATATGAACTGTGTTTTGTCCCTACATTTTCTATTGATAATTTCCATAAAATACTTGGATGAAGAATAGGGCCTTTGGCAGAAGTAAGCTAACATGGAACCAAAAATCTGTTTCTTTGGGTGAAATACATTTTTAGTTTCTTGAGACTTTTGCCTCAATACACAGAAGTGCAGTTTCAATTTGATTTAGTATTTGTAATGCCATGTAGTAAATCCTTTACTTTTCCAGTCTTAACTAACAGCATTTCAAGCTACTCTTCAGCAAGCTAGATCCTGCCTCACTTATGCACAATTGCAGTTGAACTGTGTGAGAGTTCCTGCTTCTAAAGAAGCACACATTTCAGTCCTGACTTGTGTTGAGCATTTTTGGATCTTCCAACATACTTGATGCCAAAATACAATGCTACAGGACAGTTCTACAAGCAAACAAAAACAGCACTCACTACATCCTCCATTTTAATTCCACTCTCACAAAAAAAAGACTGTGATTTTAATATACACATTCATCCAATATCATTACTTGTATTAGTTGCACAAAGTACTTATTTTCTCTAAAAGTTACTGCTATGTTTAGTATTTTTTATTTTTAGCAGAGCATACCAATCAGGTAAATTAATGCTAGTAACATTCAGTTCACTCTCTTGTAGGAAAGGGCTTTTGCTTGTCTACAGCCTCACTAAGGCTTTGTACCTGACAAATGTCTCATCTGCATGCAAAACATAGGATCTATTATATAGATGTATCTGTCAAGGAAAGCCTAACACTCTCATCATTAGCTTTATGACTCGCAGACTTTTACTGTTCCAATCCCAACCAAATAATTTCACTGTTTCTACTTTCCCAGGTACTTAGTTGACCACTAAAATTTTCAATCAACTGAGTATTTTGAAAAATCCAGAGTCCTGGCCATTTCATGTAAATAAAAACTATAGTATTCATTCAATAGTGGTAGAATTTTAGTCTAGTGTTCATGGCCAAAACTTCTGTAGTCCAAAGTATGTGTTGTGTGACCATGTCTGGTTGTTGCTCCCCATGCAGTTCAGTCATGTTTAGGTGATTTCGATTGAAGGCAGTTTTCAAAGTCTGTTGGGACTTTTCCAGATGAAAAGCACTTTATAAATGTAAAATATTTTATTATTACAGCTGCCTCCAAGAGAGAAGCTGTGTTTAGCTGAACATTCAGAAAGAATATTTACAGAAATTTATTAGAAACTTTAATTTTGTTTCCAAACCACACTCACTAGAGATTTGAACTATTTGTCTTGAATTGTACCTGCCAAATTTTGATGACATGAAATTCCCCCTCCCCATTTAAAAGAGAAGGATTGACCACAGTCATACTGCAGACATTAAAGTAACCTGCATTATTAGGTTTTCTCCACATTCCAATCTATCTGCCTTAGGGTATTAAACCCTACTTTCATCTCTGTGAGATTCAGTATTGCCAAATCCAAGCCATAAGGCCATGTCTAGACTACAAACTGAAAAGTGGGTTTGACTGCACATATGGGCACCCTAAGCCACATGTCCCACAATTTTTCCATCTCTACTTTTATACATAGCCCACTCACAGCTTGGTTTTAAATAATTTACACTATTACAAAGAAAACCAACCTCCCAGCACTAGCTGATGAACCATTACTATGATTGATTTTGCCTGGGTGCAGGCCAGGCAGGCTGCCTGAACAAAAGCTTGGCCCACACAAAGCCACTGAGTATAATCAACGTTTCTGAGAGTAGTGAGAGTTTTTCCATCTCCTGGCACTCATCTAAATAACACCTCGGTGTTAGTTTAAGGGTTTGTGGTGTGAATTATGGGAGAGTTAAGTCTTGAGAATATTCTGAGATCCACGCATGCCTGACAGTAGAGATGCAAATCCTAGACATAAAAAGCATTGTAATGGCCCCAAAATCATGAGATTAGATTAATGAGATATTTTCAAGTACACCGCCATCTTTTGATGCTGGAGCCCAAACCAATTAAGGTTCAGGATACAGTCTGAACTTTTACCATGCAAAGATTATGTATGCCACAGAGCTGAAGGCTAGATTTGGAGAGCAAACTCAGTGTTTCTGCTCCTCAGATGGTAATAAGGTAATAAGGCAAATAATGACTGACTTCAATCCTCTGCAACACCCCTAGCCAAAAAGGACCTTAATAGCCAGGAGTAATCCTGAAGTGTGATTACATTAAGCACCTTCTGTATTCCTGGGACTGTCTTCCATCCTTTAATCTTTCTGTGTGGGATAATTAGGACATTTTCAAGTTCTTTCAGGTATTGTAGTTTCACAAAATGTGATATGTCTTATGTGGTGGCATGGTATTAAGTAACTGCTACATTACCTATTGTATCAAAATTAAGAACAGTGAGTGATATAAAAAAGAACCAAATGGGAATGGGAGGATTCCCAAGCCTCTCTTTCAAGGACAGTCCTAGATTATTTAATAGTGGCGTTACTGCATGTGACATGAAGCTGAAATTGGAGTCTCAGTATTGAATGTCCCTAAGAAGCAATGCATTTTGGGGAGAAAGGATATGCTACATTCACTAATGACCTCAAAACAGATTACACTTCTAACAGTAAGAATGAAAAAAGTCCTCAGACGTTTGGAGTGAGTACTTGGGAAGGACTACTTTCACCTAATTAGCACAAGTGTGCTGACACTAGTAAAAAACATTAAATAATGGAAAAAATGAAAAGATACAAACTATTTTAACAAGTTGGATAAATAAAAATTTTTATAACCATGCTATTCATAAATACAATGTTTCTAACACAGGTATGTGAATCTAATGCTAATTGAGCAAAAGCTAGTAAAAAGACTATTCTGATTGCTGCATATAGACAGTTAAAATTCATACTGGCATTTATGTCCAAAACAAGTTACTTAAGAGCTTTCTGGGCTGGTGATGACATGCCATTACTGTATTTATGTTTTAGACTATGAAATCTCATGTGCCACCTATTGGAAAGATGTTTTGGGTTATTTTTAAGTGCAGACTCAGAACCTCAGAACACAGATCATCAGAACTTTGCCTTAGGTGAATGTTTAACTGTATGAAGGCTCTAAACACAACTCCCTGTGAGATGATTGAAGGGTTCCCATTGATTTCAGCAAGACTGAGACTGGATCCCTAATGCTAAAGCAAAAAGCATGCATGGCTCTTCCTTGTGACAGTTTAGAAAACAAATTATCTAAGTTAAACAGATTTTTTGGAAAGTGTTTTCTAGAATGTACAATAAAATGCATTTCATGGCCATACATTCCTCTGTCCTTAGTAACCATCATATCCTTTTGGCTTTTTTTTATGCTTGTTGATTGAATTAATTGTAATAAAATAACAACTTCCTCACTTTTCAACAGACAAAGTCATTAACAAATAAATTCACTTTAGCACTTCTGTTTTAGTTATTTTCTTAATAAACCTCATACTGATAGTATGTCTAGAAGAATTATGGTTTGGGTTGACCAGAACAAAAGAGTTTATTCTATGTAGGAGATTCTCTTTTTTGTTCTCTGTATTATTTGTTAGAAGTAGCAAAAAATATGTATTCTATGCACAATTTATGAGAGGCTACGTATGTACACGTCCTACAGTTGAAGTAAGAAGCAGTCGTGAAACTTTATATCAGCTAGAGAGGGCAAAATCTCAAAGTTCAGGCAGGTGTTTGAGCTATAACATTTACTGACATCCTCTACACCTATAAAATACAAAAACTATATTATAACTTGTTTTACATATAGAAGTAATTTTTAATTAGTTTTCCTTTATGTGATTTGCATAAAGTAAGCAAGCCACCACAGATGTGCTTCTTCACTGTTGTAAGGAGCTCTACAGAAACAGGTACTTTCATAGAATCATAGAATCTTGTAAAATTCTTTTTCACAAATTATTTTTTATAAATGGGTGCAAAACACATTGCCAACACATATTAGTTAAGAGAATCTCCTCAGAATACCAAATTGATAAAATATGTCCCCAAATTGCCTCCTGGACCTGCATGATTTTTCCTGGCTCTTTCTGACATTGTGCAGGTATGCAGGTTTTATAGGTACTTCAAAAGCCTTTGCTTCCTCAAAAATTCAATTGTACAGAAAAATCTCTGGAGAGATACTCTGTCTTCTCTCTTGGTTGCTAAATGTACTTCCCACACAGAAGAACCAGGTGGACAAACATGGGCAGTTGTTATCATACCTCTCGCTCCAACAGCTTGCCAGAGTTTGCACTGGAAAAAGAAAAGGAGGCAGTCAGCATGAGGCACTAATTCCACTCAGCTGTGCAAGAGGTGGATGGAAATGAGCATCTGTGAGGCAAAAGGGACGCTGGAAGACAAGATTTCATGATCCTACCCTCCTAAGGGGTAGCAAAGGTAATGTAATGAGAAAAAGAAAAATTAAACAAAATACCATTTCTTCCTGGCTGTTTATACCAAGGTGGCTTGACACATCCAGCCCAACAAATGACAAAGGAAATAGGTATCTCCAAGACTTACAGGAGGCCAGTCTGGTTACCATCAGGGAAGAATCAGGCCAGGAATTTTCACCTGCGGGATTTTCAAATTATAATAAAAAATATTTCGTTGTTCTAATCAGGCAGGCATGAATAAGTAAGATGAGAACTACATTTTAGATGAAAACTTCAAGAAGGAAGGACACTACTCTGGTTTCCTTCAGAGGAAAATTTATTGGAAATATTCCTCCTAAAAAACAAACTCAGATGTTGACAGCTATGAAAGCTTTATTTGTCCAATATTTCCATGCTAGGATACATTTTAGAAAAGCGAGCCTTTGAAAAGCTCTGAAGAATTGCAGAAAGGCCAAGTGAACAAACAGAATGTTCTGACATTTCCTTTCTTGAATACTGTTTATAAGTCATCTAAACCAGTTTGTCATTGCAAAGACCAAAGACTTAAATCCCAAAATAAATGTTGCTCACAACAACCGTGCTTTGCATTGGAAAAAGAACGTCTTCATTGCCTGAAGGTTATGGACATAAACAGAGTCAAGGTTTTGAATATTGTGTAACATGCATTTGTTGTTGAGCCTGTTTAGTTCCTGGACAGTGAAGTGAGGTGCAACAAGAGCTACTGTTTTGGCCAGTTTTGAGCAGTATGGACAATGTTTAATCTTTGAAGAAGTAGTAATTTTTAAATAATCGTTGCAGATTATCTTTGCTGACAGCAGCTTCATTGTTAAGTTATTTTGTAACCATATAACTTTAACTACATTTTAATTCAAAGTGCTAATCTGTTGTGATCATATAGATATATTAGATGAAAACTGAAATCCCACTGCACTTCAGGCTACATGATTGTTTTGCTTAAAACTCTGTGATTAAGCAAGTACAGCTAATAATTATTTATTACCATGAAGGCATACTAAGTGACTTCTAAGATTAGATAAGATAAATAATCCTTTAAAACCTAAGGCAGGGATTATCCCATTGCTGGTGAACTGCCACTATTAAAAGTCAAGATTAATCAAATAAAAAGAAAAAAAAATTGTGACATCTGGCTAGATTTTCTTATTTCTCTGAAGTTTCTTCTCTAAGGAGTCTCAGAATGTGAAGATTTCTTTCTGACTTGGATTGAAGAAAAGATTTTGAAATCTTGACATTTATGGCTGCAATAATTGCCATTCTTGTTCTTCCCTGAAATGTTTTGATATTAAATTTTATATAGAACCTGGAGAATGGTGGAATGAACTGAATATTCATTCCCACCTCTCAGCTTCATGTCAATAAGATTTTTCACACTCTTCACCAAACAGACTGCGTATGTGTTTCTATGTATTATATTTGTGAGTGACATGATTCAACTGCAACTTCAAAATGTTCTCACTGTAAAAATGCCTAAAAACTATTAGGCACTTAGCCCTAGATTTTGGAAACCTGACTCTCAGTATGCATTTTTCCACTCTATTAGTTAAGGTTTTGTCTTCAAAATGAGTTTTACTAAGCTTTAGTTCACTAAAAATGTAATTTTGAAAGAGATTCTAGAGCACTCCACTGGGATCTCAATCAGCTCTTGCTGTTATGCTTTCTATTTACATGTAAAGTCAAGGAAGTGAAAATTGCCAGAAAGGAAATTTGGAATGGGCTGTAGTGTCTCTGTAGTCAGAGGATACTTGGTTCTGTGTCTTAATTTCATTCAGACTGATTAATTCGTTTATTGCATGAAACAGTTTGTGATGTAAAAATATTAGGTGACTGAAACTAACTTCTGATAAGAAAGGAAATACTCTCAGTAGTCGAGAGCAAAATCCAACTCGACAAGATAGATCCTTTTACAGAGAGACAGATTTCAATTTTAATTAAGGTTCCAAGTGTTTTAAACTGTGTCTGGGTTGATAATGCAAAAACATTTGCTGGATTATAGCAGATCCCACTTCTGCAAATATGGAATTTTCAGTACTGTACAAATGCACCATCATACTGGATGGATCAATTTTAATAAAATAAACTCTATTCACTTTGATCAACTATATTGTGGTTCATGGGTGAAACCCTGATACTGAGTGTGTGGTAAACCTGTGAATTTTTTGTGCAGGATGGGCCATTTCTGTCTCTTGGCAGGGAAAGGATTACACAGTATTACAATTATTAAAAATTCTAATTTGGGGCCAGGTTTTGCCCTCAGGAACTTCCTTAATTTCAGCAGGGAGTTGTTCATGTTTATCTGATTGAAGAATTTGGACACTATCGCTCTTGGTTAAGGTAACTTTTTTCTTTAACAAGAATGTGCACTAGTCAAATCTAAAATCTGAACGTAGCAGGGATAAGTTTCCTACCAGGAGACAAATGTCAGTAACTGTTCTGTTTTGATAAGGCAAAGCAATTTCCTTGTAAAGGGAGTGGGAGATGGAGCAGAAGGAAGGAAAGAGGCATCTTCTTCCAGATACCTTGTAGGCTTGTTTTTAAATTATGACTTTGGATCTAACAACAGGTTTGGCAAGCGTTTGCCTAGGAAATCCTGACACCATGCCAGATTTTCTTAGCTGGTTTGTAGTAGAGTGTGCATTTTTTAAATACACTGTAATCATTTCAGACCACATAATTAGAAACACAAAGCAGTTTACTGAAACATAGTGATATATTAAGAGTTCAGTTAATTACACATAAAGAAACAAGTCAGACTTCAAAACCTTTACTCAGTTTCTGTTTTATTTGCAACTGGGACATGCTGATGGGACTTTGCCTGTTTAACATTGAGTAGGAGTTTCAGAATTTTAACCTGAGGGTAAAATTTTCAAAAGCATTTAAGTGACTGCCTCACTGAAAATCAATAGGACTTTCACTCCTTAGGGCAACACTTTAAAAAATATGTAGATAGCAAAGTCCAGTTCACTTCAGTGTCTATGTGTAGTAAAAAAAAAAAAAAAAATCCATCTTTCTTGTGCTAAATTTCCTTAAAATAGAAGTGTTACATTTCAGTGTCATCTAAGAGTTTCTGAAAATGTTACCACAAATGGACAGGCTGTTATTCTCTCTCTCTCTCTCTCTTTTTTTTTTTTTTTTTTTTTTTTAAATGTAAAATGTTTTGTATTCTTTCAACACATGCAGAAATCATATGTTTTGGATGATAAGCCACATTGTCTTCAAACTTGTCTTAAAATCTTATTGCAAATGTTCAACAAGAGTTCTTTACTGTAAATTTTTCTATATTTTTTTCAAATTCCCCCTTTTCAGTCTATTTAATGTCTTTTTTGATAAAAGTGATAATTTACCTCCTTTGAAGCCACAGCCTGACCTAAATTATTTTGTCTACATTACGTATAAAAGCAAGCAGATAAAAAATAAAATTTTAATATGGCATCTTAGGGACATGAAGAAGACATAAATCAGAACTAATTAGTAATTCTTATTAATGAGAATATGTTGTTTTCCATTGAATCTCTCAAATGTAATTTACTGAGAAAATTAAAAAGCATCAGTATAGAAAAACCTGGGTATTAAAAGAATCTTTGGCTTTAGAATTTGCAGCATGAGTGAGTGTCTTGGTTCTCTAACATGTTTTCTGTATGAGCTTTA
Source organism: Erithacus rubecula (assembly GCF_903797595.1). NCBI lineage: Eukaryota > Metazoa > Chordata > Aves > Passeriformes > Muscicapidae > Erithacus > Erithacus rubecula. Next base: position 30,687,706 of record NC_136689.1, read on the forward strand.
AAACTATGCTAACTTGTTGCACAATAGCTTACAAGTTCTCAACAGTTGCATTCATTACAATTTTACCTCACTTTCAGACAAGTTCTCTTATCAAGCTCCAAATCACATTTTAGGCAGCTTTGAAGTACCTTACTAATATACTTATTGCTTAACAGAAAATAGCCTGACAATCCTTTCTGTTTTAAGGTGCAAAGTAATAAATGTCAGTTTATTTTTTGCAATCATTTATCTGAGCCTGTGCTTACTCTCAAAGTATCTGGACTTGAAACAAGTCAGAATTGCAGTGCTCTAATGGTCTTCTTGTATATAATAATAAAAATATAAACAAAAATTTTGAACCTTTATTTCCATGATGCCTTCATTCTAATTCTGGCCTTTTCCTGTCATTAAAACTGAGCAGACCTAAGTTTTATGAAAACTTAAGGATTCCTTCTTTTTTTTTGTGCACATTCAAGGATCATGTGGCTTGCAAGGCTCTCTGGCAGTCATTTGTACTTGTCAGTGCATACTCTTCTATTCCCTGTGGCTGTTTTGTGCTTCTAGACAGGTGTGTGCACTCTGCACAAAACTTTGCCCTTTGGACATCATTAGGGTGTCTAGGAAACATGGAGAATGGGATCCTGACAGACTTATAAATGACCACAAAGAAGGGAATTCTCTTTTGGGATCTTTATGGAACGTATGCCTTATGTTATTCCACATCCATTGAGGGAGCGTGGTTTTTCCATCACAGAAAATGCAAAAAAAGCAAGATTTAACCTGCAGATAACTCTGGATACCATTCTCTGAGAAGAGTGATGGATGGCTTTACCACAGTGTTTAGGTTCACTCAGAAGCAAGGCTGTTAAGATAGGAGGAACAGTTAAATTGAAAAAAAGTGTGTAGTTAAATATAGCACTTTATCCCTGGGTACATGTACAAACATTTAAATTAATCTGGTTAATGGGTTTCTGCCCTGTGTCTTCCCCACAGTCACTTTTCAAGCATCTGAATAAACATGGGCCTTTGCACCATGCCAAGCAGCAGAACTAAGCTCTCGTGTATCCTTGGGAGCAGTGAAATCCAGACTCCTGGACTCTTCACACTGAGCACTCAACCTCTCCAGACACTCAGGTATCATCAGAATGCCCCAGCTAATCTTAAGCATCATAATGGAAGATAAAGGAGAGAGAATTTATTGCCTAGGACTCAAAGCACATAGAGTTTTATAGATCAATAAGAACATCCTGACTTATGCCCAGGGGCAAAAAGGAAGCCAGTACAGACTTCAAAGACCTTGTGTAATATATTCCTTATGGCCAATATTACAGATTAAGCAAAGCGATGTTCGACACAAGCCATCAAATCTGACCAGAATGAGAACAGACTATACACTGGATAAGTTTATTTTGGAGGCTACAAGGATAACTTAGGGCCCTCACCTTTGAGAACTTAACACAACATCTAACTAACGATAGCAAAATATATTTTAAGTCTGGGAACTCATTCGGAGTTAAGCATCAAGAAGAACCTTTTAATTCTGAAGTTCACTGAGGAAGAATGAGCAAATTTATCTGATCAGAATTCCTTCAAGCAACTTCTAATCTCTCGCAGGGAGATTCAGAAAAAGTGAAAAACTGCAAGCTCGAGGTTTGATAAAGAAAGTATAAATCAAATTAACTGACAAACTCATAAACCTGCTTACCTTTCAAAGCAGGGAGGCTGACAGTACTGACCAAAAAACTGAAATCACAATATTTTCATACAATATTTGTAACAAGTGGAAAACACAAAATTAATACAGTATCTACTCTGTGCCTAATGCACAGAAAAATAAGGTAATCTGTATTATCTTTCCTGTGGCAAATTTTGGTCCAAACTTTTCCTTTACACAGGCTGCAGGAGGTTTTTCTTGAGGTTTTCCATCTCTAAGTGACAAGACCAAGAGATGTACGTGACAAACCTAATGGTTTCATCTAGACTAAATTCAAAGGATGATCATTAGCTTTCATGGAAAGCTGAAAAGGTTGAGGCCTAGCAAGCTGGGCAAGACCCAGGTCTATAACAACTCCAAAGTGCCATTCATTTTCCCTGTGAGAAGATTATACACCTTACTTCAAAGAAAACAGCTCTCAAGGAAACCTCTGACTTTCTTAAGGCTTGTCTAGTGTGGGAAAATCTCTTTACTAGGAAGAGGTCCCCTGGCTGGTAGGCACAGATACTGCGGATAACTGGAAAATTGGTTCTATGCCTTTAATTACAGTGGCTCAGTTTAGCACAGAGACTATCCTGCAGGGAAGGTGAGATGTGTAAAGATCTGTATAATCTGTGAATATGAAAAAAAATGAAGTAGGACTTGAACATCAACAAGGTTCATTGCTGTTGAAAAAAAAAAGAATGCTCAAATATTAAGGATCTGTAATGTACATAGCTTTTTTTTGATTATTTGCTTAAGAAAACTTGTTTTTTAAGAGAAGGTAAAATGCACATCTTTGCTTTTGGAGTTAGATGAAATGCTCCATGAGAGTGGAATTTGGAGGTTTGTAAGGGGTTAGCAGTGATCCCACTCCTCCATACATTACCCTGCTGAAAGAGCTCACTCTGCCTTGCAACATTCTTGTTATTCCAGAACTGGGTTGGGCTAGTCGTAATACATGCAGGCAATCAACTCAACTTCCCCACACACAGCTCTGCCAGTAAAACTCACTTCACCTTGCAACACTCCTGTTTTTCCTGTGTCCTTCAAGCAAGAGCTATCAGTTTGGCACTCACTGTGGACGTGTCCTTACTCCTACTGAAGTTCAGGATAACTTTCTTAGTGATGCAAGAGGAAAGTGGTGATGATATAGACAAATGTCTGCATGTGACTAGGGTGAAACAAAGTTGTCTTCTCTGAATGACAGATTTTGATCCTGGCAATAGATGCAACTAACCTGTGCTCCACTTAGGATTTTATTACAGCAATAAAATCCAGTGTGACTTTATATATCAACTCAGTAACAGAGAGTGTAAGTGAGATTACAGTCTAACCTTTACATAATATGGCCTTCTACAAGGCTGTGCTTTTTCCCAAGAAAAAGGTTTCCTTTCTAGTTAGAACACTAGAGTTCTAACAGTGTTGATCACTGTTGTTTTATTTATTTTGAAAATCTATAGAGCATTCACCATGATGCAGACAAGCATTGGCCTACTGGCAACATCTCAGTTTACACCGGGCCATGGAATTTTATGTAAAATCAAGCATGTGAATGACACAATAAAGAAGTATGCCAAAGTAAGGATTATTCTTCCAAAATTCTGAAAAAAAGATTTGCATGTTTTCTCTTTGCTTCCTTTATCACATGAAATAATACATTAAAATATAAGAATGCTCTAGGCAATGTACAAAACTAAAAAAAAGACTAGTTTGGTGAATGAGCATGGTGAGAGCCTATGAATATGGATACGTTTGTACTAAGGAGCCTAGAGGAGATACTTTTTATATGTGGTGATACAGAAATACATACTTATAACTCTGCACACCAGGGAGAGAATATTCCCCTAAACCAAATCATTTCCCTTGCAGTACTCCCTGTTGATCAAAGCTTCATAATTTAAAGCATCTAGAGGCAGCTTTAAATTATTCACAATATTTTTTAAAAATAATTTTGGTGTATTACAGACCGTATTTGTGTAACTAGCGGTCTTCTATAAGTTCTATACATTTTGCACCCTTGTAGAGCTCATCTCAGTTTGAGAAGAGAGTACATAACTTTGCATAAATTGAGCAGGAGAGACTCACTCTGACATTATGTTAGCCACACCATGCAAAGTGCCAGACATGTAGGACCATAGGGAATGGCAGGGCAGAGCCGGCAGTCTCTAGGTCTCAGCATGAATGCTGCTGTGTGCTGGTTCCTAAGAGTTTTCTGATACCCTCAAAAGCCCCAAATAGGAATCCTGCAATTAGTGCATCTAACTCCTCCTTTACTGCAGCCTTCTCTCCTATTGGTGAAAGGTCTTCGCAGCTCATGTAGGGACCCCACCCCTTTTGTGGGTTTTCATTCTGAAGCTATCCACAACTTTACACCTGAATGAATGCCAAACCTCTCTGAATATATAAAGGAAGCCTTCAAGAGCAATTCCAGTTACACAGAAGAAGCAGAAGGAAAAGATTTCATCCAGCTTTGTGAGACAGAGACTGAACCAGCCATGCTTCTCCCTGCCATTCACTTCTATGGCTTTCTCCTGGCGTGCATCTTCACGAGAAGCTATTTGGCTTTCAAGAACGATGCCACAGAGATACTTTATTCCCACGTAGTTAAACCCGCTGCGGCGAGCCCAAGCAGCAACAGCACGTTGAATCAAGCTAGGAACGGAGGCAGGCACTTCACCAGCGCTGGATCCGACCGTAACAGTGAGTATCCCACCGGCGGCACTTCCACCGCAGCCGTGGGCGGCAGCCCCGCCCGGCGCGGCCCCGGGAGCGGGAGCGGGAGCGGGAGAGGGAGCGGGAGCGGAGCCCCGGCCGGAGCCGCGCATCCCGCGGCAGCGCCCGGACCCCCGCCCCAGCGCGGGGCTCGGGAACCGGAGCCTGGAGGAAGCCCAGGGGCCCCGGGCCACGGGGAGATGCTGCTGGTTCCGGGCCGGGATCTGCCTCGCCGGGTGGCCCCCGAGCCAGCCGCGCTCCCACCCCCGTGCTGGGAAGTCCTGTAGGACCGGCTCTCTCGGGCAGGTTACTTCCTGAGGGAGGTTCATCCAGGAATGCCGACTTCTATGGTATCTACCCGGCAGGGAAGAGAGATAAAGAAAAACGAGCGAGAGGCATTTCCAGAGCGCTCGCTTTTTTGACTCACCTCCCACTGCGGGCAGGGGAGGTGTCTGGGCTACTTTTCAAGTGCAATAAAAAACTCTGAATTTTGTTCCCGCTGTTTAGTTTTATTTCCTGCTGTAGCACTTACCCGCTTAACACCTCCAGCAAAAGTAAACAAATCATCTCGTAATTTACCTATGATCTCTGCTCTAACTTGCCTTTTTTATATCCAGTCTTTTCCTTCTGAGTTTAAAGTATATATATATCAGATACTTGGGAATCTGAAAACCTGCTGACTTTATTAGTTCCCTCCTCCATAAAATGAAAGAAATCCAAAGAGAGAAACATACACACACACCACCCCACCCACAGCAACTTGATAAAAATAGAGTCATCCCTGGAAAGTGAAGGCAACAAGTGACACCGATATCTTTCAGCTAAACCAGGTGTGTCAGCTTCTATGAATGCTAAGGGTTTAAATGCACAGGAAATATCTCATCATTATGAGATTACTGGAACAGCCCAGTAGGTATTCATTGTCACTGAGCTGTCACTGGTGAAAAGCTTGAGCCGGGGAAGACAGAAAAACAGAAGGAAAGACAAACTCAGATCTGTGACCAGATGTTTCTAGGTACAGTCCTGAGTGCAGCTGCAGGCAGACAAGCTTGAATCTTTTCTGCAAAGCAGACAGTAGAGCAGCCCTGTCAATATTCCCTGGGATGAGCCTGCAGATTTACAGTCCCCTCTGCCTGCCCATCGAGACACAGAGGACAGGGTGAAGCAATCTTAACGCATTGCCTCTGTTCAGAACTTGCTTCCAAAAATCCAAGTAGAAACAGAAGCAGCCTGTAGCTGTGATATGTAGATGTACCTTCAAAGCCTTTTATGATTCACTCTAAAATGTTTCTAGTAATTACTTCTATTTTAAAAGCGTTAGTTAATTGCATTGTATGTAGAATCTGTGCCGTAATTGTCCTTCGGAAAGAGGGAGAGCACAGCCAGTAAAGATTGCTTATTAAAATTAAGCACACTGTGGGCGTTTATTTCAAAGTGTAATTACTGAAATAAACAGTTGTGTTTATTGCAGGGTGCAGAGCCGCACATAGAGACGGGTACAAACATGCCTGTGTGAGAAGCTCTGCATGTTGACTCTGTCAGCTGCCTGAGAGAATTTGCAGGATTCTCTATGTTACATATAATATGCAGACTACTAAGTTAGAAAGATGGTGTTCTCTTGGGGGCAAAAAGACCCCTCTGAAATTGTTACTGCTAATCACTCTGCAAATCAAACCCCATTCTGTGGCAACCTCAGCTATAACCACTTCTGCAGTGTCTGTTTCGAGCCGCAGAGTTCATGGGAGAGTTCAGTCCACTGTAACCATGGAATGAGAAGAAACACACTATTTGAAATTCATTTAAAAGCATTTCAACTGTTTCCAAAGCAGTGTTTTCCCCCTTGCTAATGATCCAACGTAATTGTTGTAAACATCACAGAGTAGATTCCCTAGACTGTGAACAAGCAGGAAACATTTCTTCCCTTGGGGCATTTTTTCCTCTTCTAAAAGGTATGTCCCTGAGAAGAAGTATAGAGAATAAAATTGCCTCTTCTACCACAACTGCTGAAGTGCATGTCATTAGGATTTCTTTATGCTGTGGTATTATCCAGAGATATCATCAGCACTTGAGGCCCTTGTGTTGGGGGACACAACAGTAAAGAGATGTCCTGTAAAGATTACAACCTACTTTTAACTTCTACAAAACATACCTGGTTAATGTGAAAATGACTGGTTAAGGAAATCATTCCATTCTGAATCTCAGTGTTTCTTGTTCTGTGCACTCTGCAGATCGTGTTCAAGTTGGTTGCCGAGAACTGAGATCCACCAAGTACATCTCAGATGGTCAGTGCACCAGCATTAATCCCCTGAAAGAACTGGTGTGTGCTGGAGAATGCCTCCCTTTGCCACTGCTCCCCAACTGGATTGGAGGAGGTTATGGAACCAAGTACTGGAGCAGGCGGAGCTCGCAGGAATGGAGATGTGTCAATGACAAAACTCGCACCCAGAGGATCCAGCTTCAGTGCCAGGATGGAAGTATAAGAACCTACAAAATAACTGTGGTCACTGCCTGCAAGTGCAAGCGCTACACCAGGCAGCACAATGAGTCCAGCCACAACTTCGAGGGAACCTCTCAAGCAAAACCCATCCAGCACCACAAAGAAAGGAAAAGAGCCAGCAAATCCAGCAAGCATAGTACAAGTTAGAAGTCAAACATTCTCTGCTCTCTCATTTCCCTCTCCTTGTGCCAAAATTGAACTCACCTGTAACCATTTGCTTTACCATTCTGACTGCTTAAAGACAAGTCTGCCATTGCTGTGTTCTCAGTGTGACACTACATTCTTACTGCTTTGACCAAAATCAAAAGGGGCATTCTCAGCATATGGACCTTTTGGGTGATTTTCCAAACACTCAAGATGGGGAATAATACAAGCCTTCCAAATACCATAATATAAACCTTCCAAAACCACATTATAAACTTTTACAATTTCTCCAGCCACGAAAGCAAAGAAAATTTGCCAAGAGTATTCACTGAAGTCAATTTTGTAAAATGATGCTTCGTTGTTTGTTTTCCTGAGAACAGTTATCACATCTATTGCCTTTTATATCATGTTTTAGGATCTTCTGACTACAGCTTAAAGTTCAACACATTGTATCTGCTTTCAGATTAATTCTAAAAAAAAAGTGCTTTGCATGCTCACCTTTCTCTTATCTCAATATACCAAAAATTAAAATATGCATGGCAGCAATCAAAAAGTAAAGCTGAACGAACTATTTATTTGTTGTTGTAATTATTTAATGAGCTTTTATGTGTGTTATTTCCCTTAAAAATTTCCTTATGTTTATAGCTTCTCATATGTATCAAAGTATTTTCCTATGATTTGGGGCTGAATTAGAACATACATTTTGTAGATAATGTAAAATAGACATTTTAGCATTTAGGTATATATATATTAATTTTGAATATTCATAGATTTAGGTGTTATTTTGACATAGCAACATAAAAACTGTATTTTTCATTCTTCATCTTGTATTATTTTTGTTTAAAAGTGTGCAATCAAAAGACAGATATGACTTCCTTTCAAATTCATTGGTTTCTTTTTTTTTTACAAAAATAAACACTGCTAAAAAACTGTATTGTCCGGCTCTCTGTATGAAAATGCACACATTTCAACCAGTCACAACACTTAGATTTAAAAAAAGGGAAACATTATTTGGTTTTAAAAAGTCTATCTATGAAATTTAACATTAAAACAATATTTCTCAATGTAAAGATCTCATACAACTTTCTAACAGATAATGCTTGTTAATGGTCCAAGTCAGGTTCTTATTTAACAGTTCTCAAGATCTATATTTCAGAAGAAGTGCATATTTGAGAAATTTTACAAGCTGCTGAGACATCATCATTTTTTTCATTAGTAATGATCAAGTCAGAATAATGTATAAATTACATATGGTTTCATTTTTTCCATAGAACCAATAGAGTCCTGCACATTTATTCACAAATTCTTATAGAATGTATCAGAAAATTATTAATTAATCTACTTTTCAACACATAGTACATGAATCATCTGCCCTTAATCTTTCAAGTTGTATTTAAACACTATGGGCAAGATTTCATCATGGGATTCTGCTGTTCTTAAATCATTAACTTTTACAATCCATTTGCACCCAAAGTAAAAATTACACAAGAGGAGAGTAATGAGAAATCTTGCCTGATAAGGTCTCACCCAAGTTCTCTTTGACCTTCTTTTTATCTCCTTCTATTTTGCATTTTAATTCCAAAAGATTCATCATGAAGTTCTTGGCAGAGATCTTGGTCATTAATGTAGAACTGTTTGAAAATCACTGCTGCTGCCTGACTTGACTTACTGAATCCTAATTTTTATTGACAAAATGTAATGGTTTTCCCTCAAAGTTACTTTCAAGAATTCACTTTAAAATTTGCCATATGTAAAAGAGAGGAACACTTTCAAATTCAAATTTTAAGTGATCCACATGGTAGTACAGTTAAAAATCCCTATTGCATTAATGAACTAGTTTTTTCAAATTCAGTTTTGTGATTGTAAAAATAGCAAAATGGTGACACCAGAGACCACTTATACTTAAATCCTCTGATCTTAAAGCTGCCTCTTTTAAGCATAAAAGGAGAGATGATGAATAAGGGAGTTAGCAGGGAGAGAACTGAAATTACATTGCTGCTAGGCATATCAGTTCAGCAGAGTTAGAGATTTATTTTAACAGACATTATAGTCTCATTCAATCATTTCATGACAGAAAATTTTTTCACAAATGCCAAACATCCATCTATTTTTAAATTGCTGTCCAGCTACTTGTTGAAGATAATAAAACACAAAATATTGAGATAATGGACCAATATATGACCAATTTCAATGCCAATAATCACTAAAAATCAGTAAAGCTGCTCTACCTGGTCTGTATTTAACATCCAGAAATAAGAAGGATGAAAAAACTGCACATCTTGTTCATAACTCTTCTTCAGTCAGTGAAGCTGGACTGTAGGAACAAAATACATGTTTAATATCAGTTTACATCTAGAATTAGGAATAATAACTTCTAGTTTGTTTTTTATGCAGAACTACCCAAAGGGGAGTATCTGATACACTTCCACTAAAATGACTTTGTGAAATTTTGCTGGACATGCTATAGAAAGACCATGGGGCCCATTTCAAAGTCTGGTATATTTAAGGGAACATGAGGGAAGTCAGCAGGAGCAGCATTTTAACTTTGATGTGCCACTTGAGTTAGCCAAGATCTCTTCTTTGGCCATGACTGGCCTCTTGGTGGAGAGATCTGCAGGAAAGCAGCACTAGAACTATGTTAGTGTAGAATTTTCTGAAGGAATAATGTTACTCTGTGGTGCAACTTGTGGCTCTGAATGCTTCAATGTGGCCTATGCAATCTGCCTTCTGTTTTATCCTGTTAGGTGTGAACTCACAGGGGTCTATCCAAGGATCCAGACAAAAGGCAGTGCACGAGTACATTTAACTAGTTTTTCTGGAGAATCTCCAACATGTGAAGTTGCAGTGGATAGGATATGGGCCATTGCTCTTGTGGAGGTCAGTGGACAAAGTTTCTCAAAGACTCACTGAAATAATTTTAGATATGATACATCTCAAGTTTGCTTCCGAATTAAAAAGGAAAGATAAACATACTAAATTTTTAACTTAAGTATTAAGTCAAATAGATAAAAGTGTGTAAATGTTTTGAAAAAGTACAATGTAGAGGCAAATTAGATAGTTTTTTCATACATTAAACTATTAATAGCCTAGATTTATTACATGAAAATTTTATAGAAGTTGACTTTCTCAATGTCCAATCATATAGGCAGACCAGAATTGCAAATGCTTTCTTAAAAAGCATTTCAAACATCTAAAAAATAACCTAATAATTTTATAATTTCTCACACTTGTTTCTTGAGAAAATGAAAAGTGAATAAATTAGAAACAATCTGTTAATCTACCATCATTATTTCATTACTTTTGAGTTGATGAAATCTACTCCCAGCTAAGGGGTAAATTGTTTTATAATGAGTGGAAATCAATTTTCTTTAGACATCACTAGAAACAAACTTAGCCAGATGCTGATTGTTTTGATAGCATGGAGACACTCAGAGGCACACTCCTTAGAGGCAGTGGTAGATAGTATGTGTCATTAAGACATTTATCAACTGTGGAAGTCATAAGGGCCTGACATTTGCAATCTAGACTAGAAAGGCCCTTGAGAAGTTTATTTATTCAGTTATTTAATAATAGTAACAAATCTGCTGCTCTCGCCTTTCCAGCAGCCTTGGAATCAAAACCACCCAATCCAAGCTCAGTCATTTGTTTGGAAATAAAGCAGACATTTGAATAACACCCTTCAAAATACCTAACAGATTTCTGCTAGTAAATCACTTTAGTCCTTCTAACCTTGACCTTTATATCCTTCCTGAAGAAGTACAACATTAATCAAGAAAGGACTGTTCAATACATTCCACTGTGAGAGTCTTGTTGCTACAGTATTAACCTGGAGGTGTTCAGTTGAAAATTATAAGGAATCCTTAGAGTTGGAAGGCATCCTATTCTCATGATGCATTTCCTTTCCCGGAGGCCAGGCAAGGGGCTTTGATTTTAAGTTCATTGACATACATATAAACATCACTCCAGGCTAAACCTGAAAATTCTCTAGAGATTTATGAGCTAAGCAGACATTCTGTCACTGGATTTGCTAATTTTGCCTGAACGTCGCCCCCACAACAAAAAGCCTGCCTATGCATCTTTCTGAAAGACATCCAGCCTTTCAGCTCACTCCTTCTGTGAGTTATGTGGACTGACACACTAGAAAAGTGTGATTTACAAAAGATATTGCCTGCTACTGAGTTAATAATCAAACATCTATCTCACTCAGTACTTCGATGACAAGAAAATATTCTTAATTTTAATTAATGCTTATTGAACATCATGCCATGAAAATAAGTAGTCTCTACTAATTGCTGAAAGAAATCTTTAGACTCCATTTTGGGAGTTTGCATTTTCTTACTTCCCTTTGGTTTGACATGATAGTGAAAGAGGTGATGCTGCATTACCTGAAGTTCAGGCCTTCTTAATGCTTCTTTGCAACCACAAATAAATATAGAGGACGTCTTAATTGAAAAGAAAATCTGGAAAACTTCTTTATTAGGGATGTTTATGGAATATGGTACTAATTGAATGTGATGGAAAATAATGAAATGAAATGAAATGAAATAAAATAAAATAAAATGTCAGATAGCACAAAAGAGGCCCAAATGAAAATCCCCTGAAATGATAATACAGTTCTTGTCTACTAAACTGCAATGGTAACTCCTGTCAGTAAGTGGTTTTTACTACCATCCACTTAAGTAAATCACCAAAAAATGTTTGGAACACTTTATTTATTTCTTGTCCCTTGCTCAATTTTAGTAGCTGTACAACAGTGTATAATTGTCTCATTGTTTAAACTCTTAGCTGTTATGAACTATATCACTACAGCACACTTGCTTTTTGATAAATAAATATTTTAAATCTCTTTTTAGAATGTCTGGATGCATTATTTTTAATTTTTGACTACTGAGAGGAAAAGCAGTGCTCTGGCTTGGCTTAGGAGTTCCACATTTGGTTTGTTTTGTTAGTCCCAGCGAGAAGTGACTTAGTGAAGAAGCTGTAAAGCAACTTAGTAAAAGCATAAACCATTTTGTGAAGTCTGATGTTTGGTTGGCTAAAGAAGAGCTATCCAGGCACAGTCATTAAAGTTCTTTTACATAAAACAGTGGAGAGTTGAGAGAGGGCCTAAGGAGAAAAGTACTTTCCTAGCTCTACCACATGAACAGCCACTGAGAAATGGAGTGACTATGCAAAGCTTTAAAACACTCTGCAGCACAAAGACTTTGTTTTCATTGCAGCTGAAGCAAGTTTAAACATCTGTTGCTTGTTAGATTATTATTTTATTTATTTTCTTATTTATTTATTCATTTACTTTGGGATGAGTTGGAGAAAGCCTTTTTAGATTCCCTATGGCCATTAAGTTGGGCTGGAAGACAGAGGTCTGAGTGCTTCTAAAAAGTAAAGCTGCAAAAATTTTGGTTTTAGCAAGGAACACTTGCTTTTGGTGTTTTTTTCCTTTTTCTTCAATGAAAAAGCCTGCTGAAACTGTTGCTTTTGTGCATCTTTATTACGATTTTTAGAAAGTAGCCAGAATATCTTATAGCACCTGGGAACTGGTTGCACTGCACTTTTGTTTTCAGATATTGAAATGCCTGAATCAGGGCATGTCTAGAAGAGAAAAAAGAAGAGAAAATGGATCAAAATAAGGGAACAAAATGGCTTGTGGAGGACAATATGTGCTGTGTGTTCTTCATTTTCTTCTGACCCTCACAACTTTTCATGAGACTTCAAAAGACTTGCTCCATCTGCAGACTGCCAAGCCCAATAGCACATGAACATTGCTACCCCTGGGATGTAGCAGACTGTCACATGGTAGAAAACCATTTCTGATTGTCTCTGTGCCTTCACTTCCCATGCAAAGAGAAGAATGCACAGCACAGTGTGTCTGTACCATCCCACACTGGACCAGAGAAGTCAGGGACACTTTAGCATCTGCTATCTTCACAGAAATGCACATTTCACTGCATTGTTCATATCTTCTGGTGGGTGACCACAGCCTCCTATTTCTGAGGAGAATGAATACTGCCTAAGCTGACAAGATTCATGTACAGGTTTCTTAGAAAGCTGTCCATCTGCCACACACCAGGACTTTCTTGTTGAAGAATTTGGCTTAAAATATTGCTTACCACCTACATAAAATATATCAAATATCATATACATACATAAACTACAGTAATCTGATGTTGTGAACAAGACTATCAAGAATATACTAGTGAGTTATACATAAAGCCTCTTCAAGGTGTTATGCAATTAGTGTACCCATATTTTCTTTTGATCTTTTTGTAATCAGTTATGAATCTTGACATCTATCCCAGAAGAAAATGTTTGCAATATCTTTTGCCAAGAATAAACTAAATATTAAGGATTTCCATTTTTATATGCTTCATTTAATACTTCTTGGCATATGTCTTCTATAAAGGCCTGCATTAGACAGACCATTCAAGCCACTGTCTCAATCTTAAGAACATGGTATTTTGTGGTACTCCTTATCCACCCAAATACTGCAGTCCCTTGCCTTGTTTGTTTCTGCCCCTCCCTTTGAAACTTCTGGGTCTAGCAAAATCAAAATCTTTTTCTCATGGTATTTCAATGACCAGATTAGTTTCTTTCCAGTTTTTACATTATCTGTTCCACAGCTCCTTTACACACACACACACACACACAGAGAAGGATGCATTACTTAATCAATTTTCTGAAGCATTCAGTACTGAAGATAACAACATATGAAAAAACACAATAGTATTGGCACAGGTAAGTTCCAGGAAGAATTTTTAAAAGTAAAATGAGTTGGAATGAATTACTCAGAAAAACAGTAGCAGGATACAGAGCATTTTTCATCAAGTAGTTGGTTTGCATCCAGCTAGATTAGTAAACTGGAAGATGGTTAACCTTTGATGGTTGCTCAGTATGTTAAACACCCTTGAGTCTCTGCATAATTGAGATAGCCACATTGCTGCAGTTGGGAAAATCTGCAACCTTGATCTTTCTAAGAATTGAACAGGATCAAAGGATTGACCATTTCCAATCTGACATTTTCATGCTAGAACTGCACAAGTCAGCAAAGGATGAGGCAGAGAACTAGGACAAGACTAGTGTTCTCAGGGACTACCATCCTGCTCATTTTTCTCACTCTAAAGCAACTGTTTGGAAAGAGAAAAAGGATTCACAAACCCTACCACAAGGCAGACTGCATTTTAAGACACTTCCCTTTACCAACTACCAAAAGGGTTAGAAGGTAGCACTAAAAAATCAAAAGGAGAAAAAGAACTACTTGCACATAATTGTTTTGTCTAATGTATACCATATAAACATGCAATGAAGACTAGGTCTAGTTTTTGTATTGTACCTTATCTTGCCTGCTGCAATTTCAGTCCCTGATGGCATAGTTAGGACCAGTCTTAACTTCCTCAGTAAAAACTGACATGAATGGAATCCCTCCCATATGAACTCTGGCAAACTGACTTCACCTGTGTTCCTTAGATGTAGAGCCAATGAATAACATTCCTGGTATTCTCAAAATAAGGACCATTATTAACACGACAAGAGATGCAGAAACAATAAGTAGTAAAAAATAAACACAGCATAATAATATACACACACCAAAATGAAAATAAAGATTCAGAGCCATGAAAATCCTAACTTTATTCCAAATCTAACTTCAACTCATATATTTTCTAATGTTTCATTACATAATTCTGTATCACTGGCATCTTGACATCTGTAGCTCAACACCACTTAACCAGTTCATAGACTATTTCTTGGGTAAAGGAAACTACCATTAGTCTTTCATCAGAGGTATGTTTCGTCATTCATGACATGACATCTGTCAAAATTAAACATTTTTCTTTTTACTGAGATGATAGGGCTCTATCCTACAGGCTGGTGCTGGCTCTTATGTCACAGTGACAGTGGAAAACAGCCATAGAGATTTCCATCCCTCGACTTGCCTATCTTCATTAGTGTCACCATTCAGTGCACCCAGACAGCCAAAGACCTAAACTGAAGTTCCTATACACAACACAATGCATGGTGATGTTAAAGAGGAGCAGATAGGCTTAACCTGGCATTGCTGAACATCTGACCAACACACCTAGAATCTACAAAGACCCTTCCAGAGCCAAGTGTCTAAGACTAGCCAACCTTTTCTAATGAAAAATTATGAAGCCTCCATCTCATCAACTACTTGCCAAAGCACTCCTCAAAGCAGTAGCACTTTTTTCAAGTCTTTAATACTTCTGAATTTCACAAATTCTCCTGCAGTCAAGGAATTTCACTCTCATGAGTTATTGGATTACATACTATAGGGCAATTCCCTTATCTTTAAATTCTTTTACTTTGTGTACACAAAATACTAATAAGCTCCTGAAATAACTTTCCATATCCCAGAGGCCTAGAGTTTTATCAGGAAGAGAATGGATAAACACTTCAGGGGAAATATAACATTTTAAGGGCAAAGCTTTAAAATGTGTGCCAAACATCAAAATCAATGTTTGTCAATTTTTTCCTAGCATTTACGCAGCACACAAGCAAGATGCTTTCTCTATGTGTCAAGTATTCATAGAAGAAATTTAGCTACCAAAACCATGTAAAATAATGTCAAAGGGGTTTGCACATGTAAAGCACACAGGATACAACATGTGAAATGCAATGTTTGTTTTTAACATACCTACAATTTACGTGCAAGCATAAAAACACTCCTCTGTTCAAAGACCACATTTCCTTTACATTTCTAGCATTAATATTCTCTATTTAAACTTCAACTACTAAAAAAATATATTTTGCAGAATTGCCTATGAAGGAAACAGCACTTAGAGTTCCCCTTAGGGACCTGATCTATAGGTGACTCTATGCACACTATATATAAGGCATGTAAGCAGTCTTTGATATTTGATAGTCAACATTCATATAATTTAAGTTATGCATATGTGTAACTCCCTTGCTGTACATGCTGTTTTGATCTCAGCTCCACATACCAATAGGAGCAAATCAATAGCATAACACTTTATCTAAGTATTCCACACATCTATAGCATCTTTCATCAAAGAATCTCAGACCAAGAAATAACCCTTTGCAGTCATATTTGTAAAAATACAAATATAAATATATGCTAATGTGAAATAAGATAAGATTTCCCTGAAGGTCCTAAATATGCTTTGGAGAGAAAATATTTTTGCCCTTTTAAACATTGCCTCATCTATTATACTGCCTCAAGCTCTGTGTTCCCTATGATACTATATTGACTTGGAAACCACTGTCACCACAGAGCAAATACTTCAAGGCAGCTGCTGTGAAACAAAGATTGAAATAGTGAAGATGTAAGTCCATCTAAAAGGACCATGTGGAGGGCTGATCAGCCCTCAGACTCAGCCAACAACTAGAAAATTGTGAAGACTATAAAAAAAAATTGGCACACAATTTTTTTTTCTTGTGATCAATCCGAATATCCAGATAAAATATCTGGAAAAAATAAGCATGCTCTCCATGAAGCTTAAGACTTTGAGATCTTGTGCTATAAATAGCGACAGACATGCAAGATAAAAACTGAAATTATATCCTTTAAGGGACTTTCTAATCTCTTTAGATAAGCAAGGAACCTGTATTTATTTCTGTAAACAGTGACTTCTATGATTCAAGATGGTTTTGGTGGCTTCAGGAGAGCCAGGACTGCTATCCTACTTGAACACAAAAACTGTCTAAAGAGAACTGGCAATCCACTTTCTTCCTTACAGTTCTGGATGTTCATTTTATGGCTTGCTACCACTGTAGTAACAATTTATATATCTGGATGAAATTAATGAAATACAATCCTGCAAACACAAGGTACTGGTTAAAAGCCTGCACAGCTGCTCAGAATGCTACAGATCCCATGTTAGCTTCAGGAAGGGCTCTCAGATTTGTAATATTTTTATCTTTATGTTGTCTTTTAGAGATCTTGCAACTTCACAGTATGTTATGGAGTTTTTGTAATTTTTCTTCTATAATTTATTTTAACTTGCAAATACTCCCTGATTGCATACATTTCCCTTTAAAACACACAATAGCAAACATTGCTGGTTGCCAGGAAAACACAAATTCATTTTATTATGCCTGCATTAAAAAAATGCTTCAAGAGTTTTGAAAAAAGGAAAATTTCTCAGCTAAACCATGTCTACAGAAGACTCAATTGCAATTTAAATTAAGAAATTTTATTCTTTCACTAATTTTTCTACAAAAATCTTTCAGAATGATATCTACCACTCCCATAACTTAATGTTCTCTGAAAAACCCTCTTATGAGTTTCAGCCAAAGAAACAGAAGATTTTCCCTCTCAGCAGTCAAATTGTCAGGTGAATTTCACGACTGTAATGTGATTCCAATTTGTACATATCTTCTTGCTTCAATAAAAATTCCCAAAAAAACCCCAAAAAAAACCCCAGAAAAAACTCCCCACTTTTCTTTTTAAACATATGATTGGCATATTTACTGCATAATTGCAAACTACAGCTGTGGTTTCAGATGTTATAGCCCTGCACAGAAATGATAGATTAGCCTGCTCTTCACTTGCTTTGAGGTAAATGCTGCCTGTGTCCTTTTTTATCCAGACAAAAGCTCTGCAGAATTGGATGCATGAATTTACATTTTACCCACTTCTAATGTTTATATATGAGTATGCACATATATGCACAGCAACTAAAATATTAGATTGATTCAATAAAAAATGTATAATGGAATGGAACTGAAGATAAATTATGTATTCACAAAGCGTCACTACTTTCAGCAAGTCCTTCACTGCATGTTACTAACAAATGAATATTAAAAAAATGTAAACCCCTAAATCCCAGTTTTCTTAACTCATGGTAAAACATAATATAAATAGATAAGAATGTTTAATATACTCTTCCTTCCATATCATTGTCTAAGATGATATGAAAGAAGAAAAAAAGAGAGAAAAAAAGGAGAAATGTCAGTAAGAAGTACAGTAAAACTAAGAGCCCAAGAATTTGATGGGCTTCTGGAAAAATTACCTGGTGCTATCAACACAAGACAAGAATCTTTTGACTCCATAGGAACTGTGGAAAGCATGAAAATGTCTGAAACATTTGATGCTCAAGTGCAGCCAAAAGCAGCTTCAAAGTGCTTTTTGGCTCTTAAAAATCTTACAATCCCACCATAATATACAACAGATTTGATGACACTGAAGTTTGTATCCACCAAAGTCCATCCATCAAATATAATTTATTCTGGATTGATCAAGTGTAATATCCCTAGCATAGTAAGGAAAATGGACTTCAGAGCAAGAACAGAACCAAACTGGCACATGTCCCTTCACAGAAGAAGTTAATATTAATGAATGAAATGAAGTGGGGAAACATTGGGTGGACAAGAAAGAAGGTACTGGACACAACAGATTGTGGGTGTAGGTGAAGACATGTAAAACAACAATGTCAAAAAGGAAAGGGGAAAAGCGGAAGGCTGTATTGGTGTTGGGAATGTCTTACTTACCTACTCTTCAGAGCTCATGTACAGTGTGAGAAGCCATGGGAGTAAAAAGAACTTATTTTTTTCCTTACAGTAAGGCAAAAAGAGGTGTGTTTTTTATGAATGAGTGCATGAAGATCTGAGACAGGAATTCAGAATATGATACACTGAAAAAAACCCTAATAATAGGATTGCTGCAGAGTAAGCTGCCATGAATGCATTTGTATAAAACTGCTGCAAGAAAAAATCAGAATCCAAGATGATTGTAGATACTGGAAGTGCCTAGCTTAAGAAGAAACATTATTTTGGGCATCTTATAATAATGAAATTATGCTGACTCACTGTGCAAACTTGGAAGTCCTGAAAAGTGACAACAGACAAATATATGTCATCAGTCAGGAATTAGGTAGTGAAATACTTTTGAAGAAAAGACCAGCAAAAAAGCACATAAACAGTTTAATATAATTGTTGAGCCAATGGATTTTTTACAAAAATCCACATGCTAAACTGCCCTGAAGATAATGAGACCAACACTTGTTGGGAGGAAGGTAGTTCAATTTCTAGCTAATTCCTTCTTTTTGAAAAGTCTCCATTCCAAAAGCCTGACACCTCTGCATGTAAAGTGCCCTTTCTGTGCATGACTCTACTGCTACTGCAGGTATGGAGAATACCCGTGAAGTCTTGCCTTTGCTAGGAGGGATCACTTCACTCTTATTGTATGATTCCTACTTATGACTCCTCTATAAGCCCATATGATCATTTTACTCCAGTCCACAGCTGGCACTGGCACATGAACTTTCATGCTTACTCCTCAGAAAGGCCCCTGTATGTGTTTTTCTTAGGTTCCTCTTAACATAGGTGAGAGAAACCTGAAAAGCTGTAAATAAGCTATCTTCTCAAAGATATATATAAAAAAGAAATCAGATTCTAAAGACTGGTTATTTTAGGATAGCCTGCATATAAGACACTGAACGTTTCCTGAAAATAATGTCAAAGAGGCAAGGGCCAGGGCCCCGAATGCCCCCATCTCAAGCTTGGATGACTGAGTTAAGGAGTCTAACTTATCAAGTACAAACACACCTCTTCCACTGGTAAGGGCTGTTACAAAAAAGCTAGAAGTAATCCTCTTCTCAACCCTCCTTTCTTTGTTTTGCCTTGGGAGTGACTTTTAAGCAGTTTTTACTGTTGTCCTCTGTGCCTGCCCCTGGTCTGATGCCTCCCTGACCTTGACTTGCACTAACTCAGCTTCCTGCCTTGCCCTGGCAGCTGCCACCTCACAAAGGTCTCGACAGGTGCCCACCAGACTGTGCCTCCTCTGCCGTTTAATGGGTATCAGCCCTGGGAATTTTCCAAACAACATGTCAGAGCCATCACTGCTTGCAGTAACACCATGAGACATGCTAGAACATCCCAGATCATCGCAGTAAATTGACTACCACTGAGTTTTACCTCTGGGTGCTGGCTGAACATGAGCCAGGTGGCCAAGAAGGCCAACAGCATGTTGGCTTGTGTCAAAAATAGTGTGGCCAGCAGGACCAGAAGAATGGTTGTCTTGCTATACTTGGCACTGGTGAGGCCACACCTAGAGTGCTGTGTTCAATTTTGGACCTCTCACTTCAAAAAAGACATTGGGGTGCTGGAGTGTTATGAGAGAGGCAACAGGGGAAGGTCTGGAGCACAGACCTGTGAGGAGTGGTGGAAGGAGCTGGGGCTGTTTATACTGGAGAAAAGCAGATTCAGGGGTGACCTTATCACTCTGCACTGCCCGAAATCAGGTGGGAATCGGCCTCTTCTCCAGGTAGCAAGGGACAGAAGAGGAAATAGCCTCAAGTTGCACCAGGGGAGGTTTATGTTGGATATTAGGAAAAAATTCTTTATTGAAAGGGTTCCCATTAAAACAGGATGCCCAAGGAAGTAGTGGAGTCGCGATCCCTGGAAGTGTTCCAAAGGTGTATGGATGTAGCACTTGGGAAATGTAGTTTAATAGTGCATACGGCCATGCTGGGTTAACCCCTGCACTCCATGACTTAAGACGTTTTCCAACCTTAAAAATTCCAATGTGATCCTATTCCAGCCTCCTCCTCCTAGGATTGAGGGAATCCCCACATTTCAGCAGGTGCCCCCTGCCAGCCTCTAGGGCTCTCACGAGCACACAAGGCCCAGAGCTCGGCCCGTCGTTCTCCCGGCGCCACTCGCCGTGTTCTCCCCGTCACTGAGGCAGGATCCCCGGCCCGCTCCCGGCGAGACAGCCCGGGACACACGGCCCCCGCCCCTCAGCGCGGCCCGCCCGCCCGCGCCCCGCCATTTAAAGGGCCCATGGCGGCCGTGCCCGGCCAGTGCCGCTGCGGGCCCGCTCCCGCCCTGCTGCACCTCCCCGGGCGATTCCCGCCGCGGCCCGGGCGCTCCCGCGGGGCTGCCGGGGCCCGGAGAAGCTTCTGTGGGGGCCGGCGTAGCGCGGGGGGGGGCGAGCGGTAGGGCCCGGTGCGCGCCGGGGGCAGGCGAGCGGGCGGGCGCTGGATTCTTTGGATCGCGGACGTCGTGGGCGAATAAAACAGGCGGGCGGGCGGTTGCGCTGTTGCTGCCGCGGGGGGTGCGGAGCGGAGCCGCCGCCGGGCCCGGCGCAGATGGAGCCCGGCAGCCGCGGCGCCGCGCCCGGCGGAGTGTTGGTGTCGGCCGTGCTGCCGGCGGGCGGCAGCGGGGAGCGCCTGGGCGGTGCCACCCCCAAGCAGTTCTGCGCCGTGCAGGGGAGGCCACTCGTCAGTTACGCTGTGCGGGCCATGGAGAGGTAACGAGCCCGGCGCCCGGCCGCACCCCGCGGGCTCCTGCCGGCCCTCGCCGGGCCCCGCAGAGCCGCAGACGGTGCTGCTGCCCTCTCCGAGCCCCGGAGAATCGCAGACGGTCCTGCTGCCCTCGCCTCTTGCCCTGGGCACCAGGGCGGGTCTGGTTCCCCCTGCGGTGTCTCTCCGTCCCTCCTCGCCCGGTCAGACCGGGAAGCGAACGAGCTGTGCCTGGGCCCCCTCACCTGGGAAGAAGTCCCGGGTGGGATCTGGGCCCTTCCCCACCCCAGCCTGGCTGTAGCGCTGCCATCCCGGGTGCCTCTCCGCCCTCCTTCCCCAGCCCTGTCCGTGCTCCGAGGCTGTGCCGCATTCTTTGGCTCATGGAGATCATCTATCTGTTCGAGCCACTCAGCCTCGAAGCTCCAGCGTTTGTGTAGTTGCACTGTCTGGTTTGGTGAGCTATGAGCACACCGCAGCTGTTGGAAACAGTCGCAGGGGCTATCCATCAGCCCTGAAAAGAGATCTATCCTGCCATAGGAGATGGTCTTTATAATGTCCAAAGGCTTAAAGAAATGATCCACTCCTCATGATGGGATGAACGAACTCACTGATGTACAGCACTGCATAATGCTCCACTATTGCCCATGCTAAAACATCTTGCATCAGCAGGAAGTCTGAAGCAAAATCGTTTAAGTTACAGTGGCTGGACTAGAAGATGATGGCTTACATAGTGTGAAGGTGCACGTGTAACTTCTACATGTTTATGTTGTAGTGATACCGCAAGCAGTAATGGGTACAAATTGAAAGATGGGAAATTTCGGTTGGGTATTAGGAATTAATTCTTTACTGCTCAGGTGGTGAGGAACATGTTTCTCAGGGAGCTTGTGAATTCCCCAGCCCAGCTAGCATTCAAGGCCAGGTTGGGTAAGGCCTTGAGCAGTCTGGTCTAGTGGGTAGTGTCCCTGCCTGTGGCAGGGGAGCTGGGGCTAAATGATCTTTAGGGTTCCTTCCAACCCTTAACGTTCTATGACTCTGTGTTGGAGCAAAGGATTAAAGTAACAGGATTTCTAAGCAGCCAGGCTTTTCCTTTCCATAAGATTATTGAGTTCTAAGCATGTGACTGACAGTTAATATTTTATTGTCAAATATTCACATAATGTAAGTCTTGTATCTAGTGTCACTTGGAACGCCACAGATAGGAGCAGAGTGTCAAGGAGAATTCTAGATGTGTTGCAGGAACTTGTAGGAAAACAAACCTTTAGATTTTTAGAGAGAATAAATGGGGAGGAGTGGAGATTTGGTAAAAGAAACAAAATTGCCAGCATCTTGTTAATTTCTTAACGCATAGAAACTTGTACAACTTCATAATTGTGACTCTTTTTCCATTCCCCCCCAGAGAGGCTTCCCTCAGGTCACTTGTTACTTTATGAAAGAAATACTGTTTATTTTCTTTATTTAATTTTTAACAGCAGCAAAGCTAAGCACATCAGTAAGCAAAGCGTCCAATCCAAAGCTTGCCAGAGCTGTAATTTCTGCCAAAATGTCATGGGAAGCTGCAGAGAAGAATTATATCCTCACTCAGTGTATTGGAGACCTGGAAAAGAGAACAGAGTGAGGTTTGGGAAGGAAATGTTATGCATCTAAGCTGACAGTAAGCTCTGAGAAAATAGCTGTACTTTGAGTGACAGTATTATATTTGTCCTAAAGCTGCAAAAAATTAGAAAGTTGATTTTGGGTTCTGTAGTTCAACCAAGTTGATTGTGAGAGTAATAACTTGGTGCTTTTGCTTAGGAGCTCAGAGGCTCCTGCCAGTGCCCTGTCAGGCAGAGCTGCCTGCCACCTCTGCTGAATTGGAGTGTTGATTGGTGTAGGTGTATATGAGGATCTGGGAACAGATGTACTCCAAAGCTTGGGATGGCTTTCATTTTCATCTCAATGCTTTTACTCCTGGCTCTGAAACTGCAAAGGATGTACCTTGTTCTTACTTTGTGTGTATGTAAGCACAAGCATGTAATATTGAGGAACTGCATTTTATCACCTAATCTACCCTGAAAAGGCAGATTTTGTGTTTAGCTTGATACTATCTTCTCACGTCTGTTGTTTACCTGATGTAATTGAACGGGTCATTGACTCATTAGTGTGTAATAACTGGACTAACTAAATAGTGTGTGGAACTGGACATCTGCACTGGTGTGGCTATTCTGGAGTTTTTTAAATCTGGGAAAGAGGTAGAGTGTACAGACAGAAATATATGAACAGTCCAAGGATGTGCAGCTGCTTTGCACATGCTTTTTAAAGATCAGTAGAAAAAAGATTTTTATGCTGTTCAGTTGGAAGTAGTGAGATTTAAATATGAATGTGGAAAAATGGGCAGATGAGACAAGAGCAGACATGAATGAATAAGCAGTGCATCCTGTTGTATAGGATAACAGCATGTAGAACACTGGCCTGCCAATAATAATCACAGTGATACCCTGAGGACGAGGAGTTGAATAAAACTAGGAGAAATCGTTGGTTTTAATTGCCAGTGCAGTGGCACTGATAGGAAGGTCAGGCCCTACCTTCGGGCTAAAATTAAAATGTTAGAAAATTTATGTCTCTTTTTCCCATTGGATTTGTTCCTGCTTTTGTTGAACTATGCAAGGGTTTTGCAACAAGTTCAACTGATTTAGAATGGCATTTCTTGTTTTTGCTTCTGTTACAACTAGCAGAGTTTTTCCTTAATTTAATTTTTTTGGTGTATGTTTGTTAGAATAGAACATTTTCAATTCTTTTTCTGAGACAGGGAGGAATCTTAGCTCTGTATGCATAGAGAGGAAAGCAAACTAAGGTAAAGATTGTTTTTAAAATCACTGTGGAACAAATATGCTGCTGCTATTCTTGCTGTGCTCATATTTCACCAGTTGTTGCAAGTACAATGAGTAGTTATAAAAGAGGAAAGCAGAGTTAATATCTTCATTGATAGAATTAAAATTTTCCATAGAAGTTTCAGACAGCTTTGTTTTCTTTATTGTAGTACCTTAAAACAGGAGGTCTCTTAAAATCCCCTGGGAAAGCTCCAAAGGGGCATCTCTTTGGAAGTGTCTTGCATAGTTATTTGCTGGGTTTTTTTTTTTATTATTTTTTTTTTTATTTTATTTTTTTTTTAATAGCTTATGAGCAAAAAGTAGTTGCAGCAAATTTTATGGAGGTATCTTTTTTTATCATGTCTCATAAGGAGCATTTTATTTCTGAAAAATATTGAATGATTTCTGTATATGAGAGCCTCCAGACTTTCTTAATATACCATAAAAGCTTCCTGCTTCCACTTTTGTACTATAAGAGATACATTTGTATGAATATATTTTTTCATATATCAATAAATTCATTACAAAGATTTTATGGAATAAAGGGAAGCTACACTTGCATTCTGCAGACGGATTTTGCTTTTGATGCTTCTTTTTCTCATTTGGTTTTTAGTAAGGTTAATATAAGTGATATAATGATTTATCTTGCACCTCTGAATGTTTCTGTGACAGTGAAAGATCCTAACATTGCTAAAGTCATCTCTGTAGCGACTGCTTGATTCTGGCCTTGTTTTGTAGGTCTCAGTAAGTTATCTTGAATAGTTTTTTAGTGGCAGAGTGAGAGCTGCAAGAAACTGAGTGTGAGTATTTAAGCCTTATATCAGATTTCAGCACTGGTTTCTATGCGAGTGAACTGGTAGAGGGTTAAATCTGGGTCACATTTGTACCTCAGCATGCCATGTAGATGATACAGTTTCAAAGTGGGCTTGTTTCATTTCCTCTGCAGCCTGTGTTTTGAAGGAATAGCTTAATCTGTTGCTGAGTTAACGACCTCGCCTGCTTTCAGTTCTAGCTCAGCTAGTATAAGTGTTTGTACTTCTGTTTGAAATTTACTGGAACAATACTGTTTTTTACTAGGCAGTAAGTCTATATGTAGTGATGACGAGAAGGATAGCTGCAGGAAACAAACATAAAATCCTTTTCTGCCTCATTGTTTGCTTTCTGCTAGTATTGGGGTCCTCCCAGGCAGTTGTAAAGTGATTGTAACTGGATTTGTCATTTTGTTTCATTTGGTCAGACTTGATTTCCACTTTGGAACCACTGCCTGTGTTGTATGGAAGCACTAGAGTTGTGTGTCCTTGAGGCAGCATTGTGATCTTTTTCATGCATTGTGCTGATTCTTTCTGAAGCTTGATCCACTATTACTATTTCAATATTATTATTTATAGTTATAAAATTGAAATGGTGTTTTAAAACTGGATATGAGCAGGTCTTGAGTAGGTTATTATTTTTGTATGAAACCTTTCTGAAGGAAAGGATGTGACAAATTGAGGGAGGGGGGAAAAAATGTTTACTGCCAGATTGAGTGTATACTGAAATCTTTCTACTTCTTTAAAACATTTTGCAACATTTCCATAAGCAGATCTTCAGAAAAGCTAGCAACCTGTGTGGTGCACAGCTCTCATTCATTAGAATTTGTAGCACACTTTAGTGGATGAGTACTTTTCATGAGTTTTAGTGGGACAAAACCTGAGCTGTAATCAATCTAGAGGATATCTTTATGCTCTTACATGAATATGTTACATCCCTAAATCCCAGCTCTAATTATAGAGCATGGGTCCAGAATGAGTTTAAGGACATACTCAAGTTTACAAATGTGTTTATGCAGACACAGGGTGGAGCTGTGACTGCATCCCGTCACTTTTTGGTACATTGTACCACTGGAGGCCTTGAGCCATTCCACCCCCCCGCGCAGAGATTTATCACAGGCTGGCCAGTACTTGTGTTCTCTCTTCCTTGTGTCTCAGGAGATGCTGTGTACTACCCAGTTGCTTCATAATCTGTTTCATTTGACTCCAGAAAGGGCAATGTCAGTGCTCTTCTTACAGTGTCAGTGACTGTGCAGACTGTCCAGTTTCTGGGTACTGTGTAAGGTTACAGTTTTTCTGCAAATCAAAATGCAGAGCTCTTGTTCTCATTTAGTGTGAAATAGCTCTTCCTGAATTTTGCTCTGTTAAATGACTGACTCTTAGTATTTAAAAGAAGAATTGGGATGAATCCAGTTAGTTTGCCCTAGTTCCAAGTTGAAGCCATACAGAAGTGCTACATTTTGTTGTTAAATTAAGAATATGTCAGAAATCATATGAGAGGTTTTTAAACCTTTTGATGGACCTGTGGTGAGTGACAAGTTGAAATGAAACTTGAAACCACATGATTTCAGGTTTTACATCTGAGCAACTTCAATACTTAAAAAATGCTGAGAATATGCTGGTTTGGCTGTATTTTCTGCCTTTGCTAATAGTTAAATGAACATAAGGACAAGTATTTTTCTTTTGAGGAATGTTAATAGCACTTCATTTTATTTTAAATAGTTATTTTGCAATTGATTGACATAGTTTTCCAGTATTATTAATTATAACCCCCATGCCCCCTTACATAAGGTGGAAAATACTTTGTTTTTTCACAGTTCTAGGTAACTGGTTTGTAACACAGATTAATTTTACTTATGAAGTAAGAGTAGTTCCCAGGCAATGCCTTCTCATGTGTCATTGCAATTATCAGTATTTTGAGCCTGTGTGTTTCTGAAATGTGAATTTCGTACTCTTATTTTCCTAACTGGAAATATTTAGTTCTTAGTATCTTCATTCTTCTCGTGTCTGCAATATTTGTTTCAGTAGCTTTACTAGATTTATTTGAGACATTGTATTGTACTTGTCTCTCTTTCTCCCTAGTTGGATTTGTAAGCCACACATGGGTAATTTTAACATAGTAAATTTTTTTTTTTTTTTTTAAATCATTGGTCATCTGATGAGTTTCTTGTCTGACATGCTAAAATGCTCTTCTGCCATCTGTGAAGACACAAACAGGGAATACAACACAATTAATTGTTAAAAATTTTCTCTACATACGCATTTAAAAAAATAAGACACTACAATGGATTTGCATTATGGTATTTCTGTGGTTTTGAAGTACAGTATGCCACATATGACTAGAATTTGTATTACTATGTACTTTGACAGAAGTATGATTTCAACCTAGCTTCAGTTATGATTGGTTTTAATCTTGTGGTCTGTGGGTTATTCATTTACCCCCTCACATCCCTAGACTGATACCAACAGTAAAATCTTGGAGATCCACAATAATGTATTTTTGATATGGTATTCCTAACTAGTAGAGCTATGCTTTTACATTTTTCTAGCTTCTTATAGCAGAAACCTTTGTGTTTATAAATATATATATATATATTTTCAAACTACCAGTGTAATGTTTCCTGTCAATATATGTGTTAGTTTTCATTCATTACCATTCTGTCAATTACTGCTCATGCCTGTCTTGATAGTGATCTTTGTTTCAGGCTTTTTCTTGATTGCCTTATTTCTTTGTACACCGTGGGCTTCACTGGAACATGGAGTATTCCAAGCCACAGAATTTACCAGTGTATTAGAAACTGCAAATACTCCCTGATTAATTTAGAAGTTCTGTAGGATGATGCTGGAGTAAGAAGTGTTTTCAAGGCTTTTGAAGAGTTATCAGAATGTGCATCTCTGCAAAGTGGTTGTTGGAAGCAAGTCCCTTCCCAGAACTCCAGTGTTATTGGTATAAATCTGATAAAGCTCTCCCTTAAGCTGTGGAGTACAAAAGCATGGACTTGAGTGCATTGAGAGGTGCTTTATTTAAAAAAAGTATAACAAAAATCTTGAATTTTTGTTGTTACAAATTTCTTTGTTTCATATATCTCCACTTTTATTTAGTCATTCATGTCTACTTTTTCTGGTTTTGTACCGATTTTTTCTAGGGTAAGTTGGATATCTGACATTATTGTGGTGGTTTCTCCTGAATATATTGAAGCAATGAAGACTATCATTGAAAAATACGGCCACAAAAGAGTTACAGTAGTAGAAGGTGGAATAACCCGTCACCGGTCAATATTCAATGGACTGAAAGTATTTGCAGAGAATGGATTTTCCAGCCATTTGCTCCAGAAGCCAGAAGTAGTGATTATCCATGATGCTGTGAGGCCTTTTGTTGAAGAAGATATTATTTCAAAAGTGGTTATGGCTGCTAAAGAACACGGGGTATGTATTATACAGCAATGCAACTCTGTAATGTGCTTTGTACTGTACAGCTGAAAATCACAATCGATAAATCAGGAATTTTCTAGCAATTTTATTAATGTGTTATGAGTTGTTTTTTTTAGTAGAACAGATCCAGATTCCCTATTATGCAGAAAGGTCAGGTGGGGGAGGTTGACATTTTTAAATGCTGCAGTTATTATTTGCTACAGGGAATAATTGTTGCCATGGAGACTGTCAGTAGGAGATTGAATCAGTCAGCAATTTGTTAGTTGAAGGATAGGTTATATAATGATAGTTTACCTTTTTTTTTCCATGCAGAATTATCACCAAATGCTAGAGCAATTCTGTTAGTGATTACTAATAATAGCCCAAATATGTCCTGCATTGGTTGACTTGCAAACTTCATGCTTTCATCTCAAACTTGTGTGCAAGTCCTGAATAAGCAGCAAAAGAGTTGTCTCTGTATTAATGCTAAATTGTTCTAGAACATGTAAGCATTTCAGACTGCGGGAAAACATGGTAAATGGGAAGCCTCCAGCTGTAGGTTGGATAATTTCTTAATACTCCATCTGAGGGCTGGGGTTACTCACAGAAACCAAAAAGATTTCTGACAAAGTAAGTGATATACCAAAGGGAAGAGTTGGTAGAGTTGGAGAAGAACTGTTAGATGAACTGCCTAAATCAGAGATGTAAGAAATCACAAGTTAGCCACGGGCTTGTTTGCAAAATTTTCTATCTTTAATTTGTTCTTGAATTTTCCATTAATGAGAACTGTAACACTTCCCTGTTTCAAGGACATGGTTTGGGGCAGAAGTCATTAGTAATAGCAGATTGTTTGGGTCCTAGAAAACTAGGAAAATGTACCACTGCTTGTCTTTTCCAGAAAATGTGGTAAAAGATAACTGACAGGTGGTTCACAACTTTAACAGTGGAATAGTGAGTCTGAAGGATGAACTGTGGTGTTTCCTTAGTGCTCCTACACCTTCACGGTATAGAAGAATATATAGCTTGTTAAAATATTCATTATGAAAATCAAATTATGTCAAGTCTCTCAGAACATTGTTGCAAATCTAAATATATAGAGTCTCTTTTTAGTAGGCCTGTAGTTTTGTAGATAGGCTTAATAATAAATGACAGTAGAAATTCTGCACTATAATTTTCAGTGATCTAGAACATAGGTTTCCAGTTATTAAAACTTAAATTCTGTTAGAATTTTAATAAGATTTTTGACCTTTCTCATATAGCACAAAATAGCATTTCAAAATTGACTCGCTCCCAAAGACTTTAAAATAAATCTGCTTTGTAAATCAGTTTTAAATGTGGTTCTTTGAGAATGATAGAAAAGTGGAGTTAATGGTACTGGTTTTGGGTTGAAATGAGAATAACTTTTCTGAATATGTTTGTGTTGCCTTTGCATGTTAAGTATCATATCTCATTTTAATTTAACTTGTTCACTTTTTTTCTTGAAAGTTTTGTGATTTTATTATAATATTCTCCTGGTTTCTTTTTAATTGGATGTAAGGTATTTAAAGTAGAAAAGTAGAGGGAACCAAGGCAATCTCCACAGACCTTCTCAAGTCAGTGTATTCTAGTTCATCTGAACTTCTGACCAGCAAATATATCCTAACCTGGATCACTGAAGTATCAATTGATCTCAAAAAGGTGATTGTGTACATATATAATAATCTATTCCATTGCATAACATTTGTCTGAAATATGTGTGGTGATCATTTGCTCTGTGGTGGCTTTCTGTGTTGGCTGAGATCCACTGACTTCAGCAAGGCTGGGCCATCAGAGAGATGTGTGCTCGGAGTCTCTAAGAGCTGGGTGCTATTGATGTTACCTGACAAAGTGATTGATATGAGGAACGTGAGAATTTCATTTTATGTAACAAATTGGAAAACCACCTTCCCAGGGACAGGTGTCTGTTTTCACCTGAGAACTACAGAATTCTGAAGAACTCAATGGAAAGCTATGTTTTTCTCAAAACTGGTATGCATGGTTTTGAATATAAGAAAAAAATTGATCGAGAGCAGCTATCATGTTTAGTTCTTCCTATGGTCAAATTCTTCACGTATCTAAAAGGATGTCAGTTATTCAATCTTTCAGTACAAAAAGCAATTACTTCCTCTTGCATTATGTAGAAAGGTACAAAACCTGGCAGAAAACATCGTATTAAATGACTTGTGTTAATAAGGCTAATGCTGTATTGTTATATGTCTGCATACCATATAGATGACATAATTATGAGAAGCTTTAATGTTCTTTAAAATGGCAATTGATCAAGTAAGTTATTTCACTTCTAGCTGCCAATTGTCAGACAAATAAGCTGTTTCATTATGCTTACTAATCAGTTTGTTATTTGCCTGTGGGAATAAAAATGTGTACCTTAACCAGAACTAATAAATTATGCTTTAAACACCCCCAAACAACTCCTTGATTATGTCAAAATATTACTTTGTAACCAATTAAATTCCATTTATGTTTTTGGGGTAATTTTGCAATTAAAATTATATGTTTCTAGAAACAAATTCTTTACAGCCAGTAAAAGTTGGGAAAAATGGAAGCTTCAGAAGGCATCAGTCCAAAGCCTCTAGCAGTATCTCATTGCCAACATTGCATTTTAAACGACATAACTAAAATGAAAAATGCTTACATAAAAAAGAAATCAGGAAGGTGGGGGGAACTCGTCAGTTCTGCTAATGAAAGTTTACAAAAAGAAGGCACATCCAAAGGCTTTTTTTTTCCTCTAGTTAACATAAACTGGATTTGAAAGTACAGTATGTTATGTTGAAAGAGCTAAGTCAAAGTGGCATTCTTAAAAGCTGGTTTCTGGAAGCTGTCTAACATCATTACTTTATTCTGAGCTTTAGCAAGGACCTGAACAAAGCTTGCATGCCAGTACAGCTGTACAGTGCTACTCAGTCTCAAGGACTCCTACTCACAGAGGCAGTTGGTCAAAATAATACTCCCAGACAGAAAACACTAAGTGTTGTGCTCAGTCTGTTCCTCTCATGCTGCCATTATCACTCTTGCTGTAGCAGAAGACTGGAACAGGAAACACGGACCCCTATGCATCCTGTTCTTTCACCCACAATTTTTGCTATCTATGGTTGCTGAGTTACATGAGCAAAACCTGGTGGGTGGCAAACCAAAAACCACCTCTTTTTCTTCACTGACAGAGGATGGCTTGGATGGATAAATAAGATGATCTGGCGTAGTGTACTTGAATGGGGACAGAATGCTGGAGTGGTTCTGCCCCTTCTGAGCTTTCTTTGCACTTTTTTTGTCTTGGAGCAATTCTCCTTTTATTTTCTTATCTCCTATGACTTTGCCATAAATAGAATATCTTACATGTGGTCTTTCTCCTCTGTTGTATTCTGAGGCTGCTTTTTAGCCAACTGCAAAGGCTGCATCAGTGACAAGATCATTTTTGATTCATATTTATACACTGGGTCATCTGAAGTTACTCTCTGCCTATGTTCTTAGAAGTGACCTGCTTTAATTGCATGCTTGACAGGCTCAGTGTCCCGTCATGCCCCTGTGCAAAATCAGAATCAAGAACTGATGACATTTTTTTTACTCTTACCATCTTGACATGGATGGAATGAGTTTTGTACTTTAGGAGAGTGACTAATGTAAATGTAAAAGTAATTATTAATGAATTGTAGGGTTCTTACTTATCAATTTGAGAATAAAATAACATTTTAAGACCTACATCCTTTTAGCCTGCTAAGGCACAGGGAGGACATTAGAGAGAGCCACTCTGGCTTTAGCGAGGACAAGTCTTGCTTAATGAACCTAGTGGCCTTGATGATGGAGTGACTTCATCAGTGGCATAAGGGAGAGCTATGGATATTGCCTCTCTGGTCTTCCCTAAGGTCTTTGACACAGTGGTCCACAATCTCCTTCTCTCTAAATTGGAGAAAGAAGGGTTTGATGGGTGGACTATTGAGTGGAGAAGGAATTGTTTGGACAGCTGCATCAAGAGCATAATTGTTAACACCTCAATGTCCAGTTGGAGACTGGTGACAAGTGATGTCCCTCAGGCACTCATAGTGGGACCAGCACTCTTTAATATCTTCATCATTGGTGCAGACACATTGGAATGAGGTGCACCCTGAGAAAATATATAGATGACATGAAGAAGAATGTTGTGGTTGATATGCCTGACTGATGGATTCCATGAACAGGGACCTGGACAAGCTCGAGCAGTGGTCCTGTGTGAACACCATGGCTCAACATAGCCAAGTGCAAGCTCCTGTATCAAAAAAGGCTGGGGGTTGAAAGGTTTGAAAGGACACTTGGGGACTTGGGGTACTTGTGGATGAAAAGCTGATCGTAAGCTGACAGTATGCACTTACAGCAAGAAAACCAGCTGTGTTCTTGGCCAGGAGAGGTGTGGCCAGCAGGTCAAGGAAGGTGTTTATGTCCCTCTACTCCACTTTTGTGAGAAACCACCTGGAGTACTGTGTCTGGCACTGATGCCCTCAGCATAAGAAAGATGTAGACCTATTGGAGCAGGTCCAGCAGAGGGCCACAGAAATGATCAGATGGATTGAACACCACCTATGATGAAAAGCTGAGAGTGTTGTGGTTGATTAGCCTGGACAAGAGAGCTCTGGAGAGATCTTATTGTGGCCTCTCAGTACTTGAAGGGGGCTTATGTGAAAGATGGGGACAAACTTTTTAGCAGGGTCTGTTGAAATAGCACAAGTGGTAATGATTTTAAACTAAAAAAGAGTAGAGTCAGACTAGATAGAGACAAATACTTTTTTTACAGTGGGATAGGTGTAACACAGGAAGAGTTTTCCCAAAGAGATGATGGATGCCCTGTCCCTTGAAACAGTCAAGGTCTAGTTAAACAAGGCTGAGCAACCTGGTCTCATTCAGATTTTAAGATGTCTGTGGCCATTGCACCAGGGTTGGACTACATGACCCTTAAAGGTCCCTTGCAACCCAAACTATATTATGATTCTACATTATTGTAAAGATCAGGAGCTCCTTAGCAGCGCTGAATGTGTGAAGAAATGAAGTGTGGTTTTACTGATGTACAAAAACCAGTTACACAATGCATTTTTCCTTTTTAATGGATAACTATTGAAACAGTGATAGTTTCCATAGTTTGTGATGTTTCCATAGCTTATGGCATTTTTGGTCCCATAGAAATTAAAACCTTTTCAGCCAAGTTCTTAATTGTTTTCCATGTTGAATGGAGAACTAATGCATTGTTAGCAAATACTTGTAGTCTTAGTCCTAACAAGATGTAATGTTTGATGGTGGGAGAGCATTGGTAAGGGGAAAAACAGCTCTGTCATTTCCCAGTCTCAATGAAAGTGCTTTAGATGATTCACCACATTTATTACGAAGGATACAGCTCACCCAACTCAAATGCATAAACCATAGACAGAAACTTAACTTATAATCTCCCTTTTTTTCTTGGTAGCATTTGTGTATTTTACTAACAGAACTGGCCTAGTTCTACCACATCTAGTATTTTTAAAAGATGGCTTAATTTATCACATTTTAGTTTCTGAAAGTACACACTTTTTATTTTATTGTTTTAATAGGGTTAGTTTATTCTGAAACTAGATTCTGAGCATAGTTTCCTGTACTTAAGTGGTTGTTGGGTCATTTTAATGTAATGTCTATAAAATGTATCCCCTTTAAATTTAGAGAAAAGACATATAGGTACTGCTGTTTATTTGAGGCTAGTTAAAATCTATATGCTTTATCTGAGAAAACAATATTACGTTTGGGAAATGAAGCAGCCTTAACAAAGAAAAGTCCATTTAGCACTCAGATTTCTCCTTCCTGTAGCAGATACAAGGTTTAGAGAATAATTCCTTAAAATAAGAGAGATCTTATATTGTCCAGCATATGTGAGAAGCTGAATAAAGACCTTGGATCATTCTAGCAACTCTTGCATAGCAAGATCTGGAAGAGGTTCTTAGCCATGCCTCTCTGACTAAGGATTAGGCATGTAAATTTTATTCCTTTTCACCAATTGCATTGATAAGAAAGATTATCTGAGTTTTCAAGCAGAAATGTTCCCAGCTGTATTTTGGCTGAGTTTGTAATCTGGGTGGTTGTGGCAAGGACAACACCAGCTCTGCAGGCTAGGTGAAGCTTCTGAAATCTGACTTGGCCTGTTTCATAGGCTGTAATAGTTTGCTGGACTGGTTCTGTGCTAATCCTCCTGTTTCCAAGAAGTAAGTGGGCTATAGTACAGAAAGAAATAAAAATGCCTTGAGGAGCCTTGGATCATGTAGGAGAGAATTCATGAGGTATCAAGTCCACACATACATGTATTAAAGTCATTATTTGAGCCAAACTGACATGGTAAAGTGTAGTGATCCATTTTACAAGGCCCTTGATAACAGAAACTGTTAGATGAAGCCTGTATAAAGAGGTGACTTGAAATTTTGATTTTAATGGACTGTAGGGGAAAGAAACTTGAGTCCAAGGTTTCCTGCAAGGAGAGGCACAAGCAGTTCTGAGAGAAGCAACTGAGCAAGTTCAAGAGGCAAAGGCATTTGATAAGCAAGTGCAGAGTTGCTTAGGGCACTGTGTGACCACAAACTCTAGAACCCATGGGTTTGGTTGCTCAGGACTGTATGCGTGGGATAAGAGTCATAAATTAAACATTGCAGTTTTGCATTTGGTTGATTAAATTGTGCAAGAGTGTTCCTACAACACATTGAGACTTTTTTTTCTTCTTCATAAAATGATGCAAATCGTGTTAAATGATATGCAGTGGATCAGTAGCCTTCACATCATGATGTTGATTTTGTAATGATGCACGCTGTCTGGAGGTAAAATACTCTTCTTAAAGTATGAACTCCTAAAACCAATTTTAACTCCTGTGACAGTTGCATAATGATTTCTCTTCAACTGTATACAAATGCTAACTCATCCTTATATTGATTTACTGTAATATGTAAAATCCTTTGTGGCAGAGTGCACGCTCACCAATAGCTTTTTCCTAGGTAAATCAGTATTTGGGGTATGAAAGATGTCTTGCTGACTGTAAGTTGTGCTTCATTACTTGTTAATGCAAGATATTACTGTGCAGTCAAAGTAAAATAAACAGTGTTGTTGATTTTAGTGGCAAAATTTATTGGTTTCGTGTTTCATTAATTTTTAGAGCAGATGTTTGTCTTAAATTTTGCCATCTAGATTTGCAGTGTAGCATGAGTTAGAACAAGAAAGTGCTGGTAGCTCATGTTTTTGTCAGTTATGTTGAATGAATGCCAAAATGTTAGGTTGTAAGTATGATTTAAAATGCTTCAAAAATATTGAAAACTGATGGTGGGTTACTGGCCCTGTGATTTTCTTTGAAATATTTGAACTGCTTTAACTGAATTATACATCTTACAGAATCCATTGTACTTGTGTATAATGTACAACTGAAAAGAATAAATGGTCATAAGAAAGTCTTGAAACTTTTCACCAGCACATGCTGCTCTTGAGATGAGGGATGCCATGTGTGGTGTGTATCATATACTTAATAAACATCTTTAGTAGCATTATACAGACTATACCAAACTTTAAAATATTTATTTAAAAATCTATCTAGAAGAAAAAAAATCTAGTTAAATGAGAGCATGTCATTAAAAATTTCCAGTTATTGCACTGTGACAAAAAAATAAGTTAAATATGTTGACTAAGGTAGTAAGACCTTTTTTGTCTAATAATATGACAAAATATATTTTG
The DNA here is from genome assembly GCF_903797595.1 of Erithacus rubecula. Taxonomy (NCBI): domain Eukaryota; kingdom Metazoa; phylum Chordata; class Aves; order Passeriformes; family Muscicapidae; genus Erithacus; species Erithacus rubecula. The sequence goes on from NC_136689.1 coordinate 30,723,747, forward strand.
TGTAGTGTACTGTACTGTTGTATCTTTGGAAAACACTATCTTACTTGACCATGCTTGAATTCTCACAAGGAATGCACAGATAAAGAATGCACTAGAAGAAATTTGTATGACAAATAAAAAATTTATATATTGGTCTAATACTGTGAACTTTTGTAATTTTATGCTTCATTGTTTTAAAAATTTGTGATAATTCATGATACAAGATAAACTACATGATAAACATAATGACATTCTTACAACTTCGTTTCAGTCTGCTTTTTAAAATAAAATCCAATTTTAATATGAAATCAAATGTTCACATAAATATTGTGTCATTATTTGTAGTATCACTCTTCTCTTTTCCTTAGTGCATATGTACTTGGTTTTGCTTCTTTTCCACTTATGGTACATTTTTGAGCTTGTTTTCAGTTCTGTGTGTTGAAAAATTGCAGCCCGTGATGCATCTAGTTCTGTTCCCTTACTTTAAACATCTATATTTTTTTATTTATATATTCTTATTGTTCTGTCTTTTTGAGGGGAATCTTTTTAATTTTATCTGAGAAATCTCATTTGTTCAACAGAATAACATTTAAAATTTAGCATATGGTTGATAAGACCAAAACAATGTTTACTTATGGTTAGAAGTAAATGCTTTAAATACAAAAGAACAGAAATTATGTAAAGTAAAAAAGAACATGTGCAATCCTAGTTTTTGAGCAACAGTTGCTGTTAGCTTCCTCAGTTTGCTCTAGCTAATCGGGGCTCTGACATGTCTTGATGTACATGTGCTATCCCCAGTTACTCAGATAGTATATTCTGATAAAGTTGACCTCATTAGAAGAAATGTTTTCTTTTTCTTAAACACTGTCATAAATATACATTACATTTGTTTAAGGCATCCTATGTCTTTGAAGTCATTTCAATGTACAACACAGTGTCAGCTCATTAACATTGGATCAAAGTGTGTATTAAATTTCTGATTAAACATCCCCTCTCTTTCAGCTAGGAATAAACACAATTATAACTTCTTCCTTCCTGGTGTTAGTTTAAGATTAACATGTGCCCAATTTTAGTGAGTTTGACTGTTGCCTTTAGACAGCTGGGTAAACAGACTTTAAGGAAAGTAGGTGAAGTTTAGCATACAAGCCTTTTTTCCTAGTATTCAAAACTCCTTACATGTGTTCTAATTAACCTTCTTTTTGTCTAGCTGATGATTAGGTTTAATATCTGTGTAAGACTAGGCTTGTTAAACATTTCAACCAGTTCTGTCCTTGGGCAATTAAAAGCTGCCAGTGCAAATGTATCAAGATAGCTGAAATTGCACTGGCTGGTGATACTGCCTACATAAAAGAAATTCTAGTGCTCACTAATGAGACTCAAATATGCTGTAGCCATAAGGATTATGAATTTTGTTTTTTGTTTTTTGTTTCTTTTCCCCAACAAAATTCAAAATAATTTAATTTAGAATTATTCTTTTTGTTAAAGAATATACAGGCAGAAGATACCCTTGCAGAAAGAAGGTAATCCTTTTTCTTCAGACTTAATTTCTGATGGATACACAGCCCAGGTTGCAGATTGTGCTTGTTTGTCAGTAGAAGGGAAAGGTAGAAGGAATCCTGGCCCCACCACAGCACAGTCACATAAGTTATGTCTATGCTACTTGGAATAGTCAGGGTGTGAGTGTGGGTGAAAGTATGCTATGCCCTGGACTCACATTTATGTTTCTGCATGCGAATGAGAGTACCTCTGCCTTTATTGTGGTGTGCTGTTCTTTACTGAGTCATCTTGCTTGTCCTGTAGTCCTGACTGGCTCTGTGCTGTATCTGGCCATTCAAGAGAAGTGTGCAGCTGGTTTAGGGGGTCTTTTGGACATGACATTTACAGAATGAGTTATGGGTGTTCATGGTGACAGGTTTGAGATGAAACCATGCAACCAAACTGCTGCCTTGCCTTGCTATCCTGAAAGTAGGTAGGTTCTGGGTGCAGAATGAGGTTATGAACTCTGAGGACTATGTGCAGGCTTGTATTAGTGCAGTTTAGAAGCTTGGCTAGTTTGGGCTTGAACAAGTGTTCACACCTAAGTTTAAAAAACTTTGCTTGCATAGTTGAATTGTTGTTTTCAACTGCACTTCTGTATAGGTGTGGTGGCTTCTGGTTTCTGTCATGGCTTTGTTACTGCCTCCATCTTGTCCATTAAAATAGAGTTGGTTTGCTAGGATTTCTGTAAATTGGAAGAGGAAATACCCTAAATCTTCCATCTCTGCACTGGAATCATAAAACTTTTAATAGATTGAAACTTCTGATTAAAGGAAATAAAAAAGGTAGCCCTAGATATGAGCTGGATACAAAATACAGAAAACAAAAAGCTAAAGAAGAAACAAAAGATTTCTTGTAAGATAAGATAGGATATGTTAATGTTATACCTTAAATGTGCATTAGAAGTAATTCTCTAACTGCTTTATTTTACAAAAATGGTTATATGCCTTTTTTTTATTAGGTATAGAAGAAATCTGAAAAGCACATCCTCTTACATATGTGAAATATCTACATCTTAAAATTAAGTTTTAAAATTTTGAGTTGAAGGTTCTAATTGATAAATTTAAAATAAGAAATCTTTTGGTAGAGACAATTCTTCTAACTTGAATGGTAATTACTGAATATGTCTGAAGTATGTTGATTCATGTAGGGACAATTAGTTTGAATGCAAATGTCTAAATAGAAATGCAGGTTTCATGCATCAGAGATACCCTGTTTATTTCTGTATTTTTTCATCCTGTAGATGGCTGTGAAATCAGCAGCTAATGCAGCCGAACTATGAGATATCTGACTGTCCTAGCAGCAAGGGTAAAAGCTGCATAGAAAATATGGAACACATTGTTTTCTGATATCTGAAGCAAAAAGAACAGTCAGTAGATTCTGAGTCCCATTTATCTCCTCTGTTTTCTGTTTCTAGTGGAGAGAGTCCTTCTGTGATTGGTAAAATGCATCACTCATTGCAGAACGTGTCTGACTGCCTGTGAGTGCGTGTGAGAGTGTCTGTGTGTGTGAGTGTGTGTGAGAGTGTGTGTGTGTCTGAATGTGTGATTGTGTGTGAGTGCGTCTGAGTGTGCCTCAGTGTGTCTGAGTGTGTGTGTGTGTGTGTGTGTGTGTGTGAGAGTGTGTCTGGGCATGTGTGAGTGTGTCTGGGCATGTGTGAGTGTGTCTGAGTGTGTGTGAGTGTCTGAGTTTTTCTGAGTGTGTCTAAGTATGCCCAAGAGTGCCTGAGTGTGCTGAAGTGTGTCCAAATGTGTCTGAGTGTGCCTGAGTGTTTCCAAGAGTGCCTGAGTGTGCCCAAGTGTGTTTGTGTCTGAGTGTGCCCGAGTGTGTCTGTGTGTGCCCAAGTGTTACGGTGTCTGAGTGTTCCTGAGTGTTTCCAAGAGTGCCTGAGTGTGTCCGAGTGTGTCCGAGTGTGTCCGAGTGTGCCCAAGTGTGCCTGAATGTGCCTCGGTGTTTCTGAGAGTGTGTCTGAATGCTTCTGAGTGTGCCTGCGTGTATCTGAGTGTGTCTGTGTGCCCATGTTACTGAGTGTGAGTGTGTCTGATTGTGTCTGAGTGAGTGTACCTGAGTGTGCCCGATTGTGTCTGAGTGTTCCCAAGTGTGTCCAAGTGTGCCTGTGTTTGCCTGATTTTGTCAGTGTGCCCGAGTGTGTCTGAGTGTGCCTGAGTGTGTCTGATTGTGTCTGATTTTGTCTGAGTACATCTGAGTGTGCTCGAGTATGTCTCAATTTGTCTGAGTGTGCCCAAGTGTGTGTGCGTGTGTCTGAGTGTATCCAGCTGTGTCTGAGTGTGTCTGGGTGTGTGTGAGCGTGTCTGGGTTTATCTGAGTGTGTGTGAATATGCCTGAGTGTGTCTGGGTGTATGTGAATGTGTGTGTGTGTGTGTGTGTGTGTGTGTGTGAATGTGTGAGTGTGTGAGTTTGATGGAATAAAATGAGATGGATGTAATCAGAGTTATTCTGAGCTTCTTTTGCTGGTTTATAACCAGACCTGATTTTGACTGAAGTCCTTATGTGATGGTAGTGTTTGGAAACATATAAATAGTCTTTCACCCAACAAAAACCATTCCAGGATATATTTGTAAACTGTTAGATACCTAGCTTGTCTAAATTGACATTGTTTGTTATTGTTCACCAAGTTCACCAATGTCCTAATGCAATCCTTGTCTTCATGGAAAAGCTAGATAAAATTCCTTGTATGTTTATCATGTTCACAATTATAAAACTGACTTTAATGGTGTTCCAAGATGGATATAGTTGTCCCACTAAGTGTGACAAGCCCCACAATCTCCAGTATACAGTTTCAAAGAAGTTAGCTGCTTTGAAATTATGAAAATGTATTTCTAATGTACTTCTATTTTCAGTGTATATGTGCAAGCAAAGTTTATTTTTTCCAAGGCAGGGTGGCTAAATTATTTGTGAGTCCTGCTTCAGTTCTGTTTTGCTTGTCAGATTTGAAAACAAGTCTGAATAAAGAATTAAAATTTATAAATATGAATATTGAGAAAACATGTAAAAGCTTAAAAATAGTAACTTTCTTTTAAACTTAGCACTCAAAGGCTTGCTTTTCTCTATCTCATATTATGCCTATTCCTAAGTAATATTCAAACATTGAATTTTTAGTTGAGATTATTAAAATATTAAATAAATAAAACATACAACATACCCTTACTAATGCTACTAGATAGCTGGAAGATAGCATAGTGAAAATTAATTTCAAGGGAGACAGAAGCTATGAATGGAGAAGAAAAGCACTGCTGGTGTAATTAAAAACTGAAAAGAAGTCATGTTAGGGAGATGGAAGGCTTTTCTCATTTATGACTAGACCCTGTAAAGTTTTAGGCTATCATTCCCATGCACTTGAAGTTGAGGATTCCAGGCTGGCTGTGTAAGTGGATTGTATGGGTCTGCATTAGTAACTGGAACACAAGGTAAGTATGCCAAAGACATAGCATACTTTTTTTTTTAGTAGGCCAGCCTGGAGGATCTGTGGTTGTGTGGACTTGTTGCCACACTGTTCTAAAACAAAAGGAATTGTAGTTCTGACATTTTTTGTAAGGATTTTGTGCCACTACAATTTTTTTTCTTCTTAGTCCATGCCATTCAACTTGTTGAGATTTGTAGCTATTTAGCATTGTTCTGTTTCAACATTGGCTACCCAAAATGACCAAATCAATGATGTGTGTTGATTTTCATACTCTTTTGGAGCTTTTGGCTCTTTGATAAGTTGTTCTTGGTGTGTTGTGCTGTAGGTGGAGTGTGTTAGTCTTAAGCGAATGCTGCACTGTGTTTTGGAGATCTGTAAGCTGGATAATTTATTGCTTTTGATAAAAACTCCATCTCCTTCCCTAATCCTTATGAAAATTTTAATGGGTTCTGTTTGGATTTTGCTGCCTAATATTATCTTATTATTGTAAATAAAATTAGGATTTAAATTATTTATGAATATTCAGTAGAAGTTATCTATACTGCGTTATGTTAGCCAAGTTGTTATGTTGTGTGTTGGCTTCTGTGATCTAAAAATTCATATTTCATTTTGTAATAAAAGATGTCATTAATACTTTTTTGATTCAGCAGTCCTTGAACTGATTGTGTTGTCTGATCTTAAAGCTCACCCTGGTTATGGACTCACTGAATACACATATCTAAACAACTTCTTGTTTAAGTGAAAATATGATAAACTGAGAACAATATGTTACTGTTTAGTGAAAAGGTGTGTTAGTACACCTTGGATCCACTGAAAATACTTGTGAAGCTTTGTTGTACTGACTTTCCTTGTGCATTTCATTCTCTACCTTTTTTTCAGTGACCATTGAATCTTAATTCTTGAATGCATGTTGTGGTCCAGGTAGTTAGGCAAAAAAAATGAGCACAAGATTTAGAACCTTTTTGTAACTGTTTTTGATTTGTGCATTTTAAAATGGGTCATAAAAGACACCTGTTGTTTCTAAAAGACTCTGGAAGTGGGTTCAGTTTCCTCAGATCAGTGGATGAGCTTGCTTCTGAGTGACACAAGTCTGTCACTTCCTGTGAAGTTGATAGAATTCTGCATTTTAGCATTGTTTTAAGGAAGTCATAAATTAGGTTGTTTTTTTCTTCCGGTATTTTATCTGCAAAAGAAAACTAATCAGTTAGTGGTTTTTGTTTCAATGTCTCATGCTATGAAGCAGTATTTTAAGAGCTTGGTCCCTCATATTTGGATACTTTAACAGATTTATTTAACAAAATGTGCAAAAATAGGGGAAAGAAAGGCATTTCCTGGATGTTCTAAGGTTAGTGCTCGACTGTATTTGAAGTAGAGCAGCTTGAAGGCTGTAAAGTGGACATAAAAAGAAATTCAGTTTAATAATCTGTTGAGTATCCACTTCATATGCAGGAAGTGGGTTTGATGCATTTTCTGCATGATTTTGAAAGCAAACCTACTTGAGGTCTGGCTCAAAATTACTAGAAATTGGAAGACAAGTACTCTTGAGTAGAGAAATGTCAGTATAAGACCCATGCACTTGCTTTAGATTCACAGGATTTGTATTTTATGCTGTGGTAATTCAAAGTGCAAAAAGGATTTTTAGAACTACAGTTACATAAGCAAGTACTTATAAATTTCTATGAGGACAGATTTTCTTTGTCCTTGCCTGAGAGCCAGGCCAAACACTTGTGCACTCCTGACATAAAGAGCAAGTCAGTGCGTCTCACATTAGAGCAAATAACATTCAAATACCTGAAACTCTGTATATACTCTCTTTTACTGATACGGAAATACTTTTTTGTTACTGATATAACCACAAAAACCAACAGGGAAATCCCTTGCAAAGGTTAAAATTCTTGCTGTTGTAACTGAATAAATGTGGACTAGCTGCATGATTGTGTTCTTCACTACATCCCACAATTATGAGGGACAAAAGCCCCTTTAGCTACAATACTGCCTTATTGTATTATTATCCCTACTGTGCCCTAATATTTAAATTTCTGAATGAAAAAATGTAATCTGTAGCCCTGTCTTAAATACCTAAATTCCCCATTTAGTTCGTTGCAAGGCTGCTAGGTAGAATTCAGAAAGTCTTTGTGCTTTTCAGAGGAGGGGTTTGTGCTAACCAGAAAGAAGTACTGCAGAATGAGCAATACATCTTAAAAATGTGCCCCTCTTTGTCCTGAATATAAGACAAAACTTACAGCTCAATTCTTTTGTTTTTAAATGCCTAATGTTATGCTTAGAACATGAATGAAGATACAATGAGCCTGGTTTGGAAGCAGAAGCACATGTGGTGAGGTCTATGTAAGCCAGCATGGGTTTGGCAACTCTGTAGGCTTAATCTAGCTCAGGGATGTTGCCAGCACTACTGCAGATGCAGTTTCCTGGGTTTGAGACTCAGCTCTTCTGTGCCATAGGGAAACAGTGCAGGGCCACAGGCCAGTGTTTTCTCTTGCTTGGTCCCAATTTCATGCAGTCTGAAAGTGGCCTTAGGAATTAATGTAGTTCATGTGTCACTGGGCTAGTAAATGCCACCCTGGGCTGGGTCATATCATCTGGTTAAGAGCCCATGTGTGTGAGACAGAGAAAGGTCCTGTGGGAAGTGAGCTGGTAATGAGCAAAACAGACAATCGATTTCTGTATCTTGTCTCAGGATTTTTAGGTATTGACTCAGTGCTGCACCTTGGCAAGTATGCTCAAGCTCAGCTTTTGGGGCTTTTGAACAGCAGCTCTCTATCATATGAAGGATTTCTGAGCAGTTGAAACTTCTTGACTTTACTAAGTACCAGAGCTCTCCATTCTGCTATCAGTCACAGACTGAGTTGTCCTTTTCTGGAATAAAATCTGGGGTTTTCTTTTGAAATCAGATGACTGCTTATTATCATGTTTCTGCATACACAGAATTTCTCTTCTTTCCATGATTGGAAGTCAGCCATTAATTTTATTCTTTGTATTAAATTTAATGTTTTAAATCAGTGCCAGGTATAGCTTGAGTGGCCAATTTGTGATTTCTTATTGAACTGGCAGGAAGAGAGGGGGAAAAACTCAGCCTGCCATGCTGGACTCAGTTATGGGGTATTGTAAAAGAAAGCTGTAGTTGTTTGAAAAATGCACTTGTTAAGTGCCATGAAGCTTTCAATTACTTGAGAAGTTAATTGCAGAGTTTAAAAAAAATGTTGCATTTGGGTTTAGTAGAAATTAGGTCTTTCTGAATTGTTTGGAAAGCTAGGTCTCAGCAGAGTGGGAGTTGTGGTTCAGTATTGTCACAAAGATACCAATACAGATATTCATAATTTTTTATTGTGCAATAAACCAGATGGCAAGAAAACAATGTGTTTCAGAGTTCTTTTAAGAGCATAATTCTGAGTATTCAATTTTATTTAGAATTGCAGTTTGGTTTTTTGTTCCTCAGAGTGCATGTTTCACTTGTGAGATTTGGTTACGCAAGTCACATTGTATTCTTCCAGTCTGTTTTATGCTGAAAATGTAACATGACAGGATTGTTAAAAACTGTAATAAAATATTGGATCAGCCCAAGGAATCCTCTTTTGCTAAATAGCTTTCTGGAATGGTAACTGTTCCAGAAAAAAAAAAAAATCAAATATATAGTTAATTGCAGAAAAACTGTGGGTAGCATGCTGCTCTCTCTCTTTTCCCATGACCTTCTAATTTTATAATTTTGTGTATGTGTGTGTGTGACCAATTAAAATATGATGGCAGAGCAAAATAACATAGTCCAAATGCCCAGCAGCTGGGATATAGATGTAATAACCCATGTCCTTGAATCATAGGGAATAGAGAGGGGACAAGTTGCAGATAATTTAGTCTCTCTACTTCTGCTATGCACAGCTTTTGCTCTAAGTACATCTGTTAAATTTACACCTCATTTAATACATTGACATATTATTAACATTATAGTGGTGTTTAGTTTTCTCAGTTTGTCTTTTCTATTACAGAAAGAAAATTGATCCTACCTAGGACAGAAAGTTGGCCTAGATGACTTGAGATTCTATGCAGACAGTTCTTATGATTCCAAAATTTTTACTTATCTTCCTGTACCACATTTTGCTTTTGGATGATAATGTTTTACTCCATGTAGTTTTTGTATAGGTATATCTTTCCATGTATTAGAAAGAAAAAGTGCTTTCCAGATTTTGAGAAAGTAGTTCAGGTATTTCTCTTCTCACATGTATCTTTTGAATCTTTTCCTTCACCCTGCCCTGGTTGGTCATGCATATCAGAACTCTTTGAGCATGAGAAATTGGTTCACATCTCTGTATTCATTCTGTAAAAAAATGAACTGAGAAACTGTAGTTTAGAGCTCATAAAGTGCTCAACACTCTGGCTGCATTTCACCTTTGTTTTATTGTTTAGTAGTGTAAAAGGGGGAGGAAAGAAAACTTGTTCTTTCTCTTCTGAGATGGCAAAGCCTTTTTTTGTCTTTTCCTGCCATTTTTTGCTTATCTGAAGTCAGAAATCTTCTAAGAATGGACAGGACTCATATATTAGGGCAGGATTTGCCAACTGAGATAAGTAAAATTGCTGATATGTGATAAGGGACTGTAGCATTTTTTTCTGTGTCAAAATTCACTAAACTTCAGAAGATCTGTGGCTGCAGTAAAAAGTATTAGAATTCACCACTGGGAATGATTTCCTAGGTATACTGTTTTAAGATGTTGGATAATTCCACATGTTTGGAAACAGCATAAATTATTCTTTGTAAACTAATTTTAAAAATTCATGATAAGCAGTATAGTGTGAAGATGCTGTTGTCAGTGGTTAGCATTGATGGAGGGCATGCTTTATGCCCTGTGACTTGGTAAGCAGTGTCCTGCCATTGCATTCTTTTCTTCATTATTGTGTGGACCACTCTCATCCCAATTGTCTTAAGCTACACCAAAGCACGTGGGCATTTGATAAGTTACTGATGAAGTGTAGGTAACTTTCTAGTATCAAAATGCCATATAGGAGAGTTCTGTTTCAGAGATGCCACAGATCTTTAATACTATATATTAATGAACAAATCAAAGGTATATGCTTAATTGGTTTCAAACCTAAGCAAAACTAAAACTGAAATATAAGTGTTTAATTATCTGTTCTGCAGCACAGTGCTGCTGGATATTAAGTACTTTCAGATGTATGTGATTTCTGAATTTTCTCTGATGTTTCAGTGGTGAGTGTGGTTACTTGGTATTTCACAGGGTGAATTCAACACAGAGGAACAAGCTCAATTTTCTGAAACTTTTCTTGTAGCTTGGTTCTGATCTGTTTAGATCAAGTTGAGATCTATGAAAGTAATAAGTGTTGTGAATTTTCAAGGTGGATTGTTGTGGATTCTTAGGTGTCTGCTGCTGTTTGCTATCTGATTAGGTCTAGAACTGTCCTCACAGTCCTCACTGCCTGCTATGTACAGGGAAGAAAGTCTGAAGAATGAACATCTTAGATCTGTACACATATTTGCAGTAGATGTGTATGAAGGACTTAAGATTTCTTTCTTTTTTTGGTAAATTGTCCTTCAAAGTGTTCTTATACAATCTTCCATTGCTACATTAATCTTGCAAGTCTCATACAGATTAAGTAATATGATTTACAGATTATGAGAAATAGAAAAGTTAAAGAAAGAAACACAATAATTTTCAAAGTGTTTTCGACTAAAGCTTTGTGATATAAACTAATATTGATAACATTTAAGTTGCTCGTTGTGTTTTGTTCCACAGGCAGCAGGAGCAATCCGTCCTTTAGTTTCTACTGTTGTTGCCTCTGCTGCTGATGGCTGCTTGGACCACTCACTGGAACGTGCCAGGTACAGAGCAAGTGAAATGCCTCAGGCTTTCTTGTTTGATATAATCTATGAAGCATACCAACAGGTAAGATATTAAGACTTTCTAAGACCTTTTTTCCATTTACTTCAGTTAAAAAGAAAAAAAGTTAACTTTCTTTATTTCAGATCACGTCAAACTGTATGCATATTGCTTATGAGTCTCTAAAAAAGCTGCATCATTCTAATTTATTAAAATTTTTGATTGTTAGCTTTTAAATACAAGAACGGGTAATGGATCTAAATGGCTGGAAAGACAATTTTACTTGAATTTTTATAATGCATGAAATAAATTACTTAAATGAGTGTGTTTATATGTTTAAATTAGGTGTCTATGTAAATGATGTACTGTTGACTGAGAGTATCAAAGGGTTTTGGATGCACAGTGTAATAATGTCATTTTATAGTAATTTAGTGGGATACAGGCTGTTCTAAAATACTGAGATAATATAACTTGCTACATCTAGGCAAATGTTTATTTTGTTTCTTGTTGTATGCATATTATGCATATTTTGATTAGTGGCTGAAAATAATGTTTACTTGTCTCTGTTGTAATTTTTCATTTCTTCCTAATATATTGCTTTGAAATTAACTTAATTCAGGAAAATTATGTGGATAATGTATTAAACCCTGACTCTTTGCCTTAATTTGCCCTGAAGACTGCTTTCATTTGCCCCACCCTGCATTCACAGTTTACTGGAAACATTCCAGCCTTTCTTCTCAACACTCTACTTCCTTTTCATTCATCACCTTGTGGAAATTGCCTGTCCTCCAGGTATCTTCCAGACTGACTGGAAGCAGAGCATTTCTTCATTTGTCTCTTGGAAGGAATTATTTTTCATGTTGATGCAGACAGTCATGCTTCCCATCAGTCTTTCAATTCTAAACAAGCCCAAGTTTCTGATACTCCCTTTCAGACAGTGCAGTACTTAGAAGTCACTAACAACAGAAAAATCTGGGGATAGGCAATGAAGAAGCTGTTACTTAATTGTTCAGTAATTGTTTTCCTTAGAAGTGTTGGCATAAATTCTGTGTCATACCCTTCATGCATCATACTTGAAGATATTAGATGCTCAAGATGAAGGACTACCCAAAATGAAGAGCTGCTCAAGTGATTGGACTGGCTTCAACCTTTTTGCTTCTGATAGGAAGCAGGGGATTGATCTTATGTATATGACACACAGCTGATACTTCTGAGATTCTACCTTGAAAGTAGTGGGTATACTCATAAGAAATGCAGCCTCTGTATGCATAAGAACACATCCCAAGAGACAACTGCTACTGTTGGTTGTACAACCCTTTTTGAAGTGTGTATCTTTTGGCAAATTCCATGTTTATGTGCTGTTTCTTGCAACCACCTTCCCCCCATCCCCCAAACAACCCAGTACTTTTTCTACTGTGTTTACTTATAATTTGCAAATATGGTAGAGCTGGCAATACATAAAATGCTCTTGCCCTAAATGTCTCACTCAAAAGACAGCTATATTTGCAGTTCCTATGCTCCTCTGAATAGAGTTTTTTTCTCACATATGCATTCCATCAATCTTCTTTCTTGTATCCCTGCTCTTTCAAGAACAAACCACCAAAGTTGTTAGAAGCAACCAAGGCTATGGTTTCTTGTCCTCAGTTTCCTTTGCTTTGGCTACATTCTGGTCATTTTAATGCTCTGTGCATGGACCCTTGGGAAGTATAACACTTTGCTAAAATCTCTCAACTCATATTGTTTTCTAATTATTTATGTTTCAATGGTGTCTAGCTCTCCAAGTCAAGGATTAAGACCCTATTGTTCTGGGAACTGTACAAACAAATAAAAAAAGACAGATAATCGTTGTCCTGAAAAACCTAGTCAAGCTACTGTAGGACAGATTTTTGTAGGAATGGATGCAGCTTATGATGCTTCCTAAATATTAATATATCTATAATCAATTCCCACCACCTGGTGAAGGTAAGTATCATTGTACAGATGAACAAAGAAGAGAAAATAATTTTATTACTCATGCTGCAAGTCATTCATTGCTGGGAATGGAATTAGTTTTGGCTGGCTCTGCCTGGGATCATGATCCTATGCCTGTGTATTTTATACAGTTGTGACCTTTATGCAACAACACTGTGGGGAAAAACAACCGTCAAACATGCATTCCTTGGAAAGAAACTGTCCATTTGAATTAGTGCTTCTAGTAACACAGGCTTTTCAGTTACACTGGGGGAATGTGGACTACTGCTTTTAAACTCCATCTCTTTTTAAATGCCATCTGATGTGAATAGATAGGTTTAAAGTGTTTACTTCCAGATGTGTTTGTGAATGTAACATCTCTAAATATATTGACCACAAAGTTGTGACATTCAGTTGAAGGTCAGTTTTCTGACTCTTACACGTTTGCCATCTGCAGTCCTTTTTGTCTCTTCTTGTCTGGTAGCAGTCTGGGCAGAGGGGACTGGAAGTCCTTAATCTTTTATGGTTGTTTTAAATTTATCTAGAACTAGAACAGAGTAAGGTATTAACACTATTAAGATATGAAAAAAATATATTTGTATGATCTTTACCAAACTAAGTAATTTCCTTAGAAAACATTTTCCAACTCTTGCTCAAATAAAAAATAAAAAAGATAGTATTAATAGTATTGATTGTTGAATCTCCTCTAATTAATTTTATGTACAAATACCAAAGATTGATTTACAATACTACCTTAAAATATATGTGTACTACAAGGAATCCCCTTTATATTTGGCCTCAAAAATCCAGGACAGATTTTGAGGAATTCAGCAGGTTGTTCACCTGCATTTCATTGTGATGCATTTAATTTAGTTTTCAGTCTTACATCTTCCCTGTTCCCTAAAACATGTATTCCAAAAATATCTTTGTTCAGGTATATGTTGCTTTCTGATTTATAACTGTTATGATATCAAGACTTCTGACTTCATAACTATTAACTTTCAAATTTGTACAATTTATAAGGTTTATAAAATTTATAAAAGTTGCAACTTTTGTTTGTACAATGTGTGTCTGGCTCAGGGTGGACAAGTGACCAATGCAAACAACTGCAAGGGGAGAAAGAACTATATTTATAGTGTGTGTGGATCTTGTGGGTGGGAGGCTTTATGTTAGCCAGGGATTTTCCTTGGGATTTTAGGTAAAAGGATATACAAATTTGTTAAGGGGATAAATGTGATGTTGCACCACTACTCTTAGTTCTCGTACATCCTAATCTGTGAGTTCTCATTTCCTGCACAATGTAATGAACCACACTAAATGGACAAATAAAAAATTTAAAAATAAAAAATGCAAACCTCTTATAACTAGTAAAACCTCTGGAAAAGTTGTAAAAATGACAAAATCCATTATTTACTTCAATTTTGAATTACCTGGGACAAAATCAGCCAATTAAACTTTTAATTTTGTTTTTTATTTTATTATGTTAATAAAAAATCCTGTTTCTTTTCCATTTTTATCATTCCCATGGAAAATCAGGAAAGTTTAAGTGTTAATTTAAAATCTACTCTTTCCAAAGGGATAGATTTCTTAGACCAGACTTGTTCATTTTTGCTTAAGGTAGTTTCATGTTTCTGTTCCACTTCTTATTTAAATAGGAACAAATGTGAAGTATGATCCTGCAAGCCTGGGAGGAGGTGGGTGGGGGAAAAGACTTCACTTACCAGAAGTCAAGTGTTCCCTGGAGCAGTACCTTTTAAAAGAATTAGAGTATCAGGAAGTCAGATAGACTACCATTTTCCTTTAATCAGAGTAGGCTGAGACTGATTTCTGTAATACTTGTTTTTGACATATTGTGAAATATGCAAAGATCTCGAAGGTTTTTTTGTCTTTTGCACAAAACATCTTGTTGTGTCATGCCATGTGTTCTGTACAAACAACCACAATATATAATGACTGAAATATTCAAAGTACTGAACACTTGAAATGTATCTGCTAAAGCAAGAAAGGTAGCAGGAACATTTTTACCATTTCATGATGGGGAAGAGAAACAATAAAAAATGGAAACAGAAGAGGAGTGGTAGGTAGAAGATTCTGATCAGCTTCTATGTCAGATATGCAAACAAGCAGCCCTGGTAAGATGATACAATAGTTAAGGGGTTGACAGCATGAATGAAAGAACAGAGAGTTGCTCGCCACCAGTCCAGGGAAACTGAGAACCTTCTAAGAAGGAATGGCTACAAACGCCTGAAAAAAGAGCAGGACATATTAGAATTCTGCAGGAATCCTTCATATGTGGATGGTATGGCAAAGTCTGATCACTAATTCAGAATTAAGGCATAGCTTTTTAAGAATTATTTTTTAAAAAATAACTTTTTTTTTTTTCTGCTTATCATTTATACATTATCTTACAATTTTCCTCAAGATCTACAGAACTTCTTACTATTGTAAGAACTACACACTTCTTGGGGAGGGTGGGGTGTTTGTATTACATACATAGTTAGTTTAGTCATCTGTTGATAGTAGACCTTTTGCAGTGTATGGTAGTTTATATTTAGCTAACCAGAACAATGAAGCTGAAGTTTAAAAAAAAAAAGGAACAGGAAGTAGGAATACTCGTTGAAGGAGAATGAGCTTCAACATGTTTAGAGACATTTCTCTGGTTCAGGTTTAAAACCTCCTTAAAGAATATCCACACAGATCAGTCTGATCTTGAGAATTCTATCTAGTCTGTGTAAAAAATATGTATAGATTAGTACTTTTTGGGACTACACTGAATTAGTGTATCTGCTCATAGCCAACATTAACCACTCTTTGAATATTAATCAATTACATTTACTTATGGGCCATTACAGCATCTGCCTGCATAGGAGACAACAAGCTATATATAAACATAGTAATGACAAGATACAAAACAATAGTGTGTCAGAGAGAATCATGCACATACTTTGATGCTGAATTCTGGGAGGCAGATGTTCTTTCACTCCCCAGAAAAATCATTGCAAGATGTCCAGAGATTGGGTGGAGATGGGGAGAAGAGATTGTCTGCAAACTGTCCAACCTGGTCATTAGTAGAAGAAAAGGAAGTCCTAAAATGATTCTCCTCTAACAAACCCCTAGAAATGTTAAGGGAAGATTTTGCCAGAGTAAGAAATGAAGTTGGCTATTGTTAGGGCCATTGTAAAAGTATCTGCTGAAAGTATTGTCTTTTCTGTATGTAAATAATAGGGAGTGTATTCCATGTGGATTTTGTGAACTTCTAAAGTACTTTTTGAAAGGGCACAACATTACTGGGATTCTTTTTCAAACATGTGTGAAGCATTTTAGTATCCTCTGTAGTAGGGAAGTGGAATCAGCTGTAGCAGTTTAACAATATTTTGGCATAGGTCAGGCACAGTCCTTCGAGGCAAAAATGTCTAGACTGATTTGGGGATTTTCCTGTGGCTTCATTCTTTGTTAAAAACATCAATGCCTGTCAAATTATTATTGCCAGGAGCAAAAAGTGATTAGATGAACGGTAGTAGACAAATTGTTGGCTAAAACCTTGGCAACTTTGAGAGAAAGGGTCAGATTCAGAAAAAGGATTGAAGGATCAAGATACAAGCAGGACAAAATTTGGGCATTTAATTCTAATGCTGGAATCCTGAAGAAAACCGCTACTCATCCCCTTGCCAAGACTAAAGATATCCAAATCTTCAAGGCACATCAACCTTTATTTTTAACATTCACCAAACATTAAACTTTGCGTGTATCAAGGCATGTAAGTTGTCATCAAGGTTGACCAACTTATTATTTTATCTCCTGTGAACATTCACTTGGGGATAATTTTTTCATCTGATTCTATTCCATCATGAATTAGTGATATGGGTTAGAGCTGTTCATTTCTGTAGTGTAAAAGCACTGAAAAAGAGATCACCATTGTTTTAAACATATGACAAACAATGCATAATAGATATACATTTTATCATAAGTTGTACTGGGTTGTTTCTTGATCTTTGTCTTTTTAAAAAAAGCATCAGGAATCTTTTATTAAGTGTATTATGTTATAAGATGATCATTTAACCTCATTCAAATGGATTTTGCAGTGTTTAGGGCCACTTCTTTTTCCACATCCCCAGGCTCTGGTCATACACTTTACTTTTGTAGTTTATAGTTACATGCTCAGGTCTTATAAATATTTGCCATGTAACATCATTATTGTATTTGTCCTAATTCTGCGTTCCAGTTGTGTCTATAGGTTTTCTTCCTTCTCATTAAAGGTATTCTGAAATACTGAATCAAGAAGTGATTTGTGAATTAGGCAAAAGCTGGCTAGACTAATAGTAATCTTGTAGTATGATTTGTATGAAGACAGTACCATGAACTATTGTTCTTCTTTGTATGGAGTCCTAAAGGCAGCATTCTTCCATCTGCCTATGTAACAGGTAATTACAGTTTTAGTGCAACTTCCTACTTGGTTAGTTCAAGTAGGCTGGATACTCAGCCAAAGTTTTTTGAAATTCCTAGCCCTAATTTTAATTATCTGTGTATTACGAAGGTGGCAAATATCTGTGACTTTTTCAATGCACAATCTAAGTATATGAAATCCAGAAAAAGGATGCCTTTCTGATTTGGTCATAGGTCATTAGGATTTTAGATGTGATGGTTTGACAAGGAAATCTGTCTATTCCTAAATGTTAGAAGAAAATTATTTCTTCTTACATGAGAAATTTCACATTATTAACAGTAATTAACATTATTAATAGTATCCTTTCACTGTTGTTGTCCATTTCAGCTTTGAGTCTATGACTTCTTTTAGTCACACTTAAAAAAAATTATTTATTTGGAACTTCAATAGAACCTGAATTCTGTTCCATTTAATGCACACAGAAAGCTGGTAAATTTTTTTTCTTGTTTTGATGCAAAATTGCATCAATAATGCAGTTTTGGAGAGGTTCTGCATTTCTCTGTTCATTGTCAGTCTGATGCATGCAAAATGTTGTTTAACTACAGTGTTGCCAGCCTCCCCTAAATGACTATCCTAAGTAGTATAATCTACAGGTTGTAGCTCTGAGGTATTTTCCAAGGACATTTATTATTTCATCTGTCATCTTTTCACCCTGACAACTTTGCCCTGAGGAGCAGGGAGGAATAAATAATTTTTCCTATTCTTAAATCTTACCCAATTCTAAAGAATACTTTTCAGGGTAAATATGCTAAAAGAAATTTTGTCAGTAATACTTTCTTTTATTCAAAAAGTGAAGCTAGATTGGTGGTCTGGAGAAAACTGTGCTAGTTTAGATAGCTCTGTACTTGATTAGTTCTTTGGAGCAATGGTAGAGCCAGGATATTGTCTGAATCCCCACCTTCCCCTAATTAAATTCTGCCACAAGAATGTTTGGAGAGATTCTAATGCCTTGCACAAGAAAAAAAGGGTTTTTGCTAATGGGATAATTACTTCCATTTTATATCACTCCTCATCCTGTAGGATCTCAAAGAACTTTGCAAATTCACATATTAGCTCTTGGAATTGTTTGCTGCAGTGGTGCAAAGCTTCCACTCCATGGGTGAAATTTGGCATCCCTATGGCAGTGAAAAGGCATTATGTCTTCAGCAATTGTTTGGAAGGTGTATATTAAGGAAACTCAATGCAAATATTCAAGTTGGAAGTTAGATTGGATTATGAGAATACTGTTCTATTACTGGATTTACCCTGGTAAGTGTCCTGTATCCATGAGAATCACCTGTTTGGCACAAGCTCAGAAAATGCTGAGTACTGAGTGAGGATCCTGGTATCCCGCATATGGGAGACCATCCACCTAAATTTCATCTGTTGGTAGTTCTGAGATAGTAACAAGACAAGGCAGTGAAGCTAGAGGTTTTAATGTCTTGTTATTGACAGTTTGGTGTATGAAAGGCAAGAAAAAGGACCCATTATGATACTGCATAATTCAAGAGGTAATTTTTCTTAGGGAAATTGTTCCTCGAGTGAATAACCTTATCTGTTAAAAAAAATTAAATTAAAAAATGCGTTTTAGCTTGGTCTGAATTTGGCTCACCTCTGCTTCCGACCTCAATTAAATTATGTGTTGGTTTCTTAATTTTATAATGTGATGTATTTAGAAATCTCTCTATTGGGAGAACATGAACAATTACATCTTCAAATTTTCTTAGACTTACCTAAATAATCTGTATTTTCTACATTAGGACAAGATTTTTCTTGTCTTTGTCTTGTCCAAATAATTATTTCCCAAGTATTTTTCCAATTTGCAAGATAATTTTAAAAGTTTAAACAATGAGTCCTAACACAGTGTTTTGACTACTACTCTTGTCACATAGAATATTACTATTTTCTTATTTCTTCATGTTGTAACTAAAATATGGGTATTTAGTGTACTTGGGAAGCAATATGAATAACAAAATATTCCAATGAGCGATCAGGAAATGTTCAGTGGTTTAATGTTAGTTTGCCAGGCAATCATGGCATGTATGGAAAAGGCATTGCAGTTATTGCACTGAAAGGTGTTGGGATATAGATACAGGTCTGCATAAAAACAGACTTGATTCATTCTGTTAGGGAGTAAATTGCTGTGTCTTTGTTCTCTTCACTACTACTGCATCTGGATGTACGTCACAACGCTTTAATAATTACAGTAAAAATAGTTTCAGAGATGAGATAATCTGGTTTTACATTGATCTCAGTATTTCCTCAGTCACGTTTCCTCCTTCTGTTTGCTGCTTCTGCTGTCTCTCATTTAGCTGTGGCATACTGTTGTAAGCTGAGTGCTTGCTGCAAGCCCACTCTTGAACTCAGCATTTTTTTGTTTCAGCGGTACAGAGTGTGACAAAACAAAAATCTTTATAATATATGATAAAAATAGGCCAATTCAGGTTCAGTGAGAGCTTGTGTCTACTTCTTTTCTTAACTCAGTAAAATATTCCTGATGATGAGTGTTCATGATGTACTCTGGCACTTCAGCAGTAGAAGCTGGATTTGGCAGGATCTGGAAGAATCCTAAACCTCTGCTATTGTTGATTAGTTATGTATTTTAAGTGCAAGTGTTCTCATATTGTTCCTGAATGGATTTATATGAGATAAAAAAATGGAGTTGCTGCTGACAGTGGAAAAAGTGCTAAATATTACACTGTCAAGAGTTACAGAAGTATAAATGCTGGCTCTACAAAGGCTTTAAAGATCCCTGTGTAAAGGAGCATATCTGAAAATTTTCTTTCAGTTAATGCATAAAAGAATATTTTGTGTCATAAACTAAAGAATGATGAAAATATTAGAAAATAACAGTCCTGTATTGAACCTACTTTTTATCTGTGCTGGGTCTGTTGTATAGTTACCAGCTCCCATATAAAGATACAGTAAATTAGTGTTCAGAGTATTGTATTGGAAGTAAGTAAACATATGGACTACTAGTAAATACCAGGGAGACACAGACTGCATAACTGCTCTTTTCTCTAACCTCTTATTCTATTTATATACAAGGAACAACAAAAGACCTTGCATTTTAGGAAGTAGTAGTATTTTTCAAAATGTTTTCAAACTAATTTTGGGGGGAGAAGGAAGAAGACTGTGTAATGCTGAAATCTGTATCTCGTTCCACTCATAGCACTTTATTCAAACATCCAGTCTTGGAAAACAAACAAAACCACCCACAAAAAAGTGTTCCCAAAACTACCTAGTAGAATTTCTTTGAATATTCAACAGTACAAAAGCATTTTAAATAACATATTTTCTTCTGTGCCATTTAAAGAGCTAAACTATTATGTTTTCTTTCTTTTGTGGATGTTTTGTGCCAGTATTTCCAGCTGTTTCCATAATTTCAAATCTGTGGTCTGAAACTTAAACTATGTCTATTGTTTCACAAAGCTATGTGTGCCTGTCAAGTTCACTTAACTGTACACTGTCAAACTTATGTTAAAAAGGCTTTCAGTAATAAAGGGGCTTTAGAAAGAGTAAGAGTTTTAAACAGATTTTTGTTTTGTAAATTGAATCTAGATGTACACTGAATCACATACAGAAGACTTAGGATGAAAATGGTTGTATACCTTGGTCAGTAAGAATTTTCTTCACAAATATTCTGGAATTTTTGTAGAATTATAGAATATCCTGAATTGCAAGGAGCCATAATGGTCACTGAGTCCAACTCCTGGCCCTGCAGAGGATATCCCCAGTAGTTCCACCACCTGAGAGCATTTTTCAAATATTTATTGAACTCTGCCAGGCTTGGGGCTGGATCCCTTCCTTGGGGAGCCTGCTCTTTCCCTCTGGGTGAAGAACTGCTTCCTAATATCCAGCCTAAACCTCCATGATACAACTTCAGGCCAATCTGTTGGGTCTTGTCACTGATCACCAAAGAGAAGAGATCAGTGTCTGCCCCTCTGCTTCCTCATTAGGAAGTTATAATTGCAATGAGATCTCCCTTCATTCTCCTCCAGGATGAACAGTGATCTCAGCCAGTCCTCATACAGCTTCCACCCTCAGAGCAGAGCAGAGCTGGACAATCCCTGCCCTTGACTGGCTGGGGATGTTGTGCCTGATGCTGGAACCTTTTTTATAGGTGCTCTCTAATAATGCTGATTTGTTAACTGAATTTCTTAGGTCAAGATAGAAAATTTTGAATTCTGCACTTTGAATATGGATTTAAAATTTCACATGTGAAGATGTTTAGCAGGAGATGGTATATAAACAGCTGGCCTTGTGCTGCTACTTAATTTCATTGTTTTCCTCTGACATCAGTGTATCAGACTTGGAGAACAGTACACTCTGACAATATGTTTAGGTTGAAACAATTACAGATAATTAGAGTGGTAAATGTCATGATATACAAGTGTTAGTGAAATATGTATTTAATTATTACTTTGCTTTGTGTCATATTTCATCCCTTGAAGCAAGCAATACTCTCAAGATGCCTTAGCCCATTTATGGAACTTCTCCACTCCCTTCTAATTATCCATGATTAATACCTTGCTAAAAGTGCTTAGTTTTGCCCTAGCTGCATTAATTATCCATATATTTAAAATTGTTACTTAATTTTATTTCAAAGTAAATTCTTTCACAGCTAAATTTATTTCTGAAATTTTGTCTTCCCTTCTGAAGCAAAAATAAAAATACACGGGTTTTAAAAATTTGTATGTTGCCCACATTAGTGAAAAATATTTGTGTTCTACGAGAAAATTTTCCTTAAAAATAAAATGAAAGAAGGAAACATGGAATTAAAAGTTACCAGGCCATTTCTTGTTTTACTGCCACTTTATCTCCATACCTCTTTACTTGAGGGATTACTGCATTTTTATGTATTTTGGAGATAGAGTTCCCTATTCCTTTATCTTTTTTTTTTTATTGACCTCTTTTTGTATCCTGTTTATTTAAATTTCTGCTTAATTTAAAAATGTTCCAAAGTGTTTTTTTTTAAACTCCTTTCTTTTTAAGTTACTCTATGTTCTTGTGTCAATTTTTTTTTGTAACTCAAACTAAAAAACTATAGAGAACAATAACATTTAAAGTGCTTTTCTAAGTTGGCTGACAAGCTAAAATGACAGAATTTACTGATTTAGAAAATATAAAAGTGATAGCTATGTTTTTTTCTAGGATGTCTGCGTGTACGAGTATTGCAATTCAGATGTGTAATGCCAATGAATTCCTTGAATTTCACTGATACATTATATAACAAGAAGAAAACCTAAAAATTTTCCTCATCTGTTTTAATAAACTTCTTCAGGAACTTAATAAAAAGAAAGGCAAGTTGTATTGCAGTACTCTCTTTTGGTTCTCCTTTAATCCACTAGAATTTTTGCATACTTGACAATTTCAGTTTCTCAAATCCTGAAAGGTACTGAAAATTACTGGGCACAGTATCTTTGAAGCATGAATTTGCAGACACATGATTAAATTTGACACAGTGGAATTGTTTGTAAAGGAAAGCTTATGTATTGGAGAGCTAATTGTCATTCTTTAAGGACTTTACTGGCATCTTGTTTGAGGTTGATTTAGGTAATAACAACCTAAGTGTGTTTATAAGATTTTTCACAGAAGCTTTTATCGAAATCTCTTGAAGGAAACTTCAAGATTTGGAATAAGAGAGGGGACATACCAGAGTAGATTATTTGTTAGAAGATAAGAAACAAGGACAAGTGCATGACCAGTTTTCATTTCAGTAAATCACTACAGGAGTTTCATGATGGTCTGTACTGAGACATGTGCAGTTATTTTGTTCATAAATAATTTGGAACAGGAAATGCAGGTACCAATCTTTTTTCTGCTGTGTAGTAGAGAGGAGGGCTAACAGAGAAGGTTTGTAGAAGGATACGATAAAATTCATAGGGATTGATCAAAGTTGTTAAGTAGTTTCTACACATGAAATGACTGGATAGATATTGATCTCTTTATCTGTGGAAAGTTGTGAGAGGAGATGTGGTGGAGCATTTTGAAGGGTTGAGAAGGTAGTTTTTCAGTTAGAATAGCAGAACATGTGATGAAAAGAGTGATGAATGAGATACTCCCTGCTACAGTTGCTAAAAAAATACTGCTATTCAATAAAATAATTGGGTGAATTTAGGATTCCTGTAATTCACTGAGTGCTGTTAAGGCAGTTGCTTCTGGTTCAGTGTGTCCCTCAGGGACTTTTTATTATAGGGATTTCTGAAGCCAGAATAATAGCTTTATATGAGGCAAAGGGAGCATTCTGGGAAGGTAATAACATATTGTTGTCTTGTTCTTTCTTACTTATTGTTGACAATTCACTCTGAAATAGAGACTGGATAGTGTGCTTGCCCACCTGTGATCTTCTCAAATACCTCCTTTTTAAATGAAAGATGCTACCTTAAGTTATCCTCGTTACATGAAATTTGTGTTTGTGGATGGACTGGTAATTTAGCAATATGAAAATAGAGTAGAACTTTCTTATCTTAGTTAGGCTAATTCATCTTGAGGTAGTCCTGACTGATAAGCTCCCAGTTCCTACTTTTCTACCTATGAAGCTTAGAAGATTCTTCTCCCTACTCAGTTTTTCATTAATGAGGTTCTTATAATCAGTGTCAATAGGAAGCCAAGCTGCTTGGGAAGGGTGTGTCAAGAGAACATCTTTTCTAGATAATTAAAAGATAGATGAACCTTTGTTTGTTGTGTGTGTGGGTTTTGTTTGTTTGTTTTGTTGTTTTTTTTTTTCTTTATCTGTAAGGATCATAAGATTCCTATTTTCTGTGCAGATAACTGGAGAAAAAGATAGAGGGAATCACATAAGGAATAGAGGTTCTTAGTTACTACCATCCCTTTTTTGATTCTGCAATAACCAAAACAGTATTTGAAGATCCATGTTTCTACATCTATTAAATTGTACCCATACTCTAAAGGTTTGTCACTGGAGGGCCAGTGGTGTCTGTAGGTGAGTCCTCTCTCAACTTCATCAAGAATTTTTTTATACATGTATCTTCTCATTCATTTATTAAACAATGTAGAGGTTTAGCAAGAAACTTGCAGCACCTAACTGAATTCATCTGTGCTTCAAAAGTGTTTATTTACTTCTGAAGGACTTTGTTGAATAGCACAATTTGGCATAAGCTTCTTGGAACTGTTTTATTTCTGATCCATGCTGAACCTATGTGCCTAATACAGATGTATTACTGTGAATAGGACTGTTGAGGCATAAGGTTTAATTAATTAAAGAAAATGTGCTATTGCTTAGAAGTATCTAAGACTAATTTAGGATATTTTTTCTTTTTTAATTACTACAGTGTACAGACTACGACCTGGATTATGGAACTGAATGTTTGCATCTGGCTCTGAAATACTGCAAAACAAATGCCAAACTTGTGGAAGGAACAGCTGACCTCTGGAAGGTAAAGAAAATAATAATATCTAGTTCTATCTACATAATTTTAAATGAATAAAATTTGAATATTACTATAAAAATTTAGATGTGCTTTCAATTGTAATTTAGGCTTTTCTGTTTCATTTTTCAGAATTAGTTTTGTCTGAGCTCTTTTTAGAGCTCATTACTGTAGAGAGACTTGGGCAGGTGTTACTTGAAGACAGCATTTTCCTCTAAATAGGTAAAACATAGATATTTGAATGACCTCAGAATCTGTAAAACTGTAAATCTGTAATCTCCAAAACTAATAATTTTCTTTTATGATATGAGGTTTCTCCTGCTGTTTCTGTGTATTTTTGCCTATTTTCCTCTATTTTTCCTATGAGGACATCACTTTTCTTTCTGATGCTAAATATCTGGCTATCAACAATTTGATTTTTAGAGTAGTTAATTACATTCAGTAAGACTGTAATATTTAAGACTTCTTCAAATAATATTTTAAATTTTTTTAAACATCATTTACCTTGTCTGGTAATCTGATAGGTTTCTGAAGACTGACCAAACAGCTGTGTGTACAAGTGCCAAAGTATTTGTCCCTTCTACTTCAAAGTATCACATATCATTATTTTGGATGGTGGCACATTATTTGTTTGTAGTAGCTGTAGTGTCAAGCAATTTTGAAGTTTTTTATATTTTATTTTATTTATATTATTTTATTTGTTACCACATTGAAGGATCTGGAAGCAGCTCAAATGACTGCTTCTGTCTTTGAGAGTAAATTTCCTCCAATGAGATGTTATTTCTAATAGTATAACCATAAATCTTACAAAGGAAGGAAATTTCCTGAATCTGCAGTGCAAGTTTCCTGTGCAATTTAACAGCAAAATCTATTTGTGCATTGGTTGTTTACAGAATTTATTTTGATATCTTGTTGGGGACATACAGTCTTTCTGAAGCAGTATATGATCTGTTTTCATATATAGTCTTCTAAGGGACAGATTATGTCATGCATATTTACATGACATAATTTTTTTGGGTGGCTTCATTGTCCACATTGCAAAGCATGTGGCATACATGGTATGTATATGAACAGTAGCAAAACACACCAGTAATGCTCTTTTAGCTTATTATAATGTTTGTCTGATTCTTTGCTGTCTGTAGATACTACTGATGTCCAATAGATAAATGTAGATTAGAATGACAGAATAATTAAGTCTGAATGAAGCAGATAGATGTCATCTAGTCCTACACCTTGCTGAAAGTGGAATCAGGTTAGTTATATTAAGTAGTGCAGGATCTTGTTCAGCTAAGTTTTGAATATCTCCATGAAGGGAGATTTCACAGGCTGTCTGGGGAAGACAATTCTAATGAATATCATTTTGTATGGGGACTTTTTCATGTTATTTCATCAACATTTATCTTACTGCCTCTTGCACAGGGAAAGGAAGAAAGGCCAAAAGGAAGAAATCTCTGCAAGAAAAGTCCAATTTATTCTTCACTATGGCTATTAATTAACCCTTTCCCACTTTCCATCTTCTGTAATTTGGGCTGAACAAGCCTAGTTCTCTCACACCATCTTAGCAGCCCTCTACTGGCCTCTGTCTGTTCCTCTTTGTTTTATACTAGGGAACCCAAAATTCAAACACTACTCTGGAGTGTTCTCTGAAGGGCCAGATATAGGGGAATAATTCCTGTATTACCTGTTTCCTTACTGATACAGCCCTGTTGGATTCCTTTTCTCCACTGCTCCCCTCTGCTGACTCATGCTCAGTTTGTCTAGAAGATCCTTCTCTATAAAGCTGTTTTCTGTATTTCAGCATCAGCATGGACTGCCTCTGCCCAGGGTCCTTCTGTCCTAGATGCAGGATGCTGTATTTATATGTTTGTTACAGACTACAAAGTTTTTCTCAGCTCCCTTTACCAGGCTTTCAAGATCCTTCTAAATTTCTGTGGGACCCTTGAGTTTATTTGTTGTCATCTACTAGTTTTCTGAGGGTGTTTCCCCTTTCTCAGGTTGCTAATAAAGATATTAGACAGTATTGTCCCTAGTATCAGGCCCCAATGAATAGCATTAGTAACCAGTCCTCAGCTCATTTGGACCTGAAATTGTGCACATCTCTGTTCTAAAAGAGACTTGTTGAAGTGTCATTGTCCACCTCTGCTTATGAAACAAAATCCTGATGCTGTCAACTTTGTACCATGTGGGACCCATTGCAGTAGCACTGGACTTTAAAGAAGCCTATAAACATTTGGAAAATGATAATGTGAAAAGGGAAGGAAAGGAAAATCCTCCCCCTATGGAGGAAAGAGCAGCAAAGACATTGTGTGATAAACTGACTGCAACCCCCCATTTCCTATCCCCATGTGGCACTGGAGGGGAGGAGGTAGGGAAAACTGGGAGTAAAGTTGAGCCTGGGAAAAAGGGAGGGATAGGGTGAAGAAGTTTTAATATCTGGTTTTATTTCTCTTTATTCTAGTCTGATTTGCTTTGTAATAAATTAAACTAAATTAAACTAATTTCCCTGAGTTAAGTCTGGTTTGTGTGATCTCTCCCTGCTGATATCTTGACCCATGAGCCTTTTGTTATATTTTCTCCCCTCTATTCACTTGAAGAGGGGAATGACAGAGCAGTTTTGGTGGGCACCTGGTATCCATCCAAAGTCAACCTAGCAAAGTCTCAGTGTTGACAGTGTTGTGCAGAGTGTGACAGTAGCAAGAGCACCCATTTATGTGCAGACACTGTGCTGCAGGCAGTGTAGAGCAGTGAATATTTTACATACAGTAAACACAAAGATTCTGGTGCCAGGTCATTAAAGTACCTTCTTACATTCTGTGCCGCTAATTTTGTAGCTGAAAGTCATTGATGTCTTCTGTGGCTTGTAAATACATTAAAAGTGAAAGGCATAAAAATGACAATGTCTGTGAAATGTTACATTGTTTCTGCAGGAAACACTAATTTTTAGAGCCTACAGAGCAATGCAGCTCCTTCTTGAGTAGCACCTGGTGTTACTCACTCTGTACCAAGGTGTTTGGCAGGTGGCTTGGAGCAGTACCATGAAAGAAGAGAACAGTCATGTTTTGTCTGCAGTTTCATGAAGTGCAGAGGACTGCCAGTTTTCTCAAGTGGTGCTTGCTTATAAAATAATTAGGAAGTATTGCTGTTACTAATCAGCTCTCAGAAACACAAGTGTCTTTTCTTAGCTGCCATAATACTGTAATTTGTAATATATTGTTATTATTTACTGCTAGGTTTTAAATGCTGATCTAAATGAAATTTCATATGCCAAGAACTGATATTTTCTCAATGGCTCCAGTCTTATATTTTCAACACAAGGCAAAAAGATGTTCTATCCAGATAAATGAGAACTTCAATAATCATTGTTCAGTTGAGGTTTCAGAGGATGCATAACAGAAGGACTGCAGTCAATTAACAGCTTCTAATGTTCAAGTATAAAAGCCAGATTCATCCTATGTGGACCTTCAGTCTTTAAAGAGCAGATCAGATATTTGTGTGAACTCAGTTTATGCATGAGGTGCACAACCTACATAACATTAAATGACTCAAAGCTGTGGGAAAATGCTATGTGTGTTTATATATTATCTTTTTGAATTAACATTAATTATTCTACCTGAGCACTTGTACATTATGAAATGTAACATTTCAAAGTCATTGTTGGAGCTAAAGCAGTAGATAGATTTTTTTTTTTTCTGGGAACAAATTGCAAAATTAAAATTATTCTTTTTAGTGAAAACAACCAAGTAATTCAAATTACTTCATTGTTATAAATATCTATAAGTTCTGTTTTAGAGATAGTTATTATATAGCTATATATAAGATATTTGGGATCAGGATGGCAAAAAATGCCCCAGAAAGTCTCTAGCAACACCACATTTTAAGTTTCTCTGTGTTTCGTACCTTGGAAGGAAAATGATCTTAAATATTCTGGGGCAATATTCTCTTGAAGTGTAAAATCAACAGAATGTATTTGTTGTACTCTAATATGTGCATTTAAGTACTGTAGATAAAAATTCAATGTAAGAACACTTCTTAAAAATTTTGACAGATTTACAGACAATGTTGACAATGTGAAAAATCCTCACTATTTCTAAAAAGCAACTGATTATTTTCTAATCCTACAAAACTATCCCATACAAAGTAGATCTGTACAATGTCTAAGAGGGGAAAACCTTCATTAAACAGAAATGCAGTACATGTGTTTACTTGTGTGATCATGATTTTATTTTATTTGTTGAGTAAAGAATTATTTTTTTGCATTTAATATATATTTTTGTAAGTCTGAACCATTCATCGGGCTATATCAGTTTGAAGAAGACTTCTAAACATCCCATGGAATAACTTCTAAAATATCTTTGTAGGCAGTGAAAACTTGTAGTCTGACAAAAAGGCACACAGGAAAACAAACTTCTCTGATTATTTTCAAGGCTTTATTAAGCAAGTAAAATATTTATTATACAGAAAAGTAGAGATGTTGAATAAATTCTGCCTTTGCTCTAAGCAGGTCATGTTTTCATGTTCTCTAACTGTGAGGTATTTTTGTTGAGTTTTATATTTGATATTTGGCCTAGTGATACTGTGGATTGCAGCAATAACTTTCTGAAAACCTTGGACCACTGGATGTTCAAGAGGACAAAATGAAAATTAATATTATCACATGAAAAATGAGAATTTGAGTAATTTGGAGCCTGTGAGTTTGATATCGATCAGCAAAATGAAAGGGTGCACTGCTACAGGCAAAACTTGATCAATAAAGAGTAATGAGATTAAAGTAATTAATATCAACCAACATGGAATTTATTTATTTTGTGAAATTGAATTCAAGACTCTATTACAAGACTATAATCTTGGCTGATAAATATGGTAGTTGTATGTTGCAATATACAACTGGCAGAAGTTTGACTTGTTATTACACGACATCTTAATTAAAAATAGGATGACTGTAATTATACCAGTTCTTATTAAATAGATGAAAAACAAGATAATTGATATATTTCAAAAGATAATTCTCATCATGTCTCACCAGTTTCTGCAGAAATTGTTATTGTCTCTAAGCTATTTAACAGTTGTCTGATAAAGTTTGCCAACAAAGATTTAAGGATTTGTAAATAAAAATATAATTGATCAGAAGTAGCCTATTTATAAGGATTACTTAGCAAACATTTTCAAAAAAGACTATGCTTTTCATTGCAGCCAAATATAAAGAACAGATTTTAGAAACAAATGAAGTATAGGTCATATTTAGTAGATTGTTCTTGGAAGGCAGTGGCTTTGAATGTGGTGTACGCACCACAGAGAATAAGAAGTTTCCACCTTGTGTGGGCAAAATATCCTATGTCAGCCATGGCTAGAGAAACAAGAACATGAAATTAGAAGAGAGATGTTGTAGTATTTCAAGTGCATCTAGAATGCTATGGACAAATCTGGGTTCAACCTCTGTGCAACTGTTATAAATAGGGACCATTCAGGGAACTGAGTTTAGCATCTTAGTCAAATTGAAAGAGGTGTAGAGAAACTTTCCCTCCTTGACTGGTAAGGGGTCACAGAGGGTATCTGGAAGGGTTTTTCTGTGAACTCTGCTATTTTCACAAAACTTATAGGAGCTCGTATCTAAAATTATTTTCTAGGATCAAAGATTATGAAAGGAATACAAATGAAGCATGTGATACAGTCTTCAAAGATTTATTTCTCTAGAAACAAAAGCATTTATTGATGTCTGTCTCAGAATTTCAGTTGAGATTTTTTAAAAATTTGTTCTTAATTTTATTCTCCTGTGCTGTTTTTTTGAAGACTACACCTACCATTTTTTTAGATCAGACTGCTTAAAAGGTTTTTAAAAAACTTTTGCACAGCAAAGAGACTGTAAATGTTAGAGTGTGAGACCATTTCTAACAGACTTTAGTCTTGTTTCTTGAAAGATTTAGAGATTATAATCTGTTACACTTGACTGAAAGTTCAGTATAGCAGCCCTCTAGAATCTGGTGAATAGAAATAAACTTATCAGCAAAAACAGTCACTCAATTGGTCACTCTATCCTTAAATGTAAGTACAAGACATTAATTCTTCTCAACAGTAAGTAAAAATGTAAATGTCTGTATTTAGACATAAGATTTAGCAGGATAGATTCATTCTCTGGCAGCTCCTCCTGCAGGACAAACTGTAGGGAAGTTGGTTTTTCGTTTAAAAAGAATATAATGCATTGGGGAAATAATGAAATGTTATTCATCTGTGTCTGATGGAGACATAATACAGAGCTTAACTTATGAAATTGAAAGGAAAGTGGTTACAAGAATCCTTACGTTAAAATCAAATAATCACTTGGAAACTAAGATGCTGATACTGTTAGTGGTGTCCTGCTGTAAGATTTACCTTGCAGCACTAAAGCTTTTGGAATTCTGTTCAGTTCATTTCAAAAAGAAAGAAAAAATTTATTCAGACTCTGGAGTAAAGAAGTTCAGAAAGTCTAGAAAAATTTTAGTTATCATAAAATGAATTTGCAGTAGAAACAAATACAAATATTTAAGATTCATGTCAGTTCAAGTCACTGCTTGTCATTGTGAAGACATTGCTAGCAAAGGCTGTTAATGTCTTGGGTAGATGCTGACTTTAATTTTCTGTTACTTTATTTGCAAAGCCTATTATTGCGACTGTCAGCCACCATGAGGGTACAAAGACAGATATGAAGGGTGTTTTTGCAAGTACCAAGTAAATACTCAGCATCTTGTTGTTCTTCTCACTTAATCTGATTAATGTCTTCAAGAGGAATTTGATGTTTATTAATTCTCTGAAAGCTCATGCTGTCTACTTGTAGTCTCACTGACTCCCACTGGTTAATTGGACTCTCATTAACAGTAATAGTCTTTCACTACTGAAAAATTGCACCTGTATTAGTAAAAGCAATAACAAGGTTTCTCCCTTGCTGTCATTTTTATGATCTCAAGTCCTGTTAAAATTTAATCTATTCGCAATAAAATCGGAGTAGAGTGGATGTGTAGAAAAATAGATGCATTATCATGTTTTCATGATTTTTCAAAGGATTGAAAATACTTTTAGGTTTCAAATGAGTTCTAAGCAGATCTAAGTGTTTGGAAAAGGGATTTTCACAAGTCTCCAGTAGTTTCTGCAACCTCTGTTCTCATAAATTGCTAGAAATATTTTACCGAACTTAAGAAATTGACAATATCACTTGTTTATGGTGTTTAAAATGCAAAGAATTGCCTTCAGGGCATTGTTTTATTGGTTTTACATTCCTTCCTGCTGTGTTAAATCTAATGAGGCTTGTCTGTCCTTTAGGTGACCTACAAGCGGGATCTGTATGCAGCTGAATCAATCATTAAGGGTATGTGTTTGTCCTTGTGACTGTCACTTTGCATATTCCTGATTCTAATTAAGAATTTGTGTGTGATAGTTTGAAATGTCCTTAAGAAAAGTTATATAATGGATAAAATATGCTTAGGCAAGTTGTTTTAGCTTATTTACTGGAATATTTGTATTATGCATATTTATTTACTTTTCTCAGAATACAAACCCTTATAAAAAGCTGTGTATATTACAGTCAAATAGAGATTAATTTTGGAGGGCCTTATAAGAAATAAACATGTTTTCTTTCCTTTCATTTGCAGGTAGATTCTGAATATGTTTCATCTTTCTAGTCTGTGTAGTAGAGTGAAAATTAAATATTAACTCTTTAGGGCTCTTCACTGTTTTACATAAAGTCAGTTGTTGCCTAAATTTATATAGCAAGTATGAGATACTGAGGTATATCATTAATTTATAAATATTTTGTTGAACAGTTTGTTAACCTTTTTTTTTTTTTTTTTTTTCTGATGGTAGTGTTTTCATGCCAATTTAACATTGAGGCTGCATTTAGCATTTATCTAGGTGGACTCACGCTAAAAACAATGTAGGAAGGAAGAATTCTCAAATGCTGTATAATGAGATGGTTGTTGTAAATTGATGGGCAGTGATTCAGGGGACTCTTGCCTGACTCCTTGTTGAGAACTGAGGGATAAAACCCCAGAAACTGATGAAGAGAAAGGGACTTCCCTTTGGATTAAAAATTCCTTTCCAGAGAAAAGAATGCAAGAAAATCAGAGCAAAATCTGTGTGCTATTTGGGAACAGTGAGTGACTGGCTAGTTGTTCACTCTTGTTATTACAGTGGGCATATATTTCATATTAGATGAATTTTTAGAACTACTTAAATTTATTTTATAGGCACAAATCAAAAAGATAGAATTGGGAAGCCTGGAAATTTCTGGTTCTGACAGGCAATGGGCTCTCATCTTCATAGCTAGAAGCCTGGAATTTTTGAAAATCCTGCTTTTTATAGGATTCTTAGAAGTTCCACACTCCTAGCTTTCAAGCTTGGGAATTCCAAATATTTTAAAGGAAAGAAGGTAGCAGGGTGGTTGTGCTGCCACTGAGAAGGGCCTTGGCAGAGTGGAGAAGTGGGTGAACAGCAGTGTCATGAGATTCAGCAAGGGGAAATGCAACTCCTGCCCTTGGGAATCATCATTGCAGGCTGGAGACTGACCAGCTGGAAGGCAGCTCTGCAGAAAGGGCCCTGGGAGGTCTTGGTGGACAAGAAATTTAACAGGAACTGTCAATGCACCCCTAAATTGAACAGGGGCTGGCAACATGCCCTTATGGCACAGAAGGCCAACAGCTCCCTGGGCTAGAGTAGGCAGAGCATTTACCAGCAGACTGAGGAGGGTGATCCTTCCTCTATGTTCAGCACTGGTGAGCTCACATCTGGAGTTTTGGGTCCAATTCTGGGTTTCCACATCGGGGAAGAAATGATTATTGAAGAGAATAATGCAAAGAACCATGACAATGGTTAAGTAGTGGAACATCTGTAAAATGAGGATATGCTGTGAGATGCTTCTCGAGATATGTGTCTGGAGAAGAGAGGGCTCACAGGGATCTTAGCAGTGTGTATAAATGCCAGATGGGGCACAGTGAAGAAGACGGAGATGGAATCAGTGGTCAAAAAATTGCAAATTTGGAATGAAACTAACCTTCATCCAAATGAATTTCCATGTGTATACAAGGGCTTCAATAATCTCATAGATCTTTAAATGAGATTAGTTGTTATATTAGTTTATATGACCACCTTCATGGTGGTCAATCAGGCTCAATCAGGCTGATCCCTTTCCTTTCCTAATGTCCCTTTGCTGTGGCAGCATGCAATATATCTGCTTCAGTAAGTACAGTAGTCTTATGGTGGGCTCTATGAAAATCTGTACTTTAAGATTGTTGAAGTTTAGATTTACTTCTTGCTGCATTGCATGAGTTCAGGAAGCAGAAGCCTTACATGTTCTTTGCTTGTTATGCAAGCAGTATAATGAATCTTTCATAGCAAATTAGGACACTGGATAACAGAGCTATTTTACATAATTAATTATCTTTAATGGGGTTTTGAATTGGTACTGTTAGTCCTCCAAGACAGCAGTTTCAAAGCTGTGCCTTATCTATTTTGTGCCCTTCAAAAGGCTTAAAATCTTAGACCTTCAGGTGGCTATATCATGAATTATTTTGGTAGTGGGCAGTTGAACCATGTAAATTAATATTGGGCAGATGATTTATGCACAGTTCCTTCCACACTTAAAGCATATTTAAGAGGAGAATGTATTTTTGTCCTTTGGGGCATCATTCTGATGTACCCCTGTATGGTATAATTTTGTCTTATGTCTTAGTTTTACAGAAGAAATCTTGTTATCTATGTTCTGCTGTGTTGTGCTGCACCTATGAGAAACCTTCAAGGACAGGTCACCTTAGAGAATGGCATGTTCAGTTAGGCCTTTCCTGCAATCTGTCTAATTGACTATAGCACAGTGTCTGCTTTTCTTGAGAGTTCAGAACCTACTACGTGGTGCTGTATTGTAGAATCACAGAATCATAGAATGGCCTGGGTTGGAAAGGTCCTTAATGACCATCTAGTTCCAAGCCCATGGCCATCAGCACGGGCACCTTTCACTAGATTGGCTTGCTCAGAGTCCCATCCCACCTGGCCCTGAACACTTCCAGGAATGGGGCATCCTCAGCTTCTCTGGGCAACCTGTTCCAGTCCCTCACCACTCTCACAGTAAAGAATTTCCTCCTAATATCTAATCTGAATCTAATCTACTCTGTTTGAAGCCATTCCCACTTGCCCTATCTCTACATGCTCCTGTAAGTGAGGTGCTCCTGCTTATCACTTTTTGTGTCATGTAGGGTGCCTGATGGGGAGGTCCTACATGTCGAGTTGCAGGATGCCAGCTCTCTAAATGCCACTTTCATGCTGTAAGGGTCCTTAGGACATGTCCCAGAAGCTGAATGCATGGACTAGGAGGGTGCTGGGTACTAAGAGCTCTGGCCTTACACTGCTCCCCACTGCTGTTTCAGTCTTCACGGCTGATTTGCTTATTATTAAGTTACCCAATTTGCTGTGCTGGATGCACATTTTATCTCTGGATGAATTCAGTAGTGATGAAGAACTTTTGAGCATCCACATTTAATTTTGTGACTACAATTCCAAATTTTATGTTATCTGCAGTTTGTATTTGTTAAGGATCAAAACTTTTGGTTTTCTTCAGGAATTCAAGAAATTTCAGTTTGTTAAGCTTGACTCAGGTGAAAGTAAGAAAAACATGCATCCCTTCATGCATTTGTTTTACCTTAAATATTTATATGCATGCATATCATTCAAGGCATCACAAAGAAGCATTCCACTGATGTAAATAGACTAATGAATTGTTTTTCTTTTGAGACTATTTTCTTAAGACATTTATTTTTAGTTTCTTGACTTCCTCAATTCTCTTTTATAACTTTTATAAAAAGCAAATTTAATGCTTTTCTTAGCTAAGCAGGTACAAACTTGTAGAGTATGCAGACAAGGTGGCACATGCCTATTTTTAATAGTCTTGAAGTAAGAAAACATTGTCTTACAATAGGGGTGACTCATCTAGAAATGTAGTTAAGATCAAGCTAATACAAAACATCCTAAAAAAATTCCATTAGGATTACTGCCCTCAAGGTAGATAACTTTGAACTCTAGTTCCAACATGTAAACTTTAAATGGTGCTTCTCAGAAGAAGTTTGTAACTTACAGTTTGACTCTCTGTCCTCCTCCTCCTCCTTGTTTTCCTTTCTCAAGGGCCTTACTTTATAAATTACTTTTTCACAAGAGCATGCATTTGCAGGTTGGATAATTTGCCCTCACATTTGGCTAAAGAAGTATCTGTTGATATAGATAAAATGATGATTTTTGCAAGTGCCGAAAAAAATATTGTAATGCCTTCAAACTGTTTATGACTGTTGGGAGCTACATATTATGACTTGTGCTCTGTGAAGAAACCATGTGACTTTTTATAAAACTAGAAATTGAGATAAGCCTTGTTTAGCAAAGGACAGAGATATTATGTGAGATAGGCTGCATTTTCATGGGCATGCTCTTGAAGCAATGTCTGTTCTCTGCTCTGAGCCAAAGAAATAAACTGGCAGGTGGGGAATACTCCTTGGATAGCTACTGTTAGGTGAAAACAACCCCCATTTCTTGCCTTCTACCACAAAATGTTGCTTTCTTTCCTGTGTACTAATATTGGTTGGGTCAGTGTTAAGTTTGATTTTTAGTTTATGTGGCTACAGAGACATGGGGAATAGGTAAACAACAACAACAAAAAAAGTTAGATGTTTTTGGTTACCTATATTATTCAAATTACATTTTCAACAGTTTAATTTTTCTTATGTTTACAGTAGTGGCACCTCATAACAAAGATGTTTCTAAAGATGCCAGAGGAAACCATACTGAATTTCTAGACCAGTCAAGCCATCGCTATGTAGAAAGTGAAAATGGATTTCTGACAAATTATTTTACTACTTGGAATTCACTGTGAACTTCAAAAGCATTTTGATGATTAGGATGTGCTTCTAAAATAATTGGAATTGTAATAGGAGACTTAGAATGGTGTGGCATACTTGTTTCCAAAAACAAGTGTATGTACAAACACATATGTGCAATTAAGAGAAAAAATTTATGTCTGTAGGCTAAAACCTATTTGCCACTCAGATGTTTTTTTTTCTTACAATATTAATTCTCTAGGATATGATATTTATTATCTTTATTCAAATAAAATATTATTTCAATTGCTGCTTGTTTGTGGCATGCTCTTCAAGGTAAACTTCTAAGTCTTCATTACAGTACACTTAATATATCATCTAACTATGGTAGTTTCATAAACATGCACGCATTTTAATTTACAATTGGGTATGATCCTAGGATAAAGACTGTGGCAGGTGTTGCTGAATAATAATGTGATCTAAAGCTTTCAGGATATCAAAGGAGGGTGTGGAAAATTGAAAATTATGTTTTCTGATGTAGAAAAAATAGATTTAATGGAATAAATTCTGAAATATTGTATCAAATTTAGCTTTAATGAAGAAAACTCCTGATAGGGAAATTTAATGTTTAAATTTGACAGTGTAAAGTTTTAACTATTTTTTATTTAATGCAAAAAATATGCTCTGAGTGTATGTTAAAAGTGTTGAAAGGGATCAAATGTGGTGCATGTGAATAGGGAATACTACTCCATTATCAGGTACAGCTGAAATGAAGCTGGCAGTAAATAGGTGATGTGTGTTAGGGAGAGGAAATTTCCGGGAAATAATAAGATTAAATAAGTAGAGGAAGAGGAGGCCAAAGTAAGGTAGAGTCTGATATGTAATGTGATAGTGAGAACACAATTTTAAAAAGCATTACACAGATGAAAAGGAAATTATGGCAGAAAGTAGTTAAGTAGAACTGTGGTTCATTGTGGGAGGACAGGCGGAAACACAAAAAACCCAACCAAGGGAAGTTCCAACTTGATAAAAGTTTCACCCAAGTTTCAAAGTTTCAAAGCAGTGAACAGGTTTCCTGGAGAGATTGTATGCCAGAGCAGTAAGGGGCTGAGTGACCAGGCCTGACCTCATGGGTGATCCTGCTTTGAGAAAGAGTTTGAACAAGAGACCTGCTGAGGTTCCTTCCAGCCTCAATTATCCATTGGTCCAATAGCAAACAAAATGTTTTTAGCTGACTGTTTAAATTCTTTGTGACATGGCCATGTTGTGGCTTTCCAGAATGACTATTTCATTCACCCAAATAGAATTCTGAAAACCAGGAAGGAAATGCTGAGGAAAGTCAGCTTTACTGGCAGGCAGCAAAACTCGTAATCCGTGGAGTTACAAGCCAGCACTCCAGTGTGCTCACTGGGTTCAGTGTGACTGTGGTGGGTGGCAGAGCTCCATCATCTTAGCAGTCTTGGGAAGGAAGGCTCCACTCAGTCTTCCTTCCCACAATGCAGCAAGGATGCAGTCTAAATTCACACATGGATCTTTTTTGACCACTCGAAATAGTTTGGATTTAAATTGAAGCTGAGTTTCAAACCTCAACCAGAACAGGATTGTTGCTTTACTATGGTGATTTTATAAATGATTGTCTTCCAGACTTCCTTTACTCTTTTCCTTGATCGTTTAAAAGCATGGAGCATATTATCATGGAGTGTATTATCATTCCTTTATGGGTCTCCTACTTTATTAACATACTTTCCCCTTATAACATTATGTTTTTTCTCCAGATAAAAAATAGTTTTCCACACTTCCTTGGTTTTTCTCTCTTCTTTATTAGACTCAGCCTGCAAATCTTAGGTGCTTTTTTGTATTTGTCTCTCCTTTCTCATTTATTTTACAGGAAATTAGAGATCTAAGAGGGCTGGAGAGAGTAGTGAGATGGGTTTTTATAGCTGCAGCCTTTGAGCAGTCTTTTGTGAGAATACTTCTGATGCTGTTGATTACAGACTACTTTTTAAAGAGAACTGTTTGAGCCTAAGTTATGGTGCCTTTTTGGATTCCACAGCCTTCTTCCACATGTGAATTCTTGTAATAGCTCCAATCTGACCTTCTTCATTAAATTACTTAGCTCAATAGAGTCTGAGTTCTTGAAATCTGATATGCTAGTCTGGTTTATTATGTGTATCTATCTTGTATCTGTACTTTGTGTACAGTACTAAATTCAAGTGGCTCTTGCTCTGATTTCAATCTGCCCATTAGTTTCTTTCTGCTGATAAGAAATTAATTCAATATGGTTTTCCATTTTTCAGACTATAAAGTTATTCTCTATTTAGTAGGAGCCAACTGTGATGCATGTTCAATATACTTTTTTACCCAGTGAATCTATGGGAAGATAATTTCTCCCACAGTTGTGGTATCCTCTGATTTCCAGTCCTGTGAGAACTGGCCATGCATTTTTTTAATTCTCATTTCCATCTGGTTGTGATGGTTTATAAGCAGATGTTTATTGTTCTCTCCCTTTCTTCCTCCCTCCCCATTCTTGCTAACTTAATACAAAGTCAGTTGCCACCACTATTTTTGTTGCCACGTTATAAATATTGGACATAATAAATATCCATGATTCAAAAAATCATTATAATTGTTTTTTGGAATTCTCAGTGGTTAATTCACTTTTCCTGCTCACATAAAATTGCTTAAAAATCACAAGTCACTTTCTAATAATGTCAATTCTACAGCAGCTTTAAAATTGATTTTCAGGTATTTATGTTTATTTTTATAAAGAAGCCTGCGGGTTTACAATAGAAAGTGAGATATTTCTGTTCTACTGAAGTTATGCATCTGATTGAACATATTGTGTGGGATGTAATTATAGAAATAACTTTCCACATGCAACAAATATGTATTGTTTATATCCAGACTTGTTTGAAGACCAGTTTGCCCATATTTTTATAATTTTTCTTGTCTTTCACTCCTAATTTATTTTGTGGTGGTGTTTGGTATATTTTTGTCTCTGGAGTTTCATTGAAGTCTGCTTTAAAAGTAATTAGACTTTACGTGTGTGAAATTTCTAGTTGCTTGTGGAATGACTATGCCAAAAACTTTGGAAATCTTGTGTTTTGTTCTGCGTGTTAATTCAGCATCTAAAGGATAAAGTCCTGAATTAGACTTGAGGGTTTCAGACTTCAATTTTGGATTTATTGGCTTAAAGAAAGGAATATATTCACTGAATCTAAAACCTGAACTCAATAACAAGAGGAATTATTGTTTTCTGAGATACTGGCTTTGTGGAACAGAGCAAGCAATACCTTGAAACTATTGTTCTGGATAGTAACAAAATGCTGTATTTTGGCCCACCAGTAAAAGATCTAGAAAGTTGCCTGGGCCCATATCTGTGTCACAACTTTGCAACTTCTTTGCTATTGAGGTGAGCAGTTGCATCTGCTGTCTTCTTAAACAGTATCAGAAATAAATTTTTTGGCAATTTTTTTGTATGTATTGTTGGGAATAGGATTTATATTATCTCCTGTTTTTAATTTTGTTTTGCTTTTTCTTTTTTCCCCTTTGTTTACTCAAAATTGCTTACATTGTATTTAGTTATCTGTTGAAGTGATAAGAGGGATAAAATTTTCAAAAAGTTTTCTTGATTGTCATCTAGTGTCAATGTGGATCTGAACAAATATCTTTTAATAGATTTAAATGGGCTTTAGGGGCAGGCCTTATGTAATGATTTCATGTTGTATAAAATCATATAAAATATAATTTGAATTTTGAGATGTATAATAAAATAAATTACATAGTTAGATTAACTGTACCTTGTAGCCTTTAAATTTACAGCTGTTGAAAATGTTCTGTCAAGAAACAATAGATTGAAGGTAATGTTTAGCAGATTAGTAATTTGGATTAATTTATTTTTGCATGAAGTACTAAGGTTTTTTTATTAATCACAGAAAACCTATCACAACAAGTTTGTGTTATCACCAATGAGAAGGAAACTCTTGCACAAGTAGGTTTTCTCCTTCCCGAATCTCTGAAAAGCCAAATAAAAGTAAGTACAATTCTTCACTCTCAACTGTCTGATTAATTTAATGTTTCTGGTTGCCTCTGCTCCTAAGAAGTGGTCTAAATAATGTGAAAACAGAAACTGAGACTTCCTGTGTCACTGTAGTATTTATTACAAGGGATTAACACCAGGTGTGGAAGTTACCAAGAAGGAAGCATCTTCAGCCCAGTTGTGCTGTAGAGGGGATCTTACATGTCCACTTAAAATGTCCATATTAGATTAGAGGAGTAATTGAAGCCAGACAACAGAGAGGCAGTTTTCTTTAGATTTTATGAATTCAGTAAGCCCAAATTGTTACAAATATGTTACAGAGGGAATGCTTTTGTTACTTTGAAGTCTGACTTGGAGTTTGAACCAATTGAATGGTATCGTTTTCCTGCAGAACTGTGAATGCAAAATCAAATTAACCAGCTTTTTTGTAGAGTGATAGGAATACATTTCCCTCAGTGAATGCTCATAAGAGCCTTTGCCTTAGGATATTGATGGAATGTTCTACTGGCATTTAACTATCTTTTCCTTTTTCATTATTCTTCCTAATAGAGCTGTCATATTTCCATTTTCCCAAAGGTGATTAACATTTGGTAATTGCTAAAATTTAGACTGGTGTTGAGGTGATTCTTAATTATATTTTATGTGATGATATCACAAGTTCCTGTTACCCAGAGAAACAGACAGAGAATAACTGTTCAAAAATACAGGTATTCTAATTTGCATAATGTTAATTCTGCAATGGTTTTATTAATGTCTATCAATCTTCTGCATGGTGTGTTAATTATTAGAAGGATATGTTTCTGTACCAATGTGTATTGCTGTTTTATGTATGGAAATGTCATTTGCCATTGCACTTAAAGTTTTTATTTGGAAAGAATTGTATTTAGCATGGAATCATGCTTTATGTCTATTAAATGTCTACATCTAAAAGTAAAAAAAAAAATTAGCAGAGTTGAATAAGATCTTTTCTTGCCTGAATAGCTCTAGTATGATGGGGCAGAAGTATATGTCCATTTCACTGATACCAGATGCGTTGCTGTTTCTCTTTTTTATCCCTGTGTAAACTATATTGCTATTAGTAGGAAGACATCACTCATCCATATACTTTTAAAAAAATAAAACCTCTGAGTTAATTCTTAAGTTTACCAATATACAGAATTTCTAACCTTAGAAAGAATTTATACACAAGCTTATTTGTTCTCAAATGAAGCACAATGCCTTGAGTGAGAGAGAGTTGATTTTGTAAAATAATTATTTTAAGCAATGTAAAGGCACTCATGTCTGATGCTTACAGTGCTGTTTCTCAAGTGGCTGCCCTGAGCAGTATACATACTTCAACATGTGTTGGAATCCATGCTTCACTGTGGAGTGCCCCAAAATTTTGAGCAATTTTCAGTTTTGTGTTGGAAATAATAATTGCCAGTTTTAAATAATTTGAATAAACAACCTCTGCCACAGTGGTGGAAGCTTTAGCAGATAGTTACGTCTGAATGAGAATTTTTGACTTTTTTCTTTTTTTTGTCTAATCAGGTTGAAGCTATTTCAGTGTCTCTAAGCAAAAATGATAGCCATCTACAAAACATCATTTCAGGACAGTGCTACAATTTTGTTTATGTAAATGTAAGTAGTGAGGATGCATGTAAATGTAAGTAGTGAGGATGCATGCTTTTTATTTTACTGTTAAACTTACTAGTAATGGTAAATAATAATTAAATATTTGAGTAAAAAGGTTTTTTTTATTGTTGTCCTCATGTACTGAGTCCATTCTGATGTTTGGTGTTTCTGATGTGCACTAAACTAGACCTTTGAGACACTGGTCTTCTCATCTCCTCTTGTTCCACTTCTGTCACTGTGTTGTTAGCCAGCCATGAATTCTTGAACGAGAGGGATAAAATCTGAAGTAGTGCAAAGGTTCCTTTCATAAGTGCTGTATTGAAGTGAATTATTTTAAGGAGAGGCCTGTAATACATGAAGTCATCTAACTTCATTGTGCATTCATTGCTACCGTGGTCTAAATTGGTGTTTCCCATTCTGGACATGTCCATGCCATGTGATCTGTATTTGGGTCCATGTATGGGAACAGGCTGGTTTTAGATGAACCATATCTGAGACCAATCAAGAACCTTAATCTTGTTTGATTTTAAATATATGTATATAAAAGGTTATTAATATTATGACTTTACTAGACAATACCATAGAATTGCATTAAAAACAATCAGCTAATCAACCAACCCCCTCACCCCAAACAAAAAAAGTGATGTATCTTCTTCTTTTTTTGGTAAACAACAGGTCTTCAAATTCCATTTTTATGAAATAATTATTGTTTTCAGTAATTCTAAACATTTATTTTAATTTAGGAAAAAAGGTGTGCCCTTCAAGAAACACAGGAGCTGGTGGATATGTTGGAAAAATCCAATATTCCTCTCTTGTGTCCAGTTGTCCTTATTTCGGTAGGTAACTCCTGTAAGTTACCCTAGAAGACATCTCATTGATTATTTTAAATTAATATTTAAT